>NC_142870.1:114437187-115663750 GCF_051225735.1 Oryctolagus cuniculus | reverse complement strand
CTATTGTGGGTATTTGAGGATGAACCAGGAGATGGAATATTTCTCTCTCCATATCTTTCTGCAACTCTGTCTTTCAAATAAATAAAGTAAATCTTAACACACACACACACACACACACACACACAGAGAGAGAGCTAGAAGAAAACAAGTGTGTATGATATAATTTGCTCATAATGTCACCCTAAAATATAATTCTTTGCTATATTTTGAGTTGGTTATTCTGAGAAACGGTAGACACAGGAATAGGTTTGAAAAGCTGTCAATTTGTATAGAAATTTTTATGTAAAAAGGAGATCTACATTAATAAAAGTCTCTGTATCAGGAAGAGGCCTGTCCCCAACAACTTTTATTGTGTGTGAGTTTTTGTTTTTATTTTTTTTTGAAAAATAAGACAACAACCTTGATTTATCCCTATTTATTCCCCCTCACTCTCCAATTGTATTTCCACCCACTAGAAATCCCGAGTTTCTATTCCCTTCAGTAGCTTAGAATGCCCTGTAATTTCAAATCATGTGGCCCTTCATCAACTCTCATTATTTTGGAGGACTTTGTTGAATATGATTAAAATTAAATGGATTCTCACCTGTTGACCTGTCATGTCATTTTAATTAATAGTCCAATCAAAGAATTTAGAAGAGTGTAGAGAAATCATTTTTCAGCATATATAAGTAGTGTTAATATTTTGCTACAGCTTCTTCTAATTTGTGTGTGTTTTCTGTGCATCAGCAATGTAAATGAGTACATTTTATACTCCCTGTTGCCTCTCTTTTAGTATTTTTATAATACTAAATTCTGTGTTGTTCTGTGGTAAAAATTAACCTATACAACATTGGTTTACCTTGTGTTTTCTTAAAGTATTTCAATACAGGGGGGAAAATTAACAGTTCATAGATATCATTGTTTCACAGACCACCAATCTACTAAACATGGCTGTAAAATCTTGATTTATGATATAGTTTGCTCATATTTCCATCTTAAATTGGTAAAAATATTATTAATTTTCGTGCAATCTTGATGACTACAGGGGTATAATGGGTGGTGGAATTAGAGGAAGAGTAGGTGATATGAGGTGGATAACAAGAGACATCACTTACAAGTCATGTCCCTAAAGGTATTTAAGTGTATGGCAAAACAGATTCCAATACTTCCAGAAGAGAATATTGATATTTATTTTACTTCCAAAGTTTTATATGTTGATGTATAGCTTGAAGTCTTTTAAAATAGTCATTTCTAAAGTGAGGCATCCCATATGAGCACCTGCTCGAGTCTGGCTGCTCTACTTCCAATCCAGCTTTCTTCTGTGGCCTGAGAAAGCGGTAAAAGATGGCACAAGTCCTTGGGCCCCTGCACCCATGTGGGAAGACCCAAAGGAAACTCCTGGCTCCTGGCTTTGGATCAGTTCTGCTCTGGCCATTGCAGACAATTGGGAAGTGAACCAGTGGATGGAAGACTTCTCTCTCTCTTTGCCTCTCCTCTCTCTGTGTAACTCTTTCAAAAAAATAAATAAATATTTTTAAAAATAATAAAGTGAAGTATTTCTGATTGAATGTAAATTAACTGCTTTAGAAGATGAGGGACAGAATTGAGCAAATCTAACTGGGGTACAACTTAACAAACACATGGCTTAAACTGCCCATATTGAAGTATTTTTCAAAAATGATTAAAATACTATAATAAATATCATTTGGCCATTATTGTCATGGGATTTGAATAAGACTTCCAGGGAAATCCTGTGAAATGGATTCTTCCCATTCTCCTATAATCTACATAACAGATTGCTGCTAGACTGTAGATTTTAGCAATATTCATCTATTTATTGCCTATTAATCAGGAGGCATAGCCTATGATATAATGGAGTTCTATTGGCTAATGGAGATAATAGTTAACAAGCATAACATTGAACATATATATGGGATACTATATAATATTTCATTGAATGTATACATTGTATAATGTACAATCCAGGTCAATATATTTGTCCTTTCATAAACTTAACATTTTTATAACATGCTATATTTTGAAGATTATTTATTTGAGAGACAGAGAGAGAGAGAAAGAAAGAGAGAGAAAGAATCTCCTAGTTGCTAGTTAACTCCCCAAATATCCACAACAACAAAGTCTGGATCAGGCTGAAGCCCGGAGTCAGGAACTACATCTGGGTCTACCATGTGGGTCGCAGGGACAACCAAGGACTTGGGTCATCGTCTGCTTTACCAGGTTCCTTAGCAGGGAGCTGCTTAAGAAAAAAAGCAGCTGGGCCTCTAATCAGCACTTTGACAGGGAAGCTATCTTCTTAGGCTGTGGATTAAACCATGCATCACAACACCAATCTCAGGTATAACATTTTTAAATGTTTAGTCTTGTCTTGTAACTTTTTAATGGAAATCCAAAGCTTCTTACTCATACCTAGATATAACCTAGTACCCATCAATAAAATATTCCCTAGTCCCACCTTCTGACTTCCTTCCCCAGATTGAGGAAACACGCAAATTTTTAACTTATACTAGATTATTTATTTAGTTATTTTTAGACTCCCTATGTGAACACAATCATGTGATATTTGTCTTTCCGTATTTTCATGTACCTGATGATGTACCTGCTATTCTATCCATGTTGTTGCAAATGAAAAGATTTCACCCTTTCTATGGCTGAGCAACAATCAACTATGTGTATGTACCATATTTTCTTTATCCATTTATCTACTGATGCACACTTAAGTTGTTTTCACTTCTTGGCTATTGTGAACAGTGTTGCAATAAACATGGGAGTGCAGGTATCTCTTTGACAGATAGATTTCATTCATTAGTGATATTTTTAGTGTTTTGAGGACCCTCCATAATGCTTTCTACGATGGATGTGTATGTACTAATTTACATATATTGCCACTGGAAGTGTACATGTTTTTCATTTTTTTTTTACATCCTGAACTATACTTGCAATCTTTTGTCTTTATGACAGTACTCCATCTTACTGGAGTAAGGTGATAACTCATTATGATTTCGATATGCATGTACCCGATGATTGGTAATGCTAAGCATTATTTCATATATCTGTTGCCATTTGTATGTTTTCTTTTGAGAAATGTGTGTTTAGACCTATTGTAATTTTCTAAGGATTGTTTTTGTTGCGTACTTGCTTGTGTTCTTTATATGTTATTAACATTAAATCCTTGTCAGATATATAGCTTGCAAAGAATGTCTGCCATTCTGAAGGCTGTATTTTTATTTTGTCGACGGTTTCCTTTGTTGTGCAAAAACTCTTTAGTTTGATGAAATCTGAATTGTCTATTCCAGCTTTTTTGTTTCTGATGCTTTTGCAATCTGATAAAAAAAAAAAAAAACCTTACTATTCCAGGGTCCTGAGTGATTTTACTAATTTTAACTAGTATTCTCAAAATTTCAGACCTCATATTTACATCTGTAATCCATTTTGAGTAAATTTTCATAAGTGATGAATAATAGGGATCTAGTTTCATTCTTCTGCATGTATGTATTCAATTTTCTGGCATCAGTCATTAAAATGACTAAACTCTTTCAATAGATTTTTAGTATCTTCTCAAAATCAGTTGACTGTAAATTAAAGGGTTTACTCTAAGTTCTTTTTTCATTGCATTTGTCTATGGATTTGCTTTTAATGCTAATATGTTGATTTTGTTTCTGTAGATTTGTAATATATTTGAAATTCAGGCAGTGCAATGTTTTGTATTGGACCACAAAAGACCCTGAATAGCCAAAGTGATCTTGAACAAAAAGAACAATGCAAGAGGTATGAAGCAAGTTTTCATTATGACTTCCTTATTTATTCCCTACTTTGCCACCAGGAACAGGGCTTCGTATGTGGTTGCAATTGTAACTCTATCCAGAAATGGGATGATATACTTATACCATACCCTGCTTATTAAGCTTTAGGTAATACTTGACATAAATACTCCTATTTATATATCTAATTTATATATCCATATAAAATTCATTTGTAATCAGTCTTTACATTCACAATCATGTTATCTCAACATGATGAATATACATTTTCTTATACTTTAAAAATTGTACTCCAAACTTATAAAGAAATGTGGGTACTAGTTAAGCATAAGTCTAAATATGTGGTAGCATTGTTTTGAATTACTTGAATACATCTTTATCAAGTGCAGTTGACAACACTTGTCATTTTATTGAAATAGATTGAATCGAATTTTGAAATTCTTTTTTTTATCTCAAGTTCAACTTAAATTCATTCATCAGGAAAAATTACTCCTAAAGTGATATAACTGTTGGAAATAAAATGATCACTGTTGTAAACAGAAAATAAGCTGTTCTTAAATTTTCCTTTGCCTAACTGATCAAGCCACTATGGAAGTCAGTCTGGAGATTCCTCAGAAATCTGATTATAACCCTACCGTTCGACCCAGCCATCCCACTCCTTGGGATTTACCCAAAGGAATTTAAATTGGCAAACAAAAAAGCGGTCTGCACCCTAATATTTATCGCAGCACAATTCACAATAGCTAAGACCTGGAACCAACCTAAATGCCCATCAACGGTAGACTGGATAAAGAAATTATAGGATATGTACTCTTTAGAATACTATACCGCAGTAAGAAACAACGAACTCCAATAATTTGCAACACAATGGAGGAATCTGGAACACATCATGCTGAGTGAAATAAGCCAGTCCCAAAGGGACAAATACCATATGTCTTCCCTGATCGGTGACAACTGACTGAACACCAAAAAGGAAACCTGTTGAAGTGAAATGGACACTATGAGAAACAGTGACTTGATCAGCATAGCCCTGACTGTTAATGAACAACTTAATACATTATCCCTCTTAGTAGTATTTTTGTCTGCTCTACTTAATATGACTGGTTTAATTCTGTAATTAATACACAGTTATTCTTAAGTGTTGAAATTTAACTGAAATGTGATCCCTGTTAAACATAAGAGTGGAAATAAGAGAGGGAAGAGATGTATAATTTGGGACATGCTCAGGCTAACTTGCCCCAAATGGTAGAGTTAGAAACATACCAGGGGACTCCAATTTAATCCCATCAAGGTGGCATGTGCCAATGCCATCTCACTAGTCCAAGTGATCAATTTTCGGTTCACAATTGATCATAATGAAAGGACTAAGAGTCAAAGGGAGCACATAAACAAGTCTAGTACCTGCTAACACTAACTGATAGAATAAATAAAGGGGATAGTGATCCAACATGGGAAGCGAGATACTCAGCAGACTCATAGAATGGTGGATGTCCTAAACAGCACTCTGGCCTCAGAATCAGCCCTAAAGGCATTCGGATCTGGCTGAAAAGCCCATGAGAATATTTCAGGCATGGAAAGCCAAGACACTCTGGCAAAAAAAAAAAAAAAAAAAAAAAAAACATCTAAATGAAAGATCTCTGTGAGTGAGATCCCAGTGGAAAGAACAGGTCTTCAGGTCTTCAAAGAAGGAGGTACCTTTCTCTGAAGGGAGGAGAGAACCTCCACTTTGACTATGACCTTGTCTAAACAAGATAAGAGTCGGAGAACTCAAGGGGCTTCCATAGCCTTGGAAACTCATGACTGGAGCTTGGGGAGATTACTGAGGCCATAAACAAGAGTGTCAATTTGTAAAGTCAACAACAGGAGTCACTGTGCACTTACTCCTCATGTAGGATCTCTGTCCTTAGCGTGCTGTACATTGAGACTTAATGCTATAACGAGTACTCAAACAGTATATTTCACTTTGTGTTTCTATGGGGGTGCAAACTGTTGAAATCTTTACTTAATGTATACTAAACTGATCTTCTGTAAAAAAAAAAAAAAGAAGAAGAAGAAATTATCAATTCCCAACTTGACTCTCACTGGGATTAAACATGACAATAGGTCTGATCTGATTTCATCATCATTTAAAAAATCATCTATTATTTTTCACTTTATGTTTCTGTGTGGGAGCAAACTGTTGAAATCTTTACTTAATGTATGCTAAACTGATCTTCTGTAGATAAAGAGAATCGAAAATGAATCTTGATGTGAATGGAAGGGGAGTGGGAGTGGGAGAGGGGAGGGTTGCGGGTGGGAGGGACGTTATGGGGGGGAAGCCATTGTAATCCATAAGCTATACTTTGGAAATTTATATTCATTAAATAAAAGTTAAAAAAAAAATTCCTTTGCCTTACACAGAGAATTAATAGGAGTAAATGAATCGAGTACTTAAGAAAAGAGAAAATATATTTACAGCTGTATTCCTACTGCCTTTGTCTCTAAAAAACAGACTCTCATAAGATATTTGGTTGAATTTGATTTCATTTAAATGATTAATTTGTAAGTATTGGGCTTATTTCAGGGGCTATGAAATAAGAAAATCAAAGTTAAATTGTCACTAGGATATTTGCTTCCGCATGGAACAGTTTATTCACTTTCTTATACTTTGCCCATGCTGAGCACATGGTAATACCTTTCATAATTGTTTGCTGAAGGATCAAAGTCTAATTACTCTCAGGTGCTAAGGTCCACATCTCGTTGCACTGTTACCTGTTTTAAGGCAGCATAGACACCACAGAGTGCTCCTCTTTAGTTTTTCATAGAAAAAAATAAACAAAATCTAACTTGAGAAGTTCTGTAGCATAAAAGAATACATGAAACACATTTGGACTACACTATATCCTACATTAGCAGTGCATTTTTTTTGCTTAAATTCTAGAAATATTTAAAAATTCATGTTTATTTCTGACAGAAAGTATCACACCACAATTAAATATAATCAAAAGATGGGCTGTTGTTTACACCATTCTATTCAGTTTTGAAAAACCAACAAAATATTACATTAGTAGAGAGTGATCAAAAAGGAATTTTAAATAATTCATAACTAATTAGTTAATTGTGGCTATTTTGCAGTTACTGTGTTCAGGGAAAAATGTAAAATATATAACATATGCAGCATGCAACAAAAGAAACCATAACATATAAATGTAAATGAAAAGATTTTAAAAGATTAATGAATTTTATTGAATTTTACAAATAGTCTATTTTTATTTTCATTCTCCCTCTTAGTGGAAATGAAACCTCTTAATTGGATGGGGAAAATATAATAGAAACTTAACACAGACAATGGTACATTTTATCTGAAAACCCACAGACTTCTATGGAAATGTGTATACCTTATTATTTAGGGAAAAAAGTTTGATCATATTTATTCCATATAAGGCAAACTTTGTTGATTTTTCAATTGGTATAAAACTGGTGTGTTACTCAAAATCTGCTAATTACAAGAAAGGTTTAAGGCATAATAATATTATTAAGTATTGAATTTTATTTGTTGATAACGCTAATTGTAAAACAAATTAAGGAATATTGGGATTACCAATCCTACTAGATTTTATTACTAATCCCTACTAGATTTGCTGTGATTAGAAGAAATCGTGAGGGGCCGGTGCTGTGGCATAGTGGGGAAAGCTGCTGCCGCCGGTTAGAGACCCAGCTACTCTACTTCCCATCCAGCTATCTGCTTTTGCCTGGGAAAGCAGAGTAAAATGGCCCAAGTCCTCGGGCCCCTGCACCCATGTGGGAATCCTGAAAGAAGCTTCTGGCTCCTGGGTTCAGATCTGCTTAGGTCCAGCTGCTGTAGCCATTTGGGGAATGAACCAGTGGGTGGAAAAATCTCTCACACTCTAACTGTGCCTTTGCCTCTCTGTAACTACACCTTTCAAATAAATAAATCTTAAGAAGAAAGGAAGAGGAAGAAGGAAGAGGAGGAGGAAGAGGAGGAAAAGGAAGAGGAGAAAGCACAGGTAAATTCCAGGACTCCATGTTTTGTTAGTTATTTGGGTGCTTACAGCAAAATGAGTTCAGAAAATTTGATTTTTGCATTGAATATATGATAAGTACACTATCCTATAATTATACTACACTTCAAAAACTAAACAAAATAGACAAAATATAAAAAAGATATTCCTCTCCAAGAGTTTCCTTTTTACTCAGAGTGAATGTTAAATAAATTACTTTGCTTGAAAAGGCCATATCTGATTTATGCACATAGCCTACTGTGCTCCATGCCATTTATTTTTCTTCCTCATTCTCTGATTTATCTTTCTTTAGATGACTTTTCACAATTTACTAAGAGAATACTTGGAAAAGTTTGTGGAAAATAAAATTATAAGGTAATTTTATTATAACAATACATTTTGAAATAAATACATTAAAATTTATTTAATGTAAAATAAATTAAAATAGATACATAAAAATTTCATGCAAAATGTGCATTAGGAAGACTAAACATGTAAAACACACACAAAGTACATTTTCATTATACTACAACCATAAACTATGTAGACCTCTGTGAATGCATCTGCCACATTTTATTCCATTTCTTTTTTTCTTTCTTTTCTTTTCTTTTTTTTTTTTTTGTTGTTGTTGTTGTTGACAGGCAGAGTGGACAGTGAAAGAGAGACAGAGAGAAAGGTCTCCCTTTACCGTTGGTTCACACTTAATGGCTGCCATGGCTGGTGCACCGTGCTGATCCGAAGCCAGGAGCCTGGTGCTTCTCCTGGTCTCCCACGTGGGTATAGGGCCCAAGGACTTGGGCCATCCTCCACTGCACTCCCTGGACACATCAAAGAGCTGGACTGGAAGAGGAGCAACAGGGACAGGACAGAATCTGGCACCCCGACCAGGACTAGAACCCGGTGTGCTGGCACCGCAGGTGGAGGATCAGCCTATTGAGCCACGGCACCGGCATCCATTTCTTTTTTAATATTTTAAAACCATTTTTACAATGGAGACAATGATCCAACATGGGAAGTGAGATACACAGCAGACTCATAGAATGGCAGTTGTCCTAAACAGCACTCTGGCCTCAGAATCAGCCCTTAAGGCATTTAGATCTGGCTAAAGAGCCCATGAGAGTATTTTAGGCATGGAAAGCCAAGACACTCTGGGGAAAAAAAAAAAAAAAAAGCCCTAAATGAAAGATCTCTGCGAGTGAGATCCCAGTGGAAAGAACAGGCCATCAGAGAAGGAGGTACCTTTCTCTGAAGAGAGGAGAGAACCTCCACTTTGACTATGACCCTGTTGGAATAAGATCAAAGATGGCGAGCTCAGGGGGCTTCCATGGCCTTGGAAACTCATGACTAGAGCCTGGGAAGATTGCTGACACCTTAAACAAGAGTGTCAATTTGTTAAGTCAACAACAGGAGTCACTGTGCACTTACTCCCCATGTAGGATCTCTGTCCTTAATGTGTAGTTCAATGTGAATTAATGATATGACTAGTGCTCAAACAGTATTTGGCACTTTGTGTTCTGTGTGGGGGCAAACTGATGAAATCTTTACTTAATATATACTAAATCGATCTTCTGTATATAAAGAGAATTGAAAATGAATCTTGATGTGAATGGAATGGGAGAGGGAGTGGGAGATGGAAGGGTTGCGGGTGGGAGGGAAGTTATGGGGGGTGGGGAAGCCATTGTAATCCACAAACTGTACTTCGGAAATTTACATCTACTAAATAAAAGTTAAAAAAATTTTTACTGACACATAAAAATTGTGTATGTTTTGGTTACCATGTGATGTTTCAATAAATGTATGTATTTTTATGTACAAATAGGATATCCACTAGGATATCATTACAATTGGGATACAATTAGGGTATCTCCTTTAACCTTTAACATCACTTTATAGTGACAACGTTCGAATTGTATTCTATCACTCAGATAAATCCTAGAGTTTCATCTAAGTTGTTGCAATATCAAAAATTTGTTTATTTTTGTTGCTGAATAGAATTCTATGGTGTGTGTATGTACTTTGGTTTGCTTAATCATTAACCTTTTGAATGACAATTGAGTTATTAGGATTTGGCCACTGGGAATAAAGCAATTATGAATATTTGAGTAAATATTTTTGTGTGAACATAAATCTTAATTTTTCTGGGATAAATTCCCAGTAGTATAAGTTTAGATCACATGGCAGTTACATGTTTAATTTAAAAAAATAAATTATTTATTGAAAAGCAGAGTGACAAAGATAGAGTGGGAGAAAGATGGAGACATAGAGAGAGAGAGAGCAAGTTTCCTTCTCTGGTTCGCTCCTCAAATGTCTGCAATGGCCAGGACTGGGCCTGGCGGGAAACCAGGAGCCAGGATCTCCATCAAGGTCTCCCACTAAGCAGCAGGAAACCTTATCTTGGGCCATCATCTGCTGCCTTTCAGCTTGTGCGTTAGCAAGACGCTTGATGAGAAGCAGAAGTGTCAAAACTCAAACCAGGCACTCCAGTATTTGTTGGTGGCATCCCAAGCATCAGCTTAACCCACAATGCCCACAACCTGATATCCAGTTTTTCAGGAAACTACAATACTTATTTTCACAGTGACCATACCAGCTTCCATTTCTACAAGCAATATATGAATCACCTCTCCTTCATATCCTTGCCAGTTTCACCTCTTTTTTTTGAAAGATTTATTTATTTATTTGAAATTCAGAGTTATACGGAGAGAGAAGAGGCAGAGAGAAAGAGAGAGAGGTCTTCCATGCTCTGGTTCACTCCCAGATTGGTCATAACGGCTGGAGCAGAGCTGATCGGAAGCCAGGAGCCAGAAGCTTCTCTGGGTCTCCCACATGGGTACAGGGGCCCAAGGACTTGTGCCATCTTTTACTGCTTTCCCAATCCATAGCAGAGAGCTGAATCAGAAGTGGAGGAGCCAGGACTCAAACTGGTGCCCATATGGAATGTTGGCACTGCAGGTGGAGGCTTTATCCACTAGGGCACAGCACCAATGGCCACTTTTGTAGGCAATGGGTTAAGCTGCCACTTGTGATGCCAGCATCCCATACTACAGTGATGCTTCAGGTCACACCTCCTAGGTTTTGGATCCAGATCCCTCCCTGATAGTGCTCCTGGAAAAAGTAGTGGATTATGGCCCAAGTATGTGGGACCCTGCCACCTGTTTGGGAGACTCTGATAAGTTTTCTGATCTTCTAGCTTTGTCCTGGACTACCCTGGCCATTATGGCCATTTGAGGAGTGAACCAATGATGGAAGATTTCTCTCTCTCTCTCTCTCTCTCTCTCTCTCTCTCTATCACTCTGCCTATCAAATAAATATATGCAATAGTAAATATTTGGTTGGTGAATAAAGAATTATAAGTATTGTTTTATATTCTAAAATGTAAGTCCAATTATTATTATAGAACACTGTATCAGTGCTAAATTAACGAAGCTAAAACTAAAATCTATAGTATAATTAAAATGGGCTGTCACATATATATTTGTATATATAAGTAGAAAACAGAGATATTTCCATTATATTAATTAAATTACTGATTGAAATTGCAACGTTACAAAGTGATTAATTTCCTAAGGACTTTTGTTGCAATACAAGTATGTATCGGAAAAATAGTCTTTGAAAATTTACTGATATTATTTCACATTGAGATTATCACAGGTTAATCATTACATTTTTTTCAAAATAGAATTTTTTTGAAACTGAACATACGATAAATGAATGATTTTAGATAAAACACCATTTCATTATAAGTAATTGCACCAACATCAAACTATGTCAGCAATAATAGAATCTTCACCTCACTTCACAAAATAGGGCAGATATTACATTATCAGAGGAAACTATTATATGCTCCAAACACATTTTTTTTTTCAGCATTAGGTGAGAAAATAGAATTTTGTGTTTAGTATTCATCTGGACAAAATACTTTTATTACCTTAAAATGTGAATTGGCATGGAGTAGACAGTGAACCAGCTGAACTTGAGGTTTCATTTCCCTTTAATTTGGTGGGAAGAAATATGAAAGGATCAAAATGAAATTACTTCATCAGAATTCACATTTAATTTTCATCTTTTCAGTTATCCAGCTGCATCAATGCTCAACTGACTATACTCCCAGCTGCATTATGCAAGGAAGTTATTCAAGAAGGAATACTTGCAATGTGTTATACTGAGTAGCAAGCTAATTAAAAGAAACTCACAGCTGGATTTTAAGTAGGCTTTGATCTTGATTGCAAGGTGCTAAAAATGCTTTTTGGTTGGATTTTATTCTTTATATGAAATCTGTAGTCTTTCCATGGAAGAAAATTGGTAAAAGCATTTCTTGAATGAAAGAATGAGTGTATCTTTTTCTCTTTGCTTTTTTATTTCTGGTAGAGCTTAAGAAATGACACATTATATAATTGATTGTATTTCAAAAGGATCCTTCTGCCTAAAAATAATAGGATTTCAATACTATATCCTCCAGAAGTGCCATGTTTACAGTTAAATAAAATCCTTACATTTAAAATATATTTGTTCTAAAGCTACATTCTCCACATTGTAAAATGCTCTTGTGTATTTTACTTCGAGTTATTTTTCCAACCAAATTCCAGGACTTCATCTATATATATATATATATATATATATATATATATATAGTGCTAGACATAGGCTGTGTGAAATCTGGTTGGGAGGAAACAGAAATGAGTAGGGGAACTGAAGAAGGAAAATAACATGAAAGTGATTAGGATGGACTGTATGAAAAGAAAAGCTGAGTGAGGAAGTAGTCATGAAATAACTGAGTCTTAATTAGCTTTTTTATTGAGAAATAGTGTGATCTGCGGTTCTGCATGTTTCTGTATAATATTAATTTATTCAACTGCAAAAGTAAAACCTATGCAAGGCAGCACTATTTTATTCCTGACGTTAAGTTAGTTAAGCAGAAAAGGATAATTCAATAATGTAATGAGAAAAGTGCACCTTCATCAAACCAAGAACAGAAAATACAAGAGGGACTTACATGGAACAGGTCTATCACAGTGATAATCTTCCTCCAAGATACCTGATTTCTTTCAGTTGTGCTCTGAAATTTTCCCTATTTCTCTGCCTATTTCCCTTCTTTGGAAAGTCATTCCCATTCTAGCACCAACACAGTGGAATTGAGATAGCCTCAATATTAGTTCCAACTCCACAGACAGAAAAATAGATCGAGCAAGTGTGAATCAGAATCTGCTCCTTTGGATTTATTTGATGTGGGGGATGTGGTCATATAGCTCAAGTTTGTTCAGTGGGGATTGTGATAGTAACACTGAGAAAGACACAGGAAGTACAGAACAAGGATGTTCTTGCGGCATTTGGGATGCCCTCATCTTGCATCAGAGTACCTGGGTTCTACTCCTGCCTCTCTTTCTAAGGCAGGTTCCTCCTAACATGTACCCTGGGAGGCAGCAGATAACGGCTCAAGTGGTAGAATCCCTGCTATCCACATGGGAGACCTAGATTGAGTACCATACTCCTAGCTTAAGTCTGGCTCAGCCCTAGCTGTTGATCATTTGTGGAGTGAACCAGCACGTGGAAGATCTCTCTTTTCTCCATCTCTATGCTTTTCCAATAAGTTAATAAAAGATAAATGTGCAAAATTTTAAAACAAGTAAAAAGAAAATTGAATACCACTGAGGAAGAGATTATTGTGGAATTTTAGGGAAAGAAAACCAATGTTTTTATTTATACACAACACAAAAAAATGAACAGATATATATATATACATATATTTCAAAAGTATTATGAAAGTCGAGATGCTTGCAGAAGGAATACACATTTTTATGACCTAAGTTATTTCTCATTCTTAGAACTAATTTAAAGTTCCCTATTTGCATAAGCTTATCTATTGTATTTAACAATTATCAGTGAAACAGTCTTACTTCTGACTTTCTATATATAAAATTTTCTTATTTTGATCTTATTTGAAAATGATTTATCAAGTATTCCATTAATTTTAAAATAATCATAAGAAGAAAGTAAAATTAATGTATAAAAAACATTAGATAGGGATTAGTTCTGTGGTACAGTGGTTATTGCAAAGCTTGTAACACCAGCTTACCACATGAGAGGGGAAGTTTTAGCCTTGGTTGCTCCAATTCTGATTCAACTCCCTGTTAATTGGTCTGGGAAGACAACAGAAGGTGGCTCAACTACTTGTGACCCTATCACCCATGTGTGAGGCCCTGAAGGAGTTTTGGACTCCTGGCTTTGGGTTTTGGACTGCCGCAGATCCAGCTATTGTGGGCATTTGGGAGGGGACCAGCAGATGAAAAATATCCCATTCTCTGCTTGGTCTCTCCATTACTCTCTATGATCTACTTTCAATTAACTAACTGACTAACAAAATAAATTAATATTATTTTTAAATTTACTACATGGTATTTTAAAAAATTAGAGGACTTGTTTGTATCATATTAAACTCACTGGACCAAGATTGTCTTTCCTAAAAAGAATGCATATTCTTATTATGTGGTTTATCCATTAGTGTGGATCAACTCAATTTTCTCTTATTATGTTTACTCCTCAGCTAGCTGATGCTGTACTAAAATGTCTAAATTGTGAATTATAATTTTTTTTTTTTATGTAGGAGCAGTATCTCCTATTTTTTATCTTAAAATTGAACTCCTTTTAAATTTTTCAGCGAGATTGCTTTATCAATTAACTAAAATATATTTAAAACATGAACTGTATGAGCTCACTCAGTGCCTTCTCTGTCAGCTGTAAATTCTTCAAAATCATCATTAAGCATTCTAGAATGGATGTGACATTTGAAAATGAACATAGTGATGGTCCAGTTGGGCTGATTTCTCCAGTTGACTAAGAAAGACAAAATTATAATAATGATTGCTATTTATATTTCATAAGAATTGAATGCAAACGTGCTTTCATCTTATCTTAGAATTGTGAATTAGAAAATATTATTCACTTTATGTTTATAAAAGGCACTCAGAATATTCCAACTATGCCTGTAAAGCTGTAAGGAAGTGAACACTGACAGATCCCTGAAACTGATTCAGTCATCATTCTTTCTATAGTAGTGCAGAGTCTACTATTCATGTGTAGCTTCTGTGTACATGATAACCATTTTACTTATATAAAATAATACAGCACAGCTGGTATTTTATAATAAAAAAAACAGAGTTCTTTGGACAGGGAATTATTTCCTTGCAAGCTATCATCCTAAAAATTAAAAACCATAAATTGGAAATACAAAACCAAATATATGCAATTATCTTGGTATTTTATTTATAATTCATAGAAATTTTTAGCCTATTTTGAACTTATTCCAAAATTCATTCTAAATCATATCTGTGAACACTGAATACTATGATCTTTTTATTTTCCATGTATAGCCTTAAGGTCAGGATCTTTAGGGTAAAATTCTGATTTGGAGATTAGTTCAAGCCCACTGTAACAGTTTTTAAGACTTCTATTCATTTTTTTGTAAATGATAAAGAATTGCTTCTTTAGGGGCCAAACATTTTTGAGGTATGACTTAATCTTATACCGCAACATGTTCTAAGTTTTGAAAAGCCACTATCAACACTAATCATTCTTAATAGCACTAAAGTCATTTTGTTGTCTATGCTAACATGATACTTGAAAATAATTGGGGAAATTAAATCACATTTATTTCTCTAATTTTAAAGACTTTAATGCTAAAATATTTTCTTAAAACTTGCTAACAGGTTATAGCTGATTACATTAACTGATTTGACCCTTTCAATAACCACAGATGCAATCATTTTCAGATTTTATAAGAAACAGAGGTGCAGAAAGTTCAAGATATTCATCTCTCTATAAATAAATGCAGTGAGGTGCAGGGCTGATACATGAACACAGGCAGTCCAGATACTCTGCTTTCCAAGATGGCCTTCCGGGATTTTCCTAGCTGGCACCTAACAAAACCAACATTATTCTCCCACAACCAAGAGTCTCTTGATTCTCCTTCTGTAAATTTCTGACAACACAAGTTATCTTTTATGCCAGTCTCTGAGGATCTGACACTTTTGTCTGATTGTCATCAAGCATATCTCTTGCAGACTATATTTCCTCAAGCAGAAGGCTCTTCCTGGCTTAGTATGGCCTGCATTTTCTAAGCAAAAGAAATAGCCTAAACAAAACCCAAAAATAAAAAAAAAAAACAAACTTTGATTGTGATTGTTAAGCAAAAAGAGAGTGACGTAGTTGTCATTTAAGTAACATAGTAACTTTGAGATAAAATATGCACAATTCATTCTTAACAAACATTTTTTCTTATGTCTAGACACTAACATTTCCTATGAAGACTAACTCTTTTTTTTTTTTTTTTTTTTTTTTTTTTTTTTGACAGGCAGAGTGGACAGTGAGAGAGAGAGACAGAGAGAAAGGTCTTCCTTTTACCGTTGGTTCACCCTCCAATGGCCGCCATGGCCGGCGTGCTGTGGCCGGCGCACTGCGCCGATCCGATGGCAGGAGCCAGGTACTTATCCTGGTCTCCCATGGGGTGCAGGGCCCAAGCACTTGGGCCATCCTCCGCTGCACTCCTGGGCCACAGCAGAGAGCTGGACTGGAAGAGGGGCAACCGGGACAGAATCCGGCGCCCCAACCGGGACTAGAACCCGGTGTGCCGGCACTACAAGGCAGAGGATTAGCCTAGTGAGCCACGGCGCCGGCCAAGACTAACTCTTTATGATAGCTATAGATTCAGTATTTAAGGTTTGTTATCATGACTTGTCATGGAACTGTTCAGTAGAGATTATTCCAGTTCCTGAGGAAGACTCAATCATTTTCATACCTGAAACTGACTTTCTGTCATCCTTTTTCTATGGAATTCAACTAGATGAACAACTTCAAGTCCTATAATCATATCACATAAATAGGTAAATGCAGTACAGCAATTTTCATCAGACATTTCTCAAATTAAAAAAGAAATAAAATTTATCTAAGTAGTTGATGAATCATTTGCAAGTAACCCTTTACAAAAAATAAGAAAATATATGTATATCTAAACTGACTCTTTGATAGTTCATCAGTGGTACCATTGACTTAGGTTTGAAAAGTAAAGGGTCCTTTTTGTTTCTTGGTAGACAGCATGTAAAAATATGTAGATTTTAAACATGTTTAAATAGGTAAATTAGTCATCATTTTAAGTAGTGAGGTATGCAGAAAGTGTAACGACGTGCTACTCTATCCAACCTCTATAACAGTTTTGATGGTAATCATAATAAATATGTTTAATTGAAGAGGTAATGTTCCATTTGAACAAAATTTTTATAAGAAATTGGAAAAATAAGTAATCTTATTTTCACAGATAACATTATTAACTGATATTAAAAATGTCATATAAACCTTGTACTCCACAAGTCATTAAACATCAGCCTGATATTGTACATTTCTGAATTAGTCATTATTTTTTCTTCAACTGTTGTTCTTCTCAAATATGGAATCATATGGCCTTAGGAAGTCAACTAACTATAGATACATTTGCAGACTAGTGCCATGTTTACAGAAATTGATTTCATGATTGTCCATAGAAGTAGAAAGTAATTCTGCCCCTTGTTTAATTATCATTTTCCTTTGGTAGAGTTTCTCAATCTACTGAAATTTTGGAGTAGACAACTCTTTGTTTTAGAGGTCCATAGCGTGCATTGTAAAATGCTTCCCCTCACCTCCAGGCCTAACCACCTACATGACAACAGCATCTATTATGGTTTGACTGTGTTTTTCCCCCATAAAATTCAAAATCAAGCTTAATTCGTAAAAATAATAATATTGATGGTAACATATGCTTTTAAGGGATGTACTTAGGTCAAGAGGGACCCACCCTTGGAAGGAATTAACATACTTCTCTCAGGACAAGTTCAGTCCCCATGGAGGAAGTTGTTATAAAAGGGTGAGCCTGGTCCCTTTGGACTCTCTCTTGCTACCTCTCTCACTATGTGATCTCCTGCACAGGCTTCCATATGCGAAGCTATCAGCTAGTAGTGATGGAGCAGAGATCCTTACCAGTGGTCCCCGATCTTGGCTCCAGAACTGTGAGCCTAAAGAAGTATCTTTTTTTTTAATATAAAGTACTCAATTTCAGATAATTTTATAGCAATACAAAACATAAAGGCAGTGTCCCCCCCCCCCAACTCCAAGCTAAGTCAGCCAAACATATTGGTAGACAATGAAATGTCCTCTGGGGGAAATATTACCTTAAGTACCACTAAGCTACAGGAAACATTTAAGATAAAGCCAAGAGAAAGAAATTTTATTTTACTTTTGTTTTCCCTCTTAAGCCTGGTTCTTTACTCTGAAAATAAAAACATTAGGTAAATTAAGTCTTGGTAATATAGCTGTAAGTATACACTTGAGAATACAAAGCTGGCAGGGATATACCAGGGCTACATAGTGCTTCCGTATTTTTGCAGCGAAATAAGGATTCAACATTGCAATTTCCTAGAACTCTGAAGCTGTGAAAAACGCATGGACTAAATGTATGGACTAAATGAATGTATGGACTAAAGAGTTATTTAAGCAGAAAAATCTTCCGTTTTCCCAGCCTTAGAAAAATTCATATATCTTGATAGCAGATTATTTTCTAGAATTAATTGTTCCTATATGTGGGAATACCAAAAGGAAATTCTTATAAACTCTATAAAGCAGTTTGCATGCTTTAATTTGGGGTTTCAGGTGCTATGTTTGAGGTTGTTCCCACAGGTGGCTTTCTTCAGATGCATAACTAGTGTTTGTGCTTTTGTCTATTGATGCATATATGCCACAACTGTTTCTCTGCAAAATGGACCCAGAAACTCAGAGATTTTTTATGTGGTGACTTTATTCAACAGTGCTTTAGAGCTCAACAGCTATGAAATCGGAAGTCAGGGGAAGGAATTGAATGCCCATGCAGTAAAATTCAGCAATCTTAGGAAGTGTCCTGAAAGTGGGATGACCTTAGAAAATCATCCTGTCTTGAAAATAAGGAGTCATGCCCATATGGACCAGTCACTATATGTAAGTTTTCCATGCAAAGGGAACATACACTTAAGCAGGGCATATCTTTCATCAGCTCCTGGAGAGGAAGTAGGTTGAGGGTTCCTAGCGATTGGTACTTGTGGAAGCTGAGGACACTGAGGGCAATAGGTCTACTCTAGGCATTCATAATCACCCAAATATCAGTAGGTTACATCAAATTCTACCCTACTCTTTCCACAAATTTGTGGGAGCTCTGAGATGCTTTTCCAAATTAACCCTATCCTCAGCAGTTAGTTTGAAAAAAATACTGGATTTCAAATATTTGGGACAAAGGATAGTTTTCAAGACACCTGGAATTACTGTTTCCTGTCCTCTAATTATTGATCAACTCCTGGAACTGAATCTAGGGTCCCTGCAGTTTCCCTTGAATTCAGAATACAAGGATAGAGTGAGCATCTGAAATAAGTAAAAGCTTCTGTCAAAGAAAATTAACATTAGAAAAGGAAAAAACACACTTTTGCTTTTATAGAAGTGGTCTCAGGGGACCCAGTGGGTTAGGCTGACACCTGTGACACTGACATCCACTATGGGCACTAGTTTAAGTTTCAGCTGCTCCATTTCCTATCCAGCTCCCTGCTAATGTGCCTAATATGCCAGGGAAGGTAGCTGAAGATGGTCCAAGTACTTGGATTCCTGCACCCATTTGGGAGACCCAGATGCAGTTCCAAGTTCCTGGCTTTGACCTGGCTTACCCCAGCCATTGTAGCCATTGTGTGAGGGAATCAGCAGATGGAATAACTCTTTCACTGTCTTTCCCTCTCTCTCTCTGAAGCTTTACCTTAAATAAATAAATAAATAAATAATTTTTTAACAATGGTCTCACAAATGCATAAAAATAAGAGAGATTTGTTCATTCATGGAAAATTGTAAAAAAAAAAAAATTTCCAAATTAAGTTAAATTTATGTAAACACTATTCCTTTACCAAAGTGAAAATGACACCATTTAAAGAGAAAAATGAAAATAAGAAACATATTTTTATTCTTAAAGGTTTATTTGGGGCCGGTGCTGTGGCTCAGCGGGTTAACGCCCTGGCCTGAATCGCTGGCATCCCATATGGGTGCGGGTTCGAGATCTAGCCGCTCCACTTCCAATCCAGCTCTCTGCTATGGCCTGGGAAAGGAGTAGATGGCTCAAGTCCTTGGGCCCCTGCACCCACGTGGGAGACCCTTAAGAATCTCCTGGCTCCTGGCTCCGGATCAGCGCAGCTCCAGCCATTGCGGCCATCTGGGGAGTGAACCATCGGATGCAAGATCTCTTTCTCTCTCTCTCTGCCTTTCTTCTCTCTGTGTAACTCTGATTTTCAAATAAATAAATAAATCTTTAAAAAATAGGTTTATTTATTAACTGAAGACGCAATTATACATATCTTCTATCAGCTGGTTCACTGCCCGAATGGCTGCAACACCCAGGTCTGGGCAAGGCCGAACCCAGGATCCAACAGCTTCTTCTGGTCTCCCATGTGGATTCAGGGGCCAAAGCACTTGGGCCTTCTTCTGCCTCTTTCCCACATTAACAAGGAACTGAACCTGAAGTGGAGCAGCTGGGACTCCAACCAGCACCTGCCTAGGACAATGGCGCTGCATTCAGCAGCTTTACCAGCTACACCACAATAGAGGCCCCAGGAATATCTTTTTTAAAAATAATCAAAGTTAATAATTATTTCTTGTTTTTAATAACACAGCATCAGAATAGCATGTGAAACGTCACACAGCAAATGAAGTGTAATGTCCGAACTTCAGAATGAGCAGCAGCTTAGCCACCTTGCCACAATGCCCACCAAAATGTATTTGATGTACTTTATTTAACAGTATTAAGTAAATAATAGAAATAAAATTTGATTTAAACAATTCTGCCAGTGCATGTAATCCAGGTGAATCAAAGGTTTGATGACCAGTAACTTCAGCTGCCTTCTAATAGTTGAGTCAAGTACATTTAAACTATAAGTGTACATGCCTTTTGGAATGCCCATGAGAAGTTTGTAGCTATCAATACTTGTTCATGCGAATGGAGTACTTAGGATTTTCCTTTTACCTTAAAAATCTGTAATTTCAGCAAAACATGTCAAAATCTGATGCATAATTCAGTAATTATATTTAGTTTTATTTTCAAATGTAACTTGAATTTTTTTTTAACTCAGAGAAATATTTTCTGCTTTGCTTTTCTATTCTCTCTCTCTTTCTTTTTTTTTTTTTTTTTTTTTTTTTTTTTTTGACAGGCAGAGTGGACAGTGAGAGAGAGAGACAGGGAGAAAGGTCTTCCTTTACCATTGGTTCACCCTCTAAGGGCCACTGTGGCCAGCGCGCTGCATCTGGCACACTGCACTGATCCGAGGCCAGGAGCCAGGTGCTTCTCCTGGTCTCCCATGCGGGTGCAGGGCCCAAGGGCTTGGGCCATCCTCCACTGCCTTCCCGGGCCACAGCAGAGAGCTGGACTGGAAGAGGAGCAACCAGGACAGAATCCGGCGCCCTGACCAGGACTAGAACCCGGTGTGCCGGCGCCTCAAGGCAGAGGATTAGCCTAGTGAGCCACGGCGCCGGCCTCTCTTTCTCCTTATTGATTTTTCATCACACAAACACTATACTTACATATTTTTTTCATGTTTCTTAATGTTTCTCTTTTATTATTTACAAAATTTCCTTTTTCAATAACACATTAACACCTTCTGAAAAATACATCTTTAAAATGTTTTGGGACTCCATTTTCTCAAAAGTTTCTCAAACCTTTTAACAAATAGCTGATTAAATCTTATTTACATCACTATTATTAAAGACATTTAACCCTTGGAAACAAATAGTTCAATTTCCAAATATTCTAGATTGATTTTTAATAAATATATAGAATACATCTCTTATGATAATGTGGTATTTTCTATAGATTCAGTATAATTTCCTTAGCATCATATTGAAGCTGTTATTAATCATACTTTTTTTTTTTTTGACAGGCAGAGTGGATAGTGAGAGAGACAGAGAGAAAGGTCTTCCTTTTGCCGTTGGTTCACCCTCCAATGGCCTCCACGGCTGGCACGCTGCGGCCGGCGCACTGCGCTGATCCGAAGGCAGGAGCCAGGTGCTTTTCCTGGTCTCCCATGGGGTGCAGGGCCCAAGCACTTGGGCCATCCTCCACTGCACTCCCAGGCCACAGCAGAGAGCTGGCCTGGAAGAGGGGCAACCGGGACAGAATCCAGTGCCCTGACCGGGACTAGAACCTGGTGTGCTTGTGCTGCTAGGCGGAGGATTAGCCTAGTGAGCCGCGGCGCCGGCCTATTAATCATACTTTTAAAGAAATATTTTAATATATTGGAAAGGTAGAGTGGTAGAAGTTTGTGTGTGTGTGTTTGTGAGAGAGAGAGAGAGAGAGAATGAGAGAGAGAAAGTTAATATCTTTCATTTGCTGGCTAAAACCAGAAGCGAGGAACTCCACCTGACTCTTCCAAGTTCTTGGGCTTTCATCTGTTGCCTCACAGGTACATTAGCAGGAAGCAAAGAAGGAACTGAACCCCAGACTCTCTGATGTGGGATGCATGTGTCCCAGGTGCTGGCTTACCCCAGTACTTTGTAATATCTACTCCTATTTATTTTTGTTCCACTGAGGTCTATACTACCATTTTGAAAGTTGACTCTTGTGTTTCACAGCATTTTTCTCTTCAAATGTTAGGTGACTCTTGATTTAATATGTGTAGTTCTTTTTTCCCACATTTAGAGCTGGGAGCAGGAAATCACAGTAGTAGCAATAGCTGGAATGTATGTTTCTACCTAAGTCAAAATCACTGTATGTCTAGTGGTAAACAGAGTTAGTTCCCTATCATGAGAGCCTAAAACTGGTAATAATGTTTGCTTGTGGAGATTTAAAAGGAAGCGGCAGACTGTATGTGAGGCTTATCTTATGGTTGTCTAAGTCTATAATTTTCTAGGATGTCAGATGTCTTAGATAAACCTCTCTTTCTACATTTCCAACAACTGCTTTGACAATGCCCTATGTTAAAAACACACATCAATATCTAGATGGAAATACCCAGGTTAATCGTGTGTGTGCGTGTGCGTGTGCGTGTGCGTGTGCGTGTGCGTGTGTGTGTGTGAAGGCTCAGAGGAAGGCTCTACTTTGCTTTCAGGGTTTTATTCATATAGTTTGGAAAGTAGGGCTAGTACTTTATCCAAAGACTAACCGTTTTTGCTGTCAAACACTTAGCATATGTGAAAGAAAGGCAAGGGTTCATCAGATACAACTATCCTAAAAGCAGAGTTCTAATTAATTACCTTCATTAACATTCCAGGTTTCCTCCTTTTCAATATATCTGTTGTTTCTGGCCCAGATCTTCACCCCTAATTCATATTCTCTTTTCCAATCTGAGATGTGGGCTGTGAATTGAGAATCCTAATTTCTCCCTCAGAATCTTTGTTTTCTACCTACCAGGTGTGCCTTATAAAGTCTGTTCTATTTATGGTACCTGCCTTTCCAACATTATTGACTCTCCACTTGAAGCACTATCTCCACAATTGTGATGGAATTAATGAATGTGTTCACCTTTCCACTTTGATCTAATCTCTATCTTTCCAACTTCCATTCAGTTCTTACCAGCTTTTTTTTTTTTTTCTAAGTAAGAATGTTGCTATGGGATTTGCCACTTTCACATATCTAGGGAAACTAAAAATTCCACAGAATTCATTTAAGACAAGTCTTATTGCTTTGAGTTGATTAGAAATACCAGTATTAACAAAAAGGAACTTTCGTATTTCTGTAGAAGTCTCAGAATTCAGGAGATTTTGAAAAGTTTAATAGGGATTATGTTTGGAGTAAAGACAAAATTGGAACTCTGTCTTTTATGAGTTATTTTAGATTAGATTAAAAATGTATCAATAAGATTTACTCACCTAATTTAATTCACCATCCAATTGTTTAAAACCATTTTATTACTCAATATTAATAGAAAAATGGCAAGACGTTCCATAAAACCCACACAACCATCCTCTTCTTCACATTTTCCTTTCTCCATTAATGCAGAGAGTAACATGCATATATATCTATTACTGGAAACTTATTTTCTTGCAGGATACATGACTTTTTTACAAAAAAGAAAATTGAGTCACACAAATCACACATCATTGATCCAATGTATCATTCAGATATTTTGGAGGGAAATAGTGTCATTCTTCATGGCCATGTCAGTCCCACTCAACAGTTCCCAGAACAAAAGTTATAAAAGCTCCAAGGCTTTCCCACTAGACAAAACTTTGCTGGGAACTTTGTGTTTATAAACTGTAACAGCAAATGAATGAAATTTTTCTATAGAAATGAACATTGCAATAAATTACATGTAAAGTATGACAGAGTGAAAATAGTTTACAAAAATTTTAAGATTGATGATAGAAATATGCCCACGCTTGAACTGTAGGTTATAGAAGAGAGGTCGTCAAAGAATTCTGGCAAGATTGCTGAGAGAGGCCACATTAGGTGGTGGAGTGTGTTGTAAAATAGCATGGAATACAGCTCATTTATTCAAGGATCATATATAGAAGGACAAGAAAGAGGAGGGTCCTGGATTTGTTAGGTTCTTAGGGGCCAAGTGAAAGAAGTCACTACAGGATAAGAGAAAAACTAAAACAGAAAAGGAAAGAAAAGTTCTGAGGGAATTGGGTAGGGATGAGAAGAGTTAGTAACTCAGATAAGTGTTTCTCTGAAGTCAGAGAGTATAAATATTTGAAGATACGGAAAAAATGAGCAAAAAGAAAAATACAAAATAATTTTAATGGGCATTCACTAATCTTCAATTTATGTGGAAAACCAATGCCATAGATAAAAGTGAGGAATCCATTTTAAAAAGGATTTTCATTACTTATTTTTTTTTCAAAGTTCCAGCAAGGGAGGGAGAAGGGGAGAGAGAGAGAGAGAGAGAGGGAGAGAGAGAGAGAGGAGAGAATATATTCCATCTATTTTCTACTGATTCACTCCTTAAATTGCCTCAAGAGTCAAAGTTGAGTCAGACTGAACCCAGGAACCATGAATTCCACTGTGGTTTCTTCCATGGGTGTCAGGAGCTTATTATCATGAAGCTGAATCTGAAACAGAGCAACTGGGACTGAAATGGGCACTCCCACAAGGGATGCTGACATTGCAATGGGAGGCTTGCCCCACGGCATCAGAATGCCACGGCAGTGAGGAACTTCATTTATTGTTCACTTAACAAATAACTCTTGAGAGTTTATATATATTAAGTACAGTTTTAGTCATTTTGCTTTATTGAAAAATAAAATATGCGTGATTTCTGCTCTAACACAGGAACCAATTCTAACAGATTAAAAAAAGGGAGATAAATGTCATAGGTATAAACAGAGATAGTGTGCTTTGAATAAATACGAAGTAGATGGGGATAAAGACTTTACTGAGAAAGGACCAGGCTTATGAAAGCTGGATGTAAAATTTCTTTTTCTGCAGTTGAACTCTAAAGTGAGGCTTGAAAATTTAGATAAAATTACTCAATTAAAAAAATGAGAAGAGAGATCCCATAAATAAGTAAAAACTCCCCAGTATTAAACAGCTCATCATGCTGAATGAACTGAAATAATTTGAATAGGACTGGGAATAAGTAAACAAGTGCAAACGTGACATGAGCATGGTGAAGTGTTATCAGATCATGCGGAACCTTGTACAACATGTAATAGAATTTCAATTTGCTCTCAATACAATAAGATTACAGTGTAATATTTTAAGCAAAGCTCAAATATGATCTTTATAAGAAAATTGCTTGGTAAATTGTATTGACAACAGCTTAAAACTAAAGATGAGAAGAAATGGAGAGAAAAAAATAAGTGTTATAATGGTGGCAGTAGATATGAAGAAAATGGACAGATTTGTATATATTTTGAAGTTATAAATGATAATATGTGAAGATGATTGATATGTCATTAAGAGCCAGAAAGGAATCTGTAAAATTTGGAGCTTAAATACCTGATGAATGTGACTTTTTTTTTTTAAAGGTTTTCCTTTTCTGCTGGTTCACTAGGAGCCAGGTGCTTCTTCCTGGTCTCCCATGGGGTGCAGGGCCCAAGCACCTGCGCCATCCTCCATTGCACTCCCGGGCCACAGCAGAGAGCTGGACTGGAAGAGGAGCAACTGGGACAGAATCTGGCGCCCCAACCAGGACTAGAACCTGGGGTGCCGGTGCCGCAGGAGGAGGATCAGCCAAGTGAGCCACAGCGCCGGACCCCTGATGAATGTGACATTTAAAGAAAGAAAAGATGAGCAGATATGGAACATGTTTGCTGTGAATGGAGGTTTTTGGAAATGACTTTTAGGTAACGAAAGAAAAGATAATTTTTGAAATTGAGTAGAGTGGATAAAGGTAATAAGTTGAGTATCAGGAATGCCAAGCAAATGACAGATGTGTACAGAAGCTGCTGCTTGGGATGCCTGTGTTTCATACCAAATTGCCTGGTTCAAATGCCAGCTACTCAACACTTCTCATCCAGCTTCTTGCTGATGTACCTTGGAGGTAGCACACGATGGCTCAAGTTCTTGGCTTCCTGACATCCATGTGGGAGACTCTGTTGGAGTTCCTGATTCTTGGTCTTGGTCTGTTTCAATCTCAGCAGTTGCAGTTATTTTGGAAGTGAATCAGCAAAGAGAAGGCGTTTTTGCTTTTTCTGTTTCTCCTTTTCCCTTTGTCACTCTACTTTTCAATTAAATAAATAAAATAAAATCTTTTTTAAAAATAAAAAATAAAACTTGTGAGTAGAAACAACTGGAAAAGGTGAAATATTTATTTGCTCTGAAGAGAAACCAGATAACTATTTTACTTAGTGTAGAGTTAACTATACGATCACGAAGTATACTGAAAATGGATCTTTATAGAAATTAAGAGTGAGAATGTAAGAAGGAGAGAGAAGGGTTGGAGCATGGACAGGAGGGAGGGAAAGTATCACTATGTTCCTAAATCTGTATATATGAAATACATGAAACTTGCATTACTTAAATAAAATTAAAAATAAGGAAGAACTGGATAAAAATTCAGTTCAGGAGACTCAGCCTGCATAGCCATGTGACTTCTCTGTCTGTGCATGCTGGTGGTAAGAAGTGGCAGAGACAAAAGGCTGGGAATTGCCTGGTTGATGATGAGTGAAAGGAGGGAAGCCTGAGGGTAGCACATAGGGTTGGAGTATTAGATGCTACAGTGAAACACAAAAGAAGGTCAATGTGATAAGGAGATGATAGCGATGAATGACTGAGAGAGTATTGTTCCAAAGAACAGGGTTTCAGAGGTTGTTGTTGAAAGGTTGAATAATTACAATATTATAACAAGGCTAAAAGCCGATGTCATTGTCAGTTGATAAAAGAAAGTAGAAATGAATGCTGATGGTGTTCAGAAGCCAAGAGATGAAGAGATTGAGAAAAAATACTTGTTTGTTAATGGATCTTTCTTAAGCAAATATAAGTATAGTAAACATTCCTGAAAATAAGCTTTTAATTAAAAATGAGAAAAGATGTCATAAATTACTGCCGTCTAACTCACATGAAACTGATGAATAAATGAAAAATATAATTTCAGGAGCCCATGGTTAGCTCATCTGCTCCCTCAATAATTGTCTTTACTTGGTCAAGTTTTTTCATAGCCTTACAGCATTAAAGCTTCTTTAGTTTGGATTTTAGGGATTCCTTTTATTAAAATGCAAACTCTGTTCAGTCTTATAGTAGCTTAATATATGTGATATATTTATACACCAATATGAGAATATAATGGATCAAAGAGGAGGAACCTGCCCTTAAGTAAAGTCAAGGGAGCCTGGAGTATATGAGTTCCTTACAAATGCATTGACTACAATTTTACAAAATAATCTCTCTCCTTTTCTGTATACTTCTCCTACTCTTACCTTTCACACTCATTCCATTCAATCTTTTTTTTTTTTGACAGGCAGAGTTAGTCAGTGAGAGAGAGAAAGACAGAAGGGTCTTCCTTCCATTGGTTCACCCCCCAAATGGCCACTACAGCCCATGCTGCGGCCAGTGCACTGTGATCTGAAGCCAGAAGCCAGGTGCTTCCTACTGGTCCCCTGTCGCTCCCCGTCTTCGCGGAGGAACGACACAGGACCCTGCGCTGTTCTCTCGTCTGCTCGGCCCTCCCCGGGTTTGCTGCTGGTTCTTCCCGGGTTGGCTACTATCCCTTCCACCTCCGTGGAAGGGCAGTTCCCCCTGGCCGCATTCCCCACTTCCGCGGGGGAGCGGCACACCGCCGGCCGGCTTTCTCGGGGGCTGCACGGGTTCCCTTAGATGTTCCCCATAGATGTTCCTTGTGCATGCCGTCTCTCTCCTCCTTTATAGTCCTCCTCCGCCAATCCTAACTCGGCTGCCCACACGCCGAGTACGCTGCTCTCCTCCAATCAGGAGCAAGTCCTACAGTTTATTGGTTGAACTGGAGGCAGCTGTGCGGAAGCTGTTTACTTCTCTCCCAGCGCCATATTGTGGGAGAGCAGATGCATAGAATAAGTCTTAATTCCAGTAACTCAGTCTAGTCCGGATTGCTCCCCACAGTCCCCCATGCAGGTGCAGGGCCCAAGCACTTGGGCCATCCTCCACTGCCTTCCTGGGACACAGCAGAGAGGTGGACTGGAAGAGGAGCAACTGGGACAGAATCTGGCACCCCAACCGGGACTAGAACCAGGGGTGCCAGAGCCACAGGCAGAGGATTAGCCAGGTGAGCCGCGGTGCCGGCCTCCATTCAATCTTTTGTATGAGTTTCCTACTACTCAATATTTCCTAATGTCACTTTAACAAATTTACACAACTCTTCTGGGTGATGTCTCATGGGGTAACATCAGAATGTTGGCAGGAATGTGCACTTTGTAAGCGTTAGGGAATTTTCAGTTCTTCCTTTTTGAACTGACAGGCATCTGTGTTCCTTGGGTCCTGGAACCTTGCTCGCTCTGCAAACCCAGCAGATCAGAACCTTCAGATCTCTGTTGTACCAACCTCTGTTTCCATTGTTTTCTCTCCTTGACTCTCTTATCTCCTTTTTCTAAGTATCTCTGTGATTACATCAGGCACAGATAATACAAACTAATTTCACCATCTCAGAATCCTCAATTCAGTCATACCTGTAAAGTCATTTTTATCATATAAGAGAACAAATTCACAGGCTCTGTGAATTAGGATAGGGATAACTTTGGGAACATCATTTTGCCTAACACCTCATCTCACCATATTTTGTCCACAGTCATAAATGCGACACTATTTTCTGAAAGCACAGAGGAAAAATGGAAAAATAAATGTTGGTAAAGTGTGTACCATTATGTATTAGCTGTTAAATACTTGCTATTTTGACTACTCCAAAATAAGATTGTAGGTTCTGATAATGATAATAACAATAACAATTCTAATAAGTCTAAAATAATTCTAAATTCTAATATGTCTAAATTCTGACATTTATTGAATAATTATGATGTACTGTTATCATATTAATATTTTGATAAGTGTAGTAACACTTAATCCTCTGACCCTTTATGGTAGGAGCTATTGTTTTGTCACTTATACAGATGAAGTAAGTGAGGATTAGAAAGATAAATTCATTTATCATTGATCCTGATTGAAAGTGACACAGAATCTGTGCTTCATGTACTGAGTACAATGAACAGAATTGAGTGTGACTGCTTAAAGTTGGACTATTAGGAAAAGAAAAGACATTTTTTTAGGATCAATTTACTTATCTGGAAGGCAGAGTTACAGATAGAGATAGAGATGATAGAGATAGAAATAGAGATAGATGAGAGAGAGAGAGAGAGAGAGAGAGAGGGAGAGAGAGAGAGATATCTCCTATTCACTGGATCACTCCCTAAATGGGCATAATGGCCAGAGCTGGGGCAGGCTGAAGTCAGGAGCCAAAATCTTCATCCAGGTTTCCCACATTAGTGCAAAGTATTGGAGTTGATACTGCAGGAAATACAGAGAAAAAATAAAAGGAAAATATGTTTTTGCCTAAAATATTCTGTATATATGAAATACACGAAACTTGCATTACTTAAATAAAATTAAAAATAAGGAAGAACTGGATAAAAATTCAGTTCAGGAGACTCAGCATAGCCATGTGACTTCTCTGTCTGTGCATGCTGGTGGTAAGAAGTGGCAGAGACAAAAGGCTGGGAATTGCCTGGTTGATGATGAGTGAAAGGAGGGAAGCCTGAGGGTAGCACATAGGGTTGGAGTATTAGATGCTACAGTGAAGCACAAACGATATTATAGGGAGGAAAAAACAAAAAATAAACATTTTAACAAGCCATAAATTAAAGCAGATTTTTCTTTTTATTTCAGAGAATATTATACCCAACTGGACCATTTTCAAGACATTGGACTTGATGTATGACAATAAGCTTAACTGATGTGTGATATGAGTAAGAAATCCTTAGATAAACAAAACATTGATATTGGATGAATAATGAAAATCAGAATAGTACAGAGTAATATAAGGAAAGTGAGTAGAATAATCAAAAGTATAGAGGGGTGAATATCATCAGATTGGATTTTTCCATGGCTCTGAATTCCATAATATGACTGCTATTAATTTTGACTATTAAAAATTCCAGTATTTAACATCCATCAGTGTCTACTTCCATTAAATTGTAGAAGACTTTCCAAAACTATTGATTTATCCAAATATTATCTAACATCACATATTTTGCTTATTAACAATAAGAAAGGTATAAGGGCTCTGAAATGAGGAATACAATAATTTGAAATTTATCAAGGAGATTTAAATGCATTTTAGGATCTTGAAGTATGATTGAAATGAGGAAGGCAAATAGAAGTGTAAATGGCTTGGGATGGGTATTGGGTATAAACAGTCAACACGCCACTTGGAACACTTGAATTCCATACTGGAGTGTCTTGAGTTTGAGTCCCAGCTGCATTCCCAATTCTGGCTTCCTACTAATGTGCACCTGGAAAGCCTGAAAGTCAGCTGCATTTGCCAAAGTAATTTAATCCCTACCATCTGTGTGGGAGATCTGGGTTGAGCTCACAGCTCTTGTTGCTGATATATGGGAAGTAAACTGGCAGATGAGAAATCAGTTGCTCTCTCTTTGCATATCTCTGTGTGTCTCCCTTTCACATAAAAAAAAAGAAATATAAAAAACTATAGAGTGCATGTTCCTTTTTCCGAGAACTATACCATATCTAAAGAATGTTATACATCTTGATAGTATATTTCTTTTATTAGAACTTCTCAAATTCTACAAAGTAACCAATGTATTTTATTAAATATTTTGAGAATAGAAAAGAAAAAAACATGTAAAACAGTGTGATACTTGAGATTTGGATTCTGACTTAAAGGAATTAATAAGAATTGAAAGTTAATTGGGAAAATTCAATGTGGGTGATCCGGTACCTGGTGGGGAGTCTGCCTGTCCTGCCCACACAGGAGGTTGAGAAGGCATGGTGCGCCATGCCTCCTGGGAGGGACCCTGCAGCTTGGCTGCTGGCAGGCGGTGAAAGCCCCAGGTAATTCCCCCCCAACCCCTGCCCATCTTCTGCCAATCAGGTAAACAGCTCCAGGGTGTGGCCCAGGCCCATTAGGATCACCTGGAAAGCTTTTCTAGCTACATGACCTTGAAGCCTATTGGAGAAGCATAGCAGCACCAATATCAGTTCTATCCTATAGAATTGGTGTTGCCCAGAATTAGTCACACCCCTTCTGCCTGCCCTTTAAAAAGTGTGCATGGTCCTTAATAAAGCGGGCATGTTCACCAAAACTCGTCTCTGATGCTTCTTGTTCAAGAACATCATCGCCTCACCCATGCCTACAGCACCCAGACCTCGCAGGATGAGCTGGGATGAGCTTGCAGTTCAAAGCAAAGTGGATATCTGAGGATAAAAATGAATTAGCACTGATTGCTCAGGCAATACAATCATCTAGTTGGTAAGTTTTTTGAGTTGTGTGTTCTACAGATACATGCTAAAATAAATTTTGATGAAATAGCATGAATTAAAAATTATTTATGAAATGAACTAGCTATCATGGGAGAACATAGGTACTCCTAGATGTGGGGTGAAGGGTAGGGGTAAAACAAGATTGGTAATGAGTCTATAACCATCGACTCTGAGTAGCACACACAAAAGAGTTCATTATAACAGTCTCTCACTTGTTTGAATTGTTTTCTATTATTCACAGTAAAACAGAAAGGAAATTTGAGGGTTTGAAACTTTATGGATTTTAGATATTCAAAACAAAATGTGTTGATTGGGGTCAGCACTTTTGCGTATCAGATAAAGCCACCGTCTGCAGTGCCAGCATCCCATATGGTTCGAGTCCTGGCTGCTCTACTTCTGATCTATCTCTCTGCTATGGCCTGGGAAAGCAGTAGAAGAGGACTCAGGCCCTTGGGCCCCTGCACCACTTGGAAGACCTGGAAAAAGCTCCTGGCTCCTGGCTTTGGATCAGCGCAGCTCCAGCCATTGCAGCAAATTGAAGAGTGAACCAGTGGATGGAAAACTTCTTTCTCTGCCTCTCCTTCTTGCTCTATGTAACTCTGACTGTCAAATAAAATAAATTATTATTTAAAAAAGTGCAGATTTTGTGAATTTCACTATTTTTATACATACACTATATATAAACTAGGCATATAATATTCACTTGCTTAAACTTTAAAATGCAAAAATAAAATAAACAAATAAATTTAATATGTCACTTTAGTGGCTAATCAATCTTCACATCATTGTGAGCCTCTGTAAATCAATGACCTTTTTCTCTGAGCATCCTCCTTTCTTTCAGTTTAAAAGGCATTTTTCAAAGGCTCAGGAAAAAAATCTTTATACTTTCTATATGTGTATATTATGCATCTTTATAATTATTATTTACAGATAATACGGATTCAATTTCTATCATCTGTTAATTATTATCTATTCATCTATTTTTGTTCTATGTCTATAATAATACAAATAATTATAATCTAGATGTAATTTAAGGCCAACCCAGTATGCCACTTACCCAAATAATCAATAAAAAGTCACTTTATTTAGGGACAATAGCTTCAGGAACATTTGATTAAACCACTTCATTTGGCAAATGAGTGGAACAAGATTGAAAAGAAATTACTTATTAATAACCATATAGCTACTTGGACTAAAGTAGCTGCTGTTGTTTCATAAACCCAATTTAGGGAAATTTGAGGACAGGACAGAAATCTCTCAGAGTTATGTTTGAGAATTATAAGTAGTAATGCAATAGGTAGATATTCCAGAAAGAGAGATTTGGTAATTATAGACATTAGAATTCTTTTTAAATGTTCTGCGTACAAATCTATGGCTTAAGCTAAGAGTTTATATATTATAATTAGTAGAAAGCAAGTTAAATATTGTGAATTTAACTACATGCTAAATGGGCTGAGGCTAAATTTAGCTTAATTATCTTTATTAGACCAAGGGTTATCCTGATTTAATCATTAAGAAAGGACATAATTCAGCATCTAATGTACGAGATGCAAAATCTGTCTCTGCCGTTTATCACTACATTTGGAAGGAATGTTACCTGTAAATTTTCACAATCTTTGTTTTCCTGGCTTTAATGTGAAATTAATAATGTCCATCTTAAAATAATTTTGTTCCTACTGAAAGAAGTAAATATCATGGAATGTCCTATATAAATACATTGTATTTATTATAGCTATGGCAATACTACCACTTGTGGCTTTAAATAAATAACTCAATAAGGCCAGCACTGTGGCTCATTAGGCTAATCCTCCACCTGCGGATTCCGCCTCCGGATTCTGTCCCAGTTGTTCCTCTTCCAATCCAACTCTCTGCTGTGGTCCGGGAGTGCAGCGGAGGATGGCCCAAGTGCTTGGGCCCTGCACCCACATGGGAGACCAGGAGAAGCACCTGGCTCCTGGCTTCAGATCAGCATGGTGCACTGGAAATAATTTAAAAAAAGAAAAAAAATAACTCAATAAATAAATTTCTGACTTTAAATTAGTTTATTCCTAGCACACATTCCAGAAAAATTGTTTGGGAAATGGACACCCTTAAATTTCAGCATAACTCATTTAGATTTTTATACTATTGACAATTTGGATATGTTAGGTAGGAAGTCAGATATGAGCTTATGTGTGTGTGACAAAGGCCTAAAGAGAAGACCTCTATGTCCAGCATATGAATCTGCATCTCAAAGTGATCCTGATAAGATTTCAGGAGCAGCCCAGTATCTGCATCCTGCCCTGCCCCCTCCTACCAGATAACCTGCCAGGTGGAGGTCCCCACCCCTTCTGCCTGACAACCTTCCAGATGCTGCCCAGTATCTGCATTTCAAATACCCTTCTCTGCATGCTAATTCTCCAAAGGGTCTTGCTCATCCTTCCTCTAAACTCAGGAGGACTACAGCTAGGCTTCCTCCTGTCTGATACCTTCAGAGGAAAACTCAGAAAGGAGTTTCTTAATATTTACATCCATAAAATCCTTTGTTTCAGGAGGAGATGTGTGAACACAAAGACCCATCTCCTTAAAAACCCCAGGTCTCAACTGGATGGCACACTCAGCCTTTATGTTGAGTCACCCGCCTGCTTACCCAGGTGTAATATCTCCACTCAACCATGTAACCTCGCTCCCCCTGCCCAATCCGAGCAACTGGGCACTCTCTCTCAGGTCCTGTCTGGAGAGGTGCTCATCCGTTCTTACGGATGTCCCTTCCCTAATAAACTTTGTTACTTTACTTTCCACTACTCTGTCTCACACCTGAATTCTTTCTTGCACGAAGACAAGAACCGTGCCATTCTCCAGTAACAGATCCACATTAGATATTTTACAAAATGAATGATTGTATGAATTTAATATTTTTGGAAAGTATTTCTAATGATACTAAGCAAGATTGAGTATAGATTCAAAGAAACTGATTGGTAAGCAAATGTCTCTTCCTATGAGTAATATATTATTAAAATAAGGGTGGAAAATAATATGAAAATTGATAAAAATTAAAATGAGAATTATCACGTGACCCAACAGTTGCACTTCAGTGTATCTATACAAAAGATTTGAAATCAGTATGTTGAAGGGGTATTTTCCTATGTTCATGTTGCTATTATATATAATAGCCTAAATAGGAGATCAACTTAAAATGTATTAACAGATAAAGCTATAAGGAAGACACATTATATTTGTACAATAGAATAACATTCAGAAGAAGGATGCCCTGTTATTTTCAAGAACATGAATGAACCTTGAGGGCCTCATGCTGAGTGAAATAAATTTGACACAAAAAGACAAATGATGCATGAACTCATCTAGATTTGAAATCTAAAATAAATCAGAGAAGAGAGGTGATTTCCTGGGCTAAGGGTGGCAAGAAAAAAAGGAGATACTGGTTAAAGTCTACAAAATTTCAGTTAGACAAGAGGAATTAAGTTCTAGAGTCTATGAACATCAAGGTGACTATAATATTAATGCACAGTATACTTGAAAATTTCTACGTCAGCAGATTTTCAATGTTCTCATCACAAATATAGAAAGTATGTGAGCTGATGGATGTTAGTAACCTTGATTTAATCATCCCATAAGTATGTGTGTGTATCAAAATATATTTTGCACAATAAATACATACTATTTTCTTTTGTCAATTAAAATTACAGCAAATTAAAAAGGAACTAACAGATAGCTATTAACAGAAAGTGCTGAGGCCATTATTGTGACATAGTGAGTAAAGCTGGGAAAAATGGAAATGAGAGTGTCGCATGGAAGTTGACTGTAGATACTACATCTAATAGGAAAGACAATGCAAACAGAGGAATCTTGCATCACTTGTGCAGGCAATTGCTTTTCCTAACATACTTGTGCTTTATATTTTACTGAAAATGAAATTCTGAGTCAGGATCTGCGTCCATCATGACAGAAAATCACTTGTGAATTTCAAAGGCAAGTGTGGCATTTATTAAAGTTCAAGTCTTATACTTTAGTAATAGAATATGTAAATGATATATTATGCCAGTTATCCTTTCAACCCATTTCACAGTGGCTCTTACTTGACCTCTTAAATTGTCAATATAACTTATTGAAGAAAAATAAGAAATACCTTGCTTGTGAAAAACTTCCACTCAGTGTATATTGAGTAAACAAGATTTTTTAAAAATTATAGCAGGTATATATAATAACTAGTAGTAGTTTTTCTTCTTATGAAATCTCACTTTTATTGTATTCTCAAAGTGTCAGCCACTGTATTTGGTTATAAAAATAAATTAATATTTCTTAAATATATGAAACAAATTAAATAGACATGCTAGAGCAATGCTAGTTTAGGAACATTTTGATGAGTTGTTCCTGATGTCAATTATGACATAAAAGTTTATGACAACAAATGAACTAGTTACTAGAATTCTTGATTCATTAACCTTAGTCATGAAAATGACTGGTTTCCTCTTATTTCCTGTGTATATTATGAATTCTTGAACAGAAATTGAGTCACAGTTATGTGCTTATTCAGATCTTAATTAGTACAGTGTATTCAATAAATACTTATTTTAGAAATGAATCAACTAACAGGTTAAATTGTCATGATATTGAAAAAGTAGATTAGTAAAAAGAATGTAATTTGAAATCAATCTCTAAACATGAATCCCTTCCCTCTCACTTATTAGTTATAAGAGTTTGGAAATATCATATACACATGTTGATTCTCTGATTCTAATTTCACAAATTAATCACCAGTTCTATATTTCAAGGTCATTGTGACCATCAAATGAAACAATACATGCAAAATTATTTTTCTCACTTTGAAATTATGATTAGGAATTTTTATGTTCTTTATTATTTTGATCATGCACAGAAATGACTTAAACTATTTATCAACTATCATATATTAAGCAGTTGTCAGATTCTCCTAGTATGTACATAACAGAGATGACATGGAGAAAGGAAACAGAATCAAGGAATTTAGACTTTTATATAATTTTATGGGAAAAACTGTCATCTCTGTTAGTACTCTTATTCTCTCTAAAACATTAATTTTTCATTTGTGAGACAAGAACATACTATATTGCCTCTATAGTTTCTCAGTTCTGCTAGGCATTTACAGCTTTTTAAGTAAGCATAGTCATATTAAGTGAAAGTATATGAAAATACTCATTTTATAAATGTGAACATATTTGTGACTGCAAATAGTGATGCTATCAATATGACATAAAATGTGACTGTGAATCGTATCACTACAGGTAGTCCAAATGTTACCCATGTGATTCTCACTGGAATGCTCTTTTGTAGTCATGGTGCCCAATTCATCATCCTTCATGTCTCCTAATGCCGCGTTTATGAAATCCCATTTTCAGTACTGGGAAAAGTTTTTCCTCTGAAGAGTGAATACTATTAATTTTTAAGGTAGTGGCATCTAATGTCACATCTTCCCTTTGGTTGCTAGGACTGCACCAAACACTTCAGCTGCATTCAGTGAACACAGAACTTTTGAAGCATGTCTTCATAAAACAATTCAGATACTTTTGGTTGTTCTTACTTTTTCTTCTTTTATCCTCTTTTGCTCTGTGTATATGTGTTTATACATGGTAAAAACTTATTTTTTAGTTTCTATTCCTATATATTCTCACTTCAGTTTTTATTTATTTAGCTGCATGTCTGTGTGTGAAAACATGGTAAATTAGCTCCTTAATGTATGCCCATAAGGACATTCCATTTTTACATTACAGCAAGCAATTTTGGCTTAGTTATCCACTTTATACTGTCTGGCATTCATAAACTAATCTCTTCTATGTATTATATATTGTACATACATGGTTGAGTTTTAAAAATTAGGTATGTTCTATATTTTAATTTTTATTATTTAATAAATTATATATATTTATGGGTATAATATGATGCTTTGATACATGTTTACTTTGTAGATTATTAAATTTGGCTAGTTAACATATCCATCATGCTATTTTTTTAAAGGATTCATTTAGTTATTTCTTACAGAGTTAGAAGTAGAGGCAGAGAGAGAGAGGTAGAGAGAGGTGTCTTCCATCTACTGGTTCACTCCCCAAGTGGCCATAACACCCAGAGCTGGGTCAGGCTAAAATCAGGAGCCTAGAGCTTCTTTCAGGTCTCCCCCAAGGGTGCAGGGGCCCAAGGACTTAGGCCATTTTCTACAGCTTTCCCAGGCCATAACAGAGATCCAGATCAGATGAGGAGCAGCTGGGACTCCAACTGACATACACATGAGATGCTGGTACTGCCAAGCCACAGCGTCAGCTCCCCCATCAACTTATTTACTTATCATTTCTTTGTGGTGTGAAAATTTTAAAAACTATTACTTAAACTATTATTATTAATAATGTGATGAATAATACATTATTGTTAACTATAGTTAGTATGTTGCACAATAGATCTAAAAAACTTATCCTGTTTAGCTGAAATTTGTACACTTTGACTGACATCTCATTTCTGTTTACCTTACTCCGTTCATCTGATTTTTATAATTCTACTCTACTTCTATGTGTTCAACTTTTTTACATTCTATGCCTGACTTATTTTAATTAGCATACTACTAGCATGTGATCACCAAAGATAAGAGCTCCCTGTTTTTTTTTTAAGATTTATTTATTTGAAAGGCAGAGTTACAGAAATGCAGAGGCAGAGAGAGAGAGGTCTTCCATCCACTGGCTCACTCCCCAGATGGCCGCAACAGCTGGACCTGTGCCAATCTGAAGCCAGGAGCCATGAGCTTTTTCTGGGTCTCCCATACAAGTGCAAGGGCCCAAGGACTTGGGCCATCTTCTGCTTTCCCTGGCCATAGCAGAGTGCTGGATCGGAAGTGGAGCGGCCCGGATTCAAACGGGAGCTCACATGGGACGCTGGCACTGCAGGTGGTGACTTAACCTACTACACCACAGTACCAGCCCCAGATTTCTTTATTTTTAAAAGTTGAACAATCTTGAATAGAATAAACATACCGTATTTATTATAGTCATCCATTGATGGACACTTAGGTGAATTATTTCCATTTATTGGCTATTATGAACAATGCTACAGTTAACATGGAAATACACATATCTCTTTCAAATCCTGATTTCAGTGAGATGATTAGAAAACATGGTTAATTATATTTTTAGTATGAGGAACCTCTATACTATATTGTTACATTGTTACCAACAGTGACATTTTTCTCTATAACCTTAACAACAGCTACTACTTTTCATCATTTGATAATTGAAACTCCAACAAGTATGAGGTGATATTTCATGTGGTTTTAATGTGCATTTCCTTGATGAGTAGTGATATCATATGTGTGTTCATATGTTGGTTATTTGTATGTCTACTCATGTCTTCTTCACATATTTTTAATAGTGTTATTCATATGCTTGTTATTCAATTACGTGTGTTCTTTATATTTGGATATTATCCCCAAGTGAAGCTTGTGATCTGAAAATAATTTTTAAGTATTTATTTGTTTGAAAGGCAGAAAAGGCAGGGGGGAAGGTAGAGACAGAAAAAGAGATAAATCTTCCATTAATTAGTTCACTCTTCACAGGACTACAACAACCAGGGTTGGGCCAGGCTTGAGCCAAGAGCTAGGAACTCCATCCTGGCCTCCCACATAGGAAGCAGGGACCTAACTACTTGAGCCATCATCCGCTGTTTTCCCAGGCACATTAGCAGAAAGCTGGATCAGAAGCCTTGTAGCCAGGACTCAAACTGGAAATGCTGGTGTAGCAAATGTTGGTTTTATCCACAGTGCCACAACACTAGTCCCAAATTGCCAATATTTTTCAACTTTATATACTAAAACAGTTGGTTTCCAAATTTTAACCATCACTATATTCATAAACATGCTTATGTAATTTGATTAAAGATTTAGGATTCTTAATAACAACCAAATATGATATATCAGGAAAAATGATGAAAACACATTGTAATTAAAATCTAATTCATGGCTGGTGCCGTGGCTCACTAGGCTAATCTTCCACCTGTGGCGCTGGCACCCCGGGTTCTAGTCCAGGTCGGGGCACCGGATTCTGTCCCAGTTGCTCCTCTTCCAGTCCAGCTCTATGCTGTGTCCCAGGAAGGCAGTGGAGGATGGCCCAAGTGCTTGGGCCCTGCACCCACATGGGAGACTAGGAGGAAGCACCTGGCTCCTGGCTTCGGATCAGCGCAGCGTGCTGGCCGTAGCAGCCATCTGGGGGATGAACCAACTGAAAAAGGAAGACCTTTCTCTCTGTCTCTCTCTCTCTCACTGTCTAACTCTGCCTGTCAAAAAAATTTAAAAAAAAATCTAATTCATAATAAAAGTATCTAATATAATGATGTCTATGTTTGCTTGTTTTTCAAACAGGAGTCATAAGTCAGAAACTACTTATAATTTTATATCTTAAGAGTAACTGCTTCTCAGAAAACATAAATTGAAAGTTAAAAATTTGAAAATATATTTTCACTTTTTTGTATTAAGTAGCCTTACTATAAAATCTGATACAAAAGTATTTCTTTTAAAATTATTGTTCAGAGGACCGGCACTGTGGCATAGCAGGTAGAAGCCATTGCCTGCAGTGCTGGCATCTGTATGGGTGCCAATTCAAGTCCTGGCTGCTCCACTTCCCATCCAGCTCTCTGCTATGGCCTGGGAAAGCAGAAGATGCTCAAGTCATTGGGTCCCTGCACCAGTGTGAGAGACTCTCTCTCCCTCTCCTTCTTCCTCCCCCTCCCTCTTCCCCCCTCCCCTTCTTCCTCCCCCTCCCCCTCTCCTTCCTCCCCCTCCCCTCCCCTCCCTTCCCCCTCTCCCTCTCCTTTCTCCCCCTCCCTCTTCCCCTCCCCTTCCCCTTCTTCCTCCCCCTCCCCCTCTCCTTCCTCCCCTCCCCTCCCCTCCCTTCCCCCTCTCCCTCTCCTTCCTCCCCCTCCCCTCCCCTCCCTTCCCCCTCTCCCTCTCCTTCCTCCCTCTCCCCCTTCCTCTCCCCCTCCCCCTCCCCTCCCTCTCTTTCTTCCTCCCCCTCCCTGTCCCCTTCCCCTCCCTCTCTGTGACTCTGCCTTTCAAATAAAATAAATAAATCTTTAAAAAAATGATGGTTCAGAATTTTATCAGTGAAACTCTAGTTTTAACTTTCCTGTATGGTTAAAGTGGGTTCTTGCATACAAAATTGATAGTATGCTTTCAATTGTAATCCTATTTATTTGGTTGGATTGTCATTTCAACATATTATTTTTTCCACAATCTTTTCTCTACCCAAAAAATAGATGAAAAGTAAAATTATTTTTATACAATGAAGTCCAAGTTTATGTTTCTAGTGTTCTGAATTAATAATTAATAAAGATCAATATGTAGATGTGGATTAATACTTTAATACTAAATTATTAGCATAACATTTCAAGAGTAAATTGCTTCCAAAACAATCTCAATACAAATGATCAAGAAAAATCATTTATTTCCACTGCCACATATTCCAATTACAATTTATTTTTCAAGGTTGGAAAATAAATTATGAAGACACAATTCTTGTTAAACAAATAGAAAAACATATTCAGGCTGATATAAATGTCTCGTTATCATTGATTTTGGAGGGCTTCATTTAGTCAAGATAAAACTAAGCTCATATGAAATATGGGTGATATTACTTATATTTCACAGGCTTCAAGATGGTGATTTAGAAAATAACCCAATGAAAATGCTTTAAAAATATACAAGATTTGGCCGGCGCCACGGCTCACTAGGCTAATCCTCCGCCTAGCGGCGCCGGCACACCGGGTTCTAGTCCCGGTTGGGGTGCCGGATTCTGTCCTGGTTGCCCCTCTTCCAGGCCAGCTCTCTGCTGTGGCCAGGGAGTGCAGTGGGGGATGGCCCAGGTGCTTGGGCCCTGCACCCCATGGGAGACCAGGAAAAGCACCTGGCTCCTGGCTCCTGCCATCAGATCAGCGCGGTGCGCCGGCTGCAGCGCGCCAGCCGCGGCGGCCATTGGAGGGTGAACCAACGGCAAAGGAAGACCTTTCTCTCTGTCTCTCTCTCTCACTGTCCACTCTGCCTGTCAAAAAAAAAAAAAATACAAGATTTAAAAATGGATAATGTGAATAACACTTCTTTACTCTTCAGACTTAATTCACCTATTTGTGGATAAAAATCAGTAATGAAGAAAAGTTTTTTTCCCAAAGAAATAAAATCAGAAAAAATCATTTTAAAAACACCGTAAGGCTAACCTAATGGAATCATAGTTTTTAGAATAAAATTTAAAGTAATATTAGAGATCATTGAATTCGTAGTATTTAACTTTATAGAAAATAAAACCAAACTCAGAAATTTAATTGTTTTTTCTTAAATTTTAAGACCTCATGATCCATTGAATAATAAATTATTATACATATGATATGCTTAGGAAAATAAGCAATAAAATATATTAAATGCAAACCCTTATTATAAAATGATACATATTTGCATATAAATATGCATTGTAAGACATGCACATGTCTTATACATGTGTATATATGTATATAAATATCATATAAAATGCATATATATATTCAAGAATATGTTGCATAATTAAATAACATGCAATCAAAGGGATCATTACCATTACACAAAAGATATTTAAAGGTCAAAATAACTAGAGGTATAGTGAAAAATATTATAAGGTAAATTACATATAATATTACATTCTGTACCTACTGCAATGTTATTCCATTGAAATAATGCTATTTTTATATTAAAAAATCGGTTCTACTGAATTATAATAGGCAAGAATTTACAGAAACAGAGGATTATATGTTTCAGAAAGCACTTTAACATTTATCTGCCTTTAAAAAATAATATCTAAAGTGGAATAGAAATTGTCACTTACACATTTCCTATTTTTAATTGAAAAGAACAAGGAAATATAGGGTATAATGTTAAAATTCAAAGTACGCGGGGCTGGTGCTGTGGCTTGGATGGTAAACCCGCTGCCTGCAGTGCTGGCATCACAATCACATATGGGTGCTGGTTCAAGTATCCGCTGTCCCACTTCCAATCCAGCTCTCTGCTAAGGTCTGGGAAAGCAGAAAATAGCCCGAGTGCTTGGGGCCCTGCATGCACGAGGGAGACCTGGAAGAAGTTCCTGGCTCCTGGCTTTGGATTGGCACAGCGCCAGTCATTGCAGCCAACTGGGGAGAGAACCAGCAGATGGAAGACCTCTCTCTCTATCTCTGCCTCTCCTTCTCTCTTTCTGTAATTCTGACTTTCAAATAAATAAATAAATCTTAAAAAAAAAAGCTAATTACAGATTTCTTGTTTCTGTACATATTAGCTTTGCTTGCTAATGGCTTAGAGTTTACTTGTAAAACTATGTGGGCCCAAATTCCAAGGAACTGAGAAAGGACACAACCCAAGTATACTGTCTAAGTTGACAGACATGAGTCCTGTACCTATTATCTTACAGACATATCTTTGGTTTGTTATTGTTCCTGGATTTATTATTGTTAACTGTTATCTTACAATCATATTCTGTTTTTTTTTTTTTTTTTTTTTTTTATTGTTCCCTGCATACAAGGGGTTTGAAATTGTGACAGAATACTATAAAAAGCTTTGTAACTTGCTGTTGGGGGCCGTGCTCTGGTAAGGAGTGTCTGTCCCAATTGGTTGCCTTCCCTCCTTCCCTCTCATTTTCAATAAAATTAATTTGTGACTGTCACTGGTTTTTCTAATACTTTATTTTAGCTGACAAGTGGATGCAACAATATGAGGCTACGTAGAGTCAAGATAACTTGCTTTAAGAATTCCCTTAGGGTAAATGGCTTGTGATCTAAATTATATCCCAATTTCTTATTTTTATTGCAAGTTTAAATGTATGAGTATGCTTTAGTACATAAATAATAATAATTTTTTTTTTTGACAGGCAGAGTGGACAGTGAGAGAGAGACAGAGAGAAAGGTCTTCCTTTGCCGTTGGTTCACCCTCCAATGGCCGCCGCAGCCGGCGTGCTGAGACCGGTGCACCCTGCTGATCCAAAGCCAGGAGCCAGGTGCTTCTCCTGGTCTCCCATGTGGGTGCAGAGCCCAAGCACTTGGGCCATCCTCCACTGCACTCCCTGGCCACAGCAGAGAGCTGGCCTGGAAGAGGGGTAACTGGGACAGAATCCGGCGCCCCAACTGGGACTAGAACCCGGTGTGCAGGCGCCACAAGGCAGAGGATTAGCCTAGTGAGCTGTGGCGCCGGCCTATAAATTTTGTATTTATAAATTGAAATACAACTCTACATTCTGTCCTTGAAAATTTATTACATATCTTTATATGTGTCTCATCATTGGTCAAAAATTACTTCACTTCATAGCAATACAATCCTCCATATGGAATAAAACTCTGACAATGCACACAGAAATGAATTCAAGGCAAAACAAAAGTAAAACAAAAATTTTGGAAATTAGTCAATTTTAGTTAAAAATAAACTGATCTCATCAATATTAATTTGAATAATGTTCTAAGGACATTTTTTATAGCTTATTAAATGCACTGGTAAGTTAATTTAAAAATGTTGCAAAGGTAACATGCAAAAATTTGGTTCATATTCTGCAAAGTAGCCTGTTTATGAAGACATATATTTGTGGTAATAATGCCATAAAACAATCACTGCAGTATGACACTGATGGCTTCATGCCTGATCAACAGATCTCTATTTCCAGAAATCATATTGACTACATAATTTATTAATCATCACATTGTTATTCAAATTATGAGTCCTTGCCCCCTCAACTATCCTATTATTAAAAAAGAAATTGCTTTGATAAGTTTATCTATGTCATTATATGATTATTTTACTTCTTTCTATGTGAAAAAGTATTTAAAATAACTTTAAAAATATACACAAGGAGATAACAATATGACTGAGAAAAATCAAGTGAAGGAAAAATTAACACATGCAGCAATAAAATTTAAAATGCAAGTCATTTACAAGCAAGTTGAAGAAAATCAGTGAAGGAAGATCACAAATCTTTTGGGTTTGTAACTAGCATTCACAAAGTAGGACATATTAATGATCAAATTGTTTTACACTCATTAGATAAAAACAGCTACATAATGAGCAGAGACACATTCTCCCCTAAGAATCCTGATGAAGCAGTTATTGTGAGATGTTACAAAGTTTTTTTTCAAGATAGGGCTGAATAAAATGTGACAGAATCAAAGGGTCATTGTAACTGCATGCTGAGGCAGAGGTCAGCAAATGTGAACCACGTATAACCTTATTATCATCATGTGATCATGTTGCTGAATCCAAGCATCATTTTTCACATGTCTCAAAAGCAACAGTTAGTATGTCCTCCCTAAGTAGTAATGTTTTCCAGCTCAATTCATGCTAAGGATTGGACAACTGTAAATTCAAGACAATAACCCTGAAAATAGATTACACTACAATGTAAGAATTCTCAGGCTACGATTTGAAATATTGAAAAGAAATTGGATTTTAAAGGCCTTCTTTAGCTGAACTAATATATTATCAAAATATCAAAAATTCCTTAGTAGTTAAGTGAGAAAAAGAGGAGATAAAGCAGCACAGTTGGCACAAGCTAATTATTGCAATAATAAAATAAATTAAGAAGGAATTGCACATATTTACAACTTAAGTTCACAATGAGATATTGAATACATATATAAAAATTATCTCAAAATAGGAAGATAACAGATGCTCTTCATATTTTTTCTCTGTTAACTGATTCTTTTAAAAATATTTTTCTACATTCAATTGTTATATATAGATGTTGCCTATATTCTCACTTAACTAGCATCTTTTTGCTCTTTGCTTATTAAACATCTTATTCTATGAAGTATTAAGTCCTTTTGCTGTAATGTGAGTTTAAAATATAAAAAAACAGAGGGAGAGGGAGGAGGGAGGAAAGAAGGGAGTGTGAATACTATTATGTTCTTAGAATTGTATCTACATACCACATTGAATCTGTTAAAAACTAATTAAAAGTTAAGATTAAAAAACAGAAAATGCAAATAACTACATAAATATATAAAACTGAAATGAGATACCACTAAAAAAAGTTATAAAATTTAACTTCCAAATAAGTATTCATATATATTTAAAATTATGAGTTGTAGTAAAAATGAAAGGAAAATTAGCAGCTGCCTAAAGTTCTTTATTCCTCATAAAACAAGAAAAATAATAAAAGATACATTCAATTTGATAGTGATATTAGAAATGACTCCTTAAAATATATATCAAAATGTGACCCCTTAAAGTTTCCAGGAAGTGCCATGTGGGGTGCCACATACATTACCAGAATTTGGGATGCCATATGATATTACCATATGCTTATTAATAAATCCCCAATATTAATAAGCCCGAGAGGGTTCTTGCCTAATATTTAGAGAAGAATTCTAAATACCGGCATAAATAAACAAGGCAGCATGGTACATTTTAAGCTTTTATTTAGTAAGAAAGGTGCATAGGAGACTGAGGGCTTTATCTAAGAGAGAGAGGTAAATCTGGGTTCATAACAAGCACCAGGAACCAGCCATGTGGAAAAGCATCTAGGCCAGGAACCCTAGAGCGGTGGCCTGAAGGCCACGCACCCTGGAATTGCAGGGATATGGCCAGCCCCCTCCTGGCTAGAGGCCCGGGTAAAGAAGAGGGGGAACACACCACACCGTGTCTTAGGCTTTTACACCACTTCCAAAGGGGAGTGGTTAATTAACATGATGGGCTGGTGGGCACCCAGGTGTGGCCAGGTAAGAGCATGAGGTCACACAGGGGCTTGGCGAAGGTATCAGGTAGGGCGTGAGGTTACACAGGTGCATGGTGAAGGCATGGTCTTCCAGCTCACAAACCTAATCAGTTTTAGCCTGTATGCCTGCCTACTTTAATAGGATGGAACAAAAATACAAAAATTAGGATTGTGATTTATAAATAAAAGAAATTTTGACATTGAAAAATACTTGCAATAAAACTAATAAATCTAAAAGATTCTTGGGAAAATGCAAATTAATACCTGTTCTTTAAACAGCAAAAAATTATTTCAAAAGAAAAAATTGCATCAGCTAAAATTAAACTCACAAAGAACACTTCATCCTAAACTATTGCAGGAGAGAAAAGGATAGTATTCAAAGTGAGTTCAATTCTCCTGTTTTAAAAGATCTGGTTGTTAACTGGCTTCACTGGAAGTAAGAGTAATCTCCCTCCAATCTTAACAGGAGGTAGCTTTGTAACTCTGAGTTAGGCTCCCACAGAAGTTAGGTTCTTACTCTCCCACTCAGACCGAAAATAAGGGAGTTATCTTCCAAGATGATTACATTTCAAAGGGATGGTTCCAGGTACTTGAGGAAGACTTTCCTGGGTCATTAAGCTGTCAAGAGGCTTTCAAAAGATTTACATCTCAAAGGAACAAAGAAAGAATTCACAATTAGTCAGAGGCCTAGAGCCAGGAAGAAGTCTGTCTAAACTTATAGTCAAGTGGAGGAAAATACTCCAAGACCACAAGTATTCATAAGTTTCATTTTCAATCCATATATAATATAGCACACAATTATAATAATAATTTATATCATAATATTATATATCCGATATAAAATTGCTTTATATCAGAAAAAGACTCCTTCCTAGTCATAATCATTATACCTTAATATTACAAGCACCAATGTAAATCACCACCCGATCTCATTTCTGAGAATTTACACACACTACACATGCTTAAGTAAATTTTATATTAATATATTGATACAGCTGGCATTAAAGGAAAAACCACTGACAGAGTGGGGTTGTGTATGAGTGAATTGTCTAGTTGGGATAGAGTTGATACACTTACAAGGGTATGAGCCAATTCAGGAGAAACAATAGGAATAGTGAAATACTTAGGATGGACAGTAGTGGTCAGGAGCGATAACGTTATCACATTGAGTTCTGAAAATGAATTACATGTAATCCTGAAAGATATGACCAAGTAGAATCTGGTAATTAATGGAGTCCCATGAAAACTAGGGTTGTGGACCACAAATGTGTGGGGTGGTGTAAAAATATATAGTCATTGACAGAATCACAGTGAATTTAAAGAGAGAGGCAGGTATAAAATATCCTCTTCTCTGTCCGACTCTAAAATTCCTGACTGTGCTATCACTGGTCAAAGATGCCTTCCAGGTAAGCCTAACAGAGCCAAGTGTTGTAAATGTATTTGGGGTTTCAAAAGGATAGTAGGGCTGGCTCCACAGCTCACTAGGCTAATCTTCCGCCTGCGGCGCCAGCACCCCGGGTTCTAGTCTCAGTTAGGGTGTGGATTCTTTCTCGGTTGCTCCTCTTCCAGTCCAGCTCTCTGCTGTGGCCCAGGTCCTTGGGCCCTGCACCCACATGGGAGACCAGAAGGAAGCACCTGGCTCCTGGCTTCAGATCAGTGCAGCGCGCCACCGCAAGGCTCCGGGCATAGAGGCCACTTCGGGGGCGGGGGGGGGGTGAACCAGCGGAAAAAGGAAGACCTTTCTCTCTGTCTCTCTCTCTCACTGCCTAACTCTGCCTGTCAAAAAATAAATAAATAAAAAATAAAAATAATAAAGGATCATTAGAATTGGAACCCAATTTCAAATGAGTGTCTAAATTTGTAGATGCAATGCATTTTGTTGAATGTAAGACTGTATCAACTGGAATATGGCATTTGAATTATATTGAAAAATAAAAAAGCATGGTGATTAAAAATAGTTTTCTATATTTATTTTTGAGATAACATATTTTCAATTTACACTATAGGCAAAGGCCTAGTGCCCCACTAAGTAAACAGTATAACAAGTAAATAGTAAAAAACCATAAATAGTTCAGCAAGAAAATAAGTAAAGGCTATTAACAATATTCAAATTAAAATGTCAATTTCACTCATATATAGTGAAGTTTAAGACAGTCACAGATCATCAAAAATAAAGTACTACATAATTTTTAACAATTTTCTTGACTAAGATTTTAAAAAAGTTTGACAAAACACTGTGTATTTGCAACAAAACTGATACACCCAGGCATTTCTTTCTCTTTTTGCTTTATTTATTTATTTATTGTAGCTTCCACATATAAGGGAAAACATGTGGTGTGGTATTTTTCTGCATCCAGCTTATTTCATTCAACATGATGTCATCTAGTTGTAACCATTTGGATTCTATAGAACATTAAAAGTGTGACCAACTCCAATATTTTTCAAACTATTCCAAAATATTGAACAAGGTGGAATTCTGCCAAATTCTTTTTATGAGCAGGCATTACTCTGATACCAAAACCAAACAAAAATACAACATAAAAAGTGTACTACAGAACTATATCTTGATGAACACAGATGTAAAAATTCTCAACAAAATACTAGAAATCTAAATCAAAAACCATATCAAAAAGGTCATAGATCATGATCAAATGGTGTTTATCTCAGAGATGCAAAGGTGGCTCAACACTTGCAAATCAATAGATGTCATAATATACAGCAGGAAAGTAAGCAGAGGCCAGTGCTGCGGCTCACTAGGCTAATCCTCCGCCTGTGGTGCGGCACACCGGGTTCTAGTTCTGGTCAGGGCACCGGATCCTGTCCCGGTTGCCCCTCTTCCAGTCCAGCTCTCTGCTGTGGCCCGGGAGTGCAGTGGAGGATGTTCCAAGTGCTTGGGCCCTGCACCCACATGGGAGACCAGGAGAGGCACCTGGCTCCTGGTTTCGGATCAGCGCGTTGTGCAGGTCACAGCGCGCCGGCCATGGCGGCCATTGGAGGGTGAACCAACGGAAAAAGGAAGACCTTTCTCTCTTTCTTTCTCACTGTCCACTCTTCCTGTAAAAAAAAAAAAAAAAAAAAAAAAAAAAAAAAAAAAAAAAAGGAAGCAGATAGACCATAAAACTATATGGTCATCACAATAGATGCAGAAGAAGCATTTGATAACTTTCAACATTTCTTCTTGACAAAAACTCTCCGCAATTAGGTATAGAAGAAACATATCTCTCTTTTTTTTAATATTTATTTATTTATTTGAAAATCAGAGTTACACAGAGAGAGGAGAGACAGAGAGAGAGAGGTCTTCCACCTAATGGTTCACTCCCCAATTGACCTTAACAGTCGGAGCTCTGCCGATCTGAAGCCAGGAGCCAAGGTCTGCCACGCAGGTGCAGGGGCCCAAGGACTTATGCTATCTTCTACTGCTTTCCCAGGCCATAGCAGAGAGCTGGATGGGAAGTGGAGCAGCTGGGTCTTGAATAGCGCCCATCTGGGATGTCGGCGGTTCAGGCCAGGGTATTAACCCACTGCGCCACAGCGCTGGAACATATCTGAAAACTTAAAAGGCTATATGTGACAAAATAATAGCCAATATTATACTGTACAAAGAAAAGCTGAAAGCATTTCCTCTCAGACCTAGAACATGACAAGGCTGTCCACTTTCATTACTTATTCAATATAATATTGAGAATATTAGCAAGAGCATTTAGTGAGGAAAAAGAAATAAAGGCCACTGAAGCATTGGAAAGACAGAATTAAAAATATCTGTTTGTGAGGACATGATGTTCTATATGGAGAAACTTAAACACGCAATCCAACCAAAAAACTATTATAATTGATCAACCAGTTTAGTAAAGGTGCAGTTTACAAAGTAAATGTACAGAAAACCAGTAGCTTTTTCGTATGCTAATGATGAGCTCACCAAAGGAGAAATAAAGAAAGAAATCTCATTCATAATAGCCAAAAAAATCAAATATTTAGGAATAAATTTAACCAGAGGAGTTGTTAGGTAGGAAGTCAGAAATTGAACTTATGTGTGTATGAGAAAGGCCTGAAGACTTACACCCACTGCGAAAGCTCCAGAAGCTCTGTGCCTGGCACTTCAAAGTCCTGCCCAGATCCTGATGACCTTCCTGGGCATCCTGCTTCTTCTGCCTGGCTTGATAAACATCCTTCCTCTAAGGTGGGGCGATGTCAGCCAGGCTTCCCTTGTCTGATAACTCAGGTGGGGGTGGGGGAACTCAGAAAGGAATTTTTTTTCTTATTTACATCCAACAAGTCCATTGTTCCGGGAGGAGAAGAAGGAGAGAGGGAGGCAAGGCAAGACCCATCCCCTTAAAAACCCCAGACTAAATGTGCACTACACATTCTCTCTCAGGTCCTGTCTGGAGAGATGCCCATCTGTTCCTACGGAGGCCCCTGCCCTAATAAATCTTGCTATGTTGCTTTCCCCTGTTCTCTGTCTCATACCTGAATTCTTTCTTGTGCAAAGACAAGGACCCTTTGCTTCTCCGGTAAAAGAGTCACTATAGATTACAAATAACATGTGAAGCATCAGAAGAGAGAAGCTTATAATTTATATAAATTATAAAGAGAGAGAAATTTTAATTACTCTGATCAGTATACACTGAATACATGTGTTGAAACATCACACTTTACATGACTAATGTTACATATAACGCATTGTAATCAAAAAGTTTAAAAAGACTTTTCAGGGTAAAAAAAGATACATAAAAATATTCTAAAAATGGTGCGTAATATCTCATACTTTTAGATCAAGAAAATGACACTCAGCTACATTTTCAGGAGTATAGCACTTGTGTTAATTATTAAAGACCAATAAGCCAACAACATGTTATAAGGAATGCTACTTAAACTGAGATTTCAGTAGATAGAGACGGGAATGAATAACTGAGAAGACAATAAAGGGTGACAGCTTCCATGTTCAGTGAAAAAATTTGTTTTGAGGGTTGCTTGAAAAATTGATCTGAGGAGCAGAAATCAGAGGAAAATCAGCTAGAGAGCAATAATGTGACCAGTGGTGATAAGGCTGAATAAAGGTGATAGCAGTGTGAAGAATAGAATAAAAATAATCCAGTTTGCTAAGCTTATTAGAACACACTCTAAAAATGTGAATGCTTTCTCTTTGTAATAACAACAAACATCTTGAAATTTGAAGGGCCATTGCAAGTCATTTGACCAGAAACTCAGTTAAAGAATAAACTGCTAAGTGTGGTTCAGCAATACTAGTTGCTTTGATGGGAGCATTGCTACTTCTCTATCTATTGCATTCTTGCTTATTCTTCTTCAGAACTAAGAAACTTCATGCAGTCCTAGTTCTTTTCTCTAAAATCAAAAGACAAACCTCAGCTTCTTGCACAATAGTCTTTCAAATATTTTAGAATTCCACTCTGGAATAAACCTTGCCAGTTGCAAATTCTTTTCATATTTGTGTTGACTATTTCTGCTTTAATAAGGATGCTGATAACTTCAATCACAAATGATTTTAGGAATTAAAAAAAAGCATTCAAAGAAAAGAAAATTCTATGTGTCTGTGGCTGAAGCAATGCCATGCTTATATATGCTATGAATGTGATAGTGCTTGCCTCAATATTGTACAGAATTCAAACAAAGAACTTGGAAAGTGTTACTTCACCAAGGATATCTTAGAAAAAATGTTGGGAAAAGAGTTGCAGATTGGTGCATCCTCACACGGGACACCAAAATGTTAGGAAAGGAGGTGAGAACAGAGAGAAGGCAGTGTACGAATTTACAGCCAGACCAAATTTATTCAGAGAAAATAAATTCGTACAGGTGGGTGACCAACTGCCTGAGTACATACTGGTGGAACACGTGGAAGAAGGCCCCAACCCCCAGGGACTGGGTCTTTTTATATTGTAGGAGGGCTGGGGCTGGGGGTGCCATAGTGGGCATCAGGCAGAAGGAAATTCCTGGAACTGGTTTTTCAGTGTTCAGAGCAACTGGTTTTTCAGGTAGCTGTGGGGGGTAGGGTGAAGGCAACAAGGTGTGAGACATTGAGATTCAAGGGCAAGGAATACATTCCAATGTTTATATCCTTTGGGCAATGAAGGAGAATGCCTGAGGTTTATGTCCTTGTTCCATCAGAAAAAAATACTAGTATTAAATACTCTTTTATTCATTTACAAAAAAGGAAACAGAAGATATTTACATTTTCAGTTCTTTTATATCCTTTGTCATAAATTCCAAATAATGTTTTCTTATTTCAAATGTTAAGGAGACAATAAAATGTTAAGTGGTAAAATGAATGTGGCCTTAATAAATTATTTAATTCAGATTGCTAATGTCAAAGCCAATAAAATAGCCTAATTTTTCTTTTCATAGTTTCAATTTCAAAAGCAGGCGCAGATCGCTTCTCTGCCTTTTGGCTAAGATCAAGTGTAGTACAAAAGCAGGCGTAGCATGTAAAACTGCCACCTGCAATGCTGACAATCCATAAGGACACTGGTTCAAGCCCTGGATGGTTCAAGTCCACTTGAGATCCACCTTTCTGCTAATGGCCTGGGAAAAGCAGTGAAGCATGATCCGGGTAGTTGGCCCTGCTACCTATGTGGGAGACTTGGAACAAACTCCTAGCTTCTGGCTTCGGCCTGGCACAGACCCTGCTGTTGCAACCATCTGGGGAGGGAACCAGCAAGTGGATGATCTCTGTCTCTCTGTATCCTGTTCTCTCCTGGTAACTCTGCTTTCAAATAAATAAATAAATAAATCTTCTAAAAATACTTGTTTTTTTTTTTTTAAAGAATGAGTATTATCAATAATACAAATAATAACAAATATTGACAAGGATGTAGATAATGGGGAATGTTTATACACTGTTGCCAAGAGTACAAATTAGTAAAGCCATATGGAGAATAATATAGAGGGTCCTCAAAAATTACAAATATACCTACCATTTGAACCAGTAGTGCATTTCTGGGTACATATTCAACAGAAATGAAATTAGTACATGAAAGAAATACCTGTGCTCCCATATGCACTGCAGGATTATTCACAATATCAAGTTCAACAATAAATCTGTGTGTTCACTGACAAATGGATAAAGAGATGTACATATGCAGAATGGAATATTATTTAGCCATAGAATGCAAAGAAATCCTGGAATTTGCAGCAAATTGGATGAAACTGGAGGTTATTATGTTAAGTTAAATAAGCAAAACCCAGAAAAACAAATACCATATATTCTACCTGATATGTAGACATTAGTAAAAGTTGATCAACATTTAGAAGAGTAATTAATACAGGCTTGGAAGAGTATAAAGAGGGGAAACAGAAAGACATCAGTTCATGGGTATCTCAAGCCAGAACAAATAAATTACACTGTTCCATAGTACAATGGAGTGACCATAGTTCCAGTAATACATTATACACTCTTTAAGGAACTTCAATGGATAGGCTGATAGGCCCCAACACTGGGAAAGTTAAGAAGATGGAAAGGCTCCTTGCCTGGCTTGATCATAAGGCTCATAATAAATGAATCAATGCTATTTTTATTACATCAGAGAGATTTTTTCAGATCAACTACTTCAAATACATAAATAAAAATCTAAGGAGATATTGTTTGACATTTACATGAATTACTTTGGAAAAACCCAGTATGAAAGAACCAATTGCCAAGAGAGGAAGGTGCCTCCAGACAGAAAAACAAAGGGTTGCAGGTAGACAAATCCCGAATCACTCAGAGTGAAATTTATCAGAAATCTAAAGACAGAAATATAGTTTGGGTAACCAAAAGACAAATGGATCAATCCACTACAAGTCAGGAAAAAATAGTTTTCTAGACAAAGGTGTCCTGTGGCTAGCCACAATATACCTCGACCTGGAATCAGATAAAAGACACTGCAGGCTTTTGTACAAGAACTGAAATGCCTGGCAGATACTTCTTAATGACATTGTTTATCCCATATGGTTTGAGATGCTTGCAGGGTCACCTGATGAGAAAGATGGCACTTACGTCCAAGAGGATTAGTCATGTTAAATTGTATCTCTACATGAACATTCCCTAAGAATTTCAGTGTTCACTTAAATGTGGGAATAGTTTCATATCAGCTAACTAATTTTTCTATAATTGCTTTATTGAGATCTTATTAGTGGGCAAGGAAATATGTTTATAAGTATTAAATATAATTTTGCTATTTTTCTTGGAACCATACTTTAAAGTATAAAGCTTTAGGAATTCAGTCTTCATCGTTCCACAAGCTGGCGAATATTCAAAATTGTTTTTAAATAAATCTGTTCTGTACCATGAAAGATTTCATTACTTGTGAGTAGCTATAGAATACACTTAAATTCAGCCATAACTCATCATAGCATCCTTAAAGGTGTCATTCCAATCTATAGCTCATTTGAACCTCATAATACACTGTAGTAACAGCGACTTTCCCAAGATAAAGAAAATAATACTTAGGAAGATAGCTGAAGGGCCAGTGCTGTGGTGTAGCGGGTAAAGCCTCTGCCCTCAGTGTCAGCATCCCATATGTGTTCTGGTTCAATTTCTGGGTGCTCCACTTCCAATCCAGCTCTCTGCTATGGCCTGGGAAAACAGTAGAAGGTAGTCTAAGTCCTTGGACCCCTGTACTTGTGTGGGAAACCCAGAAGATTCTGACTCCTGGCTTGGGGTTGGCCCAACTCCAGCCATTGCAGGTATTTGGGGAGTGAACCAGCAGACAGAAGACTTCTCTCTCTCTCTCTGCCTCTGCTTCTCTGTAACTCTGCCTTTCAAATAAATAAATTAATTTATCAAAAACGAAGAAGAAGATGTCTGAGACATCTTACTCATTTATACTCCAAAACTAACAGAACATTCCATGAAAAGCTAAGTACTTGGAATTACATTATGATTTCTCAAACTGATTTTCCTAAACAACACTTTAACATTATAAATTCAACATGAATAGAGATAAGCTAAGCATCCCCATGAACCTCGTTGTTTTAATTCCTACCTTTGAAAATCTTTCTCAGTGCTGGCTCTTTGACAGGGAAGAAAATTTTCTCTAGTCTTAGTTACAGGAATAGCTGCAGGCCTTCAGAACCAGAGGTGCTTTCTATTTTGGTAATAGTTAATTAGACAAATCTCTGAAATTTTTGTCAGAAAGTGCAATATTGGACTGGTGAACAACCTTTAGTATATTGCATTTTGTGTGTAAGAAGCTGCCATCATTCTTCTCATCTTTCCTGTCATTTTCTCATGCATTATCATAATTCAAATGTTGTCATTTTGTGGTGTTTAGCTAAAAAGATATATTTGTGATCATTGTTTTTGCATTTTTAAGATGGACGGTGATTGATGTGATACTTCAGTATTAAAGTTAAATTCTTGTTAGGTCCAATATTCTTCACACCAAGCAGAAAACTTACCCTGAGTCTCTGATGTCTTCGTATCATATCATGATTCTGCAGAACTGGTGTCCGTCAAAAAAGAGGGGAACCATTTATCACAGCAATTTGGCTCCTAGAAACTCAGGGTATTCTTCACAAATCTGCTGAAGAAGTAGTCAATTGATTTCAGTCCTATAGGCACAAAATCAGCTAAAATTCATATGGCCATTATTATTATTTTTCTTTCCAAATATATTAGATGAACATATTGAAAAGACAGAACAGTGTAAGATTCTAGAAGAATTTCACTGTTATCTGTATGTTAATCAAATGACTGAATAAAGAGCATGGAAATAGGACTATTATTCTGATAGTCTATATGAACTCAATATTTTACATATAATTATACTTTCTGTGTTGTCATAGTGTGTTGTGGGTCCTGAAGGTAATATACTGGGCCAGTGGAGAAATTATTTAGTTCAGAAAGTATTATTTGAGCATATTACTATACTTCTAATAATTGTGAACCATTTTCATAAGTTGTCTTCTTCACTTGTAATTTTATTCAATTATGAGGCATCTCTCAACTATTTTCTAGGCTCATTCTTCAGGTAAATTCTTCATTGCCTTCTTAGACCAGGGCCTGTCCCTGTTACCTGACTTTTTCTTAAGTGTCATGCTATGTGATCTGTCCTAGCAGATGGGTGGAATTCATATAAGAATATAGATTGTATTTGAGTGAAGTTTAAAGAACAAAGTGAGTGGTCTCAGAATAACGTAAACTTTTAAAGAAATAGTGTTTAAAACCACATTCAAGTTAAAATAATAAATTCTTGAGATTTAGTTTTAGGGATGTTGAAAATAAACTGAGGGTCTTATTTTATTACTAATAAATAGTTTGTGAAAAAAAGAATTATTATATAATAAGCACATTGAAAATCCAACAATTTAAGTTTTCTTTATCAGATTGATAGTAAAAGTCACTGAGTTTGTTTATAGCTTAGCTTGGCCTAGGCACTACATTGACAATTTGCCATGTCTTCTTTTTTCTTCTTTTAAAAATTATATGACCTCAGATAAGCATTCCCAATTAGATATGAGGATATCTGTTCAAATAGGCTGTTACCAAAGTCACACATTTAGGAAATAGTAAAGCTGGGATACAAATGAGGTTGTTCTCCCACAAAATACCTAACACCTGTGTCATACTAATGTAAAACTGATATCTTGAAAAGTGTATCTACTTTATTAAAAATTAAACAGTCTCTATTAACAGTATTATAAACACTTCTTTGATATTAAATTTTTAAGTTTTATTGAGATATACTTTTCATTCTTCATAATTCACCTACTTAAAATATACAATTCTATGGTTCTTACTATAGTCAGAAACATAAATAAGCTTCACCAGTAAATTTTAGAATAATTCATCACTCAAAAATAAACCCCACAGCTCTAGATGGTCCCCAACGTCTGTCCCAACCCTCACCTCCCAGTCTTAAACAACAATAAATGTGCTGCTTTCTGTCTCTCTGTATTCCCTAGTTCTGGATGTATTTTAGTAATCAAATAATGTAATTAATGGTCTTTTGAGATGACCTTATTTCATTTAGTGCATTTTAAAAGTTCAACTGTATTGAAGCATGACTAATTCCTTTCTAAGACCAAAGCATTTATATTTATACTGCTTTTATTTATACATATGCACATTGATCAAATCTGTATTGTTTTCACAACTTGGGTGTTAATGAGTAATGCTACTATGGATGTTATGAGTAATGCTACTATAAATATTATACATATGGTTCTACTTGGACATGTTTATATATATATATATATCTGCACACACACACGTACACACACGCATATATATATATATATATATATATATGGAACAGAGAAGTAGAATTTCTCAGTGGAATGCCAAACTATTTTCTAGAGTTGCTATGTAATTTTACATCCCCACAGTGTATGAAAATTATTTTAAAGCATCCTTGCCAATACTTGTTAGTATCTTTTTTACTCCAGTCATCCTGGATGTGTGTAGCATTTCATCCTGGTTTGATGTGCATTCTGATGATTCATGATGATGTGTATGTTTTTAGGTATTGACTATCCATTTGTATGTCTACTTGGAGAAATTTCTACTTGGACACTCTGCTTAGTTATTAATCAGGTGTCTTTATTGTGTACAAAAGTTCTTTCTTTATTTCAGATCTGATACCCTTTTTAGATATATGATTTGAAGATACGTTTTCTCATTCAATGGATAGTTTCTTTTTTTCTAGAAGGTATTTTTTAAGCACTACTTTAAAATTTTAATAACATTGAATTTATTTATTTTTATTTTGCCACATGCTTTTAGATTCCTATCTAAAAGTTATCAGTGAAGTCCAAAGTCATGAAGATTTATTCATATTTTCTTTACGTAATTTTATAATTATAGCTCTTACACTTGGTCTGATTTATTTTGACTTCACTTTTGTTCATGGTGTTAGAGTCTAAACGCCCTCTTTTTCATGTAACTATCCAGTTGTACAAGTACTATGTGTTGAAAAGACTATTTTCCACTCCTCTTAATGGACTTATAGCCATTGTTAAAAATAGTGGATCATTAATGTAGAGATTTATAAGTGAACTCTCAATTTTATATTAATATTGACTTATCCTAATGCCAATAGAATATTGTAATAATTTCTTGCAGTGGCTTTTTTTTCTTGCAGATTTTTTTGGTACTTTTTTGGGTCATTTCATACGAATTTTCTACTTCGCTGGTATTATGTTGGAGATTGTAGTGAAAATGCAGATCAGCTTGAGTAGAATATAAAAATGTTTAAAAATGTTAAATCTTCTGATCAGAAGACATACGACATTTTTCCAATTATTAAATCTTCTTTATTTCCATAGTGTTTTTGCAGTTTTCAGAGTAGGTATTTTGCACTTTTTTGTTCAATTTACTTATGAATATTTTACTTATTCCATTTCTGTTGTAAATGAAACTATTTTCTTTATTTCATTTTGGCTCGCATGGTGGTATATATGTATGTGTATATATATATATATATATATATAATTCATTCATGTATACTGATCCTAAACAATTCTTTCCATCCTGCTAAACTTATTTTCTTAGTATCAATATTTTATTATTTGATACTTTAGGGTTTTCTATGTAAGCAATCTTGTCATTTACAAATATAACTTTATATATTCCTCATCTGGATGGATTTTCTTTCTTTTTCTGGTTCAATTTCCCTGTATAGGGCCCTCAATGCAATGCTGGCTAAGTGGGATCAGAGCAATCATTCATCTTTTTCCTGATCTTAGAGGTATATTCTCTGGTCCTTCAACATTAAGTTTGATGTTAGTTGAGGAATTTTCATAGATGTCTTTTATTGGTTACAAGAAGTTTCTTTTGTTTTTAGTTCATTGAGTGTTTTTGTCATAAAAGGATATTGGAGTTTCCAATGTTTTTTCTGTGTTGTTGAGAATATGACATAATTTTATTTTGTTTTATTGATATGTTGTATTACACTTATTGATTTTCAGATGTTAAAACATTTTATTCCTGCAATAAATTCCAATTGGCCATGGTCTATAATTGATTTATATGCTACTGAGTTCAGTTTGTCAGTATATTGTTGAGAATTTTTATGTCTATATTAACAAATTTTGGTCTGCAGTTTTCTTGTAAAGTCCATCTGGTTTTACTATCCAATGTCCTCGAATGATTTGGAAATTCTCCAATTTTATTTTTTTAGAAGTCTCTTAAACCAAGATATTTGGGGAAAAAAGACTTTACTTGCTTTCTAAATATACAGATATCTATTTGAGTCACTATTTTCTAAAATAATTGATCTTTAATAGAAGAATATATTTTAGACTTTATTCATTCAACGTAATCATTGTATCAAACTAAGAACTGACAATTTTTTTTCTTTATTTCTTTTTTTTTTTTTTTTTTTTGATAGGCAGAGTGGACAGTGTGAGAGAGACAGAGAGAAGGGTCTTCTTTTTCCGTTTACCTCCCAATGGCTGCTTTTATACTCAACTTCTACTAATCTCATGGTGCTCTCTAATTTTACTTAGTAGGGAACAAGAAAAGCATTCCAATAGACTTAACAATCTGAATACAGTATATCAATTTATTGATTAATTTATTTGGTTCTGATTTATTTTGTGGTTATATGTGTGTTTTTCTTATCATTTTACTGTAATGATTTAGTGCTGCAATAAAAATTACTAATATCCTTGCTTTTCAATCTTATTAATAAACATGGTTCCATATTATCACATACTCATACTTTTAAAAGTCTGATATTTGTAATCTGCGTGACACTCTGTGAATAACAAAAATAAACACCAGATACTAAGACTCTAAGACAAAGAATTTAACAGCTTAGCTTTATTTCTCTCTATATTACAAACAAGGAACTAAAGAGATTCAAAATTACTTTGACTACCCTTGTCACTATTATGACTACAGTAACTACTTCTCTGCTTACTGTCTTATCTCTGCAGAAACCTGAAACTCTTTCAGGTAAGAGTATATTATGAAAAGGAATATCTTTTTTTTCTCTACTTTTACACTATTTATACTGGTGATATTTAACACAGCATCAAAATAATCAACAAGGATCCTTATATATTTCCTTAAAATAATCTTTTATATTATAAATCCCATTGTACAACATGGTAGCCTATAGCTATGTGAATGGTCTAACTTCCTCTAAATTGTTTCTACCATCTGTTTCACTAAAAGAAATAAAATTGGGAGAACATATTAAGGTCTACCTGTTTTACAGTAATCTAGAGTATCATAAATTTTGCCTCCTGAGTTTTAGTCCCATTCACTAGGATTCAATATTTTGGGGTTTGACTTTCAATTTTATTGTTTTTAAACTTCTACTTATTTATTTTCATTTTGTTTGAAAAGCAGAGAAGCAGACATGGAGAGAGGGGCAGACAAACAGAGAAATCGTCTATCTCCTGTTTCACTTCTAAATGCCCACAACAGCTGGGGCAGAGACAGGGCAGTCAGGAGCTCAGAATTCAATTTGGAATTTCCATGTGAGTGAGTGGCACTGGACTACTTGAGCCATCACTTGCTGTACTTAGGGTGCACATTAGCAGGAAGCTGGAATCAGAAATGGAGACCTGAGTTGAACCCAGGCACTACAGCACAGATATGAGGTCCAAGTGGTATTTTTTCTATAAAAAATTGCAGATTTCAGATGCAGGTATTCATGAACCACATTTTGAGAATCACTGTCCTACTTTGCTCCTGTTCTAAACAGATTTTTTGATTTAATATCACTGCATGTTGAAAAAAACAAAACAAAACAAAATAAAACAGACATCACTCCTTAGCCTGCAAATCAGCACCACTTAGATATTTCAAAATAGTCAAAATTTTATTATGTGTATTTTCTTTTTTAAATAATTTCAGAAACATCTTCTAATCCTGGAAAACATTAAAATGAATACAAATAGCAATATACATGAAAGAATTAACTGCATCCCAAAGCAAACTGCAACCAATATTAGACATTTAGACTGAAATGTTGCTATCATGTTTATTGTACATAGAATAAGTCCTTTTAACATATTTAAAAGTATTTTGACTTATGTTAGTGTAAATATATATAAAATTCAGCTATTATAAATAAGACATTATTTAAAATTATCTCTTGCATATTATTGAACTTGCAATGGTAAGGTAGATAGGAAATTTAGAGATGTTAGTATTTTCTAGATACTATTACCTAATTAAAATAGAACAAAGAGATTAGTTCTTTCCATTTCTTTGTGTTTATTTTTTAAAAGTTTTTCCACTTATTTTTCATTTATTTGTAAGACACATACACACACACACACACAGAGAGAGAGAGAGAGAGAGAGAGAGAGAGAGAAAGGTCCCATCTGCTGGTTCATTCTCCAAATGTCTGCAAGAATTAGGGATGGGTAAGGCAAAAGTATGGAGTTGGGAATTCAGTCTTGGTTTCCACGTAGGTGGCAGGGACTGCAGTATCTGACCCATCATCTGCCGACAGAAAGCTGGAATTAGAGATGGAACTAGGACTCAAACTCAAACACTGAGATATGAGAAGTGGGTATCCCAAACAGAGTCTTAAACACTGACTGACTCTGTGTTTATTTATTTATTTATTTTATTTATTTCACAGGTAGAGTTATAGACAGTGAGAGAGAGAGACAGAGAGAAAGGTCTTCCTTCCGTTGGTTCACTCCCGAAATTGCTGCTACGGCCAGCGTTGCACCAATAAAAAGCCAGGAGCCAGGTGCTTCTTCCTGGTCTCTCATGTGGGTGCAAGGGCCCAAGCACTTGGGCTATCCTCCACTGCCTTCCCAGGCCACAGTAGAGAGCTGGACTGGAAGAGGAGCAACCAGGACTAGAACCTGGAGCCCATATGGTATGCTGGTACCGCAGGCGGAGGATTTACCAAGTGAGCCAGAGTGCTGCCCCCCCCGACTCTTTGTTTATTTCAAAAATCTTTCTAGGGATCACACACACACACAGATTGCATGAACACACATGTGTATGTCCATATATATGTATATGTAGGCAATTGTAATGCTATTTTTGAATTTTAGTCCTATTTCCTACACTAACAAAATATGGTTTAGTCTTATGGCAGAAATGTTCTGGCACTGGTGTCCAAAAATTAGTGCAAAGGCAAAGTTGGAGAATGAAAGGCAGTTCTCTATACTGATACGGCAGGGAAAAATGATAAACACATCATATTTCACATATTAAAAATGTAATTGACTTTAATTGCCAAAATTCCCATTTAATGAAGGATTCCTATCTTAAAAGTAGAGTACTTTTGAGCAATACATTTCTTAATAAATCCATAAAAATACATAAATAAGGAAGTATATTTCAGGCATGGGTTAACTAAAAATTATTCAATTCTTGTAAGTTCAATGGTTTTCTTTTTTCTACATTCTAGGTCTGGAGTATTAAAATGCATGTGGTTTTAAAGAAAAAAATGTAAATTTTATGGTACTTGGCATATCTGTTAGTTCCTTGTGTGTATAAAGTTTCAGAACAATCTACATATTTGAAAGGTATTTATGAGTCTCTAGTTTTTTGTAAACATTGAACTAAATTATAGAAAACTTGAGTGAGAGAATTTGAAGTTACATATGCTCACAAAACAGAAGATAGGAATTCTAGTCCATGAAGTAAAAGCATTAATATAATATTATTAATTGGCAAAATAAGTATATTCAGTGTATCCAAATTACATACATTGTAATATTTGCATCCTTAGAGCTGCAAACCTGTAAGAAATGTATGACTTCTATTTTAAAATGAGAAGTTTGGGCAAATAACTTCCCTGACCCATTTTCCTTTCTATTCACACAATGGAAATAATGATTTTTATAGCAGTTATTATCAGGATTGTTGTATATATCTCATCCAGGCTAGGACAAAAATGGAATAGTCAAACCTCAGGTGATATTGTTATGATGAATGACACTAAGAAGTCCCTTTCAGTTCAACAAACTCTTTGGGATTCAATTCTCACTTTCTGTATGAAGTAGAAAACAAGCTTTCACATATGCGGAGTTTTCACATATGCGGACACAATGTGTATCACCAAAACTTGGTATGGGTTTCAAAGTTATTAGCATCAAAATAAACTTACCTTTAAATTCCATTTTCCATGAAGTTTCTTTAAGTTCCCTTGTGTATCTCAAGACTTCTGAGACATCAGCATGTGCCTTACAAGCCAGGAGACTGTTTTATTGCATGCCCGCTGTCAAGTGTCCAGAGAGTTCAGATGATCTACATCTCATCAATTTCTTGTTGAGGAGCAAGCGCCCAGCCACTCCTACATGCAGCAGATTGTTTTCTAACTTAAGGAGAAAACTGAGACTATGAAGCTGATTCTTAAGTTTCCATATGAGACTGGAATTAAAGAAGATAAAATAAAGAACTCAAGTTAGTTCATTACTTTCAGAATTGCAAGGTATTCTATTGTTAAGGAATTTATTTTCTTGCTCTCATTGCATTCCAACATGATATTGCTTCTTTGACCTCTTCTCTGGATTATTTTCTTTTTCTGATGAATGTTGGAGGATTCCCAAACATAGTCCTGACACACTCTTAGATTACAACTGCATCATGGTTTTAAGTATCAGTGCACTAGAGAGGTCTGAGGATCCAGAAGCTATGGCTATCTGACACATTTACAGCATACAGACCTTAGCCACAGAACTGTCCCAAGATTGTGACAAAGCCTCAAATTTTCAATTAAAGGAGTTTGGCTTGCTCAATAAACAGTACCATTCAATCCATATAACTTCATTAGCAACTCAGAAATTGTGTTTTGTGCAACTATGGCTCTGGCAGGCAAGAGAAGATCAAGCAATGCCTGGGATGACTTTCTACCTTGAAAATTAGGGAGCCAGGGCTATGCATTTTTTCATTAACAGAGTTTATGTTATTTTCTAACAGTTCTACTCTTTGATGTATTAAGTAAGGAGAAACAGCTACAACTCTATCTCCCCTGAGTCCCTTGAATAAATATTGACACATAAAAATACTCAGTTGAATATTGAAGAGCAAGAGAAACAATAATTTGGAAATTTCTCATGCTAGAATAAATTGATTATTTTATGAATTTTAATTCTTACCATTGAAATAAATTTTATGAGTTTTTAAGTTCTAAATAGAGAAACTAGTGACCTAGTTTCAAAAGTCATATAACATCATGTCTGATACTCTTTTTGGTGAGGGTAGTCATAAATTCAGCACATATTTAAAGGGAAGGGACCTAGACACCCCCCCTTCTTGTTGATAAGAAACAATACATTATAGAGGGAGAGGGAGAGGGAGAGGGAGAGGGAGAGGGAGAGGGAGAGGGAGAGGGAGGAAGGAAGGAAGGAAGGAAAGAAAATAAGAAAGAAAGAAAGAAATTCTTGGAAGCAATAATTTGACATAATTATTCAGTATACAGTTATGCTTTTGTTATTGCTATTCATTTGACTGTTTTATTGACATTGTGATACATTAATAATACAACAGTAATTGTGAAAGTAGTAATATTGACTACAGAAACCAATTATTAAGGACTTATTACACTGTGAAGAGCTTCTTTTGAGATTGAAGTGTAACTTGTATGCAATAAAATTTACAAAGTTTGACATATCTATATTTTTAATATGCACTGACCACAATAAGAAGCTTCCACTGCAAAATGTTTGTTATTAAGGTAACCATTGACAAATTCTAACCCTGAAACATTTTTTTTCTTTGACCATAGATAAGTGACCAAAAGTTGGATGCTATTCTTTTGTTTACAGGAATGACCAGAATTTACTGTGTACTCTGTTTTCCCTAACAGGAATGTGTAAACTGTGGGCAATAGAATGTGAGACTTTTCATCAAAAAGTAGAAGTTAATAGCTTTGATGTTGTTAAGTAATTATTTTGCATATTATTTCAACAAGAACCAAATGACACTATCAATTACACATACTATCCTTACATTATAAAAATCTCATTTCTTATCCCATTTAGCAAACATTTCTTTTTTTTATGGCAATTTTTATCCATTGCTTTAGGGTAAAATAGCAGAAATAATTCTTTTTCATACAAAGGGAGAGAAAAATGTGTTCTCTTTCTTTATTTCCTTCCAACAAATACACTTTCTCCCTCTGGAGTTTACTACTTCTAAATTTAGGATGATCTTTCAATTGCCAATGACATACAATTTTGATGTAACTGCAAAAGTTACAGAACAAAGAATCAAGTTTGCTAGAACACTTGAGAGGTGAAATCAGTAATTTAGTTTTATGTGAACTAAGGAATCCCTCATAAAATAAATCTCATATTTTGAAAATGTTTTTTTGAACTTGTAGTATAGGGCAGGCACTGTGGTGATGCAGTGGGTAAAGCACCACTTGGGGCTTCTGCATGCCATACAGGAATACCTGGGATGGAGTTCCACCGCTGTGGGGCTCCATGGGATGTGCAGCCATGGAGCCCCCACGTCAAGGTCGGTCTGATAGCTGTTGCTGTGTCTTTATCACAAGGCGGATGTTGCTAGTTTCAGTTAGGGCAATGCTTTCCCACGGTCGGGATGTTCCAGAGGAGTTGAGAATGTGGTAAACAACAAGATGGCGCCGAGGACCGCGCGGTGAGCCTGCCTGCTGCGTGACACCTCATCTGATTGGCCCGAGGACGCATGCACACTGCGTGAACAGACGACGGATTGGAGTGTTCCGTGCATGGACTTGAGCCCGCTTGCAATTGGCCAGATTTTGTATATAAGCTATGTGCTGAGGAAGGAGGGGGCTTTCCTGTCCACTCTCCTCCTTTCATTCTTTCTCTGTCCCTGTTATTTTCCCATTAAAAGTCTGCTGAAGACCGATAAGCTGCGAACAGTGTCGTTTCTTTGCGGGCAAGAGAGCGACAAGTGGTGCCGTGACTCGGATCCGGACCACTTTCTCCACGCAGGAATAGGTAAGGAACAAAAGGTAAGCGTGCGAGTGCACGGAAATCCAGCTGGGGAAAGAATAGAAACCGCGGTTCCGTCGAGGAAAGACGGGGAAATTAAGCGCCAGTAAAAAGGGTAAAGGAATCCCTTAAAAGGCGGGAGTACAAAGTGTTAAGAAACGCCAGGAAATAGGCGGAAACTTCCTTTTTACCTCGAAATGGACAATACTCAGAAACTTCCTTTTTACCTCCAAATGGACTATTCTCCGTCCACCACTAGGTTGCGCGTGCTGTTGAGCTGCTTGTTAAAAGCTGCGGGGACGCCCGTTAAGGCGGCCACAGTATGTGCATTCACTAGGGCTGTTGCCAAGACGTCACCACGGTTTGTGGCAGGTGGCCAATTAGATGAGCAACAGTGGCGGAGAGTAGGGGGACAGTTGAGAGCAGCCGGAGAGCCGGCAGAAATACTTAGATTATGGCAACTCACTGACCAGACACTTCAGGACCCCACTGAGAGCATAGGGCTTTTACTTGATGAAGGATGCGAGCTCCTAGAAAAGGTTCAGGAGGAGTCTCGGCATGATAGTCAGTCTAGTGACTGTGGTAGTCAGTGGGACAGGAAACAGACGGACAAAGGTCCCTGTAGGGACCAGCCACCGGATGAGACAGAGAAAAATTCAGTGAAGGACCATCCCCCATCGAGTGCACCCCTGCACTCGAGGGGGCCATCTCATTTATATCCCAGTTTGACTAGGCTAGCGAATTTGTCCTTAGAGGACGAACCACCGCCGCGGTATCGTCCATTGACTCTCCCTAAATCGGCCCCTAGAAAAAAAAAAAAAGGGGGGGGAGCTAAAAAGACTCCATTACAAATACAGAAAATAGGGTTAAACAAGGCGAGCCATAGAACAGTTCATTAATGCTATAAAAATAGTCAGTCCTTGGTTCGAAAAAGGAGTCGTGAATAAGCAACATTGGGATTTCCTCAGAAAAAACTTAAATGTGCATTTAAAGAAACAAAGCAAGCCGTGACAAAGGCTGTGAAAACTTTGTTGTAGATATAGAGAATAGGGTTAAAGAAACAAACCGTAGAGCAGCTTATCAGTGCTGTTGAAACAATTAGTCCTTGGTTTGCTGAAGAGGGTGTTGTGAATAAGAAACACTGGGAGTAAAAAATATAGATCAGTGTACACTGGACAGCCCTCACCTTGCATTTAAATATTTCATTTGAAGTAAATGTTCTCTGTTATAAAGTTAATATTACTATGTGCAATGAGAAATTGTGGTGACAAAGTGTCCGGACTACCCATTTTGTTTTTGTTTTATGTACTAACTCTACCCCTATTATTGATAGGAATGCTTGGACAGATTATGCTTGGTTTGCTTCACACACAAAAAAAATATATATATATATATATATATCAAGATATGCCGCAAGTAGTTAAGATTCCACACACCTGCAGAAATGTAATAATTACAGATAATAAGAGGCTAGTTCCCTCAGATATGTTTCAATTTATCCTTAAAACATAGTGAATATTATTGTGTTTGATTGCTGGATGTATATTTGTATAGAAAATTTGTATTATATTCGTATGATATATTAATAAGCCTATACCTTGGTGCAACTCTAGGGCCAAATGTAAGGACAGATTTTTGGGATGGAGAGGCTTGTGTCTTTGTTTGGCTCTGATAAACAAGTAACTTGTCTGCCGGATGACCTTCTCCTGCTCCTTGGGAGCCTGGCCAGCTCCTGGGGAGGGGATAAAGGAATGTTTTCTGATAAACAGGTGGGAATGCTTCATGTCTCGGCTCTCTGGCCAAGATCCGGGATGGGACGCACTGCTTGCCTAAGATCTTGACAATGAGCCACCCTTGTCCTTGGGGGCTTTAAGGGAGAGCCGGAGCAAGCCTCTGCTGCTGCTGTTCCATCCCGGGGGAACACGCAGTCATGCTGGACGTTGAACATGCGGGTGATGACTACTAATAATGTTTAATTCTCAGTATGGATCATTTTCTGGTGCTGTGTAAAAATTGCTTAGTACTGCCCATAGTACTGTAAATTCTACAAAACATAAGTACAACGCAGATATGAATCGATTGGCTATTGTGGCTGAGGTGTTCTGTAACAGTCCCTTTAATAAAAAATTAACAAAATAAATTAATTTAAAAAACAGAACATTCAGGACCTGCCACTCTGCTTGGTATGTCATCACAAAAATCAACAAGGAGGACTATGCCTGATAATGAGGGTGCTATCAATGTGGGCAACAAGGACATGTACAAATATTGTCCAAAAGTCAAACATCAAAAATGCCCCTCCTTCTGGGATTTGCCCCTGGTGCTAAAGGGAAAGACATTGGACCAATAAATGTCACTCCAAAACTGATAAAAACGATAATTCCTTAAATAAATAAAGTTCAGAAAACTAAAAGTGGGGCTGGCCCCAGGCCCCATCCCAACAAATTTTGGGGGCCATGACATTTGTTCCTCAACAGAACAGCCTAAATCCGTCAATTTCCTCCATGGAGTCACAGAGGGTAGTGCAGGACTGGACCTCAGTGCCACCTCCTATACAGTATTGACCCCTGAGATGGGCCCACACGGCCTCCCTACTGGGATTTTTGGTCCTTTGCCAACTGGGATTTTTGGTCTCCTACTGGGCAGAAGTAGTATAACTATGAAAGGGTTACAGGTTTTTCCTGGAGTTATAAACACTGACTTTACTGGTGAGATAAAAATTATGACTCAAGCCAATAATGTAACTTTACCTCCAGGACAATGCATTGCTCACTTGATTCTGTTCCCCTTCTCTTCAATTGGTAGGTCTTTTTTAAATAAAAGAGAAAATAACGGTTTTGGATCTTCTAATGCTTATTGAATACAACCCATAACTAAGGACCAACCCAAATTTTTCTTAAAATTAAATAAAAAGTTATTCAGTGGTCTTTTAGATACTGGAGCTGATGTCTCTGTTATTTCAGCAGCAAGCTGGCCCACAAATTGAAAAAAAAGAAAATTACCATAACTCAATTGCAAGGTATTGGTCGGAGTCAAAGATTAACACAAAGTTCCAAATTGCTACAATGGGAGGATAAAGCAGGTAATGCTGGAGCCTGTCGCCCCTATATTTTGGCTGCATTACTTGTTAATCTCTGGAGACGTGATATTCTAACTCAAATGGGGGCTTTCATACATAGTCCAAGTAAGATTATTACCATTAACATACTTCAACAAGGTCATTTGCCAGGTAAGGGTTTAGACAAACAACAAAGCATCGCATCTCCAGTTACTTTAACTGTCAATCATGACCAGAGAGGCTTATGTTTCCCTTGATGGCTACTGGTCAGCCTGTGCCCCATGCAAAAAATAAAATAAAATAAAAATCAGATAATCCCGTGTGGGTGGATCAGTGGCCTTTACTGCAGGAAAAGATAAATGCTGCACAGATATTGGTGGAAGAACAATTAACAACAGGACATATAGTTCCTTCTAATTCTCTTTGGAATAGTCCTATTTTTGTTATCAGAAAAAAATCTGGGAGATAGCGATTGCTTCCAGGCCTTAGGGCTGTTAATGCTACTGTGGAAATTATGGGGGCTTTATAACCAGGTTTACCATTGCCTACTGCAATTCCAAAGGACTCTTATATTGCAATAATAGATTTAAAAGATTATTTTTATACTATACCTTTACATCCAGAAGATTGTCCCTGATTTGCTTTCAGTGTTCCATCAGTAAATTTTCAAGAACCTATGCAAAGATGCCAATGGAGGATCTTACCTCAAAAAATGGCTAATAGCCCTACTTTGTGCCAACAATTCATTGATGCTGCTCTTCAAAATATTTACAAAAAATATAACAATTTATGTATTATACACTATATGGATGATATTTTGATAGCTGGACCCGAGGAATTTTTGGTGATACAGTAATAAGAGAGCAATTATCTGCTTTTGGTCTTATCATAGCCCCTAAAAAATACAACTTCAATATCCTTATCAATATCTAGGCTTCCAATTGTACCCATGAAAAATACTTCCACAAAAAGTCACCTTACAACTGGATTCTTTACAGACTTTAAATAAGTTTCAAAAACTTCTAGGGAATATTAATTTGCTTTCTGCACATCTCCACCTCACAACAGGAGACCTTAAACCTTTATTCAATATCCTAAAAGGAGGTCAAGCTTCTGTAATTTGTGATGGTCACCATACAGTTATTAACACCTCTTTTTCATCTTTACAGCTAGTTGAATTAGTTGCTGTTGCACTTGCATTGCGGTCTACTTTGGATGTAGCAGTTAACATATACACCAATAGCAAATATGTGTTCCTATCAGTGCCTCAATTGGCCACTTGTTCATTCCTTCCTGGATCCTCAGCTGCTTCTCCTCTGTTTTCTCGCATTTGCACTGTCATTCGACAGCATACCTGTCCTTTCTTTATAGGTCATATTTGAGCACATTCCAATCTTCCTGGACCATTGGCAGAGGGTAATCATTTGGCAGATTCTGCTCTATAAATATATTCTATTGCTACAGCAACAAAAGATCACGTTTTACATCATTTAAATGCTCATACGTTACACTTAAAACATAATATTACTCAAGAACAAGCTCGACAAATTGTAAAATTCTGTTCTACTTGCTCCATCCAGTTACCAGTACCTCACTTTCACATTATTCCTCGTGATTTATTCCCCCAATCAACTATGGCAAATGGGTATCACCCACTTCATGGAATTTGGTAAACAAACATATATACATGTGTCTATTGATGCTTGCTTTAAATTTATTTTTGCTTCCTTACATACAGGTAAAGCTACAAGACATGTTATTGCCCGTTGCTTACAAGCTTCTGCTTCCCTAGGAACTCCAAAGCAGATTAAAACGGATAATGGACCTGCTTATATTTCTGCCTCTTTTAGAAATTTTTGTGTAACTTTCTATCTCATGTTACTGACATTCATTATAATTCTCAGGGTCAAGACATTATTATATATACACATCACACTTTAAAACAATATTTTAATGATATAAACAAAAGGGGGAGTTTAGGGTTCTTGCCCATTCTCCTAACAAATGGCTCTCACATGCTTTATTCATTTTAAATTTTTTCACATTGGATAAAGATGGTCGTCTTGCAGCTATTCAACAGTGGCATCCACAAACAGCTGGGGTAAGAACAATGGTAAAATGAAAGGATCCTATCACCAATCAATGGAATGGACCTGATCCAGTACTGGTATGGGACATGGACTCTTAAGGGATGGGTATTTTTATGCAACCAATTTGCTTTTACATTGTTAGCCCCTAATGATTTTCACAACTGCTCATTGGGCTGTGTGGCCCCAATACTAACATCTGTATTTCCAAAGGCACAACAGTGATGCTCATTACCTGAGAACTGTGATGATAATGTCATCTTAATTGGAGACCTGCTTTCACCATGGCTATGCAGCTAGTGGGAGTTCCTGGATTGGCTTATGGAAATAATTGTGGACTACGAAGGCTTACACGTTTGATGACCAAAACAATCAATCTTACTGCTACTGCGCTATCCAATATAGCTAAAAAATTGGATCAAGTTCGTTCAGGAGTACTCTTAAACCAAGCAGCTATCGATTATTTGCTGTTAAAAGATCATGTAAGCTGTAAATCTGTTCCAGGGGAATGTTGTTTTAACATTACTAACAATGCCATATATAGAGTCTGTTATGGATAAACTTAAGAGTAAAATGCAACATGTGTTTATTACTAACCCACTAACATTTGAAGGGTTTCAATGGATTCGTTGGTTATTAATGCGGGCTGGATTGTTACTGCTTTTCATACTTTGTATGGGATGTTTTCCATGTGTTCTACAATTTGTGCTATCTTCGCTACAGTCTGTATGGACTGACATTCATCAGTTAAAACTTTGTACCAAACCTCCTTTGTAATCAAAAATAATTAATATTTGGCTGTATGTTTCATCTCTCACCTAATGTTGGGCTAAAATGGTACTCAAGAATGGGTAAGACACTCCACATCCTGTACCTACCTAAGACAGGGCTCAAGTTAAAGAATGGGTCACTATCGGTTGCTTGTTTGTCATGGTACTACTGGGCCTTGCCTTCATAGCCAGATGGATCAGAGCCTTAGCACTCCGTCAGCAGAATACCAACTTGATAATCCAACAGGCTATGCTGGCCACCTTGCGATCTCACCCCAATAAAGAAGTATGGCTTAGCATGATGGAGCGGTAGTCAAAGACGGGTAAACACTGATGGGCGCTCCTAGCAACCTAAGACAGAGGGTAGGACAGGCTTCCTATTACCTCCATGACGGGTAAGCAGGTAGCGCGCCATTGGGTACCTAAGACAGGCACGTTTCCATGCCATTTAAATAATAAAGAAGGGGGAGATGTGGGGCTCCATGGGATGTGCAGCCATGGAGCCCCCACGTCAAGGTCGGTCTGATAGCTGTTGCTGTGTCTTTATCACAAGGCGGATGTTGCTAGTTTCAGTTAGGGCAATGCTTTCCCACGGTCGGGATGTTCCAGAGGAGTTGAGAATGTGGTAAACAACAAGATGGCTCCGAGGACCGCGCGGTGAGCCTGCCTGCTGCGTGACACCTCATCTGATTGGCCCGAGGACGCATGCACACTGCGTGAACAGACGACGGATTGGAGTGTTCCGTGCATGGACTTGAGCCCGCTTGCAATTGGCCAGATTTTGTATATAAGCTATGTGCTGAGGAAGGAGGGGGCTTTCCTGTCCACTCTCCTCCTTTCATTCTTTCTCTGTCCCTGTTATTTTCCCATTAAAAGTCTGCTGAAGACCGATAAGCTGCGAACAGTGTCGTTCCTTTGCGGGCAAGGGAGCAGCACACCGCCACTTCTGAACCAGCTGTCTGACAATGGACTTGGGAAAGAGCATTCTGGTACCCATATAGGATACCTGAATGAAGTTCCTGTCTCCTGGCTTCAACTGTTGTGGGCATACAGGAACTATATGGAAGATGTCCCTTACTCTGCTCTGCTCTACTCTGCCTTTCAAATAAATAGCAATGAATAAATAAGGATTTTAAAATAAATTTTTAAAAAAGTCATAAAAATAAGCTTGTAGTATGTTCTAGATGCTGTTTTAGTTATCAGCGGTAAGTTTTAGTGCAGGATGAAGTTGTCCTGCACTAAGTATCTGTGAATATTTCTCATTGTCAAGACTGGAAAGTACTACTGATACCAATTGACTGCAGGCCAAGAATGTTAACCATTTTCTAGTACACTGTACAGCTCTCAATGCAGAATCAAATATTCAAAATATCAATAATTCCAAGGTTAAAACTGTTGTCTACAAGGACATAAAGATGAAGTAAAAGTTGGCCGGTCCTACGGTTCAATAGGCTAATCCTTCGCCTGCGGCACTGGCACATCAGGTTCTAGTCCTGGTCAGGGCGCCGGATTCTGTCCCGGTTGCCCCTCTTCCAGTCCAGCTCTTTGCTGTGGCCCAAGTCCTTGGGCCCTGCACCTGCAAGGGAGACCAGGAGAAGCACCTGGCTCCTGCCTTTGGATCAGCGCTGTGCGCCGGCCAGCACACTGGCCACAGCGGCCATTGGAGGGTGAATCAACAGTTAAGGAAGACCTTTCTCTCTTTCTCTCTCACTGTCCACTCTGCTTGTGAAAAACAACAACAACAACAAAAAAGATGAAGTAAAAGCATAGTTAAATGTTTTAAAAATTAACTCTATTATGTACTAAGATTTTTGATTATAACTTTTCAATGTTAACTTACCATTAAACATTTTTCTCTCAACAATAATATATACTTTTGGTATATGTCAATAGCTTATAATTATTCATGATGAGGAAAGGTATACTTCTTTATTACGACCTTGACACAGGGAAGTTTATATCAATTGAATTCTAGTCTCAAGCAAGAGATTTCCCACACAAAATCTTTCTTACCAAATAGGCTCAGTGAATACCTTCCTCCCATTCTCCAAACTGTGCCAAGATCTGGTTTTCGGTCCTTGAAGAACTCTCATCATTGCTGTGCAGTGAATGCTTCTTCTGATGCATGTAACAGTATTCTAACAGAAATACTGGCAAACGTGGCTGTCAGCTTTGACTATAGATATGGTTGGCGGCCTAAGCTTCAAATGTATTCCAAAAGAATAAGCTGCTGGTTACACTGGATTTTTTGGTATATACAAAGTGAAAGGCTTAAAAAAGAAGTAGGTAATGAGCAGATCTGAACATCTCATTTAGCAATGTAAACAATCATTTATATATTTATATGATGGTTAATGAGCTATTTGATATTTAGTCTAGATAAGATTATTGAAGACATTGTAATAGCCTCAAGTAGAATGTGGATATTTAATTGGAATCTTTCAAAACCTAATTTAGCACTTTGAGTGTAATTTTCCTATCAAAGTTAAATATGAATATTCTGAGATATTTTAAAATTACAGCAGACAGTATCATACTCACTTATATCTCACAGAAACTCATTTTAATAATGCAAATAACAGCATACAAAGTGATTAATTAGTAGATAATACATTACTGACTGACCAAAATTTGATAAAGACTTGTCAGAATTCTTACTCTAATCCCATAGATCATTCCTTTCACAAGAGTTAATCATCTAGATTATTGGGCAGATATTACAATTGCTGTTTAGTAGGCACAACATAGTGATTTTTCCCAAAGCATAATTAGACGAGATATAGTAGACCAGATATAATTCAAAGGTGGAGCTGGATGTGAAAGAGTGACTGGGTAAAGAGTTGAGGATCACATATTTACTAGAGGTAGCTCCTTGCTCCTGGCTTCAGATCGGCCCAGCTCCAGCTGTTCTGACCATTTGGGGAATGAACCAGTGTGTGGAAGATCTCTTTCTCTCTCTCTCTTTCAATCTTTGTGTGTGTGTGTGTGTGTGTGTGTGTGTCCTCTCTTTCTCTTTAACTCTGCCTTTCAAATAACTAACTAAGTATAAGAAATGAAAAATAAAATTAGCTTAACATTTAGTTATATTTTATCTGCATGAGCATGGAATTAAACTACCAATGTTACAATCAGCTTTCCAGAGAGTAGATTTCCTCAGAATTATGTTACAAGTACCAATGGCAGGGTGATAGAATGACAGACAGCTAATAAAAACTCCATATAGTTATTCCCTTGAAGTCTAAAACCTGAATTTCTGGTGAACTATGACACTTTAATAACTAATATTGAGAGAAGTGAAGCAGTTAATATGGAAATCCTTTCAAAAGAAATGTATACTTACTTGATAGCGTTATTTTTGGAGGAAGATTAGATTTTAATTATACAACATTATTTAAAGAAACTTAAATTGGTTCCTTTCAGGTAATACTGGGTGAGGTTGTCACCAACCTCAAGCTCATTGTTCTAAGGTTCCTGCTGCGGTTAAAGCAGAAGTTATCTTTACATTGAGCCTCAGAGAGGTTTAATCTGCAGTGGGGTTTATTGGATCAGGATGTGTCTAGGTCTGTCTTACAGTCCAAGGCCTTGTCCTTTCTGTTATACATTACAAACTTACTATGGATAAGACTACGTAAAAAAGTTGACCTTTTTCACTATTTTTTGTTTTATTTTATGCTGTAAATTATTTTTATTTTTTGCATTTTCACTTGAAAATATTTTAAATAATAAGGAAATATATATGGAGTTCCATAAGCACATTAGGTTAAACAATTTTTCACATTTTGCTTTATTCACTTTACCTATACATATTATATATATGTATATACATGTAAACAATTTTTTAAAAAACTGGAGTGTATATGTTAGCAGTAGGTAATGAAGGAGTCATAGCAAAGAACAAAAAATGAGAAAATACGAGTACATTATTATGCCAAGGGTATAATTCAGTGTATACATTTATAAATATCTATAGCATATAGATATCTTCACACATTCATTCTACTATTTATAAATAAGAGCTTCCACAAATGAGAGAAAACATGTAATATTTGTTTTTCTCTGACTGGCTTAATTCACTTAGCATAAAACTCTCCTGTGCCAGTCTTTTGTTGAAAATGTCAGGATTTCATTTTTTATAATTGTCTAATATTCTATTCTTTATATATACGACTTTTTCTTTATCCATTTATCCAGTAATGTGTGTCCATGTTGATTGAATCTATTTGCTATTGTGAGCACTACAGCAATATGCTTGGGGGTGCAAATGTATATCATATTCTCATTTGCTCTGTATATATTCCCACAAGTGGAACAGCAGGTCACGTTCTAGGTCTAGTCTTAGTTTTTGGAGGAATCTCCATATTGTTTTTCATAATGGCTTTACTTAACAATTTGCACTCTAACAACAGTATATTGGGGTTCACTTTTCTCTACATCCTCACCAACATTCGTGAGTTTTTGATTTTTTGATAATAGGCACTGTAACTGGATAAGAAGTCCACTGCTGGCAGGTGATATACTGATATTTTATTCCACATGTTTGCTGGCATTTGTATTTATTCTTTTGAAAAATGTTTATTTAAATCCTTTAACCATTTTTTAACAAAATTATTTGCTGCGCTTTATTGAATTTCTTGGGTTCTTCACATATTCTGGATACAAACCCTTGATCAGATTCATAGTTTCCAAATATTTTCTCCCTTTGTATTAGTTGTCTCTTCACTCTGTTGATAGTTTACTTTGCTGTGCAGAACATTCTGTTTGGTACAATCCTTTTTTTTTTTTTTTTTTTTTTTTGGCAGGCAGAGTGGACAGTGAGAGAGAGAGAGACAGAGAGAAACGTCTTCCTTTTTGCCGTTGGTTCACCCTCCAATGGCCGCCATGGCTGGTACGCTGCAGCCGGCGCACTGCGCTGATCCAAAGGCAGGAGCCAGGTGCTTATCCTGGTCTCCCATGGGGTGCAGGGCCCAAGCACTTGGGCCATCCTCCACTGCACTCCCTGGCCACAGCAGAGAGCTGGCCTGGAAGAGGGGCAACCGGGACAGAATCCGGCGCCCCGACCAGTACTAGAACCCGGTGTGCTGGCGCCTCAAGGTGGAGGATTAGCCTAGGGAGCCGCGGCGCCAGCCCTCTATCTATGTTTTGGGATTTTATCCAAAGAATCATGGCCTATGTTAAAGTCTTGGATAGTTTCTCTGTTTTTCTCTAGCAGTGTCATAGTTTCAGGTATTACATTTAGATTTATAATCTGTTCTGGGTTGACTTTTGTAAAGAATGTACGGTAAGAGAGTTATTTCAAATTCTGCACGTGGAGATTTAATTTTTCAACAATATTGTTTAGTAACTTTTCCAAAGATATGTCAGCTGTAGATACATGGATTTATTTATGGTGTTTTCTGTTTTGTTTCATTGGTCTATATGTCTGTTTTATGCCAGTGCTGTGCTATTTTGATTATAATACCCTTATAGTATGTCTTGGAATCTGGTATTATGGTATCTCCAGTTTTATTTTTATTGTTTTTATTTTTATTGTTCAAGATTGCTTTTGGTGTTGAGGGTCTTTTGTGTTTCCAAATGAATTTTAGCATTTATTTTCTGATTCAGTGAAGAGTGTCATTGGTATTTTGATGGGAATTAAATTGAATTTGTAAATCTGTTAATGTGGTACAATCATATTGACAATGTTACCTATCCCAATCCATGAAAGTTGGTGGTCTTTCTATTTATTTGTGTCTGTTTTGATTTCTTTCATTAGTGTTTTCAATTAGTGTTTTGCAATTTTCATTGCACAGGTTTTTTTTTTTTTTTTTTACATTCTTTGTTAAACTCATTCCAAAATATTTATTTTTTGTAGCTATTGTGAATGAGATTGCTCTTTTAAATTCTTTCTTGGCAAGATTATTATTGGTTATAAAAAATGCTACTGATTTCTATGGGTAAATTTTATATAATGCAACTTTTCTAAATCAACTAATTCTAATCATCTCTCATTGGTGTCTTTGGTTCCCTTTATATATAATCATGTCACGGGCAAACAGTTATAATTTGACTTTCTCCTTTATTGTTTTTATGCCTTTTTCCTCTTGCCCAATAGCTTTAGCTAAAACTTCCAGAATTATATTGAGTACGAGTAACAAGAGTAGACAACCTTGTTTGATTCCTGATCTTAGTGGAAATGCTTCCTGGTTTTCCCCATGCAATGTGATGTTTGCTTTGGGCTTGTCATAGATTGCCTTTGCTATGATGAGGTGTATTCTTCCCAGACATGATTTGTCTAGTGTTTATATTCTGTGTGCATGCTGCATTTTATCAGTTTCTTTCTTTGAATCTATTTAGATGACTATGGTTTTTATCTTTTCTTCTGTTTGTCTCATGTATTATATAGGTTGATTTGCATGTATTGATCCATCTTTGCATCCCTGGAATGAATCACAATTGGTCAGGGTGGATTTTTGGTTTTTGAATTTGATATGCTAATAGCATATTTTCATCAGGCATATTGGTCTATAGCTCTCCTTTTTTGTTGTTCCAGACATGTCTCATTTGGGGTTCAAGTTAGTGCTACACTAACAGAATAATTTGGAATGGTTCTTACCCTTTAAGTTGTTTTGAATAGTCTGAGAAAAATTCATATTAGTTTCTTAAACTTTGATAGAATTCAATGGTGAAGTCATGAGGTCCTGGGTATTTATTCATTTGACTGGGATAGTCCATATTACTTAAATTCTCATTGGTTATTGATCTGTTCAGTTTTTTCTTTCTTCATGATTCAATTTTAGTACATTAGATGCTTCTAGAAATTTAACTGTTAGCCGGCGCCGTGGCTCAATAGGCTAATCCTCCACCTTGCGGCGCCGGCACACCGGGTTCTAGTCCCGGTTGGGGCGCCGGATTCTGTCCCAGTTGCCCCTCTTCCAGGCCAGCTCTCTGCTATGGCCAGGGAGTGCAGTGGAGGATGGCCCAGGTGCTTGGGCCCTGCACCCCATGGGAGACCAGGAAAAAGCACCTGGCTCCTGGCTCCTGCCAGGATCAGCGCGGTGCGCCGGCTGCAGCGGCGGCCATTGGAGGGTGAACCAACGGCAAAAGGAAGACCTTTCTCTCTCTGTCTCTCTCTCTCACTGTCCACTCTGCCTGTCAAAAAAAAAAAAATAAAAAAAATAAAAAAATAAAAAAAAAAGAAATTTAACTGTCTTCCAGATTTTCCAATTTGCTGAAGTGATTATAATAGTTCCTAATGATTTTTTGTATTTCTGTGACAATAGTTGTAATATCTTCTTTTCCATCCCTAATCTTATTGACTTGAGTATTCTCATTTTTTTCTTGGATACTCAAGGACTTATCAATTTTGTTGGTCTTTTCAAGGTAGCTCTCATTTCATTGAACTTTTGTATTACTTTCTTTTAAAAAAAAAAAAACTTTTATTTAGTAAATATAATTTCCAAAGTACAGTTTATGGATTACAATGGCTTCCCCCCCAATAACTTCCCTCCCACCCACACCCCCCCATCTCCCACTCCCTCTCCCATTCCATTCACATCAAGATTCATTTTCAATTATCTTTATATACAGAAGATCAATTTAGTATATATTAAGTAAAGATTTCATCAGTTTGCACCCACACAGAAACACAAAGTGTAAAACACTGTTTGAGTACTAGTTATAGCATTAATTCACAATGGACAACACATTAAGGACAGAGATCCTACATGAGGAGTAAGTACACAGTGACTCCTGTTGTTGATTTAACAATTTGACACTCTTGTTTATGGTGTCAGAAATCTCCCTAGGCTCTAGTCATGAGTTTCCAAGGCTATGGAAGCCTCTTGAGTTCGCTGACTTCGATCTTATTTCGACAAGGTCATAGTCAAAGTGGAAGTTCTCTCCTCCCTTCAGAGAAAGGTACCTCCTTCTTTGACGGCTCATACTTTCTACTGGGATCTCACTTGCAGAGATCTTTCATTTAGGTTCTCTAGGTTTTCTCTCTCTCGCTCTCGCTCTCGGTTTTTTTTTTTTTTTTTTTTTTTTTTTTTTTCCAGAGTGTCTTGGCTTTCCATGCCATGGGCTGTTCAGCCAGATCCGAATGCCTTAAGGGATGATTCTGAGGCCAGAGTGATCTTTTGTATTACTTTCTAAGTTTTCATTTAACTTACTTCTTCTTTAGTTTTTATTATTTATTTACTTGTACTAATTTTGGACTTGATTTGTTCTTATTTTTCTAGGTTGCTGAGATGTATTGCTAGGTTTTTATTTGTTATCTTTCCATTTTTCTCAAATAGGTACTTACTGGTATAAAGTTTCCTCCTACCACTACTTTTGTTATATCCAAAAGTGTCACTATGTCATGTTTCCATTTTCAATAGTTTCAATGATTTTTTAAATCATTTGATTTATTCAATGAAATATTATTAATTCAAAAGCATGTTTTTCTGACTATGTATTCACATAATTTGTATAATTTCTTTTGTTGCTATTTTCTAGCTTTATTCAAGCTTGGACAGAGAAGATACATATATGATTTCATTTGTTGAGACAATTTTGGTTTAGTGTGTGGATTATACTAGAGAATCTCCCTTGTGCTGCTGAAAAGAATGTTCATTCTTCACTTGTGGGATGGAATGTTCTTTGAATGTTGTTATTTCATTTGGTCTATAGTATAGATGAAACACTGTTTCTTTCTTGAATTTTTATCTGATTGTTCTACACATTGATGTAAAAAGAAGTATTGAAGTCGTTTGATATTGTTATATTGGAAACTATGTCTTCCCTTAGATCTGATAACATTTTTTAAACTGGGTACTTTGGCCTTAGGTGCATATTTATTTAAAATGTACATGTATTATTATTTAATTAATCCCTAGGTTATTATATAGTAACCTCTTCCTCTTTTAACAGTTTTTGTCTTATAGACTATTTTATCAAATTGGGACTTATTAATCCACTGTATTCTGAAAGTAACTTTCTTACTTGTGTAATATATCAATGACCAATTGAACTGGGCTTTACAATTCTTAAAAAAATTCTATTTTGTCTGATTTATATATAGCTATTCTTGCTTGATTTTGATTTCCTCTTACATGAGATATCTTTTCTCATTCTTTCATTTTTAGTCTATTTGTGCATGTGTCTTTATGGCTGAAGTAAATGTTCTGTAGGCATTTGATTCTTAGGTCTTATTTTGCTATCCATTCAAGGAGGATGTTTTCAGGTGTTGGTTGCAGACACTGATGGTGTGGTGACTGGAACTGGCATACAACTTCCCAGCCATTACCAAGGTCAGGAATTGGAATTGCAAAATCAGTACTAACTCCAGGAATGGCACCCCATGAACCCCATGGTCCCATGAACTTCCAGCCAGTGCTCAACTACAGATATGTGTCAAGGAGACAGGTTCTCCAGATGCTGTCTCAGAATGAAATTGGTCCTAAGATAGCAGAACAAATGCTTACAGGACACTCTATATGGACCACATGTTGAGCTAGCTGGGACCCAGGAACCCCCAAGCTGGAATCATGATCAGAAGGGCACTAGCCTTGGAAGGTGCAGAAATCTGATAACATCTGTAGAAGAAACTGTAACCCTGAGACATTGCTTTTCCTGGGCCATGTGGAGGAACCCCCAACAAGACAACCTAACAAGAGAGTATTGGATTGGATTGGGTGAGAATTGAAAGCCTAGGCCCTGAGAAGCTAGCTATCACTGTTCTTACCTGGGTGTAGCATGGAAAGCCCATACTAGAGCCTCAATTGAGGCAGTAGTATACTTGACTGGGTGGAGCCTACAAAGCCTGCATTGCCCTTGCAGCTGTTTATAGGAGGGACCAGAAGCCAGAATGCTACCCAGGATGAGCTACTGTCAGTTGTTCAGGCTGGAGCCTTGAGTAATGTGTATCATAATCTGTATGCCTTTCCCTATGCTGATGATGGAAGCAGATTGGGTTCATTGTCCAGGGTGTGTCTGTCCTGTCTAACGAGCACACTGCCCAAACAAGAATACACGTGCTCAGACTGTACTACAGCAACAATTCCTATTACACCAGGAACTCTGAGCCTTGGTGGGCAAACTGGGCAGGGTCACAGGAACTGATTGAGTCCTCATGTGTATTGGTTCAAGCAGCAACAAATGCTTGAGGGAAGAGAGATCCTGGGGAAAAGGATAATTCTAATTCTAAGGAGACAGTCAGCCCTTGGCGGGTAGATATCGCAGCTTTCATCTTCCCACTGTCCCTAAAGCACTGTAGTGGATGGGATGTTAGGGTTACTCTTGGTCTGTTGGGCACAGTTGGACATGGAAATCTTTTATCTTACTAGGAATATCTTACTAGGAATTTTATCTTACTAGGAATATCTTACTAGGAAGGAGATCTGCAAGGACTCCTGTCTCCTAGTGCAATAAGGGTTTCTACAGTGAGTCTTTTCTTGTGCTATTGCACTAGTGCTACAGCCTGCGTGCTGCTGGTTTCAGGGAAGGGACAACATGAGTTTCTTTTCTGAAGCAAAGTGGCCATGAGCTTTCCTATGAGCTCTCCTTACTGAGCTCCTGGTTTGTGCTGTCTGGATTCCTTTCTGTGGATGGTTGCCCACACAAGGCATTCATGCTGAAAGGGTCCGCTGAAGCTTTCCTTTCCCCCCACAGCACAGAATCTCCCTTGCCACAGAGCTAAGGATTCAGTTGCCCATTGTCTTTATTCGTTCCTCTGTGCTGATATGCCTGGTTTTGGTGTCCTACTGTGCTCCTACTGTTCCCTAACTGAGTTCAGGAGCTGTTATTGAACTCTCACCTCACAAAGTAGCTGCTTTGGATCCTCACCATGAAGGAGGAGATAAACACTGGGTTTCTTGATTTAGTTGTCATTCTTTCTCTGCAGATATAACCCCAAGACTTTGCACTTCCAGAACCATGAGCCAAGATAAAATCTGTTATTGATAAACGTGAGCTACTGCAAGTGTTTTGCTATAGTAATAGAAAGTGAGTAATACAGAAAATTGGCAAGAAGGACGGAATCACTACTATATCTAAAAATGTGGTAGCAGTTCAGGAATTGGTTAAGTGGAAAATGTCATAAGAGTCTAGAGGAGCAGTTTTTACAAAAGCTTACAATTCTGTAAGTGTGTCATTACAGGCAATTCTGGTAAAGGCTCAAAAGACAAGGAAACTAAAATACAGTTGGACAATCTGATGATCAGGACCAGAATGCTGACAGAAAAGAACATGCTGAAGTGGTCTGACAAAATTTAGAGTATTCTATTGGATGTTGGTGTGAAGACCACCCTGTCATATCACTGCAAAAATTTGGTTTATTTGGGTACCTGGCCTGGAGTTTTGAGAAAAGACACATTTAACTATGATATCTGGGGGAGAAATTTTCATACAGCAAAGCATCAGTGCTATTGCCTATATAATTTTAACTGTATACAGTGGAATTTGGAAGCAATGGCATGACTCAAAGGCTTAATGCAATTGAAAACACTCCTTCCATCACAGTGCCTGAGATTTTCCTAGGCAGAATTGTTTCATGGTACCCTGGGTTTCTCTGAACTAGAGGATCACTTTAAATATTCTGGTTTTCCACTAAAGTTCTCTTTGGTTACTGAGGCAACAATTAAAGTAGGCCCAGCTTTATGCTGATTTTTCAGGTATGCAAAATTCCATAGTTATAGGGTCATGGAAGCTTTCAGTAAGATTTCAAAGGAAAGCTGGAAGGCCAAGCAGAATTGGGCCATTTGTGTGCAGCTCCTATAGAGAGTATTTAGTTAGGTGAAACTCAGTGGAGCTGTGGTAGTGAAGTTACAGTTGAGATCCCAGAAAGCAAAGGTACAAGCTATATGCAACACTTGGCTAGGAAAGCTACTAACATCAGCATATAGATTCACAGAGAAAAGTCTTAGAGGCAGGGACACCCAAAGTCTTGGGGTTTCATCTATTACTACAGACTGCTCAGGATGCTGAACTTGAAACTAAACTTCAATGTTTGCTTTGCTGAATTTATTTTGATCTTGCATTTGGGCCAAATAGTCACTTCTACTTTTACTTGACTCTTTCTCACTTGAGGAATAAGAATGTATATTGTGTGCTTACTCTGACAATATTTCTTAAAATTAGATGATTTGTTCCTACACTATAGTCGCACAACAGTAATTTGCTTTGAATTCCAAATCAGACTTTAGAATTTTGAATTAGTGCTAGAATGGGTTGATATTTTGATACCATTTGAATAAAATGATTCTGTTCTATCGGTGAGAAGGATATTAGATTCAGAGGCACAAGTTTTGAATATTACAGTTTGCTTGTATTTAGTCCCTCTGAATTTATATAGGAATTTAATTTCAAAAGTAGTATGTTAGGTGGCATTAAGAGAATAGAAATTTGATCTGATTACAGCATTTAAGGTAGGGCTTCCATGATTGAATCTTGGTGGCTTCATAACCAGAGACAGAGAAAGAGCAAGACAGAGAGATATAGAGAGAGACTTGCACTCCTTGTCTGTTGCCATGTAATGTTCTGTACCACTTCATGAGTCTATCAAATGAGATATCGCATCTTCAGAACTAGAACCAAATGAATCTCTTTCCATTCTAAAGTTTGGCTGCCTTGGGTATTTTGTTATGGTTGGTACATGTAGGATAATATGAATGCATGTTATATTGGTTATTGCAGCTTTTAATATGTTCTGAAGTCATGAAATGTGATGCTTCTGGACTTGTTCTTCTTTCTTCACTGAGCATCCCAGCTAAAGGTTCTGGTAGACTCTTGCACTTTTTCTATGGATACATCTTCTCTGGACTTGCATGCAATTTCTCAACTAGAGGGTTTGCCAGTTTCTTTCATAGCTTTTAATCACTTGCTTCTTCTGATGTCTGACTAAAAACTGAAGATTCTTTGGAGTTGCACATACCATACAGGTATCTTAGTAACCCTGGGACTTGTAAAGTTTCTTGGGCTCAGTCTGAACTCTGACTAAAGTGATACAGAAACCGTTCCTTAATGCAGCTTCCTACAAAGCCAGAATATTGCATGAACACTCCATTCTTCTCTTTACTGAGGTAATGATCAGCAAGTTGTATCTGTCTCTATGCACTGTAGTTCTATGTAGTATGATCTTCTGTGTTCATAGTACCATGTACTATAATTCTTCTGGAGCAGCAACAAGCTGCAAAACTCTTTCATTCTTAGGTCCTTTAAGCATCTGGAGTATGACAGCTACCATTGCACTCAGAAGTAGTCCTTAAGGTAATCCTGCACAAAGTTAGAATATTGCACTCGTGTTCTAACTCTTTTCCTCCTCTCACTCAACACTGAGAGGTTTGAACTTCCTTTTCTCTCATCTTACTCTTATCAACTTTCTGCTTTTAATTTTAGAGCAAAAGACTTCTTTTTTAGTGAAGTTGACAATGGAAAGTGGGAATAATGCTGTTGAAAAAAGTTAGGAATTTATAAATTGCTAAAAGTTTATTTGAAACATTTCACATTTGAGTGAGTATGAAACATCAAAAATAATTTCTAAGTTTTTTTTTTATAAATTCTAACTCAATTATTAGGTTTCAATCGTTTTACCTTCTGTAATTGTATATTTTATGTTTCCATATAAATATCTTCAATTAGTCATTTCACAAGCATTTTTGGGGGGATAATCTAACATATTTTTCCTTTGAATTGTCTCTATACTTTATAAAATTTTGTTCAAAATATTTTTCATTAGTTAATGACTGCCTTTTTTTTTTTCCACAGGCAAATTTAGACAGTGAGAGAGAGAGACAGAGAGAAAGGTCTTCCTTTGCCATTGGTTCACCCTCCAATGGCCGCCGCGGCCAGCACGCTGCGGCCGGCGCACCGCGCTGATCTGAAGGCAGGAGCCAGGTGCTTCTCCTGGTCTCCCATGGGGTGCAGGGCCCAAGCACTTGGGCCATCCTCCACTGCACTCCCGGGCCACAGCAGAGAGCTGGCCTGGAAGGGGGGCAACCGGGACAGAATCCGGCGCCCCGACCGAGACTAGAATCCGGGGTGCCAGCGCCGCAAGGCGGAGGATTAGCCTATTGAGCCACAGCGCCGGCCAATGACTGCCCTTTCTAAGACAATGTATGCATTTAAATGAACTTGATCACAATATTGAGGTAAAATGTTTCTTTCCATATGACATGCTTTTTAAAAATTATTTGAGGTTAATTAACTTAAATATCTTTTATCTTGCTATTGTTTTAAAGAAATTTAATAATGGCATTACTAAATTCTCAATTTATCCAAATAATTAAAATATTTTCTATTTAATTTTTGGTCAATTATGTTTATATATAAAATTTATTATCACTCTCTTGACATATTGTTTTAATATTATAAGTCACACTAAATCACAGAAGTAGTCACATAGTTTCTGAGGCACACAGTGAACTATTCTCCTACTTAAATCCATTTATTAAGCCATTCAATTCATTCAGCATGATTCTTCAAGACCAATTTTTGAAGACTGTAGTGACTTACATTCTTTAATATAAATATAGAAAAAGAGCTAGAAACTTTCAATTTCTAAGAGTTAGTAATACTATAGAAATTATAAAATAGTTTTACAATATATGTAATGAGTTAAAGTTGTTAGAAAGTAGAATCTGACCACCAACTTTAATGCTTGAAAGCAAGATACCCCAGGTGCATTAAGTAGTTCTAGTGTGTGCCATTTACAATTTTAATATTATGATTCTGAAAGCACATCACTGAAATCTCTAAGAGAATAATGTGATCTTCTGAAAAATCTGTCAACTATTTTAAACTATGAAACTCTTAAAAATATTCATTCCTTTCAGGATGTTAATGAAGTATAAATCTTTGTTAAAAGTTCAAATAAAAGATGTAATGGCAATATGCTGAACTATCTACCTTTCACTCCCCATAAGTGATAATGTAGGACTTTCCATGTGAATAACTAACAAACATGATTATTTAATTATTATAAATTTTCTCCATGAATTATGCACATTTGTAAATATTTATTTTAACTATAATGGATATGTTCATAATTCTTCTTAGCCTAGTTAATATTTTGGACATCTTTTCTTTAAGATTCATTCATTTATTTTAAAGGCAGAGTGCCAGAGAGGGCAAGACACAGAGATAGATATTCCATGCACTGGTTCATTCTCCAAATAGATGCAATTGTTGGAGCAGGACCAGGTTCAAGCCAGAACCTAAGAACTCCATCAGGGACTTCCATATGATGGGCAGGGGCCAAAGCCCTAGAGCTACTATCTGTTACCTTTCAAGGAGCATTAGAGGGAGCTGGATCAGAAGCGGAACAGCCATGATTTGAAACAGGTGCTCTGGCATGAGATGCCAGTATCACAAGCAATATCTTAACTTACTGTGCCATAACACTGGACCCCAAGTAATATGAAAATGTTGACTACAAATAGTTGTTCATATAGTTATTAAGACTGTCTTGATTCTCAAAGGCAATTAAGAAATATTCATGACATATAAGGTCAATTAAAAATGAGTCTTAATGGAAAATGGAGTGGGAGAGGGAGTGGGAGGTGGGATGGGAGTGCGGGTGGGAGGGCGGAAATGGGAGGATGAAACAGTATATCCCTAAAAGTTGTACTATGGGCTGGTGCAGCAGCTCACTAGGCTAATCCTCCGCCTGCGGCGCTGGCACCCTGGGTTCTAGTACCGGTCTGAGCGCTCGATTCTGTCCCGGTTGCCCCTCTTCCAGGCCAGCTCTCTGCTGTGGCCCAGGAAGGCAGTGGAGGATGGCCCAAGTGCTTGGGCCCTGCACCCACATGGGAGACCAGGAGGAAGCACCTGGTTCCTGGCTTCGGATTCGCGCAGCACACTGGCTGTAGAGGCCATTTGGATGGTGAAGCAATGGAAAAAAGGAAGACTTTTCTCTCTGTCTGTCTGTCTCTCTCTCTCTCTCTCACACACTGTCTAAATTTGCCTGTCAAAAAAAAAAAAAGAAAGAAAAAAAAATAGTTGTACTATGAAAATTATTCATTAAATAAAAACCTTTAGAAAAGAAATATTCATATTTTCTCAATGTTATTACAGAATGTATTTCAGGAACATCTTTTTGAGAAAAATATAGAAATAATATTAGAAATGCATAAACACAATAGAATTATTCTTTTTCAGCACTTCTACTGTTCAAAAATTCATTTAGGAACTAAATAATAAAATGAAATTTATATATGCACAAAAGCATATCTATATCTGTCTAGCTATTAGGATGTTTAAAATCAATGTTACTAACCTCATGTTCCATGGTGATGTTCATAGGATGTACCTGATATTCAGCCAGTACACACTAGTTTGATCACAGAAATTATTGTGTTGGGGCTGGCGCTGTGGCAGAGCAGGTTGAAGTCATGGCCTGGGGTGCCGGTATCCCATAGTTCTAGTCCCAGTTGCTCCTCATCCGATCCGGTTTTCTGCTGTGCCCTGGGAGAGTGGTGAAGGATTTCCCAGGTCCTTGGGCCACTGTACTCGTGTGGGAGACCCAGAGGCAGTCCTGGCTTCTGGCTTCAGATCAGCGTGGCTCCGGAAGTTGAGACCATCTGGGGAGTGAGCCAGAGGATGGAGGACCTCTCTTTCTGTCTCTACCTCTCTCTGTAACTACGTCTTTCAAATAAATAAAATAAATCTTTAAAGAAAGAAAGAAAGAAATTACTGTGTTATTGAATGATTTCCAAGTGGTTGTATAGATAGCTCAAGTAATCCCAATATCTGATGCTGCCTTTGGCCTTTTCTCCAAGATCCTCAATCTTTTTTGAGATGGGGAACTTCAAACCCATGTTTCAGTGGTGTTGCTGGGCTCATGCTCGTTTTCCAGTGTCCATGCCATCTTGGTTACTAAATATAGAATGTAGGGGAATGCATTTCACATGGGAGAGCTCCTTATTTCTTTTTTTCCAGGTCCTTTCAATATTATTTTAGATAGCTATCTAATAAGCTCCATTCTTGTAGTATACTATCTTTACATTTCTTTTTATTATTTGACAGAGTTAGACAGTGAGAGAGAGAGAGAGACAGAGAGAAAGGTCTTCCTTCCATTGGTTCACCCCTCAGATGGCCTCTACGGCTGGAACTACGCCAACCTGAAGCCAGGAGCCAGGTGCTTCCTCCTGGTCTCCCATGCGGGTGCAGGGCCCAAGCACTTGGGCCATCCTCCACTGCCTTCCTGGGACACAGCAGAGAGCTGGACTAGAAGAGGAACAACTGGGACTAGAACCCAGTACCCACAGGGGATGCCGGCGCCGCAGGTGGAGGATTAACCAAGTGAGCCATGGCGCTGGCCCTCATCTTTACATTTCTATCTGCTCTTGTGGTTGGGTTTGTAAAACTAGCAGTGTTGCTCCCCGTCTTCATGGAGGAACGACACAGGACCCTGCGCTGTTCTTTCATCTGCTCGGCCCTCCCCGGGTCTGCTGCTGGTTCTTCCCGGGTTGGCTACCGTCCCTTCCACCTCCGTGGAAGGGCGGTTCCCCCTAGCCACTTTCCCCACTTCCGCAGGGGAGCGGCACACCGCCGGCCGGCTCTCTTGGGGGCTGCACAGGTGTTCCTCTTAGATGTTCCCCTTAGATGTTCCTGGTGCATGTTGTCTCTCTCCTCCTTTATAGTCCTCTTCCACCAATCCCAACCCTGCTACCCACACGCCGAGTACGCTGCTCTCCTCCAATCAGGAGCAGGTCCTACAGTTTATTGGTTGAACTGGAGGCAGCTGTGTAGAAGCTGTTTCTCCCTTCTCAGCGCCATATTGTGGGAGAGCAGATGCATAGAATAAGTCTTAATTCCGGTAACTTAGTCTAATCCGGGTTGCTCCCCACAAGCAGATCATAACATATTCTATTTTTAAAATATTTTTGTTATTATTTTTAGCAGCATGTAATTAAAGAGAATGGCCCTGGGGCCGGCTCTGTAGCACAATAGGTTAATCTTTCACCTGTGGCACTGGCATCCCATATGGGCACCGGTTCTAGTCCTGACTGCTCCTTTTCCAATCCAGTTCTCTGCTATGGCCTGGGGAAGCAGTAGAAGAACGACGAAGTGCTTGGGCCCCTGCACTCTCATGGGAGACCAGGCAGAAACACCTGGCTCCTGGCTTCGGAATGGTGCAGCCCCAGCCATTTCAGCCACCTGGGGAGTGAACCGACAGAAGGAAGACCTTTCTCTCTGTCTCTCCCTCTCACTGTCTGTAACTCTACCTCTCAAATAAATAAATGAAATATGTAAAAGAGAGAGAGAGAGAGAGAGAGAGAGAATGGCCCAGTAATAAGCATTCTAACCGAAGTGAGTTGATACTTCCTTAACTAATTAATAAATTAACTCTTTGACATGGAATGTGTCTTCCCCATGTATCTTGTGCTAAATCATGATAGAAGTTTTCTAGTCTTAAGGCATATTTCTTGCAAAATGTCATTCAGAAAGTCATTTTGTCTATCAAAAACCCAGAACATATTTACAAAGACTCTACTATGTTGATTCTTTAAAAATTGTGTAATTTGATTTAATTTAATTTTTTTGTAAATGCTTTTGGGTTAAAAATATAGAAGCTTCCATGAGTTTCAGGATAAAACAAAAATGTATAGTTAAATGCATAAGGCCCATGATAACCCATAATAACCTAATTCTCTAACGGAACTTTCAACTATTGATTATATGATCTCTTCACTCTTGTTATGCAAATAGATGTGCTTGTTGGTTGTAAGCAATGACTCATTAACTGCTTTTATTTTATATGTGATTTAAGTGGACAAAATACACAAAATATTATATATAGATTTCACTAATGACAATTTAAAAACTGTAGGAACAAAGAAACAGTTATAAATCTAAAATTTATTTCATAATGTTTGGTGCCTCTACTTTTTACTGGGTATACATTTGGTGCCTTAACATTTAACAACTTAGAAAAAATAATCTTGCAAAATAAGTCACATTTTCACTATAATAACAAAAAATATGTACAGAAGAGTTATACACAGGAACATGAAAAAACATACAGGAACATAAAAATGTGTTGTAATGTGAAAAGGTCTCTTTAGCATCCGTGAAACAGGCAGAGCTACTTTCAAGTGCTATTGTTTCCTTATAATTTGACTTCATGTAGGCCAATAGTATTCACCAAGACACATGTCTGAGGAGTTTTTCTGAAAGGGATATTAATGTTCTAATCCTAACGACATGATTTGCCATCACACTCTGTCCATAAGACATTTTTGCAGAACGACAGTACAATACCATAGTCAATAGTGCTCTTGGCTGTGCTTCCTGTTAGACTACAAGCTCCCTGAGGGAAGTGACTGCATCTTATATGCGGCATCATAAGGACTTGGACAGGGTTTAGAAGAAGCTTAAAGAGCCTTCAGAGATATAAACTCTTTAGTACTCGGTTTCTTAATATAAAAACTTTATATTCACAGCAGACAAGATGAAAGGAGGATATTAACTAATTAATAACTTGTTGGCTGGTGATTTTAATAATTGAAATTTAATTTTATGTCTTGAATTTCAATGCTCTAACTTAGCAACCCAAGGCAAATTTTCTTTTCTTGATAAAACAAAATGGCCTCAATTATATTCAAAGTCCAATCATCTTTATATAAAGCATTAATGAAAAAGCTAACTTTTTATAGTACTTTTACATAGTTCATATCTAGCCCATATTAAAAGAACTGGTAAAAATTAATTCTTAATTTTGCATAAGACACTTCTCCACACTCTACTTACTGCTACAGATAATTTAGTTTTATATTAAATGTCTCATAATATATTGTGCCCTGTAATACTGGAACTTTAAGGAAAATTTCATAAATCAGATCCATATTTAAAAATGTCATATCCATGTCTTTCATTTTTTTAATTAACTGAGTTTCATTTATACATTTAGCCTCTTTAGTCTGCTTTTATCCTTAATGAATTTCTTCACTTTTTTTTTTTTAAATATATATCTCTTTGAAAATCGGAGTTAGACAAAGGGAGAGACAGGAGAGAGAGAGAGAGAGCAAGTGAGAGAGAAATGAGAGAGAGAGAGAGAGAGAGAGAGAGAGATCAATTGATCTACCATTTGCTGTTTCACTTCCCATTTGTCTACAACTTCCAAGGCTGAGGCAGATTGTAACCAGCAGTGAGGAGCTTCAGCCGGGTCTCTCATATGGGTGACAGAGACCCAAACACTTGGGCCCTCTTCTGTTGCTTTTCCCAGGCAGCTAGTAGTGGGTGGACTAGAAGAGGAGCAGGTAGAATATGAACTGGTGCCCCTATGTGATGCTGGCATTGCAGGCATTGACTTTACCTATTATGCCACAACACTGATAATCAATTTCAATTTTGTTTTACTTTATTTTAAATTTGGGTTTATTTATTTCCATTTATTTGAGATGCAAAAAAACAAGCAAGAGGGGCCAGAGACTTGGCACAGTAGGTTAATCCTCCACCTTCAGCGCTGGCATCCCATATGGGCACTGGTTCTAGTATCAGCTGCTCCTCATCCAATCCAGCTCTCTGCTATGGCCTGGGAAAACAGTAGAAGATGGCCCAAGTGCTTGGGCCCCTGCACCCGCGTGGGAGACCTGGAAGAATCTCCTGGCTCTTGGCTTCGGGTCAACGCAGATCCAGCAGTTGCAGTCATCTGAGGAGTGAATCAGCGAAGGAAGACCTCTCTTTCTATCTCTTCGTCTCACTGTCTATAACTCTACTTCTCAAATAAATAAAATCTTAAAAAAAAGAGTGAGAATGAGAGTGAAAAAGAGAGAGAGATAGAGAGAGAGAGAGAGGGAATCTTTTAATTGCTGATTCACTCAGCAAATGCTTGTAACAGCTAAAAGTTAGGTCAAAACTAAGAACTAAGAACTCAAATTTTATTTTAAGGTAGAGTTAGTTTTCCAGTGAATTTTATGTGTGTGTGATATGTATTGAATTCAATGAACACAGGAATTGATTTTGGAACCCAAAAATTTATTCAGATTTTTATGTTCTGCCTTCCTAGTATAGTGTTAATCAGATTCATGGTCACAAGCTAGCAATTTGTTTAATCAAGGTTCATATGAATAAAGTGTGAGTAGCTGAAGGTAATTGAAGAGCTTTATCTATGTATGCCACAATACGTCAGAACAAAAAGTAAAATGCTTAACAATTTTTGGTGTTAATTTTATAAATTATTAAGGAGATGAAATTTTTCCATTATTTCATCATCTCATTCTCTCTTCTCCATCTACTTATAAGTTTTGGGTAACATCAATATCAGTTCTTTCCCTCCCACATAATTCTCATTTTTATCTCCTCATCTTGTATATTTCCTTAATGTGCATCACTACTTGATATGGCATTTTATATTAATTAGTATATTTATTTACTTTCTGTCATTTCTTCTTACAATTTAAGTTCCAGGAGGAATCAGAATTGTCTTTTATTGTTTTTTTTTTTTTCTTGACTTTGAGAAATACCCGGGATATAATATTCAACAATGTTTTACTGAAAAATAAAACACTGATCTTTGCTGAAGATAGATTTCTATATATTGTTTAAGTTTCCATTTTATTTAACATTTTTCTAAGAACATACTAAAATCTCATTTTGTAAAGTCAGTAATTACTTTTTCTCTCCCCATTTTCTTAATTTGTTAGATATTTATCACAAATCCATTCCAAAATCTACAATAGAATTAAACAGCTTATTCAATTAAAAAATTAACAAGGTTGAATGCATCCGGTAATTTTTCTTATCTTTTAATAATATCTACTCTGATGTTCTTTACACTCGCAGCTTGGTCTATCCTCATTTCTCAGTAGGCCAGAGGAACAGTTTTTCTGCTAGCCTTGTGGAGAGTTTCCTTGCCTTTTCCATTGCTGAATTCCAGGTTTCCACAATGACATGTGTTTCATTTTATTCCTTTGTTTTGGAGAGCACATTCTTCACTCATTTTCAGGGAAGAGGCTTGCTAAGCATGGCAAACATATATTCCCTGGTATTCGTGTCCTTGTATAATCTCCCCTTGACATTATTTAGGATCTGCGAAATGTATCTAATTAATGGAACACAGCTTTCGAAAATATAGGACAACATGCAATCTTGCTGGACTGTTTCTTTGTCTCTCTCTTTGCTTACTTGGTGAAATAAACATCAATGTTGGGAAAGCACACTTGGCATGGAACTATGGGAAATCGCTAACATCTAAGGGTTTAGAATAATCTGTAGCAGACAGCCAGAAAAAATCCTGGAGTTCGTAGCCATTCAACTCAAGGGAGACATACTACCAACTGCCACATTACTGGGGAAATAGAAGCTTTCCTAGCTGGTCACCAAAGTGAGAACCAAGTCCTGGATAACTCCTTAACTGCAGACTTGTGAGACCTTCAAAGAAGGTGAACGTCAAATGTGCCAGTATTTCTGACCCAAGGGAACAATGAGATAATTAAAAAAATGTTGTAACACGACCTTGAAAACAAATATAGCCGTACACTTGTCAGGCTTGTGGGTCTGAAAATATATTTCTCTGCCCTATTATTTTAATTTTGCTATGTGAAATATTAAATTTACTTTGAGCTAAGATTTTACAAACAATTCTCTTTCAGGATTTTGAATAGATTTTTTCATTGGTTTTCAGCATCAATTATTGAAATTCTATTCTAATTTTTAATAATTTTTTTTTGGCTTTTCTACTCTACTAACTCTGTAGTAACACGTTCATTTATTTCTCATCATCTAAAAGCTGTTTATACCTCTTATATGATGTCTCTTCATATGTTCTGCTTGCTTTGCATTCATCTATTTTTAACTTCTTTTCTGTTCTGAATTACAACAAAGATAATTGCGCTTAATTCCTCTGTCAAGTAAGTTATTTCATAAATTGCTTTTAGATACTGTGTTTTTTTGACCTGAGTTCTATTAGACGCCATCAATAATTTAATCGCACTTACTACTTTCCACTCAAATTTCTCAAGACCAATAGAAAGCACAGGGCTCGCCAGGGGGATTGGGAGAAAATTTTGATGTCTCAGAAACATCAGCACCACCTCTCATTTCTATTTCAGTTCTTTATGCCTTTCTCATTGCCCATCCTGTATATTCAGATTCTTTATATTCCTCCCTGTTTGGCTCTTTTTTTAACTTCAAATACTTGATATTTTCCCGCCAAGAAAAAAAAAATGATGCATAGAAAGAGCCCCAAAAAGTCAGCTGCAGGATACAGGAAAACTCTGAGATCCCATTCCCCTGGGAATTCCTAGTGGCCATGCTACCACAAAAGCCATACGTGAATTTCAGCATAACTCACAATGTTGGAAAGTCAGGATATTCACAGAATTAGATTCTGTGAGTGATTATCCTGGTAAGAGAGGACAGAATAATTGTTTCCACTATTTGAAACTTTTGAAGTTATCAAATATTTTATCTAAATACTCAACTCTTATTTAGCCATGTTAAATAGAACAATGCTGTAATCCTCTACATGAAAATATTAGTTATTTGAGAAATATTGCATATAGCTTGGAGTCTTTCAAGAGTAACAATTTTTTGGAGGGAGAAGGGAAACCTCAAGGTGATCAAAAATGATAAGAAACTAAGGTAAAGATATTTATTTTTTGAAATCATGAAGTTGTTAGGAGTGAATCTGATGGAGTTGAGACAAAAATGATCCATAGGGACTGGCACTGTGGTGCAGTGGGGTTAAGGCCCTGGCCTGCAGTGCTGGCATCCCGTATGGGCGCTGGTTCATGTCCTGGCTGCTCCTCTTCTGATCCAACTCTCTACTATGGCCTGGAATGGTAGTAGAGGATGGCCCAATTCCTTGAGACCCTGCACCAGGTGGGAGACCTGGAGGAGGCTCCTGGCTCCTGGCTTCAGATTGGCTCAGCTCCAGGTATTGTGGTCATTTGGGAGTGAACCAGCAGAAAGGAAAACCTCTTTCTCTCTTTGGCTCTGCCTCTCTCTGTGACTCTGTCTTTCAAAGAAGTAAAATAATTCTTAAAAAAAATCCATAAATAACTCACATATATGGAATTTGTGACATCTACTATATATGTATTAAATGGATCATAAACTTCCAGAATATATTCACATTATCTTTTGTTTAAAGATTTATTTTATTTATTTGAAAGACAAATTTACAGAGAGAGGTAGAGCCTGAGAGAAAGAGAGGTCTTCCATTCATTGGTTCACTCCCCAAATGACCACAATGACCAGAGCTGAACTGATCAGAGCCAGGAGCTTCTTCTAGGTCTCCCACACAGGTGCCGGGGCCCATGCACTTGGGCCATCTTCTACTGCTTTCCTGGGCCATAGCAGAGAGCTGTATCAGAAAAGGAGCAGGGACTAGCACCCATATGGGACGCTGGCCTAGCAGGCCAGGTCTTTAACCCACTCTGCCACAGCTCTGGTCCCCTGTTCACATTATTAAGTGATATAGATAATCACCTTCTGTAGAAAAAATTTCCCTTGGATTCTTGGACAAATTTTCATAAATAGAAAATTCTTGATTCTTAATAGAGCTTGAATTTCTTTACACAAAATATATTCTGAATGATCAGCAGTCATACTATGTTCATACTTATATAACAATTAATAGAACACATGAAAATTCATGTAACATGTTTTTGCAATCCCTAGAAATTACTTTTTTTTAAAAAATTATTTTCAACATGAAAGGCAGAGTGATAGAGAAGGTAAAAAGAGGTACAGCAAAAATGTGTGTGAAGTGTGTGTGTGTGTGAGAGAGAGAGAGATTTTATCCTCTCGTTTATTTCCATTTATTTGTTTATTTTTTACTTATTTGACAGGTAGAGTTACAGACAGTGAAAGAGAGAGACAGAGAGAAAAGTCTTCCTTCCATTGGTTCACTCCCCAAATGGCCACTACGGCCGGCGCTGCGCTGATCTGAAGCCAGGTGCTTCTTCCTAGTCTCCCATGCAGGTACACTGGCCCAAGCACTTGGGGCATCCTCCACTGCTTTCCTGGGCCACAGCAGAGAGCTGGACTGGAAGAGGAGCAACCTGCACCCGTATGGGATGCGGGTGCCGCAGGTGGAGTGAGCCACGGCGCCAGCCCCTGGTTTACTTCCAAATGCCTACAACAGCCAGGGCTAGGAGAGGCCATAGCCAGAAGCCCAGAACTCCATCCAGGTCTCACACATGGGTGCAAAAGGCACTTAGGCCATGTTCTACTGCCTTCCAGCCTGCAATAGCTAGAAGTTGGATCTGTAGCAGAGTAGCCAGGACATGAACTGGTACTCCAATAGGAGTAGTAGGCATACAAAGTGGCAACTTAAACCACTTTGCACAGTGCTCACTCTAGAAATTACTTCTGCTTATAAAATTTTGATAGTATCCCTCAATCACTAATGAGTTTTTCTTTTGATGTATTTTTTTGTGTTACATTAATCAGATTTTCTTATGTCAGATTTTATCTTTACTGTCAATTTATATTCCACCACCAAATAATTTCAATTTATATGCTCTAAAGTAACCCTATTATTTCATTTTCCTGGCTCATTCTGGGAAATATTAGTGAAAATATTTGACCCATATCTCTCCGTGAAACATTGAACCAGGTTTAAATATGTGGCTTTCAATATTCATCCATTTACCTAATCTTTTAAGCAATATTTAAATACCTCAGATTTTAAAATGTTACATTTTTATCAGAGCATTCTACTACTTACCTTCACAAACACTATCATCTATTCTCTATTATTAAATTCTGTAGAAATTACTACTATCTGCAAAAACTATGTTTACTGTATTTTTAAGAGGATTCCAATTGTGTATGGTATTTGATTTTCACCATTTTGACCTTGTTCTTTTTACCATAAATGTGTATAAATGTCTTAGGCTACTATGCTCTTTCTCCCCTAATATACTTCTGTTTTTCTAATTACCTCCTACAATCATGGTCATTTCTGAATGTCCTCAACAGTAATGAGCATCACACAAAATGTTGAAATAAAAGCATTTACATAAATCATTTCATCTTCAGAATTTGAAAGTAGGGAAAAGAAATAATGATTGACTTTAAGCTATGCATATTGCATATCTGTTTCCCATTTTACATTTATACTAGGTAAAGAATATGACGATTCTGGGGCCGGTACCATGGCTCACTTGGTTAACCCTCCGCCTGTGGTGCCAGCATCCCATATGGGTGCCGGATTCTAGTCCTGGTTGCTCCTCTTTCAGTCCAGCTCTCTGCTGTGGCCCAGGGTGTCAGTGGAGGATGGCCCAGTACTTGGGCCCCTGCACCCGCATGGGAGATCAGGAGGAAGCACCTGGCTCCTGGCTTCAGATTGGTGCAGCACCGGCCATGGTGGCCATTTGGGGAGTGAACCAACGGAAGGAAGACCTTTCTCTCTGTCTCTCTCTCTCACTGTCTAACTCTTTCTGTCAAATAATAAAAAAAAAAAAAAGAATATGACAACTGCCCTATCTTTTAAGTGCATAAAATTGCTAAATCCTATGACAATAGATGTTGTTAATGTTAATTGGTAATGATTAATGTTAATTGTTTAGATTCGGTAAGTTGGCACTGTATACATGTTTAATAGTATCAATGTCTATATAATAATTACATACAACTGTAATTTGCCAAAAATTAATCAATTTAATAATGATGAAGAATGCTATGGTGTGAATGTTTGTTGCCTCCAAAACTGATGTTGAAACTTAATTGCAATTTAAGCAATATTTAGAGCTGGGACTTTAAAGAGGTAATTAATCCATTAGGGCTTCACACTTAAGAAAGATATTTGTGTTTTGCAAAAGGAAGACCAGCCCTTTCTCATTCTTTGGTCAATTAACCTTGTGCCACACAAAGCATAGTGTTAACTCTTCCTATAGTATAGCTACTCTTTGGATACAGAAAGAATAAATTTTATGACAAAATTTGAAGAGCAAATATCTAAAAGTCAGATTTACACAGAGCGAAGGAGAGGCAGAGAGAGGGAGAGAAAGAGAGAAAGAGAGAAAGAGAGAAAAAGAAAGAGATAGAGAGAGAGAGAGAGAGAGAAATGTCCTCTGTCTGCTGGTTCACTTCCCAGTTGGCCACAATGACCAGAACTGTGCCGATCTGAAGTCAGGAGCCATGAGCTTCTTCCAGGTTTCTCACAAGTGTGCAGAGATCCAAGGACTTGGGCCTTCTTTTACTGCTTTCCCAGGCCACAGCAGAGAGTTGGATTGGAAGTTGAGCCGCCAGGAATTGAACCGGCGCCCATATGGGATGCCAGCCCTGCAGGTGGTGGCTTTACCTGCTATGCCACAGTGCTGGCCCCAGGTCCCTGCAAATTTTAAGAAAGCTTTAAAATAAGGTCTTCTAATTAAAATATGGATAGAATAATAACATGTATGTACATGTTCTGTGTGTTTGTGTTTATCTATGTATGCTTACTGGGAGAATAACAGGAAGAAAGTCTAAGAATAGAGAAGTATGAGCCAAATTGAGAAGAGATTTAGTTTTATTAAATATTACAATTTAGATAGAAGAAGCTAGTGATTTGTCGATTTTTAATATGGTGACATTATCCAGTCATTATCCTTATGACATAGGTAAAAAATTATAAGTAGCTATCAGTATATAGCTTTCATTAATGCTTTATATTGGGGTAGACTCATAGTATTGTGCCAGTTAGATTTTTAGTCTTTGAAAGTGCATAATAAAATTATCTGCTTTTTCCTACTCTCTGTCCTTACTTAATAATGAAAAAAAATCTAAAGAGTAAATGAAAAGAATTTTTAAAAGAAACAAGTTTAGATGTATTGACTATATCAAGAGTCAATTCCTCTTAGAATTTACTGCCATCTTCCTTATCTAAACTTCTCACTGTCATTTGGATCCTTTTGCCAAGGGTGCATGCATGATTCTTTTTCTGCATTCCATTGGCAAAATATATGTAAAAGGAAAGAAGTGGGATAGATAGAAATTATGTTATTACGTGGTAAGCATATAAATATATCCAATTCAGAAAATGTATGTTATCTGCTTACTACAACGTTCAATGAATTAATTCCTATTTACTAGGAAATTAAAATAGAAGTATACCAAAAAAGTAAGATGTATTCCATTGAGCGGACATTGAGATGAATTTCTGGGACACTATAGATAGTTAGTGTTGGTAATGGGGGATTTCTTGAGTGGGGAGTAAAATTTTGTCACTGTCACAGCTAGGCATTTGTATAGATATCAATATTTCACATGCCTTGTCCTTCTTCATTATTTCTATGGAAAAAGGAAAGGATATGGCACCATTCAGAAGTTCATTGCTCTGTTGAACATGGTAGCCATTCAATAAATATTTGTGATAGCTGGAACATATTGCAGGAATAAAATCGGTAGAACACAATAATAGAGAAGATTAGTAACTGACTTGCTGCTTACTTATGGCATTATCTTCCATGATTTTTGGCAGCTTCTAAGAGCCACTAATCCCCAAATCGTATCTCCAAAATGTTAAAAAAGGAAATTAAAATATATGATCTGGATAATGAGTACACAGGTGGAAAGAGTATTTAAGGCTTTAAAATAATTTGTCACTGATTAACATCACAAAGATCATCTATTTCCTTTTAAAAAATTTTGTATTAATTTCAAGGGACTGCTTTAACAATGTACCAAAAAATTGATAACCCTGTGGATCCAGGAGGATTTCTCACCCCCAAACTCATTCTTTTTTTTTTTTTTTTTTTTTTTTTTGACAGGCAGAGTGGACAGTGAGAGAGAGAGACAGAGAGAAAGGTCTTCCTTTGCCGTTGGTTCACCCTCCAATGGCCGCTGCGGCCGGCGTGCTGCGGCCGGCGCACCGCGCTGATCTGATGGCAGGAGCCAGGAGCCAGGTGCTTTTCCTGGTCTCCCATGGGGTGCAGGGCCCAAGCACCTGGGCCATCCTCCACTGCACTCCTGGGCCACAGCAGAGGGCTGGCCTGGAAGAGGGGCAACCGGGACTAGAACCCGGTGTGCCGGCGCCGCTAGGCGGAGGATTAGCCTAGTGAGCCGCGGCGCCGGCCCCCAAACTCATTCTAATGTCTTATGTTAATGGACAGACTAAGGGTAGAGATTTGATTTAATGGTGGCATTTGAAAAATGAATCTGGTGAAGGTTCTTAGATAGTTAGGAGTGTGCCCTTGTAGATTAGTTCTTTTTTTTTTTTTTTTTTTTTGACAGGCCCTGTGGACAGTGAGAGAGAGAGAGAGAGAGGTCTTCCTTTTGCCCTTGGTTCACCCTCCAATGGTCACAGTGGCCTGCGCCCTGCAACCAGCGCACCGCACTGCACTGATCCGATGGCAGGAGCCAGGTGCTTCTCCTGGTCTCCCATGGGGTGCAGGGCCCAAGTACTTGGGCCATCCTCCACTGCACTCCCTGGCCACAGCAGAGAGCTGGCCTGGAAGAGGGGCAACCGGGACAGAATCTGGCCCCCCGACCGGGACTAGAACCCGGTGTGCCAGGGCCGCAAGGCAGAGGATTAGCCTAGTGAGCCACGGCGCCGACCCCGTAGGTTAGTTCTTGACAGTTTATTATTTGAATTCAAGTTCTGCACAGCCATCCTCTCTCTCTCCTTCCTGGCTCATCATATGATTATTCTTTCTCACCCCTAATACCTGCTTTAACTAAACAGTAAACCGTGAAACATCATGATCCTGGTATGAAATCTCCAAACTCTAAGTTAAAATAAACCTTTTCATACCTAAGAAGCTATTCATTGGTATTTTAGTTCAAGTGATGAAAGCAAACTCACACAGCTAATGTAAAACAACAGGATTATATTGTGTCACTATTGGGGAGGTAAGAAGTGTGGGTATGAGATGTTGACTAGGTTGGTTCCTGCTTGTGGACTGTCGGGAATAATCTGCCACATACATCTCCTAGCTTCTGGTTGTTTGCTAGTAATTTTTCATTATTTTACTTCCTTTTTAAAAAAGTTTTAAATAGGGGGCCGGTGCCATGGCTCACTTAGCTAATCCTCCTCCGCCTGCAGCGCCGGCATCCCATATGGGCTCCGGGTTCTAGTCTGGCTGCTCCTCCTCCAGTTCAGCTGTTTGCTGTGACCAGGGAAGGCAGTGGAGGATGGGCCAAGTGCTTGGGCCCCTGCACCCGCATGGGAGACCAGGAGGAAGCACCTGGCTCCTGGCTTCAGATCGGTGCAGTGTCAGCCATAGCGGTCATTTGGGGGGTCAACCAACGGAAGGAAGACCTTTCTCTCTGTCTCTCTCTCTCACTGTCTAACTCTATCTGTCAAATAAGTAAAAAAAAAAAAAAAAAAAAAAAAAAAAAGTTTTAAATCTATATTGCATTTACTCTAAATTTTCTATTTCTTTTTATTAAACAATGCATTTATTTATTTGAAAAGCAGAGTTATAAAAGAGAGAGAGAAAGAGAGATCTTCCATTTGCTGGTCCACTTCCCAAATGGTCACAAAATCCAGAACTGGGCCAGTCCAAAGCTAGGAGCTAAGAGCTTCATCCAGGTCACTCATGAGGGTGATGGGGGCACAAGCAATTAGGCAATTCTCTGATGGCTTTGCAAGTGTATTAGCGGGGAGCTGGATCAGACATGTAGCAGCCAGAACTCTAATTGGGGCCCATATGGAATGTGGCACTGCAGGCAGTAGCTTAACCTGCTGAACCACAGCACCAATCCCTCATTGTAATTCTTTAGCTTGTCAATACATCACTGGGAATTTTGCCTTCATCTTCACATTAGTTTCTCCTTTCACATATTTAGGCAAATATCCACTATGTGTACAAATTTTCCCTTTAGATGAGAACACCAGTCCTGATACATTAGAGTCCACATTAATTAACTCATTTTGACTTGATTACCCCCTAAATAACTTATTTTCTAATAAGGTCATGTTCTGGAGTACAAAACTCATGGGTAGAAATAAAATTATTAAAACTCAAAATACTCTAATAATATAATAGCAATATGCAAGTATTCTGTATCTTCAATATAAAGGTTAAAAGACAAAACTAGTGACATTTATAAAAGTGTTGTAGGCTGCAGAATTCCTGACTAGGCTTATTGAAAATTCTTCCCTCAATGCATGAGAAAATTGAAATATGGAGGTATAAAGGTGTATATAGGAAAGCCAGACAAGCTAATGAGATAGTAAGGGAGAGTGTATGAAGAGAAAAACACAAAAGGGTACCAAAGAAAACACCAGTCTTTAACATTGAAAGAACCCTTAACAATGGAAAGACCCCATCAATAAGGCAGGCCTATTGTTTGCAGCATCCAGAGGCATAGGGAATGATGCCTGGGGTGAAGTCCCATTGAATATTCAAGGCAAGGAGGTAGAATCTAGAGTGGAGTTCCAGCACCACCCAATTTTGTGCCCTTTTTTGGAAATATCAGATTTGCCATGGTGTCAGTTAGAAAATGACAGTCGTGGGGGAGGGTGGCTGCGTTGTGTTGCAGCGGATTAATGCCGTGGCCTGAAGAGCCTGCATCCCATATGGGCACTGAATCAAGACCTGGCTGCTCCACTTTCAATACAGCTCTCTGCTATGGCCGGGGAAAGAGGTGGAAGATGGCCCAAGTCCTTGGGCCCCTGCACCTGGGTGGGAGACCTAGAAGAAGCTCCTGGCTCCTGGCTTCGGATTGGCACAGCTCTGGCCATTGTGGCCAACTGGGGAGTGAACCATCAGATGGAAGACCTCTCTTTTTGCCCCTCCTCTCTCTGTGTAACTCTGACTTTCAAATAAATAAAGAAATCTAAAAAAAAAAAAAAATGACAGTGGGGGCTGGCACCGCGGCTCACTAGGCTAATCCTCTGCCTTGCGGCCCCGGCACAGCGGGTTCGAGTTCTGGTCGGGGTGCTGGATTCTGTCCCGGTTGCCCCTCTTCCAGGCCAGCTCTCTGCTGTGGCCAGGGAGTGCAGTGGAGGATGGCCCGAGTACTTGGGCCCTGCACCCCATGGGAGACCAGGAGAAGCACCTGGCTCCTGCCATCGGATCAGTGCAGTGCGGTGCGCTGGTTGCAGGGCGCAGGCCACTGTGACCATTGGAGGGTGAACCAAGGGCAAAAGGAAGACCTCTCTCTCTCTCTCTCTCTCTCTCTCTCACTGTCCACTCTGCCTGTCAAAAAAAAAAAATGACAGTGGGGTGTCCTCATGGTTAATTTTATTATAATGACATTATAATGACCATTATAATGGTCATTTTTGGGAACACAAATTAAGTAGTTCTAGTGTTCTAAATAATTGGTTAATCCTCCACCTGCAGTGCTGGCATCCCATATGGGGCTGGGTTCTAGTCCTGGTTGCTCCTCTCCCAATCCAGCTCCCTGCTATGGCCTGGGAGGCAGTGGAGGATGGCCCAGGTGCTTGGGCTCCTGCACCTGCATGGGAGACCAGGAAGAAGCAACTGACTCCTGGCTTCAGATCAAAGTAGCTCTGGCCATTGTGGCCATTTAGGAAGTGAACCAACGGAAGGTAGACCTTTCTCTCTGTCTCTCTCTCTCACTGTCTATAACTCTACTTGTCAAATAAATAACAAAAAATGCAAAAAAAAAATAAAAAAGGAGAGAATGTTCCAATATGAGAAGCAGTCCACACAGCTGACTAACAGAATGCAAATGCTCTAAATAGCACTCTGACATCACAATCAGCCCTTAAAGCATTCTGGTCTGGCTGAAAAGCCCATGAGAGCATTTCAGGCATGGAAAACCAAAACACCATGGCAAAAAGAAAATTCCCTACATGTAGGATCTCTGTGAGACCCCATTGGAAAGAAAGGGCCATCAAACAAGGATGTACTTTTTTCTGAAGGGAGGAGGGAACTTCCATTCGCTTAGGCCATGTCTAAATACTGATGGATTTTGAAGTTTACATAGCCTTGGCTGCACATGTCAAGAACATCAGGTAATCATTGACATCATAAATAAGACTATTAATTGTTAAATTAACAACAGAAGTCACGGTGCACTTACTCCCCATGCAGGACCTCTGTCCTCAATGAGTTGTACTATGAGAATTAACTCTAAAACTAGTTCTTAAATAGTTATATTGTGTGTGTGTGCAAACTGTTAAAACCATTACTTAGTAAATAATTGGCCTTCTATGTATACAGCTAATTGAAAATGGATCTTAATTGAGAATGGGACTGGGAATAGGAGAGGGAGGAGGAGGAGAGGTGGGAGTAAGGGTAAGAGGGCAGATATGGTAGGAAAAATCACTATATTCCTAAAATTGTACTTATGAAATTTGTACCCATTAAATTAAAGGTTTCATTGTGAAAAATAAATTAATTAAAAAATAAAACTAATAAAATAATAAAAAGAACAAACTATAAGTCAAAATTGAGAAGGAAGGCATACTTTTTAAAAATCAGTGAACAAAGGAGACTATAAAAGCAATAAAATATTTTTAGCATTAACTTATTTTGGAAAGGAAAATTCACCCATATTTAACTCTACTAAGGAAAAAAGGGGGTATATGGAAATTTGAAGCAGCAATTTAGATGCTGCATGGGATAATTATACCCCTTGTATCTGGATTTGAGTCCCGACTCCATTCACTAATCCACTTCATTTTATTGCACACCCTCGCAGTCACCAAATGATGACTCAGATACTTGAGTCCCTACCATTCGTACTGAATTCCAAGCTCCTGCCTCTGACCTGACACAAACCCAACTACTGCAGTCAGGTGAGGAGTAAATCAGCAGACAGAAGATGTTTATCTGTGGGCTGATGCTGTGGCATAGCAGGTGAAGCTGCTGCCTTCAGTGCCGTCATCCCAAATGGGTGCCTGTTAGAGTCCCTGCAATCCAACTCTCTGCTGTGGCCTGGGAAAGCAAAGGAATATGGTCCAAATCCTTGGGCCCCTGCACCCATGTGAGAGACCTAGAAGAAACTCCTGGCTCCTGGGTTTGGATCAGCACATCTCCAGCCATTGTGGCCATCTAAAAGTGAACCAGCGGATGGAAGACCTCCCTCTCTCTCTCTCTCTCTGGCTCTGCCTCTCTGTAACTCTGCCTTCCAAATAAATAAATAAATATTTTTTAAAAATATTTTTATTTGACTCTATCTTTCAAATAAATATATACTTAAATAAACATAATTGTTAAACACAGAAAAAAGATGATCCCAAATAAATACATTTAGAAATTTAAAAATGGACATTATACTAATAAAACCTGAAATGAAAAGATCATTAGAGACTATTGTGAATAATTACATCCAAGAAATTAGATAAACTAGAAGAAATTAATAACTTCCCTGACCTACCTAGATTAAATTATGAAGAAATAGAAAGCCTAGGGAGATCAGTGATGAGTAAGGAGATGGAATCAGTAGCAAAATTTTTCAATAGAATAAAAATAAAGGGCTTGATGGTAAAACTGCTGAATACTATCACATTTCTTTAAGTTAACACCAATTCTCAGACTATTCCCAAAAATGAGGGGAAGGAAACGTTTTTAAACTTTTGTATGAGTTCAGCATTATCTTGATACCAAAGCTATGAGAACCATATAAAAATAGGAAATTATAGCTCAATATTCTTAAAGAATATGGCTTTAAAAATCCTCAACACAAAACTAGTGAACCAAACTTTTTTTTTTTTTTTTTTTTTTAGACAGGCAGAGAGTGGACAGTGAGAGAGACAGAGAGAAAGGTCTTCCTTTTGCCGTTGGTTCACCCTCCAATGGCCGCCACGGCCGACGCACTGCGGCTGGCACACAGCGCTGATCCAATGGTAGGAGCCAGGTACTTATCCTGGTCTCCCATGGGGTGCAGGGCCCAAGGACTTGGGCCATCCTCCACTGCACTCCCTGGCCACAGCAGAGAGCTGGCCTGGAAGAGGGCCAACCGGGACAGAATCCAGCGCCCCGACAGGGACTAGAACCCAGTGTGCCAGCACTGCAAGGCGGAGGATTAGCCTAGTGAGCCGAGACGCCGACCCAGTGAACCAATTCTAATAGCGCATTAATAGATCATTCAGCTCCATCACGCAGGACTCAGTTTGCTGATACAAACACAATTCAATACAGACAAATAAATAAATGTAACATAATACATCAAGAGAATAAAAGTCAAAATTGTTTGATAATTTCAATAAGCATAAAAAACACATTGGATACAATTTAACCAACTTTTGTGATAAAAACAAAACAAATCAGGTGTAGAATTAAGATGCCTCAACATATTAAAAGCCATATGTGACAAACCCACAATAGCACCATACTCAAGGAAGGAGAGTTAAAAAAAAAAAAAAACAACAAAAAAACTTTGCCAAGATCCAGAGTAAGACAAGCATGCTCCCTCTCATTATTTCTATTCCACTGGAGGTCCCAGCCAGTTCAATTAGGCAAGAAAAATAAAAAATAAAACAAAATGATTTCAAAGTGAGTAATGAAAGGGTTAAGTTTTCTAATAATAGATCTTATATATAGATAATCTGAAAGACTCCATTTAAAAAACTTAGAACTATGAATGGAGTAAATTAGCAGAATGCAAAATCATCTTGCACAAATCAGTAACATTTCTGTACAATAATAACAAATGATTTTAAAACAAATCAGAAATAACCCATTTATATTAGTTATGAAAAATAAATAATACTTAGGAATGAATTCAACTAAAGAGGTAAAAAATCTCTACACTGAAAGAATGAAGTATTTACAGAATGAACCGAAGACATAAATGGAAAGATATTTATGCTCTTGGATTAGGGAAATCACTTAAATAGCCATTAGAAAAATTATTTAAAATACCACCCCAAATGACCTGTATATTTAATGCAATCACTATCAAAAAACAATGATATATTTCACATTAATTTTAAAAAATCCTAAAATTCATATGGAACCAAAAAAGAACTCAAATATTCAAAATGATGATTTTGAGCAAAAAATAAAGCTGTGGTTATACATGGCTTCAAAATATAATACAAAGCTATAACAACAAAACAACGAAAATGTTACTCTCTTGAAAAGACACACAGAACAATGGAGCACCACAGAGAGTCCATAAATATAGCTACTTATTTAGAAACAACAGATTTTCAACATCAGAAGCGTATCATGGGGAAACAGTTGTCTCTTGAATAAATGCTGCAGGATAAAAACTGGTTGCCAACAAACAAATAAAATTAGACTCTACTCCCACACCATATACAGCAATGAACTCATAAAGGATTAAATACATAAATGTAGTGCCCAAAACCATGAAACTACTAAAATAAAACGGATTTAAAATTCTCCTTAATCCAGGTAATGATTTGGGGGGGGGCATTATCCCCAAAGCATAGGCAGCAAAAGCAAAAACAAACAAAGAGGGTTACATCAAAATAAAAAGCCTCTGCACAGCCTAGTAAGCAACCAACAATAAGAAGGGGTAAGCTACAGACTGGGAGAATGTAGCTATACATATGATAAGGGATTAATAATATTCAAAATATGTAAGAAAGGTAAACAGCTCAATAGTGAAAACAAAATGCTTAAAGAATGGAGAAAGGAATTGAATGCACCTTCCTTAAAAGAAAATGTATAAATGGCCAGTTATAATATAAAAAATATGCCACATTACTCATCACTTGGGAAATGCAAATTAAAACTGCGGAGTGGACAGGCAATTGGCCTGAGTTATGATGTCAGTTAAGATGCTCACATCCCATATCAGAGTACATGAATTGCTGTCCTAGGTTTGCCTCCTGCTTTTACTTTAATGATAATAAAAATTATAGGAGGCAATAGGTGCTGGCTCAAGAAGTTGGATATATCCACCCATGTGGAAGACCTGAACTTATTGCTAGGATACTGGCCTTAGCCTGGCCCAGCCTTGGCTGTTGTAGGTAACTGGGGAGTGCACCACCAGATGAGAGATCTCTCTGTATCTATCTCTTTCTTTTTTGTTCTCTCTCTCTCTCTCCCCCTTTTCTTCTCTCTCTCAAATAATTTTTAAAAGTTGAGATACCATTTCACATCTGTTATAATTAATGATATAAAATGATAGTATTAGAAAATATTGACAAATCTGAGGAGAAAGGGAACTTAATGCTTTCTGTAGAAATGTGAACTTCAACATGGACAACCGTTTAGAGAGTCTCAGAAAAGAAAATAGAACTTTTATGTACAATCCAACAATTCTACTCTATGTATTTATTGAAAGGAAATAAAATCAATGCATCAAGGAAATATTTGTACACTCAGATTCATTTCAAAAGTATATATAATTGCCCAGATAATCAATGAATGCATAAAGAAAATGTGGCAAAAATACATAATGGCATAGCATTCAACCGTAAAAAGAAGGCAATCCTGTCATTGATGATGTCGTTGAATTAGGAGGATATTCTGTGAAGTTAAATAAGGCAGACACATAGGACAAATACCACATGATCTCACTCATGAGCAGAATCTAAAACTGCTGATCAGATAGAAGGAGAGCACAGAATGGTGTTTATGGGGTGGATTGGGATGTTGGTCAAAACAGATCGAACATCAGTCAGATAGGCAGAATAAATTAAGAGATTTATTGTACAACATTTTGACTATAGCTAACAATATATTTTGTGGTTAAAAATGTCCAATGGATGTTGTGTTCTCACCACAAAAGGCATAATTACATGCGGGCATATATGTTAAATAGCTAGAATTAGTAATTACTTAGTGTATAAATTCCTCAAATCATTACATTGTACTTTGTAAAATAATAAAATAACTACATAAAATAATACATTACATTCTACAGCTTATGGAACAGCATATTTGAACTGAATTGTTCATATTGCAACTACATAATGCAAAAGAATTAAAAATAAATAAACTAAAAGCCATATATATTTTGTCTTTAAGAAAATATGATCATATTTGTCCACCTATATTTCCCATTTTAGGGTGTTTAAATCAAAGTGACTCAACAATGTCAAAAATACTTGAGTAACAAAAGTAACTCAAAGGGCCAGCATTGTGGCATAGCTGGTAAAGTCATTGCCTACAACGCCAGCATTCCATATTGGCTGCAGATTGAGACCCCGCTGCTCCACCTGCTATCCAGCTACATGCTGATGTGCCTAGGAAGGTACTGGAGGATGACCCAAGTACTTGGCCCTCTGTTACCACTTGGGAGACCCATAGGAAGCTACTGACTCCTGGATTAGCCCTGGCCCAGCCCTGGCCATTGTGGCCATTTGGGGAGTAAACCAGGGATGGAAGATCTCTCTCTCTCTCTCTCTTTTTCTATCTTACTTTCTCTCTCCCCGTGGTTCTGCCTTTCAAATGCATAATCTTTATTTTATTTTATTTTGTTTTTGACAGGCAGAGTGGCAGTGAGAGAGAGAGAGAGACAGAGAGAAACGTCTTCCTTTTTTGCCGTTAGTTCACCCTCCAGTGGCCGCTGCGGCCGGCGCTCTGTGGCCGGTGCATCGCGTTGATCCGAAGCCAGGAGCCAGGTGCTTCTTCCTGGTCTCCCATGCAGGTGTAGGGCCCAAGCACTTGGGCCATCCTCCACTGCACTCCTGGGCCACAGTGGAGGGCTGGCCTGGAGGAGGGGCAACCAGGACAGAATCCGGCGCTCCAACCGGGACTAGAAGCCAGTGTGCAGGTGCCGCAAGGCAGAGGATTAGCCTAGTGAGCCGCGGCACTGGCCCAAATGCATAATCTTTTAAAAAGAGTTATTTACTTATTTGAAAGGCAGAGTTTCCATGAAACAAAGGCAGAGAGAGAGAGAGAGAGAGAGAGAGAGAATCTTCCATCCTCTGGTTCACTCCCAAAATTGCCTCAATGGTCAGAGCTGCACTGATGTGAAGCCAGGAGTCAGGAGGTACTTCTGGGTCTCCCATGTGTGTGCAGGGGCCCAAGGACTTGGACCATCATCTGCTTCTTTCCTAGGAGCATTAGTAAGGAGCTGGACCCAAAGAGCAGCAGCCCATATAGGATGCTGACACTACAGGCTGCGGCTTTACCTGCTACAACACTGCGTCGACACCAGTAAAAAATTATTTATATATATATATAAGTAATTTAAAAGATGCTTTACGAAGCATTGTTCATACATAATTATAAAAAGTTATTTTCTACATTTATATATATCATTTTCTAAATTTAGAAGTAGATTTGATAATATTATGGAAATTGTATTAGCCTTTTCTAATGTATCTTTTGAAGGATTCAGACCCTAGTTTGGGCCTATGCTATTTAGGAGAGACAGAGGGAGCATGATAGATGAAAAAAAAAATCTGTGCTTAAATTGTTTTGGACAAAGGCATACATTAGAGGTAGGTGATAGCATATTAAAACTTCTAAGAAACCCAAAATTTTTTGCTATCATCACCCTTTTAAGAAACATTTTTCTTCCTTTGTTAAAAAAGCTATTGAGATTGGAGAATATATAGTCTTCCCAGTGGATATGACTATTCATGTATTTCATTTTGTAACAGATTCCTATAACAACATCAGAAAATTAGAATGAAATTATTGCTTTTATATCCCAGGGAATCATTTGAGTCTAGCAGATGGGAAGTATTGTTTAGTATTCAATGGTAATGAAAAATAATGAATTTTAATTTAAAATATTCTAGTAGTTTGCCATGTTATTCTCAGATGAAATGCCTTAGTTTCTATATATAAAATTGGTGAGTAATATATTTAATAAAGAATACTTATGATAAGTTGGAAAATATAACACTGAGTCATGCTAATGTAGCACATAGGAAATCATAATTACAGGGTTTAATCAAATTTGACTATGAAAATAATCTATGTATTCTAAGACATAAAATAATGGATTTCAGAAAATGAGAGTTCTTCAAAATTTGTGCAACTCAAATCTCAAAGGAATGAATACGTTTTAAGAAGGAGATTGTACCAATAGTCTACTAATTATATTCTTAATACAATAGTTCCATTGGATATTCAAAGATATTGTTATGGAAAGTATAGCTCATGAATATTCATGTTTGGGGATTACTATGAAACTAATTTATATGTTTTACTATTTTATTATTTCACAGCACATTACATGCTAATGATATTTTTAATGTCCATAAAGAAGAATACATATTGATTTTCTCAATTTTCCCAGGATTATCTCCTGAAGCAAGCATTCTGATTAACTCTTGATTATTAGTTCTGCAGTTATATCAGGTTAGACAATTTTTCTTATATTTATCATCAAAAATGAAAAAAATAGTGGCTGGTGCTGTGACTTAGTAGGATAAGACTGCCCGTGGCACCAGCATCCCATATGGTGCCAGTTCAAGTTCCAGTTGCTCCACTTCTGACCCAGCTCCCTGTAATGGTCTGGAAAAGCAGTGGAGGATGGCTCACGAACTTGGGCCTCTGCACCAATGTGGGAGTCACAAAGGAAGCTCCTAGCTCCTGACTTTTGATCGACCCAGCTCTGGCCATTGAGACCATTTAGGGAGTGAACCAGTGGATAGAAGACCTCTCCCTCTGTCTCTCCTCTCTATCTGTAACTCTGCCTCTCAAATAAATAAGTAAACCATTAATAAATAAAAAAATCACTTTTTATTTTATAATTTAAAAAACTAAATAGGATTTTTTACCTTAAACTTCTTAGAAATAAACCCTTTATATCTAATTCAAAACTGCTATGGCTTGCATGCCATTTCCAACATTCACGTTGAAAGTTAATGCCATTGTAATGATATCAAGAAGTAGGACCTTTATGGAGTGATTGGATCCATGAGACAAAACCTTCATAAATGGACTAAGTCTTGAAAGCAGTTCATTATACCTAGGTTGTCTTCAGCCCTCCCTTTTTTTTCTCTCTGTCACATGTTCTCTTGCCATGTGTTGCTGTCTGCTAAGTTATGATGTGGCAAGAAGGTCTTCACCAGATGTGGACCCAGAACATGGACTTCCCAGCCTCTGAATTTGTGAGCCAAATCAACATGTATTTTTTTTATATTTTACCCGTTCTTTTGTATTTTGTTCTAACAGCAGAAAACAGACTAAAGCAACCACTATACACAATTCTATTGTTGAAAGCAATACAATATCTCTAATAATTACATTTATCTAATATTATATGAAGAATACTTAAGAGGTTTTTTTAACTGCAAACCTGAACTCACTTACACATAGAAGACTGAAATATCATCTCCTGACCAAGGGATAATCATTTTGATTCACAATCATTTTTCAATTAAACTGTAGTTTGTCACTACAGTTTGTTCACAGGAAATTTACTCAAAAGTCTTGAAATTTTATTATAAAATATCTGCTCTGTATCTATTCGTGGTAAGCATTTGCTATGTATTTAGTGCAAAATTAAATCTCATGGGGTCAAACTTTGCGAATATAATAGACAGAAAAAACAAATCACTTAAACCAAAATAAAATGAAATGTCATCCAGAAGTTCCAGTTAATTTTTTTATGTTTTTCATGATAATTTATTTAATTTTCAATGTTTTTGCTGGCACATGTAGGCATTATAATAAAAATGCTATATTTGTATGGTCATATGTTACACAGAATATATAAACAGGTGTTTATAGTCTGAGGCTGGCAGTAAAATATGAAAAGTCTTCAAAATGTTCATGGGAAATGAATGGATTTCAAAAATTTTAGTACCAAAATAAGCTTATCTTTTATTTCTATTTTTTACAAACTTTCTGAAATCCCTTTGTAGATCATATCCAAAATAGAGATTGTTATTTATTTTAGCAGTTCTTTTATCATTTAGTAGAATTAAATATAACATTTTCTAGCACCATTAAACGTATGTTTTCCATTTTTCTCAGCATATTATCAATCTGGTAGGATGACCATGTTGTTTTTTTGGCCCATGAATTGTCATTCAGAGATTTGAAAACTCCTAGTTTGGGAAAGCAGGTGATACAGCTCAGTTTGACTGCATATCTTGGCTCTCAGTCCATTCCCCCAGGGCACCACTTCATTATTTAAGTTTATAAACTTTTATTTTCTCATTGCCTATGCTTCTTTGATTCTTTTTTCTCATTTCAGCATGCGATTGTTTACTTCGTTTGACTTCATGAGGTAACTCTGTCTGTTTTTCACATCATACAGACCAATCCTGATCTTCTAGTTACTTTAGATCACCCAAGTATGAACTACTGCTCTTTCGCACAGGTCTACATTTAATCCACTGTGTTCATGATGTCACATGCAATTGTAGGATTATACACACATGATTTTAACCAGGAAACCAGTTAGGAGGCTAGCTTTTCAACTAGAAAGATTTAGATTTGAGTATTTAGCTTCACATTCAATAAATGATGTTGGGGAAACTGGATTTCCATGTGTAGAAGTATGAAACTATATGGCCACCTTAAAACCTTACACACACACACACACACACACACACAAACCTACTCAAAATGGATCGAAAGCTTAAATTTATGACCTGATACCATTGCATTACTAGAGAACTTTGGGAAAAATCTGCAAGAACTTGGCAAAGGCAAAGACTTCTTGCAAAGAACACAGGCAGTCAAAGCCAAAATTCAGGAAGGGGATTACAACATACTGAAAAGCTTCTGCACTGCAAAAGAAACATTAAGCAAAGTGAAGAGGCAACCAACAGAATGTAAGAAAATATTTCCAAACTATGCAATTGATAAAGGATTAATATCTAGAATCTATAAAGAGCTAAAGAAATCCAACAACAACAACAAAAAACACTCTAGTTAAGAAATGGGCAAAGGACTTGAAGAGGAAGATTTCAAGACAGGGAATTCAAATGGTCAACAGACACTTGAGAAATATAGGGTCACTAGCCATCAGATAAATATAAATCAAAATCACAGTGAGGTTTTCACCTCACACCCTTTAGAATGGCTCCCGTACAGAAATTAGCAAATAACAAAAGCTGGTGAGGATGTGGGAAAAAGGGACCCTGGTCCATTGATGGTGGGAATGTCAACCAGTGCAGCCACTATGGAAGACAGCCTGCAGATATCACAGAAACTTGCATATAGTGCTATCATATGATCTAGCCATTCCACTCCTGGAAATTTACCCAAACCAAAAGAAGTCAGTATATTAAAGAGTTATCTGTACCCACATGTTCATTGCAGCTCAATTCACAATTGCTAGAATCAACCCAGATGTCCATCAACTGAAGACTGAATAAAGATATTATGGTATATATATACATATATATATATATATATATATACATATATATATATATATATATATCTTATAGAGTACTACTCAACTGTAAAAAAAAAAAAAAGAAATCCTGTCTTTTGCAACAAAATGAATGCAACTGGAAATCATTTTACTCCGTGAAATAAGCCAGTCCCAAGACAGATATATGTTTTCTCTGATAAGTTATAACTAATAGAGTACCTAACATATTTTGTGTTGTAAAAAAATGGACATTTTGAGATTCAATGATTGCCTAAAACCCTTATCTCTTCTATTGAGAAACCATGTGTTTTTTTTTTTTTTCCTTCATACTCTCTGTTGAATTCTTTTGTTTAGTGTAGGGTTAACCTTATGTTCATGAAGTAAACTGAAAGTAGATCTTTGTAAAAATTCAGAGTGCAAATGGGAGAGGGAGGGGAAGAAGGGTTGGAGTGTTGGCAGGAGGGAGGGAAGTATCATGTTCCTAAATCTATGTATATGAAATACATGAAACTTGTATAACTTAAATAAAATTTTAAAAATGAAAAAATAACATAAAAATTTAAAAAGTGCTAATTGTGGCAAATATTTGTTGGATTATTTATTTAACAATGCTTTTATATCCTGAAAGTTTCCATACTTCTGTACTTGTGCCCTCAATATCTCAGTTGAAGGAATCACCATCTTCCTAGATAGCCAGGCCAGGCTTCACAAGAAAATCACTCATGCATCTGCTGAGTCAGCTCTTCTGATGTTGGACAGCATTCACTCTTGCTGTTTCTTTGATATCCTGCAAAAAAAAATGAGAGATTCAAAAAATGGAAACTTTTCCTCTCTCCTCAGCCATTCTTAACACCCTGGAAATATTAATTTCTGCAAGATAAATTGTAGACCAAATGGTTTCAGAATTTTTAAAACATGCAAATATTGTTAATCTCAGATGTATCAAACTTTTTTAATCATAACAGTAAATTTACCTGATAGTTTACAGTGCTAAAAATTAAATGTACATTTTGAGTTCTGTAGTAAGAAATGTGAATTTGATGATTCAGAGAAATCAGTATGTGTAGCCACAAGTTTGTGCTGCTTTGTTGAACTCGCCAGCTACCTGAACTTGGGCAGCTGACATGAAAACTTAGATGAATGTTTTTTATCCAGTCATCAAGTGTATATTTATATTTCTCAAGAAATCTAAAAGGTAAAAGTTATAGCATTCTTTAAATAATTCAAAACAATCCCTTGAAATTCATGCCAAAAGTGAAAAATATAAATATCTGAAATGAAATGCCATAAAAATCTTTCATTTGTATTCTTTGGTTTGGACAATTCAGAAACAACTAAGAAGGTCTATTGCATGGTAATTTGTACCTTTGCAGTGGCACAGATTTTAATCATACAGATGCTCAAAGTTTTATGAGTGGATGGGAAGCATTTATTTGAGAAGTGAGCCTCGCTTACTACACAGCATTAAAAGTTCAATGTGGTTTCACTGTTCTCCATTTGTGTATGCTCCTTCAGTAACCTTAAGGTACATCTGAAAGATGTCTTCTAAATTTTTCACTTATACTCTGTATAAAGTTTGGACTTTTGAGGCTCATGAATGGGTTTATAAATTCTCATTGTCTACTAAGTAGAGAAACAAAACAAACGTCTCTCTAAAAAAAAAAAAAAAAAAAAAAAAAAAAAAAGGTACGTTGTGATAGGAAAATTGTAGTCTTTTCGTATTTGAAAGTTACATCAAAGTTGAGTGGAAAGTGACTGTGGTTCCTCGTCATAACAGCGAAAGAATAAAATCTTAATTACCATTTCTAAAACTTTTTAAACAACAATCTAAGCAGATTATAATGAAATTACACTTTCATTTGAGCTGTAATGTAGCAACCTTAATAATTATTAGTCTATACATTTTTCTAAAATAGTATTTGGTGTAAATATATAAGAACAGAAAGAAGGGTATAAAAGCTTTTGAAAAATTTTTATACAATAAAACCAATACTGAAAATTAAGTATTCCACTATGGAAAACAGTTTTTAGTTTCTCTCTCAATATACAAATAATGAAATTTCTAGGATGGAGATCACCAAATGTAGATAATCGTCATTTCTGTATGATATTAATTTGGGTAATTTAAAATTATATTCTCATTGTAATATCTTTTTAAAATAATCATCTTTATAATGCTTACTAAAATATTCTTGATATTAGAAATTTGTTTTGTTATTTTTATAATTCCAGTGAAATTTGTATCTTGCTGTATTTAAATAAAAGACATTACAATGAAAACATAATTTTAAATTACCCAAAATAACATCCCAGTGCTTGTGTTCTGACAGGCCTGGGTCTGAAGCAGTGGGATGCAGATAGTATGTCCCCCAATTCCCAGATACAGAACTCATGTGACTGGGAAATATAGTTTCAGCATTTATAGTCCCACTGCTGCAGGACAAGAAGGGTAATACCCATGAAGGTCCCATGGGGTGATTAAAGGTTATACTGGGGATTATACACCAACAAGTGTAGGTCTCAACCTGAGAAATGAAATAGGGCCTCCCCCAGGTTCACAGGGGAGCACAAGTGTCTCTGGGACTTATAGAACCAAGAATCACAAGTCCAGGCCAATCATTTGCAGCTTACCCAGGTATCAAAAGGCACATGCAGATTTTTCTAACACAGCATGGAGTTTAGTAGCGGCTGTGCTGCAACCCCTCATGTCTGCAGCTTTTGAGGAGGCAATGCGGGTTCCTCCTTGGGAATATAGTGGTGGCTCAGACCCCAGTCAGCTCTCTAGACTGTATTTAAAGCTGGTGAGGACTATAGCATTTTCCTGTAGTTAAGGCTGCCTAGTTTCACATTTATCTTTTTCCATCAAGATGACATTCCCTTAGCTGGGGAGTTGAGGTAGGAGCATAGTCTACTTGTTCTTTCTGCTGGCTTTCTGAGTCTCTGCTCTTTGGAGTCCCTGCCATGTCAGTGAAGTCTTGCCTCAGTCTCCTGCAAATGTGGTCCTTCCTTTGCTGCTCTGGTTGTTCTCTTTGGGAGAGCCAAGTGCAGGGTCTCCTTATTCAGCCACCTTTGATCTCCATGTTTTATTATTTTAATAATATCTTGTGAATTAAAACAAAAATAGCCATCTTAAGCTCTTCAAATGTATCCGGTTATTGGGAAAACAGAAACAATTACTACAAGAACCATTTTCTGCCTCCAAATAGCAAATATTTTCATGAGTCTGAGGGCAGAGACTCTGGTACCTGAAAACATGTCTGAAAATCACATATTATGAAAATTTGGAGCTATTTCATAAAAAGCAACTTTGGAAACTCTGAAAAAATATATCTGATTTATAGTGCTACTTCAACAAATTCATGGAAAAATGGAACGAAAAGATAAAGTTTATTTTGGTACAACATATTTTGAAATCTATGCAAAGTTGTTTTAAAAAAGATTTTTAAAGTTTATTTGAGAGAAATAGTGAAACGGAGCTAGGGAGATACAGAGAGGGGATGTCTTTCATCCTCTGGTTCACTTCCCAAATGCCCACTAGGCAAGGCCACAACCAGGGATCAGGAACTATATCTGGGTCTCCAATTTGGCGGTCAGGAACCCAAATACTTAAGCTATCATCCCCCAATCTTCTCAGGAACATTATCAGCAAGCTGCATTAGAAGTAAGAAGCAGATAGGATTCCAACCAGTTGCTTCATTGAGTGGTGTAGGTGTCCTGGGTGACAGCTTCAGCCACTACACCACAATGTCCTCCCCTATATATATAGTTTTTTCAAATATACACCTTCTGTGAACATTCTGAAGACCAATATACTTAAATTATTTTTAAGGAATATTTACTATAATCCATGCAATCGTAGCAAGCAGATACTACTATTATCTTCTTTGTTATGATAAAAATAGTTATTTTTTAACTTTTATTTAGTAAATATAAATTTCCAAAGTACAGTTTATGGATTACAACGGCTTATGCCCCCCATAACTTCCCTCCTTATTCCTTAAAATAGTTACATAATTTGACCTGACTGGAACAGCTAGTGTTCCCAGTAATTGTTGTTTGGTGGAAAATACCATGCCTGCTTTTCTAAGCTCTCACAGAAGGGGAATTGAGTCTGTAAATTTTCCCAGAATTTCTTGCTAAAGAATTTCTATCAAAGAAGTTTAAGTTTGATACAAACCCAGAATAAAAGTTATTATTCAAAGATAGGTATTTGGACATCTTCAGACAGTAGATGTAGGATTTTGTTTGCAATGATCAAACATCTTCCTGAGACAGATTTACAGACTTAACTCTGGATACATACATTATTAGCATTTCACCTCTAAAATATTACTTATATATTCCAAAGATCATATCATAGTGAGAATGGCAACAATAGTTCTGAGTGCCATTTCAGGTTAAACCTGAAAAATCAATATATTAGATTTCTATTTCCACTATAATAAAATATAACATTTATAGTAGCTTATGGTGACATAAATGCATTATATTACTTTTCAAGATGTCAGAAGTCCTAAATGGACCTCACCTGCAAAATCAAGGTGTTAGGCAAAGCTATATTTTTCTGGGGCTTCGGGGAGAATCTGTATTCTTGCCTTTTTCCAGGTTCCAGGAGTTTCACATATTTTTGTTCAATATTCCTTTATATTTTTGCAGAGCAACAAATGCTCAGTTAATCACGTCATTCTTTCTTTCTTTCTTTTTTTTTTTTTTTTTGCCTTCATATTCATCTGGAAGAAGCCCCGTGATTACCTTGAGACTGCACAAATATTTTATGATTATTTCCCCACCTTAAAGTCAGCTGATTTAATTTATTCTGCAACTTATGTTTTCTTTTGCTAGATAACTTAACATATACATGGGTTGCCAAGATTAGGGCATGTACATCCATGTGGGATTATTTTCTTCTTACCATAATTTATTATTATAATAAACCAAATGTTGAAGTTTCAGATCACCCAAATTTTTAAAGGATATAATCCTTCTTTAAAAGATTTATTTATTTATTTGAAAGGAAGAGTCACAGAGAGAGGCAGGGGGAGAGAGAGAGAGAGAGAGAAAGAATTCTTCTGTTAGCTGGCTCACTCTGCAAATGGCCACAATGTCCAGGGCTGGTCAGACTGAAGCAAGGAGCCAAGTGCTTCATCCAGATCTCTCCCGTGGGTGCAGGGAAACAAGCACTTGGGTCATCCTCTGCTGCCTTCTGAGGTGCACCAGCAGGGAGCTGAATTGGAAGTGGAGCAGCGAGGACCTGAACTCACTATGCCACAGTACCAGCCCCAGAGATCACCAACTTTTAACCTGATGGCTAAATATGATTCTTGTGATCTTCCGTTTGAGTAAATATATAAGATTTTTATAAATAAAAACTGTATTTGTTATTGCAATCATGATGGAAGCTGTGGCAGTTTTGGATATTTGTGGCAATTTTACTATTACATATGCAAAAGTAAATGTAGTTTACAACGATTTGGTTCTGTAACATTGTTTCTAAAAAGACTTTTTTCCTTTTAAGAAAAAAATCTATTTTAAAAGCTAACAATATTTGAAGACAGAAAATATATTTCTGAATCTCATTTTAAACCAATTGACACCTCTTAGGATGTGTTAAACTGAAAAGGCAAGCATCCGTATTTTCAATATGGCATATGAAATGATAATGCTCATCAGGTTAGCTCAATTTTACCACATATGTCTAGTAAAATTCAGAAATACATCAGTGCCAAGGTAAATAATATGGATTTCTATTTCTTTTACACAATAAACCATTTAAAAGAAACTAAGAGATGGAGAGCTGCAGGAATATCTATATAAAATAACAGCCATTCTATTTTAGGAAATACTTCTGCCACTCCCAGTTCATGCAGGTGCAAATAAGGACATCAAGCCATAATACTTTATAGCCAGGTATGTGAGATTCTAATCTATGCTCTATCATTTCTTGCTGTCTGATTTTTTTTAACTTTTATTTAATGAATATAAATGTCCAAAGTACAACTTATAGATTACAATGGCTTCCCCCATAACGTCCCTCCCACCCGCAACCCTCCCCTTTCCCACTCCCTCTCCCCTTCCATTCACATCAAGATTCATTTTCGATTCTCTTTATATACAGAAGATCAGTTTAGCATACATTAAGTAAAGATTTCAACAGTTTGCTCCCACACAGAAACATAAAGTGAAAAATACTGTTTGAGTACTAGTTATTTGCTGTCTGATTTCAAAAGTTTATTTATTTATTTTCATTTTAAATGTACAGGCAAATACAGATTTCAAGTATTTCTAGAACAATTAATTCAGAAAATGGCACTTGACAAAGACCTGAATTAATTGAAGGAGCTAGATATGCTTTCACATGTAGATCAAGATTTGGTCAGAGAAGTGATTGTGTAAATGTTTAAAATGAAAACAAGGATGGTATTTCTTGGAATACAAAGCAGTAGGTGTTGAAGAAGGGAGAGCAAATGAAGGAGTGACATGTGCAAGTGTCAAGAGCTAGGTTTGCACCAGATCAAGAAGATTCTCAGTCTCATGTTAAGTCACTTATTTCCCCAAGACAGGGAGTACCATTGAAGGATAAGCATAGCAGTAACATCATTGTGCCCGTGTCTCACTAAAAAAAAACAAACAAACAAACAAAAAAAAAAAACAAAAAAAAAACCAAAAAACAAAAAACAAAAAACAAAAAAAGACACCTGCCTTCTTTAAGGAAAAAAAGATAGGGAGATAGCATGTATTGAGGAAACTGATGAAATTAGAGTGATTAGTCTGTTATGCTGGTCCATGTTAGCCATGGGTGTGATGGAGATCAATATTGGGTGATGCAGCCTAGAAAGACTAGGACCTAGCATTGACCAGATCTGGTGATGTGTTAGATCTGGTGGATAAAGGAGAAACTATTGCCAAAGATGACTACTCAAACTTTGTTGTGAACTACTGGGAGAATGGGACTGTCACATTCCCAAATAAAATAAAAAAAGTATCACTGGGGGGCCAATTCAGCAATTAAAGTTGAGCTAGAGAGAGAACCAAGATCATGAGCTCAGTTTTGGGGAAAAAATCACTTTTGTTGTGCTTCTGGGGTGTCCAAATTATAAGGACAAGGACCAGGAGGGAGTTGAATGCATGAATGGGAAGGAGGTGTCCTGAAAGTTGCTGAAGTTTGAAATCATAAACAACGAAACAAGAAGTGGCATCAGGGACCAACCTGGCTTTGACTAAGGACAACAAAATGATGGGAGTGTCACTTCTAGGAAATGTTGATGGTATAGGAATTCACTGACTAAGGAACTAGAATGCTTTGATTCTCAGAGGAGGGTAAAAGAGAAGGGAATAACTGAGACAGAAAAAAGGACGTAGGAAGGCTTTAATTTAAAACAATTTGTTCTGAACCTTTACATGTTGATTTTTGATATAATCTCATTTCCAATTTCTAAAGATTCTCCTTACTGTAACCTGTATGTACTGGTAATGAATTTTATGTTTTAGTTGAATGTAGCAGATGAACTTGAATAGTATACATGTGGTTAATGTCATTACATCTTATTAGATGAACACTTGTAAATAATTATCTCCCCAATGTGATCATAATTTTGCTTTATGTTATATCCTATTAGTATATTTCAAGTATGAATTTGACCTAAGTGAACTATCCTTTTTTCCTAACTTACTAAGAAGCGAGATACCAGTTGATGTTAAGTACAAAGTTCACATTAATAAATATACTAAAGTATAATAAAACATGTTTTCTTTTCCAGTTGACCTGTTTTATTATAATCTCATTTTAAAGTAAAATTATGTAATTAAGTGGTCAATACATGTTAATATTCACATTACAAGTAAGCCAATATTTGTTTCTAGAGTGAATAGAATGTTACACAAAAACCCTTAAAATATTTACAAAGAGCATGAATAGCATGATATGAAGTCATAGGGGAAAATTCTTAACCAGACAGATGGTAGGAGCAAAATGAGGTATAAAAATGTGAAAGCCCTGAGTGATTAATGGAATAATTATGTGATTGAAAAGTTGATAGTTCCAAGTCCTACATAATATGTCAAGTTAAATGAAAAGCATATATATAGCTATCCAGAGAAATCCAAGATCATTTTAAAAAGTAATTCAAACTAAAATAACATATAAAGATGATCAGACAAGGAACAAAAGGAAAAATATTTTTGAAAGAATAGCCTTTGAACAATTTTTTTTAAAAATTTAATTAAGCCTGAAAGAGAAATTTCTTTAAAAGGAAATATCAAATAATATCAAAAGAAGCAAGTATTTAAATTTTGAGAAAAAAATAAAAGATACATTTGGAGCATATACAAACTTTTAAAAGTGCCTATGTATAGGTAACTGCAAACATGCTAATCATAAGATGCTAAGATTTTTACTGCATTACTCTTCATAATAGGCAAGAAATGCAAATAACCCATGTCCATCCACTGATGAATACTTACAGAAAATGCTACATATGCACAATGAAATACTACTTAGCCATAAAAAAGATAGCTCTTCATTTGCACCAACATGTGTTAATGCAATGGAGGTCATTATTTTAAGTGAAACAAAACAACCATAGAAAGTCAAGTATCGCATGCTATCATTCATATGTGGAGTAAATTAAAAAAAAAAAAAGGAATCCTCATAGAAGTTAAAAGTGAAATGGTGGTTACCAGTCGCTGGAAAGGGAAATGGAGAAGAATAGTTAGGGAAAAAGATTATTAGTAATGGAGCTAAATTATAGCTAGATAGGTATAAAAAGTTCTGGGGTTCTATTGCATAGTAAGGTTCTATACAGTATGTTAATGCATTTCATCTTTTATACAAAAAAAGAAAGATAAAAGATAGGATTTTGGATGTTTTCAACATAAAGAAAGGTTAAATGCTTGAGAGAAACATATTCACCCTGACTAGCATTGCACAATAGATACCTGTATTGAGACAGCAATAACACTGAATAACTATGTACAATTTTAATGTTTGTTAAAAATTAAAAAAAATAAAATCAAACTTCCCCCCAAAAAGATACTGCACATACTCTTCAGAGTGATTGTTAGACAATTTATTTTATTGATTAGGTCATCAATTCATTAAATCCCTGGAATTTAAGTTATATCTAGGAAAAAATAAAACACATTATGGGTTAATAAAACAATAAATTCTTTCCCTAATGTTATGTAGCCTACATTACTGTTAAAACAAACATCCTTAAAAATTGTTATGCACCAAAGAAGACAACCTGTCAGTCTCCTCTTCACCTTTTCATAAAGTTCACACCGTGTCTCCACTCTTCCCACCTGGCTGAGCTGAATGATCTTCCAAAAAAAGAGTCATTTGTAGGTGGTGTGTAGCTAACCTCACCATATTGATGTAATTAAAATTATACAATATTTTATTCCCAGAAGAGCGTTATTAATACTTATCTAACATGACTTTTTCAATTCCCCCCAAATCTATTTTCCCTTGTTTTGTTACATGTTTTCTAAATATATTTTCTAGCCATCCACTAATTCTAATTATGTACTCTCTACTAATCAGGAGACATGAATAGGACTTAATTTATTGTAGTATATATGGACAAATTTAAAAAAAACCTGAAATATCCACATTATTTATATACTGCATATTAATATATTAATATTAATTATATTAATTATACCTTTTATTTTTTATATTTTTATGTTTTTTGTAATCTCTTTAAGATTATTTAGAGGGATTATTCATACATACATTGAATGTAAATTAATTGACCAGTATAATTATCATTCTCACATATACAGACAATTTTTCTAATATAAATTCAATTGAAATTAATATAAGGAAATCCATGAAGTTTTTCAGTGACAACAATGAGCAACAGAAAAAAGAGGTCAAAAGAAAAATGTTATGGAACCCACAGATCTGCTGGCTAAAAAGCCCATGACAGCATTTAAGGCATGGAAAGCCAAGACACTGTGGCAAAAAATGACCTACATGAAAGATCTCTGTTAGTGAGATCCCTGTGGAAAGAAGAGGCCATCAAAGAAGGAGGTACCTTTCTCTGAAGGGAGGAGAGAACTTCCATTTTGCTTATGGCCCTATCTAAATAATGTCAGAGTTTGTGGACTCAAGAGGCTTTCAGAGCCTTGGCAGGTCATGACAAGAGCCCCGGGTGATCACTGATGTCATAAATAAGAGTGTCAATTGTTAAAATCAACAAGAAGAGTCACTGTGCACTTGCTCCCCATATAGAACCTCTGTCATTAATGGGTTGTACTATGAGAATTAATGATAAAACTAGTCTTCAAACAGTACCTTATACTTTGTGTGTCTGTGTGGGTACAAACTGTTGAAATCTTTACTTAGTATAGAGTTGATTCCCAGTGGAAAGAACAGGCCAAAGGAGAAGGAGGCACCTTTCTCTTAAGGGAGGAGAGAACTTCCACTTTGACTATGGCCTTGTCTAAATAAGATCAGATTTGGTGAACTCAAGAGGCTTCCATAGCCTTGGCAGCTCATGACAAGAGCTGAGGGTGATTACTGATGTCATAAAAAAGAGTGTCAATTCTTAAATCAACAATGAGAGTCACTGTGCACCTGCTCCCCATGTAGGATCTCTGTCCTTAATGTGTTGTACTACGTGAATTAATGCTATAACTAGTACTCAAACAGTGCTCTACATCTTGTGTGTCTGTGTGGGTGCAGTTTGTTGAAATCTTTACTTAGTATATACTAAGATGATCTTCTGTATATAAAGATAATTGAAAATGAATCTTGATGAAGAATGGGATAGGAGAGGGAGTGGGAGATGGGAAGGTTGCGGGTGGGAGGGAGGTTATGGGGGAAAAGCCACTTTAATTCTAAAGTTGTACTTTATAAATTTATATTTATTAAATAAAAAATAAAAAAGTATAGAGTTGATCTTCTGTATATAAAATAATTAAAAATTAATCTTAATGAAGAATGGGATGGGAGAGGGAGTATGAGGTGAGATGATTTGATGGTGGGAGGGTGGGTGTGTGGGGAAAAGTTGTACCTATGAAATTTATATTTATTAAATAAAAGCTTTATATAATGAAATATAAAATGTAAAAAAAAAAAAAAGAAACTCACAGAACTGGGAACACGTGAATGAAAATGTATTTCATCAAAATTTCCCCTTCTTGTCCGTACTATTTGTTCATGGCAAAAGGCTATTCCTTCAATTAAGTTTCGTGTACTAGGTTTTTTTTTTTTTTTTTTGCCTACTTTACTAATTGTATTACTTCCTGCACTTTATAGCTCTGAACTTAGTAGCTTAACAGAAGAAAGATGGCAGGAGTTTCAAATCTGAGATCTAAATCAAAGTGCTCAAATTTTTATGCCAAACTAACAAAAAAAACCTAACTTTTTAAAAAACAGAATATACAGAAAAGTTGTAAAATGCAGAATATTCTTAATAGATTATAGAAATTTATCTACAAAAGTAGATATATATAATGAAGTCCTGGAAGCAAGTAAAACCAGTTGCAATCAATGCAACATGACAAAGTCAGTCATGCTAAGATCTACATTGATTATTTATGAATAAAACATTATTGGCCAGTGCTGCGGCTAATCCTCCTCCTGTGGCGCCGGCACCTGGGTTCTAGTCCCAGTTGGGGCACCGGATTCTGTCCCGGTTGCTCCTCTCCCAGTCCAGCTCTCTGCTGTGGCCCAGGAAGGCAGTGGAGGATGGCACAGGTGCTTGGGACCTGCACCCACATGGGAGACCAGGAGAAGCACCTGGCTCCTGGCTTCACATCTGTGCAGTGCACCGGCAGCAGCATGCCGGCCATAGCGGCCATTTGAGGGGGTGAACCAATGGAAAAGGAAGATGTTTGTCTCTCTCTCTCGCTGTCTAACTCTGCCTGTCCAAAAAAAAAAAAAAATACATTATTGTGGAATCACTGGAAATTGCAAAAAGCATTAAGAATATGCCATATAAACAATACAAAAAAGGCATATATCTGTGAATAATTGTATTTAAGTTGAAAGTTAAAAAAAATCAGTTAAATAGAAGGATTACTTCATTCATTATGCCATTATATGAGAATTTCTAATGTAAACTGTAAAAAAATGACAGAAGAAATATTTGAAATGTGTGTGTGTGCTTAATTTAAAGCAGAGTATCAAAGAGAGTGAGAGAAAGAGAGAGAGGGAGACAGAGAGAGAGAGATCTTCCATCCTTTTTATATTTATATTTTATTTTATTTAATGAACATAAATTTCCAAGTACAGAATATGGATTACAATAGCTTCCCCCCCCCATAACTTCCCTCCCACCCACAACACTCCCCTCTCCCACACCCTCTCCCCTTCCATTCACATCAAGATTAATTTTCAATTATCTTTATATACAGAAGATCAATTTAGCATATATTAAGTAAAGATTTCAACAGTTTGCACCCACGCAGAAACACAAAGTGTAAAATACTATTTGAGTACTAGTTATAGCATTAATTAAACTAATTAATTAAATTGAATCTTCCATCTTTTAATTCACTCCTAAATTCCTGCAGCAATTGAGACTGGGTTAGGCTGAAACCAGGAACCTGAAATGTCATTCTAGTCTCCCAGTGGGGTAGCAGGGACTCACGTACATTAGTCATCACATGTTGGCTTCCAGGGTGCACTTTAGCAGGAAACTGAATCAGAAGTTGAGCTGAGACTTGAATCCAAGCCCTCCAAAAACGGTTTTGGGCATCCAATGTAGTGGCTTAACAGTTGTACTATGTTTGCCCTGAAAATTGTTTTAATGAGATCCTTACATTATACCTTATACAAAAATCCACTCAACATGAATTAAAAATATAAATCTACGACCCAACACCATCAAATATCAGAGAAACCCTGTAAGATATAGGCACAGGCAAAGACTTCTTGGAAAACACCCAAGAGGCACAGGCAGTGAAAGCCAAAATTAACAATTAGGATTACATCAATTGAGACATTTCTGTACTGCAATAGTAACAGTTAGAAAAGTAAAGAGGCAACCTACAGAATGGGAAAATATTTGCAAATAATGCAACCAACAAAGTATTAATAACCGGAATCTACAAAGAATCAAGAAATTCCACAATTGGCCAGCACCGCGGCTCATTTGGCTAATCCTCCACCTGCGGTACTGGCACCCTGGGTTCTAGTCCTGGTTGGGGTGCCAGATTCTGTCCTGGTCGCTCCTCTTCCAGTCCAGCTCTCTGCTGTGGCCTGGAGGGCAGTGGAGGATGGCCCAAGTGCTTGGGCCCTGCACCTGCATGGGAGACCAGGAGGAAGCACCTGGCTCCTGGCTTTGGATCGGTGCAGAGCACCAGCCCTGGCAGCCATTTGGGGGGTGACCCAATGGAAAAGGAAGACCTTTCTCTCTGTCTCTCTCTCTCTCACTTTCTAACTGCCTGTTCAAATAAAAAAAAATTCCACAATAACAAAACAATCCACTAAGAGCTGGGCCAGGACCTCAATAGACATATTTCAAAAGAGGAAATCCAAATGGTCGACAGACACTTGAAAAAATGTTCAGGATCACTAGCAATCAGGGAAATGCAAATCAAAACCATAATGAGATTTCACCTCACCCCGGTTAGAATGGCTCACATACAGAAATCAACTTAACAACTGATGCTGGAGAGGATGTGGGAAAAAGGCTCACTAATCCACTGTTGGTGGGAATGCAAACTGGTAAAGCCACTATGGAAATCAGTTTGGAGATTCCTCAGAAACCTGAATATAGCCCTACCACATGACCCAACCATCCCACTCCTTGGAATTTACTCAATGGAAAATAAATTGGCAAATAAAACAGCTGTCTGTACTTCAATGTTTATTGCAGCTCAATTCACAATCGCTCAGACCTCGAATCAGCCTGAATGCCCATCAACAGTAGACTGGATAAAGAAACTATGGAATAGGTACTCAATAGAATAGTATACAGCAGTAAAAAAAAATGAAAACCAGTCATTTGCAACAAAATGGAGGAATCTGGAAAACATCATGCTGAGTGAAATAAGCCAGTCCCGTAGGGACAAATATCATATGTTCTCCCTGATTGGTTACAACTAACTGAGCACCTAAAAGGAAAGCTGTAGAAGTGAAATGGACAATGTGAGAAACAATGACTTTATCAGCCCTTGTCCTGACTGTCAAGGAACAAATTACTATTTTATTCCTTTTAGCATTTTTTGGTTATACTTAATACCATTGGTTGAACTCTAATTAACACACAATTATTCTTAGGCATTTAAATTTAACTGAAAAGTGATCCCTGTTAAATATAAGAGTGGGAATAAGAAAGGGAGGAGATGTACAGTTTGGTACATGCTCAATCGGACTTACCCCTAATGGCAGAGCTAGAAACATGCCAGGGGATTCCAATTCAATCTCATCAAGTTGGCATGTACCAGTACCATCTCACTAGTCAAAGTGATCAGTTTAAGTTCATAATTGATGATAATGATAGGATTAAGTGTCAAAGGGGTCACATAAACAAGACTAGTGTCTGCTAATACTAACTGATATAATTAAAAAGGAGAGAATGATCCAACATGGAAAGTGGGATACACAGCAGACTCATAGAATGGTAAATGTCCTAAACAGCACTCTGGCCTCAGAATCAGCCCTTAAGGCATTCGGATCTGGCTAAAAAACCCATGACAGTATTTCATGCGTGGAAAGCCAAGACACTCTGGCAAAAAAAAAAAAAAAAAAAAAAAAAAAAAACCTAAATGAAAGATCTCTGTGAGTGAGATCCCAGCGGAAAGAACAGGCCCTCAAAGAAGCAGCTTCTTTCTCTGATGGGGGGAGAGAACTTCCACTTTGAATATGGCCTTGTCTAAATATGATCAGAGTTTGTGAACTCAAAAGGCTTCCATAGCCTTGGCAGCTCATGACAAGAGCCTCAGGTGATCACCTATGTCATAAATAAGAGCATAAATTGTTAAATCAACAACAGGAGTTACTGTGCACTAACTCTCCATGTAGGATATCTGTCCTTAAAGTGTTGTACTGTTCAAATTAATGGTAAAACTACTACTCACACAGTACTCTATAGTTTGTGTGTCTGTGTGGGTGCAGTTTGTTGAAATCTTTACTGAGAATATACTAAGTTGATCTTCTGTATATAAAGATAATTTAAATGAATCTTGATGAAGAATGGGATGGGAGATGGAGTGGGAGATGGGCTGATTGCTGGTGTGAGGGGGGAAAAGCTGCTATAATCCAAAAGTAGCACTTTGGGAATTTATATTTATTATATAAAAGTTGGAGAAAAAAAGAGGATAAATAAAAGCCCACCAAACATGATGGTAACCGAGTATCTGAAAATAAGCTTAGAAGACTGAGCAGGTTCAGATATAAAGATATAGCTTTCAATAATTGAGTACCATTTTATTTCTACACTTAAAGTGCCTCATATACTCTTAGTAAACTGGGTAAACAGGCTCCATTCTAATCCACATATGCAGTTTTGGAAATTGAAGATTAATATTCTTAACAAAGGTGGTACAGTGTATGAATAAAATATGTGGTGTTTACAATCAGATCGATATATTTTCTAATTATAGAACCTTGGCATGTTATTTTACCTTCTCTTCATTATTTTTTTTTCATTTATAACATGACAATAGTGATATTACATACCAGTTAAAGGTTAATGAAATAACTTGAGATAGTATTTTAAAAAATCACAGTGAATATTTTGATTATTAGTGTAATCTGTAACAAGAAATATGGTAGTTGGTAAAATATGGATTCAGAAGCTGAAATTCTGACGGTCACTATATCATGGTTTCTCCTCAGACTGCATAATGATTTTCTTCCTTTTTTAAAATAAATGATTTATTTATTTGTTTGAAATTAAGAGTCAGATAAAGAGAGGGAGAGCAGAGAGAGAGATCTTCCATCTGCTGGTCCACACCCCAGATGGCTGGACCAGGCTAGGGCTGGGCAGGGCTGAAGTCAGGAGCCAGGGGCTTCTTCCAGGTCTCCTATGTGGGTATAAAGAGCCTAAACACTTGAGCCATCTTCCACTGCTTTCCCAGGCAGGGAACTGGATTAGAAGTGGAGCAACCGGGACATAAACTGTTGCCGACATTGGATGCCAGCATGACAAGTGGCAGCTTTATCGGTTCCACCTCAACGCCAGTCCCAGAACAATATTCTTAAAGGCTAACAGTATTAGATTTTAATTATGTTGGAAATAAATGGAAAGCCTTTCAAGCATATTCCTGAGAAAATGGTGGATGATGCTACTGCGGTTTAAGAACAGTTTATCTGGAAGTGATGTTCAGTGTAGTGGTAACTTACTTGATGAGAATACTGAAGGCAGAGAGGTTAATTAAGAAACACTTTTTCATTGGTTGACAGTTATTGTAAAGAAATAATCCTTATCCATACTGTGGAACAGTGGTCTCTCTACTTTCTACTTGTTGAATTCTTTATTTAGTGGAGGATTGAGTCTATAATTATAAGGTATATTAAGGGGCTGGAGCTCTGGCACAGCGGGTTAATACCCTGCCCTGAAGTGCCGGGATCCCATATGGGCACCGGTTCAAGACCCGACTGCTCCACTTCCAATCCAGCTCTCTGCTGCAGCCTGGGAAAGCAATGGAAGATGGCCCAAGTCCTTGGGCCCCTGCTCCCACGTGGGAGACCCAGAAGAAGCTCCTGGCTCCTGGATTCAGATCGGCACAGCTCCGGCCATTGTGGCCAGTTGGGGAGTGAACCATCAGATGGAAGAGCTCTCTCTCTCTCTCTCTGCCTTTCCTCTGGTTTTCAAATAAATTAACAAATCTTTTAAAAAAGATAAAGTACATTAAAAGTATGTTATAATGAAAGTTAAAAGGAAAAAGGGAAGGAAGAAGGAGGGAGTAAGAGGGAGAGAGTGGGAAGTATCATTATGGGCTTAAAATTGCATATATGAAATATATGACATCTGTTCTCTTTATATCAATTTTAAAAGCCAACAAAGGAGGGGCTGGTGTTGTGGTACAATGGGTTTAAAGCCCCAGCCTGAAGCGCCGGCATCCCATATGGGGGTGGGTTCTAGTCCCCACTGTTCCTCTTCCAATCCAGCTCTCTGCTATGGCCTGGGAAAGCAGTAAAGGATGGCCCAAGTCCTTGGGCCCCTACACCCACGTGGGAGAGCTGGAAGAAACTCCTGGCTGCTGGCTTTGGATCAGCATAGCTCCGACCATTGCAGCCATCTGGGGGGTGAACCAGCAGATGGAAGACCTCTTTCTCTGTCTCTGCCTCTCTCTGTAACTCTGACTTTCAAAAAATATTATAAATCTTACAAAAAAAATCCCCCCCCCAAAAAAAAGTATAAAATTGTATTTTGTATTCCAAAATACAGATGTGGCTAGATAGATGGAGTGGAAGAGACTATGGGACAAGAAAATTGCCTCACAATATTCAAGGATATGTCTATAGAAATCTAACCCATTCCATCAAATAAATTTATTTTTTATTTTTTATTTTTGACAGGCAGAGTGGACAGTGAGAGAGAGAAACAGAGAGAAAGGTCTTCCTTTGCCGTTGGTTCACCCTCCAATGGCCGCCGCGGCCGGCCGGCGCACCGCGCTGATCCGATGGCAGGAGCCAGGAGCCAGGTGCTTTTCCTGGTCTCCCATGGGGTGCAGGGCCCAAGCACCTGGGCCATCCTCCACTGCACTCCCTGGCCACAGCATAGGGCTGGCCTGGAAGAGGGGCAACCGGGACAGAATCCGGCGCCCCGACCGGGACTAGAACCCGGTGTGCCGGCGCCGCTAGGCGGAGGATTAGCCTAGTGAGCCGCGGCGCCGGCCCAAATAAATTTATACAGAGGAATGGTAAAATGAAAGTACTCAGTGACCTTTGGAATTCCTGTTACATTAATTTCATGAATTATGAATTATAGATGTTATATGTACAATTTACGATTAAGTGACTTTGAGAAGGCTGACGCATACCAGTCTAGCCATTTCAGTAACTTAAAGAGTGCTGGCAAATCAAAGAGTATACAAATAGATTGAATTCATGTAGGAGAAAATTCAGAGTAATATTTATAAGAAGACAAAACATTGCTTGGTCGACAATAGTGCCAATTATTTGAAGAATTAATTTCACCACCTACTGTATTTTCCCTTTGAGTCATATAGTATTATTATATAAAATATGTTTTAAAAATATGAAATGCGTCTCACGTGCAAATTAAATAATGAATTTGGAATTGAGCCTCCCAAAATGCATGGGACATACAGAAATGACAGTCAATCTCATTGAAAGGATACATGAAACTGACATAATTAATGAGATCATCACTGGAGCATGAAGAAAGAGACCAGCAGAAAACTATTAGTTTAATTTTAGAAAAATCAACATAATGGAAATAAAATGATTTATAAAAGAAAGCTCATCAGCATCTTCTTATATGCTGTCGTATAGTTTGAGGAGAAAGTGTAAGTATGTATTACTACTTTTATCATTGTAGAAAAATTTTTGGCTTAATGTAACATTTACTGTTTTAGAATATTTTACTTATTTATTAGGATTTCTTCACATGATAAGAAAGAGATTTTCCAAGAAACAAACATAGGAATTAAATCTAAACCAGCAAATATATTTCTATTTATCTCATTAATAAAATTTTCAGTTTTTAGTAGCTATTGATGTATATATGTAGAAACACGCATAAATGAGTTAAATGTAGAATTGAGTGAATTTTCACAAATGAATTCAGTTTTGGAACTAATAACCTGGTCATTTGTTAACATTCCTTGGTTTTGCCTGCTTTTTGATTTTTGTGCACTAGGAATCATTGTATGAAGAGCAAAGAGAAAATTTAGTTTTTCCTTAGGAATTAAAAAATAAGTCATAAAATACATTTCTTTTCCTATACAATATCTTCTTATTTGATTTTTAAAGCACTGTGTTTCTGCAATTAGCTGTGAAAACCAGCAATCCAGCAGCCACTAGAGGACATACTGATTTGGAAATCCCCAAGAAATCCAATCATCAGGAAAATAATACTGTTTGACCATTCCACAGTTCTCTAGAAGAGACACATTCACAGGGTCTGGCTTTATTTCACTTGGCTCAGAGTTTTGTTTTTTGTTTTTGTTATTAACAAAAACACTGTGACAAAGATATAGGTCAAAAATGCCTCACTGACAATTGTTTAACATTACATCTTATGAGATAGCAGTAGCAACTGGAACAAAAATATGACCAAAAAGCTTAAAAGAAGAACTGGAGAATAGGATGTCTACATGGGCCTGTTGGAAACTCCAGCATATTCCTAGACACCCAGATATCAACACACATGTGCAATGCTGCTCTGCTTCTGCACAGCTGTGAGCCTGTCCCAAAAAAGACATGAAGAAGCCCTAATTTCACACCTCTGCCTGACTTTGAGATCCTGAACTAGTAAGGGATAAATCAAAGTGGTAAACTGTTGCAGTGTTGAAGGTGTACTCGAGTACATACACAGAACCTCCTAATAAAGGGCTCAAAGTACTTAAGGATATTGCTGGTCAATCATTATCATACAGTTAAGCTAAACAAGCAGACAATTCAGTAGTTACACCATTCAGAGAATATACACTTAGTACAAGAAAGTCAATAACAGTCATGATACAACATGAAGAAACAGATTTCCAGCAACAACAAATACAAGGGAGAATCAACTGATTTCCCTAGTTTTCACATTCTAAAGCTAAAAATCGGCACAACTCTACCAAAAAAGAAAAATTAAAAGATAAGCAAAGAAATTTGAAAGTATGCTCATACAGAGGGGTAAAAATGTGTTTAGTGAAAAATGACTCTCCAAAAGAACCAACACTGGATTTCCTAAATGAATATGTAAAAATAATATTAATTCATTGAAATCTTAAGGAGTCTAAACTCTAATTCAGCATAAATATAGTAAATTACAAAATAATGTGGGGCTGGCATGGTGGCATAGCTGGTAAAGCTGCCACCTGCAATGCTGGCATCCCATATGGGTGCTGGTTTGAGTCCTGGCTGCTCCACTTCCAATCCAGCTCTCTGCTATGGCCTGGGAGAGCAGTAGAAGATGGCCCAAGTGCTTGGGCCCCTGCACCCATGTGGAAGACCTGGAAGAAGCTCCTGGCTCCTGGCTTTGGATTGGCATAACTCCAGCTTAGACTTGTGGCTAGAAATCATACTGAATCTGTTAAAATTAATAAAAATAAAAATAAAAACAAAAGGAAAAGACAAAGAGCAATGTTGAAAACAATGAAAGGAAACCTACTCATCACAAGAATAAATTTTTAATCAGATTAATTACCAGTTTATCGTTAGAAAACATAAAGGCCAAAAGGCAACGGGATGGTTTCTTCAAGTCTAAAGAAAAAGGCCTTCAATAACAATTTTACATGCAACAAAGTTTTCAGAAGTAAAGATGAATTCAATGTATTTCTAGACAAACAGAAACAGAAAAAATGTGTTGAAATTTACACCTTTTTATAAGAAATATTAAAGATTATTAATCAGGTGCTGGCATTGCAGTGCAGGGGCTTAGGCTGCTTGCCTGTGACGCTGACATCCCATATGAGGGCCAGTTCAAGTCCTGATCACTCCACTTCTGATCCAGCACCCTGTTAATGTGTCTGGGAAAGCCGTGGAATATGACCTAAGTACTTGGGGACCTGCCTCCCACATGGGAGACCTGGATGGAGTTTCAGGCTTCTGGCTCCAACTTGGCCCAGCTCTGGCCATTGCAGCCATTTGGGGAGTGAACCAGCAAATGAAAGATGTCTCTCTCTCTCTGTAACTCTTTCAAATAAATAAATAAATCATTAAAAAAGATTGTCTATGAGACTGAAATGAAGGAGTAAATACCAACTCAAAATAAACAAGAATAAATAAAATACACTGACATAAGATAACTAGGTAGTGAAGCATAAATGGAAAATATTTTTAACCATCAGTGATTAATTTTATCTGATTTAAAATGCAACTGCATATAACAATGAGCATATTATCTGCTGGTATGTCTACATCCAAGTATCCTCAAAAGCTATTCATTGCAGCCATTGTTCCCAAAATTGCAAGTTTAATATCTATAAAACACTAGCATGAATCCAAACACAACTGTCATTTAATTCTATTTTGTTTTATGTCTTATGAATCTTACATTTATTTTCCAATATTTATTTATCATTTACTCTGTGCTGAAACGAATTCTAAGATCTACTGATAAAAATTTTAAAAAGCAAAATGAAATTTCCTATCAGTCCATATTCTAGTAGAAAAAGTTAAAATATAAATGAGCATAGATGTAATGTTCAAGGAGTTTTAACTACAAAAATAAAATAACATAGTATATACAGTGAAGGTAGAGTATTTAAGAAATTAATATTTTTTGTTGAAAAGGAAAAAATGCAAGTACTTGCAGGAAGACATAAAAATTAAGGATTTTTAGCCTGAAAAATTATGAGAAATGCAATGAAAAAATAAGCCATATGATTGATAGGGAGAGAGGTAGATGTTCAGACTCAACAACTATGACAGGGGACAATGGTACTTACATACCCAGCAACCAGTCTCCTCTGATTTCTTCCTAAGCTTTCATAGATTGTCTTACTTCCCATGAAGTTAGTTGCTGTCCTCACTTACATGGTGGAGACTTCTTGATTTGTGTGAAGTTAACCCACCCAAAAAACCACATAAACATTTAACCCAATCATGGCTAATGGGAAATAAATTAAAGCCATTGGAGAAGTTGCTAAGAAAAAAATCCTGTTTTTAAGAGTAAACAATAGAAAAAACAGAATAATAAGAAACCAAAATTTTTTCTTCTTCTACCTTCACTGTCCAATGTGATAATCATTGTAGTTATAGACAGTGAGATAGAGATACAAAGAGAAAGGTCTTCCTTCCGTTGGCTCACCCCCCAAATTGGCTGCCACGGCCAGAGCTACGCCAATCCGAAGCCAGGAGCCAGGTGCTTCTTCCTGTCTCCTATGCAGGTGCTGGGGCCAAGCATCCTCCACTGCCTTCCCGGGCCATAGCAGAGAGCTGGACTGGAAGAGAAACAACCGGGACTAGAACCTGGTGCCCATATGGGATGCCAGTGCCACAGGCGAAGGATTAGCCAAGTGAGCCATGGTTGGTGCAGGCCCATTTTTTTTTTTTTTTTTGACAGGCAGAGTGGACAGTGTGAGAGAGAGAGAGAGAAAGGTCTTCTTTGCCGTTGGTTCACCCTCCAATGGCCGCCACAGCCGGCGCGCTGTAGCCAGCACACCGCACTGATCCGATGGCAAGAGCCAGGTACTTATCCTGGTCTCCCATGGGGTCCAGGGCCCAAGGACTTGGGCCATCCTCCACTGCACTCCCTGGCCACAGCAGAGAGCTGGCCTGGAAGAGGGGCAACCGGGACAGAATCCGGTGCCCTGACCAGGACTAGAACCTGGTTTGCTGGCGCCGCAAGGCGGAGGATTAGCCTAGTGAGCCGCGGCGCCGGCCTCATTTTTTTTTTTATTACTTATTATATAAAAACAAGATATATAAAGTTCTTTGAATTTTAGTAAATTAATTTTACCTATTATTTTTTACATTTTTGAAAGGTTGACTGAGTGATTATAGACAGGGTACAAAGTGGGAAAGATATCTTTCATCCACTGGTTCACTCCCAAAAGGCTCCAAAAGCTGGGACTGGGCCAGGTCAAAGCCCAAATCAGGAACTACACACAGGTCTGTCAAGTGGGTGTCAGGGTCTCAGGTACTTAAGCTGTCATCAGCTCCACCATATTAACCAAGAGTTGAATTTGAAGTGGAGCAGCCAGAATTCAAAAATGCACTCTGAAAGTGGAGGCAGGTGTCCCAAGGAGTGGTATAACCTGTGCTGCCACAACATCCACCTTATATTTCTACTTTTCAATGTGCACATTCAAAATTTAGAATTGTGTAAGGTGTAGACCTTTAGTCTAGTTAATGAGATAACCATATTTCATAAAGGAGTATTGGCTTTTGATTCCCAACTCTGGCTCCCAGCAGGAGCTTCCTGCCAATGTAGATCACAGGTAGCAGTGGTGATGACTCAAGTGATTAGGTTTTTTCCAATCACGTGGGAGACCTGGGCTGAATTCTTGACTCCTGGTTGGGCCAAACCCAGCCCTAGCCATTTTAGGCGATTGGGTGATGAACCAGAGGATGGGAACATCACTCTATCCTTCTCTCTCTCTCTCTTTCTCTCTCTTTCTCTTTCTCTTTCAGCCATTAGAGGGGTGAAAGAACATTTTCTCTTGTTTATAAGTCATACAACTTAGGCTATTTTGTTGTAGCAATTGAAATGGATTAAGGAAATATTCTGTAATTCACACTATTTTACAATATTGTTTGTGCAAGTTTGTGTGTTTCATAAATCTTTTCATACTATTCCTTTAATTTCCCTCCCCCAAATCATTCTTCTCTGCAGTCAGGCACATCTTCTCAAAGCTAAGTATTTTCAATTCTGCTTTCTTAGATTTTTTTCACTTGTGAGTATATGTAAAATTGTGTTATTATTTTGCATGAGGGAGTTAAAATGATATAAAAATATTAAGCAAAAATATATCAATATTACATTATTTTTAACTTAAGAGGATGATTGTGAAGCCTAGGTTACAATGTATAAAATCTAACTGTTGTTTCAAATTGATGAATGGTAGTCTATAATATGCATACATTTAACTCATCTCTTTGTTAGAAAATGGATATTTTATGGGATAATAAGGTTTTATGCTCAAACCTTCTTCTACACCCAGCTGAATCAACTAAAAGAAGATTCTTGTATTCTCTGTGAGATAATCATATATAGATGTCATAGATGAGAATAAAACCATAAACTATCCAACTGCTGCCCATTCACTTAACTTGCATGGAAGAAAAAAAGAGTTTATTACCAATGGGAAAAGTTGCTTTATGACTGCAACAAGGACTGGTGCATGAATCACTTTGGGGTTGTGATAAACAGAATTTAAGATGATCTCCAAGTTCCTCATCTGCTGCATTCATGCCTTTCTGTAACCCACTTTCCTTGAATGTGGACAATACCGTATGACTTATTCTAATTAACAGATGCCTAAGTTGATGGGAGGTAATTTCATGACCATGTTACATTATAAATGGCTCTCTCCTACTAGCAGACTCACTGAAGGTTCACCTTACTCCTTAGGGTAAGGAAGTACACGTGGCAAGGAATTGTGGGTAGCCTTGAGGAGGTGAGAGCAGTATCCACCAAGGGCAGTCTCCATATAACTACCAGCAAGAAGAAAAGCCTTAAATTCCACAATTACAAAGAAATTACTTTTGCCAACAATGTAAGTGACCTTGAAAGTGAACCCTTGCCCAGTTCATTCTCCAAAAATAAGAACATAATCCAACTCAGCCCTTGTTTACAGCTTTCTGAGAACCTAAAGAGAGGAATCAACCGGCTATTCCCAGAACCCAGATCCCTTGAAATTGTGAAATAATTTGAAGTTGCTAAACTTATGATCATTTGTCCCACAGAAATAAAAATACTAGTGTAGAAGGAAGTTTTTACATATTGCTTTAAGGTTCCCAAGATAAGCCAGTCCCTTCCTTACCAAGAGAAAAGAAAGTTAGTATGTCTGCTAGGGATATTACATAGTGATACAGCAGCAAAAAACTGAAATAGAAATTTCTTCACGTTGTTTGGGAGAGACAAGTGTAAGAATCTCATTTCTATGTTGACAGCTTCTCAAGCACATGTAATCTACTCCCTCTTAATAAAATGAACTTGGAATTCTCCATAGTCTATGTCTGAAATATGACATTGAAACTAATACAATTGCTGTATTAATTCTGGAATAGTGCCAATTAGCTATATAAACTATTTTTTTTTTAATTTTTGACAGGCAGAGTGGACATTGTGTATGAGAGACAGAGAGAGATAGAGAGAAAGGTCTTCCTTTTCCGTTGGTTCACCCCCCAATGGCCGCTCTGGCAGCGCGCTGCACCTATCCGAAGCCAGGAGCCAGGTGCTTCCTCTTGGTCTCCCATGCAGGTGTAGGGCCCAAGCACTTGGACGATCCTCCACTGCCTTCCCGGGCCACAGCAGAGAGCTGGACTGGAAGAGGAGCAACCGGGACAGAACCTGGCGCCCTGACCAGGACTAGAACCCTGGATGCCGGTGCCGCAGGTGGAGGATTAGCCTAGTGAGCCGCAGCGCCGGCCTAAACTAATATATTTTAATGAATTTAATCACAAGAACCAACATATTTTGTTATAAAGTTGTTTAGGACCTCATAAGTGATATTGTTGTTAGTAATCTAACAGGAAAGACACTTTACTAATTTTTACTTCTTTGCTTGCACAGTCAGGCATTGTGGCTCAGCAGGTTAAGTCGCTGCTTGGGATGCCAGCATGCCTTATCAGAATGACTGTTCAAGTTCAGGCTACTCTACTTCCATCCAGTTTCCTGCTAAAGTATCTAGGGAGCTGCTCACAGGTTTGGGCCACTCATGCGAGAAACCCAGATGCAGATTCAGGCTCCTGGCTTTGCCCTGGTCAAACCCTGCCTGTAGCAGGTATTTTGTGGAGTGAGCCAGCAGATAAAAGATTCTCCCCTCCCCTCTTTCCCCTGCTCACTATTGCTCTCACTTTCAGTTTGATGCAAATAAATAAAATGTTAAAAAAAAGAGTTTATCCCTCAAAACTACCAGAAGTTGTGAAGCTGTTATTTATCGACTGTGAAGAGAGAGAAAACCCTGGGAAACCATGGAGTGTCTCAGTGAGAGAATGTTAGGAGGTGTCTCAGAAGAGCTGGGCATGTGCCAGATGACTGGGGTACTGTTTAAAAAAGCACAGCTTTGCTCTGGGTCTCAGCAATCAGCTCAAATTTTGATTTGTATATTTTCATGTATTCTTTTCAAGGAGGTGGGAAGAATTACATCTGCTTACAGACATAATTTGTTTTTTTAATGATATTTAAAAAGGATTCTCATTCAGCAACAGAGTAATTAATGATTAGTATTTTTATGTCTTGTTTTCTGCTCAGTTGTGATTAAGGTGTGGTCTAATTATTTTTCTCTTGTTCTGTGGAAGTTGCAAGATGACCTTGTCTGATGGTGTTGTGTTGACAAGTGTTTACATGCTACAGAAAAACAGCATGGTCCAGCAATTAAAGCCAAGACTGACTGCAGTCAAGTCATTAATGATTTTAATACTCGATAACAAGAAATGAATAAGTCTGTTCACATTTCTTTGTATGACTCTGGGAACATCTCAAAATGGAACTTTGGATGAATGAATATAAATATACAAATTAAATTTTACAAATTGGGAAAATGACTATGACTTATTTATACTCCCACATGCAGTAATTGTGGATTCCTTATCAGCACCTAGTTTTTAATACTCTATTTGTCAATTCCCTCAATTACCACAGAATTTCTCAGAAATAACTTAAATTTACTATTATTATTTTTGTTCTTGATTTTATTATCATTTCTATTATTATGCCAGATCCTTTTATTCCAAGTTATGATTTGTCTTTTGTTCCATTATGATCTAATTTTCTAATTAGAGAAGAATTATATAAAGGCACAAATTGATTAAATAAATTCTAAGCAAAATAAATGCCAAAAAATGCCAATAAAAATTATTCTAGACCATAAGTTAGAGAGTCTTCCAAACTGAATGAATGACTTAGGATGATTTATTCAATTAACTAGAATAAATAGTAATATCTTTGTCCAGTTCATAAGACAAAGCTAGAACACAAAATTTGGTTTCTGCTGTGGAAAAATTTGAAGTGATGTTTGTGTCCTGACTAAACTCCTATGATGAAATTCAGATCTCCAATGTGCTGGTTTCTAGAGACAGTGCCTTGTGCAGATGATTAGGTCATGAATAAGAAGCAAAGTTGCTTCCTATCTTTCTCGATGCCATGTGAGGATATTTAACTAGGAAGAAGTGCTAACCATTCATCAGATATGCAGGTGCCTTGATGTTGGTTTTATCAGCCTAATGAACTCTGAGAAATAAATGTTTCTTTTTTAAGCTGGTAATCTTCAGCAATATATAAAAGTGTTTTAAACCAAATAGAACAAATTCCTTTAGAAAAATTAAAAATGCATCTTTTATATGGTTAAATACATTTATTTTCTGTTTTCTCATTATGTGTACATACCAAGAAATAATTCAATCTTGTGACAACAGCTGTTACATAACTTAAATCTACTAAGTTTTAAGGAAAATGTTGTATATAATTTACAATTACATACAATTTCACTTAATTTAAGAATCAGCTGTTTTAATTTTATCCTAGTCACACATATACATATTCAATAACTAGTTCACACTTTTAGCAGATACCTAATGGACAAATATAATTATTTAAATCCTACTAAGCATATTTAAATAGAGAATAATTGGCAACTTAGTAAACTAAAATTAGCATAACTATTGATGCATACTGTTCAAAAAACATTTAGATAAATGTTACAAATTATATTTTATAGACTATAAGAAGCCTGGACAAATTATAAGTGCTATGAAACTTAAATCTAGGTATTAATTTCCTTTTGACAGCTGAACTTCATAGCGATCTTCAGGACCAGGAGATTTCTATTGGGTCATCTAGAGTAACTTCATGTGCCGTCAGATCAATATTTAATATCTACAAAAAAGGAAAATGATAATTAATTATTTAATCAAAACCACACTTCCCTGTTGTTGTTATAACTAATAATATTTCCATTAAAATAAAAAATAAAAAATAAAAAAAGTAAATAAGATATGCTTCATTTTTCTTTCTATTGTGATGAAATTTTTATTCTGGAGAGTTTGCAACTGTTCCAGCAACATTCTCACCCTAAACTACCCATTTTAGAGATGATGGAAATGAAATCCAGGGAGGTACAGTAGCTACCAACAGACGGTGAACCAATTATTTTTATTTCATTTCTTTTTCCATATAACTCCTAAATATGGAATTATATATAACTATACTACATAAATCTCTGTTTTCTTATCTAATATTTGAATTCAGTCATTTGTACTCAAAGTTTCGATTTAGAACTGTATTTTCTTGTTCCTCATTCAAAACAGCTTTGGCGAAATCCCTTCCAGGATTTTTATTTTGTATGTGCTACGTTCTTTCCCTGTAGATAATCTCAGACTTTATAGTGGTTAATCATGGAGATAATCAATTAAGCATCCTTAGTCAAAAATCTGTCATAATTTTATGATATGATGATTTCATGAGATGTCACTTTTGATAATCCCAATCACCTATATGATTTTCTGTGTTTTAGCACAGAACATTTGGATTCCATCGTCAAACATGCAAAACAAGGAGGAAGAGAGTTAACCTTTTTTGGTTGTTTTTGCCTGGCACACATCAGCGAGTCTCCTGAATGCTTTATAAAATTAATTGTTCACTAATACCCAGAAATTTTGAATTAACTTACCACATTTACAGTAGTGAGTTTAAAAGGTAGAAGTTAAATGATTGTCTTAATTACTATTAGCAAGGTTTAAACTTGATCTATTCTACATCAAAACTTAAGCTAGCTCCTTTATCAACTGTTTGAAGCAGGACACAGCACTGCGGTATGACAGGTTAAGCTGCCATCTGCAATGCCAGCATCCCAAGTGGGTGCTGGTTCAAGTCCCAGTGATCCATTTTCCATCAAGCTCCCTGCTAATGACCTGGAAAGCAGGAGATGGCCCACATAGTTAGGCTCCTGTCACACATATAGGAAACCCAGAAACAAGGCTCCTGGTTTCAGCTTGGCCCAGCATCAGCTATTGCAGCCTTCTTTCTCTGTATAATTCTGCCTTTTAAATACATAAACAAATAACTTTAAAAAAAATAAAAAGCAACAGTTAAAACACATAGCTCTTATATATAATGCCTTGTATAAAAATCAAGTAGGCATAATCTTTGCTAGGAAAATGTCTTTAAAATTTTAGTGATAGAGCTATTAAATCATTGTATAAAGTTCCCACAACTATATGTAGAAGGGAAATCAGGATAGAAAAATAAACTGACCCTTCATTCCTTTCCCTACATATCTGTTAAGGCTTGAAAACTGCAGGGGCTCATAAATATTCGTTTTATGGCAGTAGAAGAAACTGCATATTCATATAGGTTGAAGTAAAATCTTTTGAAACCATTGCAGCAATGAAATTTCATCAAATACTTTTTCTTATAATGTATTTTGTGTGTGTAGGCTGAGTGAAGTGGGCAACATGACACAGTGGACTCAGGCTGCAACTGAAGATGCCTGCGTCCTGCATGGGACTACGTGGGTTTGAGTTCTGGCTATCCCTCTTCTGATCTAGCTGCCTGTAACGTGCCTGCTAAGGCAGTGGAAGTACTTAGGCTCTTGCCACCCAAGGGGGGAGACCCAGATGGTGTTCTGGGCTATTGGCTCTGGACTGGGTTAGCTCCTCCTGTTGGGGTGCATTTGGGGAGTGAATCAGAAGATGGAAGATTTCTCCTTCTGTGTCTCTCCCATGTCACTTTGCCTTTCAAATAAATTAATCTTATTTTTTTTTTGTGTGTGTGTGTGAATATGTTTAAAATCCCTGGAATAAACTTTGGAAAAAATTTATTTTATGTTACACATTTCATCAAAATGAATATGAAATAAAGTGACATTTTAAAATATTTTATTTGACTTGTTCAGCTATATTTACTATTAAGTATTGTTTTATTTTTCATCACTCTAATAGTAAATGAAGAATAAGGAATATATAAAAGAAACTCTCATTTTATTGTTCTGATTCAACACTGAGTAACATAACAAAATTGATTTCTAATTTTAAATAATTTCTAATTAATTATGATTGTTCTTTATTCTTGAAGAATTAATTTCCATTTTCAGAGACTCAGTTTCTTTATCTGTTATATAAGATCACTAGATTTAAACAGAAATCCCTTTACTTTGAAATTGCTTAATGTTTAAATGTAGATATTTTACTTTTAAAAATATTTTTGACAGTTAGCGAATATGGATAACAATGAGGTGATTTAGAGGTCTCATGTCATTTAATCTTACTTTGATGATATAAAGACAATTATAAAATAGATATCATTAGATTGATTTATATGACAAGTTGTTAAGGATAATATCATAGAGATAAATATAGAGGTTTAATGAAAATGAATTTATGTGTATGATCATAATTCATAGTTATTTCTATTTAGGGCTGAGAAATATCAGTCTATGGAGATGTTTTCAATAGCCTTATTAAAAGACATTATGTCACTTACCTCTTGGGCTTGGGTTTGGTTAAATATAAGTGGATAATTTATTTCATTATACATTAAATTAACTTCATTGATCAAAGTGTTTCCTATGCCCCATACATGGACATATCCAAGTCTTATTTCAGTTTTATTTATGTAACCAGTTTTCAATAGCGTGCTTGTCAAAGTTGTCTATAAAAATAAAGAGAAATGTTTAAACCCTTCATTTGCAAAAATATTTTAAATATATGTATTTCTGTTAATCCAAATATATTTAAAATAATTTAATATATATAAAATATGTAAAAGTATACTTTAACAATTTAAGCAAATTGTTTACTCATACTTGAAATATGGCATTTTATACAACAAACATGAAATAAATTTCAAATATTAATACAATTACATCTAAATACTTTTACGTACCTTATTTAAATTAAATTGTACTGATAAATACAGGTCTCTCTCATAGGTATCTGTAGAAAGAGAAAAGGCAGTATCTTTTTATGTCCAAAGAACAAGATGAAATATTAGTGTAGTTTGCTTTTCTTTCCAAAATAAACAGTGTCAAGTACTGTCAATACATATACATTCTTTTTTCTAATCTTATTTAGCTTGTTCATAAACTGTCCAAGGAACATTGAAAACATGAGTCACCACAGACTGTCCTAAAGGAAAAGATCAGTTGTGTGTGTACTTGTGTGTGTGTGTGTGTGTATCCATGTGTGACTGTGTCTGTTCTGTGTCTGTGTCTGTCTGTGTGGGAGATAACATTAAAATAGGGGCAGGTCTGAATTCACATTATCACATATCTCTGGGCAAGTGGGGAGAAATTCAGTTGTTAGAGGTTCTTACTGATTAATTAAAATCAAACTATCACTAATACAGAGTTTTATTCCTCTCCTTAACTCTTTTTTTTAAGATTTTATTTATTTATTTGAGAGGTAGAGTTATAGGCAGTGAGAGGGAGAGACAGAGAGAAAGGTGTCCCTTCCATTGGTTCACCCCCCAATGGCTGCAAAGGCCAGAGCTACATGGATCTGAAGCCAGGAGCCAGTTGCTTTTTCCTGGTCTCCCATGTGAGTGCATGGGCCCAAGCATTTGGGCCATCTTCTACTGCTTTCTCAGGCCATAACAGAGAGCTGGATTGGAAGAGGGGCAGCCGGAACTAGAAGCAGCATCATATGGGATGCCAGCGCCATAGGCAGAAGATTAACCTACTGCGCCACAGCACCACCACTCCTTAACTCTTTAAAGTATAATCTTGCTGTATTCAAAGTCAATTTTAATAAAACATGTTAGCAAAAACTAAGCACTTTTTATTTACCAAATTCTAAGGATGTCACGACTACTTTAATAATATTATTATTCCCATTATGGAGGAGTCAAATGACTCCCAAAGCAATCAAAGAAATTGCCAAAAAGAAAATAACTAACAACTGCCAATGATTGGAATCAAGCTCAAGTTTCCTTGATTTCTATAACTGCATTTATATTTAAAAGAACCAATAAGTGTGTATAAATAGAAAGGGAAAAGTGGAGTAAAATGAATGCCTGAAACAAGTAATTGGGGTAACACTGAAAATGCAGCATATTTTAATGCCCCCTTCACATATATATGATTGTACCGTACTAATTAATCTACTGAAAATAATTTGTAATTGATTTCCCTGATACTAAAGTTGATATTTTGCCCCAAAACTCATTCCATGAATATATTAATCCATGTGTGGTTAATTTAACATACATTACAGGGCTTATTGGCATTAACATGCCTTAACTATTATAGTTTCAATTTTTAAATACACAATTTTAGCATAAATTTATTAAGAACAGATTTCTAAGTTTAGAATTATAGGATAAAAAGAAAAATGGGAGTTACCAAAAATTGTAATCAGTTTTGTTTTTACTTTTAATGAATAAGAGGAAGACACCAGATATAATCTTAGTCAAGGACACACACATTTCTACTTTATTAGAATAAATAAGACAAATTAACATTTTACTAGGCTACAATTTGCAAACTGGAATGCTCAAAATTTACTTAATGAATATGTTAAGACAACTTCATTTTGAGCTATAGTTGGATTTTCTTTGAAATAAATTGTCAGCAAATTATTATTATGCTACAACATTTGAATGTATTTGTTTAAAAGGAAGAATCAATTCATATATGTGCCTTCAACTAGATTAGCATGCTTTCTCTGAGAGAAATCTCAGAATCTCTTAAGAGATTCTAATAAATTAAACAACCAATCAATTGTACATGGTTGTTGCTGTTTCCTCAAGATTTCAGAGAATTATTTGAAATCATCACACTTATATAAAATATACTAAGATGTTGATATATAACAAAATAAACAGAGATAATTGTCTAGAAAATTCTGTATGCTTGCATTAAGAGGTAATTAAGGAATATCTTAATTTTCCTGTCACTTTGCAGTGATTTAAAGAAATAAATCTGCTGTGATTTTTTAATAGAATAAGGGCAGGTGTCAAGTTCTTTCATAGGTATCTTGGTTTAATAGGAAGAGTTGTAGCAAGTATTTTAAGGAAAGCTGTGTTTCCCCAGTTGTTAGAATGAACTAATCCAATTTGGTGAATAGTAAGAGTCAAAGATCAAAAACAAGGATGCGAATTATGCATATCTCAAGTTTATAGCTCTGAAAACTCATCTCCAACAAATTTAATGTGAATGATGAATATTGGGCCCAGGTGAGACAGAAAGGCTACATCCAAAGTCTGTAGAACCTCACTTAATGTGTAAATGAAGGTCTGAGCTCTAAAGACAAGCATTCTAAGAACAGAAGTTGATTCTTTCTTTATGAATCAGAAAATATGAGGAAGATTGTACTTTTTCCAAGGAACTTGCTCAATAGTATGTGATTCTTATGTGAAATTTCTGATATATACTCTATATTAATATATGCTTTTTACTGATTTGATATTTAATTGACACATATAAATTGTACAAATTTAACACAGCATCACATGTTTTGATACATGTACAGATCCTGTAATATTCCAGTCAGAGTAAACTTATGTATCTTCTCAAATATTTATCATTTTATCATTGTGTAAGTATTCAATATGACCTCTTCCAATTTGTCTGCAATGCACAGCATATTATTGCTAATTGCAGTTAGTGTACTGTGCAATAGAATACATGAACCACTTTCTTATGTCTAACAATATCTTAGTACCTTTGATAATTTTTGTCCATTCCTCCCTAACTTTCCCCCAGCCTCCAGTAGCCACTATTCTGCTCTCAACTTCCATGAGAAGTTTTTTTACACTCCATATATTAGTGAGATCAGTTACTAATAGATTCTTATTTTTTATGGTTGCAGGATATTTATCTGAAAAAATGAGACATATACATGTCTGTGGCATTAATGAAAATTCTGTTATCTATGGATATATAATTTATTTAAATTGCAGTGTCCCACTCTTAAGAACTTCAGCTGTGCACAGATGTTAGTCTTAATGACTAAGATTTTGTCATGAAAATGTTCAAAATCCTGGTTCAAAGTCCTAGTAGACATGGCATTGGTAATAGTAGTCAGTAATCTTTACTCACTACGAGTGTTGGCATGAACATAAGAATCTCCCAGGGTATTTTGCTCAAAGGTAGTTTCCCGGGTTTCTTCTCCAACTAATGAAATCTGGATGCCACCCCACACCATGAGTCTGTATTATTAACAAACTATCCCAGATACTTCTAATGCCAGTGGACAAATGAGCATACACAGCTAGGGCTAGGACTTTAGCAGTTCTGACAGGTCTTTAGAAATAGTCATGGATGGAGTAAACATAGATTCAAGGGTACATTCTCAAGTGAAAATAATCCTTAATATTAACATCAAAATAAACATATAAGCAAAATCAATAGCCACAAAATATGGAGAAATACTCTCTTGAGTTTGGTTTCTGAGCAACCTCCTTGTGTTAAAGGCATCCCTTGTGCATGAATACGTGCACATGGAAAGTGGGGATCCTGGGCCCACACTGTGGCTCACTAGACTAATCCTCCGCCTGCAGTGCCAGCACCCTGGGTTCTAGTCCCGGTTGGGGCGCCAGGTTTTGTCCCGGTTGCTCCCCTTCCAGTCCAGCTCTCTGCAGTGGCCCGGGAAGGCAGTGGAGGATGGCCCAAGTGCTTGGGCCCTGCATCTGCATGGAGACCTGGAGGAAGCACCTGGCTCCTGGCTTCGGATCCGCGCAGCGCGCTGGCTGCCAGCGGTAGCAGCCATTTCGGGGGTGAACCAATGGAAGGAAGACCTTTCTCTCTGTCTCTCTCTCTCTCTCTCTCTCACTGTCTAACTCTGCCTGTCAAAAAAAAAAAAAAAAAAGGAAAGAAAGTGGGGATCCGTCTGAGTGGAACATACACACACCAAATATCAGTGATATGAAAAGCACAATGCTAACTTCTGGAAGGAAAACACCAATAAATATATTATCCATGCCTGCATAAATTTCTTAATCATTTATATATCTACCATAGAGTTTAGTTATATGATGATGAGGGAGTCTTTAAAGGTTTGTGGCATTGCTTATTAATTTAAATTGATCCAACTAATTATTAGATGTTTTTGGCTTTAAATGTTATTAATAGCTTTGTAGTAAGCTTCAAAAGTACAAGAATAAGATGTGAAAGAATATGTGCAGCATCAATTACATTTATCTATCAAAGAGAATACTCACCTATAGTGTCCCCATCATCCCAGAAGAGAGATCCTTGTGCCATGTGATTATCATCTGCAGCAACAATGAGCTTCATGTACTTCTGTCGACTTTAAAAAAGAAATATATAATTTTACTTATGTTTGTATGACAGCATATGTATAGCTAGGTATTGTCATCTATGCAAGTAACCCGAGGAACATAAATAAACATAATTACAAAAAATGCAAACCGATTTAGATAAAGAAAATCAAGAGTTCTACTTTTAAATACATTAATAAGAATGATATGACTATAGTTTATTTCTTATTGCATAGAATATATCTTATATGTCCTTTGATCTCAAGAAATTATCCATTGTAACAAATAAAAAGTTGTCTCAGGACTGGTGCTGTGGTACAGCAGGTTGGACTGTCTTCATGCAGAAAAGGGAAACTACTGGCCAGGTGGTTACTTAAGAATGGTGATAAATAAGACATCTAGGTTACTCTTTATCTTACTATGGAACAAGTCCTCTAAGAAACAGGTCAGCTTCCTCTGTGAACAGCAGGAGACTTACTAACTTAAAAGAATGGTGATACTATCAATAGATAGCTATATTTTCATGGACTATAATGAGCAAAGAAATATAACTCAGGACAGGTAAATGGAAGCAGAGAAAAGGAAACAGAAAAGAGGTGGAAAGGAGCAATACTGAATGTTTATAAAGAGATTCAAAAAAGGAACTATCCAGTGCTAAAAAGAAATGAGAAACTGAGCCATGAAAACACATGCAGGAAATTTTAAATTTTATTACTAAATGAAAAAAAAAAAGAAAGCAAAAGGCTCCAAACTGTACAGTTCCAACTATGTGACATTCTGGAAAGGCAAAATTATAGAGATAGTAATAAGATCAGTAGATACAATGGATTAAAGCACAATAAATAAATGGAATACAGAAGAAGTGTAGGGCAGTGAAACTGTACATATGTGATGGTACACTTGCCCAAACCCACAGAATAGGTAACACTGAGAGTAAACCCCAATATGAACTGCAGACCTTGCCTAACAGTATCAATGTAGGCTGATCGCTTGTAACAAATGTACTGTGCTTCTGGGGTATGGTAATACTGGAGGAAACTGAATGTGCCAGATGGGATAGGGGTTTTATGGACTTTCTTCTCACATTTGCAGTGAATCTAAAAGTGCTCTAAAAATAAAGTATTGAAGAAGAGGTTCAGGGGCCAGCAGAGGGGTAAGCTGTCTGTTTCATTTCCCATAGAGCTCCCTGATGATGCTCCTGGGTAAGCAGTGGATGATGGCCCAAGTATTTGGGCCCTGCCGCCATTCCTGGCTTTGGCTTGGCCCAACCTTGGCTGTTGTGGCCATTTGGAGAGTAAACAAAATAGATGAAAGATCTCCCTCTCTCTGTTTCTCCTCACCTCTCTCTGTAACTCTGCATTTTAAATAAATAAATAAATCTTAAGAAAGAAAAAAGAGGCTCATAAAATACTATATTTTCATGAAGTATATCATGGCGTTTTTCACATATCACAGGCAGAAAAAAGATGAGTTAATGGAGGAAGTCATTCAAGGTACAAGTTACTCATTTGTCATTGCTTCTGCATGTTATCCACCCACATAAAGGTTTAAGGATAGAGACTTATCTAACTGTCTTATCTGGACAGCAGACCTTTTAGAAAATCTTTAGGGTTGCTAGGGGCTTGTCCTAAGAAGGCAGTCCTTATAAGAGAGTTGATTATGCAAGCCAAGTTTGGTCCAGCAGTTTTCTGGCTCTGGTTAACCAAATGGACTCCACCACTGCCATTCTCCATCAGACACCAGACTCATGGGGCTGTAATATCTTGAACTGTGACTCTCCAAAACTCTAAGCTGATACAAACCTTATTTCCTCCTTAGTAATTCCTGTTATTTTAGTTAAGTCATTAAATGTTGACTAATAAACCACACATCATACAAAGCTTCCCTAAACTTGGGGTTCCTTGGCTGTGACAAAACCTGCTACCCGTGCAGCATCTACTTGGGCTACTCCATATCATTGCCATGGGACTTTGGGACCAAGGAATGTTGAAATTCACAGAAAGTTTCTGCTTTGTGCTATGCCACAGGCTAACTTAATAGCTTAAAAGCGGGTCAAATCTCAGACCATTCCTAATTCCTGACATTTCCAGTTTAGTGCATCACAGATTTTAATATCATCTTGATAATGGTTCAATATGATCTCAACAACAGTTCACTTACCTTAAAAATGTGGTTCGAGCAGGTTCCTGACATGGTAGGATGTGACCACCACGAACATGTAGATTTATTGCATCATAAGGAGTGTTAAAATCTTGAAATTGTCCTCTGATTCCAATATCTTCTCCCTGAAAATGAGAAATGGAAACAAAATCAAGAGGGCCAGAAATGGAGTCATAAGTAACATTGGTACTTGAGGTGGCACATTTATAAGATCAAATGACATACTTTGTGATTTATGAAATATTAAATACACAAACATAGTCAGGAAAACATGCTGTTTAAAGCATACCCTTAAGTCATGCTAGTTCAATCTAGGTCCTTATGCTATCTCTGAAAGTGATTTATAGCTATTTGTTTCTGTGGAACTCATAGGCAGAATGTGTATGGATTTTTGAAAGGTCACAAAAGCTGTTCTAGAGTTGTCATGCACATTATTCTCAGAGGGAGTGCTTTAGTTTTAATGATCATTTTGCATATCCAGTAAAGGGGAATGACCTTTCTGTATACAATGTGCACTTTCATTTTATTTCTTAAAGTGAATCAATGACCTGATAACATACTATAGCAGAATAAATTAACTCTCAATGTGTGTTAATTTGATTCAGCTCTAATTAGCAAGACATATTTTACTGTTTTCAAATAGAAAGTAGACCAAATATAGCATTGGTTACTATCAATAGGCATCCAAACTGTTACCTCTTTCTGTTCAGTCGGTCCCCAGAATTCCCTAAATACTTACCGTATGATAGTCAAACCACCGAGCATTAGGGACATAGCCACGTACAACAGTAGTATACTGGAAATTAAAGATACAATAATTAAAAACATACATACAAACAAACAATTTTGTGAGCAAAATAATAGTAGGACTTACAGGTTCCAACACAGGGGTAACCATAAATGCTGGACCCCACAGAAACTGTAGAAATATGTCCCAAGTTGTTCTGTCATCAAAGAACCTTGAAAAAATTAGAAAAAATAAATCAAATAATATTATCTCATCTGGATACCATAAAACACTATTCAACTTAAATTTGATACTATGGGTTTTTGGATTAAAATGAAAACCAAATTATAGGGGTTAGTTGTGGCTCTGTAGGTCAAGCCATCACTTGCAATGCTGGCATCCCATATTAGAGTGTGGGTTCAAGTCTTAGCTCCTCCATTTCTTATCCAAATTCCTGCTGATGTGCTTAGGAAGCCAGCAGATAATAGCTTAAATCCTTGGGCCCCTGACACCCACATAGGTGATCCAGGTGAAGATTCTGTCTCTCTTTCTCTCTCTCTTTCTCTCCACCCCCCCCCCACTCTAGTCACTCTACCTTTTGAAGAAATAAATAAATTTGAAGCAAATGAAAAACAGAGGCCAATGTTGTACACAGTGGGTTAAGCCACCACCTAAGATGCTGGCATCCAGTATGGTTCTGGCTCGAGTCCTGACTGGTCCATTTTTGATCCACCTCCCTGATAATGCAGATGAGAAGGCAGTGGAAGATGGCCCAAGTACTTGGACCTTTGCCACCCATGTGGGCAATCCAGATGGAGCCCCAGACTCCTCTATTTTTTTTTTCAACCTGGCCCAATCCTGACCACTGGAGTCATCTAGGGAATGAACCCGCAGATGGAAACTTGCTCTTTCTCTCTTCTCTCTCTGTTATTCTTTCTCCCTTCCCCCACCCCAGTAACACTGCATTTCACATAAATAAATGGATATTTAAAAATGAAAACCAAACCATGAGAATAATCTCATCATTTGGATTTTAATGCACAGTGTAATAATTTATGAGTAAAGCTACATATAACTGAATAAATATTCCTGAAAAAATGCAAAAGATTATGATAGAACACAGGGTAACTGAAAGAAATAGCCTTGGAAGAGGCAATATAGAAGTGCAAATGTTAACTTCACCTAGTATATGAACAAAAACTAGGAAACTCAAACTGTGAACATTCTCAAAAAGAATTATGAAACTTGTAAGAATTCAATTTGTTAACTTTAGAGTTTGCCTATCCTCCTCAGGTTAGAGCTCTCTCATAGTGGTTTTCATGGCCTTAAAGTTGCTTCCATATGTTATCAGATGTTCAAATATTATATACAAATGGCTAGAAAACATAAAATCTCTTGTATCATTTGAGAAAAGTCACAATGAAATGTTCACATTTCTTCTTCAATTGAAATAAAAGTTCAAAGTTTATTTTTAAATGATTTTATTCAAAATTTTATTGTATTAAAATCTGACACTAATGCTGAACTGGACTGCTCAGCTTACTACTTTATCAACAACCCAAAAAGCAAAGTTCCAGCCATTTTCAATAGGGCAAGAATCTGCATAGTTAATAATAATCCTTCCAATTGAAGACTCAGTCCAGAGCCAATGCCATAGCTCTCCTGGGACATTTAAAGGAATTTAAGAAAAGGAGGAAAGTCTGTAAGTGAAAGAGAAAGGAGATCAATCAAATGCTATCAGAAATAAAGAAAGGATTACACAAGATAAATTAATAATTTGAAGCTGTCATCAACTTGTTAACTTTCCATGTGTAGTGGCTGGGGCTGGGCCAGGGTCAGAGCCAGGAACTAGGAACATAATCCCATCTTCTCACATTGGTGGGAAGTACCCGACTACTTGAGCTATTACTAGTTTTTTACCAGGGTTTGCATTAGCAGGAAGCTGGAGTTAGGAGCCAGAGCCGGAAATCCAACCCAGACAGTTTGATGTAGGATTTAACTGCTAATATGAACTTCTGCTCCCTCATTTTAAGTTGTAAGGGATAAATCTAAAACAAATTTCCAAGAATAATGCTGAAACTGGTCTAGGGAACCTATTTCCATACCTTTAGTAAGAGGTGGGAAGAACTTCTACAGTAAGGCATCAATATTTTGTAGATTTACATAACTGTAGTAAACTTCAATTAAGTAAATTGTGATGAATATCATGACTTATCCCCAGAAATGTTTAAAAATACTCCATGTAGTTATATATGTAATTTTCTGATTCATGGCTGGTATACAGTAGTTATTTTTTAAGAAATTATTAATTTAAATAATAAATTATTTCATTTATTAAAGGCATATATTATTCTATTAGTAGGTTTATTTTTGTAACCAGTTTTTATTAATTCAAAATGAATGCTAAGAACAACAAAAAAATTCCCAATCTAAAATGTTCTATGTTGGACTATGAAACATTATAAGACTCAAATAAATGTAAGCTATCTCTTTGTGGTAGAAAAACAATTTGTACTCACTCATGCATAAGGGGTCGGATAACAGTGCCACCATGAGCATGAATTTCATGCAATTGTGTATAGAAATAAGGTAATAAAGTATATCTAATATTCAGAACATTCCTTGTCATTTCAACAAAAGTTTGATTCCATGAAACAGGGTCTTGTCTCTGAAACAAAGAAAAATAAAATAGTCGTAAATTCATTTTTATTTAGTCATAATATACAAACATATAGATATTTAAAGAAAAAAGTAGGAAATTATATTAATTCATTGTCATACAGTGCAAACTTTATTCAGAAAAATCTTAAGCAATGATAACCCTACCCTTTAAAACAGAGAGAAAGAAGACACAGGATTAACAATTTAATAAGAATAATGAAAATTAAGCCTATGGATTTGATTTACTGTAGATGAATATGCAAAGTAGAGTCCACATCTTAATAGATGGTGATTATATTATCAGTGTTGGCATTACTCAGTTTTGGAGGTGAGAAGTATAAGAAAGAAAAGGAAGCTGCAGTCTATAAAAGTGTATTGAAATAAGCAAACACTCAGAGCTTATCATGGTGATCTGGCACATTTTATGTGCTCAGGAAAAAAATTCTTCAGGCACTGAAGAATTAATAATAAAGAAGGAAGAGAAGATCGAATATTGAATGAAATAGAGAACATGTTTGAGTCTGGAAAATTAAAAGTAAAACATTGCAGCACATATTAGTTAGAAAATAATAGTCACAGAAAGTGATTAGTATTTAATACATTAATTTGTTCCAGAGGCCTAAACAATGCTATCATATAATTCCAATGAGAAATACTTTTTGTTGCTGTCAACAGGACTGAGGCTCTTTAGATCTATATTGTATTTCTGAAATTTCCAATTTTTATCAATTTCAGGAATAAGGAAGTTTTAATGATGATTGACTTAACACTGGTATATGTAGTGTAAGAATAGGCAAAACCTTGAAAGTAAAAGTGGTTCAAGAAATATTATGTGATTTAATTCTTACTAAATTCGAAGTCAAGTAAGAAGAAAGCAGCAAAAACCATATTTGTGGCTTACTGACTTCATTATTACAATTTTGATTAAACATTTTGATGCATGATATAACTTGTAAGCCATACATTCATAAATGTAATAATATTAACATATTTAAACTGATAGGTAAATTTATGATCTATAGATTTTTTTTAAAAAATCTCTAATTCTCTTACTTTTTCTATTTTAAGATTTTACTTATTTATTTAAAGTTAGAGTTATGAAGAGAGAGAGAGAGAGAGAGAGAGAGAGAGATCTTCCATAAGCTGATCCACTACTCAGATGGCTGCAATGGCCAGGGTTGGGACAGGCCAAAGGAAGGAGCTAGGAGCTAGGAGCTTCTTCCTCTTCTCCCATGTGGATGGCATGGGCCATCCTCTGCTGCTTCTCTAGGCCATCTGCAGTGAGCTGAGTCAGGAATGGAGCAGTCAGGATATTTAACCTGCAATGCAACAATGTTGGGCCCTATCCTTCTTTTTATTTTTCTCAGAAACTCCAACCACATTAGTATCTCAGGGTTTTCATGTTTTTCCCACCTGAATTTTCCTCCTGTTATTTATCTTTATTTTCTCTGCTCAAACGTCACTTCATCCTATACCTCCCTAACCCCTCCTTCTAAAACAAGACTCTCATCAGTCTCTACGTCCTTAGCCACTCTATTTTTCCTTCTTACACACCATTTATTTGTATGTAACATACTATCTATCTATCTAAATGTAAATGTATATATATATATATGTGTGTGTGTGTGTGTGTGTGTGGGTGTGTGTGTGCGCGCGTTCATGGCTGTAGGTGTATATATAATTGTATATCATCTTTTATCATCCTTAGACTATATGAATAACTAGGACACAGACTATAAGTACTAAGTAGTAGACTTTCGATAAACACATGCTGAATTAATGCCATTCCACGCTTTTACAGATTCCTGCCCTACTCCCTGATATTACAGCCTTCTAGATTGCACTGTTGACAGTAACTTTTTCCTACTAAAATATTTTTATTCCATCATATTATATCTATCTCTATTGCCATACTCCCAAACTCTTCCAAAAAGTGCTCCATCCTGCCTTCTTTCCTTCTGTCCTTCTATGCTCTCCTTTTATTTTAACTAAAATTTCCTAGAGGTGGCAGACATTTCAGTAACTAGTTTAGAACCCACTCTTCATAAATCAGTTCTACTTTCAATTCTTCTATGATGCACATGTTGCTAATTTGTCTTTTATCTGCCCTGCACTGAAATTCAGTGTCACAAAGTATATATTTTTTAGATATAGTTTCTAATTATTTATACCTTCCCTGATTTTCAGCGTTACCTCTATAATCACTCAACAATTCTTTAGTCAATTTAATAAAGTGCATAGATGTGCCACCACACAGAAATTTGTCCTCATCTCTTTTCCTTTTGTATTTTCTCTGCATTTCAATAAATTGTTTTATAATTTGTCTTATATATCTGCCCATATCATTCATTCATGCAAATGATTTTAACTCTCAAGATTTAGCTTGAATCTGACTTCTTTCTTTTTCATTACCATTTGAAAAAAGTTCCAGGCCATAAGTTTCTTTTTTACTATTTCCAAACTATATAGGACAGCAGTAAACATACAGTCACGGTCCCTAACATATAATGGAGTTTATGCTTCCAATCAGAAAATCTCAGAGTAATGGGTTTAGATGTCTTCCGTGAATATGCAGATTCAAAACATTGATCTGGAAATCAGAAGGTTAAGGCACTTTCTATTCCAAAGCTTCTAAATTTGGTTGGAAAAAAGAAATCAAATGCAGATATTACATACTCTAGTAAATTGAATGTTGTGATTTCTTGCAAATGGATAAAATGCTCCAAGTTGTGTCCAGCGAGTACAGAGATGATATTCTGAATCATTGAAGAAACCACAGATGTCTGCTCCAGTCTAAAAGATATTATTACATTTAATACACGTTCAATGGTTTATATTATATTTCGTGAATATAAATGAAACAAATTTACTTACATATGATATTCCAAAGAGACTAAATTCCATCATACCTAAAAAATAGGAAAAAATTTAAAAACTACTATTTCATATATTTTTTATTTCTAGTAATGAAAAAATTTTTTTAATATCATCTCCAATTAAATGAGGTATTTTTAAAACTGTTAGTACATTTTCTTTACTTATTGCATATTATTTTCTGAATAGTGTCAATAATGTTTATAAAAACAGAACACAGCTGCCTTGACACTTGTATGATGATATACTAGGAGCAGAGACTGTTATGAAAATGTAGTGGCACAATGTATCAGTAGTGGATTTTCCCAGTTTCATTTTTAAAAATAAAGAAAATGCTTGTGTAGTTATTTAAGAATAAGTCATTATTATTTGAAATAAACTTAACTATTCTTATTGATTAAATTCTCTAAGAAATGGATAAAATATTACATTGTACATCAACCGTCAGGACAAGAGCTGATCAAGTCACTGTTTCTCATAGTGTCCATTTCACTTCAACAAGTTTCCCCTTGGGTGCTCAGTTAGTTGTCGCCAATCAGGGAGAACATATGATATTTGTCCCTTTGGGACTGGCTTAATTCACTCAGCATGATGTTTTCCAAATTCCTCCATCTTGTTGCAAATGACCGAGTTTCGTTGTTTTTTACTGCTGTATGTACAATGTAATACTTTATCCATTTTAGTATTTTTTTTGTTCTAGTACCATTGGTTGAACTCTGTAATTAACACACAATTATTCTTAGGTGTTTAAATTTTAACTGAAAAGTGATCCCTGTTAGGAATTTGGAAAACATTATGCTGAGTGAAATAAGCCAATCCCAAAGGGACAAATACCACTTGTTCTCCTTGATAGGTGACAACTAACTGAGCACCAAAAAGGAAACCTGTTAAAGTGAAATGAACACTATGAGAGACAGTGACTTGATCAGCCCTCACCCTGACTATTGATGAGCAGCTTAATATGTTATCCCTCTTAGTATTTTTTTTGTTTGTTCTACTTAATACTTTTGGTTGAATACTGTAATCAATACACAATTCTTCTTAAGTGCTGAAACTTAACTGAAAAGTGATCGCTGTTAAATATAAGAGTGGGAATAAGAGAGGGAAGAGATGTGCAATTCGGGACATGCTCAAGCTGACTTACCTCAAACAGTAGAGTTAGAAACATACCAGGGGATTCGAATTCAATCCCATCGAGGTGGCATGTACCAATGCCATCTCACTAGTCCCAGTGATCAATTTCTTTTCACAATTGATCGTAATGATAGGACTAAGAACCAAAGGGATCACATAAACAAGAATAGTGTCTGCAAATACTAGCTGATAGAATAAAAAAGGGAGAGAATGATCCAACATGGGAAGTGAGATACACAGCAGACCCATAGAATGGCAGATGTCCTAAACAGCACTCTGGCCTCAGAATCAGCCCTTAAGGCATGCGGATCTGGCTGAAATGCCCATGAGAGTATTTCAGGCATGGAAAGCCAAGACACTCTGGGGGAAAAAAAAAAAAAAAACCTAAATGAAAGATCTCCACTAGTGAGATCCCAGTGGAAAGAATGGGTCATCAAAGAAGGAGGTACCTTTCTCTGAAGGGAGGAGAGAACTTCCACTTTGACCATGGCCTTGTCTAAATATGATCAGAGTCAGTGAACTCAGGGGGCTTCCATAGCCTTGGCAGCTCATAACAAGAGCCTAGGGTGATTACTGAGGCCATAAACAAGAGTGTCAATTTGGTAAGTCAACAACAGGAGTCACTGTGCACTTACTCCTCATGTAGGATCTTTGTCCTTAGTGTGCTGTACATCATTGAGATTTAATGCTATAACTAGTACTCAAACAGTATTTTTCACTTTATGTTTCTGTGTGGGAGCAAACTGTTGAAATCTTTACTTAATGTATGCTAAACTGATCTTCTGTATATAAAGAGAATCGAAAATGAATCTTGATGTGAATGGAAGGGGAGAGGGAGTGGATAAGGGGAGGGTTGCGGGTTGGAGGGACGTTATGGGGGGGAAGCCATTGTAATCAATATTCTGTACTTTGGACATTTATATTCATTAAATAAAAGTTAAAAAAAATAAATTCTCTAAGAAATGATCACTTCAATAAAATAGAATACATTTGATTTTCTAGTTCTTTTTTTAAACAATATTTATAAACTTTGTTTACCTTGAATCTATTCATTATTTTTTTGTATTTATTTGACAGGTAGAGTTATAGACAGCGAGAGAGAGACAGAGAGAAAAGTCTTCCTTCCCTTAGTTCACTCCCCAAATGGCCGCTGCGGTCAGTGCTGTGCCGTTCAGAACCCAGGAGCCAGGTGCTTCCTCCTGGTCCCCCATGCAGGTGCAGGGGCCCAAGCACCTGGGCCATCCTCCACTGCTTTCCTGGGCCACAGCAGAGAGCTGGACTGGAAGACGAGCAACCGGGACTAGAACCCTGCGCCCATATGGGATGCCGGCGCCACAGGCAGAGGATTAACCAAGTGAGCCATGACTCCAGCCCTGAATCTATTCATTATAAGACGTTTTAATACTAAAGGTGAAACAAAAATGTACCACTTCTTTAAAATTATAGTGTATTTTAATTTCTTTATTTATATAAAGGGAGCAAATTTCATGTATTTTATATATACAGTTTTAAGAACATAAATATACTTCCTTCCCCCCTGGCTCACATCATCTCTCTTCTTTCCTTTCTTATTTTTCTTTTATTTTTCACAATTATATGCTTTCAATTTACTTTGTAATCACGAATTAATTCTCCACTAAATAAACAATTCAACAAGTAGTAAGCAGAAAAGCCACTGTTCCTCAGGAGCAAAGACAAGGACTTTAAATAATAATCATCTCAAAGTGTCAATTTCACTTATGTTCATAGTGCCTTATTTATAATTTATTCTACCATTGTCAAATATCTTTTTAAATATTTAGTTTGAAATATTCTTTAGCATCTCTCAATGATTGTTATTTTGTAGAATCCATAATTTCTATTCCCTTCTAATTTGTAGTTCTAGATGTTCTCTTTTCTAGCTCTTGCCCTTTTCATAAAGAAACTGAAAAAACAGTAAAATTATTTTTAAAATAAATCAGTAGCATAGTTTCTGCACAACATCCTTGATCTTATTTCTTGGGCCAGTGGTTTTTCATAATGCTATGACTTGTAAAACTCAAGGACAGAAGCACATAATTTTGAAAATTTATGTTACATGAACTAGCAACAGCATAAGCGGTTATCAAAGGAAAAATTCAAAAGACTAAAAATGGAGATGAAGACTCTCACATACCAATGATCGATTTGTCCATATTGTCCCACCGTGCATAGTTGTCTCCAAGCCAGTGTCCTGCCCATCGCCCAGCAGTAGGATATGTAGAACGAGAAATAACTATCCCTCTTTTGCCAGTTGTCTTCTGCAAGGCACTGATGTACATAAAAAAGTATTCTGAGTTTTTGTTAACCTATACGATATTTTCATCAAATATTTCTACTCATAACCACTGAGTAAAAGTGTTTGATTTATGGTGTTTATGTTGAATCTTATTACAACTAATACTTTATATGTGAGTTTTGTCTGCTATACTATGAAAACCTCTTGGGCATGAAAAAATATGATTCTCTTGAACATTTTCCAGAGTATTATGCAGATATTAAATGGCTTTAATGCATTTTTTCAATGAATACAAGCTAACTCGATATATAGTGTAAACTTAACTAATTAGCCAAATAGAACGTTGGCATGTAATGTCAGTTCAAAGATTTTTTTAAACTAATGAATATCTCAAAATAAAGATATGAGACTGAAAATATCAGTCTAAAGAGACATAGATGATATATTCAACAGAGACAACACTATACTCATTAACTTAAAATTTCCTACTTGCATCTTTGAAAAGATGATGTAAGAAAACTATCTTCATTGTTTCATTTTTCTGCAAAAAATATAAAGGGACCAGCTCCTTTGGAGTATAACTATTTCAATATATACCTCAAATATTTACTGACATTTAACAAGAAATAAGTGTGTACTTCTGTAAAAAATAATCAATGATCTAAAACCTATATGAAAACTATCAAAAGAAATTTTGAGTTTGCAACCATAGCTTGTTTTATTTAATTAACATAAATTATTTACAAAAGCAAGACCATCTCAAATTCTCAATATGTTCACTCACAAGAAATATATATTCATGAAGGATTTTTTTCTTGCTTCTTAGGCTTACAAAAACTCTTTTCCAATGCATAAAACTACTTAGTGAACATACACCTCCTTAGATTTCTTATTAAAAATAATTCTGCAGAAAGCATTTTCATAATCAATTTCTGCTAAGGAAAATCTAAGTGCCTATATTGGAAGAATCTCCTCTGTAAATTTTTATACAGAATATTTATTTGAAAAATCATTTACCATTACCAACAATGTAACTTTAAAGTCTAATCCTTTAAATATATTATAATTATCTTTGAAAGGCAGAGCAACAGACAGAGGGGGAGAGATGAAGATCTTCATCCAGTGTTTTACCCCTGAAGTAGCTGCAATAACATCTGGGGCTGGCTCAGGCTGAAGCCAGGAGCCTAGAAATTCATCCAGTTCTCCCACACAGGTGTCAAGGGCCCAAATTCTTGAGCCTTCGTTGCCTTCCCAGGTGCATTAATAGGAGCATGGATCAAAGTGTTTGGTGCTTATCCTGACCCTTCCACTCTGATCCACCTTGGGGTCCCTATTGTGGGATTTCGTTGACAAGTCCGTAGTCATATAATCATGAAACGCTTTTCAACGCATCTATTCTGGGTTGTTTAAAAGTTAGGTAGTAGGGACGATAAGCATGTACAAGATAAGATTAGCAGGTGCAATAATGTGAGAAACTTTATCCATACTCTTTCCTCCAAAATGTTTTCCAATCTTTTACCAACTTCAATCATATACTTCAATGTTGTTTTTTAACCCTGTATGCTAATTAGAACCATGAGAAACTTTTAAAATCCAGATTTTGACACAATATAATAGACCAAATAAATCAGCATTTATTAATAATCTCCAGGTGGGGACTGGTGTTGCTGAGAAGTGGGTTAAGTCACTGGACTACAATGGCAGCATCCCATATAGGCACAATTAGAACCCTGGCTGCTCCACTATGATCCAGTTCCTTGCTAATGTGCCTGGGAGAGCAGGGCAACATGACCAAGTGTTTGGGTCCCTGCACCCATGTGGGAGACCCAGATGAAGCTCCTGGCTCCTGCTTTGGCTTGGCCCAGCCACGGCCATTGTGGACATTTAGGTAGTGAATCAATAGATGGAAGAGCACTCTCTGTCTCTCCTTCTCTCTCTGTAACTCAGCCTTTCAAATAAATAAATAAAGGAGGAAGAGGAGGAGTAGGAGGAAGGAGAAAGGAGAAGGTGGGAAGAGGAAGGAGAAAGGAGGAGGAGGAGGAGGTGGGTGGAGGAGAAGCAGAGGAGAAGGAAAAACTATCTCCAGGTGAACAATGTGCAATCGATAGCTAGTGGTTTAGATTTACTCTGACTTATGTAGTGGCCACTAATTATCTTTTATTTCATAATTAGTGATTTAACCAAAATTAAATAAACTTTAAAATTTGATTGCTGAGTCACACTAACAACATTGCTCGATAAACATATCTGGCTACATACAGAATTATAGAACATTCCTATCATTGAAGAAAGTTTTCTTTGACGCAATAATAAAGACTAGATACACAAACAATGATGTATATTTAATCATCATTGGCCTCATGTGAGTTTCTTAAAAATGATGTGAAGGGCCACAGCAATGATGTAGCAAGTAAAGCCTAGTCTTACAACACCACCATCCAATACGGGCACCGATTTGTGAGCTGCGTGCTCCACTGCCAATCCAGCCAAGCAGCAGAAGATGATCAAAGTGGTGGAGCCACTGTCACCTATGTGGGAGACCTGGATGAAGCCCCTGACTCCTGCTTATGGCCTGGCTCAGCCCTGGCCATTTTGGCCATTTGGGAATTGAACCAGTGGAGGAAAGATCTCTCTGTCTCTTCTTCTCCCTCTTCGTAATTCTGCCTTTCAAATAAATAAATAAAACTTGAAATAAATAAAAAACCAAACCTGTTGATGATTAGTATGAACAATAAAGTTTAGAACCACCAGATCATTCAGAAAGACTGTAATTTGCTAGCTGATTTAAATAGAATTAACTAAGCTTTCATGACATCAAATTATATTTTATCTGTTCATTCATCTATTCAACACTATTTATTGAGCACCTACTGTTTGCAAGATACTCTACTGGCTACATGACAGGGAACAAAATAAAAATAGCCTAGGATTCTTTTTAAAATAAGATGAAAATTAATAATAATAATAGATAAATGGATATATACAAAAATTATATAGATAATATATAAGTTGATATTATCAATGCTTTTTTAATATCCATTTATGTATTGGAAAGTCAAAATTACAGAGAGAAAGGATAGACAGGGAGAGAGATAGAGATTATGCACCCACTGGTTCACTGTCCAAATGGCTACAATTGCCAGTACTCAGACAAGTCCAGACTGAAGCCAAGAGCTTCCTCTGGGTCTCCAACATAGGTGGCAGGGGCCCAAGCACCCAGACCATCTTCCATTGCTTTCCCAGATCATTAGAAGAGAGTTGGATTGAAGTGGAGCAGCTGGGTCACAAATTCTCTCCCATATGGGATGCCGGGGTCGCTGGCTGGGGCTTAACCTGCTAAGCCAAAATGCTTGCTCCAAACAATATTTCTAACTTAATTGAAAAGTAAATTTCAGAGAACAATTGGGAAAAAGGGGCTACCAGATAAGATCACTGACTTTTAAAATATGTAGCATTAAATGTAAAAGCACAACAACAAAAAACGTTTCAGAGAGGATAATTACAAACATTGCTTACTCATAAGTAGGCTTTGCTTGTGACCATCCATAGAGATTGTGAACATCATAATGTAAAACTGATGATCCATCACTAAGAATATGCTCAGTTTCCATGCACATAGTTCTGAAATGCAATCCATCTGTCCGTTTTGTAAGTTCTGGGGAAAATCAATGAAAAAAGTTAATGTATTACAAAATGCCTTATATTGAAATGAAAACTTGTAACTACATATAATCTTTTAAGATTTTTCAAAGATATTTGAAAGTCAGAGTTACACAAAGAGAGAAGGAGAGGCACAGAAAGAGAGAGAGAGAGAGGTCTTCCATCTGCTGGTTCACACCCCAATTGGTCGCAAGGGCTGGGGCTGCGCCAATCTGAAGCCAGGAGCCAGGAGTTTCTTCCAGGTCTCCTGAGTGGGTGCAGGGGCCCAAGGACTTGGGCCATCTATGTACAGCTTTCCCAGGCCATAGCAGAGAGCTGGATCAGAAGTAGAGCAGCCGGGACTCGAACCGGTGCCCATATGGTGCCAGCCCCACTACATATAATTTTGACACAACATTAATAATTGTTTTAAAATAATTATTAAATCTTTTGGACATTTTATTCATACTAATTATAAATGCAAAGCTGATCTGCAAATGTAAGTTAATCTTATGAATTAACAAATACCTAAAATAAGTATACTCTTAAATGTTTATGCACTGGATGGAAAAGAGCAATTTGCTGAACTCTTGACTTAGTGTAGTGTTAATCTTATAAGTATAAAGTAAATTGAAAATACATCTTTGTAAAAATTGAGAGTGGGAATAGAAGAGGGAGGAGGAAGGAGGGTGGGAGTGTGGGCAAGAGGGAGGATAGGGTAGGAAGTATCGCTGTGTTCCTAAATTTGTTTATATGAAATACATGAAATTTGATACCTTAAATAAATTTTTTAACAAAACAGATTTTTATAAAAACTGCATTTGGCAATATAAAGCTTTGAATTAAGAACAAGACAAATGACATAACCCTGTCTTCTGATTCACTTTTTCTCACTAAAATCTCTCTCTCATTTTTATTTTTTGGAACTTTGCTGTCATTTTCCATGTTAATAACAAATTAGGTTTGCCACCTACTTTAGAGAATGAACATGAACGCTGGTGGACCAGCCCTTTCTCTCATAGTTCAGGAAGTTGTTACTTTACTTTCATTCATTCTGACTAAAGACAAACTTAATTTTTTTTTATTTGTACTTATTCATTTTCACTTTCTATTTCATAGGCAGAGAGACAAAGAGAAGACAGAAAGATCTTCTATGTGTTGGATCATTCCCTAAATGCCAGTAAAAGCCGGGACTGGGTCAGGCCAAAGCCAGGAGACCAGAACTCCATGTGGGTCCCTGAAGTGAGTGTCAGGGACCAAGAACATTAGTCATTGCCTGCTGTCCCCTAGAGTGCACACTAGCAGGAAGTTAGATTGGAAAGGCTAGAACTGGGACTTGAACCATGCACTTTGTACCGGATGTACCTAAGCACAGTGCCAAACACTCACTCCTACAAAAATTAATTCAAACTGTGACAAATTTTAAGAAAGTCAAACTAACAATTTCAAATAAATGTAAAATATTTTCATATAGATTAAAGCATGTCCCTGTATTTATTTTTCTTTCAAAATAGTGCTAAATATAATTGGGGATGGGTCAAGGTATAGTCTAGTGTGCGGGTAGGTGGTGAAAGTTGGGAATGTTATTCATAATCTGTACATCATAGGTATGTATATATTAATTAATAGTAATAGTAATGTGATAATGTCAAAGGCATAACAACAATATTGTACCTGGGAAATAAGGTGGATAATTTAGCTCTGTATTTCTGCATACATTAGTAGTTGTTCCATTCACAAAACTTGATGGTTCATTCATATCCTTAAAACATAGAAAGTAATCAAACACTTAAATTTGCAATACATATTCTTAAAAACCAATTGAGAGAGCAAGCAAATTAAAATAGCATATTTGAACAGTATCACATATGCTAAATATGGTAAAAGCAAAACTAAATTGCAGCACATTGACACTGAAGAATTTAGTTTAGCTTAGTGTGCCTAAAATTTTATAATCAGTTCCTCTTTTGAGGAATATAAAATGTCATCTATCCCCTGTATTGTGAACTGTAGATATAAAATCAATTTATTTCTGAATTTCCAAGAAAAAATTAAACTTGTGTTGTGGTGTGCAGGTTCTAACACCATCTTCCCCTCCATTCCTGCTAGAGCCTGAAATCAATTACTTTTGTTTTAAAAACCACAAAATGGATTTTACAAACACAGAAAACTCCAGAGTATCTATCTCTATGATGTATATAACGTGGGATCTCAGTAGTCATATATAAGGGACAATAATCTAGATACATGGACTAGTAACCATGCAAAGAAGTTTCCTCCACCTTGAAAGTTTATCTTCACTGGATCAATATATTCTCAGGGATATTTTTAAAATAATTTCTTAAAGTATGTAAATAAGTATGTAACAAAATAAAGTATGTAACAAAAAACTCCTGTCTCATTATTTTTTTTTAAAAACTATGGTTTATGTACTCTTTCTTTCTTCAATTTAAAATAAAAAGTAAATAAATATATTATGGAAAAACCAAGAGTAAGAAATGTCACCTCCACACAGCCAGAGAAGTATTTTATAAAATCTCATATATTAAATACTTGTGATAATCTAAATTCATTTAATTCTATCTCTTTTTAATGCTCTCTCTAAATTATATTACCAAAATTACACTACCAAATTTTAAAGTTAAACTAAAATAAGGAAATTGTTTGAGAGCCAATGTTGTTAAATTTATAAAAGCTTGTTATTTTTTACACAAAAACCTATTTTAGTGTGAGATTTTTTCTACTTTGAATTAAAATAAAATAAATGGTTTATAGATATTTATCATTAGCTTAAAATATTATTTTGGTTCCTTGCTCAAGTTGAAAATATCCAAAAAAGAACATCTACATGCAGAAATTGAACTGTTGAAACTGTAGTTTAGCAATCTTTAGCATAATAAAGTTTGATGGAAAAAACAAGGGAGTAGGCTCATTTTCATAGAAAAAAACTTTGTTGATACTTTTAAAGTCAAATAAATTTTTACATAATCATTACATGATAAATAACTTAAGAGAAATTACTTACAATCCACAAGCCATCAAACTTCATATAGTTATTGTAGAAATCTAAAATTTCTCTTGTCCACCACTCTGCTGTGGAATTCCTGAAGAAATCTGGAAAAGCTGCGTGAGCTCGGGAAGCCTGTAAACCCAAAATTCAGGTTAATATATAGAAAAATTCTAAGGGAAATCATACTTGTCTAAAAAAGAAATATATAAATACATCAGATGAACAAGTCTTGTGTGAATGAAGATGAAGGCCATTTGATCTCAACTTTCATTACGTACATGTATGTGGTTTTCTGCTAACCACTCTATGCTGCAGCGAGAGCTCAAAACACACAGACAATATTCAGAGAGGACAGGACAGCCTCATGTTCCTGTGAGGACAATCAAGAAGCAGTTCAGATCGCACACCAATATATTTCTATTGCTATCTGGAAGTTTTTTAGCTTGGTATCTGTTGAGCCCCATGGTATACATTTGCCTTTGTGAAGAATGGTGAGGGAGGAGAAAGCCTATATTTGAGTCACTTTTTCCTGATTAAAAATGCATTTACTGGGTGTGGGCATTTGGTGCAGCAGTAAAGACACTACCTTGGGCACCCATATCCAATATCAGAGTGCCTGGGTTCAAGCACTGGCTTTGTTCCCAATTCTAGCTTCCTGCTAATGTTTAACTTGGCGGGCAACAGGTGCTAGCTGAAGTAGTCCAATTCCTATAAGAACATGGGAGATCTGCATTGAGGTCCTGGCTCCATGTTGCAGGCATTTGGGGAATGAACCAGTGGATGAGGTCTCTCTCTCTCTTTCTCTCTCAATCAATACACAAATAAATTTTAAATGTGTTTACCCAGCTTTCTGACTCTCTGAATCAATATATCATTCCTTCTTAATAAACTGCTTCACTTTCTCGGTCACCTCTAACCCTTCTGTTTCAGCAAATAAGAGATGTTTATTCTGCTCACTACCATGAAAATCGCCTACTTGCCAGTCCATGCATGCATGTTTCAAAGGGTGAGTTAGCAAAATATTGATGTTTATGTAGATAAATCAATAGGTGATGCCACCAAAATATGGTATAAACTGAATGCTTGCTTGGTCCATTTTAAGACTACATAGTAAAAACCAGAATCATCTTCTCTATGAACGGGATATGAAACACCAATATGTACAGAGAAAGTACAGAGAGTAGGAAATATGGAGATTTAGGAATATATTACATGAATATTTTTTAACTAAAAGGAGACTTAATTTTACCATCTTATCCAATGATTATAATTCTCTCACAAGGAGCAAAGGTTTAGTGGGATTATTTTCTATCTAGAGTTTCCAGCAGAACACAATAATAATTAGAAATAAGGATTGTGCCAGATCTTATCTTCTACTTTTCTGCTCATTTACACAGAAAATATTTTTTATTTCTTTTTGCTTTTTTTAATTAACCTTGAAGATATTAAACTGAATGAAATAAGCCAGCTGCTAATGACAAATACTACATGACTCCAAACTCATAGAAACAGAAGGCAAAGTGATGGTTACCCAAGACTATGTGCAAGGGAAAAATGGGAATCACTAATTAAAAACTTAATGCTTCAAGATGAATAAATTCTAACAATCTGCTACACAACATTGTCTCTATTAGTTTATAAAACTATATTGTACACATAAAAATTTATTAAGAGAGTGGATCTCATGTTAAGTATTACTGCCTCAATAAAAAAAACACAAGAATTATTGCTTAAATTAAATGACATAAAATATATAATTAAGTAACCGAGTGATAACACAGTTTGTTATTTAAAAAGTATATAAATTTGATCTGAATATTTTCTGATATAGAGCATTTAGAATACACCATCTACTTTTTTAAGGAAAATATTCAAATTGAATTCTTGGTCAAAATGATCATTAAATCTCAGTTTTGAATTTCTTTGAGTTACATAATTAAGCAACATAAAACATACGTTAACAGCTTCATCTTCAGTTAGACTTTCATCTATTGTTATATTAGGCAAGTCTGGCCAAACCTAGGAGAAAGAAAAAGTAGAAAAATAGTTTAGAATAAATTAATTATGAAGTGCTTGTGATGTAAATAAGTATAAAGATGCATTTGAGCCATATTATAGAATCAAGGTACTCAGATCTTAGTCCTTTCAATTATTTATTTCACTTTGTGTTTATGCATATGTACCATTTGCAGACTATTTCCATTCTTTATACTAACCCTATCTTTAATATGACATATTGGAAAACAAATCACCAAATATTTTGGTAGTTATTGATTTTAAAAACTAGTCTTGTACCCAAATCTGTAAAATCAAAGATAGTAATGGAAATGTAACAACAGACACAACAGAAATAAAAAGAATCATCAGAAACCACTACAAAGAGATATATCCAAACAAATTGGGGAACCTGGAAGAAATGGATCGATTCCTGGACACATACAACCTTCCTAAACTGAGCTGTGAAGATATAGAAAATCTAAACAGACCCATAACCATGGAAGAAATTGAAACAGTAATAAACGCACTACCGAAAAAGAAGAGTCCAGGATCGGATGGCTTCACCGCTGAATTCTACCAGACATTTAAAGAACAACTAACCCCAGTTCTTCTCAAATTATTCAAAACGACTGAAAGGGAGGGAATCCTCCCAAATTCTTTCTATGAAGCCAGTATCATCCTAATTCCTAAGCCCGGAAAAGACACAACAGAGAAAGATAACTACAGACCTATCTCCCTGATGAACATAGATGCAAAAATACTCAACAAAATTCTGGCAAACCAAATCCAATTCCACATCAGAAAGATCATTCACCCAGTGGGATTTATCCCTGGTATGCAGGGATGGTTCAATATTCGAAAGTCAATCAATGTAATACATCACATTAACAAATTGAGAAACAAAAATCATACGATTATCTCAATAGATGCAGAGAAAGCATTTGACAAAATACGACACACTTTCACGATGAAAACCCTAAGCAAATTGGGGTTAGAAGGAACATTCCTCAACACAATTAAGGCAATTTATGATAAACCAATGGCCAGCATCATATTGAATGGGGAAAAGTTGGAGGCATTTCCATTGAAAACTGGCACCAGAGAGGGATGCCCACTCTCACCATTGCTATTCAATATTGTCCTAGAAGTGTTAGCCAGGGCCATCAGGCATGAAAAAGAAATTAAAGGGATACGAATGGGAAAGGAGGAAGTTAAACTATCCCTAATTGCAGATGACATGATACTATATATAGGGGACCCAATAAATTCCTATAAGAGACTGTTGGAACTCATAGAAGAGTTTGGTAAAGTAGCAGGATACAAAGTCAACGCTCAGAAATCAACAGCATTTGTATACACAGACAATGCCATGGCTGAGGAAGAACTTCTAAGATCAATTCCATTCACAATAGCCACAAAAACAATGTACCTTGGAATAAATTTAACCAAGGAGGTCAAAGACCTCTATGATGAAAATTACAAAGCACTAAAGAAAGAAATAGAAGATGACACACAAAAAAATGGAAAAACCTGCCATGCTCATGGATTGGAAGAATCAATATCATCAAAATGTCCATTCTCTCAAAAGTAATTTACAAGTTCGATGCAATACCAATCAAAATACCAAAGTCATTCTTCAAACAACTAGAAAAAATGATGCTTAAATTCATATGGAGAAACAGGAGAACGAGAATAGCTAAAGCAATCCTTTACAATAAAAACAAAGCCAGAGGCATCACAATTCCAGACTTCAAGACATACTACAGGGCAGTTATAATCAAAACAGCCTGGTACTGGCACAAAAACAGATGGATAGACCAATGGAACAGAATAGAAACACCGGAGATCAATCCAAACATCTATAACCAACTCATATTCGACAAAGGACCTAAAACCAACCCCTGGAACAAGGACAGCCTCTTCAACAAATGGTGCTGGGAAAACTGGATGTCCACATGCAGAAGTATGAAGCAAGATCCCTACTTTACACCTTATACAAAAATCCACTCAACATGGATCAAAGAACTAGAGATATGCCATGACACCATGAAACTAATTGAGAGTATAGGGGAAACCCTCCAAGACATTGGAACAGGTGAAGAATTCCTGGAGAAGACCCCAGAGGCATGGATAATCAAAGATAAAATGAACAAATGGGATTACCTCAAATTGAAAAGTTTCTTTACAGCAAAGGAAATGGTCAGGAAAGTGAAGAGGCAACCAACAGAATGGGAGACATTATTCACAAACTGCACAACAGATAAAGGATTAACAACTAGAACCTATAAAATGATCAAGAAACACCACAGAAACAAAACAACCAACCCAATAAAAAGATGGGCCAAGGACCTTAACAGACATTTTTCAAAAGAGGAAACCCAAGTGGCCAACAGACACATGAAAAAATGCTCAGTATCCTAGCCATCAGGGAAATGCAGATCAAAACCATGATGAGGTTTCACATCACTCCGGTTAGAATGGCTCACATACAGAAATCATTCAACAACAGATGCTGGCGAGAATGTGGGGAAAAAGGGACACTAATCCACTGTTGGTGGGAATGCAAACTGGTAAAGCCACTATGGAAGACAGTTTGGAGAGTCCTCAGAAACCTGAATACAGCCCTACCACAGGACCCAGCCATCCCACTCCTTGGAATTTACCCAAATGGAATTAAAGGGGAGATAAAAAGAGCCATTTGCACCTCAATATTTGTTGCAGCTCAATTCACAATAGCTAAGACATGGAATCAACTTAAATGTCCATGAACAGATAACTGGATAAAGAAAATATGGGATATGTACTCTATGGAACACTATACAGCAGTAAAAAACAATGAAATTCGGTCATTTACATCAAAATGGAGGAATCTGGAAAATATCATGCTGAGTGAAATAAGCCAGTCCAAAAGGGACAAATATCATATGTACTTCCTGATCGATGGCAACTAAATGAGCATCTAAAAGGAAATCCATTGAGGTGAAATGGACACTATGAGAGACAATGATATGATCAGCCCTTGTCTAGGCTATTGAGGAACAACCTACTATTTTATTCCTTTTAGTATTTTTTGTTGTTGTTGTTGTTGCTCTGTTTGTTCTACTTAATATCACTGGTTGAACTCTGTAATCAATACACAATCAATCTTAGGCGTTTAAAATTAACAGAAAAGTGACCTCTGTTAAATATAGGATTGGAATAAGAGAGGAGGAATAAGAGAGGTCAGCACATGCTCACTCGGACTTACCTCCAATGGTAGAGCTAGAAATGTGCCAGGGGATTTCAACTCAATCTTATCAAGGAGGCATGTACCAATGCCAGCGCACTTGGTAAAGTGATAAATATAAGTACATAACCGATCAAAAAGGTAGGGTAAGTGTCGAAGGGATTTCACAAATGAGATCAGTATATGCGAATAATGAAGGATAGAATTAAAAGGGAGAGAATGATCCTGCGGGGGAAGCAGGTCACACAGCATATTCAAACGCCCCAAACAGCACTCTGGCTTCAGAATCAACCTTTGGGGCCTTCAGATCTGGCTAAAAGGTCCATGAGAGTCTCACAGGCATGGAAAGCCATGACACAGTGGCAAAAACAACCTAAATGAAAGATCCTGGTGAACAAGACTCCAGCGGAAGGATCAGGCCATCAAGGAGGGAGGCACCTTTCTCTGAAGGGAGGAAGGAACCTCCACTGTGATATGGCCTTGACTAAACAAGTTCAGAGTTGCTGAACTCAAGGGGCTTCGATAGCCTAGACAGCTCATGGCAAGAGCCTCGGGTGATTGCTGACGTCATAAATAAGAGTGCCAATTGTTAAATCAGCAATGGGAGTCACTTGGTACATGCTCCCCAAGTAGGATCTCTGTCCTTAATGGGTTTTACTATGAAATTACAGATAAAACTACTAGTCGAACAATACCCTATACCTTGTGCGGTTGTGTGAGTGCAGCCTGTTGAAATCTTTGCTTACTATATACTAAGTTGATCTTCTGTATATGAAGATAATTGAAAATGAAATTCAATGAAGGGCAAGATGGGAGAGGGAGTGGGAAAGGGGAGGGCTGCGGGAGGGAGGAAGGTTGGGGGGGGAAGCCACAATAATACAAAAGTTGCACTTTGTAAATTCACATTTATTAAATAAAAAAAAAACTAGTCTTGTAAAACAAAGTTCTAATATGAAATATAATTTAATATTCTATGTTGGAATTGTTTCTAAAATCACTCCAGGATTTAGAACTACAAATAAGTATCTTTTATTTGCAGGATATCGAAGATCTGATTTGAAAATGTCTCTGGCCTCAGAATCAGCCCTTAAGGCGTTTTGGATCTGGCTGAAGAGCCCATGAGAGTATTTTAGGCAGGGAAACCAAGACACTCTTGGAAAAAACAAAACAAAACAAAACAAAACAAAACAACAACAACAAAAAACAGACCTAAATGAAAAATCTCTGCAAGTGAGATCCCAGTAGAAAGAATGGGGCTATCAAAGAAGGAGGTACCTTTCACTGAAGGGAGGAGAAAACTTCCACTTTGACTATGACCCTGTTGAAATGAGATCAAAGTCGGCGGGCGAACTCAAAAGGCTTCCATAGGCTTGGAAACTCATGACAAGAGCCTAGGGAGATTACTGATGCCATAAACCAGAGTGTCAATTTGTTAAGTCACTGTGTACCTACTCCTCATGTGGGATCTGTCCTTAATGTGTTGTCCAATGTGAAGTAATGCTATAACTAGTACTGAAACAGTATTTTACACTTTGTTTTTCTGTGTGGGTGCAAACTGATGAAATCTTTACTTAATATATACTAAATCAATCTTCTGTATATAAAGATAATTGAAAATGAATCTTGATGTGAATGGAATGGGAGAGGGAGCAGGAGATGGGAGGGGTGCGAGTGGGAGGGAAATTATGGGGGGGAGCCATTGTAATCCATAAACTGTACTTTGGAAATTTATATTTACTAAATAAAAGTTAAAAAAAAAAAAGAAAATGTCATGCTAGGCAAATATCCCACTGTTTCTCAGTTAGTTCTAAATCCTCATTCCTCTACCATCTCACCACCTCCTCTTCATATCTATCAATGTGTTCTTTCTCATCCAATCAGAAAAAATATCAAATAGAACACAAATTAAATCATGCTGATAGATCTGTGAATTTGGGTCTCAATGGTAGAAGTCAGAAAGTCTCATATAAAAATGTAAGTAATTACCCATACACTAATGATTTACAAAGGCTTAATTGCTCTTAGGAAATAGTGCTGTAAACAAACAGAAAAGAAGGCAGAAATCTGATAAAGTATTTAGAAATACGGAACAAGGCAATAGTAATATGGAAAAAAAAAAAGCTTGCCTTTTGCTGGCGCCGTGGCTCACTAGGCTAATCCTCCGCCTTGCGGCAAAGGCACACTGGGTTCTAGTCCCGGTCAGGGCACCGGATTCTGTCCCGGTTGCCCCTCTTGCTGGCCAGCTCTCTGCTATGGCCCGTGAGTGCAGTGGAGGATGGCCCAAGTACTTGGGCCTGCACCCCATGGGAGACCAGGAGAAGCACCTGGCTCCTGCCTTCGGATCAGCGTGGTGCGCCGGCTGCAGTGCGCCGGCCACAGCGGCCATTGGAGGGTGAACCAACGGCAAAAGTAGACCTTTCTCTATGTCTCTCTCTCACTGTGCACTCTGCCTGTCCAAAAAAAAAAAAAAAAAAAAAAAAAAAAAAGCTTCCTTCTACGCCCAAATGCTGTATTCTATATGTACATGTTTCCTAAAATATTATATCTCACTAATTTTATCGTGATAGCTTTCTATTGTATTTTTACCATTTTACTTGGTATTTTTAGATTTAACAGAAAAGCTGTGAAAATTGTACCTAGAATTTGTCCATAAGCTTCACCCAGCTTATCTCAATGTTAGCATATTAACCATAATATAATAAAAAAAAAAACATTAATTCCATCAGTGACTAATGTAAAGACATATAAACTATGTTGAATTTCATCACATTTATAACTAATGTCTTAATTTTGATCCAATATCCAATAAGAATGTCTATTGCATTTAATTATATCTACCAGTTTGGAATTTTGTGGAATTTTTTTCATTCAATTCAATTTTTTTCTTGATTATGTTTTATGAAAATCAAATCAAGATATTTTAAAATATATTCATGTGCTCTGACCTAAATATTATTGCTTATATAAACTGCAATGAAATACATTTTTGCTCAAGAATATAAGCACAATTCTTAAAAAAATGTTATTTTATTAATTAAATGCCTTAGAGAAGTAAAATTGATTAAATGATTCTTGCAATATAGAATAACAAGTAGCTATATTTCTAATAGGAATTTTGTAACACAACAAAAAAACTAAAATATAATACAATTTAAAAATAAAATAAATGACCTATAAAAGTATTATTTGTATGAATTATTTTCTTTATGGCTAACAATTTGGATTGAATCCAAGACAGCATATTTTTTGTTATCAAATAATTGCAATTTTGTTTGTCTTTCCAAATATATTTCCAATATTTTCTAATCAAATTAATACTTTCAACAAAACTTCATTTTCAAATGTATTCTGTTTCAAAATATCAATTTAGTACCTTTGCCCAACAAATATCACTGGTATTAGGCCATTTGACGAAGACATCTTTAGCTTCCCCTCTGTCAAATGCAGGGTAAGGCCGTGTTTCATTTCCTGAAATTGCTGGGTCCTAAAATTAAAATGAAAAATAAAAAATTAAATTTTTAAAAAAGTATAGACCTTTGTGTTGCCATTATGAAACATGACTTTCCATTTTTACACATCCATAGTGTTCTCACAGGGACTGAAAAATGGTATAAATATAGTGTTGTGGCTAGATTGTATTCTTCCTTGCTTAAACAAAAAGAAATTCTAAGAACTTTGAAAAAATGCATTAGCTGCAATTTCAAATAACATTATTATCTTTTTTTTGTTTTAATTTCTCCGATGTGAGTTCTGGCTGCCTAGCTTACTTTCTATAATTCATTGATAAATTAGTCTCACTAGAGGGAATTTTTTTAAATATGAAAAGCAGCAGAGGTGATCCCTGAGAATTGCTTTGGAATAGAAAAATCTATCAACAATTTGTGATCATGTCTTCAGATGGATGGCAGTTTTTGATAACTGGAAAGCATGCCTTTGACACCCAGCTTTAGATAGATTTCTAAGTACATGGTCAAGAACAAAGGTAGCTGGTAGTGGTCCATGCAAATAAAATGAAACGTTAAAGGAAGAAAGTTTTAGATTTCTGAGTAGAATCCAAAGTTATGTATTTTCCATCTTGAAATACCTCATGGTCCATTATAGAAGAATTAATAAAATCAAGATAATATGACTCAGACAAAATATAAATACTGACCAGAATAATAATGTATCTCATTCCTTCTCCTCTTATTCTATCAACAAATTGAGGAAGTTCACGAAAGTTTTCATCAATTGTAAAGTCTAGTTGCCTTTCCATGTAATCAATATCTGTGTATTGAACATCCTGGAATATATAAGAATTGTGGCAGTGGGTGAGAAACTTGAAAAAGTGAGCGTATTATATTATGTCATGCTTTTAAAAGTGGCAGCAATATCACTTGATCCTAAAAATTAGCAACCAAGTAATTTGGTGCTCAAAGAGTAAAAGCAGTATGTAGATGGAAAATATTCTAAGAATAATTTCATATAAATGTTCTGTTATCTTAGTAGTTCTTTAGCACTTTTGATTTGGAAATGAAAATTCTTCTAAATAAGTCAATATTTTTTACTGATTTCCAAAGGATACAAGACAAAAAAAAGGATAAAAAGATTTAAATAATTATGTTAATTGGCAATTTGTGTTTACAGGAATAGGCATTGTTCTATTTGTGGAAATACAAAATAGATATAAGATATTTTCACATAAGCCTAATATGGGCAAAAATGAATATTAGCAAATCTATCAGTTATTATGGTTCTGCTTGTATTTTCATCATTTTTGGAATAACAACATTGTTTAAATAAGCAAAGTATTGCTTATAGATAGATACTGCAAATACATTTTTCTAACAAATGTTTGAAGTTTTAATCAAATCTCATAAAAATAAATTAGTAATATCTTTTGTTAGTTGACATTACATATTTCTGTTATCAATTTATGCAATTAATTTTCCCAGAACAATGCGTTCATTAACAATAAATTGAATTCTAAGTAACAATGTATTATGATTAAATCCCTCTAATTCTTCTTAGAATGCGCTTTATATACCAAGAATTCTATGTTTCAATGTTTAAGTGTTATCATGATAATCTGTATTATTTCTTAATTTTACTAGAAAGAGAACCACAGGCTCTGATTATTTGTGGATACCATGGAATAGTTGGTTTTCTGAATACTGAATAAAGAGAAAATTTTGCAAAGTTGCTCGTTTTGTATTTCAGGTTATGACTGTCACCTATTCTAGGGCAAAAGTATCCAGTTTTGTTTGAAACTCATTGCTGTAATTCATCATATCAATTCACATAATTTACTGTGGATTATTCTCTAACTTAAAAAGAATATACAGAATATGCCTGACCACTTATAGAACTCAAAATTTATTAGGAGAAGCAAGTGTATGATGACTTTCTGAAGACAAATCAAGATCATACACCTTAGGAGAAAAAAAGAAAGGAATTGTATTGGAACTTGTCCTTAAAAGTTTATTAAAGCCTTGTATGAAAATCTCATACCCAATACATAAAGTGCTAATAAAAAACTAAACATCATTACCAATTTCATAATATACTCATTCTTGTTTTTATGAACTCAAATTAATAGTTTTTAAAATTGATACATACATAGGGTATGTCAGCAGCCACCATCCCCTCATATAGTTCAATAATCTCTGAAGTATTTCTGTATCCATACCGACATAATTGGAATCCTAAAGACCAATACGGTGGCATGACTGGATGGCCAATTACCTTTAAAAAATATTTATTTGTTAATTGAGAGAATTACTTTACATCATAAAGAAAACTTTATGTTTTAAAAAAAGAAATATGCCGGCATACTTCATGATATTGTTGGGTTGCAACTTCTGGAGTTGGGCCTAAGAACATATAAAAATCCAAGATTCCTCCAATTACACGATAAGTTAGAGCTGGAGTTGGCATGAATGTAACATCTGGAAATTCAAAATATGATTTCATTTCTATTAGTATATAAGGTAACAATTTATTAGAATGTCAAATGTCATACAATATGATAAATTCAACAAATGATTGTTTTACCCATTGCATTGCTGTTCAGTAACAAAACTCCATGGGCATTTCCTTCATCTTCCAGAGCCATGTAATAAGGATGAAATCCATAGGAATTAAGTTTGTACTGAAATATTTAAAAAAAGCAAATACATATTTAAATAAAAGGGTATGCAAAGTTAATTGGTGATTCACAAAAAGATTTATTCATTTATTTGAAAGGCAGAATTAGAAAGAGATGAGATACACAGAAAAAGAGAGAAAAATATAGACACACATAGAGAAAGAGAGAGAGGGAGAGGGAGAGGGAGAGAGAGAGATACGCCATCCACTGGTTAATTCCCTCAAATGGCTGCAATGACAAATATAGGGCCAGGCTGAAGCCAGGAGCCTGGAACTCCAACCAGGTCTCCCACATGGATGGCAGGAGCCCAGTCACTTGGGCCATCATCTTCTGGTTTCCTAAGTGCATAAGCAAATAGTTGGATCAGAAGTGGAACAGCCAAGACTGACATGGGATGCTGGCATCAGAGGTGGCAGCTTAACATGCTGTGCAGTAACACCAGCCCCTGATTGATGATATTTTTAAATTCATTATAACTTTGAGTCTTGAGACTTAAATATTCCTTTTTACACACTCAAAGCATGAAAATAAATACATTATTTTCCTCAGAAAAATATTCTCCTATTATTTGAACTGATAGTGTGTTAAAGCACAAGAATGAAAATATAAATATGTAACACAGATGTTGATGCATTAAGTATTATAAAAAAGGCATTGGCATTATTATAACTGAGTTATTTTCCAGAGGTTGTATGTCTTAATTTATGTATAAATTGACACTTATTTTTCCACAATAGAATCTTCCCAAAATTGTTAACGTGATCAAACTTCCAGAAAATACCTTAAGATTATGTATATTTATAAAAATAATTTTTATTGATAAAACATTGAGGCTATTATCCGACATTTGGTTCCATCTAGTTAATTAACATGTGAAATTAAATCTTTAGCTTAAAAATCAAGATTATATTAACTTGATGAAATCTCAATGCTGGTGAGTTTTTAAAAGTCAGCTTCATAACACATACTCTTTCAAGTTGGTCTAAATGAAAACAACATTTAATAAGATGTCTTAAATTTGGATTATTATGATACAGGTAAAAGTTATGTTAAGACCAAAAAGTATAAAATGCGTATGGTAGGACCCATGTTTAAAGTTAGTTACTGAATAAATCTTTTAAGAATATATTATAAGTGAAATATAGAAGTTAGCTAATGATTTTATTAAAATGTATTTTCAGAATATATTTGAAATTATTATAGTTAATATTATTTATTGCCCAATGCATTAAATATACATGATTTGTTTCATTAATGAGACAGAACTTTGAAAAAAAACTGTCATGAGTATATAAAAACATCTTTTAAAGATGTAATTGCAGTTCGGACTCTTAAAAACACAAAACTTTAGCTGTGGGTTACAGAGGAAAAAGTTGGGACAAAGCAAGAAGTAAAAATAAGAGAATTCTAGGCAGTTATTTTCTAAAAAAGAGGAAGAAACATAGACATGACAGAGAATATTGCAGCCAGAAGAGTGAAGCAACTGGATCATAATTTTGTTTCTCACTGGAGTTGAGTAGATTTTCACCCATCCTCTCCTCCAATTTCACCTGGAACTTATGGTAATTTTTGTTTGTTTTGTGCACAGTCTCTAGCAGTTCTGGAGATCTCTAACTGCTTTGTAATTATACACTTCTACACAGGGAGACTGGGGTCTGAATCACAGTCTTAGTGGCTTAATGGGGTAGTCAAATATTGATACCTACACCAGGGGGTTGGTCTCTTGTGAACATCCCCCAAGTATGCCAGTTCAGATCTCTCTTAAATGCTGTGTGTTCTGCTTCTCCAAAACCATATATATATTCCGATGGCAGGCGAGTAGATATTTGAATGAACTGATCATTAAAAGCAAAACCAGGTAGACAAGAATCCCAACTGAAAAACAAAGCAAGACAATTACATTACTATAAAAATATAGATTGTAGTATTGTAAATAATACTGGTAATTCTTTTGTAGGTGATCTAAAAATCAATAATAATCTTCCCAACGTATCTAATTCTACAAAGATACCAAATTAAAATAAAAAATTACTCCAATACATTTTTCTTTTAGCTAAGTTAAGGATTATATAAAACATCTTTTATGTACCCATATTTTGAATCATAATATGAATAATATAATATATGTTTTTCGTTTGAACTCTGTAATTAACACACAATTATTCTTAGGTGTTTAATTTTAACTGAAAAGTGATCCCTGTTAAACATAAGAGTGGGAATAAGAGAGGGAGGAGATGTACAATTTGGGACATGCTCAATCGGACTTGCCCCAAATGGTGGAGTTAGAATCATGCCAGGGGATTCCAATACAATCCCATCAAGGTAGCATGTACCAATGCCATCTCACTATTCCAAGTGATCAATTGCAGTTCACAATTGATCACACTGATAGGTCTAAGAGTCAAAGGGACCACACAAACAAGACTAGTGTCTGCTAATACTAACTGATAGAATCAAAAAAGGAGAGAACGATCCAACATGGGAAGTGGGATACACAGCAGACTCATAGAATGGCAGATGTCCTAAATAGCACTCTGGCCTCAGAATCAGCCCTTAAGGCAGTCGGATCTGGCTGAAGAGCGCATGAGAGTATTTTAGGCATGGAAAAACAAGACACTAGGGAAAAAAAAAGAAGAAGACCTAAATGAAAGATCTCTGCGAGTGAGATCCCAGTGGAAAGAATGGGGCCATCAGAGAAGGAGGTACCTTTCTCTGAAGGGAGGAGAGAACTTCCACTTTGATTATGACGCTGTTGAAATAAGATCAAAGTCGGCGGGCGAACTCAAAAGGCTTCCATAGGCTTGGAAACTCATGACAAGAGCCTGGGGTGATTACTGACACCATAAACCAGAGTGTCAAATTGTTAAGTCACTGTGTACCTACTCCTCATGTGGGATCTGTCCTTAATGTGTTGTCCAATGTGAAGTAATGCTATAACTAGTACTGAAACAGTATTTTACACTTTGTTTTTCTGTGTGGGTGCAAACTGATGAAATCTTTACTTAATATATACTAAATCGATCTTCTGTATATAAAGATAATTGAAAATGAATCTTGATGTGAACGGAATGGGAGAGGGAGTAGGAGATGGGAGGGGTGCGAGTGGGAGGGAAATTATGGGGGAGGGGAAGCCATTGTAATCCATTAACTGTACTTTGGAAATTTATATTTACTAAATAAAATTTAGATTATTTTGGTATATCTGAAATCAGAAAGAAAATGTATCAGAAAGTATATATATATATATATATATATATACACACACACACACCACACACACAATGGAATATTATTCAGCTATAAAAAAGATTGAAATTCTACCATTTGTATCAAAATGTATGCTACTGGAAGTCATCATATTAAGTGAAATAAGCTGAACATGTTCTCCCTTATATGTGAGAGCTAAAATTAAAAAAAAAGAAAGAAAAAAACAAAAACATAAAGACAAGAAAAAACAATTCCCTGTGTGTTCAGTATTTCTGCAAATATAGTTTCATAAAGCATTGTTTTATATATTTTTCAAACTAATGGTTAAGAATATTACACTACTATAATTTCAATGATCTGTGATGATTTAAATGTACTGTATATGGGTAAAATAATCATTTTTCCATACAATTATTTGCTTATAGCTGTTGCATTTATTTCCACTAAATTAGGATAATTTTGCTTTCTACTTGTTAACTTGTTAAACTTCTTATCTTGTGGAGCAAACATAAAGTTAAAATATGTTATCTCAAAAGTGAAGGAAAAAAAGAGAAGAAAGGAAGGAAGGAAGGAAGGAAGGAAGGAAGGAAGGAAGGAAGGAAGGAAGGAAGAAAGAGAGAAAGGTAGGAGAGAAAGGGGAGAGAAGAGATACGTAGAAGGGAAGGGAATCTCATATTCTTAGAATTGTATTTATGAACTATAATGAATCTGTTAAAAACAAAATTTTAAAATAAAAGGAATAAAGTCTATTTTAATATGATTTGGTGAAAATAAAGATGCAATGTCTTTTAAATTTATTTATTGCAATATAAAATGTAAGACTAGATTTATGAGTCAATTTTTTCATCACTATCTGGTGCAGAAAATATTAACTTAGAAATTGGCAACTATTTAACACAAAAGTTATTAATTTTTTAGTGTCAGGCTAATATAGCACAGTTAAAGCTTTGATAATAACTTTTTTTTTCTCTTTTAAAGCTAAAATTAAAAAGTACACATCAGAGAATTCAATTACTTACATAACTTTTCCAGTGCTTCTCCGTCGAATCTGGATACCAAAAGGGTTTTCCTTGATTTCAACATCATAAAGTCTGTTTTCCTGTGTGCTTGTTGGAGTGGCTGGAATGTCTAGTGGTACCGGAACTTCATATCTCTTGTTTTGGGGATCAAAAATCTATTGCGCAGAAATGATCAAAATAAATATGATTTTCTCTTATGGCTAAAATAACATGCAAATATGAAAATCATATGAATAATGGTTCAAACAAGAATATTTAGAATTGCTGTCCATGTAATTACTAAATATCCCATGTATTTATATAGAATTCCACATATACATTTATAATAGGGTCATACATACTGACTTTTCATTTTTGTGCCTACTGAAAAATGTTTTGTGATTCATTTTCCACACAATAAGAAACCATAAAAACTTTTATAGGTAAATATTCTATTATGCAGATACACTATAATTATTTCTCATTTCACAGACATAAAAGTTATTTCAGTATTTTTACCATATATGTTATCCTGCAAAAAATTTTATTGTTAACTTATGTTGATTCATGTCTTTCTTTCATCAGCAAATTTTTTATAGTGATGGTATATGGGTCAGAATGCTCTAATACTTTAAAGTTCTTGATATCTCTTAGAAAATCATTTTCCAGACTTAATGTACTAATTGATATTCTCACAAATATATGTTCTAATATTAATTTATATTAAACTAAATGGAGTTTTTAAAATTATTAATTACATTTCTTCTCACATAATGAAGTTTTGTCAATAGCAGATCACATTTTTGATGGTGCAGAATCAAATTATATTGCCCAGTGAGTTCTTACACATACTCTAAGTACAATCTACACTGTTTGCACAGTGACAGCATTGCCTAAGGGTGCATTTCTCAGGATGTGTCCTCATCTTTAAGACAAGCATGAATGCATTTTCTTGCTGATGAGAAATGATCATACAGTACCTGTGTTTTCCCATGTTTGAATTTTTCCTTTCTTCTTTGGTCTTTAACGAATGTAAAAGTTTTTATTTCTTCTGTTGAATGTCTGTTTATGATATCTTAATAATTTTCTTGACTGAGTTGAAACCTATTTTCTTATGTCCAATCTGTATTAGATATTTACTCATTTTCCTTTTTTATCATGCTTTTTAATGTGGCAGCATGTTTAATTTTTATGTGAGAAAATGTAGAGTTTTATCTATGACATTTATGCTTTTGTATCTGGGGTCTGAAAGACTCTTACTATCAAAATATAAAATAAGTATGCTTTTAAATATTGTTTTACAACTTGTGTTTCATTTGTCTTTTCATGTGACTCAATCTAAAATTTTAATTCAGCATATAATTTGGGGTAGACACTTTTCTATATGAATTATTCCATAAGCTATACTTTTAGTATTAACTTTTGAAGTTTACATTATTTTCCACTAATTCTTTACAAATATGTACACACATATATTATATAAATAATTATACATATTGTAATGCTTTTATGTATGAGTATATATACACACTCAAGAGGCCTTTCAAAAAGTTCATGAAAAATAAATATATGAAAAAATATACATATATCCCAAAATGATTTACACCAAGAGGAATTTAGTTTTCCATTCATTTCTTTAAATTTTTTTTTGAAGTACCATCATGCATCTGTTAAGTTTTTGTGACATCTAATGTCAATACTTGGGCAATTCTAATTCCAGCTTAATATTATAATTGCACTAATGTTTTTCTTACCATCCTCATTGCTCATTTTTAAAGATTCATCATTACATTACATTTATTTTAGCAGATGAACTTAAAGATGACTTTGCAAAGTCTCCAAAACTATTTCAGGTAATTTCAATGGAAATACCTTAAGAGCATAAATTAATGTAAAGAACATGAGCTTCTAAAATAGCATTTAGCCTTATTTAAGATTTTTTAGAGCTTTTATTTTTTATTTAAAACCCATCAACACTTTTGATCATTTTTTTCCTTTTGGACAGTCCACTGATTCCTATGCTTTTTATTTTTAATGCTTTTTGTTTAATTTTTTTTTCATTATATTTTGCTAGTGGGATTTGCCACCTTTTCAGCTTGTAAATGGTGAATAATAGTATACAAGAAAGTATTTTTGAGGTATTTACATTTGGTCATTTTTCTTATCTTTGTCTTCATTGCCAATAGGTTTCTTAATGGATTCATTGGAATTCTTTATTGAAACAAACAGAAAAATTGCTAATTGCAAATCTGAAACAGAGTATTTAAGTTGTATTTCTTTGTGTGTTTAGCCAGAAAATTCAGATCACTATAATGGAATCTAAGTGACTTTCTATTTAACAGGAATTTAAATTTATTTTTTTGAAGTTACAACTGTGCATTTATTCAAAATTAGCAAAAAATAAGAAACTTCATTTATTGAACACCTAGCTATGAGCTGTGTAAAAAATGTTATAGAATAAAAATTAATTAAGGCAATTGTTAACTCTAGTACTACAATAAAAATCCAAGCATCTAATCCAAGCATCTAAAATTTTTGTCTCAAAAAATGAATGAAGCATTGGAATATTAAGCATACCTTAAACTGTACCATATCATTTTTGTGATATTTCACCTCCACACGAAGATTTGTAATGGGTTCAGAAGGTAAAGTTATTCTGGTTCTTGTAGGATTCAACTGGAGGTCAGCTGTTATACCCGTCGGTGAATACTGAGTTGAGCTAACTGAATAAGGGTTGTCAGTTTTAGGGAAGTAACATTCAGGTGCTCGAGGGTTCACAGTATTCTAAAAAGACAGTACACAGTAATTGCCAGGATTTGTAAGATTATAATATTTAACTCCAAAAAATATAGTATGCATATGTTTACTTACACGGTATGACGTGTAAACGTTATGGTTTAAGACTAGGATGGGACAACAATCACAACATGAAACATCTGTTATGCAATTAGACACTACACATTAAAATGTTACATTGAACATTTATATTTTGACCATAAATAAACATCAAAGGGATAAAGCATAATTTTTTCAACTCAAATAACAGAAATATATCATGCTTACTTTCCAAAAATTAAGTCTATTACTCATAAACTTTGATCCTTTTCATGTTATTACTCTTCATATAAACTTTACTTCTTGACTACAACAATGGCCTTATAACAAGCCTCAGAAGGGCACATGTTTGGAGCTGGCGCTGTGGCACAATAGATTGATCCTCTGCCTATGACGCCGGCATCCCATATGGGCACTGGTTCTAGTCCTTGCTTCTCCTCTTCCAATCAAGCTCTCTACTATGGCCTGGAAAGCAGTAGAAAACGGCCTAAGTGCCTGGGTTCCTGTACCTGCATAGGAGACCTGGAAGAAGCTCCTGGTTTCTGGCTTTAGATTGGTCTAGCTCTGGACATTGAGGCCATTTGGATAGTGAATCAATGGAAGGAAGACCTTTCTATCTGTCTCTCCCTCTCACTGTCTGTAACTCTACCTCTCAAATAAATAAATAAAATCTTTTTTTTAAAGAGAAGGTGCATGCTTAGAGTCCTTTTTATCCACTTATAATGATACCACATCAATCTTTCTTTAGTGACTAGCCCTCATACCAATTATATGCTGACCAAGTTTTAAAATAAGAACATGTCCCCAAACCAGATCTGATTAGTTAGTGACAGCAACTGATAACTATGGAAAAGAATGATGAACTATGGCATTGAAGACTGATTGCTTTAAAAACTTCATTCTCCACATCTTCCTAAAATCATTATATTGTTGAGAGAAGCATTATTCCTGTTTACATTCCTCAGTGTCCTTCATGGAAGTTCTATAAGACACTCAAAGGACCTTAAGGTCAGATGTTTGGCATCGCTATTTAGTCAACACTCGAGGCAGGACACATCACGTCAGTGACGGTTTGAGGCCTCCCTCTGTTCTCTCTCCCAGATGCCTGCTATTGCTATTTCAGACCATGGCTCAGGTACTGAAGCCCCTACCACCCATATGGGAAACTAAAATTGAGTTCCCATAACCTGGCTTTGACATGGACGGTTGTCGGCTATCGTAGGCAACTGAATCATGGACCTCTGGACAGGAGCTTTCTGTCTGTCTTTCTCTTTTTCCCTGTGCCTCTCTGACAATTTTTTAAAATATTTACTTTCTGTTTATTTGAAAGAGTTACAGAGGGAGGAGGAGAGATGTACAGAGATAGATAGAGAGATCATTCATCTGCTGGTTCACTCTTAAATGACCACAATGAGAGAGGCTGGACAGATCCTGGGCCAGGACCCAAGAAATTCCTTCAGGTCCCCCATATGAATGCAGGGGCCCAAGCATTTGGACCATACTCTGATGCTTTCCCACGCACATTGGCAGGAAGCTGGATAAGTTGAGCATCCACATCCAGGACTCCAACAAGAGCCATATGGGATGGCAGTGTCACAGACAGAGGCTCAACCTGCTATGCCACAATCCTAGCCCCACATTTCTAAAAGTTATTCAAACAAAGAGATACAATCTGATTAAATTGGGATATTCCTTGATCTCCCATCTTCAGTGTTGTGCATAGAGTGCAAACATAATGGCATAAAATATGATTTTTCCTTGAAAACGGAAACCAAATGTAAAATATAGATGCATTTGGAGCATTATGATATTGAAATGTGAGTGCATTAGGCCTTGGATTCTTTTCTTTTTTTTTTTTTCAAGGAAAAACAAAATTCTATTGCACTTAGCATATTCCATTTCTAAGTGTCTGATATTCATACTCTCAGTTGAAAGGATTTCTTAACTGAAATGATGGGGCAGGCATTGTAGCACAGTGAGTAACTCTGCTGCCTGCAATGCCGGCATCCTATGTGGGCATCAGTTTGAGTACCAACTTCTCCACTTCCAACTCCTAGCATCATCCCGGTCTGGCCGCTGCAACCATCTAGGGTGTAAGCTACTGGTTGGAAGATCTTTCGCTGTCCCCACCTCCATTTATCCTCTTTTTCAAAAAATAAATCTTAAAAAAATTATTATTGTGCTCATTCCAAATGCAGCATTCAAAGGGCCAGTGTTGTGTCATGGTGAGTTAAGCCATTGCCTACATCACCAGCATCCTATACGGAAGCTGGTTCAGGTGCCTGGCTTCTCTACTTCCAATCCAACCCTGCTAATGATTTGGAAAACCAGCAGATGATGGCTCAAGTGTTTGCACCCCTGCCTGATGTTTGGGAGACTTAAATGAAGCTTCTGGCTCCTAGTTTCATCTTTGCCCATCTTTGGCCATTGAGTTCTTCCAGGGAGTGAACCACCATATGGAACATAGCTCAGACTCCATATATATATATATATATATATATATATATATGTGTGTGTGTGTTTATATATATATACACATATTTCTCTCTCTCTCCCATAACTAAGAGGAAAAAACACCACAGCACATGAAATCAGAGCAAATAGAAACAGGGGTATTATTGACTTTAGACAATTGGAAAGTCTATCTGTGACTCTCTCAGAGCTAACTCACGGGCCATTTTTATTTCCTCTATAATACCATAAGCCATCCTGTTTATTTTCTTAATGATAGTTCCTATCTAACAACTAGAACCTATAAAATGATCAAGGAATTCCACAACTACAAAATAAACAACCCACATAAGAGATGGGCCAAGGACCTCAATAGACATTTTTCAAAAGAGGAAATCCAAATGGTCGACAGACACTTGAAAAAATGTTCAGGATCACTAGCAATCAGGGAAATGCAAATCAAAACCACAATGAGGTTTCACCTCACCCTGGTTAGAATGACTTACATACATAAATCAACTAACAATAGATGCTGGAGAGGATGTGGGGAAAAAGGCTCACTAATCCACTGTTGGTGGGAATGCAAACTGGTTAAGCCACTATGGAAATCAGTTTGGAGATTCCTCAGAAACCTGAATATAATAGCCCTACCACAGGACCCAACCATCCCACTCCTTGAAATTTACCCAAAGGAAATTAAATTGGCAAATAAAAGAGCTGTCAGTACTTCAATGTTTATTGCAGCTCAATTCACAATAGCTAACATGGAATCAACCTAAATGCCCATCAACAGAAGACTGGATAAAAAAATTATGGGGCATGTACTCTATAGAATACTATACAGCAGTAAAAAAAATGAAATCCGGTCGTTTGCAACAAAATGGAGGAATCTGGAAAACATCATGCTGAGTGAAATAAGCCAGACAAATATCATATGTTCTCCCTGATTGGTGACAACTAACTAAGCACTTAAAAGGAAACTGTAGAAGTGAAATGGACACTGTGAGAAACAATGACTTGATTAGCCCTTTTCTTGACGAGGAACAACTTACTATTTTATACCTTTTAGAGGTTTTTTTTTTTTTTTTTTTTTTTGTTCTACTTAATACTATTGGTTGAACTCTGTAATTAACACACAATTATTATTAGGTGTTGAAATATAACTGAAAAGTGATCCCTGTTAAATGTAAGAGTGGGAATAAGAGAAGAAGGAAATGTACAATTCGGCACATGCTCACTTGGAGTTACCCCTAATGGTAGAGATAGAAACGTGCCAGGGGATTCTAATTCAATCCCATCAAGGTGGCAAGTACCAATGTCATCTTTCTAGTCAAAGTGATCAGTTTAAGTTCATAATTAATCAAAAAGATAGGATTAAGTGTCAAAGGGATTACATAAATAACACCAGTGTCTGCAAATAATTGATAGAATTAAAAAGGAGAGAATGATCCAAAATGGGAAGCAGGATACACAGCAGACTCATAGAATAGTAAAAGCACTAAACAGCACCCTGGCCTCAGCTCTTAAGGCATTTGTATCTGGCTAAAAAGCCTATGAGAGTTTCGCAGGCAGGGAAACCAAGACATTGTGGCAAAAAAAAAAAAAAAAAAAAAAAAACCAAACACAACAACACCTAAATGAAAGATTTCTGTGAGTGAGATCCCAGCAGAAAGAACGAAAGAACACAAGAGGTTTCCATAGCGTTGGCAGCTCATTGCAAGGCCTTGGGTGATTACTGACATCATAAATAAGAGTGTCAGTTGTTAAATCAACAACGGGAGTCACTCAACGGGAGGCACTGTGCACCTGCTCCCCATGTAGGACCTCTGCCCTTATATATATGTTGTACTATGAGAATTAATGGTAAAACTACTACTCAAACAGTACTCTATACTTTGTGTGGCTTTGTGGGTGCAGTCTGTTGAAATCTTTACTTAGTATCTACTAAATTGATCTTCTGTATATAAAGATATTTGAAAAGGAATTGTGATGAAGAATGGGATGGGAGAGGGAGTGCGAGATGGGATGGTTGCGGGTGGGAGGGAGGTTATGGGGAGAGAAGCTGCTATAATTCAAAAGTTGTACTTCGAAAATTTATATATATTAAATAAAAGTTGAAAAGAAAAAATTATTCTGTAAATTCATTTACATATTGGAAGTACATGAATATGTAGTCCTAACAGTAAAGAATTGATTTTATAGAAGTCCTAGTATTTAAAGGGAAGACACTGGAGAGGTGAAAAAAAAATACTTCACTACTTGGCTTCTTGAGCCCAGACACATTTTTCCTCCTAATTTCTTATTTTCTTCAATAATTACTTAATATTTTATATGCTAAATATTACACTGCTTTATCAAGCAATGAAGAAGGGGGCATATCTCTTCATGTAAATACAGACATTTTTGGGACATTGCTGACAGATACATCCTGATTCTTCTTAGTGGTTAACATGTGCATTTAATGTCCTCATTTCATAAAATAAATGTTTTGCTGACAAAACGGTGTAACCAAAAACCCAGAATTTGAAAAGTAAAAATAGCAGGAAAGGGTATTGCCCATAGCCTTTCATGTAACACTGCTAAAAAAAAAATTGCCAAGCTCAGTCAATGTTTTTCTGCAGGAAAGATGGCTAAAATAACTGTTCAAAAATTATCATCCCTCAATGGACAAGAACTACCCACCACTCTAACTGATTATTATGAGACAGCACTTCCATAAGACTGTCCACCACTGGCATAGTGCATTATAGCGCTGACTAGTCAGCCACAGCCAACACCCCAAAAAGTACAACAAATACAGTTCTATTTCATCAAATAAAGTTAAAATATTTAAAGGGCTTGGATAGCAACCTCCATATCCATTTTGCTTAGTGTTTACTAGGCTGTGTATTATGAGAATTAATGAAAAATATGAATTGACTATCAAAGATACTGCTTTTGAATTCCTCATGATCATATGCAGAATCAAAATGTAAAGTCCATTTTGAAATGCCGAGGGGAAAACACATTGGGAGTTAAAATTAAAATTCTCATTACCGTGTCCCATATACATCCACGTTGAGTGCACTTTTCCTGAGTTGCAATGTCTGCATCTGGATAACAAGTAATCTTTTCGCTTTCTAAGAAAGTTTGATCCCATTGAACTCTGAAGTTTCTTCCAAGGTTAAAGTTGAGATTCTCAATTAAGAGAACCTTCAAAAACAAAAGAAAATTAATGATTATTTCTGACTATTGGACAATTTTTGAAATATTCAGATTTTTACAAAATGTGGCACAACTACTTTTCAACACAAATCATTAATAATTCTTACATGTACTTGAGGAATGAAACAGAGGGGAGGAAAATGTCATTTTGTAGCTGAACTGACTAGAATCTTAAAATGGGAAAATAATGAGAGAGTGAAAGACTGATAAAAGGCATTATTTCTAAATCTACACCAGAGTGTCATTCTCAGTTCTGCCACTTAATCCTCAAGAGTATTTGTGGAAATTGTATGTTTTGAATTATTCTCAGTTTCCTCTCCTGTAAAATGGAGATAACAACCTTATAAAAGGAATAATGTGTGGAAATTAAAGCACTTAATACAATGTATGAGGCATAGTTCACAAAATATAGGTGAGTTCCCTCAAAAATATACAGGGAAGAAAAAGGTGGCCACTATGTTTGATGCAGTAGTTCCTATATTCAAAGAATGGGAAAAACATACATTGTCTCTCTTTAATTCTGTCCCTAATTTTATCACTGCTTACAATGTTTGAGGGACAACTTGGCCTCTTACAGGACAGGAAAGATCTGAGCAAATACTTGAAGTCAGAACAATACAGAAACATCGATGGTTCAATCAGAGTTCATAAAAGGAGAAGCAGGAAGAATGACTAAGTAAATGGATAAAAATAGTATCTTAAAGAATCTTGAATAAGAAGCCAAAATATTTTGAATTTTTGTTGTATGGAATAGGTTAGTAAGTTTGAATTCCCAGATGAAGAATGGAGTGATAAATGTATTAGGAATGGTATCAAAGAAAAAATGAAATAGGAGGAGAGATATAGATTAGAGTCCCTTTAACATAAATAATTAACATAATGGAATATTGGCAGAAAAAGTGAAGAGAGAGAACGAAGAGGGAGGGAGCAATGAACAGAAGGAGAGACTGAAGGATGGATGGAGGGAAGGAGGGCGGAGGGAACTGTGATGAAAGTAAGGGGGCAAAGAAGCATCTGAATGGTTAGATATTGTTAAAGATAAGGATATATGACTGCTAAAATATTTTTTAAAGATTGTATTTACCTGGTTGGAGGGATCATATGTGAAATTAGAGTGCGTACTCATTGACTGATTATTTTCTGCCACTGTAACCTGTGTAACGGTCTCCGTCACCCCGAGAATTTTTATAGTCTGAAATGCTAAAGTTGTTCCTTCTGAGTATAATTCATGTGTGCATGTGATATTTAAATTGTTCTGGATGAAAAAAAAGGAGCACAGAGTATTATTTATTAGGTCTTCAGACAAAAAACTTAAAATAGCAACAGAGACATGAAATAGGAAAAGAACCAATCGTGTACCTCTCCATATCTCCCCCAGCATCCAAGTAAGATATATTGATACAATCACTATTAACTGCCTTTTTTGGCATAAATGCCATAAAATTTCTTTTCCAGAAATACCTTGTTGTTTATGATGCAACTTACATACCCCTCTTCTTAATCTATTCTTAATATTTATGAAGAATAATAACTTTGGCAAAAAGAATATAGAAAGAAACTCAACATTTAAAATTATTTATATTATTTATGCAAAATTAATTTTATGCATATGATTTCACCTTCATTCAAAATATGCAATGATATATAAAACATTTTCTGTATGTTGAAATTTTTTTCCTAAGACATGTGACTTAAAAGCAGACGTAATAATTTAAGAAATCTAAAGCCTTCCAAACATCAATTGCATCATCACAAATTCATATCTATTACAGTTAAATACAAAATTACAATACCATGATTTTTTATAAATTGCATAATTTAAGTTTAGCTTTTTCCTTTAACAATTTATTTCATTGTGGTCCATTGAAATCTAAGGTAATTGAGAATATTCTCAAAAACTCATTGTAAAAATCAGTATATTAATAAAATATATATTTCACTGTAACAAAGGAGAATGCTTACGTTAGAAACTGCAAATGTATATAATATGTAGTTGTCATTTTGTACGGTATCTGAAATTAAAGAAAAAATAATATTAAATGTAATGTTACTATTTTGACTTTTTATGGTTTTCAACACTTAGGAAATGTAAAAATTAAGTACTATTTATTAATTAGTTCTAAGCACATTATTTTTAAAGTAAATTTTAAATTATTTGTAAACAAATAATCTTGAAATTTTTCTTTCTGATTAAGAAAATTTAATGAAAATATTTTACTGGTTTAATTTTTCAAAGTGCTATAATACTTAGAGAAATCCAAAGAAGGAAACCACTTATCATTGTAAATATATTATTTTGAACAATGTCAATATCTTTTTCTTTCCATGTTGCAAACTTTGCAACATCAAGTTTTCACTAGGAAGATATATCATATTGCAATTTAATTTTGTATCTTTTTACTTATGTTTTTCTTTATTTTGGCAGAAAGGGATGAATCTGAAGTCATGTAAAACTAAACAAATATTAAACTGTAATTGATGAGGAACAAGGAAGAAAATAATTTTCTGCATCAAGTAAATAATAACATTTTATCAATATGTTTAATAGAAACAGAAGATTAAGGTTAAAATAATTTGGAGAACATAGAGTGTGCAAAATAGAAAAGGAATCCTAGTAATTTATACTCAATTTCAATAATATTAATTTTAAAAATCCTTATCAATCCTAATAAATAAATTGGAATCAGAACTGGAATTGAAGATAACTTTACTGTTTGCATATTTACTAACTAATTTCATTAACAGAAATTTGTGATTTATTTAACTCTTTAAATAAAAATGTACAAAACATATGTGTATCATATCAGTTGACTGATTAAATTATATTCTTTAGATTCTTAATAGCTTGGCTTTATGACAGCCAATTGTCAGTATAAATTTTCTGATAGAAATAAATAAATGTATATGGAGACACACTGTAATTTGACAAATAAAAGTAACCTCAGTGTTGTTTACCATGTGCTATCAACTGTCTTACAATAACGGTATTTGTTTTTTTGCTGACTACGAATAATTTAGGTTTAGATGAAATCCACTTTTACTCAGCTGCTAGGTAGCAAGTGCTTTGAATTCATTATCCTGAGAGAGCTCACTCTTGGTGTGTTTATGTCCCACGGTGTTTAAAATAGAGCTTTGAGGCTTGTGTGCTGGAATAGAATAGGAAATATAGAACAGTAGGGAGGTGTGTGTGTGTGCGTGTGTGTGTGTGTGTGTGTGTTAAAGTACAGACTGATAAATCTTCTTCTAGACCTTGGTAACGACTGTGGGTTTTAATTGAGTTAACGGAAAATTCATGGGAGTATTTGAACAGAGGTGTAATAATTTGAATATATTTAGGAGGTATTATGTTTCCTGCTGAATTGTAAATCAAATAAAAAATTTTAAAAGCCTGGACTGACAAGAACTATGGACCTATGGAACAGCCAGAGAGCTACTGCAGTAATTAATGTCAAATATAGTAAGGACAGTGATGGAGCTACTGAGTAGATTCAGAGCAAGACAGAACCAAGAGAAATTCCTAAAATTTGAGAGAGAATAGTTGGCTCCAATTTTAAAAATTCAATTTAATAGACAAATAATGTGTTTATATATATATACATATGTACCTGTCAAATTTTTACAACAAATTAAAAAATTAGTTTAAGTATATATAACTAATATAGCAATATAAATTTCATAAAGGAACTTAAAAGCCTAAAGTAGATGTAAAAATTTAGTAATTAAAAATGAAAATATAAGACATTTTTTAAATGAAAGAAAGTATAATCAACAAAGCCCAAATTTTCATCAACAAAAACAGAAATTTAAAAGCATATCAATTTGAGACTTACCTTTAGTTTCTCCATCATCCCAGAAAAAGTCTCCTACTGCTGTGTTATCATCATTTAATGCAATTATAAGTCCTAGAGGATTCATACGACTGTTAAGCGAAATTAGATACATATGTGATTAAAAATAAATGTATAATAGTGAAATATTCTATAAACAAGTCAATTTAAATGTAACAGTTTTTCAATATTGTATTGAAATAAGAACATGTATATTAATAAATTGGTATTTGAAAATTCATTAGGAATTTTTTTATTATCAATATTCTTATATGAAAGCAAAAGTTATTAAATACTTAAAAAATAAAGTATAGAAACACATTAAATTCAATACTGATTTTTTGAAAGCCTAGACAGGTGCAAAACTGGAATACTGTAATATTCCCATTCAAATAGGAAAAATTAAATGGACCTTATGAATATACAGTTAAACTTGCATAATCCTAAATTGCTGTGCATTCATTCTACATTTTATATGAAGAATAATTATAAATGCAGCATAAACAATTTAAAATGTATAATGAGATCTTTATAAATGAAGCCAATTTTATAGGATAAATTTGATATATGCTCCATAAATTACATTTCTTAGTTTCATATTACCATAAACTAGTATCCCTGAGGCTATATGTTCCAGGCAATTGTTCTCTACAAAAAGTATTCTTTTCCAGAATGCAGTTGTCAAAGTGCATGTTTCTATTTTTCAGTACTGTTCTATAATATAACTAAGTGTGTGAGGACATAGCCATAAAGCAGTTAAATTCAGAATAGTCAATTCTAGAATCTCAAAATAATTACTCACAGAAGCGCATTCCCTCATCAATTTGATTCCTCCATAAATATTAATGAGAATTAGAGAACCTATTATTGGTCCAGACACCATTTCAGGTGTGAGATCAAATTGTACAAAGCCACGTATTTGTTTCATAGGACTTACAGTTACGGTGATTAGACACATTTCATATAAGAAAATGTAAAAAATATATAATATATGATAATGTTAATGTCACAAATACAGTAGTGTAAAGAACAAAGTGACTATCAAGTTGGGTAATGCGGAGCATGGGAAAAATATGAATTCAATGGCACCTCTGTTCGCTTGTACTCAGAGTGAATACTACAAAGTAGAACATCAGAGCTTTCAAGTGTCTTCTTTTTTCCTAAGTGTTTTTGAGATTTTTCTATCACTAAGCAACTTAGAGTATCTCTTGCTCTTTACATAAAATGAAATATCCACCTCATTTATCAACTTAAAAGTAAAACTTTTATTATAATTTAAAAATTATGATATCCATGTATTTAAAATTCAAATATATTAGCAAGTGACATAATTTTATCAATTATGTAGCAAATATTAACATTTAACATTTTATTAAGAATGAGACATTGTCTTTAATTCTGCATACTTTATAGAAATTTGAATCAATTTTCAGTGTATGGGACAAATTTCTCTTTATATACATTTTATCACTCACGATATTTGTAACAAATCACATAATTTGATACTTTGTATAACAATAATAATTACCTCTGTGTGTCCAATATTTTCCGATAAAAAACCTAAACATTGATATCTGATTCTTAGTAAAAATGCTACATATGAACACAAACTCTGTGTTAGGTTGTAGCTAATGATCTTTCAAGGTACCTTGCTGTTGTTGTTACAGCAGGTTGTTGAATGGGGATAATGTAACCTCCTCTAAGATGCAGTCCTATTTTGTCTGCTGGAAGACTCATTTCCACCCGTTGCTTTCTCCATGGCCTTTTTGCACCCTAATTTGTAAAAGATAAAATAATTTTTACTATTAGAGAGGAACTTGAACTCTATGTCATGAGAATTAAAATTTATATACTGAAACAATTTTTATCATGAGTAATTGATGTCATCTAAATGAATATTTGTATATTGTTTTCTGACTTTCAGAGAAAATTATTCTTTTCAGCTTATTGAATAAATCATAGAAAATAAGCTCACATTATCAAAAATACAAAATATTAACATAAACAAATTTATTCCTTACTATAATAATTCTCAAATATTCTTCATCCACTCCACTTGAGTTTTGTTTTAATCTAATCATATTTAGGGAAAAGTATTTTCTTAAGCATTATTTATACAAAATATATGATATTTATTTGATATATATATGAATAAATGAATATATTTCTTAACAAATAAAAGTGCGTGCAAAATAATGTTTTTTAGAATGAATGCTCAAGAGGTCTTGGTCAAATAATAAAAAGACTATCTGAATGAGTGCTGCTCTTTTCCCTATCCAAGGTTGAAATGCAAAAGTTTTACACATGGTTGAAACTATCATATTATGCAACATAGAGTTTCTCACTGCTCTATTCTAGCATTAAGATATAGAAAGCAAGATAAAAGTATTCAAATAAGTCATTACTCTTTCATAAAATTATTTTTCCACAATTTTAAAATGCCTATGTCTTTATACAAAGAAATATAAGTTCATATTAAAGATTAGCTCATGTAAAAATATATTTACATAGTTTTTTGCAGAATTTCAAATTTTAAATTCTTATTTTATAATAGCAGAAATCTTAAATTTCCATGTATTGATGTTTGAAAATGTAATGCTTACAAGCCCATCAGTATATAAAAGTACTTACTGTTTCATAATCATACCAAACAGCATCAGGAATGTATGCACTCACTGTCTCTGCTCCCTATATTAACACAAGATAATGCATGTTATTGTTTTTTTTAAATTTTTATAAATTTTTTTATAATTCTTAACAAGCACACACTTCACAAATGATATGTTGATTTTCCATAGTTAGGGAGAGGGAGAAAACTTCTTATGCATTCACCCTGAGTATTTCTCAGTGATTGGATTCAAAGAACTATTTTATCAGGTTTAGATAATATCATAATATAAACAAATCAAAAGCAAAGAAATATAGATAAAATTAGTTTAGGTGTTAACTACAATAATGCATGCAAATGTTACCAAATGTTACCAAATGGTAACTGAAAATGTGAATAAGTCCATTCCTCTATTTAAAATTAATTAAATATGGCCGGCGCCGCGGCTCACTAGGCTAATCCTCCGCCTAGCGGCGCCGGCACACCGGGTTCTAGTCCCGGTCGGGGCGCCGGATTCTGTCCCGGTTGCCCCTCTTCCAGGCCAGCCCTCTGCTGTGGCCAGGGAGTGCAGTGGAGGACGGCCCAGGTGCTTGGGCCCTGCACCCCATGGGAGACCAGGAAAAGCACCTGGCTCCTGGCTCCTGCCATCGGATCAGCGCGGTGCGCCGGCCGCAGTGCGCCGGCCGCGGCGGCCATTGGAGGGTGAACCAACGGCAAAGGAAGACCTTTCTCTCTCTCTCTCTCTCTCACTGTCCACTCTGCCTGTCAAAAAAAATAATAATAATAAAAAAAAAAAATAAAATTAATTAAATAGGACCCATATGATTAATTCCATTATTTTTTCAAGAGTTTTTTTTTATCTGCTGATTTTAAAGTTCTCTTTTGCTTATAATTTAGCAAAATTTCAGTGTGGTTTTTTTTTTTTATTTTAGTGAGACCTCATTTTGTTCACTATAAATTTGGTTTGGGTTAAATAAATAACGCTTTTTTTTTTGGAGAATACTAATTTTATAAAATTCTCTTACCCCCAGCTCGATGTCACTTATTTGATAAGCATTAATCTACTTAATATTTTATGTTTTTGAAGTATTTTCAACATTTTAAAATTCAATTAGTTGTGTATTAGCTTGAAGTAGCCCATTTAGTAGCATTTGTTACTCATATATTTTGTAATGTGGTATGAATTGGGTTATATAAACTTCCCTTAAGCAATGTGTTTTTTAAACTTTCAAAACCTACCTGTGTCAAAACAGGAGTAATGAGTAAAGCGGGGCCCCATAAAAACTCTCTGTCCTCAACCCAGCTGTTTGTGTCCTCATAAAACCTAGTAATAATACAGGTATTTAAGAGACAACAATACAACTTTTTAGCAAAATTCTCTGTTCGATTAACATTTCTGTTTTTCTCATAACTGCTGTTAGCGGTGGTTTTACTTGTTGATATGTCATTTTGAGTAGACAGTTTGTACTTCCTTTATGGTTCACCTCACAGTGAAGAAGGAAGAGAGGCAGGAAGCAGGGAGAAAGGAAGAAGAAAAGAAGGAAGGAAGAGAGGCAGGAAACATGTTCATCTGGTGTTCAGTAAAATCTATCACAGAAGACATGATTACATTTAATCTGTAATGAACAACTCTTGTGTTTATTTTTCTCTTATAGGTTCATAAAGTATCAGACATATCTCATATTCTTTTTTCTTTGTGAATTTTTCATTATAAGCTCCAATTTTATCCTGTATTTCAACGGGTCTTAAAGTCATTTCTTGAGGAAAGGCCCTACTTTGATGCAACGTACTAGGATAACGAGAGTTTACTTTTGTTCTCTACTGTTCTACACTCTTGATGAATATTTTGGATGAGTTTCACAATGTAAATGTGTGCTTTAGCAAGTATATGTTTAATCTTTCTTATTGATTTAATTTTTCTAAAAAACATTATCTATCTTTTTTCTTTGTAAGTACTACCTAGTTCACACATGCCTAGCTTTATCCTGTACAATCAACACAAAATTAATTATATTGAGTACTGTCATTACATAATTCATCAAATTGTTTATACAAATTTAAAAGCAAGCAGCAGAAAATAATTTGATGTCTTATTTCTCTTCTATATATACATACGTTTGAATACATTTTAGAAGATATGATTCTTATCCTTAGTACTTACTCATGAAGAACTGGCCTTGCTACTGTTTCTCCAAACGCATGGGCTTTGTAAAATAGAGTATAGAGGAAAGGCAATAAGGTATAGCGGATATTTAAGTAGTGCCGAGATGACTTAACCAAAAGTGAGTCTTGTCCAAAAAATGCGGGATCCTGATGCTGTGGAATAAAAACATAGATTAAAATAAAAAAAATGGATACATGAATGGAAATAAAAATAGAAATATCTTTACCTACTTTTAAAAATCAAATTGCCTAACTTTGAACTTGTTTGTAAAATACTAACATTAGCCCTGTTTATCATCAAAATGTCTAAATATTTCAGTGTTTGTGTTTTCATTTGGTTACGTGAGGGTACTTCAAAAAGCACATCATATAATTGAATTAAAAACTAAATTGATTTTGGTTTAAAAATGTTTTAAATCCATGAAAAGTTTCTTCACAATATACATTTTCCATGAACTCATGAAAACTTTTTGTATCTTTTATTGAGCTTCACTTTAATGTGGAAATTTCTCATTTAAATACACAGAAGTAATGAAAACATGAATAGGTTTTTAGTGGTTAATGGTGGTAGGATGAATTCTTGGCTCTAAGTTTCTTCATGCTCCCTTGCACCTATCTTCTCTTGGTAACTGCAGAATTTGCTACTAAAGGTGGAGGGTACCTACTGGCCGTCTGAGTTTATAATCAGCGAAGTGACATTCTCTGGCCGACGAGATGTTAGGACCCATGACACATTCAAGCAAAGGCTTGAAATGTGCTTTCCTGAGGACACGCTGTCTGATGCCTTGCCATCAGCATTAAAATAATAATCATAGTCAGTTTTCTGACTCAGGAACACAAGGAACAAAGTTGCTGGGCCTGCCTGCAGACTTCCAACATGAAGCCCAATATGTGTGCTGGGTCCATGCTGTATCAACTTACTCCCTCACAAGTTTAGATTTGCTGCCATAGGTAAGAAAATTACTACCTTCATAGATCCAGAATGTATTATGTTACTTTGAAGTCATGTTTTCCTTTGGCTGCAGCTGGCCATTGAACAAGCATGACGGTAATACTATGTAGGCCTTTTCTGGGAAATACAGGATTATTCTATGGGTCAATTTTTCCTATTGACCCGAATAAAACATTGTTGGAACTGGGCTGAAGTATATGACACTCCTTATCAAATCACCTTTTCCGTTTTGTCTTTTTTTTTTTTTTTTTTTTTTTTTTGACAGGCAGAGTGCACAGTGAGAGAGAGAAAGACAGGGAGAAAGGTCTTCCTTTTCCATCGGGTCACCCCGCAATGGCCAGCACACTGCGGCCAGCGCTCTGTGCGGATCTGAAGCCAGGAGCTAGGTGCTTCTCCTGGTCTCCCATGGGGGTGCAGGGCCCAAGCACTTGGGCCATCCTTCACTGCCCTCGCGGACCACAGCAGAGAGTTGGACTGGAAGAGGAACAACCGGGACAGAATCTGGCGCCCCGACCGGGATTACAACCCAGGTGTGCTTGTGCTGCAGGCGGAGGATTAGCCTAGTGAGCTGCAGTGCCGGCCCCCTTTTCTCTTTGACAATTTCAGGCATGAACTCTGTTCTAAAGGTTCTCTCCACTTTCTCCTGCTCCCTCCCCTTTACCCTCCATAGGAATTTCAACTTGAAATCTCTAGTATGTCTCATACCATCTTGTCATCTGCTTTATATGGAGAATAGAAATGAATACAGTATAAAGTAATTAATATGGTGATCCTCTGCGGACACATATTCCTTGAACATATCTTTAGGGTGGATCATGCAGTCACTAATATCCATTTTGGGACTTTATTTCTGCTGTGATACCTCTTTGAAGCTGAGCTGAGCAACTGTCACTCATCTCAGATAATGCCCTGTATGCAACTAATGTTTGAACATTAAAAAAGTTACTAACCAAAATGTGTTAGTTGACTTAATGAGTTAACTAAACTACACCAATACCTTTTTTTAAAATTCACTATGAGAAGCCATAATATACTGAATCTCCAGGTTGGAAGGAGAACTCTCTATTCTTTGTACTTTTTACCTCACCTGTTAAGACCAATGTTTTGTTAGTGTTAGCTTTGCTTTTCCCAACAGCTTTATCCCAGATTTATTTATTATTGAAATACTCTGGACTCAAATAGCTTTGGAATTGTCTCTAACTTGTTGTTTCCCTTTAGAAAAATTGAAACTGGAAATTCTTGATAGTGTATTATATTTTTATGGGAGAAAAATTGCCTTGAACCTACATAGTTATATCTGTCATATCCATACTCAAAAAGATTTGGCTCTTATTAAATAAAAATGTTATTAAACAAAATAGTGCTGATTTATTACAGTTGTATATGGTTAGACTTAAATAAAATATTGCGCGCATTTCGTACTATGTGTTCCTTATTCGACCATTTATAAAGAATTAAAGGAGATTATCAGTATATTAGGTTCTCAGGGTCACAACAAATGCATAATTACCATAATACAGTTCTCATTAATTCTCAAGTTAATGTGATATTAGTACAAAAAGAACATACAAAGTGGCCATGGCCTTCAGAAGATGACTTACAACTATTTATGAATTATGATATCAGGTTTCAAAATATATCAATATATAATTTAATGTATTCTTAAAAATGTGACTTGCTGTATTTTAAAATGTGGAGAAGTATAGCAAGACATACTTACCTCAAATCCATCAGCATTATGATTTCTGGAAAACGGATAAAAGGCCCCAAGTTGCATCCACCTTCTGCAAAGCTCTTCTGTGGTTTCAGCCTGAAATCCACAGATATCTGCACCAACCTAAATAACAATATATCCATTATTCATACTGTTAGCGTTATCATATTTGTGTAAAATGTCACATTTTATGCCTCAGCTAATTTGTATTATTTAAAATCTCCTTTATTGTCTTTATATACTCTTTCATAAACCAGTTTTCTTTTTTATCTTTGCATCAGCCTTGCTCTGATTACATTATAACACATACTTTTTTCTTCAGTGTCTTTGTATAAATTTTCTTAGCCTCACGTATATAATTTATTTTCTCTTGTGACCTAATCATTAATTCACTGTACAAAGATCAAATTATGGTATTAAAATATGTTGGTTCTTAAAACAAAGCATCCTTATTGGTTTTTATCATTTATATTTTTGAAGATATAAAATAGTTAAAAAGTATGTATTTGTATTGATTTTAAGAAATTATTTCAAATAACATTCTGATATTCCCACTCTATCCCAAAGGACTCTCTAGGAAATACTATCATAAATTTAGTATTTAACTTTTAGAGAGTTTTCTTTATTTTTCTACATGAAAACATATGCATTTATAAACAATATATAGGATCATGTTACATATTAATTAACTTTATGTAAATGGTATATTTTATGAATTGCAATGTTTTTTTCTTAATAGGCAATGTTATTAATCTTATAAATATTATTTTGGTGCTGTATTGTATAGGGTTATATGACTTTACAATACTTCTTTGAAGTTAATATATAAGATGTAAAAAAAAATCCTTACAAGTTCTATGATATATATATATACATAGGACCATATTTCTAATTAATCAGAAATATACTTTTTATGAGATAACTGTTACCATTTATAAGCACTATGGTAAAACATGAAAGTTCCTACTATTCATTAGCTTTCCAAATAGTTTATGGCTTTATTTAAAAAATTTTTTAAAAAATTTGTATATGTTTGAAAGGCAAAGTCATAGAAACAGAGAGAGAGAAAGAGAGGGAGAGAGAGAGAGAGAGAGAAAGAGAGAAGATTCAGCAAGAGAATGAGATCCTTCATCAGCTCACACTCCAAATGGCCACAATGTCCAGGACTGTGGTGTGCTGAAGTTAGGAGAAAGGAGTGTCTTCCAGGTCTCCCTCATGAGTACAGGTACCCAAGCTTGTGGGCCATCCTTTATTGCTTTCCAAGGCACATTAGCAGGGAGCTGGATAGGAAGTGGTGCAGCCAAGACTAGAAATGGCACCCAAATGGAATGCTAATGTCACAGGTAGTGGCTTAATCTGTTGTGCCACAATGCCAACCACTATGTCTTTTGACATTTAATTTTTATCACTTGTTTATACAAAATGCGTATTTTTATTTTTGAGACAACACAATTTTAATTTAATTATATCACCAAAGTATATTTGAATTTCTCATTATTAGAGTAATTGGGAATATTTTCATACTTTTGTTGCATCTATAAAACCACCTGCTATGCATCCTTACTAATTTTATAATTTTTCTTGTTTTATATAGATTTGCAGAAGGCACTTTTTCTTGAGCATCAATAATTTATTGGCAATATACCTGGAAAATACTTCCCTATATATGATGCTTTTTATTTTTTAGCTTTGTAAAATACTTTTTGATGCACAAAAGTTTTAATTTTCTTTAGGTCAAGTTTATGTTTCCTGTATGATTTGTGCCCTTTGTGTTCTTCTTAATTATACCTGTAACCTAACATCATAACTTCACTATCTTCTAAAATGGTCAAAATTCAATTTCAAAACAAATTTCACACATGATACCAAGAGTCAATTTCTGTGTATATGGTATGAAAAACGGACACATTTTATTTTTCACTTTAAATGGGTACTCAATTGCCTATATGAATAGCTGATACATTTCCTCACTTAACTATAGTGTTGGTGCTTTAACAAATTCCCACATAAGCATGGGCCTGTCTTATTTTACCTTACCATTCTATTCACATATCAAACATCCAGTACCATTTTGTTGATTACTGTAACTTTATCTAGTATGTCAAATCTTTATTTTTTTGTACTTTTTAAAAAAATGCATTGTCTTCTACCTGAAATCTAGAATAATCTGCTTTGTTTCCAAAGTCCTTTGTATGGCTTAAAATCTAATTCCCCTGAATTAGGGTAGCAGTATGGGGAGAATATGCACTTATAATCTGTTTTTCCTTTATATCTAGGAACATGGTATATTTTTAATTTGTTTAGTTGTTATTTGGAATTTTATCAAAAGCCTTATCTGTAGTTTTAATATTTATTCATTACTATTTATTGATTGGTTATAATAAATATTTTATATTAAAATGCATTATAATATTGAATATCTATTTTCTTTTTGATAAAGTATCCTATAAATTGATATTTTTTGTTAAATTTTCAAAATCATCTCTGTATATCTTTTTAAATATTTTCTCCAGAGACTTGCTTTTGTTCATTAATTTATTATCCTACTTTCATTACCTGAATCTTTCATAAGGTTTATTCTTTTATCTCTTTCCATTCAAATTCATGCATTTCACTCATTAATAACAAGTCTCTGCTTCTAATTTAAGCTTTCATTTTTTCTAAATATTAATTTAGCTCATTTTCACTGGTGGTAATAAGAAGTAACATTGTTAACATTTAGTTATAGACTCATTTTCTTTTTCCATTAATATTCAGTTTAGTTTTTGACACAAGGATAATTTGATACTTTTTTTAATTTCCTGATGCACAATTGTATGTGTTTGTCCATGTGTTCCCTGTGTCTGTGTCTGTCAACTGTTCTGTTTGGTTGGTTAGCTTTTGGTGTTGATCTTACTTGTGCAAGCTATGAAAGAAAGAATACATGAATCAGTATAATTTCCTAAATATTTTACATTTTTTGTTATGTGCTTGGTATCTTAAGTCTTGGGCATCAATCGTATAATTTTTTATTTTATATAATCCGAGACTTTCCAGAATTCATATATTTAGAATTTTCTATTTTCCTCACTTTCAATATGTCTCTGTTCTCATCTTTTTGTCTTCTAGGTATAGGAAATATCTTTATTACCTTTCTAATTCTAATCTGATAAGGTAGTATTTTCTAGTTTTTTAAATAAACAGACATTTGACATTTAGTTTTATAACAAATATATTTGGATTTATCCATATCATCTTATCTGGTACTTTGTTTTATCATAAAAGCTTTTTCAGTGCTTTGTTTATATTTATGTTTGTTTCTTGAATTTACTTAAATAAGTAAATTTGTTAATTCCACTGTCTCACACTAAGGTTTTGAATATTAAAGAATCATCCATATTCTCATTTTCCCATAAATTTTTAAAGAACACAGATTTTTTGATATACCTTTTAATCTTTTCACAAAAAAAATTAATATTATAAAACAATTAACTTAATTTGTTGCCCTATACGTGCCGTATGAAACAGACTTACCAAAGGCATTCCAAACAAACCGAACTCTAGCATCCCAGTGATAGACCACTCCATTTGTTCCCAAGTAGCCGTGTTATCTCCTAGCCAATGTGCAGCATGTCTTCCACTTCCAGCAAAAGTTGACCGAGTAAGGATGAAGCTTCTCTTGTTAGGGAAAACTCTTTCTACAGCTCTAAAAATGAAGTCACATTAGAAAAAACATCAAATTAAGAAAAAATATTTCTTTTGAAAATAAAATTGCTATATATAAGTTGTAAATATTCATTTTCAATCTAGGTTTATAATTTCAAAGCAAATCCAAGATATTTTTAGATATTTTGTCATGTTTGTATTTAGCCATCAACATTTTTTATTTAACCTTCATATTGATATTAAGACCTGTATTTCATCAACAATTGCATTATAGGATATTTACACAATGCTAGAAAATAAGTAATCAATAAATGTTTGTTCTCTTATTGTATTTTTCCCCAAAGAAACCTATTATTTAAGGAATACAAACTCCATACATTTCCTAAATACAACTTTAGGAATGTAGTGATTATTCTCACCATACCCACCCTCCCACCCACTTTCCAATCCCTCCTCTTCTTGCCTCTCCCATTCTCAGTCCCATTCTCTGCTAAGATCCATTCAGATTAATTTTACACAAGAAGACTAACTCTATACTAAGTAAAGTTTTCAATGATTTGCACCAAAAAAAAAAAAAAACTTTTGAGACAAGGGCTGTTTAAAGTCACTGCATCTTGAAGATAATTTCATTTCTTTTTTATTAGAAACTTAATGAACTTTAAAGAAGCATCCAAGAATGATACCTCATGTTTCTTTACATGCAAGTATTTTCACAATGCATTAGAAATTTCCTTGGATGAATACTCGTTAAAATGCTATGCTTTAATGGAAACTTTTTTTTGGAAAAGAGTTAAGAGTATGTTCTAGGGATACAGTTTTCCATAAACTTATTATAAATTTCATCCTTAGGAAATAATTATATCCTGAGATGGCAAGCATAATCAAAATTTTGAAGGATATTTAAATGTGCAAATTAAGAAAGATTCCTGGTTAAGTACATATACCATGAAGTTCCTGATAATTGAGTTCCAAATTCATGTATATTGATAAAGAAACGGATATCTTCAAAGCCCTAAGATTTTAGCATCAAAATATTTGTATTAACTTTATTTTCTTTCTTATTCTTGCTACTCTCTTAGCACATCGATAAATTAACAAAAACATTTCTAAACAATAAAGATAAGTTTTTGAATGAAAGTTAACTTACCTTTCAGTGGCTATAGCCATGCTATATCCATATAGGCTGTGAACATCATACTGTTTTCCCCAGTACTGCACAGAATCCATGCAAAGTGTTTTGGAATACATGAGCTTATCAACAATATCTTACAGAAAATATAAAAACATAACATAAATATTATCTTACCATGTTAGTCTTTTATCTCTATGTATGATGTGCTATGTAGCTAAAACACATTGAGAGATGGCACTTTCATTAAGTTCTAATTAAGTTCCACCATCCATTCCTGTTGAACGTGGAATAACTACCAGATGCATATTAACTCAGAAAATACTCTGCTTCTTACTGAATTTCTAGAAAAATAATTCTATCAAGTATACAAAAAACATATCTATATTACATCATAAATTTATAAACTAATTTTAAGCCATTGTAATAGAACCATATTTAAGCAAAATCCAATGGAGAAAAAGTTTTGGTTTACTGGAATAGAAACATTGGTTTCAGGATTTCAAAATTATACCATAGATTGTGACTTAGAAATATATGATGGGGGCTGGCACTGTGGCTCAGTGGGCTAAGCTTTCACCTGCAGCACCGGCATCCCAAATATGCACCAGTTCTATTCCTGATGCTCCTCTTTGGATTCAGCTCTCTGGTATGGACTGGGAAAGCGGGAAAAGATGGCCGAAGTCCTTGGGCTCCTGCACCCGCTTGGGAGCCGGGAAGAAGCTCCTGCTCCTGGGTTTGGATCGACCCAGCTTTGGCCTTTGCGGCCATTTGGGGTGTGAACCAGCAGATGGACGATCTTTCTGTCTCTCCCTCTCTCTGTCTGTAACTCTACCTCTCAGGTAAAATAAATTTAAAAAAATTTTAAAAAACAAATATATGATGTAATTTACCAGCTAAGAAAGTTATCCTCAGTTAATGATAATTTGATATGCAAATGAAATTTATTTACCAGGAATGTAAGGTGGATAATTCAATGTGTTGTCATTACAGCCCTTATTTGAGCCTTGAACAAAGCTGGACACTTCATTCATGTCCTGAGGGGATTTAAAATGAAGAATAGAAAATTTTAAATAATTATAAATCATGTAAACAGGAACTCTCTAATCAATTAAAAACGTTTTTATTTAAGGCAACCATGATGTTCTTTCATTCAAAGACAAATACAAGCTACCAATCTAAAAATAAAAAGAATATACCTTTTATAAAACAGATATCCTAGAATTCAGAGACTTTAAAGAAGCATAATACATTCATCTACTTATTCTTACTTATTCATTTATATATAAAACATGTTCACTGTAACTATTAAACCACTATTTTCTTTTATTTTTTAAGATTTACCCATTTATTTAAAAGGCAAAAAGAGAGAGAAGCAGAGATACACAGAGAAAAAGATCTTCCATCCGCTGGTTCACTCCCCCAAATGGCCACAATTTCCAGTGCTGGGGCAAGCTATAGCCAAGATTCAGGAATTTCCTCCAGGTTTCCCACATGGGTGGCAAAGGCCCAAAAACTGTACCATCCTCCACTGCTTTCCCCAGGCCATCAAGAGTTAGCTGGATAGGAAGGGGAGCAGCCATGACATTAACTGATGCCCATATAGGATGCCAGCTGTGGGCTAGGCTGTGGCTTCACCCACCATGCCAAAACATGGATCCCTTAATCTGCTCTGTTCTGAATTTTTGTCAGTCTTCTCATTGTGAGTCTAATATCAAACATATAATATTTATTCATTAAACATATACAGTTCCTGATAGCATTTATCTACTTTCTTTGATATGCTAAGCACGTACTTAACAACATATTTGCCTTATGCACTTTCCCATAATCAGAGAATTAAAATGAAGGGAAGGTGTTTGCTTTATTGGTTAAGACACATACATCGTAAATAGGAGTGACTGGGTTCAATTTCTGACTCCAACTTCCACTAACACAAACTCTGGGAGGTAATGGTGATGCCTCACTAACAGTCACTAAAGTTAATAAAGGGACATAACAGTTACACAGTCAATAAATGAAATAATTTCTATTCCTGTTTTTGTTATATTTATGCAAACTTGCCATAAAAGTTTGAAGATCTTCCAGTAATCACTTAGTGAAAAATTGATTTGTTTTGTAGTAAAGAGTTAAGAGTGGACAAGTGTTTAGGTTCCTGCTACCGGTGGGTTTGACCTAGATGAACCTCTTGGTTCCTGCTCAGCCCTGATCATTGGGGCCACCTAGGAAGTGATCCAGAGGATGGATGATCTCTCTCTCTCTGTTTCTCACTTGCTCTCCCTCTTTCTGTAACTCTGCGTTTCTAAATAAAGTAAATCTTTGAAAAAAAAAAAAACAAATAGCAATACTTTTCATAGAACCCTGTTAACATGATTGTCAGAACATGATCATTTACCAGCTCACAAAATAAGTCTTATTCAACAATCATGAAGATAAATTATTAACCTACTAACAGAAAAACACTTTTATTTATTTTTGGTACATTTTATTTCAGATGTAGCTTTTATATATTATTACCTTTCATTAATGTGTCTAAAATATATAAATTTGACTAAATTTGGTCTCTAGAAAATTCCACAGTACCTTTCTTTAACTTATCCAAACAATTTAAATGACATTATAATTATTTAATATTATGTAAAAGTGAATTCAATTAGCATTTTCAGTATTACAACCAATAGATTAAAAACATTCTATGCTTCAGTGCTTTGATAGTACAGTGTACCTAGAGTTATTCAAATCTTGTTCAGTAAAGCCACTATGGAAGACAGTATGAAGATACATCAAAAATCTGAATAAAGACATACCATATGACCCAGCCATCCCACTCCTGGGAATTTACCCAAGGGATAGGAAATGAGTAAACAAAACACCTCCATGTTTATTGCAGTTCAATACACAATAACTAAGACATGGAATCAACATAAATGCCCATCAACTGAAGACTACATAAAGAAATTATGGGATATGTACACTATGGAATACTACACAGCAGTAAAAAGAGTGAGATAGGCCAGTCCCATATTGGACAGATACCATTTGTTCTCCCCAATCTGTGAGAACTAATAGAGAACCTAAAATGGAATCTGTAGAAGTGAAATTGACTTTGAGAAGGGATAATTTGAACTTCCTTTGTCTTGACTGAGAAGGAAAAGTTTCATTTTCTTTGTTTTTTTTGTCGTTTTTTTTCTTCATACTGTGTGTTGAATTCTTTACTTAGCATAGAGCTAATCATATGTGTATAAAGTCAATTAAAAATATATTTCAGTAAAAAATAAGAGTGAGAATAAGAGAAGGAGGAGTAAATTTGTAACTGTAAAGCTGTATAGCTCTGTATACATCCCTAAGGACATATTTCTAAGGGTACAGTTTAAAAACTTATCATGGGACTCCAAATCCCATAAAACTTTGTGATAAAAACACCATCTTAATTGTTAAAGTGTTCAAATTAAGTGTTAAAGGAACATATATATATATATATAGGATTAAGTGTTAAAGAGATCATATAAATAGAATTAAGTGCCTGATAATAATAATAGACATAATTAAAAAGAAGAGAATATCCATATGGGAAGCAGTCCACATAGCAGACTCATTGAATGACAATCACTTTAAGTAACACTCTGACCTCAGAATCAGCCTTAAAGGCCTCCTGGTCTGGCTGAAAAGCCGATGAGAGCATTTCAGGCATGGCAAGCCAAGACATTGTGGCATAAAATACCCTACATGAAGGATCTCTGTGAGTGAGACCCCAGTAGAAAAAAGTAGCCATAAAAAATGGATGTACCTTTCTCTAAAGGGAGGAGAGAACTTCCACTTTGTTTATGGCCTTGTCCAAATACTGATGGAGTTTGTGGATTCAAAAGGCTTCCAAGCATAGGCACCTCATATCAAGAGCCTCAGGTGGTCACTGACATCATACATAAGAGTGTTACTTGTTAAGTAAACAAGAGTCACTGTGTACTAACTCCCCATGCAGGACCTCTGTCCTCAATGATTTGTATGGAGAGTTAACTGTAAAGCCAGTTCTCAAACTCTGTGTTTGTGTGTGTATGTGTGCAAATTGTTGAAATCTTTAGTATAGAGTTGGTCTTCTGTGTTAATTGAAAATGAATCTTAATGAAGCATGAGACTGGCAAGGGGAGAAGGAGGAGGAGGAAAGGTAGGAATGTGGGTGGGAGGGCTGATATAGTGGGAAGAATAACAATATTCCTAAAGTTGTACTTATGAAATATTTTTTTTTATTTTTTGACAGGCAGAGTGGACAGTGAGACACAGAGAGAAAGGTCTTCCTTTTGCCATTGGTTCACCCTCCAATTCCTTAAAAAATAAATTTTTAAAAAAAGAAATGCTTAAATGCAAAAATAAAATTTTATTCAGATCATCTTGTTCTCCTAATAACTACATCTAGGAATTGTTGACACCATTTGTAGTGATGTTTCTCAAGATCACTATTCTTAAAATCCATTGAAAAATATGTTTAGTAATCTGGTGGCATTTCATACTTTCCCACTTAAACGAAACCTATATAAACACAGTACCAACGTTAAAAGAATTTGTAAAGGAATTTAATGTTACTAGGAATCATATAAAATATGGAGAAAGTATACCCTTATTAGTGTCCAGTTATTTGTATATATAAATTTATTTGGATACATTTTCACAATGAATTCTAAGTTTCTAAAAATGATATATTAAATTTTTATATTTCTTTGGAGAATTCTGCTTACTAGATTATTTTAAGTATGAAACCATGGCAACAACATGATTACCAAAAATGCCTTCAAATTCTAATAACATAAGTGACTTTTGAATAAAACCTCAAGAGTTAAAGGACAAAATTTCTGTTCACTGAGTAATCATTCTATCAGGAAAAATAAAGAAAGTGAAAATTTAGAGAAACCACTAAGAAGTAGGATTTAGTAATTATTCAAGGATAACAAACAGAATATCCAACGCTAATATTGAATATACATTTTCTAATGTTGAGTGAGCTTTGAAAACATACAGATTTTCCTGTGGTGCTTTAAAGGATTGTCAAAATGCTCTGTGTTAGTATTGTTAAAAAATTCTGCCTTTCTCAGCTGCTCTTTTCTCTCCCATCCTTTCTGTCTTTGAAGATGAAAAGGTATTTCAGTCTTCAATGGATGAAGGAATTCTCTCCTACAGAACAATCATAATGCATAAAGTGTCCTTTACAATTATTCTTGTCTAAAAGATGAAATTGTTTCCTATAGGGATTTTTAAAAAGGCTAAAAATATATAAATTAAATAAGAGCTTGAATGAAAAATAAATTTCAAGTTTAGAGTGTGAATTGTTTTTTTTTTCTTATCAGTAACTATATATTACCTATGGGATCTCACTGATTTTACACCAATAACTAAAACCTCACCATCTTCACTCCATTTCTATATTTACAGAAATCTTTAAAATGTTGCTAACCAGTTATGACTTCCATGACACCGCAATAAAATATTATTTTTCAATATTGATATGCCTCACACTGTTACAGGAAAGTACAATGGATCCTATGAATCTAAACAACCGGAGGAAATACAGGCAGCAATACGATGTTTATTATGCTTCCTTCCAAAATTCTGTACAGTTGTAAAATTTTTGAAAAAAAGAATTTCCGTTGTCCTCTCTGTGTTCAGACTTCTCTGACATTTTTTTCTATAATATGGAATTCTTGGATCATCAGATAGCTTCATCCCCTAAATGTGGCAATAAGTCCCATAAAAAAGACACGAAATCTTGAATGCCTTCCAGTATTATTTTATATCATGAGTTTAGCGGCATGCTATCAATCAATACAAATACAAAACATCATTCCAAGGCCCTAATAAATACTAGCATTTTTGTTTCATGTTACAAAAAACCTGGAGTTTTGTTTGTTTCTGTTGTTTTGCAAGAAAACACTAAACCTATTGGCAATTTTGATTTTATACATAGTTAATTAAAAAGAAAATTTGAAAATGTAGGGGATTATTCAGACTCATATCATTTGACTATTGTATACCTTAATTTTTGGAGTTGTACTGATACAAATTTCTCCAAATCTCATTAACTGACTTACAGATAACATTTAGTCACAAAGGTGTAATACCTTAGTTAAAGAAAGTAATTTGTTTTGCACTATGTATTATTAGAGAAGAAATTTTCAATTTGCAGTTTTAGTTTTGCTTTTTTTTCTAACCTCAAAACATGATAGTGTGATATCCATACATCCTAGAAAAATATGTGATATAATTTTTATGGGTGTTGACCAAAATCACTGGTTTAAAATAACTACTTACAATCCAAAGTCCATCATAATTCACTTCTTGATGGAAAATATTGCATTCATTTGCCCACCATTCTATGCAGTTTGGACTGGTGAAATCAGGATATACTGTATCTCCTGGCCAGACCTAGAATAAATCATTCACATATACATATAAATAAAAGTAAAAATAAATAACTGGAATTTCAAACTACTTTCTTTAAGAATAGTAAAATATTAAAGTTACAAAATTGCACTTCTTTAAGGTCGATGTGACTCAGGCACCATCCATATGCACAATACCCTCAGTCGTACTTTAAGATGCATTTGAGAAAGAAGAGTATAAGTAAAGAAAGATTATAAAGTATTAAGGAGTGGAGAAATATAAGAACATGAGATAAGGCCAGTATTTTGACATCAACTAAATTTATTTCTGAGTATCCATGTAGGTTAGGTTAACAAACAAACAAAAAACAAATTGATAGAAACCCCAAATAGTCTTGGTCTGATTAAAAAAATCACATTATTTTATATAAAAAGAAATTTGTTTCCAAGAAGGTCAAGAAAAAACATTTTCTAATTTTAATTAACAAATAATGGCACAATATATACTGGGCATTGATCCAAGTGCTTTTATAATTACTCTCATTTAATCTTTGTAACTATGGAAGGTGGGTGTTATTTCTATCACAAATATACAAATGAGGTACGTATTAAAATGAACTCCATTGTACAGACGATAGAATTAATACACAGGGAAGGTAAATAAGTTGTTCAACATCACACCGCTAACAACTGCAACGGTAGTGATGTGAACCAGGGCAATCTTATGCTTGAGTCCATGCTATAAACACTGTATATTCTCTGATGCCTCTTTATGCTTCTTCAAATTATTTTATAATATTTTAATTAAATTACAATAAAATTAATAAAAAAGAACTTCAACTTCAAATAAATTACAATAAATTATATTATTTTATATCCAAGTAATCCATATTGGCATTCTAATCTGTATATATCAAACAGAATAGGCCTTAAAATTATATTCTGTGATATATAGAGAGAAGATACATTGATAGATGGATAGAAATAGATAAATTGATGGGTTCTATAGGTAAGAGAACATGTGACACTAATGGAGCTCATAATATTATTCTTTCACTAAGAAATTTAGCTTTATGAATCTAATGAGAAATTGTTAAGATATTCTTCATTGCTGTAAATAATGCTATAATAAATATGTTTTTGTAAAGTGTTACTTTTTCCTTCTTGTACAATTATTTTCAACTTAATCACAGAAGTGTAACTGCCAACTAAATGTGCCTAGATATTACTGTGGTTTTGATATGTCCTACAAAGTTGTCCCCCAAAGAATGTTTATTCTGGCTAAATGTGCATTCAATAGCTAGGAACTTTTCTCACTCTGATCCTTATTAGCTCTGTGATCTTAGAAAATATACAATTCAGGTTGTTCACCTGCAAAGTAAAAATTTTAGTCATTACAATCTCATTATTTTATTGTAAAGATGTAATATAAAACATAAAATTTGTGTATATGAATATCCAAGTCTTTTTTGATCATATTATTTCAGCATAGACTTTTCAGAATTGTTGCAATGATGTAAGTTATATATATTTTGTTTATATCAGTGTTATTTATAATTTTGAAAATTATGTGTTATCATATATTAATTCTTTTTGTGATTTATTTAAGAACTATTTTAGTGAGTCCTCTCTAAAATTAGAATTCCTGTCTTCACAATTAGAATATGAAATTGACAGTTGAAAGTACATAGAAATATACAAACACCTATATGCACATGCATAATTTATAAAAACTTTGTTATTGCAGAATAGAAAATCTAATTCACATAACTTTAATGAGTATCATAATTTACCTCTCCAACTATTGGTGTAGTTCCATCTGACTCATTTATCCACACATTTTGTGCATTTCCTCTGTCATAGGATTCATATGCTTCTCCACTGGCACGCCTATTTATAGAAATTGCAGGGTCCTAATGATATAAAGAAGAAGCTTTAGAAAAATATTCTAAGTTATAAATGTATGAATGCTATATCTTATTAATTTAAAGTCATTCATTACCAAGATAATAACATATTTCTGTCCATGGTCATGCAAATCTTGAACAAAGTCAGGGAGCCCATTATATGCCACTCTATCATAAGTGAAGTCTTTCTTGTCTTCCATATAGTCAATATCACTGACTTGTGTATCCTGAAAATTATATCAGAGAATGTTTCAATAAATAGTGCTGAAAGAACTAACAGCTTGAATTTTTAAGTCCCATGAACTCATATTATAAATATAATGATTAAAGATAAAACAATTTATGCCCCTTTATTTCATGAAAGAAGCAATGATACTGGTTGTGAGTCATTTTTTTCTAATGCTTAAGTACAAAAACATTAAAAGAGTATTTACATTTTTTCAGTGATAATGAGTAAATATTCATTATATTTTTTATTCTCATGGGATTTATCATAACGAAAACAAAAACCTCTGAATTTTTCAAAACAGTATTTTTAAAATATATATCTATAAAAATGTGTATTTAAAAACTGAATGTGATTCTGTTCACAGTTAACAGTATTCTGTTCTAGTATAAATCCTAATCAACCTACAGAATATTATATAAATTTCAGGTAGGTGCTGATATTAACTATGGAAATAAAGTATACTTTACCACTAAAAAAATCTGTTTCATAATCATATGTGTTATGAAGCTCCAATAAATTCAACTATATCAAATTTACAGTATATATCTTACATACATAATATTCCTAACAAATTTCTGTATTTACATTTATGTGACAATAGTTGACTTAAGACATATATTCCCAGAAATCCTTCATTCTACTTACAAATGGTATGAGAGCTTCCCTGTTTCTTCTTACCACCTCTTTGACTACATCTAGAGAATTGTAATTCCAGCGACTCAGTTGGAATCCAAGACTCCAGTATGCTGGCATTGCTGGTCGTCCAATGAGCTAAAAGTAAATGTACATTTGGTAAGAAAACTTCACACTTAAATATAAATACATTTAGCATGAGTAACTAATATTCATGTTCCTTTTTTTCTTTTCTTTTTTTAAAGATTTATTTATTTATTTGAAAGTCAGTTACACAGAGAGAGGAGAGGCAGAGAGAGAGAGAGGTCTTCTATAGTACTATAACATTCTTAACCATTGATTCGACAAAAATATAAAACAAAGTTTGACAAAACTGTATTTGCAGCAATACTGATAGGCACCAACATTTATTTCTTTTTAAAGTTTCTGGTTTTTCTTTTTTTTTTTAAGTTTTAGCTCCAAGGAAGGAAGGAATGATAGAAGGGAGGAAGAAAAAGGTGAAAAAGGAGGGAAATATCCTATTAGAATTATATATATGAACTACATTGAATCTGTTCTCTTTGCATTAATATCACATTAATATGACACTTAATGAGAATTGTGTTATAGAAGTTATCATGCAATTGCTATGATCCTGAAATATAATGTATTAATAAAAAGTCCTTTAAAAATAAAAATATATTTTAAAATAAACTTGGTATTTGAATCTTATACCAATAAAATCATTTCTCTTAACACCAAGAATTATATATGTGAACAGTTGCATGATTTTTATATTTATGTAAAATTTAACTATTGTGTTCCTCACGCTGTAATCTCATCTCAGACTCAGATAAACTGCAGTGTTATTTAACAAGTGAGGTTTATTTAGATTGTTACTTTAAGATCTATGAGTTCATAGCTTGAGATCAGAGCTTGGTTACCTACTGTACACAAGTTTCACAGGATTTTAATCAAAAGGATGGATGACCTATACATTCTTTACCCTGCTTAGATCCTTTTGTAAATACATAAAAGTAGATCAAGTATAAATGCTTAATATGTAGAATCTCAATGCAGTTGTACTCGGAATACGGATGCCTAGAAGCCATTTTGAAATGAAAAGAGACATACAATAGCATCTCGTATAAGATAATCATAGGATAAGTCATTTACTCATATATTAAAAGTAGGCAAGATTTTAAATATATTCAGCAATAGGTCATGAATATCTAGTTATTGAAATATGTAGACACTAAATGAAATGATGGCAGAAAATAGTTTTATAAAATAAGCCTGAACACACCTCTTGATACTGTTGGACCACCTGTTCTGGTGTATCTCCTAAAAAGATGTAAAAGTCTAGGATGCCACCGATAACTCTATAGGTTACTATTGGAGTAGGCTGGATGAAAATTTCTACAAAATAAAAATTAGAACAGATTATGTAAATAGTAATATGTTATATACCAAAAATTAATATCTATTTAAACTACTTAATAATATTATTTAGCTCTAAGTAATTAAGAAAAATATATTAAACATATTAATAAGATAGGAGAAAAGTATAATTTCATTATGGACAAAACTTGTAAGGGGATATCACATGTATTCCTTTAATAAATAGTGGCAAATGCTCCCCTGCTTCCTTAGAAACTGTACAACAAAAGGTGAGAATTAGTCTTCTCATAGCAAAAAAATTCCAAAATTGCAGTTCAATTAATAAATTACACATTCTCTGAATATTATATCACATATTAATTTCTACAATCAATATTTTTATTTAAATTTATTTGTAAGAAATGGTAATTGAATTTCTCTCCATGTAATATATTGCTCCTGCTGTAACCTTAGCTATTTTATTATAATTTATCTAATTGGTCAACAGACAGTCTATTTTTAAAAGATTCTAAATTACTTTCATCTTGATAGCCTAAAAAATAATTTTTATTTATAGTCCCATAAAGACCTATCTCATGTCAATTTGTAGAAGCACGCTAATTTCTCTTGATAAGTGGAATTTATGAGAAATGGAATGCACATCCGTATGAATGTATTTTGGTATTGCTCTGAAGGGAAAAGGAAGTATCTATGACCCTTAGAATAGCATACTCTCCTCAAAAGAGAAGCAGTGATATGCAAAACCTATTGTCTCACTAACTTCAAAACCTACTTATAATATATGCACTGTTAAAATCGTTAACAGAGTTGGTTCTGACATACAGAGTCTCTGACTGGAATAGAGTGCAGATTAAACATGTTAAGTTAAACCTTAATTAGACATATTATCCTTACCCATTATGCATTATTCTTACCCATTGCATTGCTGTTCATTAAAAAAACACCAAATGACTTTCCAGTAGTGTCTTCAATACACATGAAGAATGTCTGATGGCCATATAAATTATTATTATTCTAAAAGGAAAAACATGTGAAAATTAAGCTCTGAAGTGCTTTTAAAACAAAGATTGTATACATTAAAGTGGTCTTTACATACTTACTTGTTTCTGTATTTTATTCTCCATATGTCTATACTAATTTTCTTCATTGTATGTACTGTCTGAAACACTGTAGTACAAAACATATCTAACTTACACAATAATGATTTTATAACATATAAGCTATAATATATGCTTTATTTAAATAAAGAACTTAACTTTATATTGTATTATGAATAAATATATTTTAATTAGAAGCTTATTATAAGTTAATGATACTTTTATCTATTATGCCCCATGTGTGCCGAAGCCACTGCAGGCAATTACAAGATAATGCCTACTCTCATAGAAGTCTTGCAGTATATTTGGTGAAAGTTGATAAGGAATTGGAAGGGCAGAGACAAAATAGAAAGATACTGACAACAGAACAGGAAAAAGATTTCCTAATTGATTGGATAGGGGGCTTTAAAGGAAAGAATGTATGGAAAATAGCTAGGAGATTTATAACATGGTGTTTTATATATATATAATGATGCTGTAAGCAGAGGTTTATAGAATAGGTTAGTTCTGTCACGAGGGAACCTCTTTCAATCACTAACTAACTGAGTTGGGGACATTAAAAAGCAATGACTTGGCGAAAGAAATAACAAACATCAACCAAAATAATTTTCGATGTTATAGTTTTTATCATCAAGACTCTCATATTCTAGAAGGAGAGAAAATAAATGCATGAACAATACAATGTGATTATTGTCATACTAAAGTATATGTAAGTAATTAGAAAATAAATACTACATATGAGAGTTTGGGAGAAGTACCTGTAAGATGAAACTTCAAATGAACCCTCAATAACATATTGTAAAAATTATAAAGAATTTCAAGATTTAGTAATAATAAAAAAGGACTCAAACTCCTGTGCAAGGGTTTGAAGTTACAGAAGATTATTGTACGCTATGGAGCAGGAAGAAAATGACAAAATTCACTAGATGATGTCCAATAAGGCAGACACAGTATGGTATAAAGCTATGTAGAACATGGTGGTTGAACTATAATGGATAGCCATAGATGGCTAAAGTACTAGAATGATTGAGAAAGAAAGGACAAAATATACAAACAAAAGTTCAAAAAATCATTCATAAGCTAGAAATGCCTGTTCAAAAGTCCATAAAATCTTTCAGTCACTGATCTAATTTAGGATTTAATTATCAAACCTCACCTCTAAGGTAAGCAAGCTTCTAAATTTGGAATCACTATGTCCAAATTATTTAATTGGCATTTTCAAATATAAGATGGCATCAAATAGTTAGCATTATCATCTGCTCCAATATATTGATTTTATTTATAAAAAGATAGTTTCTTACATCATCAGTATGTTGATCCCGAGTAAAGATCGGCCATGTTTTCCAATATAAATCATGACGAAATCTCTTGTGAACATGTTCTCCAAAACCATACATGTACTCACTGGGAAGTCTGGTTGAGATCTGTAAATACTGGTCAGAGTACACCAGGGGACCAATGCTGCTGTCAAACCTGGGTCATGAAAGAAATAAACAAACTGTTAAAAACATATATTTTAAAATTCCACTAAATATGACTTGATATGAACATCATCTAGAATATTTCACTTTAGAAATTACTGTATTTACCTGTGTTTACTCCTTAGGAATGTGCAAATTATCACATGAAAGAACTTGTTCATTGAACCAACTTAATTCATTTCATCATGTTTTTTTTTTTTTATTTTTTATTTATTTATTTTTTGACAGGCAGAGTAGACAGTGAGAGAGAGAGACAAAGGGCTTCCTTTGCCATTGGTTCACACTCCAATGGCCGCCGCGGCCAGCGCACCGCGCTGATCCAATGGCAGGAGCCAGGTACTTATCCTGGTCTCCCATGGGGTGCAGGGCCCAAGTACTTGGGCCATCCTCCACTGCACTCCCTGGCCACAGCAGAGAGCTGGCCTGGAAGAGGGGCAACCGGGACAGAATCCGGCTCCCCGACCGGGACTAGAACCCAGTGTGCTGGCGCCGCAAGGCGGAGGATTAGCCTAGTGAGCCGCGGCGCCGGCCCATTTCATCATCTTTTATTTGTTTTTCCACATAAATTCTCTCCTCAACCTTTAACAAAAATATAAAGTATAACTACCATCATCAATTCTATTTCACAGATGACATATACTGGGGAAATTAATTCATGTTTTTGAAAGTCAGAAACTGATAGGTAGCAGAGTTAGTTCGGCCTGTTCCAGGGTCTTTTTTTTTTTTTTTTTTTAAAGATTTGTTTATTTATTTGAAATTCAGAGTTATACAGAGAGAGGAGAGGCAGAGAGAGACAGAGGTCTTCCATCCATTGGCTCACTCCCCAGTTGGCCGCAATGGCCAGAACTGCACTGATCCAAAGCCAGGAGCCAGGAAATTCTTCCGGGTTTCTCACGTGGGTGCAGGGGCCCAAGAACTTGGGCCATCTTCTACTGCTTTCCCAGGCCATAGCATAGAGCTGGATCAGAAGAGGAGCGACTGGGACTGGATCCCGCGCCCATATGGGATGCTGGCGCCTCAGAAGAGGGTGTTAACCTGCTGCACCACAGTTCCAGCCCCGGGTCTTGGTTTTGAAAATACAATATTGTACCGACTTCCACACATCTAATGTTTAAAGCTAACATTAAGTCCAAAATCAACTTTATGTACAAAAAAGGAAAGAACTTTGCATTTTATTCGGAGTAAACTATATACTACAAGAAATGTTAAATGGCATTTAATATATAGTAAATAATGATCATGTACATTTATGATATTTTGACATATACTGATGGATTAATTCAACCTAATTAAATAAACCACTCCACTTCCTTACCTGTGTGAATATGATCATGAGTGTGTGGATGTGTGTTTATGTGGTACAAACATATATAACCTACTCTCATCAATTTTGAAAAAATACATTATATTATTATTAACTACAGTCACAATGCTGTGAGATAGATTTTGAAGAGTTTTTCTTCCTACCTAACCCTTTCATCAACATCTCCCCATTCTCCATTATGTCTCTCGCCTTTGGTAAACACAATGCTACAGTTTGCTTCTTTAGTTATGGCATTTAAAATTTCACAAAAGTGAGATTACGCAGAATTTGCCTTTCTTTGTCTGACTTATACATAGTATTTTGTGATTTAATGCAATTCGACTGCAAAAGTATTAAAATATATTTAATGAACGTAAGTGCTCGATCAATTTTCTCAATTGCTAACATACATGTCTTGAAGACACAAGAGCATTTTTGAAAATATTTTCATAAAGCACTAAAGTCCTTATACCAATATCCCCCAAATACATTCATAATGAAGATACTCATATATATTTAATTTAATATACATAGAAACATTTTCATAATATTATCGTTGGAATTAATGCATCTATCAATGGCAACAATTTGGTCCTATAAGTTACAAACACAGAATGAAATAGCAGTTCTAGTTATCCAAAAATATAATTACATTAGAGAGGCTCTCCACACTCACCTTTGGTTGAGCCCAATGTTTCTATTCTAATATTATTCATATAGAAAACAAATATCCTTATCATTACAATCATTACAAAGATGTATACCCATCCCCTTTTAAGACAAATTAATTCTTTCTGAAAATGTCTTGATTTAAAGATATTCATATTACATAACAATAAAATAAAATTGACTATTTAAATTTATATCAATATAAAACAAGATAATTGCTTACAAAATCCTGTTGTTACTTTTCCTGATAACTTTGATGCTAAAAGGATTTTCTGTAACCTGTACATCATATAATGTCTCAGTAGCTGCAGGTCCAGCAAATTCTGTCACAAATTGATGAGGAACTTCATATCTTTTATTATTTGGATCAGTAAGCTGCAAAGATTTAAACAAATTTATGTTACTTGTTCAATATTATTCAATTTTCCAATTCTGAATTTTTATGTTCAATCTAGTCAAAAACCTAATTTTAACATTACTGAACTGCTGTGCACAGATACCTGAATACATTTTTAAGGAACACAAAATGGCATGTTATAAAAATACTTACATAAAATCACATCAATAGTTAACATTCACTGACATAAAATAAATGACTGTATTGATAAATATTGATTATTGAATACTAGATTTTTGGGACTTAATTATTCTCTGTGCATTTTAATGTTCATCCCTTAGATAGCTGCAAAAGGATTTTTAATTTTGTTTAAAATTTTGTGCAAAATGTTTCCAAAAAAGTAAAACAGAAAGAATATAGTGTTGTTTTCACTTCCAAATTCTTTGTTTTTACTTATTTATTTTTTAAATTTTTTGACAGGCAGAATGGACAGTGAGAGACAGAGAGAAAGGTCTTCCTTTACCATTGGCTCACCCTCCAATGGCCGCTGCGGCCGGCGCACCATGCTGATCCAAAGCCAGGAGCCAGGTGCTTCTCCTGGTCTCCCATGTGGGTGCAGGGCCCAAGCACTTGAGCCATCCTCCACTGCACTCCTGGGCTACAGCAGAGAGCTGGAAGAGGAGCAACCGGGACAGAATCCGGTGCCCCGACCGGGACTAGAACCCGGTGTGCCGGCACCACAAGGCGGAGGATTAGCCTAGTGAGCCGTGGCGCTGGCCCCTTCACTTCCAAATTCAAAGTATACCTATCTAGTATACTGTTCACTATTAAAATAAGCAAATTTCTTTAAAATTATGACAATTGATAACAGTAATAATATAAGTGAATGTGAGTTCCATTTATATAGCTGTAATTATGTATTTCTCAAATTCAATTTTAGACTAATCTTTCATCATATTCTGTAGTTAAAATAGTAAAAATTCCTAACATTTATTGAGTGTTTATTTACAAGATACTGTACTAAATATTTTACACAGATTACATTGTTTATATAATCCAAAAATAGTTTCAGGAGAAACTATTATTCTTATGTGACATTTGAGCAAGCAAGCTCAGAGAAGTTGAACAAATAGTCCTGTTCTTTGGTATTAATATTTGTCAAAAGGGAACATGTGTTTGTAGGTGCAAGGTATGATGACAGATGTCTTTGATTCTTAAATCCTTACAATCATCAAAGAAAAAAAAAAAAAACACAAACAAACCTTGAACCGTAAACGATTGGCTGTCTGACTTTCAGTGGTGAGGAGGACATTGTTAATATCATTTCCAAAAAGTGTAGGTGTTGATTTCCTGTTTAACCTGGCTTCAAGTCCTTAAATGAGGGGAAAAGTTCATATGCATGACTATAAAGACCAATAATTGTTAAATATTTTCTATATTTTTATGATTTTATAATTTACTATAAATAAGGAGAATTCTTTAAATTTTGAAAATATGATTATGTAAAACATAAATTATTATAAATTCAATGATTCCTATGTACATACTACTCATTTTATCCTATTTAAGATATTTTTCTCAAGTAAAATTTAAAATGCATTTCTTCCACTTAGAATATATTGCACTGGCTTATATGAGAGAGCACTTCTCACCAGTACTTGTTGTTGTCATTCCTTCAACATTGTAGCCATGATTGTCTACAAAGAAGCACCATGGGATATCTGAGTTGTTCCATGGTCTCCAACAGCAGTTTCGTTGTGCACAAATCGCCTGATAAAATATTTTTAAAAGGAACAATGATTAATAATATAATGATATTATAGATCTGCAACTTTCTATTTCTACAATAAATAAATGTTTTAAAATGAACTTTTTATCCTTTCAACTGGAAGACAAATTCAGGTATTTAGTGAGTTGAATTAATTACACCCTATTAGAAATTTGTGCTTTAAACTGGGATTTGGAGGAAAAGAATTATCTACAAGAGAAGAAGAGAGAACTTATTGCAAACTCATTCTGATTCTACCTCCAGAATTGTGAGAAACTAATGTTATTGTTTAAGCTATTCAAGCTTAATATTTTATTTTATCACCAAAAGCCGATTATTACACTTTAGATAGAATTACCACAGTTTTTATAATTATCATCTTGACTGTCTCCACATTTTCTCATGATTGTGCAATAAGGATGTAGGTCTTTCCTTTATTTTTTTTTTATTTTAGAAGTTTATTTCCTTATATTTATTGATTTGCATTTTTAACTTTTATTTAATAAATATAAACTTCCAAACTACAACTTTTGGATTATACCGTCTTTTTCCCCCATAACCACCCTCCTCCCTGCAACCATCCTATCTCCCACTCCCTCTCCCATCCCATTCTTCATCAAGATTCATTTTCAATTATCTTTATATAAAGAAGATCAATTTAGTATATACTAAGTAAAGATTTCATCAGTTTGCACCCACACAGAAACACAAAGTATAAAGTACTGCTTGAGTACTAGTTATACCGTTAATTCACATAGTATAACACATTAAGGACAGAGATCCTACATGGGTAGCAGGTGCACAGTGAATCATTGTTGATTTAACAATTGGCAGTCTTGTTTATGACGTGAGTAATCACCCTAGGCTCTTGTCATGAGCTGCCAAGGCTATGGAAGCCTCTTGAATTTGCCAACTCTGATCTTATTTAGACAAGGTCATAGTCAAAGTGGAAATTCTCTCCTCCCTTCAGAGAAAGGTACCTCCTTTTTTGATGGTCTGTTCTTTCCAATGGGATCTCACTCACAGATCTTTCATTTAGGTCATTTTTTTTTTTTTTTTTTGGCCAGAGTGTCTTGGCTTTCCATGCCTGACATACTCTCATGGGCTTTTTAGGCAGATCTGAATGCCTTAAAGGCTGATTCTGTGGCCAGAATGCTATTTAGGACATCTGCCATTCTATGAGTCTGCTGTGTATCCCACTTCCCATGCTGGATTGTTCTCTCCTTTTTAATTATATCAGTTAATATTAGCAGTCACACGATAGCTAAGACATGGAATCAACCTAAATGCCCATCAAAGGAAGACTGGATAAGAAGTTATGGGATATGTACTCTATAGAATACTATACAGCAGGAAAGAAAGAAAGAAAGAAAGAAAGAAAGAAAGAAAGAAAGAAAGAAAGAAAGAAAGAAAGAAAGAAAGAAAGAAAGAAAGAAAGAAAGAAAGAAAGAAAGAAAGAGAGAGAAAGAGAAAGAAAGAGAAAGAAAGAAAGAGAAAGAAAGAAAGAAAGAAAGAAAGAAAGAAAGAAAGAAAGAAAAAGAAAGAAAGAAAGAAAAAGAAAGAAAGAAAGAAAGAAAGAAAGAAAGAAAGAAAGAAAGAAAGAAAGAAAGAAAGAAAGAAAGAAAGAAAGAAAGAAAGAATCTGCTGGTTTGCAACAAAATGAAGGAATCTGGAAAACATCATGCTGAGGGAAATAAGCAAGTCCCAAAGGGATAGATATCAGATATTCTCTCTCATTGGTGAAAACTAACAGCACCTAAAAGGAAACATGTTGAAGTGAAATGGACACTATGAGAAACAATGACTAGATCAGCCCTTGTCCTAACTGTCGAGGAACAACTTACTATTTTTTTCCTTATAGTATTTTTGTCCTACTTAATACCATTGGTTGAACTCTTTAATTAACACACAATTATTCTTAGGTGTTTAAATTTTAACTGAAAAGTGATCCCTGTTAAATATGAGTGGGAATAAGAAAGAGGAGATGTACAGTTTGGCAAATGCTCAATTGGACTTACCCCTGATGTTAGAGTTAGAAACGTGCCAGGGGATTCCAATACAATCCCATCAAGGTGGCATGTACCAATGCCATCTCCCTAGTTAAAGTGATCAGTTGCAGTTCATAATTGATCATAATGATAGGAATAAGTGTCAAAGGGATCACATAACCAAGACAAGTGTCTTTTTTTTTTTCCTTATTATTTCACAGGTAGATTATAGAGTGAGAGAGAGAGACAGAGAAAAAGGTCTTCTGTTGGTTCTCTCCCCAAATGGTCGCTACGGATGGCACTGTGCCGATCTGAACCCAGGAGCCAGGTGCTTCTTCCTGGTCTCCCATGCAGGTGCAGGGGCCCACGCACTTGGGCCATTCTCCACTGCCCTCCTGGGCTGCAGCAGAAAGCTGGACTGGAAGAGGAGTAACTGGGACTAGAACCCAGAGCCCATATGGGATGCCGACAAGGCAGGCAGAAGATTATTCAAGTGAGCCACGGTGCCGGCTCCAGTCTTTTCTAACCAGAAGTAACTTAAAAATACAAGAAAGATCTCTGTGAGTGAGATCCAAGTGGGAGGAACGGGGCCATCAAAGAAGGAGGTACCTTTCTCTGAAGGGAGGAGAGAACTTCCACTTTGATTATGACCTTGTCTAAAAAAGATCAGAGTCGGCGAATTCAAAAGGCCTCCATAGCCTTGGCAACTTATGACAAGAGCCTATGGTGATTACTGACGCCATAAACAAGAGTGTCAATTTGTTAAGTCAACAACAGGAGTCACTGTGCACTTACTCCTCATGCAGGATCTCTTAATGTGTTGTATAATGTGAATTAATGGTATAACTAGTAATCAAACAGTACTTTACACTTTGTGTTTCTGTGTGGGTGCAAACTGTTGAAATCTTTACTTAATATATATTAAATCGATTTTCTGTATATAAAGATAATTGAAAATGAATCTTGATGAAGAATGGGATGGGAGAGGGAGTTGGAGATGGGAGGGTTGTGGGTGAGATGGAAGTTATGGAGGGGAAAAAGCCATTGAAATCCATAAGCTGTACTTTGGAAATTTATATTTATTAAATAAAAGTTAAAAAAAATACAAGTTTAATACAACCAATTCTTTTGTTGTTGTTGTTGTTGTTGTTGTTGTTTTCTGTGACAGGCAGAGTGGACAGTGAGAGAGAGAGACGGAGAGAAAGGTCTTCCTTTTCTGTTGGTTCACCCCTCAAATGGCTGCTATGGCTGGTGTGCTGTGGCCAGCGCACTGTGCTGGTCTGAAGCCAGGAGCCAGGTTCTTCCTTCTGGTCTCTCATGCGGGTGCAGGGCCCAAGGACCTGGGCCATCCTCAACTGCACTCCCGGGCCACAGCAGAGAGCTGGACTGGAAGAGGAGCAACCGGGAAAGAATCAGGTGCCCCAACCGGGACTAGAACCGCGGGTGCCAGCAATGCAGGCAGAGGATTAGCCAAGTGAGCCGCGTGCCGGCCACCAATTCTTTATTTACAATTATTTTATAATTACATTTCATTCTTATACACGTGAAAATAAAAGATCTTGTTTTAAAGACCTCTTAAGGAAAATATTTGTAAATTTTATCCTAACAACTTTGTAGCAAATAATATTTAGATTGTATGCTTCTCATATTTTAAAAGTTAAGTACTTTTATTTAAGGTGATGACTCATTGATTTAGATGATGACATGATATTATGGGAGATTAACCTTTAGAAGTTTATTAAATAATATTCATGGGCTTTATGAGATAATATTACTGAAATGTGAATTATAAATAATATTTTTAAAAAGTCTTATGAATGACAAAGTTTGAATAAGAATTTCATTTGAAATTTGCCTCAAGGTGAAAAAAAAAGAAAAATTAGCCCTTTTTATAAATCAGTTAGCCTTTAAAAAATTCATTCCGTATATATTTAGCATATTTTCTGTGATAGAAAAATATTACCTTATAAAATCTGCTTAAAGAGAATTATAGTTAATGTACATGTTCATGAAACTTGAGCTCACATTGAATTTTGTGAATTCCCATTGTGTATCTTAACTGGCAGAGAAAAGTGCTAGAAACATGCATTTATCCTTGACAAACTAAATTCCCATAAAAGTCCACAACTCTATTTAAATTTGAAGGTTATTAAAATAACTTTGCTAATTTTCAATTTTCCTTATTAAAAATGTATAAAGACACTTAGACAAGTGAGAAATGTACTTAGAATATGGCTAATAGAATTTTTATGATTTATTTAATCATTTTGTATGTGGTTGCTAGAGTGAGAAAGATGAGATTTAGGTGTGCAAATTATGTTTTAGAGAAAATATGTACACACATACATACTCAATGACTTTTATCCCCACACAGTTTTTAGTATTTCTTATTTTTTCTCAATTCTCTTTGCTCCCAATTTAAAAATAATGATTTTCAACAACTGTTATTTTATATTCCAGTGATATAGTTAGTTTCCTAATTACAAATAATTTAATGTAGCGTTGATATTTTTCACTGAAATATCGCATGTTACCAAATGTTATACTTCTGAAGTAGATTTGAGAAGATAGAATTTCATGAGGTCTTAGAAAATTAATAAATACTTATTATTGTTTATAGTCCATTTCCTACCAATGAGGAACAGTGTTTCTTTCTTCGTAGTATTTCTTGAACACTTTACTTACGTTAAGATTAATCTTATGAGTATAAAATAAACTGAAAGTAGATCATTGTAAAATTAAAAGAAAGAATGGAAAGCAGAGAGGGTGGGAGCATGTGTGGGAAGGAGTGTAGGGTGGGAAGTACCACTATGCTCCTAAATCTGTATATATGAAATACATGAAATCTGTTCATCTTAAATTTTTTAATTATTATTAAAAAAAAACAAAAAAGAAAAACACATTAATCATAGATGACTATTAGCCTAGTAATTGAATGGAATTACTATAAAAGATAAGTGCAGCCTAATTTATTTCTACATCTTTAGTCATATCAAATTGAAACAATTTGAGCAATTACATTAATACAATGATTTACATATTTCTTTAAAAGATAAAGATCTTTGGCTGCTGACCTGTGTTGGAGATTGTTCTGGAATGCAGTTTATTCTCTCATTGACAACCTCATTTAGCTCACTGGGACAGCTTACTGAACCGGAAGTTGAAGTTGTAGTTGAAGTCGTAGTTGGAGTTGAACTGGAAGGATTAACCTCTGGAGGAGAAAAATATTGAATAAAAAATAAATTAAATTATGTTTACATGAGAGATTACATGAATTCTTATATAATGAAACTTTAAAACTAATTTTGTGTTAGAAAACAACTCACAATTTCAAGCCTCAGGCATCAAAAGAAAAAAAATCCAAATAATATTTTAAAATTGTAACTGTAGATCCTTGTTTTTTTTTTTTTTTTTAAAAAAAGCTCACAGAAATTCTCAGTACAGAATAAAAAGTAGATAAATTATATATTTGCAATTTCTTATTTATAGAAGTAAAAAGAATACAGAGAAACATGGAATGGAAAATGGATGCAGAGAATGAAAAAATCAATTAACAAAAAAACCAAAGGAAGAAAACATTTTTGAAGGATAATGTAATTGGAAGAGAGGAAAAATATGAAATAACAAAGAAGAAAATTCCAGCTCTGTATAAAGAATATTCTGGAAGTCTGGAAGTTTATATAAGATAAAATTGATAGCTTCACAGTATAGTAAGCTCTCAGATACTAAAGAAGATAAAACAAAAGACCAATAGTTAGAGGAAAAATGAACTTCAGTTAGACAAGAAAGTAATGTGCAACATATTTTACAGATCTGATTTGAATAGAGAGAATGATGAAAATAAAGGAAGTAGGTTATGTGGTGATATGCAGCCCTTCTAAGTTAGAATACAAATATTCGGAAAATGATAGCTAAATATTGCAAGCCACTTTTCACCTTCTCTTTACCTGCCTTTTTTTTTTTTTCATAAAACTTCTCTCATTAAAAAAGGGTGAAGGAGAAGGCGATGGGAGCCAAGACACAGAATATTCACCAAATTTTCCATCTTCTTTTGAAGGAGAGAGTAAAAACCTAGATTTCCCACTATTGAAAAGACTCTCACTTCCAACAGAACCAACTATTCCTCTTTAGATTAACAACTTCCTTCTGTGGCCTCTTTGCTTTTCCTCAAGCAACTTGAGGTAGGGAAGAACATGAATGTCTCAACACATTTATTCCTTACTTACAATGGTTTTTCATTGAAATAACTGCAAAATAATAAAAAGTTGAAGTAATTGTGTCATTCTGTCTAGAATTTACTTCACATGTCCCATTTTATATAGATTGTCTTCTTAAATCCCTAGCTATTATAGAGTAGCTTTCTCTTAACTTTATTATAATGTACAAGTGTTTTTAATATCAATTACCTTCAACTGCTGGTGTCTTAGTTGCTAACACAGCAATTAGAGCAATAGCTATTATAAAAACTATCACAAAGAGGACAATCAGAGTGATTTCTAAGCCAGAAAATTTCCTCTTGGCCATCTGAAGAAGAGAAAAAAGGAGAATATATTTAAAATGTAAAAACAAAAATACTACAATAAACCATGATTAATTAGTGTGATATTATGTACACTTTTATTGCAAAACAAAGCTACACACTGCTATGTCAGTTTATAATCTAAAATAGTACACATTAGCAATTTGCAATTTCAAGTAAAGGAGTGAATTGGTGACAAACACTACGTAGTACACTAAGATGAAAACATAAAACATGCAGTGAAAAAAAATCAGAACATATTTTAGAGCATTTTTAAAATCAAGAAAGCCGTCTACTTGCAAGAGAAGATATTTCTTAATTCTCACCATTTTTAATTCCTTGAAGGAGATGATGTTATTCACATTTTACTGATTCAAAGTTAGAATAATTTAGATTTCAAGGTCAAAAATTTCTATAATTCCAACTCTACTTTTATACAACAGTATGGTAGAAAAGAATACTAAAGAAAAAATTATGTAGGACAGTACATTTGGGAGTTGCTGCTCTGTTTAAATGTTTTGAAGTATATAATTTCCAAGTTCCTTCATGAGCTAACAAATAAAAATATACCAAAACAAATAAAATATACACTATCAAAAGTACGTATTTATTAAGACAACATTCTACATCTGAGTTAGCATAGAAGGTACCTAAATTTTTTTTGATAGAGTTAGATAGTGAGAGACAGAGAGACAGAGAGAAAGGTTTTCCTTCCGTCGGTTCATCCCCCAAATGGCCGCTGTGGCCAGAGCTACCCGATCGGAAGCCAGGAGCCAGGTGCTTCTTCTCGTCTCCCATGCAGGTGCCGGGGCCCAAACACTTGGGCCATCCTCCACTGCCCTCCTGGGCCATAGCAGAGAGCTGGACTGAAAAAGGAGCCAATGGAACTAGAACCCGCGCTTATGGGATGCTGGCACCGAAGGCTGAGGATTAACCAAGGGAGCCATGGCACCCACCCCCCGAAAATACCTAAATTTAAATTGAAAAGAACCTTTCTTCAATGACTATCTTAAAGCACAATGTGTTAATTTTGACTGTATATCTCTTATGTTCCCTGCTCTTCAATTAAGAATATTGTGAAATCTTTAATTCCATTTAGTCCATAATTCTTTTTTTTTTTTTTTTTTTTTGATGGGCAGAGTGGACAGTGAGAAAGAGAGACAGAGAGAAAGGTCTTCCTTTGCCTTTGGTTCACCCTCCAATGGCTGCTGCGGCCGGCGCACTGCGGCCAGCACACCGCGCTGATCCGATGGCAGGAGCCAGGTACTTATCCTGGTCTCCCATGGGGTGCAGGGCCCAAGGACTTGGGCCATCCTCCACTGCACTCCCTGGCCACAGCAGAGAGCTGGCCTGGAAGAGGGGCAACTGGGAGTCCATAATTCTTAATTCAGAAGCATAAACCAAAGTACCATTTAGAATGTTACACAGTAAATTATTTAACAAATAAATGATTTTAAAATATGGCATCTTTTGTTTCACAGTAGTCCTTTATCTTGTGGTTATGTCAATGTATGCACCCAGTTGTCCCATGTTTTTCTACCACATTCATTCATTCAACATGTCATGTTGATTTTACCATCAAAATATTTTCAGAATTATTCTCTCATCCTATCTCCAACCCTTCAACATCTATTTCAGATAATGTCTCTATCTCACCTGCTGTTCACTTTTCGATACCTCTCCATCTACCCTGTTAAATAAATTACAGCTAATGCCCAGTTCATGTATCATATGCTCTTTGAATCCATTCCTACTCTTGAAGACAAGATTTATCTATTTTTCTTCATTTGATCATAGCACAAAACATATCTATTCGGTTATTTGTGCAAATATCAATTTTTTCCATTAGATTGTTGTAATCATCACAAAAATCATAACAGTTCAGACTGACATCAAGTAAGAATAAGCCTAATTTTTAATACAGCATTTGAATGGATATTTAAAGATTGGGATTACATTTTAGTTGTTACAAATATTACAGCAGTAATCATCAAAGAAACTAAGTTTAGCATATAAGCTATACTTATTCAAAGCAACAAGTGATATATTGATATACATATAAAATGAAAATCATTTGCTTCATGTTATGTGAGAAATGACATTATCACATTTACTGTTTTGCTCTAAGTACGTGTAAGTATCACAAAAAACAATATCCCACTTTGATGTTAAGAATCCAGTAATAAGATTTACATTTTTCATTTTTATATGGGAAAATATGCATTTTATCATGAAACAAACTCTTTAATCTAGAATTATCAGAAAAAAGTAATATACGAAAATTATTTCATTCACATGAGAACTCATAAATAATCAATATTAAATTGTTGATATCTTGTGTGTGGTGATTGCAGTGATTGCATTTATAGTTGCAGTAATTTTAAGCAATTTTTTGGAGAATTATATAATATTAATATAATATTGTTTCTCTGCATATTTACTATCAAGATGTTTAAGACTTTATTAGAAAATAGTGTGATGACTGATACTTAAAACATCAGTTAGAAAATATTAAATGTTTTATTAGTGGAGCATGCCACTCTGCCTACATAGATTTACCCAACACTTAAAGATATTGCCTCTGCTTTTCAAAATATTTCTCAATACTTATTTCCTTCTATATAGATCCATTAAATAATACCTGCAATATTTCCACCTTAATCTAACAAAATTTCAAATGAAGAGCCATGTAAAGAAAAATCTCATATATTTAAAATTTTTCAATATATTTCCAGTTTTAGTACAAGGAACTGTGTATTTAAAATGACAATGTACAGTACATTATTTTGCTATTCTAAACTTTGTAGATTTATGGAAAATTATTTTCATAAATTAAAAAATAAATATTTAGAAACATGAACAAAGTAATTTGATCCTTAGACTTACCTTATTTCATTGCCTGTTCTGTTTCTGTGTTGTTCCAGATCGAGTGATGTTGCCAAAGTAATGCTCACAGTGGATTGCTTAGGTATATATTGACCTACTCATAAAATTTTATTACACCCCACCAACCTATCAGTATTTAATAAACTTCTGTTCAGTGTTTAAGTCCTAACCTGAATGCTGTTTACATAAATATTTCTCCCTAGAAATTTGTGTTAATTAATAACTGTGCTGCCTTGGAGTCTTTGAGTTCTAGAAGCTTTGAACTATCTTAACATAAAAATAGTTATTCATGCTGTGTTTTCATAACTGTGTTTTATTATTTGAATGTTATTAAAATAAGTTTTATTTCATTGTATGTAATTTAAATTCTTACTTCAGAGTAGAAACATCTTTGAAATATAAAATGTGAAAACATTTATAAGATTTAACATTCAAAAGATAATATTTTATGAAAAGTAATTATTAAATATATGTTATCCCTATGTCAATTATTAACATCAAACTTGAAGGACTAACAAAACCATAAGAATAGATATATAGTTAAGTACTTCAAAGTCCACATTTCATTTATTTCTTATTGATAGTACTAACTTAATTATCAAGATTATATTATAGGATGGTTATTTGGTCCATTAGTTAAGGTGCCCATTGGGATGACCACATCCCATATCACAGTGCCAGAGTTGAAGTTCCAGTTCTGGAGCCAAGTCAAGCTTCGAGCTAAGCCACAGCCTTAGAGGCACCAAAATGGAATATCTCATAAGGTTGAGTCACTGCCACTCATGTTGGAGATCTAGATTGCATTCTCAGCTTTCAGTTTCAATGTCACCCAGTCCTGGTCATTGTAGGCCATTTAGAGAGTGAGGCAATAGATGGGAGCGCTTTCTCTCTCTCTTTCTTTCTTTCTCTGTGTGTGTGTCCTGCAAATAAACAAAAAGTAAATTTTAAATATATTTATTATTAATATTTCTATTTTATAAAGTAATATTTATAGAATCAAATTTACTGCTTGTTTAAGGTAGTTTTTAAGAACAAAGGATTTGGCCCAGCGCCGTGGCTCACTTGGTTAATCCTCCACCTACGGCGCCGGCATCCCATATGGGCTCTGGGTTCTAGTCCCAGTTACTCCTCTTCCAGTCCAGTTCTCTGCTGTCGCCAGGGAGGGCAGTGGAGAATGGCCCAAGTAAGAGGGCCCCTGCACCTGCATGGGAGACCAGGAGGAAGCACCTGGCTCCTGGCTTTGGATAGGCACAGTGCTGGCCATAGGAGCTATTTGGGGAGTGAACCAATGGAAGGAAGACCTTTCTGTCTCTCCCTCTCTCTCACTGTCTGTAAACTCTACCAGTCAAATAAATAAATAATAACAAAAGATTTTATGTAAAAGATATGGGTATAACTGGCAGGTGCACTACATATACATGAGAAACCATGGGCAAATTTGGTAATTTTTAAAGTCTAAGTCTCTAGACAATATATTAAAAATAGTTAACACTTTGAAAATTATATGAGCTAATATGTACATTGTTGTAGCTTTATCATGACAAAGATAGTCTAATTTCACTCTGAAATATCAGAGTTCTGCACATTATCTGGGTACTATCTTTTCAAAGAAATGCATATTAAAATAAAGTAGTCACACAAATTATATTAGCTACTTTTAAGGCAACTCAGCATATGAGTTTAAACAGAAAAAGAAGTGTATGTGTAAATTACTGTGAGATTCAGGGGGCATATAAAAGAGAACATCTAATATATAAAGAAAAGTTATATGGAAATAAGATGAGCTCATTCCAGAATGTCCTCTGTGAGGAGACGTAAATTCAGTGTTATAGAATATATGAGTGAATATTCTCTATTTATAGATCACATAATTAAATATATGAAAAATTCTGTTATATTTAGGCAAATCTCCTAGAACTGCAATGTGACTATGGTAAGGTCACAGGATATGAGGTCAACATACAGAAGTCAGTCAAGTGCCTACATAACAGCAATGAACAGCTGGAAACTAAAACTAGAATATAGACATGGTTATAGTTATAAATGGATAGATAGATAATCATTCACAATAGAACCAACAGAGTAATTGTGCATAAATCTAACAATATTGTTATTTATCTGCATATGTACACATATATACTTATGTATGTGTATGTAATGAAAATTTCAATATATTAATGAAAGAAGCCAAAGAAGATCCGAATAACTGGAGACAAACACCATATTTGTGTAATGGAAGGCTCAAAATTTTTAGGTTGTCGATTCTCCTTACTTCAGTCTATTTATTTCATGTAATCTGAAGCAACACATCCCAGCAGCTACATGCAAGTTGATTGAAAATTTTGTATTCAAAATTTTACTACTCTATTCATAATTTTCCCAGGCTAGACACAACTCAAGGGTCTGTTAACATCTGACATATCCATACAAACTGTGCAGCAATGAAAGATTACCAAGTATTGACTAACTTGAAATGAGTGAATTTTAAATTTCAAACTGTTATAATTTGAATTGCAGTTCTGTGATGAGTTCCAAGAAATAATTAGGAGTTTGTCCATCTTTTTTGTTTGAAGAGTAAGCATCTTTTTCCTGATTCCCATATTTTTTAAACTAAAATTATACATCATTCACATGTTCTAGTTAATTCTTAGTGTTTTCCATTACATTGGAATTTTTTTTTTTGTTTTTTAACTTTTATTTAATGAATATAAATTTCCAAAGTACAGAATATGGATTACAATGGCTTCCCCCCCATAACATCCCTCCCACCCGCAACCCTCCCCTTTCCCGCTCCCTCTCCCCTTCCATTCACATCAAGATTCATTTTCGTTTCTCTTTATATACAGAAGATCAGTGTAGCATACATTAAGTAAAGATTTCAACAGTTTGCTCCCACACAGAAACATAAAGTGAAAAATACTGTTTGAGTACTAGTTGTAGCATTAAATCTCAATGTACAGCACACTAAGGACAAAGATCCTACATGAGGAGTAAGTGCACAGTGACTCCTGTTGTTGACTTAACAATTGACACTCTTGTTTATGGCCTCAGTAATCACCCTAGGCTCTTGTCATGAGCTGCCAAGGCTATGGAAGCCCCCTGAGTTCACTGACTCTGATCATATTTAGACAAGGCCATGGTCAAAGTGGAAGTTCTTTCCTCCCTTCAGAGAAAGGTACCTCCTTCTTTGATGACCCATTCTTACATTGGAAAATATTTTTAACTTATTCTTTTTGTCCACTCTGTCGGGGAATAGTCCGCGGCGGTATCGCTAAGCGGAGGTTTTTACTTACGGTTTTGACCAGGGGGCTTTCCTACGAGCGGGGCTCTCCGGAGGCGGAGGGATCGAGGGCGCAGTAAACAACAAGATGGCGCCAGGACCCCCACAGTGAGTCTGCCTGCCTGCCTGCTGTGTGACACCTCACCTGATTGGCTGAACGACGCGTGCCCTTCACATGAACAGAGACCGGATTGGTGTGCCCAATGCATGGACTCTAGCTTGCTCCTGATTGGTCGCATTTTGTATATAAGCTGCAGGTGTGAGGAGGAAGCTCTTTTTCTCTCCTCTCCTTTCTTCCTTTCCTCCTCCCTCTGTCACGTTTACTTTCTCTAATAAAGAGTCTACTGAAGACGGATAAACGTCGTTTGTTCTTTTCTCACCCGAGAAACCGTCGTCACGGGCCCTGGGTTGAGTCTGCTGGCCAGACTCCCCAAGACGCTCACGGCACTCTCTAATTGAAAATTTTGTGTGATTTTAAAATTTTTGTAATTCCTGAAATTTATCCTAATCCACTTGTCTGGTGCCATGACCTGTACTTTTGCATAAAAAGTTATTTTTTACATTTTTGTACTTCCTTTCTCTCTGATTCTGTCAATGTACCTCAGAAAATAAAAGAGCAATCTGATCATGGATACTTAGAATCACAATACACAACTGTAAACATAAGGAAATGATATATAAGAATAGAAAAGACATTATCACTTAAAATAAATAATTTTCATTTCAAAGAAAACATAAATTAAATATTTTAATTACAATACTGATTTTACAAAGTTTTCAAGCCAGTTGAAGGAAACTCACCCCCAATTTTAGTGCTTATGTAGAAAAAGTTCAAATAAACAAAAATTGTGAATTGATAAAGAAAATGTGGTATATATACACAATGGAATATTATTCAGTTATAAAAAAGAATGAAATTCTGCCATTAGTAGCCAAATGGATGCAACTGGAGGAGGACATCAAGTTCAGTGAAATAAGCTGGACCCAGAAAGACAAATATCACACATTCTCCCTTACATTTAAAAAACATTTAAAGCTAACATTTAAAAAACAAACAAAAAAGGTCAAGTGTGCAAATACAGTTTTGTAAGATTTCATTTGATACCTTTGTCAAACCAATGGTTAAGAATTTTATATTATTATAGTATTTCCTCTGTGATTACTTAAAAATTTACAGTATATGTGTGAAATGGTCATTTTTCCATTCAATTATTATTTATTGCAGTATTTCCACTAAACTAGGGACTTTTTGACTTTTACTTGTGAAGGTATTTATTCTGTGAAGTACTCAGACTTTTTACTGTGATATAATTTTTTAAAGATTTATTTATTTATTTGAAAGTCAAGTTACACAGAGAGAAGAGAGGCACAGAGAGAGGTCTTCTATCCACTGGTACACTACCCAGTAAATTGCAATGCTCTGAACTGCACTGATCTGAAGCCAAGGGCCAGGAGCTTCCTCCAGGTCTCCCATGCAGGTGCAGGGGCCCAAGGACTGGGGCCATCTTGTACTGCTTTCTCAGGCTGTGGCAGAGAGCTGAACTGGAAGTGAAGCAGCCAGGACTCAAACCAGTGCCCATATGGGATGCCAGCACAGCAGGCTGCGGCTTTACCTGATACGCCAAAGAACCGGCCCTCGTGGTGTAATTTTAAAATATGTTTTCTCAAAAACTAAAAAGAAAAGAAAGAAAGAAAAAAAGACGAACACAGAAAGAAAGAAAGAAGTGAAAAAGAGAAGGAGAGAGAGAGGGAGGAAAGGAGAAGGAAGGAGTATAGGAGGGAAAGAGGGGAAGATAGGTGGGAGGGAGGAAGGGAGTATCATTGTGTTCTTAGAATTGTATCTACAAATCACATTTAATCTGATGACTAATAATATTAAAAGTTAAATATTCCAAAAAAAGAAAAACTATAAACAAAAAAAATTATGAACACCAAGATGGAAATTGAGTGATAGCTGGTGATTGACATCTAGTGTAATCAGAAAAGATTAGCACACTTTATGGTCTGTGATGTATTTTGAATTCTTCAAACACAGTCTGGAATTTCAAACATACGGTGGTTAAATGATGCATATCAAACATGCTCTTTAGGTTAAAAGTTATGTGATTTTGTATGCTATTTGCATATATTTCTTTGCAGCTAGAATGCAGCAGAAGATGAAAATCTGATTTTTACAGTGATGATGTAGAGGTAATTCAAAACACTAAATCATCAACATTTTTACTTTTCTTTTCATACCTATGAAAAAGAAAGTGGCCACATAGAGATAAGAGGAGGAATGGAAGGATGCCCTAGGAGTTATTGAGCTTGCTTGAGTTATTACTTCTAGAAGTCAGGAACATAAGCCTAAAAAAAGAAGCCAAATTATCAAGTTTCCTGCCTGAAGACTAATAAAAAACACTGGATACAAAGGAATTCAATTAAAGCATAATACAAAGGAAGGATAATCATTACAAAGGCTAAAGCATGGAGGGCTATATGAAGAAGTTACAGATTACAGAACATGGGCAGATACTGGGTTTTCCAGGGTTATCATTCACTGATAAAAGGTAACACTGACTCCCCATTTTTTTAAAAATGAGATGAAAAAGGAAACGTAACAACAGACACCACAAAAATAAAAAGAATCATCAGAAATTACTACAAGGAATTGTATGCCAGCAAATAGGGAAACCTACCAGAAATGGATAGATTCCTGGACACATGCAACCTACCTAAATTGAACCAGGAAGACATCGAAAACCTAAACAGACCCATAACTGAAACAGAAATTGAAACCGTAATAAAGGCCCTCCCAACAAAGAAAAGCCCAGGACCAGATGGATTCACTGCTGAATTCTACCAGACATTTAAAGAAGAACTGACTCCAATGCTTCTCAAACTATTCAGAACAATCGAAAAAGAGGGAGTCCTCCCAAATTCTTTCTATGAAGCCAGCATCACCTTAATTCCTAAGCCGGAAAAAGATGCAGCATTGAAAGAGAATTACAGACCAATATCCCTGATGAACATAGATGCAAAAATCCTCAATAAAATTCTCACCAATAGAATGCAACACCACATCAGAAAGGTCATCCACACAGACCAAGTGGGATTTATCCCTGGTATGCAGGGAAGGTTTAATGTGCGCAAAACAATCAATGTGATACACCACATTAACAGACTGCAGAAGAAAAACCATATGATTATCTCAATAGACGCCGAGAAAGCATTTGATAAAATACAACACCCTTTCATGATGAAAACTCTAAGCAAACTGGGTTTGGAAGGAACATTCCTCAATACAATCAAAGCAATCTATGAAAAACCCACAGCCAACATCCTATTGAATGGGGAAAAGTTGGAAGCATTTCCACTGAGATCTGGTACCAGACAGGGATGCCCATTCTCATCACTGCTATTCAATATAGTTCTGGAAGTTCTAGCCAGAGCTATTAGGCAAGAAAAAGAAATTAAATGGATACAAATTGGGAAGGAAGAACTCAAACTATCCCTCTTGCAGATGATATGATTCTTTATTTAGGGGACCCAAAGAACTCTACTAAGAGACTATTGGAACTCATAGAAGATTTTGGCAAAGTAGCAGGGTATAAAATCAATGCACAAAAAAACCAGCCTTTGTATACACAAGCAATGCCATGGCTGAGGAAGAACTTCTAAGATCAATCCCATTCACAATAGCTACAAAACAATCAAATACCTTGGAATAAACTTAACCAAGGACGTTCAAGATCTCTACGATGAAAATTACAAAACCTTAAAGAAAGAAATAGAAGAGGATACCAACAAATGGAAAAATCTTCCATGCTCATGGATTGGAAGAACCAATATCATCAAAATGTCCATTCTCCCAAAAGCAATTCATAGATTCAATGCAATACCAATCAAGATACCGAAGACCTTCTTCTCAGAACTGGAAAAATTGGTGCTGAAATTTATAAGGAGGCAAAAGAGACCTGGAATAGCTAAAGCAATCTTGTACAACAAAAACAAAGCCGGAGGCATCACAATACCAAATTTCAGGACATACTACAGGGCAGTTGTAATCAAAACAGCATGGTACTGGTACAGAAACAGATGGATAGACCAATGGAACAGAATAGAAACACCAGAAATCAACCCAAACATCTACAGTCAACTTATATTTGATCAAGGATCTAAAACTAATTCCTAGAGCAAGGACAGTCTATTCAATAAATGGTGCTGGGAAAATTGGATTTCCACGTGCAGAATCATGAAGCAAGACCCCTACCTTACACCTTACACAAAACTCCACTCAACATGGATTAAAGATCTAAATCTATGACCTCACACCATCAAGTTATTAGAGAACATTGGAGAAACCCTTCAAGATATTGGCACAGGCAAAGAATTTCTGGAAAAGACCAGGGAGGCACAGGCAGTCAAAGCCAAAATCAACGACTGGGATTGCATCAAATTGAGAAGATTCTGTACTGCAAAAGAAACAGTCAGGAGAGTGAAGAGACAACCGACAGAATGGGAAAAAATATTTGCAAACTATGCAACAGATAAAGGGTTAATAACCAGAATCTACAAAGAGATCAAGAAACTCCACAAAAACAAAACCAACAACCCACTTAAGAGATGGGCCAAGGACCTCAATAGACATTTTTCAAAAGAGGAAATCCAAATGGCCAACAGGCACATGAAAAAATGTTCAAGGTCACTGGCAATCAGGGAAATGCAAATCAAAACCACAATGAGGTTTCACCTCACCCAGGTTAGAATGGCTCACATACAAAAATCTACCAACAACAGATGCTGGCGAGGATGTGGGGAAAAAGGGACACTAACCCACTGTTGGTGGGAATGCAAACTGGTCAAGCCACTGTGGAAGTCAGTCTGGACATTCCTCAGAAACCTGAATATAGCCCTACCGTTCAACCCAGCCATCCCACTCCTTGGAATTTACCCAAAGGAATTTAAATTGGCAAACAAAAAAGCGGTCTGCACCCTAATGTTTATTGCAGCACAATTCACAATAGCCAAGACCTGGAACCAACCTAAATGCCCATCAACGGTAGACTGGATAAAGAAATTATGGGATATGTACTCTTTAGAATACTATACCGCAGTAAGAAACAACGAAATCCAGTCATTTGCAACAAAATGGAGGAATCTGGAACACATCATGCTGAGTGAAATAAGCCAGTCCCAAAGGGACAAATACCATATGTTCTCCCTGATCAGTGACAACTGACTGAACACCAAAAAGGAAACCTGTTGAAGTGAAATGGACACTATGGGAAACGGTGACTTGATCAGCATAGCCCTATTAATGAACAACATAATACATTATCCCTCTTAGTAGATTTTTTTGTCTGTTCTATTTAATATGACTGGTTTAATTCTGTAATTAATACATAGTTATTCTTAAGTGTTGAAATTTAACTGAAATGTGATCCCTGTTAAACATAAGAGTGGGAATAAGAGAGGGAAGACATGTACAATTTGGGACATGCTCAAGCTGACTTGCCCCAAATGGTAGAGTTAGAAACATACCATGGGCCTCCAATTTAATCCCATCAAGGTGGCATGTACCAATGCCATCTCACTAGTCCAAGTGATCAATTTCAGTTCACAATTGATCATAATGAAAGGACTAAGAGTCAAAGGAAGCAAGTCTAGTACCTGCTAATACTAACCGATAGAATAAATAAAGGGGAGAGTGATCTAACATGGGAAGCAAGATACTCAGCAGACTCATAGAATGGCGGATGTCCTAAACAGCACTCTGGCCTCAGAATCAGCCCTAAAAGCATTCCGATGTGGCTGAAAAGCCCATGAGAGTATTTCAGGCATGGAAAGCCAAGACACTCTGGCGGAAAAAAAAAAAAAAAAAAAAAAAAAACCCTAAATGAAAGATCTCTGTGAGTGAGATCCCAGTGGAAAGAACAGGTCTTCAAAGAAGGAGGTACCTTTCTCTGAAGGGAGGAGAGAACCTCCACTTTGACTATGACCTTGCCTAAACAAGATAAGAGTCGGAGAACTCAGAGGGCTTCCATAGCCTTGGAAACTCATGACTGGAGCATAGGGAGATTACTGATGCCATAGACAGGAGTGTCAATTGGTAAAGTCAACAATAGGAGTCACTGGTACTTACTCCTCATGTAGGATCCCTGTCCTTAATGTGCTGTGTATTGAGATTTAATGCTATAACGAGTACTCAAACAATATATTTCACTTTGTGTTTCTATGGGGGTGCAAACTGTTGAAATCTTTACTTAATGCATACTAAACTGATCTTCTGTAAAAAAAAAAAAAAAAAGAAGAAGAAATTATCAATTCCCAACTTGACTCTCACTGGGATTAAACATGACAATAGGTCTGATCTGATTTCATCACCATTTAAAAAAAATCATCTATTATTTTTCACTTCATGTTTCTGTGTGGGAGCAAACTGTTGAAATCTTTACTTAATGTATGCTAAACTGACCTTGTGTTTATAAAGAGAAACAAAAATGAATCTTGATGTGAATGGAAGGGGAGAGGGAGTGGGAAAGGGGAGGGTTGTGGGTGGGAGGGACGGTATGTGGGGGAAGCCATTGTAATCCATAAATCGTACTTTGGAAATTTATATTCATTAAATAAAAAAAAATACAAAAAATCTCTAAATTTGACTATTCTTAAAAGAATTGGGTCCTGGTTTCCATACAATTCATCCTCAGCAGTTCTAAAATAGAACTAACCCTCCCCATCAAGGCCATTCTTTATCTAGCTCTTCTTCCTCAATAATGTCTCCTCCTCATCTCAGACAGGCTCAACTTGTCAACTCCTTCTGTTCAGCATTATACATAAACAATTCTGCAAATGCCCTTCTTCAATGTCTCACATGCAACCTTTTCTATTCACTTTTTTCTTCTGCTGCTATAATGTATAACCTCAGATCTACATGATTGTAGTTGTTTACTAATTGATCTTGCAGACAATACTTACTTGAAATATCTCTATTTCCCCTAAAGTAGATCTTCCTAGGACTCCCTGAAAAAATAATTCAATTCACGAAAATCATTGTGCAATATTCCAGCGGTACTTATTGTCTAGAAGTAGAAAAAGAAATTTCTTAACCTTATATTTAAATCTCTGTAAAATCTGTTTTTCCATTTCACCTTAAATCCCATTATCAATTGGTTTCCTAATATACCCATCCACCAAGCACTTTTTCACTTAAACTACTACCTGTACTTATTTTCTAAGGTTGATTGCTTTATTTTCTAATATAAATTGCATCCATATTTTGAAACTCAGTTGACATCATTTTTCTTCTAACAGGACAATTCAAATTCATTTTCTTGCTTTCAAGATCATTAATTTCTTCTTTTGCTTTCTCTCCATAACAATGTATTTTAGACTGTGGAGTTCAGCTTGTCTCAGATCAAAGCTACATTTGCTTCTGTTTACCCTTTACATGACGGGAAACATGTAAAGCACCAGGACAGTGGCTCCCTCCTTTTATTTATTTCACAATACCTCAAAGGATGAATTGTATGCAGCCAGATACAGCAGTGTCTGGCAATTGTAACTCTACAGTAATTCTCTGTTGTGAAATTCCACCAACCAAAACCCAATGTGAATACAACTGTATTCAGAAAAAGAAGAGCAGGGTGTCTTAGTAAAAGGAAGGTGGAAGAGGTTTATTAAAGGATTTGTACTTATGCTGTGTGATTATTTAAGAGAGAATAGAGGAAGGAGGACTAGCTCAGGACTGGATAATGTTCAGAGTCCAGGGCAATTCAGCAATGAATTTGCCAGGTATTATAATCCTGGTTCAGGAATTGGAAGAGCAAAGTCAAGCTAGGCATATCATTAGGAGTAAAGCAGAAACACACTCAGAAGTCGATTTTTCAGCAACAGTATGGGCTGGTGAAAAACACGGCTTGTCTCTGAACCACAGCAGAGACAATTTTTCATTTTCTCTTTTCATTTCCTAAGTGATAGCATCACCCCAATTTAAGTAGGTGCAGCTCGGTCCATCTACAAGTTCCATTTCCAACCTAGATTGCTGTTATTTTTGTCTATGTAACTAAATTCTAATCAAGAGAATGAAACCAGAATTCATGCATACAACTTCCACATTACATTTTTAAGAAGAAACTTCTTCCTCCCCAATATTGAATTGTGTCTGTAAATCAAACATACATGTCTTTCTCTAAGACAGCTTTTTAGCAAATACTCCCCTGGAAGATAGTGGAGTAATGAGTTAGAGGGTCTCAATTTTCTGGACACCTCTAGTATAGCTACCTTTCCACCTGGGGCCATTCATTTTTCTGTGAATATTAAGTGAAAGAGAAATGACCTTTCTTCATTCCACCAGTGAACATTTGATTTTCCTAATTAGGAATAGTTTTTTTTTTTTCCATATCAGATGGTCAGAATAGTTATTAGCTACAGAATTAGATTCCAATGTTGAAATGTTGAGTATGTCTACTGTAGATCAAGAGATTGCTCTTTGGATTAGGTACATTATCTATTACCTCTTTAGCCTTTCATTTTGCAACTTGTCAAATATTTTCACAATTCAGGTAATGATATACATAGATACACTGCATAAGCATATAAGATTAAGTACAAACAATAAAGGTATTTTAAAATGAGTAATATAATCACTATAATTATAAAATGGAATATAAATAAAAAGGATGTCTGACTCTGGGGAAAAAAAAAAAAACCTAAATGAAAGATCTCTGCGAGTGAGATCCCAGTGGAAAGAACGGGTCATCAAAGAAGGAGGTACCTTTCTCTGAAGGGAGGAGAGAACTTCCACTTTGACCATGGCCTTGTCTAAAAATTATCAGAGTCAGTGAACTCAGGGGGCTTCCATAGCCTTGGCAGCTCATGACAAGAGCCTAGGGTGATTACTGAGGCCATAAACAAGAGTGTCAACTTGTTAAGTCAACAACAGGAGTCACTGTGCACTTACTCCTCATGTAGGATCTTTGTCCTTAGTTGCTGTGCATTGAGATTTAATGCTACAACTAGTACTCAAACAGTATTTTTCACTTTATGTTTCTGTGTGGGAGCAAACTGTTGAAATCTTTACTTAATGTATGCTAAACTGATCTTCTGTATATAAAGAGAAACGAAAATGAATCTTGATGTGAATGGAAGGGGAGAGGGAGCGGGAAAGGGGAGGGTTGCGGGTGGGAGGGACGTTATGGGGGGGACGCCATTGTAATCCATATTCTGTACTTTGGAAATTTATATTCGTTAAATAAAAGTTAAAAAAAAGAATAAAAAAGGATGTCTGTACTCTATTTTTTCATGAGGAACATTTTATTTCTTTTTTTCTCAAATCTATAGGATTGAAATATGAACTGTGTACTAGTATGTGCTATGGCCTGAATGATTGTGGTCCTAACCAAAAATCTTCTTGGAATTCTAAACCCCAAGGTGATGGTATCACAGTATGAGGTTGCTGGACGATGATTAGGGGATAATAGAGGCCTCATGAACGGGATCATAGCCTTCATAAAAGAGGCCTGAGCAGGAGCCCTTGCCCCTTGCATCTCGTGAAGACACAAGGTGAAGGCATCATGTGCATGAATTATGAAATGGAGCCTTTACCACACACTGAATATGTGAGTACCTCAATCTTACATGTACCACTCTCCAGAATTTTGGGAAATAGATGTCTGTTTATAAGTCACTGAGTTTACGGTATTTTGTTATAGCAGTTATAGCCTAAGATACATGGAGAGAGCTGTTTCATTTCTAATATATATACTTAGAGAACTCTTACAAGTTCTGAAAAAACATTTTAATAATTATAAATATTGTAAGTATAATTTCAAATATATCTCATCCATGAAAATAGTACCAAAATTTCCAATTTGTTAATAATGTTTTTACTTTGGGAATTTGAAATACATATTCACATATTGTAAATAACCAATAAAAAATGATAAGTAAGGAGTTTAAACACACCCTGACTTCTCAAGAATTGCTATTTAACATATATTTTCCTGAAATAGCAGTTTCACAAATGACAATATAAATATATAGTGATTAAACATTACCTTGAAATTAATTTGATTCCAGGAAAATGTGATATTTACCTATTTTTAATAAATATTTAATAAAAAATTAAAGTCATATTTCTTGGGCAAATACTTCAAGAACCTAAGAACCAGCTTAAAGACTTTGCTTTCTGGGGCAGCGCCGTAGCTCACTTGGTTAATCTTCCGCCTGTGGCGCCGGCATCCCATATGGGCGCTGGGTTCTATTCCCAGTTGCTCCTCTTTCAGTCCAGCTCTCTGCTGTGGCCCGAGAGGGCAGTGGAGGATGGCCCAAGTGCTTGGGCCACTGCACCGCATGGGAGACTAGGAAGAAGCACCTGGCTCCTGGTTTCAGATCAGCGCAGCTCCAGCCGTGGCCTCCATTTGGGGGGTGAGCCAACGGACTGAAGGAAAACCTTTCTCTCTGTCTCTCTCTCTCACTGTCTATAACTACCTGTCAAATAAATTTAAAAAAAAAAACAAACAAACAAACAAACAAAAAAAAAACAAAAAAAAAAAAACTTTGCTTTCTAAGTTCCCCCCAAGGCAAATTTTACATTGTTAAACATAATTAGTAAAAACTATATAAGACTCAATGTTCCTACAATGTTCCTAGCACTCTGTAAAAATAATTTTGAATTTTAATTCTGTAAATGTTTAAACATTAAGTGATTAGTTCTCATGATACATGAACTAATCATTAGTTTCTTAATCTTTCACATCTGTGAATGAGTTGACAAAACTTTTATTAATTAATGACAATAACTAAAAATTAATTTAAATAAATGAGTATAAATTATTTGAAGCAGTGTAACAGCCTTTATAAGTGAACATCTCAAAAACACAACCTAAGTAATCAGTCAAGATTTTATCAAATGTTTCCAAAGGCACCTTTTGGGTATCCACCCATATCAGCAATAGTCCTAAGAAACGGATATTTTAGGATGACTATATGGCCTCAAAGGCTCATTTGACTCACATGTTTTCCAAGCCAGTGAAGAACTATTGGACCAAGAAATCCTGTTAAGCTCTAAAACATTCACCACATTTTGAGATTTTATGACCACTGTAACCTACTGATATGTTACCAAATGTCAACTCTGCATTAAGGAAGATAAATGGATGAATGATATTCTTGTGTCTATAATCCCTGCCTCATAAAGTATATGAAACTTTGTACTGAGTGCAAAAGTCTCGGGTTATCAAACCCTTGACACAACAAAAACTTGAAGATCTTTTACGCTGTTAGTAAACCTCACTGATGTTCATCAGAAATATACAAAGTAAAGTTTACAATGCTACCATTTTAATCATTTTTGCCAGAATCTCTGAGAATCCATAGCTACCATATAATTCAGATTAATAGTTGGGATTCATTTTAGGTTTAAATGATTAAATGAATTATATTTTGGAAAACCAAGACACTGTGACAAAAAAAATGACCTAAATGAAAGATCTCTGTGAGTGAGATCCCAGTGGAAAGAACAGGTCATCAAAGAAAGAGGTACCTTTCTCTGAAGGGAGGAGAGAACTTCCACTTTGACTATGACCTTGTCTAAATAAGATCGAAGTTGGCGAACTCAAGAGGCTTCCATAGCCTTGGCATCTCATGACAAGAGCCTAGGGTGATTACTGACGTCATAAATAAGAGTGTCAATTGTTAAATCAACAGCAGGAGTCACTGTGCACTTATTCCCCATGTAGGATCTCTGTCCTTCATGTGTTGTACTATGTGAATTAATGGTATAACTAGTACTCAAACAGTACTTTACACTTTGTGTTTGTGTGCGGGTGCAAACTGTTGAAATCTTTACTTAGTATATACTAAATTGATCTTCTGTATATAAAGATAATTGAAAATGAATCTTGATGTGAATGGAATGGGAGACGGAGTGGGAGATGGGATACTTGCATGGGGGTGGGTGGTTATGGGGGAAACGCCGGTATAATCCAAAAGCTGTACTTTGGAAATTTATATTTATTAAATAAAAGTTAAAAAAGATTTATTTATTTATTTGAATGTCAGAGTTGGAGAGAGAGAGAGACAGAGAGAGAGACACAGAGAGAGAGAGATTTTCCTTCCACGATCACCCCCTGGATGGTTGCAACAGCCAGGGCTGGGGCAGTCTGAAGCAGGAGCCAGTAGCTACCTCTGGGTGTCCCACATGGGTGGCAGTGGCCCAAGCACATGGACCATCTTCTGATTCTTTTCTTACGGTATTAGTAGGAAGCTGGATTGGAAGGAATGTAGCTGGGATACAAATTAGTGCTCATATGGGATGCGGGCACTGCAGGCCGCAGTTTTCCCCACCACACCACAATACCAGCCCTGCTTTATTAAAAGAAATCCTAATCAAGGAAAGTTCAAATGTTGTATGCCATTCATAACACATATATCTGATGACTTGTACTGTTTCCCAGCTACCAGAGAGAGGAACTCAGGAACCATCTACTGCAGTGCTTTCAGCAGAAACTAAATTGCTGGCCTCTTCCACAACACTGAGTTGTTGAATGTAGACCTATAATATGACCCAGGGATCCCATTCCTAGGAATTTTTTGTTTGTTTGTTTGTTTTGGACAGGAGGAGTGGACAGTGAGAGAGAGAGACAGAGAGAAAGGTCTTCCTTTGCCGTTAGTTCACCCTCCAATGGCCACCGCAGCTGGCGCACCGCGCTGATCCGATGGCAGGAGCCAGGTGCTTCTCCTGGTCTCCCATGGGGTGCAGGGCCCAAGTACTTGGGTCATCCTCCACTGCACTCCCTGGCCACAGCAGAGAGCTGGGCTGGAAGAGGGGCAACCGGGACAGAATCCGGCGCCCTGACCAGGACTAGAACCCGGTGTGCCGGCACCACAGGTGGAGGATTAGCCTAGTGAGCCACGGCGCTGGCCCTCCTAGGAATTTAACCAAAGGAAATGAAATCAGCATAAGAAACAGTTATCTGTACCCACGTGTTTATTGCATCTCAATACATAAAAGCCAAGATATGGAATCAACCCAGATGTGCATCAAATAAAGACTGGAAAAGAAATTATGGTGTATTTATACCTTGGAATACTACACAGCAATAAAAAAGGAAATCCTTTCATTCACAACAAAATAGATACAACTGGAAATCATTATGCTTAGTTAAATAAGCCAGTCCCCAAAAGACAAATACCATATGTTCTACCTGATCTATGACAACTAATAGAGCACCAAAAAGATAATCTGGAGAAATGAAATTGATGCTTTGAGATGCAATGATTTTGAACAACCCTTGTCTCTACTACTGAGGAACAGTATTTTTTTCTTCATATTATTTGTTAAATAATTTAGTGTAGGGCTGATCTTATGAGTATAAAGTTAACTGAAAGTAATTATTTGTAAAAAATAAGAATGGGAATAGTAAAAGGAGGAAGAAGAATGTTGGGAGTGTGTGTGGGGGATAGGGTAAGGTGGGAAGAATCACTATGTTCCTAAATTCATATATACATAATGCATCAAGTTTGTATACCTTAAATAAAAGATTTCTAGGTTAAAAAAAAAGAAAAGAAAAAAAGAATTCCTGATATGTCAATTTCATCAATATAATTTCTCAAAAGATAATCTGTTTTAATCATACTTCAAGATGTAAAGATTCTGGCTGCTTTGTTTTTCATAGGATAATGAATCCCAAGCATCAGAGTTTTGACTGCTACCTTATAGGATGCACATTAGTAGGATGTTAAGAATCAAGTCCCACAATTAAATGATTTTTTTCTTTAAGAAATCCGTTTTGAAATAAGATTTTAAAGTATTATAGATAGTAGCTGTCTGTTTTTTGTGTGTGTGTTTTTATTTGAAGGCCTAAAGAAATACCTTTATTCATATGATGTTTTAACACACAACAGAATATTGGAATAAATCATTTTTACCATAAGACACTGCAAAAGTATCCAATATTAATAACCACAACAAGAAGAACATATAATTTGAAAAAGAAGGGAAAATGCAGAAGCTTTTAAATTATAAGTACAAATATAGAGCTATTTTCAATTAAAAAAGAAAAGGAGTGGAAAATTAGAAAAATGTTCTAACCAGGTTCAATTGTTTCTTTTCCAAAAATTTAACATTAAAATAATTTTCAAAAAATCCATAGTTGATTGTAGTGCACTTTGAAATTAAGCTAAAATGGCTAAGATTATATGATTAATCAATTATAAAAAGTCTGATTTTTTATGAAAAGCAATAAAAAGGAGAAAATTTATAAAACAATAATAAAAATGTAAAAATTATTCCCGACAAAACCTATGACAATGTATTTTAAGAAGTGAACTACTTAATCAAATAGGATAGAGTTTGCTTGTTATTGTCCATCATAATATTGTAGATTTCCTTAAAGGGCCGCAAGGACTGGAGCTGCACTGATCTGAAGCCAGGAGCCAGGAGCTTCCTCCAAGACTCCCACACAGGTGCAGGGGCCCAAGGACTTGGGCCATCTTCCGCTGTTCTCCTAAGCCATAGCAGAGAGATGGATGGGAAGTGGAGTAGCTGGTACTCAAACCAGTGCCCGTATGGGATGCCAGCACCACACCATGTGGCTTCACCCACTATACCACAACACTGGCACAAATTGAAGTATTTCTTTAAGGTAATGATTGTTCAATAGCATATAATTTGCTGCTTTATTTTTAATATCTCTATATTTTATTGAATTTGCAAACATAGTCTGCTGCATATCCAGTAGATAGAAAAAAATTAATAAATGTCAGACCAAGTTAGTTCATAAACTAACTAATCCTACTATAACAATCCCCCCAAAAGAAAATAATTTAGTTTATCTGATGTTATTAGGAAGCTTACCCTGCCAAATCTGTGAAGAAAAACAAATGTATTTCTTTTATTTAATTAAAATCTTTGTATAGAGCATTTTAAAATATTTTAGAAGTAAATTCACTTGAAACTTCATCAGGTTTATAAGAATATCTCATATCGCACAGTGCTGATATTTAAATGCTACCACTCACTGCAGATCAGTTTGCAGATAGTGATTCCCTCACTATCATGAAGTTTTTTTTTAACCATCTGATAATTTATTTTTTCATGTTAATACAAAGAGAACACATTCACTCCTATCATGAAGACATTTTTTAAACTTTCCCAAATCTATTGTTATACACTAACAATAAACAATTTAACTTATCTCTACCCAACATGGTATATCATATTGCCCCTTATATCTTCCTTCTCCAATCAGTTATATTAGTATTTGATAATTTTTCCACTCATCTTACCAAGATTGGTTCAATGTTCCTAGTCACTTCTCCCGTACCCTGAGAGTTTATCAAATAGAATAGTCATTAAACATCACGCAACATGTAGCAAGTAATTTTATTTACTGATTCCCTAAAAGCATACATAAATGGATAAACATCGTAAGACATAATAACATTTGAAATTAGTGCATGAGAAAAGCAGAGGAGACAAAGACATGAGAATAAATATGAAATATGCTCAAAATAAATCAGGTTTTGATAATACAGACATAGACAACACAAATTCCTGAATATGTAGAATATTAACCACAAAATTAATCTAAACTTTCCTGCAACCTATTTCAAGTAAAATTCATAATCACTTATGTAAGCCTTAGTACTTGTTAGGTAAAATCAAACAAATTATCCAGAAAGTTTACATTGCTTCCTTGTAATGAGACTGTCAATGTATTCATCCTATTTGTGGGTGTGTGTGTGTGTGTGTGCTTGTAAGGCACAGGAAAGCAATCAACATTGTGTCCCCTTGTTAGACTATGTAAGACCATGTATTTCATTGCTTTGTCATTTCTACTGTCTCTAAATATAGCCCCAAAATACGAAAGAGACAATGTTGGCAAAGTTGAAGTTTATAAAATTCAAACACAAAAATGAATATTATTTGTACACATCAACAATGCTATGAATAAAAAAGAAATTGTAAGATCTATCTATAAAAATGTTAAATACCTTGGAATCAATTTAACCAAGGATATGAAAGATCTGTGCAATGAAAATTTCAAATCATTAATGAAAGAAATATAAGACATAAAATGCAAAAAACCTTAAAATTAATTAAATATCATTTAATCATTTAATCACATTATGATATCATTTTAATATCATAAAAATATCAGGACTACCCAAAACAATTTACATATTCAATACAATCCAAATCAAAATATCAGGGACATTCCTTTTGGATCTAGAATAAAACTATCCTAAAATTCATTTGGAAACAAAACAGACCCTGAATAGCTGAGGTAATCTTAAACAACAAAACAAAGCTAGAGACATCAGAAAACTATATTTCAAGACATATTATAGAGCAGTTACAATCAAAACAATGTAATATTGGAAGACTTGTAGACTGATGGAAAATAGAAAGCGCAGAGAATAATCCACACATCTGTAACTACTGATCTCTGACAAATGGGCTAAAATCAATCCATGAAGAAAGTCAGTCTCTTCAACAAGTTGTTTGTGAAAGATTGGATCTCTGCTTGCAAAACTATGAACAAAACCCCTACCTCATAACTTTTACAAAACTCAACTCAAAATGGATCAAGGATCTAAATTTACAAACTGATACCATCAAATTTTGGAGGAAACATCAGGAAAACTCTGCAAGGCATTAGCAAGGCAAAGACTACTTGGAGAGACACCAGAAGCACAGGCAATAAAAGGAAAAATCATATATTTTTCATATATAGGCAAAATTTTTGTATCTATGAAATACATGAAATTTGTTCTCTTTATTTAATAAAAATAAAAAGATACCTATAAAAGGTACATAAGATAGCATTTTAGGTTAATGTATTGCTTATCTGGTTTAATCCAAGTATATATTTTAGAATGATTGGCCTTGCTATTGTCAATTTTTGGTTCATCTACTCTTCTTCATATATAACAAACTTTACACTCCAATCTAGACTTCTGGACATCAGCAGATAAAAAATTTAAAGAATTTTAAAATGAGCTATGCAGTACTTCCAGAAAACAACCTATATTGAATTTTATCATCTCCTAACTTTGAAAATAGAATCATGTCTGTGTTTCTATTATATTCTTAAGATTTATCCAAACATGTCAGTTTAGCAAGTTGTACAAAATGGAAAAAGACAAACTTCTCTTAATGAGGTCACTAAATTATAGATTCCTTATAATTAATAAGGATAGTCCAATTAGATCTCCTCCAATAAAATGGAAGTGGATATCATTAGGTGTGAATAAAGCTATAATTTTTTTTTAATCTGGGGCCAATTAAACGTAAGAAAACAAATTATTTTTCAAATGTGAATAAAAGGTGTATAAAGATCACAGGAAGTTCAAAGCATATATTAGAAAATATCTTTGGGAAATGGCAGGCAAAGTTATTACTTATCAATAGTCACATTGAATGTTAATGGACTCAACTCTCCAGTTAAAAGACACAGACTGGTGGAATGGATTCAGGAACAAAACCCATCTATTTGCTGCTTACAAGAAACACATCTTTCCAACAAAGATGCATGCAGACTGAAAACGAAAGGTTGGAAAAAGATATTCCATGCCAAAAGAATCCAAGAAAGAGCTGGTGTAGCCATCTTAATATCAGACAAAATAAACTTTAACACAAAAACTGTTAAGAGAGACAAAGAGGGGCACTATATAATGATTAAGGGATCAATTCAACAGGAAGATGTAACTACTATAAATGTAAAGGGAGACTTAGACTCCAATACAGTAGTATTGGGGGACTTCAATACTCTACTTTCAGAAATAGACAGATCAACCGGAAAGAAAATCAACAAGGAAACAGCAGATTTAATCAACACTATGGCCCAAATGGATCTAACAGATATCTACAGAACTTTTTATCCTACACTTAAAGAATTTACATTCTTCTCAGCAGTACATGGAACTTACTCTAAGATTGACCACATACCAGACCATAAAGTAAGTTTCAGCAAATTCAAAACAATTGGAATCATACAATGCAGCTTCTTAAACCACAGGGGAATGAAGCTGGAAATTAGCAACTCAGGAATCCCTAGAGCATATGCAAACACATGGGGAAAGAACAACATGTTCCTGAATGAACAGTGGGTCATAGAAGAAATCAAAAGAGAAATCAAAAACTTTCTGGAAGTAAATGAGGATAACAACACAACATATCAAAACTTATGGGATACAGCAAAAGCAATGTTAAATGAAAGTTTATATCAATAGGTGCCTACATCATGAAATTGGAAAGACATCAAATAGATGAGTTTTCAGTGCATCTCAAGGATCTAGAAAATCTACAGCAAACCAGATCCAAATCTAGTAGGAGAAGAGAAATAATTAAAGTCAGAGAAGAAATCAATAGGATTGAATCCAAAAACAAAAAAAATACAAAAAATCAGTCAAACGAGGAGCTGGTTTTTTGAAAAAATAAGCAAAATTGACACCCCATTGGCCCAACTAACTAAAAAAGAAGAGAAAAGACCCAAATCAATAGAATCAGAGATGAAAAAGGAAATGTAACAACAGACACCACAGAAATATAGTCATCAGAAATTACTATAAAGAGTTGTATGCCAACAAACTGGGAAATCTATCAGAAATGGATAGATTCCTGGACACATGCAATCTACCTAAATTGAGCCATGAAGACATAGAATACCTAAACAGACCCATAACTGAGACAGAAATTGAATCAGTAATAAAGGCCCCCCAACCAAGAAAAGCCCAGGACCAGATGGATTCACTGCTGAATTCTACCAGACATTCAAAGAAGAACTAACTCCAATTCTCAAACTATTCAGAACATTCGAAAAAGAGGGAATCCTCCCAAATTCTTTCTATGAAGCCAGCATCATCTTAATCCCTTAGCCGGAAAAAGATGTAGCATTGAAAGAGAATTACAGACCAACATCCCTGACGAACATAGACTCAAAAATCCTCAATAATATTCTGGCCAATCGAATGCAAAAACTCATCAGAAAGATCATCCACCCAGACCAAGTGGGATTTATCCCTGGTATGCAGGGATGTTTCAACATTCGCAAATCAATCAATGTGATACACCACATTAACAGACTGCAGAAGAAAAACCACATGATTATCTCCATACATGCAGAGAAAGCCTTTGATAAAATACAACATCCTTTCATGATGAAAACTTTAAGCAAATTGGGTATATAAGAAACATAACTCAATACAATCAAAGCAATTTATGAAAAACTCACGGCCAGCATCCTATTGAATGGGGAAAAGTTGGAAGCATTTCCACTGAGATCTGGTACCAGACAGGGATGCCCACTCTCACCACTGCTATTCAATATAGTTCTGGAAGTTTTAGTCAAAGCCATCAGGCAAGAAAAAGAAATTAAAGGGATACAAATTGGGAAGAAAGAAGTCAAACTATCCGTCTTTGCAGATGATATGATTCCTTATTTAGGGGATCCCAAGAACTCTACTAAGAGACTATTGGAACTCATAGAAGAGTTTGGGAAAATTAGCAGGATATAAAATCAATGTACAGGCTGGCGCCATGGCTCACTAGGCTAATCCTCTGCCTTGCTGCGCCGGCACACCAGGTTCTAGTCCCGGTCAGGGCGCAGGATTCTGTCCCAGTTGCCCCTCTTCCAGGACAGCTCTCTGCTGTCGCCAGAGAGTGCAGTGGAGGATGGCCCAAGTACTTGGGCCCTGCACCCCATGGGAGACCAGGATAAGTACCTGGCTGCTGCCATCGGATCATCACGGTGCGCCGGCCGCAGCGCCCTGCCACTGTGGCCATTGGAGGGTGAACCAACAGCAAAAGGAAGACTTTCTCTCTGTTTCTCTCTCACTGTCCACTCTGCCTGTCAAAAAAATAAAATAAAATCAATGCACAAAAATCAACAGCCTTTGTATACACAGGCAATGCTGCAGATGAGAAAGAACTTCTAAGATTAATCCCATTGAAAACAGTCACAAAAACAATCAAATTCCTGGGAATAAACTTAACCAAGAACGTTAAAGGTCTCTATGATGAGAATTACAAAATCTTAAAGAAAGAAATAGAAGAGTATACCAACAAATGGAAAAACCTTCCATGCTCATGGATTGGAAGAATCAATATCATCAAAATATCCATTCTCCCAAAGCAATTCATAGATTCAATGCAATACCAATCGAGATACTGAAGACATTCTTCTCAGATCTGGAAAAAATGATGCTGAAATTCATATGGAGACACAGGAGACCTCGAATAGCTAAAGCAATCTTGTACAACAAAAACAAAGCTGGAGGCATCACTATACCAGATTTCAGGACATACTACAGGGCAGTTGTTTTCAAAACAGCATGATACTGGTACAGAAACAGATGGATAGACCAATGGAACAGAATAGAAACACCAGAAATCAATCCAAACATCTACAGCCAACTTATTTTTGATCAAGTATCTAAAATCAATTCCTGGAGCAAGGACAGTCTATTCAATAAATGGTGCTGGGAAAACTGGATTTCCACGTGCAGAAGCATGAAACAAGACCCCTACCTTATACCTTACACAAAAATCTACACAACATGGATTAAAGATCAAAATCTGTGAACGACAAAATAAAATTATTAGAGAACATTGGAGAAATGCTGCAAAATATAGGCACAGGCAAAGACTTCTTGGAAAAGACCCCAGAAGCACAGGCAGTCAAAGCCAAAATTAACATTTGGGATTGCATCAAATTGAGGTTTCTATACTTCAAAAGAAACAGTCAGGAAAGTGAAGAGACAACCGACAGAATGGGAAAAAATATTTGCAAGCTATGCAACAGATAAAGGGTTGATAACAGAATTTAAAAGAGATCAAGAAATTCCACAACAACAAACAAACAACCCACTTAAGGGATGGGCCAAGGACATCAATAGACATTTTTCAAAAGAGGAAATCCAAATGGCCAACAGACACATGAAAAAATGTTCAGGATCACTAGCAATCAGGAAAATGCAAACCAAAACCACAATGAGGTTTCACCTCACCCCAGTTAGAATGGCTCACATACAGAAATCTGCCAACAACAGATGCTGGAGAGGATGTGGGGAAAAAGGAACACTAACCCACTGTTGGTGGGAATGCAAACTCGTAAAGCTACTATGGAAGTCAGTCTGGAGATTCCTCAGAAACCTGAATATTACCCTACCATACAATCTAGCCATCCAACTCCTTGGCATTTACCCAAAGGAAATTAAATTGGCAAACCAAAAAGCTGTCTGCACCTCAATTCACAATAGCCAAGACCTGGAACCAACCTAAATGCCCATCAACAGTAGACTGGATAAAGAAATTATGGGACATGTACTCTATAGAATACTATACAGCAGTAAAAAAAATGAAATCCAATCATTTGCAAAGAAATGGAGGAATCTGGAAAACATCATGCTGAGGGAAATAAGCCAGTCTCAACGGGACAAAAATAATATGTTCTCCATGATTGGTGATAACTAACTAAGCACCAGAAAGGAAACCTGTTGGAGTGAAATGGACACTATGAGAAACAGTGACTTGATCAGCCTTTGTCCTGACTGTCCAGGAACAACTTAATACTGCATCCCGTTTAGTATTTTTTTTTTTTGTTCTACTTAATACTATTGGTTTAACTCTTTATTAACATACAATTATTCTTAGGTGTTTAAATTTAACTGAAAAGTGATCACTGTTAAATATACAGTGGGAATAAGAAAGGGAAGAGATGTACAGTTTGGCACATGCTCAATCGGACTTGCCCCAAACAGTGGAGTTAAATACGTGCCTGGGGACTCCACTTCAATCCCATCAAGGTGGCATGTATCAATGCCATTTCACTAGTCAAAGTGATCAGTTTCAGTTCATAATTAATCATAATGACAGAATTAAGAGTCAAAGGGATCACATACACAAGACTAGTGTCAGTGAATACTAACTGATAGAATTAAAAAGGAGAGAACAACCCAACAAGAGAAGCAGGATACACAGCAGACCCATAGAATAGCAGATGTCCTAAACAGCACTCTGGCCTCAGAATCAGCCCTAAAGGCATTTGGATCTGGCTAAAAAGCCCATGACAGTATTTCAGGCATGGAAAGCCAAGACACTCTGGAAAAAAAAATGACCTAAATGAAAGATCTCTGCGAGTGAGATCCCAGTGGAAAGAACAGGTCATCAAAGAAAGAGGTACCTTTCTCTGAAGGGAGGAGAGAACTTCCACTTTGACTATGACCTTGTCTAAAAAAAATCAGAGTTGGTGAACTCAAGAGGTTTCCATAGCCTTGGCATCTCATGACAAGAGCCTAGGGTGATTACTGATGCCTTAAACAAGAGTGTCAATTTGGCCGGCGCCGCGGCTCACTAGGCTAATCCTCCGCCTAGCGGCGCCGGCACACCGGGTTCTAGTCCCGGTCGGGGTGCCGGATTCTGTCCCGGTTGCCCCTCTTCCAGGCCAGCCCTCTGCTGTGGCCAGGGAGTGCAGTGGAGGATGGCCGACTTGCTTGGGCCCTGCACTCCATGGGAGACCAGGAAAAGCACCTGGCTCCTGGCTCCTGCCATCGGATCAGCGCGGTGCGCCGGCCGCAGCGCGCCGGCCGCGGCGGCCATTGGAGGGTGAACCAACGGCAAAAAGGAAGACCTTTCTCTCTGTCTCTCTCTCTCTCACTGTCCACTCTGCCTGTCAAAAAAATAAAAAAAAAAAAAAAAAAGAGTGTCAATTTGTTAAGTCAACAACAGGAGTCACTGTGCACTTACTCCTCATGTAGGATCTCTGTCCTAACTGTGTTATACGATGTGAATTAATGGTAAAACTAGTACTCAAACAGTACTTTACACTTTGTGTTTCTGTGTGGGTACAAACTGATGAAATCTTTACTTAGTATATACTAAATTGATCTTCTGTATATAAAGATAATTGAAAATGAATCTTGATGTGAATGGGATGGCAGAGGGAGCAGGAGATGGGAGAGTTGCTGGTGGGAGAGAAGTTATGGGGGCAGAAAGCCACTTTAATCCAAAAGCTGTACTTTGAAATTTATGTTTGTTTAAAAAATTTAAAAAATAAAAAAAGTAAAAGGTGTATAAAGTTCTAATATAAACATATTATCAAAAAATTCCAAATGTAATTTTGTTTCACACAATATATTTTTTGTCTCTGGAAACAGGGAATGTTAAGACCAGAAGGCTGATTCTAGTACATACTATCAAGATTATGTTGTTATTACTAAAATAGAATACTGCCCGTAATTGTTAGAAGAGAAAATTGGTATACATTTTCTAGAGTGTCATTGTCTACCTAAATTGAGTGATACTGAAAACAAATTTGCCTACATTCTCCCTGTGATACTCGAAGTGTGATTCTCTGTTACATGTACTTGAGGAATAAGCTGAATATGAGGTACAAAAGACAACTTCTGGCAAAAATCAAGGAATCAGACAAGATGATATTGGAATTTCACCCTCCTGAGTGTTTTCTCCTCACTTATCCCCAAAGTAAAGGATGGATAAGGCAAAGAGTCAACACTTCAACAATATACTCAAAAAGTTGTAGTGTGAGAGCACATGTATGTGTGTATCTGTGTACTCAAAAATAAATGCACAGGCTTGGGATTAAAATATAAATTAAGAATCAGCCATTGTCCTTCTCTTCTTTATGACATTTACTTTCTTCTCCCTGAATAATATTTATTTTCTTCTCCCTTAAAATATATTTTTAGGCAAAGATGATTTTAGAAAAGCAATATACTAGAATATATGCATGAATTTAATTTTATGAGATGATAAAGAGGGTGAACACATTTTATCAAGGTTTGTTCAATATTAGAGAAAGTAATATTGATAATTTAGTTTAAACTTGGAGACAATCAATAACGTTAATACACATAGTAAGGCATTAAAATTTAGATTAATTGTACTATTTGTATTGATTTTAAATTATGTAATTGAAGGTGTACAACATAACCTTCAGTTATTTAGGTACTTTAAAACCAGCAATCAATCACAAATGGTGCATTTTATTATAGCAATCTTCACAATAGTCACATCTCAAGGGCACAACTGATCCAAAATGAAAGCACTTGTCCTAAGAGACAATCATAGTTGTTCCTAACTACAATTTACAGTTGATCAAGAATTTCTAAGATGGAATCATCTGTATCAGATAGCATTTTTATCAAAATTTGGTAATGAAAATTTGGTAATACAAAACTTGAGAATTAATTTACAATTATAGTGAAGGTTTGTGGACAGCAACTTGTGTCCACAGTGCACGTTTGCCTTGGACATTTTTAGAGTATACACCACTAGAAGATAAAAATTATTTCCCAAGCCCCCAAGAATTAAAGGGATAAAATATTTGGGAAAAAAATTTTAATGGAAAAATGTAGTTACTTGATCTGTAAATTAAGTATTTCTTTGTACCAGTATATTAGTGAAAATGAAATTAGATTTGTGTCTGTTTTCCACAGTTTTTTTAAGGAGAAAACATTGGCTTTCTGACAGTGGACTCTTATTCATATTCTTTATGATCATCGAGGGAATGTGGAGCTAAATCTTAAAAAATGGAACAGCGAAATAATATGTTTTATTCACTTTTAAAATTACTTTGGACCTCTGTTCTCCCTCAAAATTCTATCCCTCAGAAAATTCATTCCTCAATTGCCATTTCTATGTTGAAAATTCCTAAATTTTCTTTTCTTGTTTTCTCTTCTCACTTAAACTACAATATGCCTAACTTGATACTCTACATTTTCCTTACTTTTTTTTTCCTTAAACTAAAATGTACTTACATATGTGGCAAATTTTTACTTGAATGTAGTTCCATCATTCAAAGCCACTTTTTCTGAAATTGAATTCAACATGCTTTCTCTCAACTGTTTTCTAAAATGCATTGTGATCCTTTAGTGTCACCATTTCTGTAGTAAACATTTTCAAGATCTACCTATCATCTTTTACATTTAAGTTATTGCATGATTTGATATCTTAGCTTTTTTAAAGGTAGCTTAATTTTTTTTAATATATTACCTTTGTTCAATTATGTACTTTATTTGGAGGGCAGAGTTGCAGAGAGATCTTCCATCCATTGGTTCACTCCCCGAATGGCCACAATAGCCAGGGATATACTAGACCAAAGCCAGGAGCCAGAAGCTTCATCTGGGTTTCCTACATAGGCACTGAGACTTCGGCCATCTTTTACTGTTTTCCAAGGCAGATTAATAAGGAGTTGCCTCAGAAATGGAGCAGCCAGTACATCAATAGGAGCCTATATGGTATGCCCATGCAAGCAACAGCTGAACCTTAACATGCTATACCACAACGCTGGTCCCTTGTTACCAAAAGCGTTCTTTAAAAAAAAAAAAAAAAAAAAAAAAAAAAAAAAAAAAAAAAAAAAAACTCTACTATAGAATTTACTTAATTTACCCTTGAAATTTAGAGAGCAGTGTACAAGTCAGTTTCTCAAACTGGATAATGACTTTATTTAAGCATGATGAAGAATACTTATGAGTTTTTAAATGCTTTGTACTTCATAATTAGTACAAGGAAGAGTAATGAAATCACACGTCATCAGTAAAATATCAATTAAAATTTCAATGAAATACAAATACAAACCTAATAGAATTTCTATTACTGAAAAATATCACCACACTCAGGGTAGTGAAAATATGGAGCAACTGGAATTCTGGTACAATAACTTGAGAAAAGAGTATAGAAATTTCCAAGAAATTTCAGTATGCATATACCACATGATCCAACCATTCCACTCATAAATATATCTTCAAAGCAAATAAAAGCTTGTGGACAGCAACTTTTGTCTACAACTTGTGATTTACAAAGGTTTATAGATCAGTGTTCATAGCAGCATTGTTAGTAATGTCCAAATCCTGGAAACAATATAAATATTATCAATGATGAATAACAAAATAAATTGTGCTTTATTCAGATAGTGGAATACTAATTAACAAAAAAAAAGAAATAAAATATGAATGCACTGGTAGGGGCTCAAAATATGCCACTCCATAATTTTCAACTTTGAAATAATTGTTTTGAGCTGGAGCCAAATGAGTAAAAGATGCAGAAAGTTTCTCAGAACTCCCTTTACCTAACAGAAATTAGCACTGTCCAGGCAAGATTCACAGCCTGGCATTGGGCACAAGATGAACACTTATCTGCTGTTAGTGCTCCCCACATGTTTACCTCAGTTGCTCTCAGAAGACTGGAAATTCTAATCGTTTTTCTCCTCTCTTCTAAGTGTATTTTTCTTTCGTTAAGATGCTATGCAGGTCCATCACCTAGTCACTCTTTTGAATTACTCAGCTTGCAGTGCTTCCGTGTATAAGCATGATGCACATGTTAATAAACTTGCCTTTCTCTTGGTAACCTTTTGCCAGTCAAATTTACAGTACCTTAGAGAATCCAAAATAGGTAGAGAGGAAACGCTTTTCCTTCCTCTATACGTTTAACTGCATGGAGGAGATAAAAGTGAGTATATAGAGTGTTTCTATTTAACATAGAATACTATAAAATAAAAGCAAATCATAGCGATAGAAAATAGATCAATTGTCACTGGATCAAAGGGTACTAACGAGAAGGGCAGGAACTGAACTGAAAACTTACAGAAAGATAAAAAGAATCTTTTGAGGGTGCTGAACGCATTGGGTGGTGATATTTTCATAGGTATATGAAAACGTCAAAATTTATCAAATTGTATGTTTTAAATATATTAAATTTATTAAAAGTAATTGGTGACAAGTAACTGAGTACCAAAGGGGAAACCTGTTGAAGTGAAATGGACACTATGAGAAACAGTGACTTGATCAGCCCTTGTCCTGATTGTTGATGTACAATGAAATACTTTATCCATTTTAGTATTTTTTTCTGTTCTAGTATTATTGGTTGAACTCTGTAATTAACACACAATTATTCTTAGGTGTTTAAATTTTAACTGAAAAGTGATCCCTGTTAAATATAAGAGTGGGAATAAGAGAGGGAGGAGATGTACAATTTGGGACATGGTGCATCGAACTTTCCCCAAATGGTGGAGTTAGAAACATGCCAGGGGATTCCAATAAAATCCCATCAAGGTGGCATGTACCAATGCCATCTCACTAGTCCAAGTGATCAATTTCAGTTCACAACTGATCACACTGATAGGTCTAAGAGTCAAAGGGTTCACACAAACAAGACTAGTGATTGCTAATACCAGCTGATAGAACCAAAAATGGAGAGAACGATCCATCATGGGAAGCAGGATACACAGTAGACTCATAGAATGGCAGACGTCCTAAATAGCACTCTGGCCTCAGAATCAGTCCTTAAGGCATTCAGATCTGGCTGAAGAGCCCATGAGAGTATTTTAGGCATGGAAAGCCAAGACTCTCTGGCAAAAAAAAAAAAAAAGTAGAGGACCCAAATGGAAGATCTCTGTGAGTGAGATCCCAGTGGAAAGAACAGGGCCATCAAAGAAGGAGGTACCTTTCTCTGAAGGGAGGAGAGAATTTCCACTTTGACTATGACCCTGTCGGAATAAGATCAAAATTGGCGAACTCAAAAGGCTTCCATAGCCTTGGCAACTCATGACAAGAGCCTTGGGTGATTACTGATGCCATAAACAAGAGTGTCAAATTGGTAAGTCAACAACAGGAGTCACTGTGTACTTACTCCTCATGTGGGATCTGTCCTTAATGTGTTGTCCAATGTGAAGTAATGCTATAACTAGTACTGAAACAGTATTTTACACTTTGTGTTTCTGTGTGGGTGCAAACTGATGAAATCTTTACTTAATATATACTGAATTGATCTTCTGTATATAAAGATAATTGAAAATGAATCTTGATGTGAATGGAATGGGAGAGGGGGCGGGAAATGGGAGGGGTGTGAGTGGGAGGGAAATTATGGGGGGGAGCCATTGTAATCCATAAACTGTACTTTGGAAATTTATATTTACTAAAAAAAATTATATATTTTAAAAAATAAACTAATTGAAATTTTTGAATTAAAAGTTAGAAATGGGGTTGGCATTGTGGCATAAACGGTAAAGTCTCCACCCAAAACAGCTGTGTTCCATATGGGTGCTGGCTCTCCTGGCTGCTCTATTTCTAGGCCAGCTTTCTGCTAATGTCCTGGGGATAGCAGCAGTAGATGGCCCAAGTACTTGGCTCCTGCTACCCACATGGGAGACCCAGATGAAACTTCTGGCTCCCGGCTTCAGCCTGGCCCATCCCTGGCCATCTGGGAGTGAACTAGGTTTTGGGGTACTCTCTCTCTCTCTCTTTCTATCTCTCTTATCTACCTATCTCTCCATCTTCCCTGCAACTGAATATCAAATAAATAAGCAAATCTGTAAAAAAAAAAAGTCAAAAGTGACTGTGAGCCCCTAATCACTAGAAACTCCCACTTGATGTTTTTCACTTTCATTTAGTCAGTTGTTTATACTGAGCCTCCAGAAATTCATCAATCAGAGTTCAGGATTTCCTACTCTGGCAGTGGTTCAAATGGAGCCTTATTTTTGGTTACTGGTGATCCTCTTTACACACCTGCTTATCTCTTCATTTATAGGGGCAATCATTTGTCCTGTGATCCCCTTCTCTTCGGAATCTTTGAAAATTTTCTGCTCTTTCAGTTAGTTCTGCTTTTCACTTGCTAGATTTGGAGTGATGATTTCCAAGCTTACATGTTAAACTAGAAAGCAGATATTAAGCACATGTACTTTATTTTTAAGATTTATTTATTTTAAAGGCAAAGTCACACACACATACACACACAGAGAGAGAGAGAGAGAGAGAGAGAAATCTTTCATTCATTGGTTCACTTTCAAAGTGGCTACAACATCCAGAACTTGACCAGGCTAAAGCGTGAAGCCGGGGACTCCATCCTGTTTCCCACATGGTTGGCAGGGTCCCAAGTACCTGGCATGCCATCTTCTGCTGCCTGTGCAGATGGATTAGTAGGAAAGCTGAATTAAAAGCAATGCAGCCAGGACTCCAATAAGAGATGACAGAGTCACAGGCAGTGGGTTCACCTGCTGTGTCACAGCCCTGGCTGGGGCACATGTACTTTTAATACTTAAAAACTCATTTCAGAAAGTATAAGAAGAAACATACATATTATGTACAAAAACATAATGGATTAATGAAAAGGAATGCTAAAATGCTTTAAAGTCACAAAAGAAAGCAAAAGAGGAACTGATGGATGACAACTGATGAATAAACAGAAAACAAATAATATGATATTCCTAAACCCAATCCTATCAACAACCACAGCTAATCCTCCACCTGTGGCACCGGCACCAGGGTTCTAGTCCCAGTCAGGGCGACGGATTCTGTCCCGGTTGCCCCTCTTCCAGGCCAGCTCTCTGCTGTGGCCCGGGAGTGCAATGGAGGATGGCCCAGGTCCTTGGGCCCTGCACCCGCATGGGAGACCAGGAGAAGCACCTGGCTCCTGGCTTCGGATCAGCGTGGTGCGCCGGCTGCAGTGCACCAGCTGCAGCAGCCATTGAGGGGTGAACCAACAGAAAATGAAGACCTTTCTCTCTGCCTCTCTCACACTGTCCACTCTGCCTTAAAAAATGTGTAAAATAAAACAAAACAAAAAGTGGAAAAACAAGGAACCAAAGCTGAGCCTGTGAGAAGGTTGCCATATACATTTTTATATATATATATTATATATATATAAAATATCCCATATTATAGGAATATAGATAGATAAAAAGAGTGAGAGAGAGAGAGTGAAAGAGATAGAGGGAGGAAGAAAGATAGAAATTACTAATACAAGGAATGAAGAGGCCAGTGTTGTGGGATAGCAGGTTAAGCTGCTGCTTGCAACACCAGCGTCCAATTTCAGAGTGCCATTTGAAGTCCAGGCTGCTCTGATTCCTATCCAGTTTCCTGCTAATCAGTTTGGAAGGCAGTGGAAGATGGCTTAAATGCTTAGGTCCCTGTCACTCATGTGACCAAAATGGAGTTCCTGACTCCAGGTTTCTACAGGAAACAGAACTATTATTGTGCACTTTTAGGGAGTGAACCAGAAAATTGAATGTCTCTCTCTCTCTCTCTCCCTCTCTCACTTTCTCTCTCTCTCCTTCCCTCCCTCCCTGTGTGTGTGTGTTTCCCTCTCTGTAACTGCCTTTCAAATAAATAAATATTTAAAGCATTTTTAAAAGATTTTATTTATTTGAGAAGCAGAGTTAAGGACAGACATGGAGAAAGGTTTTCTATCCACTGGTTCACTCCCCAGATGGCCTCAACACCCAGAGCTCAGCCAGCTCAAAGCCAGGAGCCAGGAGCTTCTTCTGGGTCTCACACATGGGTGAAGGGACTCAAGCACTTGGGTCATCCTCCACTGCTTTCCATGCCATAGCAGAGGGCTAGATAGTAATAAAGGCAGCTGGGACACAAATTGGTGCCCCTCTGGCACGCTGGCACCAGACGCAGAGGCTAGGCCTACTATGCTACAGCACAGACCCTCAAATAAATAAATAAATAAATAAATAAATAAATAAATCAGACTTGCCCCAAATGATGGAGTTAGAAACGTGCCAGGGGATTCCAATATAATCCCATCAAGGTGGCATGTACCAATGCCATCTCACTAGTCCAAGTGATCAATTTCAGTTCACAACTGACCACATTGATAGGTCTAAGAGTCAAAGGAATCACACAAACAAGTCTAATGTCTGCTAATACCAGCTGATAGAACCAAAAAGGGAGAGAATGATCCATCATGGGAAGAGGGATACACAGTAGACTCAGAGAATGGCAGATGTCCTAAATAGCACTCTGGCCTCAGAATCAGCCCTTAAGGCATTCAGATCTGGCTGAAGAGCCCATGAGAGTATTTTAGGCATGGAAAGCCAAGACTCTCTGGCAAAAAAAAAAAAAAAGTAGAGGACCCAAATGGAAGATCTCTGTGAGTGAGATCCCAGTGGAAAGAACAGGGCCATCAAAGAAGGAGGTACCTTTCTCTGAAGGGAGGAGAGAACTTCCACTTTGACTATGACCCTGTCGGAATAAGATCAAAATTGGCGAACTCAAAAGGCTTCCATAGCCTTGGCAACTCATGACTAGAGCCTAGGGAGATTACTGACGCCATAAACAAGAGTGTCAAATTGGTAAGTCAACAACAGGAGTCACTGTGTACTTACTCCTCATGTGGGATCTGTCTTTAGTGTGTTGTCCAATGTGAAGTAATGCTATAATTAGTACTGAAACAGTATTTTACACTTTGTGTTTCTGTGTGGGTGCATGATGAAATCTTTACTTAATATATACTGAATTGATCTTCTGTATATAAAGATAATTGAAAATGAATCTTGATGTGAATGGAATGGGAGAGGGAGCAGGAAATGGGAGGGGTGTGAGTGGGAGGGAAATTATCAGGGGAAACCATTGTAATCCATTAACTGTACTTTTAAAATTTATATTTACTAAATAAAAAATAAAAAAATAAAGCTTTGAAAAGAGAAATAAAAGGAAATATCACCATGAGATCTGTAGATATTAGAAAGATAGCAAAGTAATACCATGAGCAAACTGTTTGTGCTATTTAAATGTGATGCATTCAAACTGGAAATCTATGAACTCTCACTCAGTTGAAATATTTCACTTGAATTATTCTGTGACTAAGATAGTAGAAATGTAATTAAATAATTCTTGCAAAGAAATCTGTAGGCCTATGTATATATACTAGTGAATTCTTCAAACCATTTAAAGAAGAAACAGCCTTTGTTCTACACAATATAGCCTGGAAAATAAAAGACAACTTCCCAAATCCTCTTAATGAGGTCATTATTATTTTAATAGTAAAACTAGAAATCCTCAACAAAATGTTGTAAAATTGAGTCTAGTGATACACACAAAAAAGAAGCAGGAACAAACATCAAAACTCTACAGCCAAATGGAATGTATATGAGGAATGTGAGGCTGATTATACCTTCATAAATCATTAATCCATGACATGATTATATTAATAATTCTTTTAATAAAATTAAGTATTCACTCATGATGGAAATTCTCAACATTTTTGAAATAAAAGATGAATATGTTTTAATCTGATTAAAGCCATTTGAAAAAAACTGCATACCTAATATCATTTTAATGTTGAAAGATTAAATGCTTTTTATGTAGGATCAGGAAAAAGGCAAGGATATGTATTCTCACTTTTCTTAATTAACAGTATTCTAGATGTTCTTTCCAGGTTGTAAAATTAAAAAAGGAAAAGACATATAGATTGAAAAAGAAAAAATATGTCTTCTATTAATAAATAGTATGATTTTCTAGCTAGAAAATATTCCCAAGTCTGGGATGGTTGTTTTACATGTAAGTTTAGCTATCTAGTATTCAGTGACCCATTCAAACAATTTTTCAGTGAAGATATTTGTTATACATGTCTAATACCTATAATCAGTTGACTTTAAATACAGGAAATTATTCTTGATTCTATGAATTGGCTTCCTCCAAGCAGCTGAAAGACCTTAAAAGCAAAACTAAGATTTCCCTGGAGAAAAGAAATTCTGCCTCAAGCCTAAATCACCAACTCCTGCCCAAGAGTTTTCATATTGCTGGACTGCCCTACAAAGTTTTGACTTGCTTGCTTCCAAAGTCTCATGAGTCAATTCCTTAAAATAAATGTAACTTGCTTTGTTTCTCTGGATATCCATGACTAACACAGAATCTAAAAATAAACAACAAACTCATTCAGAAATGAATGAATTTAGCAAGGACATGGTACACAAGGTCAAAACACTCAAATCCAACATTTGGAGTCTAAAATTTAACATTCAGTATGATTTTAATAGCTGTAAGAAGTGAAATACAAAAATATAAATCTAATAAAAATCTTTTGAAGCATCCACACTTGGAAACTAGTAAAGATGATGCCAAAGAAAACCTAAATACTGGGGAGAGACATACTCTCCTCTATGGAATGAACTGTTCAATTGAACATATTAAGTAAGTTTAATTGAACATATTAAGTAAGTCAAATTTCTCCAAAGTGAGCCTGGAGTACAAGGCTATTCTAATAACTAGGTAACTAGATGTTTTTGTTAATATAACCAACCTAAATCTAAAATTTACATGAGTAAGCAAAGAAAAATTTTTAGTGGGAATGTTAAATGACAAAGTCATTCAGAAAATTAGTTTAGCAGTATCTTGTAAGTTGAAGAATAAACTTGCAACATAACCATAACCCACTAATTTTATTCTCACAAATGAAAACTGTTTATCAAAAAAATTGCCTGTATTTCTAGGTAGTCTATTCATAATCACCAAAATCTGGAAATAATTCAGCAGGTGAATGAATAAGCAGACTGTGGTAGCTTTCACACAACGGGATACTACTCAGAACTATGAAGGAATAGGACATTGCTGTACGCAACCATATGAATAGATCTCAAAGGCATTATTTGGAGAGAGGGAAACCAGCTTTAAAAGGATACTTTATCTCTGATTACACTTAATTGACTGCCCTGAAAACACACAACTATAGAGATGGAGAACTGATAACTGTTGTTCAGGGTTAGGATCAGGAGGAAGATCTGACGTTGAATCAGAAGAGTTTTGTGATCGATAGAACTATTCTTATCTCGATGGCAGATGTGGTTATACAAGTGTATGCATGTGTTAAAACTCATAAAAGTGTGAATCAATAAAGATCATTTTCAATGTACATCAACTTAAAGCATAAAAATAATAAAAATCATTTAAACAATGATATATCCTGAAAAACATAGTCACCTTGCTTCCAGTCTCCACATAGTTCTGTGTTCTAACACATGGTATAATATAATTGCTTTACATATTTATTCTTTATTATCTATCTTTCCCATTAAAATTTAAATTCTTTTGTCTAAAGACAGGCATTATTTCCCTTCTTGCTGCTGATTTAGTTCCAGTACCTTAAAAGAGCATTGCAAACAGTAGGTTCTCAATGAATATTCACTTAATGAATGAATGAAGGCACAAATATATTAAAGGGTTGTTACCATCTTCATTTCAATTAAAAAATAGATGGATAATGGTAGTTCATTGGAGACTGGGGCTTTCTTTTCAAATATGTTACTCAAGCATAATAGCAATAAAACAGATAATAGAGGAGAAAGTTGTTATGGTACTTTGATCTTCTTATCACAGTGAACTTTGTATTGCCAATGTACTTGTATTCTATATTTATTTCTCAGTGGGAAGTTAATTATAAAAAGTATGATTATCTTGTTATGTTCCATTTTATCAATTTGTGTGAACTTAAATTATTTAAGTAGAACATGATGTACCAAAATTTTCTATGCTAGTTCTTTTCCTAAAAACCCATATTTAGTGGGACACATAGTAATCTGTAGCACTGGCATACCATATGGGTGCCAGCTTGTGTTATGGATGTTCCTAATCTGATCCAGCTCTCTGCTTCAAATTTCTCATGTGTTTGCATATTAGGTTATACTTTTAATTATTATTTTCTCATTGTATTTAACGTTAATAGCTTTATGAAGTTTAATTGACTTTTTTAAACTTTTATTTAGTAAATATAAATTTCCAAAGTACAGTTTATGGATTACAATGGCTCCCCCCCCATAATTTCCCTCCCACTCACACCCCTCCCATCTCATGCTCCCTCTCCCATTCACATCAAGATTCATTTTTTTTTTTTGACAGGCAGAGTGGACAGTGAGAGAGAGAGACAGAGAGAAAGGTCTTCCTTTGCCGTTGGTTCACCCTCCAATGGCCGCCACGGCCGGTGCACTGCGGCCGGCGCACCGCGCTGATCCGATGGCAGGAGCCAGGAGCCAGGTGCTTTTCCTGGTCTCCCATGGGGTGCAGGGCCCAAGCACCTGGGCCATCCTCCACTGCACTCCCTGGCTACAGCAGAGAGCTGGCCTGGAAGAGGGGCAACCGGGACAGAATCCGGCGCCCCAACCAGGGCTAGAACCCGGTGTGCCGGTGCCGCTAGGCGGAGGATTAGCCTAGTGAGCCGCGGCACCGGCCCGATTCATTTTCAATTATCTTTATATACAGAAGATCAATTCAGTATATATTAAGTAAAGATTTCATCAGTTTGCACCCACACAGAAACACAAAGTGTAAAATACTGTTTCAGTACTAGTTATAGCATTACTTCACATTGGACAACACATTAAGGACAGATCCCACATGAGGAGTAAGTACACAGTGACTCCTGTTGTTGACTTACCAATTTGACACTCTTGTTTATGGCGTCAGTAATCACCCAAGGCTCTTGTCATGAGTTGCCAAGGCTATGGAAGCCTTTTGAGTTCGCCAATTTTGATCTTATTCCGACAGGGTCATAGTCAAAGTGGAAGTTCTCTCCTCCCTTCAGAGAAAGGTACCTCCTTCTTTGATGGCCCTGTTCTTTCCACTGGGATCTCACTCACAGAGATCTTCCATTTGGGTCCTCTACTTTTTTTTTTTTTTTTTGCCAGAGAGTCTTGGCTTTCCATGCCTAAAATACTCTCATGGGCTCTTCAGCCAGATCTGAATGCCTTAAGGGCTGATTCTGAGGCCAGAGTGCTATTTAGGACATCTGCCATTGTCTGAGTCTACTATGTATCCCGCTTCCCATGATGGATCGTTCTCTCCCTTTTTGGTTCTATCAGCTGGTATTAGCAGACACTAGACTTGTTTGTGTGATTCCTTTGACTCTTAGACCTATCAATGTGGTCAGTTGTGAACTGAAATTGATCACTTGGACTAGTGAGATGGCATTGGTACATGCCACCTTGATGGGATTTTATTGGAATCCCCTGGCATGTTTCTAACTCCACTATTTGGGGAAAGTCCGATGCACCATGTCCCAAATTGTACATCTCCTCCCTCTCTTATTCCCACTCTTATATTTAACAGGGATCACTTTTCAGTTAAAATTTAAACACCTAGGAATAATTGTGTGTTAATTACAGAGTTCAACTGATAGTATTAAGTGGAACAAAAAAATACTAAAATGGATATAGTATTTCATTGTACATCAACAGAAAGGACAAGGGCTGATCAAGTCACTGTTTCTCATAGTGTCCATTTCACTTCAACAGGTTTCCCCTTTGGTGCTCAGTTAGTTGTCACCAATCAGGGAGAACATATGGTATTTGTCCCTTTGGGACTGGCTTAATTCACTCAGCATAATGTTTTCCAGATTCCTCCATCTTGTTGCAAATGACTGGCTTTCGTTGTTTTTGACTGCTCTATAGTATTCTATAGAGTACATATCCCATAATTTCTTTATGCAGTCTACTGTTGATGGGAATTTGGGTTGGATCCAGGTCTTAGCTATTGTGAATTGAGCTGCAATAAACATTAATGTGCAGACAGCTTGTTTGTTTGCCAATTTCATTTCCTTTGGGTAAATTCCGAGTAGTGGGATGGCTGGGTTGAATGGTAGGGTTATATTCAGGTTTCTGAGGAATCTCCAGACTGACTTCCATAGTGGCTTGACCAGTTTGCATTCCCACCAACAGTGGGTTAATGTCCCTTTTCCCCCACATCCTCTCCAGCAACTGTTGTTGGTAGATTTCTGAATCTGAGCCATTCTTACCTGGGTGAGGTGAAACCTAATTGTGGTTTTGATTTCCATTTCCCTGATTGCTAGTGATCTTGAACATTTTTTCATGTGTTTGTTGGCCATTTGGATTTCCTCTTTTGAAAAATGTCTATTGAGGTCCTTGGCCCATCTCTTAAGTGGGTTGTTGGTTTTGTTTTTGTGGAGTTTCTTGATCTCTTTGTAGATTCTGGTTATCAACCCTTTATCTGTTGCATAGTTTGCAAATATATTTTCCCATAGCTTTAGCTATTTTCCAAATAGCTTTAGCTATTCGAGGTCTCCTGTGTCTCCATATGAATTTCCACATCCTTTTTTCCAGATCTGAGAAGAATGTCTTCGGTATTTTGATTGGTATTGCATTGAATCTATAAACTGCTTTTGGGAGAATGGACATTTTGATGATATTGATTCTTCCAATCCATGAGCATGGAAGATTTTTCCATTTCTTGGTATCCTCTTCTATTTCTTTCTTTAAGGTTTTGTAATTTTCATCGTAGAGATCTTAAACGTCCTTGTTTAAGTTTATTCCCAGGTATTTGATTGTTTTTTGTAGCTATTATGAATGGGATTGATCTTATAAGTACTTCCTCATCATGGCATTGCCTGTGTATGCAAACTGTTCATTTTTGTGCATTGATTTATATCCTGCTACTTTGTCAAACTCTTCTATGAGTTCCAATAGTCTCTTAGTAGAGTTCTTTGGGTCCCCTAAATAAAGAATCATATCATCTGCAATGAGGGATAGTTTGACTTCTTGCTTCCCAATTTGTATCCCTTTGATGTCTTTTTCTTGCCTAATAGCTCTGACTAGAACTTCCAGAACTATATTTAATAGCAGTGGTGAGATAGGGAATCCCTGTCTGGTACCAGATCACAGTGGAAATGCTTCCAACTTTTCCCCATTCAGTAGGATGTTGGCCGTGGGTTTTTCATAAATTGCTTAGATTGTATTGAGGAATGTTCCTTTCATACCCAGTTTGCTTAGAGTTTTCATCATGAAAGGGTGTTGTATTTTATCAAATGCTTTGTCAGCGTCTATTGAGATAATCATGTGGTTTTTCTTCTGCAGTCTGTTGATGTGGTGTATCACATTGATTGATTTGCGAACATTAAACCATCCCTGCATACCAGGGATAAATCTCACTTGTTCTGGGTGGATGATCTCTCTGATGAGTTTTTGCATTCGATTGGCGAGTATTTTATTGAGGATTTTTGAGTCTATGTTCATCAGGGATGTTGGTCTGTAATTCTCTTTCAATGCTGCATCTTTTTCCAGCTTAGGGATTAAGATGATGCTGGCTTCATAGAAAGAATTTGGGAGTATTCCCTCTTTTTTGATTGTTCTGAACAGTTTGAGAAGAATTGGAGTCAGTTCTTCTTTAAATGTCTGGTAGAATTCAGCAGTGAATCCATCTGGTCCTGGGCTTTTTTGTTGGGAGGGCATTTATTGATGTTTCACTTTCTGTCTCAGTTATGGGTCTGTTTAGGTTTTCTATGTCTTCATGGCTCAATTTAGGTAGGTTGCATGTGTCAGGAATCTCTCCATTTCTGATAGGTTTCCCTGTTTGCTGGCATACAAGTCCTTGTAGTAATTTCTAATGATTCTTTTTATTTCTGTGGTGTTTGTTGTTATGTTTCCTTTTTCACCTCTGATTTTATTGATTTGGGTCTTTTCTCTTCTTTTTTAGTTAGTTGGGCCAATGGGGTGTCAATTTTGTTTATTTTTTCAGAAAAACAGCTCCTCGTTTGACTGAGTTTTTGTGATTTTTTTTTTGATTCAAACCCTTTGATTTCTTCTCTGATTTTAATTATTTCTCTTCTCCTACTAGATTTGTGTCTGGTTTGCTGCAGATTTTCTAGATCCTTGAGATGAATTTTAACTCATTTATTTGGTGCCTTTCCAATTTCTTGATATAGGCACCTATTGCTATAAACTTGCCTCTCAGTACTGCTTTTGCTGTATCCCATAAGTTTTGATATGTTGTGTTGTTATCCTCATTTACTTCCAGAAAATTTTTTATTTCTCTTTAATTTCTTCTATGAACCAGTGTTTATTCAGGAGCATGTTGTTCAATCTCCATGTGTTTGCATATGCTCTAAGGATTCCTGAGTTGCTAATTTCCAACTTCATTCCTTTATGGTCTGAGAAGCTGCATCGTATGATTCTAATTCTTTTGAATTTGCTGAGACTTGCTTTATGGCCTAGTATGTGGTCAATCCTAGAGAAAGTTGCATGTACTGCTGAGAAGAATGTAAATGCTTTTTGTGTAGGATGAAAAGTTCTGTAGATATCTGTTCAATCCATTTGGGCTATATGCCATTTAAATCTACTGTATCCTTGTTGATCTTCTGTCCTGTTGATCTGTCTATTTCTGAGAGTGGAGTATTGAAGGCCGCCAGTACTATTGTATTGGAGTCTAATCTGCCTTTAAGTCCCTTAACAAATCTTTTAAATAAACTGGTGCCCTGTAATTAGGTGCATATACATTGATAATCGTTATATCTTCCTGTTGAATTCATCCCTTAATCATTATATAGTGCCCCTCTTTGTCTCTCTTAACAGTTTTTGTGGTAAAGTTTATGTTGTCCAATATTAAGATGGCTACGCCCGCTCTTTTTACATTTCTGTTGGCATGGTATGTTTTTTGCAGCCTTTCACTTTCATTCTGTTTGCATCTTTGTTGGAAAGATGTGTTTCTTGTAAGCAGCAAATAATTGGGTTTTGTTCCTTAACCCAATCAGCCAATCGGTGTCTTTTAACTGGACAGTTCAGGCCATTAACATTCAATGTGACTAATGATAAGTGGTAACTTTGCCCTGCCATTTGCCAAAGATATTTTCTAATATATGCTTTGAATTCCCTATGATCTTTTGCTGTGAGGTTTCCTTCCTTTACCTTCTTTCTTGATGACCGTGTTTCTGTGTGTAACACATCTTTAAGCATCTTTTGCAGGGCTGGATGAGTGGCCACAAAGTCTTTCAATTTCTGTTTGCTATGAAAGGTCTTTATTTCACCTTCATTCACAAATGAGAGCTTTGCAGGATATAATATTCTGGGCTGGCAGTTTTTCTCTCTTAGTACCTGGGCTATGTCTCGCCATTCCCTTCTAGCTTGCAGGGTTTCTGATGAGAAGTCTGCTGTGAGTCTAAATGGAGATCCTAAGAGAGCAATCGGACGTTTCTCTCTTACACATTTTAGAATCTTTTCTTTCTGTTTCACTGTGGTGAGTTTGATTACAACGTGTCATAGTGAGGATATCTTTTGGTCATGTTTACTAGGGGTTCTATGAGCTTCCTGTACTAGGATGTCTCTGTCCTTCTCCAAACCTGGGAAGTTCTCTGCAAGTATCTCACTAAAAAGGCCTTCTAATCCTTTCTCTCTCTCCATGCCTCAGGAACTCCTAGAATTCGAATGTTGGGTTTTTTTAATAGTATCCTATAGATTCCCAACAATATTTTTTAGATTTCTAATTTCGTCTTCTTTTTTTGGTTTGACTGTACACTTTCCTGTGCTCTGTCTTCTAAGTCCGATATTCTCTCTTCTGTTTCACTTACTCTGTTTTTAAGGCTCTCTAATGTGTTTTTCATTTGATCTATTGAGTTCTTCATTTCATTTTGATTTCTCTTCACTATCACACTTTCCTGTTCTACTAGTTTCTGCATTTCATTTTGATTCCTCCTTAAGATTTCATTTTCTCAAAGGAGATTTTCTCTCCTGTCCAGTAAGGAATTCCATAGCTCGAGCATTTGTTTTTGAAAACTTATAATTGTTCTTATAAATTTTTTGAAATCCATATCTTGTATTTCTTCCATATAATCATCTTCATAATCTTGGCTTGGGGTGGCTTGTTCATTTGTGGGTGTCATAATGTCTTCCTTGTTCTTGTTTTCTCGGTTTTTGCATTTGTTGCTTGGCATTGTGGAGATACTCTTTGGAATCTTCTTCCCTCGCTGTGGTGTTTTTTTCTTGTTATACTATGACTGTATTTAGTGGACTGTCTGCTTTTGATGGAGCCTTAGAGGCTTGAGATGGGTGTGGCCTGAGAGCTCTGTTTGGTTCCTCAGGATTAAGGGTGTGCCAAAGGTGACACTCCCAGGTAAGGCATGGTGAATCTCTCTCTCTCTCTCTCTCTCTTTCTTTCTTTGATTCAAAAGGGAAGTAATTCCACACAGCTGAGTGGAATTGGAGGTAATTAGCAGGCGAATGATATACCCACAGGAGCCAGAAATTGGAAGCTCTTTCCCAAGGACCACACAGGGAATCTGTTCTGCCCTCATTGTGGGCTCAAATTCTCCTGCAGTCTCCCACTGGGTTGCCAAGGTTACCGAATTGTAGCATCTCTGGAGAGTATTCACGTGAATTTGTGAATTCCGTGAGTTCTCTCCCACACTGTCTCTTTTTTCACAGTCTCAGTTCATTACCACCACACATTCACTAGGTCCTAATCTCCTGTTGTTTCACTCCCCACCCAGAGTCAGGTTTTTCTGCGTGGTTGAGGGCAGTTGCAGACCCAAGGTTGCCCCGCTTATGACATATTTCCAAAATGGCACCTGCTCTTTGTCTTGCTCACCTTTGAGAGGTGAGCAGGGAGAGAGAAACTCATGTCCGTATTGGTCACCTTTTTTTTTCCCCCTCTCTCTTCTAGTTAGCCTGGTGATCTTTTCCCCACGCGGTTTCAAGCCTCGTTCCCTCTAGTCTCCTCTTTCCACTTGCCCGCCGGTGTCTAGGGCTATTGCGGTTCAGCTCACCTCGCGTTCCAGCGCTGGTGTGTTGATTCTGCCACTGGTGTCCTGAACTGTGGGCACCCACGCTCTCCATGCAGGTCCACTGTGAATCACTAGTTCAGGGAGAGTTTCCTCTGCTGTTTCTTCCCCTACTCTTCCTTGAACCTACAGTATCTCCACTTTTATTAAACTGTCTCTTCCCAGACTATTAGTGTGCCCCCTTCCTATTTTGCCATCTTGCCGCTCTCTCAATTCAACGTTTATTACAATAAATATTTGTGGAAAATTTCCTCATGCGTCCCCCAGGAGTGAGAGAAAATAACTGCTTTGGAGTACATCAGAAAATTATGTTGTCCTTATCAGGAACTTCCCCTCAAGAGAAACTATGTGTATTTCACCAGATACTAAACCACTGAGGATTTTCAGAGCCTAACCAGCCCCAGTGGATGGAAAATACTCAACCCCAGCCCATGTTGGCCATCCTGTGCTAAGCAGGGAAAAGAAAATGAGAAACATGTGTAAAAGTCATTATTCATAAAAAGAGATTTACCAAAACACTGAGATTAATTATGCAGCTGTTGATGCTTCCTCTCCACTCATACTTTACCACCACATTGCTAGAAGTCTATGCATCACAATTCTTTTTACCAAGTTTAAAATTACAGGGAAAATTCACCAGAAGATTAAAAAAAAATCAAGAAAATTAAATAGTTTGAATAGACAAAACAAGTACCAGAATCAGAATCGGATATGGTGGGGATGTTGGAATTAGGCTAGAATTTTAAAACTGTTATGCTTAATAAGTCAAGGGTTCAATCTTAATCTGTGTAGGCTGATGTAGCAAAATACCACATGTTGTGTGGCCTAAATAAAAGGTATTTATTGCTCACAGGTCTGGAGGTTGGAAAGTCCAATGAAAAATGTGGATTCAGTTCTTGGTGAAGCCTTATTCCTGATAAACACCCACATTCTGAACGTGTTCTCTTGTGGCTGAGGGAGTGAGAGAGAGAACACAACTGTTTCCTCTCCAGAAAATATTCTTTCACTCTCTCACAAGCATCCAGGGATAGAATTTCCACTTTGTTTTCCCTTTAATTATAAATTCTATTTTAAGGTAATTTCTTTTGTGCTCTGATTTCACTGTAAGCAGTTAAAATGAGCCATGCAGTAGTCTGAATGTTTTTCTGACTGAAGACTTTTTACACCCGATATTCTAGTTCACCGCTTTTAAATTCTTCATTCCATAAATTCCTTGGGCATAGATGCAATATAGTGAAGTTCTTTGTATCTTTATAACAAGTGTGGACTTAACTTCAGTTTCCAATATCCAGTTCTTTAATCACAGCTGAGACCTTGCCACAGTGGGTTTTACTGTCCACATTTCTATCAACATTCTGGTCATGAACACTTAAATCTCTGATAAATTCCAGAATTTCCCATCATTCTTCTGAGTCCCCATCAGAATTGCCCTTGAAGCTGCATTCATGGCAATATAAGATTTTGCTGACATTCACTTCAAAACTCTTTCAGCCCCATTGTTAGTATCCAAAGCTACTTTTACAATTTCAGATGCTTATATATCAACAGCTTTGTTCCCAATCAATTTTCTCTCTTAATCCATTTTCTTGTTTTGTAACTGAGTATTACAGACTAAGTAATTTATGAAACAAAGAAATAGAAATACCATGAATTTCCCTAGTGCGCTCTCTCTCTCTCTCTCTCTCTCTCTCTCCTCTGTAAGACACAATTAGAAGTTTTCTCCTTAGTCTCTTTCTGGAGAAAGAGAGAAAGACAAACAGAATGACAATGATAAAAGCCAGTAAGATTTTGGACATACATTGAGACAATGCTAGGTATGTTAGAAGTCATAGTCTAAATACCGTGAAGAAGATGCCTCAGTAAAGCATATTTGGACAGAGATCATGATGGAAGGCTTGGAGTTTATGCTAGGTAATTGTTAAATTTAGCATCATTGTTATAATTCCTGGCAGAAATCTTGAGGTGTAAAGTCCACAGATTTGGCAATCAGAAGAAAGCTCTGGCTTAGAGATGTAAGTGTGAATTTCACCAGAGGGCAACCTAAGTCATTTAACTAGATAAGATTACTTTTTAAAAGTATACATGTAGAGAAGAGAAACTAATAGACTGAGAACTGGCAAGTATTATAACTAAACAGTCAGGGGAAAAAGGAAATATATAAGAAAACTAAAATAACAGGGAGGGATCAGAGATTTGGGGAAAAAACAAGGGAAGTGTCCTAAAAGTCAAATTTCAAAAGTTGTATTAAGGAGGAAGAGTTTACAAATGTTGTTAATGGCAATCATTAACTTCAGAAAATTATAGGTGAATTTTCCGAGAGCAGTTTTATTGGAGTGGTGTTAATGTTCAGTTAGACTGAGTTTAAGAGAGCAATAGTGAAAGAAATTTAACATTGTTTCATTATCTATTTTCTTTGAATAAAATCATTATTTTATTTAATGAAAATCTTAATGCACATACAAATGTTTTATATAACAAGAATTTTTAGAGAAGATTTTAAGTTATAGAAGTTTGGTTTTGAAATTATAATTAACTTGGATAATCCATGCTACAATTTTCTTTAAAGTTATATGACAAGTAGAGATATAGATAGTGAGACAGAGACAGGAGAAAGGTCTGCTATGGCAGGTTCTGCGCCGATATGAAGTCAGGAGCCGGGTGCTTCCTCCTGGTCTCCCATGTGGGTGCAGGGGCTCAAGCACCTGAGCGATCCTCCACTGACCCCCCAGGCCACAGCAAAGAGCTGGATTGGAAGAGGAGCAACCGGGACTAGAATCCGGCGCCCATATGGGATGCCAGTGCCACAGGCAGAGGATTAACCAAGTGAGCCACGGCGCTGGCTCCCATGCTACAATTTAAAGACAGTTTATCATCTCCAAAAGTCCTGTTGAAATTTGGTTCCTAATATAACACTGTTAAGAGTTGATGAGTCTTTTAAGAGGCTTTTTGGGGGCCTGCACTGTAGCACAGCAGGTAAAGCCACTACCTGCAGTGCTGGCATCCCATACGTTCAAGGGTTCAAGACTTGGCTGCTCCACTTCTGATCCAGCTCCCTGCTAATGTTCTTGGGAAAACATCGGAAGATGGTCCAAGTAATTGGAGCCCCTGCACCCCTGTGGGAGACCTGGAAGAAATTCATGGCTTCTGGCTTCAGATCAGCTCAGCTTTGGCCATTGCGGCCCACTTGGGGAGTGAATCAGCGGATGGAAGATCTCTCTCTCTCTCTCTCTCCCTTTCTCTCTCTCTCTCTCCCCCACCCCTGCTTCTCTGTAACTCTACCTCTCAAGCAAATAAATCTTAAAAAAAAAAAAAAAAAAAAAAAAAAAAAACTGAGACTTTTGGATCATGTGGGCAAAAGAGTTAATGATGCTGTACTGGGCTGGGTTAATCCTGAGGGAGGGAGTGGGTTCTCACTGTCACAAGACTGGAAAAGTTACTGCAAGAGTAGATTGTTAGAAAATGAGGCAGCCCTTCAAATTTTCTCTTTTCCACACATTCCCGGTTCATGTTCCATTTCCACTTCATTTCATGAATCAGCATGAGACTCTCTCCAGAACATCATATTTTTATTTTTAACTTTTGTTATATTTTCTATGTTAAATACTTTTCTCCAATTTATTTTCATGATAGTTATAATCTTTTCACTTCTTTTCAAGATGCATTTACTTATTTGAAAGGCAGAACGAGAGAGAGAGAGAGAGAGAATCTTCCATCTGCTGGTTCATGCCCTAAATGGCCACAATGGCAGAGTACATTTACTTCATTTCAATAATTTTAAACTTTTCTGAGCTTCTCACTCATAATGAATTACCTTTCTAGAGATGAATCATGTGTATTTTCCTCTATCTCATTAATCTCCCTTAAACATCATTATTGTGAATTCTTTTAATTCATTGATTCCCATTTCTTTGTGATCTGTTACAAGAAAGCTATTGAGTTCTTTTGGAGGCATCATGTTACCATGTTTATTCAAGTTTCTACATTTCTTCCTATACAACTGGTAGGTCAGTGGCTTCTATAATTTAATAGGATATTTTATATAGTAAAATATTTTCTGATGACTATGTATCCTAGGATGCTAGTTGGATATGGTAGATTTCTTTTGGTTCCAGGTGGTTGCTTTAATGCAGTGTCCATGTAATGTCTTCAGAAGCAATCAATGTTGGTGATGTCTGTGGGTGCCTCAATACCTAGTCTTCAGGCATTGTGAGATTTGAATGCCACTGGGGATAAAGCAACCTTGGCCAGTGATGTACCCAGCTGCAGTTGTAGGCACTTTAATGTTTCTATGTGTCATGTGAGGATGAGGTCATCCCCAGGTGCGTGCAGCGCAGCATGCCTAGTGTGAGTTGGGGTGCCAGTCACTGTCTGAGTACCACGCAGTCCTGGGTTACCTGGGTGTGCCTCTATAGGGCGCTTTCATTCACCTGGGGCTGCATAGATAAATTCATGTGGTTTTTCACAGGCTGATTTGAAATTTTTCTTGGGAACAAAGGTATGCAGGAAGCATCAAGTACCTATGTCTCAGGAATCAATGTGCTAGTCTTCTGAAAGCGGGTTTTTCAAATGCTTCTTTGGAATACGTAAGAATTGATGTAGTCATTCAGTCCAAGTCCCTCAGGAAAGGCTGCCCAGTTGTTCCTGAGTTGTGGGTGAATGTTCATAGCCACTAGTATGTCTCCCTGGGCCTCTGTGGGCCAAGCCACTCAGGACTGTTTGTTGGATTACTTAACAAAGCCAAGGGTGCATAGCTGGAGCCTTGCAGCTGCTTCTGGGGCAGCAGAGGAGGTGAGCAGTGCCACCCACTTGTTTTCTGGGAGCCTCTGCAGGCCAAATTGCACACAGTGTGCCACCCATGTTCTTCCTGGAGCCATGAGAGGGTGGGTGGGGCTTCCTATCTGGTTCATAAGATTAGATCCTTGGAACTGTTCAGGGAAGCTGCTTCAGAGGAACCAGGTGAGTGGAGTCTCATGGGGACTGCATGCAGCAAGACCCTGGATGGGGGAGAATGCAATGTAGATTGGATCCTTTCTACAGATAACAAATGATGTGGTAACCCGGCAGCTCACCAAGCTGGGCTCAGGACCTGCGGGAGTCACAGTGTTCACCTGTGATAAATGCCTCAGGTGTCTATGGGTATGAGTGAGATTTGTGAGGGCCCTTCTGTTTTCCCTTTCCCTACAGAGCAAAGCCTCTCCTGGTTTAGGGTTAATCTCAGTAGATATAACAGCAGATGCTATTTCCTCAGCTCCCTCATTGATAAGGCCATAGTAAAACTCCTTGCTTGGCAATGTCTAGTCCGGTGCTAACTTCCCTTACCCACTCTCCAGAGGGTGGAGTCTTCTTTGCTGTGCTCTCAGGAATTCTATTATAACAGAAACTGGACTAAGACAAATACCATCTGAAATATGCTGCTTATTCCTTTGTTAATATTGTAGATAGCATATGGAAGTTATATTTTTGGGGAATGCGTTATCTTTTAGGTTCTAACTATTTGAGGCTGTAAAACATGTTTTTCATTCTTTCATTGCTACCAAAATTGTTCTTTGATGGCATCACTTAATGCTTACCCACTGCATGAGACATGCTTCATTTACTTATTTTATTTTATTTTTTAAAGATTTATTTATTTATTTGAAAGTCAGAATTAGGGGGAGAGAGAGGAAGAAAGAGAGAGAATCTTTCATTTGCTGGATCACTCCCTCGATGGCCACAATAGCCAGGCTGGGCTAGGCTGAAGGCAGGAGCCAGGAGAGTCTTCTGAGTCTGCCATGTGGTTGTAAGTGGTCCAAGCACTTGGGTCATCTTCCACTGCTTTTCTCAGGCCATTAGTAGGGAGCTAGGTAGGAAGTGAATCATCCAGAGCACGAATCGGGATGCTGGCATCACAAGCAGTGGCTTTACCTGCTAAACCACAACATTGCCTCCACCCTCCTACTTTTCTTTTTTCTTTTTTCTTTTTTTTTCTTTTAGATTTACCTTTTTTTATTTATTTGAAAGTTAGGGTTAAAGAGAGAGAGAGAGAGACACCATTGATTTAATTTGTGATGTTTATTGTAGTAATAAAAATCAGATAAATCTCTTGGCTGTCATATAACTTAAAAAGGTTTCTACCTCTAAATAAATTTCTGTATAATTTTCCAAAGAATACGAAATAAGAACTTCAGTGTATCATCATTAAAAATTTTTGTGCCCGTTTTATAGCTTAAGGAAATGAATTTTTCAAAGTCTATCCCTCTGACAGTATTTTCCTATTTACTATCACTGGGAAATACACAACATAAGTTAAATAAGAAGATAATGATCGGCCGGCACCGCGGCTCACTAGGCTAATCCTCCGCCTAGCGGCGCCGGCACACCGGGTTCTAGTCCCGGTTGGGGTGCCGGATTCTGTCCCGGTTGCCCCTCTTCCAGGCCAGCCCTCTGCTGTGGCCAGGGAGTGCAGTGGAGGATGGCCCAGGTGCTTGGGCCCTGCACCCCATGGGAGACCAGGAAAAGCACCTGGCTCCTGGCTCCTGCCATCGGATCAGCGCGGTGCGCCGGCCGCAGCGCGCCGGCCGCGGCGGCCATTGGAGGGTGAACCAACGGCAAAGGAAGACCTTTCTCTCTGTCTCTCTCTCTCACTGTCCACTCTGCCTGTCAAAAAAAAAAAATAAATAAATAAATAAAAAAAAAAAAAAAAAAGAAGATAATGATCAATTCTTGTAAATAGCTTTATCTATATCCCAACATATTTGGTCATTCAAGATATAAAAAATACACAATTTGACCATCTGTATATCACACCATGTTCATATGCTATTATTTATTTCAATTCTGTATTAAAGTAGTTAATGTTATGATTGTGTTGTATAAAAATAAAGTGTAGCTTATGGAGTGGATTATATTGCTTTTCTAAGATGACATGCCTATAACATGAAGGTTTAAAATATTTAGGAAGTAAATATTAGTGACCCTAAAGAGATCCAGTAGGAAGGCCAAGCGACATTAATAAAAATCACTCAAACTTTTCTAGAAAACATAGAAGATCAAGAAAAACCAACAACAAAGAATATGCCCTAGCTAATTTCCTAATGTCTCTGACATTGTTTCAGAATTGGTTATAAAACAATAATATATTATACATAGTAACATTTTTATTTTTTTAAGATTATTATTCATAGTAACATTTTTAAAAGAAAAAATCAATTTAAATTTTGGTTAAGGATATATAAAGAAAGAAAACAAGTGATCTTGGATATTGATTCCAGTAGATTAAATGAATAAATATTTTCACATAGTATCTTAAATGAACGTAAATGATTAATTTGTCCATAAAATATTGAGTGGATTTTTTCATGTTTTAATATTTCAGAAAGAGTGAGTTTCATTTGTTTGTGGTTTTTTATGCATTTGTTTATAAAACAAACATAAATTTAGTATGGATAACATTACTGAAATCATTTTTACGACTGTTGGCTATTCTATCCAATTGACTGAATTGGTCTGAGACAGGAGATTTGCTAAGATATATTGGATACTTAAATTTGAGATGAACGAGTCATTTCACATTCACCTAAGTATTTTCACCCATATAATGCTTATGTTAAATAAACTCATATAACTCTATGAGTTCTGATTTCCCTTCTCAGATAAAAATTGATTTTGAACATTTCCTATCTTTTGCTACAAAAGTAAAATACTATGTCTAAAATTATGAAGTCTTAAATGTGTGTAATCAATAATTATGTACATTTCCAGAATAACCATAAAAAAGTGAACTTTTTTTCAATCTACCTCTCTGTGGTATACAAAATAGCATGGTACCTGAGTTCCTTCGTAGCTACATCATTCTTTTCCTGGATGTGTCTTTTACAAGGATGCGATTATAGCTTCTGGCTCACCAATCCCTATCTTCCCTCTCTTCTGTCACCATATTGTAAATATGTTCAGTGATGCCTACTAGCCATTATGCCATTTTGCAGTCAAGAAGACTAAGAGTGCAGAGGGAAATATACATTGAATGAGATGATTACTACTGTTTGAGAACTTTATGGATTGGAAAGACCAAGGATGTGGGCCAAATGTGATTGGAATAATAACAAAAACAAGGATTGCACATACACATTAGCAGATCTTCTGATAGGAACTCATAGAAAACTACCACTTGTTCCTAAACTGTAACCACAGAAATCAAGAACAGGTGCCCATTACGTATACATAATAATTGCTCTCTTCTTGGTTTCAAAGCTTGTCTCAGGGCATAAAATAATACAAGAAAAATAACTAATAAAAATGCTGAATGCAAAGAGGTATGAGATTAAACTATATCTCATTCTACATGTGTTTCATTGTGATAAATAAGATTTAAATTCTTTATACTGGACAAGAAGTAAGATCCAAAATTTAATCACAAAAATTATTTGTAAAATTTTGTTGATCACATGAAATGATGAAAAGGAGAAAGAACATTTTATTTATCTATCTGGAGAAAATCTACTGCCTTATTATGATATTTAAAAATCCAGATTAGTGTGAAAATGAATTGTTTCTGAGATGCATAAACCTACATTTTCTCTTACTAGCACTAATAACAAAATAAGTTTAAGAAGAGAAGTCAAAAGAGAAAAATGTGGAGGCAAATTACTAAAACTCATGTAGTATAGACATGGAAAGATGGTAGTACTCAAAACAAAATGAAAAAATAGTAAGAAATTAAAGAAGTAATTTTTTTTTGACAGGCAGAGTTAGACAGTGAGAGAGAGAGAGACAGAGATAAAGGTCTTCATTTTCCGTTGGTTCACCCCCTAAATGTGCCGATCCGAAGCCAGGAGCCAGGTGCTTCCTCCTGGTCTCCCATGTGGGTGCAGGGCCCAAGAACTTGGGCCATCCTCCACTGCCCTCCCGGGCCACAGGAGAAAACTGGACTGGAAGAGGAGCAACCGAGACAGAATCTGGTGCCCCAACCGGGACTAGAACCCGGGGTAGCGGCACCGCAGGCAGAGAAATAGCCAAGTGAGCCACAGTGCGGCCTAAAAAAGTAATTTAATTGCTGAAAATGTGCAATGTTATATGACTCTACCTTATGTTAACTTTTTATTTTGAAAATTTACATGCTGACTGAAAATATATTAGTAGAAATATTTTAGATACTTCAAATCACCTTATAAATTTACCTTGATATTAATTAATGGGACTAAAAAGCAACATAAAAAATCTCACAAAAATTGATTTCAGAAACTAAAAAGGTGTTAAATGTCAGTAGTATGCTAGAAGAGTTAGTATAACAAGTTTCTTAAATATCTGTTATTATTTAATGAAATGGTTTCCAGTGTGGGAGACAAAAAGAAAGGAAGTTAACACTATTACATCCAATTCTTTTTGTAAAACACTGTGTAATATATATTCTTTTTTCATTATTTTATTTTATCCTTTGGTAAAAAGAAACACATGGACTGTGAAGTTGTTCTAGATATACAGGTGGAAAACACAAAGTTCAATGTCCTCAGTCAGCAAAGGTTCCTAGATTTCTATCTTGATAGACCACACTCCCTGCATTAAATCACTCAACATTTTGGAGTTTAGCCTATCATATATTTTAAACAATAAATAATAAGTTCATATAGAATGTAACCATTAATAATCTTCTGAGCCTCATCTGAATTACCCGGGTTAAGTCCAAAAGTTCACCAGGTCCTTTTTATTTATAAGAATACATTATCTTGACTGTGATAGTGCACATGCAGGAAGCACATGTCATCATAAAGATGACTTCCAATGAAGCCCTTTGTCAAGTAAGGCAGATTTAATTTCTGTCATGTCCATAGAAACTGAAGATGTGGGAAAGCAGTGACAGTTGAATTAAAAGACAAGTCAACAGTGCATGCAATTGATAAATATCATGGCATGTCTAGGGGTGACTGTATAGCCTAAATACATCCAAGACTCTCATTCACCGTTGGAAATTTTAAAACTTATAGAAATACCATTTTGATAAGCCTGGGGATTTCTGAATACCAGCTATAATTTTTACTTTAGTTAGTAATTCCTGCTTAGGAGGAGCAGAAGGTGGGTATCCACTCTATTATCTTTTAAGACTTCTCATGGTCATGTTTTCCCTCCCTCTTGATGACTCAAATAATTTGCCTTTTCTCTTTTCCCTTAACCATTAAAACAGACATTTACCTGAACAATTAAATACTGCACAACCAATACATTACTGCTTCCAAGTTAAGTCAGGGTTTGTGATGTATTACAAATATGGAGAACAGGAAACAAATTATGTTTAAATACTTTAGCTAACACTGTTAAAAATGTAGAAATTAAAGTTACTGGTTCAAATTACTGATTAGCAAAATGGTAGTTTTGAAGAAATAAAAAATAATGAATTTCTGTCATACCAAAGTAAGTTACAGATGAACTAAAATCTTAGTGTAGTAAATGAAAGTATAAAAGTACTATGAGGAAACAGAAGAAATGGTCTTATTTTCTTTTTTTTTAAAGAAGCTCTGAGTAGGGAGTTATCTAAATATGTTTCAAAATTCGGAAATGTATATATAGAAAAAAATAGCAAATTAAATACATAAAATGTAAATGAATTACTTTTGTTCAAAACATGGAAAACTGAAGTGTGCATTAAGTCTAGTGATTAAAACTCCTGCATCTCACATTGGAGTACCTGGATTTGGTACTCACTTCCAGTTCCTGACTCCCACTTCCAGCCAATGTGGACTTTGAGAGGCAGCCTGTGATGGCTCAAATACTTGGATTCCTCCCCACCCCTCCCCAGTTTGAGGCCTGATTGCATTCCTGGCTCTTGGCTCCAGGCCTAGCTCTATCTCTTGGAGATACTTGAAGAGTAAACTAGCAAATGCAAGGGCTTTCTCTCTCTCTCTCTCTCTCTCTCTCTCTCTCTCTTTCTCAACATCAGAGTTTCTTTTCTGGAATTAACCTAATCTTCTATAAAAAAATCAGTAAAACCAAAGATCTACTGAAAAGGGCCAAAATTATGAACAGACATTACCCAGGAAAAAAGATGGCTCTTAGAAAATACTCACATAAGAAGAAATACAAAATGGAAACCACCTGATCATGAGCAGTAAACTAATTAGACAAAACTGTGATAGTGTGTGGGAAACAGTCCTTTTCACTCACATCTTGGTAGGATTGCTTTCAGCTTGAAAAATGGTGATTTTGGAATTTCTTTTATTAAAAATGTGTATTGGGTCTAGTGTTGAGACGCAATCGGTTAAGTCACTGCTTGTGAGGCTGGCATTCCATATTGGAGTGCTGGTCCAAGTCAGCTTCTCCACTTCTGACCCAAATTGCTGCTAATTTGCTCCTGAAAGCAGTGGAAAATGGTGAAGTCCTTGGGCCCCTGCTACACATATGAGAGCCTGGTACAGTGTTCTTAGCTTCTGGCTTCAGCCTGGCACAATCCTGGCTTTTGCTTACATTTGGAGAATGAACCGGTATATTGAAGATCTCTCACTCCTACTCTCTTATGAAGTCTATTTGCTCCAACATTTACTTTGTATTAAACATTAGTAGTAAGGTAGGGATTATTTAAATTGTTTAGATGGATTCGTGGAGGTTATATTCAGAGTTTAGCATTTTATCTAACAAGTTTGAATACTCAGAGATTTGGTATCCAACAGCTGAGGGACAACTGAACATAAGCTGTGGATATACACATGCTTGCCAGTCACTGCCTCTAGGGTTTTCTCCTCGCTAGGGCAGGGCTTTATACGACATTCACTTTTGCAGGCTATTAGTTATGAAAAAAAAAAGAAGAATCAGAATTAATTCTGTGCAAAAGTCTTAACATTAATAACATCTATTAACTATGCAATCTTGGGTGGTTATTCTGCATCCTGTTTTCCTCAACCATAAAGCAGTTGTGGTATCTTGTTTGCGTAAGAGACTATTTGTCCCAGTACATCAGATCACATTAATCATAGGATTAAAGATTATGTTCTTATTTTTGTTTCTTGTATTCTGTTCCTGACAAGTTACTTAGTCCACCTATATTTCATTTTTATAATTTATATTTTCATTTCATAATTTATTATATTTATAATATTTCAGTTTTATAATTTATAATTTATGAGAATAAATAGTACCAATCTCCTAACAATGGAATAAAGGTAAAATAGTTTGGTTGGAGGCAAAGAAGTTGTACAGATAGAAAAGACTAGATGTATTTCCTGATTAATTTAATAACCTAGTCACAATATCACACAATATATCTTCAATTACATACCAATGTAGAGATAAATATGCACACAAATGTTCTTAAATTATTTTATTTTTTGAAGATTTATTTATTTATTTGAAGACAGAGTTACAGAGATGCAGAGGCAGAGAAGAAAGAGAGGCCTTCCATCTGCTGGTTCACTCCACAAATGGCTACAAACACTGGAACTGGAAAAATCTGAAGCCAGGAGCCGGGAGCTTCTTCCGGGTCTCCCACACAGGTGCAGGGGTGCAAGGACTTTGGCCAACTTCTACTGCTTTCCCAGGCCATAGCAAGAGAGCTGGATCTGAAGTGTAGCAGCCGGGACTCGAACAGGCACTCATATGGGATGCCAGTACTGCAGACGGTGGTTTTCCTCATTACACCATAGCACTGGCCCCATTAAATTATTTTAAACATGAACTTTGTAGTCATATGGTTTAAAAGAATTTTAGACTTTTGAGGACTTTAAGTATATTGACTTTAGAGTTTATCATTAACCTTTAATTATAGCAATGAAAGCTGAAATATCACTCACTTTTATAGTACATATCTATTATCTCTTTAAAAAGACAGTATTTAGAAAATATTTTTAAAATAAAAATAGGATTTAATATTGTGATGGATTTTTTTGGAGCAGGTGTTGTTGAGGGTAAACTTTGGGAAAAGTAAAAATAAATGCCAGAACATAAGTTGTAAATTAGTAGCTTGAACTTATATATATTAGTTTTCATCAAAAGTGTATGTCTCTTTCTATACATTCTTTTATTGACACTTGTTTTTGGAGTGTTCAAAATAACTAATCTTTTTTCCAAAATTAGAAGCACTGCTAATATTGTATCAATTACCTTTCAAAATGACTCTGGATGCAAAACATTAGCAACTTGCAAACATTTTGACTAAGAAATTGTGAAATAATCCACCCAAATAACTTTCTGAAAGAGCTCATATTTGGAGTACTAATGCAGAATACAACCAGTGCCAATCTCAAATTCAATTCTGTCCAATAATTTTACTGTTTAAATTTTTCTGTTCCAGGTGGGTATTTGGACTATGAATTACAAAGTTGATGTTAATAAAGATGTCTATGTTCCACGTCAGGGTGCCTGGGTTCAATTCTTAACTCCGGTTCCTGCTTCCTGCTTCCTGCCAATGCAGATCCTGATAGGCAGTAAGTGATGGCTCAAGTTGAATAACTGCCACCCATGTGGGTGAATTTAATTTAGTTCCCAGCTGCTGATTTAGACATGGCCTAGTCCTGGTCACCACAGGTTTTTAGTGAGTAAGCCGGTAGATGGGAGCTCCCTCTGTCTGTCTTTCTGTTTCTGTTTCTCAAATAAGTTAAAAAAATACTAAGAACATTTCCAGTTTAATGATGACATTTGTTCCTACTGTCATCACACTTAATTAGTATGTTTTATCAGGGTGAGCTTACAGTTCATTCTAACTATCAAAAAGATAAGCTGTTGGCATATTCATAAACATTTATTAGAAATCAGGTTATAGAAATTATTTGAATGAAGAGAAGAAAATAAAGGGAATAGATAGCAATCCTCTATACATATAATTATTACACCAAAAAGTTTGAAAACTATTTTGGTACAAAGAAATCTCTTTCAATAACATTATTAAATACTAGAGCAGAAAGAAATTCTTAGAACATTTGTAGTGAGCTATAAAAGGAAATCTTTTTATTCAGGCAAAAGATAATACAAGTAAAAGACTATGAAATTAAATAATCAGCACTCCAGGACAGCCAATAGACACATATTTTAGGATTAAATAAACTACTAAATACAAATATATTCCTTATTTCCAAATTTGGAAACTGTTATTTGAAGAAAAAAATCAAGATCTACTGAGAATTCTTGGTCATTTAGTCAAAATATTTTTTTAAAATATTTACTGATTGATTTGAAAGAGAGAGTGACAGTGAGAGGGAGAGACAGAGAGAGATAAAGACAAAGAAATCTTCAACCCACTGGTTCACTCCCCAAGTGACACCAACAGGCATGGCTGGGCCAGGAAGCCCATCTGGATTTCCCATAAAGGACAGGGCCTCAAACACTTGGAAGTTCTTCCCCTATCTTTACATATGCATTTTCAGGGAGCTGTTCTAAAACTGAGCAATAGAACTCAAACCAGCACTCTGATATGGAATACTTGCATTGCAAGCACCATCTTAAACCACTGTACCACAATGCCAGCTTACAATAATGTTTTTAAGTACTTAAATATGCAATAGTTTACACTAAGAATGTCTACCTTTTGAACCAAAGTAGTCTCATATTTTTCATTGCTAAATAAATATAAATGAAATAAACCCATATGTCATAGGGTTGCAAGCAATGTGTTCTCGTTTTGAATCGGTTTGGTGGATAAAAGTCTGAATTTGGTGATGCTTGATAGGACTGCTTGCCTGAATTATCTATTCAGCTCACCACACATATTCAATGGCATTTTGAATATTCTAAATATTTGTGAAGTCCTACATAGCTTACAAAAATAACAAGGTAATTATATCTTGTTTTCTATGGTATTAGCAAATGTACTCATACGTTTCTCCAGAGGTAAGATAAAACACAGGCATTCTGACTGTCTTATAAAGAGAGTCGCTAACGCATTCTTTGATTTCCTAGCCAAAACTATTAGGGCTGTCACATGTTCTTCAAGATTAGACTAACTACCAAGTAATTAGTGAATGTTCTGTCCTTCAATGTCATCTGTTATTGAGCTTCAATTCAACATAGAAAGAAATAATTTTAAGATCCTAATGGGAAATTAAATATTTATAATACTGGTAGGTGATCAGATTTGAAGGTATTCATACTATCAAAGTAACCAAACTATTAGAATTTGAAAAAGGATGTCCCAAGGCATTATCTAGGGCTTTCTTCTATAGAGCTACTTCTGTATCACAAAGAAATAATTTTCAACTTTTTAAAAGAGTAACAAATAAATATTTTATCAAAAAATTAATATTTATTAATTAATTTAATTTATTATATAAATATTAAATAAATTTATATAATTTATTAGAACCTTACAGAAAAATGCTTATCCAAGGTAGACATAAAGTGTTTACATTTTACTATATGTAAATTATATTCTAAATAAGGATAAAATTGAAAAGTTTATAGTGTCAATAGATACACTGTAAATAAGATCTAAGACTCACTAATATGTGGCCGGCGCCATGGCTCAGTTGGTTAATCCTCCGCCTGTGGTGCCAGCATCCCATATGGACGCCGGTTCTAGTCCCAGCTGCTCCTCTTCCAGTCCAGCTCTCTGCTGTGGCCCAGGAGGGCAGTGGAGGATGGCCCAAGTGCTTGGGCCCCTGCACCCACATGGGAGACCAGGAAGAAGCAGCTGGCTCCTGGCTTCAGATTGGCATAGTCCGGCCATGGCGCCCATTTGCGGAATGAACCAACGGAAGGAGACCATTCTCTCTGTCTCTCTCACTGTCTAACTCTGTCAAATAAAAAAAAAATTAAGATTCACCAATTTTTGGTCTCCAGAACCATCAGCTTCCTGATTCAGCTATGAAGATGTTTACACACATGATATTACCAAGCTGATATATCTATCACTAATGGTGTTTAAGCAGTTACCAAACTTACCTGTTTGTAAGGCGGTATGTATGCTATTAAACTCAGATATCCTAGAGCTTCTCTAAATCAATTGAATCTGTATGTTTAACAAATTCATCAAATGAGTCTTAGAATGAGCATATTTGAAAAACAGTGATTTTGCTTTCCCCAGTCTTTTTTCTTTTTAAGATGTATTTATTTATTTGAAATGCAGCGTTACAAAGAGGGAGAGAGAGAGGGAGAGGGAGAGGGAGAGGGGGAGAGAGAGAGAGAGAGAGAGAGATGCTTCATCCGCTGTTTCACTCCCCAGATGCCTAGATGGCCACAACTGCCAGAGCAGCACTGATCAGAACCTAGGAGCCAGGAACTTCTTCCAGGTCTCCCTTATGGGTGCAGGGGCCCAAGGACTTGGTCCATCTTCTATTGCTTTCACAGGCCAGCAGAGAGAGCTGGGTCAGAAGTAGAGCAGCCAGAACTGAAATCGGTGCCCTTATGGGATGCCAGCACTGCAGGCGGCGACCTCACCTGCCCCCACAGCGCTGCCCCTACAAGTCTGTCTTAATAATCACTTTTCTACTGTCTTCTAATTTTTTCCAGCTCAAATTTGTGCCATCGTTCAAATTGTTCAAAGTTTTATGGACCACTCCTTTCTAAAGTTCAATATTTGGTTTTATACATTGATGATATTCTAATCAGGAATTCAAAAAAGAATAAATATAAAGAAAGACTAAAGATTCCTGCTTCTTTTTACTGCATCATGCAATATATTGAAAGAAAATAAAAATATGAGCGTCTTCAAAAAGCTCATAGACAATGCATATTATTTTACAAAATATGCATAGATTTAAAAAATGTTTGCATCAAAATAACCTTATCCTTTAATTCTATTTTCCCATGAGCTTTTTGAAATCTTTCATATGGTTATGATTTACTCCCAATGTCACCTTATTAAACTTAGCTTTACACTCATGCCAGTATTCTTACTTCACACATAATTATGTATTTTTGTAAAGAAAAAATAAACTGCTGTAAGCATTTTGAAGGTCACTAATAGTTCCAAAAAATTACAAAGAACAAATAGGAGAACCAAACAAACAAGGTTTTATTATTTCACTAGTCATTTGGGAAAGAAAATTTATAAATTTTTAAGATAAAACTTAGCATGTCTGACTATATATTTCTGATTTCAAAGAAAAACATTATAATATCCACTTGTTTGAGGTTAAATGTATGTATATAGCTCTCATGTAAAAATTTCGCCTCAATAATTTTTAATTAATTATATGTGCCATTTTCACAAATTTCTAAATTATTGAGTCATTTTGATTATGGTTACACAAAGTTGTCTGAACCGAATACAAATGCTGACAAGTGCCTGGCGTTTCAGCTACCCAAATTATCATCACAAGAGTTTGTTGGCAGGCTTATTCCCATTTACTCTAATAGTCATGATTAAAGAAACTGTCAAAATCACCTGAAATGCTCACCAAAAACAGATTCCTGGATCTTGCCTCATACACGTTCCTCATTTCTGTGTTATCACTCTAATTAAAACTGAATAGTTTATCAACTTTTTAATGTATCTATTTTAAATATTTTGGAGGGTAGTAATTGACAGAAAGCTGTTGCCACTTAATAACAAGACACATTATAACAGCATTTTCTTGAGACTGTTTTAAATTAATCTTTGTCCAGTACACACAAGCTATGGTAATCACTACCATAAAATTGATTAGATAGCACAGTGATCAGTTTTCCTCACGTGGGAGAAAATGTGTTTGTACAAGACACACACATTAACTAAAGCAAAAATTCAGAATAAAAAGTGCATCTGGTATAAATCATACCCCTGTATAAATTATACCAAAAGGAACATGTATTTTATTTATTTAATCTATTCATTTTCCTGGTCTTAAATAAAAAAGAAAAAAAAAACAGTGAAGAAAATCAGTCACCATTAGTTTGCATAGAAATTGATGCCCTAAGATCCATTTATTAAAGAGCACCTTGATGGCCTGAAATAGACAATGCTTGTCAAGTGGAGACATTTCCAGGGAACCCAGAGTGAGTCTAGAAGAATATTTATGTGCTGCCATTTTAAAGTAGGCTAAATGATTTATTAAAATGACCCTTTTTCTTTCACATTTTGAAAATAAAATACTTTTAAAAATGAGTAATCATTTACAAAGTGAATCCTCTAAAGATAATAAAATAAAAACTTTGAAGAAATAGCAATTACAAATATGACAAAGCAACTAATTAAGAATTGAGCACAGGTTCACATATAAATGTATCTAAAATACATTCCTAGAAAGTTTACATACTGAATCAGCCATTGCCTAAACCACATCACTTGTTAAAGTGCAATACTTTTATTATGGTATTTATTATTTTATTTCTCTTTTAATCTTCAATAAATAATGTTAACTCCTTGTTCATGAATATTTTATGAAATAATAAAATTCTCAAAGAATCCCTTCTATTTCCTACATGCATGTTTTCTTACCTAATCTATGTAATCCCAAGAACAATAGCAAAACAAGTGGTTTCAGTCAAGCGAACAGTATCATCAGGTTTGCATTTTCAAAGCTCGATAAATTTAAGTAGAGAGCGTACATTGGAGTGTGTTGAGTTGAAGATATTTTGCTAATCTAGCTTTGGGTTTTGAGGAAACAGTTTGATTTGAGGTAAGACACCAAGTTGTCTGCTACTGATTTAAAAGCTGACTCTGATAGGCCTGGAGAATTCTTTTTTCTTACATTAAAAAAGCTTACATTTTACCAGCAGGTCAAAGGCATTAAAAAGATAAATTAATGAGAGTATAAAGACGTAAGATAATAAATAGTGGTCGAAATAAAAGTAAGGAAGGTAGTATGGGAATGTGAGGGTGGACATGAGAGTTGTACAGTTAAATAGAAAGAGTAGATGGCACTTCCTTGAGAAGGAGCACTTTGAATGATACTATCTTGAAAGCAATTAGGGTGTGAGCATGTGCAGCTCTGGGTGACAAATGACCTAAGCAGAGGGATGGGAGACTGCAGAGAACCTAGCCAGGTGCTGACTGATTGTTGCAGAAACAATCTAGATTATGGAAACCTTTTGGATCTCACATTCCATGCCTGCTTTCCTTGCTACTTCCTTTCTCCAGATCCTAGCCCATGGTCTGGCGAAAGCAAAGAGATCTCCAGCATGCTTGTCCAGAGCCAAAACTCACTTTTGACCTCCATCAGGGGACCGAGGCCCAAGCTTCACCACAGCCTCTAGAGCTGCTTACCTGGCCTAACCAACTTCTTTCCCTAGTTCAAGGCCAGGTGGACTCCAAGTAAGTATGCCTGAGCAGGCATGGAGAGAAGAGGCTGGTAGTTTTGAGGTAGCCCAGTGTGCATATAGTTCTGTGCTTTCCACTTAGTTCTTTGTAGTCCCTGAGTTACAATAGACTAAGAGTGCTAAGAGGCTATGTAGGGTTGATGCTCCTCAGAACCCAGCTTGGCCTCATGGGCAATTTAGTATTGCCCAGGCAGTGCAAGTGACAAATTCTAAGGACAACTATGGGAAGAGGGAGTCTTATTTGCCCCACCTTTTAACTCATTGTAGAACGTCAATTTTTCATTGAGTCACTGAAGTTTTGAGCAGACAATTCACAGCCTTACTTCTGTTTCTTAAGTATCAATGACTTTTGTATGAAGAATAAATGGTAAGCTATCACTCAGAACAGCAAAGACACATATCATGAGAACTGAGTGACTCCACAGTGGTTTTAAAAGGCATCAGCAACCAAAGTGCAACAATTTTATGAACTTTATTCTCTTCCTCTAGATGTCATTTGCCATCAGTTCTTAATTCAGACAAGTGTTCCACAAGTACATTTTCTTTTTGTGTTCTCTTAACATTTTAATGATGAAGTTGCCTGATCCAAGTAGAGTCAGTCTTCAACTTTGATGAGATTGAAATATTTTCGCTTTCTTTTTGCCTTCTATTCACAACATCAAGAATTCTCAGTCACACATCCAAGGCACAGGAAACCAGCAGAAATTTGGATTGTGATTATATGAGTTCAAGTATAACAGGAGCAATCTGGTTAAATTTAAGAAGGTGTTCATCATACATTGAAATCTTATTGATTACAGTGCTATTAGTCTGGGAAAGGGGATGGAAACAGCATACTCAAAATGTATTTCTATCTTGAATGGTTTAGTGATTACTATTTATCTTGAAATTGGATGTAATAGCAAAGAAAAAATCATTAGAATTACTAAATTCAGTAAATTTGCAAGATAAAAAAATCAACATAAAAAACAATACAGTTTCTATATACTATGAAGAAAAGAAATTAAGAAAATAATTCAATTTGCTATATCCCCAAAAGCATTAAAATACTTAAGAATAAATTTACCGAAGGAGTAAAAAGTCTGTACACTGAAAATAATAAAACATTACTGAAAGAATATACAAATAATTGGAAAAATATCCTATGTTCATGGAAGAAAAAGAATCTTAATTGTCAAAAATATCCAAATTACCAAATTAATCCAAAGATTTGCCACAGTCTGTATCAAATTTTTACAGAAATAGGAAAACAAATAGCCAAAGCCATCTTGAATAAAAATAAAAAACAAAGTTGGAGGCATCTAATATCCTGACTTCAATTTATGTAACATATGTATAGTAATCAAAATAAAAATTATGAAAATGACGTGAAAGACATATTGACCAATAAAACAGAATAGAGAGCCTAAAAATAAAACCATGAAACTATGACAAGCTAATCTGTGGAAAATATGCTAAGAATGCAGAATAGGGAAAGGATCGTCTCTTTTAGTTAGGAAAACTGGAGATATATGTGCAAAATAAAGAAATCAAATTCTTTACAGCAATCACACAAATCAATGCAAAATAGTTTAAAGATTTAAATGCCTATAGAATGATAATAAATTTTTGAAAACCATGTAGTCAATAGCAAGTCATCATCCAAAATTGATATAACTCGTAAAAATACAAGTAACTTGATTAAACGTAGGGAAAAGAGTTGAATGGACTTTTTTCAGACATAAAAATATCCAACAAATATTTGAAAAGGTGTTCAGCATCACTTATTTTTAAGAATGTGCAAGTCACAACACAATAAAATATTACCTCACAGATTAAGGTAGCTATCACAAAATACAGAAATATAGTTTGTTGGCAAGGAAGTGAAGAGATGGAACACTCGACACTGTTGGTGGGAATGGAAATTGGCACAGCCATATGTATAACAGTAGGGAGGATCCTCAAAAAATTTAAAAATAAAGCTACCATAGTATTCAACAATCCTAGATGTGTGTGTGTGTGTGTGTGTATGCATGTGTAATGGAATCACTATCTGAATGACATCTCTGAAATCCCATGTTCATTGCAGCATTATATAAATATTAATGATAGCAGAAAAAAACCTATTTGCTTATTCTTTACTGAATACATACAAAGAATATCTCTACAGACACAATGGATTATTCTACAATAAAAATAAATATTGCTATTTGACACAGCAAGGGTGAACCCAAAGGACATTAAGCCAAATGACACAGATAAGACACAGGAAAACAGATACTGAATGATATCACTTATGTGTGGAATCTAAAAACAAAACAGAAATATAGTAGAACGGTGATTACCAGGGGCTGGTGGGCAAGGTGAAATCAGGAGATATCTGTTCTCAGTCCATGGAGAAGAGCATTTCATTTTTTACCACTAAATATGCAATTGTTCTGTTTTTATATGGGATTAGTTTCAGGTTTCCCTGTAGATAACAAAATCAGCCTATGTTCAAGCCTCTTAGATAAAATATATACACACACACACACATTTACCCAAGTACTTTAAGTGCACTCTTCAATTCTGCATTTCTTACAATACCTAACACAACATAAATGTTTTTCAGATAGTTTTCATATTGTTAATATTTTGTTAAGGATCTTTACATTTTTGTTCATGAGGGATATAGGCTTGGAGTTTTGTTGGCTTTTTTTTTAATAAGGGTACTGAATGTATTTGGGATAACAGAGTATCAGAATAATACTATTTGATAAAATGATTCAGGAATGTCCTTTCTCTTCTAGTTTCTGAAAGAGATTATGGTGAATTTTTGTTCATTTTTTATTTTTTTAACATTTGGTAGAATTCTATAGGGAAAGGATCTAGGCCTGGATATTTGGGGATTTTTAAAAATCTGATCTCAATTCCTGAACAGTTATGAAGCTATTAAAACTACTTAATATTGGATAAATTGTTATAACTTACATATTTTGAATAATCTTTCCAAGTTCCAGTTTATTTGTGTAAAGTTGTTCACAGTATTCTGTTTTGATTCCTTTGATATCTAAAGGATCTATTGTGATATTAGTATCTTTTCTGTATTTTATTTTATTTTTAAAAGATTTTTATTTATTTATTTGACAGGTAGAATTACAGACAGTGAAGAGAGAGAGACAGAGAGAAAAGTCTTCCTTCCGTTGGTTCACTCCCCAAATGGACGCTATGGCTGGAGCTATGCCGATTTGAAGTCAGGAGCCAGATGCTTTCTCCTGGTCTCCCATGCGGGTGTAGGGGCCCAAGCACTTGGGCCATCCTCCACTGCCTTCCCGGGCCACAGCAGAGAGCTGGACTGGAGGAAGACCAACTGGGACAAGAACTCAGCACCCATATGGGATGCTGGTGCCGCAGGCGGAGGATTAACCAAGCGAGCCACAATGCCGGCCCCTGTATTTTATTTTTTACCAGTTTTGCTAGATGTTTGTCAATGTTATTGACTGAATCAATTCTCATTCATGATTTCTTTTGGTTTTTGTTGTTGTTGTTGTTGTTTCCAAACTTAAGTTTGCTCTTACTTTACCAAATCTTCCCTTCTGCTTTCTTTGTGTTTATATTGATCTTTTTTCCAGTGTCTTCACGTGAAAGTATAGTATTGTCTCAAAATTTTCCTCTTTTTTTAAGAATTGGCTTAGTTGAAAGAGAGAATACCAAATTGAGAGCAGAAGAGAAAGAAAGAATGAGACCTTTCATCCATGGTTGCAAAACCAGGACTGGGCCAGGCTGAAGCCAAGAGCCTGGAAATCCACCAGATTTCCCACATGGATTGCAGGAGCCCAAGAATCTGAGTCATGAAGTGTTCTCATTTTTCTAATAGAACTTAATGTTAAGAATTTGTCTTCAGCACTACTTTAGCTTTGTGCCATAAATTTTATGTTATATTTTTACTTTCATTTTTATTCATGTGTATATATATATATATATAAATATATATATACACACATATATAAATTTTCCCTTGAGACTTCTTTGGCTCATGGATTAATTAGAATTGTGTTTTTAAAATTAATATATGTTTGGAGGATCTCCTGTTTTCTTTCTATTATTGACTGCTGGTTTTATTCCATTGTCACTAGAATCCATACTCTATATTACTTCATTTATTGTTCTTCAAATTGGGGGATCATTTCTACTTAAATGAATTCTAGAGAAAAATTAATTAAATTCCAATTCTATTGAAAGGACAAACTCCACAGATACTCTTTACATGATAGGAAATACACTTCAATATTAGTAAGATATGATCCTCTTAAATTACATGTAATCTAAATATTAAGTTACTTATATAGCCTTAATGTTCACTGATTTACAGTGTGACCTCAGATAATTTACATTTCTCCACTTCCTCCATTATAAAGTGTCCTCAAATATCCATCCCAGTTTTAAAGTTTTATGTTTTTATGATTCACATCGATTTATGATTTAGTCATTTGTGTAAAAATACCAAGAACCAAATGTGATCACTAGAAAATGTGTTGCCCTTCTTTATCACAGTCCTACCCGTTTATATCTACCATCCTACTTCATCTTGATGCCCTTCTGTCACCTTCGCTTTGCAATTATTGGAGCTACAAACATTCACAACTCACATGCACAGTCACCTCTTTGAACTCCATTTCCATGATATGAAACTCAGAATATTTCCATACAGCTCTCATGCTCCCATCATTCCTTTTCTCTCCCAGTCCTGCTGACTCGCATTTCTCCTCTTTATGGTGTTAGGTCCTTACAATTCTAAGCACCATAGAAAGGTCACCTAACTGCTGATTGAATCCCCTCAAAGGTCAATTAAACAATCTCAGAGAAGCTCTGAACTATACTTTATTTTATTTGTCCATAGTCAAATGTCCATACAATCATGGATCTGTAAACCTTGTCACATTTTTTTTTTTACAATTAATGAAGAAAACCTTTCTTTCTCTTCAGGTCTCACTTAAATTTCTATAACATCAAATTTCTTGAACATATTAGACTGCTTGCCATTCAAAACTTCAATGTTTTGACATTCTTATATATTGTCATTAATGAGTTTAAATCTCCAATTTACACACTTAGAGCCTAGTATATACCAAAGCAAATGTCTACTCTCTCTGTTATTGCTAACTGTTTTTAAAAACCAGGTGATGTGTTCCTCAGGTTCAGGAATTCTACTTTCCAACCAGTCGTTAATCCTGTTGCCAGAGTTCCACCTTTTTTTTTTTTTTCTTTTTCTTAATTGCACCTGAAACTCTGAAGGATGTCTTAGATAAGGGATTGGAATGACTGTCTTTTGCTGAATTGCTAACTGTAACCAGATTTCTCAGAGCTGTTTATTGCAATTGTTTCCTTGACCTTTCAACCAAAATGTCCTACATGCCCTTCTAATACAGTACAACAAAATTGAATTTCCCTTCCCAAGTCAACTTCTTCTCCCATAATTGTTTTTTTTTTCCTGTAACCCCTCTCCACCTAATCTTTCCTTTTCCCACTCTTGACTACAAAGAATTCTCAAAAAACCTTAATATGCTCTCTTAGTATTTCAAATCTTAGCTTATCTCTATTGCTCTTCCAAAGTCAGAAAACTAAACAAACCAAAAAGGAAAGAAACAAAAAACTAAGAAAAAATAGCCTCAGAGATGACAAGGATAGTCTTGGTGTTACTGAAGCAAGGCAAATGAAAGGGATTGAAAGAGAAGATGTTGAATAGTCCAGTGCTGCAGAGCGGGAAAGCAATTTAAACATACTACATTTGCTGCCTGTTTTGTGAACCAGGTAGTTGTTCACTAGTAATAATAAATGACAAACAGTTAAAGATAATGAGCTTTGTCAATGTTTAAATTATTTTGCCAATGGACATTGGTTTGAGGGGATAAGCAGAAGGATATGGATTTAAGAGCACACTGCAAAATAAATACAAAATATATGGAAAACCATTGCCTTTATACATTAAAAAAGGCATATAGAAAAATTTTTGAATCTTGACTTTAAAGTAATGATGCAGAGAAATAATCTTTAAACAGAAAATGCTTACACCAAATGTTTTTAAATGGGAACTCAGAGGTTAGTTTTAAGAACAGACTACCTTGAATATGATAATACATCTCATAGTATATTTTCAGGATACTGAAAAATATTAGAATTAACATTTTTCATATCACGATTAAAGATGAGGCAAACAAGACATCTGGGGTAAAATATAAAGAAATAATTGCTCTAGGGTTCTTGCAAGTGTAGAGTCATTATTTGCATTGGATAGCGTTACTACCTTTAATTTTGTGCCTTGAGTACCTTGCTAGCCTCACTCAGATCCTAGATCGACCATTTGTAAAATGTATCCATATACTTTAAAAATACCACAAGAAATGAAGCCTAACAATTCAAAACTCCAGCTTAGAATATAATAGTATGCAAAGGGATTTCAAAATTGCATGAAAAGTGTTTTGTGAAAAACCTATGCATATTTTTAAAAATAAACATCTTTTAATTCCATTTTTCAAGAAGCTTTGTGAAGTGCTCTATTTGCTTATAGACTCAAAGGTCATATTATTTTGTTGTCAAATTATATACAGAAAAATTTTACTTATAAACATGAATCAGCCAGGGTAAGAATCATTAAATGAGTTAGCATGCATATTTTGTAGTGTATATTTTGAGGCTATGTTTAGATAATATTAGTGATATTGCAAAATTTGCATTTAAGTATTAAATAAAATGAGGAGGCTATAAAAAGAATTCACTGTTTGGTTCAAATTAAATAAATTTATAGATACATAGATGCATAAAGAAAATTAGGAAAAATGCATCAAAATATAAGTAATTTTATTTTATAATTTTCCAAGTTATTTAATTTTTTCACTGTATATTTCCCTGTATTTCTAACTTTGTCCCATAATTTTAGATTAGAAAGAAAAATATAATTTTGAAAGCATGTGTCTTTATTGAAAACCTACTAATCTTGAAATATAAATTATTTAAGAATCAAAGATAAGGAAAACAGTAGTCCCTGAAAAGGAATCTCACTGTTGGGAAGCAGCTCACCATCATACCCATACCAACGCAATTGGTTACAGTGTAACATAATATTTTCCACGATACAGCACAGAAATTTCTCTAAGTGATAGCAAAATAATATGATCTTTCTCTAAGAAAATAAGTCACTTAATTTCATTCCCCAAATGTCCACAACATCCAGATCTGGGCCAGATCAAAACTCAGAACTGGAAAATCAATCCATATCTCTCATGTGAGTGGCAGGTACCCAAGCATTTTAATCACCACTTGCTGCCTCCCAGTGTACACTTTAGCAGGAAGTTATTCTCAGGAGCAGAGAGCCACGACTTGAATTCAGGCATAGCAATATGAATGATTTAATTACTGCTCCACACTTTTTTTCTTCTAGATTACTTGTCATTGAAGAAACTCAAAGCATTTTTTTTCCTTGAGAAAATAATCAGTTGATATCTATACTCATGTGTATTTCCCATATTACAATGAATTATTCATTTAAAAGAGCAGTAAATAATTGAAACTAAATGTTCATAATCATGGTAATGTTATCTCTGTCCCTTATTATAATATTTTATTCTCTTTTATTTATATATATGCTTTAAGAGAAGTTATTAATCTATGTTGACATGTTTTTCTGAGTACAGTTCATACTTATAGATGAATATTATATCTTTCAAGCTTTTCACATCATATGTTTCTCAAGAAACTTAAATCTAAGTGTACATTCCCTACTGATTCATATAAAAGGTAGTAACAAATGTTTTCATTTTCCACAAATTCAATTATTCAATTCATTTCTCATTAATAGGATGGATGATCACTACATTTTATTTTACTTCAGTAGTTACTACCTAATTGTTATAATATTTATTATCTATTTTATGTTTGTTTATGCTTTTCCCAGCAACACCATTTTTTTTTACTTCTTATTTTTTGTAATTTTAGGCTGAGATTTATTGTAAAACAAATTTCAAGCAGTTTTTTTTTTTTGGTAAATGTGGAAGGATTTGGAAAAGAAGGTTAATACATGAATGTATTTTCACACTTATCTCAAAGAGATACACACATTTTTCCTTTCTGCTATGCTCTAAAGATGTACCTGAGCCTAAGAGGAATTAAATACATCAATTTCAAAAGAAAGGAATATTTAATGTTGCTAGCATTGCACTCATAATGAAGAATGAAGAATTTTTCCCCAGAATACTTTTATTTAAGGAGAACAGACTTCATGCAGTTCATAAGTACAACTTTAGAAACATAACGTTTTTCCTACCATACCCATCCTCCCGCCCACCCCTCCACCCTCCAACGCACACTCCTAATCCACTTCTTCCTCACTCTCTCATTCCCAATTTTATATTTTACTAAGATCTATTTTCAATTAACTTGTTACACAGACAATTAATTCTATACTAACTAAATAGCCCAATAAATTATATGAAAAAAATGTTCCTCAATAGTCAAAATTAGGGTTTTTCAAAGCCATTGCAACTCACAGTGTCAATTTCACATCTATAGATTATCTTTTAAGTGCTCTAATAGTTATCACAGATCAGGGAGAACATATAGTGTTTGTTCTTTTGAGATCATTTACTTCAATCAGCATGATGTTTTCCAGTTTCATCTACTTTGTTGCAATGACAGGATTTCATATTTTTAACAATCTGTAGTATTCCATGGTGTACATATCCCATAATTTCTCTATCTAGTCTTCAACTGATGGACTTATGGACCTTTGAGTTGATTCCATATCTTAGCTATTATGCACTGAGTGTCAATAAATATGAGGCTGCAGATAACTCTTTCATATGCTGATATCATTTCCCTTGGGTAAATTCCCAGGAATGGGCTGGCTGAGCCATATGGTAAGTCTATATTCATATTTCTGAAGAATCTCCATGCTGTCTTCCACTTAACTTTACCAGTTTACATTCTCACCAACAGTGGACTAGGGTTCCATTTTCCCCATATCTTTGCTAGCCCTTAATGGTTGTTTTTTTTCTTAAACTTTTATTTAATGAATATAAATTTCCAAAGTACAGCTTATGGATTACAATGGCTTCCCCCCCATAACGTCCCTCCAACCCACAACCCTCCCCTTTCCCACTCTCTCTCCCCTTCCATTCACATCAAGATTCATTTTCATTTCTCTTTATATACAGAAGATCAGTTCAGCATACATTAAGTAAAGATTTCAACAGTTTGTTCCCACACAGAAACATAAAGTGAAAAATACTGTTTGAGTACTAGTTATAGCATTAAATCTCAATGTACAGCAACTAAGGACAAAGATCCTACATGAGGAGTAAGTGCACAGTGACTCCTGTTGTTGACTTAACAAATTGACACTCTTATTTATGGCCTCAGTAATCACCCTAGGCTCTAGTCATGAGCTGCCAAGGCTATGGAAGCCCCCTGAGTTCACTGACTCTGATAATTTTTAGACAAGGCCATGGTCAAAGTGGAAGTTCTTTCCTCCCTTCAGAGAAAGGTACCTCCTTCTTTGATGACCCGTTTTTTCCACTGGGATCTCACTCGCAGATATGTTTCATTTAGGCTTTCCCCCCCCCCCCCAGAGTGTCTGGGCTTTCCATGCCTGAAATACTCTCATGGGCTTTTCAGCTGGATCCACATGCCTTAAGGGCTGATTCTGAGGCCAGAGTGCTGTTTAGGACATCTGCCATTCTATGAGTCTGCTGTGTATCTCACTTCCCATGTTGGATCATACTCTCCCTTTTTTATTCTATCAGCTAGTATTTGCAGACACTATTCTTGTTTATGTGATCCCTTTGGTTCTTAGTCCTATCATTATGATCAATTGTGAACAGAAATTGATCACTGGGACTAGTGAGATGGCATTGGTACATGCCACCTTGATGGGATTGAATTGGAATCCCCTGGTATGTTCCCAACTCTACCATTTGAGGTAAGTCAGCTTGAGCATGTCCCGAATTGCACATCTCTTCCCTCTCTTATTCCCACTCTTATATTTAACAGTGATCACTTTTCAGTAAGAATTGTGTATTGATTACAGTATTCAACCAAAAGTATTAAGTAGAACAAACAAAAAAAAATACTAAGAGGGATAACATATCAAGTTGCTCATCAAAAGTCAGGGTGAGGGCTGATCAAGTCACCGTTTCTCATAGTGTTCATTTCACTTTAACAGGTTTCCTTTTTGGTGCTCAGTTAGTTGTCACCTATCAAGGAGTACAAGTGGTATTTGTCCCTTTGGGATTGGCTTATTTCACTCAGCATAATGTTTTCCAAATTCCTAACAGGGATCACTTTTCAGTTAAAATTTAAACACCTAACTATAATTGTGTGTTAATTACAGAGTTCAACCAATGGTACGAGAACAAAAAAAATACTAAAATGGATAAAGTATTACATTTGTACATCAACCATCAGGACAAGAGCTGATCAAGTCACTGTTTCTCATAGTGTCCATTTCACTTCAACAAGTTTCCCCTTTGGTGCTCAGTTAGTTGTCACCAATCAGGGAGAACATATGATATTTGTCCCTTTGGGACTGGCTTATTTCACTCAGCATGATGTTTTCCAAATTCCTCCATCTTGTTACAGATGACCGGCTTTCGTTGTTTTTGACTGCTGTATAGTATTCTATAGAGTACATGTCCCATAATTTCTTTATCCAGTCTACTGTTGATGGGCATTTGGGTTGGTTCCAGGTCTTAGCTATTGTGAATTGAGCTGCAATATACATTAATCTTCAGACAGCTTTTTTGTTTGCCAATTTCATTTCCTTTGGGTAAATTCCAAAGAGTGGGATGGCTGGGTTGAATGGTAGGGTTATATTCAGGTTTTCTGAGGAATCTCCAGACTGACTTCCATAGTGGCTTAACCAGTTTGCATTCCCACCAACAGTGGGTTAGTGTTCCTTTTTCCCCACATCCTCTCCAGCATCTGTTGTTGGTAGATTTCTGAATGTGAGCCATTCTAACTGGGGTGAGGTGAAACCTCATTGTGGTTTTGATTTGCATTTCCCTGATGGCTAGTGATCTTGAACATTTTTTCATGTGTTTGTTGGCCATTTGGATTTCCTCTTTTGAAAAAAGTCTATTGAGGTCCTTGGCCCATCTCTTAAGTGGGTTGTTTGTTTTGTTTTTGTGGAGTTTCTTGATTTCTTTGTAGATTCTGGTTATCAACCCTTTATCTGTTGCATAGTTTGCAAATATATTTTCCCATTCTGTCGGTTGTCTCTTCACTTTCCTGACTGTTTCTTTTGCAGTACAGAAACTTCTCAATTTGATGCAATCCCAATAGTTGATTTTGGCTTTGACTGCCTGTGCTTCTAGGGTCTTTTCCAATAAGTCATTGCCAGTACCTATATCTTGCAGGGTTTTTCCAATGCTCTCTAATAATTTGATGGTGTCAGGTTGTAGATTTAAGTCTTTAATCCATGTTGAGTGAATTTTGTGTAAGGTGAAAGGTAGGGGTCTTGCTTCATGATTCTGCACGTGGAAATCCAATTTTCCCAGCACCATTTATTGAATAGACTGTCCTTACTCCAGGGATTGGTTTTGGATCCTTGATCAAATATGAGTTGGCTGTAGATGTTTATATTGATTTCTGGTGTTTCAATTCTGTTCCATTGGTCTATCCATCTGTTTCTGTACCAGTACCATGCTGTTTTGATTACAACTGCCCTGTAGTATGTCCTGAAATATGGTATTGTGATGCCTCCAGCTTTGTTTTTGTTGTACAAGATTGCTTTAGCTATTCGAGGTCTCCTGTGTCTCCATATAAATTTCAGCACCAATTTTTCCAGATCTGAGAAGAATGTCTTCGGTATTTTGATTGGTATTGCATTGAATCTATAAATTGCTTTTGGGAGAATGGACATTTTGATTATATTGATTCTTCCAATTCATGAGCATGGAAGATTTTTCCATTTGTTGGTATCCTCTTCTATTTCTTTCTTTAAGGTTTTGTAATTTTCATCATAGAGATCTTTAACGTCTTGGTTAAGTTTATTCCAAGGTATTTGATTGTTTTTGTAGCTATTGTGAATATAAAGAAAACAAATTTCATTAATTTCATAGGTACAATTCTAAGATAACCATACTTCCCACCCTACCCCACTCCCACCCTCAATCCTCCTCTTTCAACAGGTATTATTTTTACTTACTCCAGATGTAACCCTCAAAAAGCAGAGGAATTCAATGATTGACAAGTTTTAAGAATATTATTTAGTTCCCAAATTTATTGGTTTCTATGATTTTCAAAAAATGCCTGGATGGCACAGTTGAAAGCTACATGCTTGTCTCTTCTACTTGTTTCTTCCGGTGTTTCCTTCCAAAACTTAACTGAGCTGTATAATATATAATGGTGAATTTATTAATATCCTAGTGCTGCAATAAAAATATATAGGTTTAGAACAACAGAAATTTGCTGCTTCATTCTGGAGATAAAAAATGAGATTAAGATGTTGGCACAGCTGATTTTTCCTGTGTGTTAGGAGGAGATATATATATTCCCAGCCTTTCTCCTAGCTTCTGATCCTATGCTGACCATCTTTGCATGCCTTATATATGCATCACCTTGATCCTCACCTTCCTCTTCACTTATATTTTCCTGGTGTATGTGTGTGCATACATCCAAACTTCCCTATTTTGAGTGTGCCAGGACACACAGATCAAGATCTATTCTGAGGACCTTATTTTAGATTCTCTCTGTGAAGATTCTATCTCCAAACGAGGTCACATTTTTTAACACTTGGGAGTAAGAACTTCTGCTGGCACACAGCTGCACTCACAACAGTAGATATAACATTTTAGTATTGGTCAAAATCCATAGACCTTTACAACACAAGCAGACTTCAATGTGTAAAAAAGTTTTTAATCATTTAGGAAGTCAATAGGTCCCAGAAAAAAATGAAAACTTTGACAAAAGAATATAATTAAAAAGATGTGAAACATTTTATCAAAAATGCTGATTTAAAAAATTTTGGAAATGAATGGCATCTGTAAAATTAATAGCAAAAAGAATTGCACATGAATGCTACATTGAACTTATTAATATTGTTTACTACAGAGGTATCGGTTAGCAAGCTAATGCTTCTGTACATGTATTATAGAATTCAATAATTAATTAAATGGAAGGTGGATAATCAGAGCCAGTTTTATCATAGTATACAGGGGAGGAGGTTGGAATTATCTGTGATTTAAAGGCTTAGAGGTGGAGGTATCAGTAATTCATATTTAACTTAATGTAAATATAGATGGTATTTATACAAATATTTATAGATACTTGTATATACAAAGGAGTGCACAAATGTATTTATTTATTCAGTAGTTGAGAGGAACTGAAAGAGATGACACCACAGTAGAGATGTGCAAACCTGGAACTCAAGTCCTGGTTTCTAATAACAATCACTCTCAAAAGGGATCCTTGGGAAATGGCTGACCTAGGACTAAGATCAGCAGGAAACCTACAAGAAAATGCTCAAGTAGGAGTCTCTTTAGGAAGTCAGTAGGTCCCAGAAAGTTAGGGACGAGTTAAAACAAAATCAAATTTATGAGAACGTATCGAAGTGGTGTGGTACAGACGCCATGTGAATGATTTTAGGAAAAAAAAACACATTAACCAATAATGCAAATAATAAAATAAATATCTGTGAGTGAATACCGGTACACCTAAGTGAATGGATAGGTTATTTAATGGCAGATAAGAAAAAAATTTCTTGTACAGAATTCCAAATAAGTTAGTTAGCTATTTTACCCCACTCTAAAGAAGCAGAATATGACTGCCCACTTTTTTTAAAAAGAAGAGAAAAAAAAAAACATTTTTAAGATTTATTTTTTGAAATGCAGAGTTACAGAAAGGCAGAGCCAGAGAGAGAAAGAGAAACAAAGAGAGGTCTTCCATCCGCTGGTTCACACCCCAAATAGACACAACAGCTGGAGCTGGGCCAATGGAAGCCAGGAGCCAGGAGCTTCTTCCAGGTCTCACAAGCAGATGCAGGGTCCCAAGGACTTGGGCCATCTTCTACTGCTTTCGCAGGCCATAGCATATAGTTGGATCTGAAATGGAGCAGCTGGGCTTTACCCACTGTGCCACAGCACCAGCCCCTGACTGCACACTTCTTAAGTGTGGGCTGTGCATGGTGATTTTCTCCAAAGGTGTACAATATGAAAATGAAGACAAAGAGTAACTTTATAGTGGAGTAAACTGGCAAACCCTACTTTACCCAGGTGATCATAGTCAACACCAACAGTCATAAATCATATTGTTGGTATGCAGCTTTGGTACATGAGATGAACATGGCACTTTCTTTCTCTGACCTCTTTTTCAAAAATCCATTAACATTACATTTAAACTTGCAAGTATAAGAAAATTCTTCTACTTCTCTAAAAAATTATTATTTATGAAATATGTATAACATATATAATTATGAAAGACTATAGGTACTGTTTTAAGCAATTTGTAGATATAATGAGTTTAGTAAATTAATTCATTTGGTATTACAAATGTAAGGTAAGCCTTACTAAGTTCTCAGTTATAAATTCCTGTCTAATATCTCGGAGAAGTTGAAATGCTTTTAAAGAAAGGAAATCTGACTTCAGAATCTCTGTATCTAAGAACTATAGCATACTGCCTCTCAGACTCCTGGAAGTTTACAACTTATCTGTAAAAAACAAATAATAATGATCAATATAAATGTATATATGTGTATGTTTCTCTTTGTGAATATGCAAGTGCAATAAGCTTAATTGAAGAAAGAATTCAATGGATTCATATACAATGGATCTTCATTATTTGTACACTCTGTTTCCATGAATTTACCGACTCAATAAAATGTATTTGCAAACTCTAAATACGTGAGACAGTTGGGGAGATTATTAATGTACACATGCAGAGTGAATATAAATGAAAACATGCTTCCAGCTGAGGTTCACCATAGCAATACTTCCCAGGTATAGTTCTCATTCTGAAATGACCATGGCATGTCAAAGGCAGAGAGCATTACAATATAGTGTACTGCAAACTGTAATTAATACACAATTATTCTTAAGTGCTGAAACTTAACTGAAAAGTGATAGCTGTTAAATATAAGAGTGGGAATAAGAGAGGGAAGAGATGTGCAATTCAGGACATGCTCAAGCTGACTTACCTCAAATGGTAGAGTTAGAAACATACCAGGGGATTCCAATTCAATCCCATCAAGGTGGCATGTACCAATGCCATCTCACTAGTCCCAGTGATCAATTTCTGTTCACAATTGATCATAATGATAGGACTAAGAACCAAAGGGATCACATAAACAAGAATAGTGTCTGCAAATACTAGCTGATAGAATAAAAAAGGGAGAGAACGATCCAATATGGGAAGTGAGATACACAGCAGACTCATAGAATGGCAGATGTCCTAAACAGCACTCTGGCCTCAGAATCAGCCCTTAAGGCATGCGGATCTGGCTGAAAAGCCCATGAGAGTATTTCAGGCATGGAAAGAACGGGTCATCAAAGAAGGAGGTTCTGAAAGAACTTCCACTTTGACCATGGCTTTGTCTAAATATGATCAGAATCGGTGAACTCAGGGGGCTTCCATAGCCTTGGCAGCTCATGACTAGAGCCTAGGGTGATTACTGAGGCCATAAATAAGAGTGTCAATTTGTTAAGTCAACAAAAGGAGTCACTGTGCACTTACTCCTCATGTAGGATCTTTGTCCTTAGTGTGCTGTACATTGAGATTTAATGCTATAACTAGTACTCAAACAGTATTTTTCACTTTATGTTTCTGTGTGGGAACAAACTGTTGAAATCTTTACTTAATGTATGCTGAACTGATCTTCTGTATATAAAGAGAAATGAAAATGAATCTTGATGTGAATGGAAGGGGAGAGAGAGTGGGAAAGGGGAGGGTTGTGGGTTGGAGGGACGTTATGGGGGGGAAGCCATTGTAATCCATAAGCTGTACTTTGGAAATTTATATTCATTAAATAAAAATTAAAAAAAAAATGTAGTGTAGTGCAAGAAATACTAGATCTGGAGACAGTGGAACTGGGTTTGTATCTCAACTTTGGCATTCATTTTTGGGCCACCAGAAAATAACTTAACACCTCAGAACCTAATTTTCACTAGAAGAGACTTTTTTATTTAATTGAAAGAGAGGGATGGAGAGGAGGAGGGAGAGAGAGAAAGCAGACCAAGGGAGGTGAAGAGCTCCCATCCAAATGCTCTCAGTGTCTGGGACTGGGCTAGGCTGGGACCCGAGCAAAAAACCAGGGACTCAGCTAAGTTCTCTCATGTGAGTTGCAGAATTACAACTAGTTGAAGCATCAGTGCAGAGTTTACAGGAAAATAGAGTCAGGAATGGGTTCCAAGAATCAGACCCAAGCACTCTAATGGGGAACGTGGGTGCCTTAACCACTAGGCTTAACCTCTTATTCTTTACATTTTGAAATAAAGAAACTACAGATACCAAGATGAATTGCTTTTAAGTTAATATTACAACCTATGTGGGGTGTTATGTGTATGCAGGAAGGTGTATATTAATATATAAATTATTATCTACAAATAATATATATTTTTCCTAGAAGAAAGAGTTCATTATCATGTAATCAATGTTTACTCAGCTAAACTGATTCAAATAAAAAAAGACTGCATTTTAAAGCATGACACATGTTCAAAATTTGCTAGATTCCAGCATGTACATAGTCTCTGACCAAAAAATGTCAGTGTCAAGGGGGAAGAAACTAAAAGTTTCATAAGAGAATTAAAAGTAAAAAAAAAAATCTTTCTAGAAACACTTGGCATATCAAGGGGATAAAAGGTAAATTCTATCTTGGACTTCTTAACCAAAGGAATTATTTTTCCTCTCATCTCTCCCTTCTTTTTCCTATCAGAAGTAAGTTTTTTTGGAGTGAGCAGATTGAATAAATAATTCCAATTTGATGTTCAGTTTTAATTCTCGATCTGTATGCCAAAGAAAACCTTTGGAATCTGCCTTCCTCTCTATTTTATGGCATCCAAAGTTATGCAGACCATGCAGTTTGTGAGGTTGTGTCTTGTCCTTGTACTAAACAAAGGCACGAAAGAATTTGTTTTCTTGTGGCTGGATGTCTCTGTTTCTTCCTTAATTCACACACTTGCATCTTTGCTTTTAGGCAAAAAATAACACAAACATGTATGAAAACCACCAAAGTTAATTTTATTATAATTTTAATCTCAACAGATGTTACTAGAAAGTCAAAGAACCACTATAATTTTAATAGTGAGCTTAAATGGCATTAGATTAGTTTTAGAATTAAATTTTTATTTTGGGTTGACAGTGCATTGCCACTTAATACTATAATATTCAGTTTTCTTTTCCCTGAAATTGAAACAAGTGAATAAATTAAAAAAAAATTCCCAAGAAATCTACATTTACTATCTCATTCCATTACAGATGTAAAGTAGGACACAGATTTACAACTTAATAACCTATCATTAATATAGTCTAAATTTTTCCAACTTAAGACATATAAATCACATTACAGTTCAGCTTTTATTTCTTTTGTTCACATTGATCATTAATATTTTGGTAACAATTATAAAAATAATTAACTAAAATAAAGATCACTGTCAAGTGATCTTTTCACTTAAAGATGAGAAAAAAAGCTAACATTTACATAAGAATTTTTTTTTTTTTTGCTTTTAATTTTCCTAGAAACATTGGCAAAACTAGTGTCTTCCTCGGGTTTTGCCCATTAACATTGCCTGGAATCAGTTTATGAATCTTTTACATTTTTCCCAGAAGTACTCACTTGGCAAGCACATGGCTCCTAGAATTGAGAGATAAGCAACTATTGGGCCCCCTGTCCCAATATCAGTATTTACAGAAGCAATGGGGTGATGGCCATCCATCTTTTGCTGTACAAAAAGTCTCATTTATCCTTCAGATGCCAGAAATGGCCTAAATGAAGTGACAAAATTAATTAAAGACATTAGATCATGCAAGGTGACTGAACACTCATTAGACTCTTGAAAGCCACTATCTCATGGTGTTGAAATACAATCACATGGTATTTCCTTGTGTGTCCTTTGCTAGTACTTTTTTTTATTAAAGATTTATTTATTTATTTGAAAGGCAGAGTTACACAGAGAGAGGAGAGGCAGAGAGAGAGAATGGTCTTTTTTTTCCCTTTTTTAAAGATTTATTTTATTTATTTGTAAGACAGAGTTACAGAGAGAGGTAGAGACAGAGAGAGAGGTCTTCCATCTACTGGTTCACTCCCCAGATGGCTGCAACATCCGGAGCAGTGCCAATCCGAAGCCAGGAGCTTCTTCTGGGCAGGGGCCCAAGGACTAGGACCATTTTCCACTGTTTTCCCAGGCCATAGCAGAGAGCTGGATTGGAAAGGAGCAGCTGGGACTAGAACCGGTGCCCATATGGGATGCCGATGCTTCAGGCCAGGGCTTTAATCCACTGCACCACAGTGCTGGCCCCAAGAGAATGGTCTTCCATCCGATGGTTCACTCCCCAATTCACCAAAATGGCTAGAGCTGTGCTGATCTGAAGCCAGGCGCCAGGAGCTTCTTCCAGGTCTCCTACGTGAGTGCAGGGGTCCAGGAACATGGGCCGTCTTCCACTGCTTTCTCAGGACACAGTAGAGAGCTGTATCGGAAGTGGAGCAGCTGGATCTCGAACCGGCACCCAAATGGGATGCTGGCACTCTAGGCCAGCGCGTTAACCTGCTGCACATCAGCCCAATCCCCTGCTAGTACTTTCAATTTAGGGCTCTTTACAACACTAAATTTCTTTAAAATGTCTTTATAGCCTTTTTTGTGCCTATAACCTCAATGTAAACATAAAATGTGATAATTTATGATGGAATTCACATGTGTCTCACCCATCAGGTCACTCTGGAAGAAACAGATTTTATAATTTCACAGTCTCATATTCTTTGTTGTAGTAAAACTAGCCACATATTATTTTTAGAATCCATGAAGATGAACTATCACACTATAATGCAAATTTCTTGGGGAATATTATTAAAGCTTATAATCTTTTGTATATTCATACCTTTGTAAACTCTGAAAATTCTGAGCACAAAGTGCCAAAAACAGAGATAGAGACAAAGACAAGCTGAGAGAACTTTTTCTTCTTCTAGGAAAGCTTTTGGCTGTTAAAACTGCCACATAGTATCCTAGATAGCCTAATAATCTACCTCCTGTTTCTTCTCAATTTTCCTCCCTCAGTACTGAGGCCTGGCCCAAGCAGAAATAGTTAAGCTAGTGTTTAACAGAGTGATATAAAATGTGCATAATCTATCAACCCATAACCATTCCAAAACATGAAACTAGGTGACTGCTTTGATATATTGACAGGTTTGCAATTCCATCAAAAAGATCCTCCAGATTCATCCTTTGTAGGATGTGCAGTGTGACTTCATGGGTTAAGCTGACCCTTGGGATGAAGTCACCCCATATTGGAGAGCTGCTGTAAGTCTTAGCTACTCTGCTTCAGATCCAACTCCTTGATGTTGCACCTTGGAGACAAGAGTGATGGTTCAAGCACTTGACTTCCTACTACCCCTGTGGGAGTCCCAAATGGAGTTTGTGGCTCCTGGCTTCAGCTTGGCTGAGCCTTAGCAGTTGCATCAATTTAGAAAGTGGACCTGCACATAACTCTCTCTCTCTCTCTCTCTCTCTCTCTCTCTCTGTCACTCCATCTTTCAAATAAATAGATCTTTACCAAAAAAAAAATCATACTTCCACAAGTATACTACTCTTTTAGAGAATATATACAGAATGGATCATCTTTATAAAATTTTGAATTTCATAACCCTGTTAGATGGTTGTAGTAAAAGACAAAACACAATTAAAAAGTACTCTTCCACCAGCATTTCTCCTTCTTAGGAAAGAGAAGTGTGTGTGTGTGTGTGTGTATGTATGTATCTACTTTCTCATATAGTTGAAAAAATATGTCAAAGTAATTTACAGTTTCATTTTACTATTTCTATTCCATAACATAATATTTCATAAATGGTTACAGTTTGTAGGAAGATAAAACATATTGCTTTTTAAGAATTGGAAACACTGGTGCCCAACATTGTGGAGTAGCAAGTTAAGCCACCATGTATTATATTGGGATCCAATATGGGTGCTGGTTGGAGCCCCTGCTGCTTCATTTCAGCTCCAGCTCTCTGCTAATATAGCTGGGAAAAAAGCATAGGATCGTCTGGGTACTTATACCCCTGCCACCCATTTGGGAGACCTGGATGGGTTCCTGGCTATAGTAAACCAGCAGATGGTAGATACTCTCTCTCTCTCTTTCCCTCTCTATCTATAACTTTTTCTTTCAAATAAAATAAATAAACTTTAAAAATAAATAATCCAAGACACTGAAACTCTAATTCACTAAGCTGTATAATTAATGTTAGCATCTTAAAATCCTTGATTTTAAATGTGGAGATCTTAATTTAGATCTCTCACATGGATGGTAGGGACCCAACTACATGAACCATCACCTTTGCTTCTAATGGTCTGCATTGACATGAAGCTGGCATCAGGAGTTGGAAGTCAGGAAACAAACTGAGGCATTCATGTGAGATATGGGATATGGGCATTTTAACCATTAAGCTAAATGTATGTTCTGGGTTTGTTTGTTTGCTTGCTTGCTTTGTAGTTATAAAATAAATAATGAATAATATATATTAAAAACAATGCTTAAGCATTTATACAAATTCATTAAATTTTCCCCACGATCTTCAGTTAAGCTATAAAGAATATGTATCCAAGGAATATGTTTAGATGATATTTTCTAATCTATGTCACATGTGCAGTATTTCTTTGAGCTGTTTGAAAAAATATTTTTTAAATAGAAGTGGAAAACAAAGTAAAAGAGAGATAGAGATGATAGAGAGAGAAAGAGAAAGAGAGAGAGACAGAGATGGGGGTGGAGAGAGAGGATAGTTGTTTCTTCGCCAACACACTTGGAGTGTAGGAGCCTGGTTTTGAGAAATCTATCATTTTCAAATGTACCCTGCCATAGTGCCTGGAACTAAGAATGTGATAAACATATTGAATAAAAATGCAGTTGACAGCACAATGATGGCCATCCTAGCCCTTATATAGGGATTATTTGGTACTTTAAAAAAATTTGAGAAGCAGAAGACAGAGTGAAAGAGACCATCAAACATAGTCTCATCTGCTGGTCCATTCCCCAAATTTGCACAATGGACAGGCCTGACTTAGGACTGGAACTAGGAGCTCAGACCACAACCTAGGTCTCCATTATGAGTTATGGGAACCCAACTACTTAAGCCATTCCTACTGCCTCCCAGAGTCTGCATGAGCAGGAAGCTTCAGTCAGCAGTCAGAGACAAGCATCAAACCCAAACACTCCAGTCTTGGATGCAGGCATCTTAAATCATTAGTCCAAATGCCCACCCCATATCATAAAGAAGATTAGAAAGGTCAGATAGGTAGATAAATAGATATTGTTATAACCAATTTTATACTTTTTCAAAATGGGACATTTTTGAGGATATATGTTAAGGGGCAGATTTTGCTTTCCCACATGTCTCTTAAATAGCATTTTACATAATAGGAACCGATTGCTATGAGACTAAAGTCCGAATAAGGTCTGTCTTCTGAACAAGGTGACAATTTGTTTCTTTTGAGGAAGGCAGACTCCTTAACTTATGGCTGACTCACTGAAATGGAAAATGAGCATCAGTATGCTTTTATCTTTGTTTTTATAGTTACACACAGTATCCGTCCCTTCTTCCAGTACCTAATTGGGCAATAAATTTGTTTCTATGAAAGTAAAATCCATTGCTACTTAGGTTTTGGTTAGGGCAAATGGAATTTTCTTCTATTATTCATTTAAAATAAATCGTTAAAGAAAAGTTACATTAAAATAATCCAAATAAAACAAAATTTACAGAAGTTTCACTTCAACCTAGGATATCAAAAACTAATCAATTTTAATTTAAAATATGATGTATGAGTATTTAAAAATCCCTTTAAAACACAAATTTCTACAGCAAGCCTGGAAGGTATAATCTTAGATGACAGCATGTAAGCAAAGCAGGTTCACCTTTCACTGATGTTGACTAACTTGTCTGAATCCCAGGGAGCAGAACATGCAACTACAAGCTGCATGGAATGGGTTTATTAGGCACAGATAGGTAGCAAGGGACAATAGAAGTTTTGGATTCATTACTAAAACCAAATCTCCTAAGGTTTAGAAATGCTGCCCCAAGTGAATGGAGATTCTTCTGTGCATGCCTCGCTTATACTACAGCTGAGGAACCTAGAAAGATCCCCACCCTCCATGTTGCATCCCTGTGAAACAAATGCTGTAACAACTTGTTGAAGTGTACCTTTTCAGATGAAACTGGTATAGAGTCCAGGCTAATATGGGAAATCCCTCCTTATCTAGGGTGTTACATTTACAGCATGTTCTAACTAATTTTTAAAGATTTATTCATTTATTTGAAAGGCAGACAGAAACACAGACAGATACACACACACACACACACACACACACAGAGAGAGAGAATCTTCCATCCACCTGTTCACTCACCAAATGACCACAACAGGCTGTGCTAGTCCTGGTCAAAGCCAAGAGACAGAAATTCCATTGGGCCTCCTATGTGGGTGGCAGGAACTCAAGTGCTTTATTCACCATCTGCTGTTTCCAAGGTTTATTAGCAGGAAAATGAATTGGAAACAGTACCCAGAACTCAAACTGGCACTCCTATATGAGATGTATATATCCCAAGTGCCAGTTTACCTACCCACTTGTACCACAAGGTTTGGCTTACTTTCTAGTTATTTTTGAAGACTACAGTAAGGAGGGAGAATATACTAGTTACACCTTCAATGTAGTGTAATGATCAACAACTACAAAATTTTTAAGCAAAATATATCATTTTGATAATAAAAATATAATAATGTAAATCATTATATAAAAATTAGGATAGAGTATTTGTTTATGTGGAACTCATCTTATAGTTCTAATTTGGGAACTCAGATTTTGTAGTTTTATTTTCTCAAACACATATGAACACCTTCAATGTAACAGAGTTCATTATGGCCATAAATACTGCTCATAATCTAGAAAAGTTATCACAGTAGGTTGTAGTCCCAACTTCATTTGTAAGGATAGAATATCTCTAAGAATTTCTTTTCTCAGCACCTAAAATATAGTTTCAAGGTCTATGCTCTGATCTCCTAACACTTTAATCAAGTACACCTTAATAACTGGCAAATTTACACCCTCTGACATCGAGCTGGCTTTTCTATAATCAGTAGATTTGGCTCTAGGTCTGTTAAGTTTTACTGAATTAAAATCCATCTTACCCTGGGTAGGATCCAGCCATCTTGGACATTTGTAAAACAAGATCTATTTGGTCCATTATTTGCACCAGTTTCAGGAAGTGAGGAATTATTGTCATACTTGTATGTCACTTTATATAGTCAACTGACACTCTTGATTTTTTTTAAATGTTTACTATCTTCAGATAATTTTTACTAATAAATTGAATTTTAAACTTGTTTATTTTCTATGAATATATTAATTTCACAAACACACACACACATACACAATTATGCCTAATCTCAAAGCACATACAGCAAACCTCCAGGCTGTTCATCCCTCTTTTGGATCCCCTTGTAATCAGCTCATCAGTGTGCTTTCAACCAAGACTTCTTAACTGATGTTTGCCTTCACTATTAGCAGCTTCTTACTCTGGCTCTCCTGAGGGCTGACCTACAAATTGCTCCTCTGCATTCCTGGTACCACTTGTTATTGTACTGTGCTTCTTTAAAATTCTTAATGTTAGTTTTAATTAATTTTTAACAGATTCAATAGGATTTTTATTCTAAATTTGCATTAAAGTAAGAAGTTTAACAAGTAAAAAGCAAAAAGATCCTAGTTTAGTGAGAGTATATATAATGGCTATAAACAATAATTGAATGTATAAATGACCATTTCACCCATATACAGGTTTTTTTTTGGTCAATTAGGTATTCATAATTTCTTTCAATGAAATATGACCAATGACAACATAACATCTAAATATTTTCTGTTATTATTATTATTATAAGATAATAATTAAGTTAATTTAGAATTTAAGTCATTTCCCCTCAACTGTTTATGCACAGGAATAATTGTATGCATATTGCAGTGCAAATAACTATACTTAATGTTTTTTGTACTCTATTAGTTATCACACATCAGAGAAGACAAATGATATTTTTCTTTTGAGGTCCGGCTTATTTCAATAAATATAATGTTTTCCAGTTGCATCCATTTTTTTGCAAAAGACACTACTGCCTTCTTTTTACAGCTGAGTAATATACTAATATATTATATGCTAATATACTAATGTATATTATATTAAAATAGTATATTATATTAGTAATATACCAATATAACACATACTAATATACTAATGTGTATGTACCATATTTTCTATGTCCAGTCATCTGCTGACAGACATTTAGGTGGATTCCACATCTTAGCTATTGTGAGTTGAACTGCAATAAACATGGGGGTACAGATAACACTTTCATATGTTGATTTAATTTCACTTAGGTAAATTCCCAGGAGTGGGATGGCTGGGTCATATGGTATTGTTATTATACTTATAACTGTTCAAGAGGAAGAGATGCCAAAAAAGCTTGCCAGTCCTGGCTCTTTTATACCCACAGTAGCTCTCTTTGATTGCCCCTTTCTGAAAACCAGATTCAGATTTAACCAATCACCGTTACCAGATCAGTGTTTGGTGCTTTATTAGAAAAAATATTTTTTAAAAGATTTTATTTATTTATTTGAGAGGTAGAGTTACAGACAGTGAGAGGGAGAGACAGAGAGAAAGGTCTTCAGTCCATTGGTTCACTCCTCAAATGGCCGGAACTGCCAGAGCTGTGCCGACCCAAAGCCAGGAGCCAGGTGCTTCTTCCTGGTCTCCCATGCAGGTGCAGGGGCCCAAGCACTTGGGCCATCTTCTACTGCTTTCCCAGGCCACAGCAGAGAGCTGGATTGGAAGAGGAGCAACTGGGACTAGAACCGGTGTCCATATGGGATGCCGGCGCTGCACCACAGCTCTGCCCCCCAAAAAATATTTTTAGAAAAACATTGTTGCTCTTATTACTTACTATTTCAACAGCTACCACCATCATTAGTTAAAAATATCACTCCTTGTCTAGAATAAATGTGCAAGAGGGTATACAACCTGAAGCAAACTTATATTTCTATCACAATCTTTCTTGTTTCCTATGGTAATTTTTCTACAATTGAAATCTTAAACATCCTCATTAGATAAATAAGGCATAATTACTCTCAGAAACTTTCAAAGGAAGTGAGCGTCTTTCATTTTTCATTTTGCATTGACACAAATTAAGTCCCCAAAATACAAATCACTTTTAAGACATGAAAACCTTTGCATCAAAACTTTATTTAAATGCTAAATAGTATATCTTTTTAAGCAGGTATTTTACTTTGTGTTTCTAAATCACTTCCCTAACAGTCTTAAAATAATTTCCAAAAGGTTAAATAAATTACCCAGATTATAACAAGTTGACCTCTATATTTCAATTTTCTTTCTTTTTGAATTACTAAGCCTATTTGTTAATAGAATTTGCCCTGTGCAAACAGTGGTAATATAGGCCCTTGATTTTTTTTTTTTTGAATTGGGAAATATCCCTTGTTAAATAATCATAAGTGACTGTGTGATAGGACTGCAGACTCACTTACTTCAGAATTTTTCTTTCTACACCTCTACCTTACACCTATTCTGAATGTTTATTATAATAATTTGAATATAGTACATTATCGTGTTTTAGATTTTGCTATTACCATTACATAACATTCTTTCGTCCCATGAACTGCACTAAATACCACTGTTTATATATATTTACTATTATTATTATTTATTTGACAGGTAGAGTTATAGACAGTGAGAGAGAGAGAGAGAGACAGAGAGAAAGGTTTTCCTTCAGTTGGCTCACTCCCCAAATGGCCACCATGGCTGGCTCTGCGCTGATCCGAAGCCAGGAGCCAGGTGCTTCTTCTCGTCTCCCATGCGGGTTCAGGGGCCCAAGCACTTGGGCCATCCTCCACTGCCCTCCTGGGCCACAGCAGAGAGCTGGACTGGAAGAGGGGCAACCAGGACTAGAACCAGTGCCCATATAGAATGCCGGTGCTGCAGGCAGAGGATTAACCAAGTGAGGCAGGGCGCCGACCCCAACCACTGTTTATATACATATAAATTCCAATATAAGTCACATTAACTAATACCATTGCTTCCATTTTGAAGAAAGGAAAATTAGTCTTAAAAATATTAAAGTCTTTGCTGAAGGTCAACACAGCAAATAAGTGGAGCATTCCAAGTCCAGAGCCTATATCTTAACCTAAACATTGCATTGCACAACTTCATATTTTCTTGCTTCACTAGAGAGGTAAAACAGTTTCTAAGCTGGCTATACTATTTAGAAGCATAGATTGGTATTACTTTAAATTTTCTGTTGCTGCACTTATGCCGGGTCCTTGGCATCTCTGATGCATGTTGTGGTTTATACACAGACTCAGCAACCACATTGTGTAACTGCTGTATCTACCACCATGAGCAACATTGCTTAGAGCAGACAATTTTCTCAAACCTGTCTTCAGTTCTTCCCAAACTCCTCTCCTTTTCATTACTTTGGCTATTGAATTACTGGCTCCATATCCTTACACTTTGTTTCTGTACCTTCCTGGTACTTTAAAAAAAAATCTAGAGCCTAGATTCCTACAAATATCAGATTGTGTTCATAACTTCAGTTTAAATCCACTGAAGATTGGATACAATCTTCATTCAGTATCCTATCTTATGAGTGATTCCCCATTCTTTGCATCAGGGGAAATGTATTGAGACTTATTAGACTGAATCATACTAAATAAAATAATAAGAGACTGATAATAAACTAGAATACCAATATCTTTATTTACAGTGAGAACTCTATAAAAGATATGAGAATAGCTTTGTCTGCTCTCAGTGGCTTTTCTTTCTGAAAAAAAAGGGACATTTCCTTAAAAAGTTAATAGTAATAGCTGGTGATCACAGAATCAAAGCAAGGTTAATAACCAGATAATCTTAATGGATACTTCATTCTGCTTCATGCTAGGACAGTAGATCTTAATGATTCCCTATGAGGTATCCATACCCCTGAGAAAGTGTTGTGAAATAGTGATATATTTGTACCCAGTGACAGTTTAACCAGTTGTTGATATTAATTGTGCTTCCTTAAAGATACACTAGAATAGGCTTTAGCTCTCATTTATTAATTAATTCATTCATTCAAAAATATTTATTAAATAGGTGATATACTAAGCAAGGGGAAAGGCACAGTTTTTATCCTCATGTAAATTTTCTGAAAGAAAATGGTGTTATGTGAGTGCACTACAGAACACCCCCTTCTCTGTGTTGAAGTTACAGAAAACATCCCATTAGAAATGATTTTTAAGCTACAAAGTAAAGGATAAATAGATTGACACTACAAAGAAGTGGAGGAAAAAATTTTTAGGCAGTGGGGAAATGAAAGAAGACCCTCAGATGAGAAATCAATTTAGTATTTTAAGTAACTAATAGAAAACAGAAATGAGAATTATGTTGTAGTGATTATCATGCAATTTCTGTGAACCTGAGAACATAATGTATTAATGAATTCCTTAAATAAAAAAGTAAGCAAATAAATAAAGTGAATCCTTAACAAAGGCAAGATATAAGTAAATAAATAAAATATTTACTTTATAAAAGGAGAGATATCCTGGAGTTTAGCTAAATGAAAAGAAGTGACTAATTATAGGAGGGAGATATTCGGGAAATGAGATCATCTTCCCATTTATACTGAATATTTTAGATTTTCCAAGAGGATCATGAGTTGTTGACAGGTTTTTTTAAGCAAGAAAGGAACTGATAAGAAAATCATTTTAGCTGCTTTGGCAAATGTGTTTCACAAGGTGGGATCAAAAGTGAGTGTGTTTAGAATAATTAGCATTGCTACAGTTCAGAAAAAGATTATGGCAGCTAAATAATGTTTTCTGGCATAAGAAAAGATAAAACCATAAATGGAACAAGGACATAGAATCAATAACAGCTCATTCCTGTCATGGAACTCCGAGACTGACCTAAATCATTGTGGCCAAATATGGTTATGTAAGAAAGTCATCAAGAGGAATAACCATGTAGGTTATTCTTGCAGATAGCTAGGATTTTCCATTATAAACTCATCACATTGATAGGGATTCCAGGGGGCCCTGGATAGGAAAGAAAAGCATAGCAGTAAACACACACACACAATAACTCTCCCAGAGTAATGAGGGAGGGGGTGTTGGATACAAGTGAAATGTATACAATGTTACCTTCAGAATGGACTTCACAGAACCCCATCCACTTATGTCCAAAAAAGGTTACTCCTGATGGGCTCCTGTAGCCTGCCTCAGTAGCATGCACTTTCAGTTTCCTGATTGGTTCATATAGCATGCCTCATTAGCATACACTTTCAGTTCTGTTGTTGGTTGTTATATGCTTCCTGACTGATTGTTATTCTACTTCCCCCATGATTGGTGAAATCTGGATCTGGTTTTCAAAAAGTGGACAGTTAGAGCCACTTTGAGTATGAAAGAGGCAGAACTGGCAAGATTTTTTGATAATTCATCCCTTGGAATCTACCTCCTGACTGTTATAGAAGTTTTCTTTCTTTCAAATAATCTCACTTCCCTCACTGGCCCTGCCACTGGAAATTCCTTTTCTTTGTGAGACAAGAACTAAGATTGCCTTCATTGTCCTGGCACAGCGTTGTGCCTATGATTTTGATTTAAGAGAATAACTTCTTTAAGCAGCAGAATAGCGATAACTCCTTTGGATTCACTACAGAGATTAGTAATTATGCACTGAAATTAACAGAATATGTGTAGAATGCTAAGAGTAGTGATATTAACCCAGAGGATTATGGAAAAAAGCTGATCCCCAACAGTTCCACCTCAAAATCTTCAGCCATTCTCTCTGAGCAATGTAGTTAAGTACTTTCCTATCATTCATAAAATAATTACAAGAATATCATAATTCTGAACTCATCCAGAGTTAAATATAAATTCAATCAGATTTAAGGAGTCAGAAGTTGTTTCCAGAAAATATGATTAAATAGGTATTTTAAAGCAAAATGATATGAAATTCTTCTTTCTTGCAGAAGGAGTGCTTAATATCTTCAGATGTAGTTTGAACAAGCCAGCATTTTCTAAATCCAGAACCCTTTTTAAAATTTCAATAGTTTAAATAATAATAACTGTATCATTAAGTGACCCTCCAACTAAGGAATTTTAAGTGCAGAATTGTGGCTAATCTTCTTTCAAATAGTTTCAATACGTAACTAATCTATACATGTAATGACTGATGTGAGTTTATACAGACCAAAATAAAAATGAACTGTGACCAGGAGCTGAGACATGGTAACTTCTATATTCTCCCAAGGTTCAGCAGGTCGTTTTCACAGTGGATCGGCTTGTTGAGAACCTCACACAACATTGATGTGACTTTCTGACAAATGGAAACTTAATCCCTTTTAATTCCTGGAATATGTTTTCTCTATACCAATTTTTTGTGATATTTTCTAATAAATGTGTATGTGTGATCCATAGCTCCTGAAACTAATCTCTCATTTCCTTGAGATTATCTATTTTTGCATTCCCAAAAGCTTACTTTGGAGTAGATATTCAATAACTCTATGCAAAATAGGATGCTATATATTCTTGTTAGTAACTGGCCAACCTATTGATAAATGACCTTGTCATTTGTGTCTGTAACACACCTAACATCATTTTAAATCATTATACTCATAAAATGACTGACCTCTTGCCTGTTTTATAGTAGGTTTAAAATTTAAAGTGGCAGGATTAAATTCCTCACTCAAAACAATATAAGGAAGGAAAAAGATACTGGTGTGCCAAAAGAACTCATGTAACTGAGAAGAATCAAGCACCAATACCACAGACAATAAAGTTAACGTCATTCAAAAACAGCCTTTAAAAACCACTTTCTTTCCTCTAAGGAAGAAGTCTATAGATGTCTATCTAGAGAACTTCCGAGAATATATTTAAATGGCACACATTATTGAAGACCTTCTTTCAATCTCTATCCTAAAAACACATACTTAAATTATGCAAACAGCAGATCCTCTGCTTAGCACTGTGGTGTCTGTGCATTCACTGGAAAAGCAAGGCAGAGAGTTGACCATTATTTCAAATAACAGCAGCAAAATTAAGTAACCCTGTGGATAAAGAAGGAGTAGGCATGTTCTAAACACCCACATTCTTATTATTTACCTATGTGAAGCCAATGTTTACTGGCATTTCGTCCATCCCCAGAGACTGAAGTTGAGCTATGAAATTTACTTAAAGAATTCATGGCCTGAATTTTGCAAAGCTAGTTCTCAATGAAAGCATTCATTTCCTTAATAACATTGCCTTGTTTGTGAATGCTTTTAAACCTTATTTATTATTCTCTATGGCTTCTCATGTATATTGCTCAGAATAATAAAAATATAAAGCAGATCAAACGAAAGATACACATAAAGCCCCTAAGAGAACAAATTTACTAGAAGACTATAAACAGAAGTAGAAGTGAAGTCAGCTCCAGTATTTTCCTTTTCTTCGTAGCTCATATCCTTTCAGCAACCTAGCCAGTTGTTTCTAGATTCAAAATATATTTTATATTCACTTCCTTCTATCTTCACTGGTACTAGCCTAGTGTATTCCAGGCTGTAATACAGAAAAAATAAATAAAATTAAGCACAAAAGTTATGCTTACAACCTATATTGGATCCTGGAACAGAATAAAACGATAGTGAAAGAATTACTGAAATCTAGATAAGTCCTAGAGTTTAATTAATAATGCTATACCAATGTTAATTTCTTAGTTTTTACAAATATGCCAACATTATGTGAGCAGTTAACATTAGGGGAACCTGGCTGAAGGGTATACAGGAAACTCTCTCTGTATTATCTTTGTCAGTTTTACATGAACTTAAAATTATAACAAACAATTTTTTAAAGGAACAAAAAGCCTAACTGCTTTCTTAGCTGCCATCTTAGTTCCCTTCTGTACACTCAGAGTGATCATTTAATAAGATAAATCTGACTGTGTAATTTAGAGGGATTAAGCAGCTCAGAAAGATAAAAACAACCTGTCAAAGATTACATGGATATTAATAACTGAACCGAGATTCTCACCCGGATCTGACAGATGCAATAGCACCTCAGCATGATGTTCCTGGACGCTTTCTATGATACACTCAGCATTTCTACGAAATAAACCAGTATCTCACAGCGTTACACATTTTCCATATATGATTTACATTTGATCTGATTCAGATCCTTAAGCAATTCATGGTAATAAATATGAGCATGGATACATATCAAACTTATTTTGCCCAAATATGTATCAATCATTTTAATAAAAATTAATTTTCAAACCATGCACATATAACTATTTCTTGCTTTTACATACACACACCCATTATATTGGCCTCAAATACAATTGTAAGTTTCTTTAAATGTTAATGCTTATGCCAATAGACATAGTTCGTAGTTACAAAAGTCTTCAGATTTTAAGTTATGGTCTAAAACATTTTAAAATAACTAAATCCTCAAAGAGTTGTTATAGTATATTAACAAATGTACAAAGAAAATCAGCAATCTCATTTATTCCACATTAGAGACTCTCTAACAATATAAAAATTCTAGATGAATATTAAAAATATCAGTCATTTAATATGTTACTATTCCTCTATGAGCCTATACATCAAAAAACCAGTGACTTGTCTTTAGTTCTATATTCTCTTTCACTCAAATATATGTATTAAGGAGAGATAGGGGCACTCAATAGGTTAATGAACAGAACATATCATCATTTTAAAGACTAATATAATGATTTTTTTCAAGGATAATTTGAAAGTTAAAATAGTCAACAAAGCATACAATGTGTAAATTTTTGAAGCTGTGTGGGAATGGTGGTGAGTAAAGCTTTTAAAGCAGAGGAAAAAAGCAGATACAATTGTTTATATTTGACACATTAGGAATGTTGAATGGCTTCATAGAAATTGATATTAGGAAACACCTGGATTGGAGCCAAGGGTGTGGCTTAGCAGGTAAAGCCCCACCTGCAGTGCCAGTATCCCATATATGGGCACTAATTCAAGTCCCAGCTGCTCCATTTCCAATCCAGCTCTCTGCTATGGCCTGGGAAAGTAGTGGAAGATGGCCCAAGTCCTTGGCCCCTGCACCTGCATGGGATACCTGGAAGAAGCTCCAGGTTCCTGGCTTCAGATAGGCCCAGCTCCAGCCATTGTGGCCATTTGGGGAGTGAACCAGCAGTTGGAAGACCTCTCTCTTGCTCGCTCCCTCTGCCTCTCTGTAACTCTGCCTTTCAAATAAATAAATAAAACTTTAAAAAAAAAAGGAAGAAAATACCATGATTGTTGAAGCACCTTTTGATTATAATATTTTGTCTCCACAACCATTCTCCAGACGTTAAGTGTCACACACATACAGCCTACTGCCAGCGGCTAAGACTTAGGCATAGAGAAATCAATTGTTTATTGCACTCACTACTGGCTATACAGTGTTCAGTTCTTATATGTAATTACATTTTCTTTCAATTTTAGTATATGTGCTGCCAAAGTGAGTGCTATAATTACCTTTTCTTAGTCATTTACTCCTATGAATTTTTAAACATTTATTTAAATATTTAAATATTATTTATTTGAAAGGCAGAGTTACAGGAAGGCAGAAGTGGAAAGAGAGAGAGGTCTTCCATCCACTGGTTTACTCCCAAGATGGCCGCAATGGCTGGAGCTGAGCTGATCTGAAGCCAGGAGTCAGTCCTCTGGGTCTCCAACGAGAGTGCAGAGCTGGATTGGAAGTAGAGCAGCCGGAACTTGAACCAGCACCCGTATAGGATGCTGGTACTGCAGGCAGCGAAATGAGATCTTTACCAATACCAAGTAAATTAGTAGGCCATGAGAATGATGAAAGGAGGGGTTTTTTTTATGTCTTCACCCACAATCCAACTTTCAATGTTCAAAATAGTTCAGTGCCTGGGACTTTCTCAAGGTAGCAGCAGAGGTCTGTGAGATTACTGCAACAGTTACAGTTGCTTTCACCATGATATCTTACAAATCTAGACATTCGAACACATGCTGTAGCAGTGATCACTAGCAGAGATCCCACTCTTTGAACATAAAGCTTCATTCTCTTTGTTTCAAATATTCATTTATTTATTTGAAAGGCAAAGCAGTGGAAAGAGAGGAAGACACACATGGAGAGAAAGAGAGAGAGAGAGAGAGAGAGGGAGGGAGGGAGGGAGGGGGAGAGGGAGGAGAGGAGAGGGGGAGAGGGAGGTTGATTGAGGTCTTTTGTCTGCTGATTCACTCCCCCAAATGCCTGCAATGGCCAATTCTCCACCAAGCTGGTCTCCCACGTGGGTGGCAGGGTCCCAAGCCCTTTGACTATCTGTTGCCTTCCTAGGCACAGTAACAGGAAGCTGGGTAAGATGCTTAGCAGCTGGGACTTGAACCACTACTCTGATATGGGATACTGTCTTTGCTAGCAGCAGCTTAAACCCGGTGCCATAAGGCTAGCCACTTCATTCATTTACTTAGGAAGCAATAGCCAGATCATAAAGACATCCTTCTGAAGTTTAGCATCATTAAACATTCTAGAGTGTAGTAGAAAACTAAAACTATGAAAAACCCATTGAGAATTTGTAAGATGTTCTGTCATAGCTGTGCTCAGTATTAGGACAAGAAAAGCTCCAACAGCCCCAAGTCATTCATTCATAAGGAAAAGAGTTTTTAGCAGTGAGATATAAAACCTGTGTTTATCTCTAGGATCCTCTTTTAACTTGATTTCTATCATACAATAGATACCTCAGCTGAGAAACATGAACACAAGGATGCATTACATGTCACTACAGTCTTTTTCTATCTAGTCTTGCTTATAATAGCAGAAAGCAGAGAAAATCTAAATCCTTATAACAAACACTTAAATAAGTTCATGGTTTCTGAGTTTGTTTTTCATCTTTTTCCTTTGTTTCTTTTGTTTTGGTCATTCATGCAATGAACATCACTCATAAGAAATAATTTTGACTCAGAGCAAAATCTGCATACTGTCATGATAGCATATTCTCCACTCTGAAATAATTCTGACCACACTGCTATCCACAACTCTAAACAATCAAACAAAACGGAACATCTTAGTATGCAATAAAAACTACTTTTCATGTTTTGTAGATATCAGCACTCTATAAAACTCCAATAAAACTTATAGTTTGACTATGAGTGTTTTTAAGGTATCTAAAAACTTTTCCTGTGAGTTATTAATTATCACCACATCTGCTCTCGGTATAACATGTTTTACACAGCTGGTTATTTAGAAGAATTTAAGTTAAAATATCTACTAAGATTTTACAGAGGGTTAATATATAAAACAATTCATGTGTCATTTTCATAGTTTTTATAAGTTGTATACTAACCTTTTTATGAATTTTATCATTTTTATTCATGGAAATGTTAATAAGATTGGGATATTGATACATGTATACACATTTATAAATATTTTATCTTAAAATCCCAATATGCTAAATCATCTCAAAGATAGTATTTCCAGATTTTGATTTTATACATGCCTACTTTATGTTTGAAGGATGTGTTATCCTTATATTCCTGATTCTATTAAGTATCAAGATATACTTTATGGTACATTTTTTACATGTTTGACTATATGCCATTTATTTGCTTTGACAACAGTTGAAAATCCTGCAATCCATTTTGCACAGTGTGTTGCTAAATGACTTCTAAAATAATTAAATTATACTCAAAATGTACTAAAATATGCAAATATACGGTTTAGGATCACTTTTTTCTCTAATAGGATTAGCATTCAATCACAAGTATACTTCAAAGACAACATAAAATGCCAACAAGGTTATATAACTTTAACACAAAGTCACATTAAGACAGCTATGGTATAGGACCACAAGGACAAGCATTCACAAACCAGCTCTAAATTTTCATATTGATACCCATACTTTAAATAAAATAAGTGCTCATAGTGTATATAAAAATAACAAGGTATGACTTTGCTGTCTTATCTTCCTTAAATGTTTTTTATTGTGCTAAATTCACAATTAAATAAACTCTAGTTGATGTTTGTAGCCTTCAGTAAGATGGAAGGGAGTGTGATCATAGTAATATTTCAAGAAAAGAAACACAATATGTGTTCTCTGATTGGTGGTAACTAACATATAGGGCACAAAAATGTAATTTGTATGAATAAAATCGACATCTTGATATTTAATTTATGTTTATAGCCCTTGTCTATACTCCTGAGGAACAGTGGTCTTTCTACATACTACTTGTTGAATTCTTTGTATAGTGGAGGATTAAGCTTGTGATTACAAAGTAAACTGAAAGTATGTTGTCACAAATATTAAAAGATAAGAAGGGAAGGAGGAGGGAGAACTAGAAGCATTGTTCTGTTCTTAAAACTGTAAATATATAATACCTGAAATTTGTTCCCTTTATACAAATGAATTTAAAATAAAATTTTAAAACATTCAAACTTCAGTAAAAACATACTTTTTTAAAAGATCTTACACTACCTAACTGAAAATTTGGTTTGATATGCACTAAAATGGGAAATTGGAAGACATACAGTTATATATTCATCCACAGGATCACTCATACAAGCTTTTGTTCATCATCTATTCTTTCTTCACCTTTGTTCACAACAGGGTCAGAATTTGAAATAAAGTAATAGAGTTAGCAATATTATCTCACTCCCATTGTGAAATTCTTGTATATTTTGGTTGAATAGAAGATACAAAAATTATTGAGACTGCTCAGTTCTCTAAAGAAAGGTGATATGTTTAGTACTCGTAAGTGTTCCCCGCTTTATTTTAATACTCTTGGCCAGATTAACACTCTGGTATAATTTCCAGCGAAGTGTTAGAACTGCTAAGGAATCATCATAAAAACATCAACAGACCTACTAAACTATCACAGTTTTTTGTAAACATTGAACCAACAAACCAAAATCTTCAGGAGTACCATTTTTTATTCTGTTTGCAATGCCCCTTTCTCTGCTTTGCCTGCTCCAGAGGAAGATACAGCTGAGCTCTACACATCTGTACTCTCTTTCCTCCTTCCTCAAGGTCTCCCTCTCTTCCTTTCTTTTCTCCATTACTTTCTTCCTAGAAAAAGGCTCATATTATTCAATGTTCTTCAATCTCGATTTCTTGAGTTTAGTGTGTGTATTATTAATAAAGTTAAGGAAAGTAAAAGAAATCATTAGATTACCATACTGTTACACTTCTTACTATCTCTCTTGCACACCAAACTCCTTCATGTTTATCATTTCTACCAGAAGACTGACAACTTTTGTAAGAACCTATCATCCACACAAATTTTAAAACTTTGTTCATTCATTTATTAAGCAAATGTTCCTCTAGTGTCTGGTACTACTAAGGCTCTGTGTTGGAAACAACAGGAAGGCAATACTGTGACTATTCTAGAAACAAGATTGATGAAACCTGGGATTTTGATGATAATATATTGCCCAAAGCTGTGTAAAATATGGGTTACACCATGGACTACAAAACACCTTTAAGACAGTCTGTGCTCTCAAGTGCTTACAGTATAATTGAAAAGCCAGAATTCTTGGCGCAGAGAGACAAAATGACTGAAGGAACACTTAGGATAAAATATTCCAACATACCCAAATCAGCAAAGTGTAAACAATGTCCATGAATCTTTGAGAAAATTCCAAACTTTTAGTTTACTGTATCAGGAAAGGGCTGTTGAATGAAGGAAATTTGGACTTTAATTTTGATGCCCCTCAAAGTATGTATTTTCAGAAAATAAAATATCCACAGTGATCTGGGCAAAATAAGAGTGAACAAATTGCAAATTCTAAAAGATAAAATTCTGAGAGATGGGTTGGTTTGTGGCCAGACTCTTGCAGAGAACAGTATTCCACAAAGAAGCTGATGAATTGATATATCAAAGTACTTCAGAAGTTTCTGTCCATTTGACCACGCATTATCTTCTCTGTCTCTTCATTTTCTGTTCGCAACATTTCTTTCCATTATTCTGTGTTGATCCTAACAGTGGAAATAAGAGTGAAGCTGTGTGTATTACAGTTAGGTTAAGCAGAGTATAGTTTTCAGAAAAGTTCCCCAAGAATCAATATCTTTACCCTCTCTTCTTTGAATTAGGGCACAATGATTAATATGCTAACTCATGTTTTTGAAATGGGGTGGGAGTAGTGAACAGAGTATCTCAGAACTGCTTAGCCATGCTTAAATTTAAATGAAAACTGATTAAATATCAAACTCAAGTGTAGTCATTTAACAAATTAAACATTACTGGTTCAACATTCTACACTACAGCTTACCAACATTGTCCTAAGTGCAACACTGTATGATGCAAATTGTCACATATTTGATTAAAATGCTGTTAAATAAAATACATATGTGTGAATATACATAGCCACAATTCCTTTGAGCAAGTGCTCAGCTATAAGTTTTACACATGCACAAAGAAAGAAGAGTATATGGTCCAAATTAAGAAGCTTTTTCAAATAGTTTATACTGGTAAAATTCAAATTATAAACAGAAATAGAGAATGATATTATAGTTAATGAGAAATTCTTCGAAATATGTATATCTGGATTTGAGATAGTCATAGTCTAGAATATACTACCTGATAAATCATTTAAATATACATGGTTTTCTTAAATAAACATTAATAATTGCTTTTGTTCCTTAAATGCATTCTGGAATGGGGGAGAAAGACAAAGTAATATCAAAATGTCCCCAAAATTAATTGTTATAATGAAGAGTTCATTCAATTCATGAGGTGTTCTTATTTATGCAGGGAAACAATTTTTTTAAGAAAAAAAATAAGTGTTAATAAAGGCACATGTCTGTACCATGGACAATGCTAACTGGTTTAGGATGCATTGTTACCTCAGTTTATCTTAGTTATTTTTGTCATTAAAAATTAATTATAATTCAAATTTAGGAGTATAGTTTAGTTACTGTTAAAGGTTTTAATGTCCAGTTAGTGTGGCACAACATGGTAATTGAAGTGCCTCAGAACTACACTGGCAGATACAGTGGACCTATTATGAGACATAAAGTCTTCCACAGAGAGAAATCAAAATTAATATGAAAGCCTAGCTCAGACTTTCTCCATTAAGCTTTTATCAAGTCTTCAGAAAGGGAGAGCATTTTCATTTCTTCCCATTTTCTGTCCATTGCTCTTTTTGTTAAAGGTTCCCTGAAGAAAAAATGAGATTTATGGACCTGGTTATTCCACAGAGAGATTACTTATTCCCATAATTAACATTTCTCACTCACTTCCCTTTTTACAGCCAGCTAGAATACAAAAAAGGAACTATCAATTTGAAACAGAGGAACATATTTCAATTTTTTGAATCTAAATCTGGAAAAGAGGAACACAAGCAGAAAAAGAAATCCCCACTCAATTTAATACTATAAAATACCCAAATTAGATAGAACTACAAGTTTTCTTTTTTTCCCCCAAATAATATGTCTTTTTGTGTGGTTAAATTTTTTTTCAAAGACTATCTTTAACAAACTTATTTTTAGTATAAAGTTAGTTATTACAACCCCCCCCCCCCAAAAAAAACAAAAAACAAACAAAAAAAAAAGGTGGATGATGGTGAGGGAGGGCTTTTAAGATAAATTGTTTTACTAGAATCCCATTAAAAAAAATCCTCAATTCAAAGTAACAATGTAACACCTGGATGGTCCAAATTTAAAGAAATGATGTGTGGATTCTAGTCAAAGGCAACTATTTTTATATAAATATATTGCATTGAAGTTTTAATCTTAATTAAATCAATATTTTGGATTCCATGGAAAAGATAAATGGAACACCAGATGAGAAAAATCAAGTCTGTAAGATTTTAAAACTAGGTTTTATATTTTAAAAACATTTGCTTATTGTTGATTTACACAAATTGATCTAGCATTGAGATTCTGCTTTTTTGTTTTTTATTTTACCAGACTTAGAAATGTTTCCACGAGGAGGAGAGATTTGTTGAATTATTTTCTTAACTGAGGTACAAAGATAAGTGAATAGGATATTTTGTCATCAGATGTGAAGACACTCATCAATCCCTGATCTTGCCTTGGCACCTAACTTGAGCTCACTGAATCTGTCATTAGTCAGAAGAATATCTTGGTAGAGTCAGAAACAGAAGTAGGAGCTGTGCTTTCAGCAGGCAGTGGTGAAAGGAGTCAGGTCTGAAGAGAGAAGAGCACTTCTTCCCATCTTCCCACACAATCGGAGGACATCTTTGTTTTAGCGTCTCTCTTCAGAGCTAACATTTGTCATTTCCAGGAAATGGAAGTGCTCTTGTTTTCAAGCTACTAAAAATCATGATATAGTGTTCTATCATTCAAACGAACTCTAAACCTGTAACAATAGTTCCATCTTCACATATAATAGAGCATTATACAGATAATTTAGTGCCTTTCCTTAATTAGGGCACAGTATACTAATATTTATAATTTAATTAAAATATTCAGATTATCTTTACATGATCATTAGCACATTTTTATGAAACTTGTTCAGTTTTGATATAATCTAATACCCTGTAAACTCTATCACTCACTGCATTACTCAAAAACAAGTAGATAGACTAAATACACTAAAAAAAAAAAAAAAAAAAAAAACCTTTGATTAAGTATATTGAGTCTCTTTGTTACTGAATGGTAATGAAGACAGTTTTTATTTTTTTATGAATGTTTATCATGTTTTAATGTTTAAAGTTATTCTAGGGGTTGGGTCCAACCATAAATTTATTATAATGTCTCTTTAGCTATGTGTCTTTCAGGTTCATCATAAATACTATTTCCTGGGGCCAGCTCCGTGGCGCAGTATGTTAATCCTCTGCCTGTGGTGCCAGCATCCTGTATAGTCACAGGTTCCAGTCCCAGCTGCTCCTCTTCCAATCCAGCTCTCTACTGTGGCCCAGGAAAGCAGTGGAAGATGGCCCAAGTGCTTGAGCCCCTGCACCCGCAAGGGAGAAGAAGCATCTGGCTTCCGGCTTTCGATCGGCACAGCTCCAGCTATTGTGGCCACTTGGAGAGTGAAGCAATGGACGGAAGATTTTCTCTCTGTCTCTCCCTTTCACTGTCTGTAACTCTACCTCTCAAATAAATAAATAAAATCTTTAAAAAAATATTATTTCCTTTAAGAATTTAGACACTGAAAAATCATCTGTATGAGTATAATAGAAGGCAAATGATATATTTTCTCAAAATTAAACATATTAGTCTCAAGACCAAATGTTATCAGAAGAAGCTGGTTAGAGCATTACCTCTTCAAGACCAGCAACTCCTGTTGTTTACCTGCATTCCTGATAAGAAAAAGCTGCCCCTTCTACTCAGATTCCATTTACATTTATGCATGCCACAAATGGTGAGCTCTGCTTATTCCTAAGCATTTTAAATTACAGGGGATATTAAAAGAAACAAAATGGGATGATGAATATCTTAACACTGGTTCTTCACTTTTCACAATTCAACTTCAATATTTCACTTTTTCTAAATATGTAGATAAATTACAAAGGTCTTATCTCATCAATACATCTATTAAAATTGTTTTTACTTATAAAATCTATTCTAGAAATACAGAAATGAAAGAAAAAAGTATTTGATTTTCATTTGACTTAAGTTGCATTCTTGTAAGAATGGGGTCCCTTTACCATGAAGGTTTAACTTGAATAAATCACAATGTGATGGAGATTTGCCCTCTTTGTTAAACAACAAAAAGAAACAGAATGGCAGATAAAAGAACTTTTAAATTCAGAAGTATTCATTACAGCATTACTTTTTACAGGTAAATATTCTCAAAATGAAAACTCATAATTTCATCCAGCCTCACTTGAGGGGTATCTAGACAGGAAAAATAAATGCAGAAAATGGAAAGTGTTATACATGTAATAAAAATGCACACTATACACAGAATTCAGCATCTGTAAGTTATATACATGTATATACACTGTATATACATATATAATAGTGCTGTATATACACACACGATTGCCCAATGACACATGTGTTATTGCTCCTCTTACTTTTAAAAGGCCTATCGCATATTAAACAAAACACATATATGGTAAATTTAATGATATCATTTAAGTTCTGTTCACCTGAATTTTCAGAGTTGAGGGTTTTGAGCTAATTTATCAACGTCTAAATTCAAATTAAACCAGCTCAAATCACATAAGATGAAGTGTCCTTTTATTATCATTTCCTCTCACATTATCTTGATGCTATAATAATACACCTCTCATCTTTTGAAGCATCTCCTTGCTTTCTTTGTCATAGTCATTTCACAAAAGTGCAACCTTTCTTGGCTTAGACAACAAAATTGCAAAATGATGGGACTGCACAAATAATCACTTTGCACTAAATGAATAAAAATGCTTTGCAGTGGTTAAAGACGAGTCCTTTTGTTCTATGTCACATTATGAATTTTTATCATCCTAAACACAAACATTATTTTCAGATATCAAGGGTTTAAAATCAACATTCATAGGTAAGAAAAAATAAAAATAACAACTTCCAAACTCAGTCATTAAAGTTGCCTTGCAATCTCTCTCTCTGAACCTTTTATTAAAATATGGTATTCATCATCCTTACTTCTTAACTATTTTGCAATTAGATGAAATAAGATAACTTTCTAAATAAAAATATAAAGGCATACACATAAATAATACCATATATGATATATAACATGTTAAACTATTACTGAATTAAACTGATAGTTCATTTTCAATTATTTTTCACTAACCATGTTATAGATTAAGGGATATTTCAATATGTTTATTATTTCCAGTATTATTACTATCATTAGTAATAAAAATAGCAATGAGTAATAGCAAATATATGTAAGATTTGGTACTGCTTCAATCAAATCGACTAACAACTATGAAGTTCATTAGTGATCTATTTTTTTCTTAAAAAAATATTTTACTGTAGCAAAACATAAAATAGATCCTAACCATAGTACCTATATACCATGATATTTCATGAAAACACATCAGGAATTATAAATTAAAGCTAATTTAAGTAATTTTAATGCACAGCTAAAATAGGTGGTTTGATCAGGGGGTAGAAATCTCCCTGGAAGAAAAAATTATCTCCTTGAGTAGAAAATTCCACTCTCATATAAATTTATTTTCATCAAATTTATTCCTTATTCAAGGGAGAAATTTCTAGCTCTGTTTAAGACAAGATAGTCTCTCTATTTTATATATGAATTTAAGCATCATTATTATCAAGTTATATTGCAAATTAATAAGGTTTGTGGAGACTCATCTTTCAAATGTTGGAAGCATCAGGGTCTTTGTCTTTCAGGGATCACACTTTATCTTGATTGGTGCAATAAGCCATGTTATGGTGATGGTGTTCAGCAGTATCTGGCTTTGCACGCTGAATTTTTACTGGATACATGCTTTCTACCATTCACCAAAATGTTTTGATTGGAAGAAATGGAAGCATGATAAATTGAGATTCCAAAATTTAGGTTCCCAAACACTTTGGGGAAAGTACTGAGTTTCTGTGCCTTACAAAAAGAAATTCGTGGAGGAGGGAGACGATTGGAAAGAATGAGAAAGGCAAAACAACAGATGGGGAAAAGGTGACTTGCAAAGTAAAATCAAGAAGAAGAAGAATATAGAAAAAAACAACAAAAAAGGAATGACACCTATTTAATCATGGAACTGACTTTCTGGTATAAGAAGAGCTTTACTTAAATATTGTACAAAAAATTAGAGAGTGAATCATATTCATGGGATCTTTTCTGTTCTCTAACATACTTCAAATAATAGAGACAAAGTTATAGGTACAACATGTCCGCAAGGGAGCAGTGAAATTTCAGAGTTTTATATTGTTGCCTTGAGTTTTTTATTAGTTTGAGTACCTGTGTTGGTACTTACATGAAAATTTCAGGATATATATAGAGTATGTTCTTCTAGACATTTATGGGCTTGTTTTAAGTACAGTGCCTTAGTGTATCAACCACAGACCTTTAGAAGCTGCTATTCTAATTCCTTGTGGGGAAAAATGTGATGTAAGGCATCAGTGACTTGTGATGAATTACATTCAACACATAATGACAATTTCTAAGGGCAGTTGGAGGAAACACTAGTTAAAAACACTGGCCTCCCTGCGCAAGGCTGCAGCGCTGTTGGTGGATCATTGGAGCTCTGCTGCCCTCTGCTGGCTGAATTTATGACTGCCTCAAAGCTCTCCAGTTTCTTTTGAACAAAATACTGGCACCTAAAAAAAAAAAATCCAATGTCTTTGGTTTTGTTCACATGGAAATAGATAATAACTTGGATTATTGTCAGATTAATTTTGTAGCATAACCTTACTGTCCAAAAAGGAAACCTCATTCGGCATCCCCTTAGATCAAGCATTCTGGGGCCAGTTGTAGTGAGTGGTTAGAAAAACAAAACAAAACAAAACAAAACAAAACGAAACAAAAAAATGAAAACAAAAAATGGTAGCCAAATATAGCACTGACAACTTCCACAGATAATGGGATTCTGAAAGTTGAACTGGCTCCGAGACCTTTGATTGGGTGCTATGTGTACCTGTGCGTAGGTAAGAGTATATATGTCTGATTTTAGTGCCTAGCTTTCCAAGAATAACAAGTTCACCTTTCTTTTCCTCTATGTCATTTACTATCTGGAAATGCATAAATCCTTGAATCCATTCTCCTGATAATTCTGTAGTTTTTAGCCATGTAGTTAATTTCCCCCAAATGCATCCTACCTTGCGAACGATGCGTCATTGGGATACTAAGTTTGAAATTCACAATCCAAGAAAAAGAAGTGAACTATAAATCAGATTTCATTAAGCCCTAATTGTATCCTAGCATGGGATGGGGGTAATGGATTATAAGACTTATCAACATCACAGTGAATCAAACTTGTTAATAAATTAGTTTTCTGTATAACAAATAAAAGAAATATATTTGTAAGATGGGAGCACGAAAGGCATGGCATAGCTGAAGTTTAAGGTTCAAGCTTTGTATCCTCTATATATAATATATTATGTTTTTCAAAAACTTTTTATTAGGAAAGCTATACCAGACGCATAATCACTATACAATGATTAAACATTACCTTTACAATTTATAATCACTGAAATTACAGAATAAATATATGCACATTTCTTTTGAATCTTTGTGTGTGTGAGAGAAAACATTAAAAGTGCTTCCTACAAAGCTGTTAGTGATATATACCCAGTTGCTTTTTAATTTTTTAATATTATATATATATATAAGAAAGTGCACATGTTCTCCAAAAAATATTGGTGTCAGGATGAAGTGTCACAAAGAGGGTACTTATCCCTAGGCGTCTGTCTCCAGCTGTTAAACCACCAGGCCTTCACTTCAGTAGGATCCAGCCTCGAATGTGACTTTTCCAGGGTGGTAGGAGAGATGCTGTGAGCTGTACACTAGGGAAGAAGGGCAGGTGAAACTCCAGAGAGGAGAGAAATGTATCAAACCCGAACTAAGTAGTTTGGGTTGAATGGACGTGGTGTGTGTGTGTGCATGTGTGTGTGTGTGTGTTGGTGTGTGTGTACCTGTAAGAGCAGAAAGAGGACCTAACTGTGCAAGGACCTGTGGGCTGAGTATGTGCGTGAGAGACAAGAATGAGTGAGAACATTCGAGCAAGACCCGCCCCCCCTCCCCGTCTTGCAGTTTCCAGGCATGCAGCAAACTGCATTGTTCATACATGTACAGAATCTGTGCCATGATGGGAAGAGGAAAGAAAGCCACAAACGTCAATTCCCCCCTCCCTTTTGAACAAAATTCTAACTAAAGAAAAAAGTTATTGAAAATAAAAAGACACTTTGAATTTTACTGAATTAGGATCAATAGAACGATCCCCAGTATACCTTATACATGGCACAGTCAAAGTCTTAAGTTTCAGTATAAAAAAATAATGGTAACATTTGCTGGCAAAAGTCTGCGAAGGCACTTCATTGATTAATGATCTGAGTGTGGCCCTTCCTCCAAATCACATCTGAGAAGGGAGAGCATACATCTGTGTCTCGAATTGTCATGCGATGTCAGTCCTGTTCAGGACAGGAAAGATGGTGAGGATGGAGTTACTGGGACAAATGAAAGGGAGCGAGGGGTAGATTTATTTTCCTTTTCCTTTCCAAAAAAAAAGAAAAAAAAAAAAAGCACTAATTTATTTTCAGCTTTCCGTTAGAACCTGTATGTTGTCTTCTCTAGGACTTCGAGGTAATCCGGCTTGGTTTGAAGTTTGGCCCTTAACTCGAGGTAATCGCTTTTTTGGGTTTGGTGGTCTGTGAAGCCCTTTCCAGCTGAGAAGAGAAGGGTTTCTTTGAGCCTGGCGTCCTGCTGTAAGTCTGGGTATTGCATGCCAGGAGGGTGGACGTGCAGTTCCTTTAATTTGGGCACTGTGCCATAAAGGCAGTCCACGAATCCCACCGTGCAGGGGGCTGGCTGTGGCCTATCTCGGTCTAGTAGCATACTGCCACCACCACAGCCTCCCCCTGGAGGAAACAGCACCACCCCGCCGTTCTTCTCATGGTGGCGGAATCCAGCCAAGTCTCCCCCGGACCCCCCGACCACCCCTGAAACCCCACCGACTGCCGGGTGGTGAGGGTGAGGGTGATGGTGATTCACCGTCACTATGGTGTTTAGCTGGGAGCTGGACACGGCCAGGGCCCACTCCTTCTCTTTCTCCAGCAAGGTCCGGTAGTTGCTGTGGTTCTCCTTGGGTGTCTCAGCAAATTGCTCACTTCCTAGGAGAACCTCACCCATTCCCGGTGGTTGTGTCCCAGGGCCCCCACGCTCCGCGCCCCCTGCTTCCTGGCCCGATGATACGGCCACTTCTTCCTCCTCGCGAGGCTTATAGATGGGGTTGTTGCACATCTGGGTAACTGGATGCGGGATGTACTCATACACATGCCCCACAGGAGGGGCCTTTTCTGGGGAGGAAAGCGTTGGTCGACCTCCACCTCCATTTCCACCACCACCACCGCCTCCACCATCCTCGAATAGCCGGTGGCATTGCATCTGGATGCCAGTGAGGTCCACGCCTTCCTGCCGCTTACTTCTAAAGGGCAGCTTCTTCCGTCGCCGGCGGAGCACATAGGCAAAGAGGCCTGCAGCGACAAAGACTGCGGAGAAAAACAGAACCAGCAGGCTGAGGATCAATACGGAAAGCGGCACAGGGCCCCCAGGGGGTGAGAACTCATAAGGTGATGCACTTGTTGGCCCCCCAACAAGGTGAGAATCTCCAGGCTGGGCTGGGGATGCCCCAGCTGGTGCAACATGCAGCATCTCTGGGCAGAGAACTTCCAGCTCAATAGTACGCACATCACGGTGGGTGAGGTTCTCAGGGCTCCTGCAAAGCACATCACCTACCACGCTGACTGAGCTGATGGTTTCAATCCACTGTTTAAAGGGCACCAGGTCACAAGTGCAATCCCAAGGATTCTCATTGAGGTCTATCTGGACAATGGCATTCAAGTGTTCCAGGACGCCAGCCACAGGAAGGTAGAGGAAGTAGTTCTTCCTCAAGTTGAGCCGGGCCAGGGATGTGCCTGCAAAGGCATCCGTTGGAAGGGTCCTCAACAAGTTGTTATTGAGGAACAGCAGTTTCAAGTTGGGCATGAGGCTGAAGGCCGCAGGCTGGATTTCTCGTATGACATTGAACTCAAAGTACAAGTAGTGCAAACTCTGTAGGCCTCGGAACATGCCCGGTGTCAGCTTCTCTATGTCATTGCCATTGAGAAAGAGGCTCTTTAGGTTGGGAAGGTTGATGAAGGCCCCATCCTGGACATAAGAAATACGATTGTTTCCCAGATGCAAGAGATCCAAGGAAGAAAAATTCCAAAAATCAGAACGGTATATTTTCTGTATGAGATTGCTGCTCAGGTACAGTTTCTTGGCATTCAATGGCCTTGGAAGAAGTTCAGAAATGTTATTAAATCCTCGTTCTTTGCAGTTGACAGTCAAACCAAGGTCATTGATGTGCAAATTACAGGTACACCCAGTAGGACATATAATGGGAATTGGTGGTCTGGTCTGATAAGGTGCAATGGGAGGTTGGTTTGGACCAGGATATAAAGCTTGGGATGTGGAGGGTGGTCTTGGTGTTCGGGGTTGTTTGGTGGGCTTAGGCTGTTTATTTGAGGACTTGTATTCAACAGAAGAAGCAGTAAAATGCACAGAGGACAACATGGAAGAGGGCTTAGTTGGCCATGCATTCTCCTTGCTTGATGTCAAGTGGGGGATACCCAAACTAGCCTCCACCTCAGAGTCAGACAGCAAGGGACACAGTTCTGTCTTCTTGATTTCTCGAAGGTCCTTCCCATGGAAATGGAAAGGTGTCTCACAGGTGATGTCCCCCACCAGGGCAGTGTAAGGAATGCGTTCCAGCCAGCTCTTCAGCTGTACAATCTCACAGGTACAGTTCCAAGGATTTTCTTCCAGCTGGAGCTCCATGAGGCTTCTGCCAATGTGATCTAGCATTCCTCGGTAAAAGAGAACCTTCAACCTGTTCCCACGTAGATCCAAATGCGTTAAAGAGACAGCTTTAAATAAGTTTGTTGGGAGCATGGGGATGAGATTATCATTTAGAATGAGAACCCTCAGCTTACTTAGGTTACGAAATGCCCCACTTTCTATACGTTTAATGACATTGTAATCTGCCTGCAGATATTCCAGACTTTCCAAGCCAAGAAAGGTGTCATTTCTGAAGACATCTAATTTGTTCTCATGTAGATACAGCCTCTTTAAAATCTTAAGACCATTGAAAGCTCCTGTCTGAATGTCCTGCAATGCATTGTTCCCAAGGTTAATGGACACGGCATTATTTAAATGAAGAAAACTGTTGGTGTATAATTTCCTCATTGAATTCCTCTGCAGATACAGTTTGAAAGGTCTTGACCAGAACTCTGTGATCTGACTAATATTTGTAAATCCTTTACTGTCACAATGTATATGAAAGAGGCTTTCTTTAACTTCACAGTAGCATGGATCAAAACAGGGCTCATCTATTTCCTCTGAGTCCTCTATCAGGGGAATCGGGGTAGTCCATCCTAGAGCAATTGTGCTTAGAAGAATTATCCACAACATCCTCCCTCTGTGAAGCATCTCAGCTACGGACGGTTTCATCATTCGTGGTTGATTACAAAACTGCAACAGAAATAAAGATGCAGATATTTAGCTTGCAGCCATATGTACTATTTTAATTATCTCCTATATGTGAGGCTTTTTAAGAACATTATCAAAATAAGAAGTTGTGAAACTGACATTCAAAATGAGTTAGCAACATGCTTAATGTTTACAGTGTGTGCTATATTTTAATTTGCGATACATTGAAATATTGAACCGATGCAATGACAGTTTCCAGAGCCAAGCCATATTTGGTAAGTGGCATATCACATGAATAAAAAAAGTTTGTATTACCTCTTATTGAAAATAATAAGATTAGTATAGAGTGGCACCTTTTGGACATAAGGAAACCCAGTAATACTGGGAATAATTTGGTCATTACACTTGATTGATTGTTAAAGTCACATTGGCACTGCCCATTATAAAATTGGAATTTTGATAGGGGAAAAAGATGTTTCTAAAATTATAGGCTTCTACTGCTAAAAAGATATACCCCAAAGTTATTAGAGAGTATGATGAAATTGGAACTTATTACTCAACATCAGTTGCTGAGATGTGTGAAATGATTGGCATCCCCCAAAATTTAAGAATTCTTTTAAGAAGTGAGTGATCATGATAAATGCAATTTCAGTGTATGGTCGTAACACTCTATGCCCCTCTCCCTTTGGCCCAAGCACAGATTATTGGCCTGTCCTTTAATTAGATAACTTCTACATATTTGTGTCATTTGCCAATTTAAATCTTTTACCAGTGATTAGTCCTTGTGAAGAATGTGTCCATGCAACTGTCAGAGCTAAAGATAGTGACTCCTAAGGGATGCTGTGTCTGGGAATGTCTGAATTAAAACATTCTTGGAGCTTAGTTTGGAATGACCAATGCAGAAACCTGTAAAAAGTTGGAAAAGCAGGAGACTGGTTTAGGAGGGGTGGGTGGTTAAAGGTAAGAGAGGATGGAAACCTCAATTCTTACCTGCTGATAAATAAACTATCATATGAAATATATTTCAGAAGAAGACATCATTCTTTTTCAATCGGAAGAAACAGATGCAGTGCACTCTTCTACATACAGAACCTTCCTCCATGGCTCTCTTTCCTTGACTAATATCATCAGTATATAAAAATGTGCACATAAATAAATTATAAGAATGCAGTTTTATTAGATTATCCTTCCTGAGTCACTGAAATATCAATCAAAATTGAATGACTGATTTTAATCAATAAAAATAAACCGGAGCTTCAGGCATACATTTTCTCCCTTCACAGATACCTATATCAAAGCAGTATTTTACTAACCCTCCAACTTAAAACACAATGATGTAATTTATAGAGAAAATGAAAAGAATAAATCTTCACATTCAACTTGCATATAATTTACACAGCTGTAAGGAAAAGAGAAACCATGAGAAAGCAAAGAGAAATATGCCTCAGGCATGCAATACTCAATTTTTAGAAACAATTAAATGAAAAAGAGAGATAGAGAGAAACAAGGCAGACCAGGGTACATTGCAGCACCAGTTAGTCTTCCCTGTCTCCCTTATAAAATATTAAAATCTACTTAAGCTCTTTCATCTTCACCACTCTTTTCTTAAATGTTTTTCTTGTTTTTTGTTTTTTTTTTTTTTGTTTTTTTTTTTTGTTTTTTTTTTTTTTTTTACTACCCTGAGGTTTTGGAAAGATAGGCTCCAGATGTCTTTGACTTACCCATTTTGCAGATTTTTTTTTTTAGCATTGAACAATGAAAAGAGGGGTAAAGCTTGAGTTTAAGAATTCTATCTCTTTCCCTCTCCCGCCCCTCCTCTTGCTGAAACTGAAGCAAAGGGAGCTGGGGTTGGGGGGAGACTAAGAGGGGGAAAAAGGCCAGTTAGAGACGTGCCAGGAATGCAATGTGCTCCTCAATGGGCTTCTTTAGGATGCAGAACTGCTGCTTGGCACACTCAATAGGGGAGGGAGAAGGGGCTGCGGGCTTCCAGCTTTGCTGCTGCTGCTGCTGCTGCTGCTGCCGCCGCCGCTGCCGCCGCCTCCGCGGTGGCTGCTCTATGGGCACCAGCAGCACATCATTGGGCACTGGGAGGAAAGGTGGGAAGAAGGCAGGGAGGAAGGAAGGAGCAGAATCTTGGACTTCTCTCACCCGGGATTTTTCTTTCTTTTCCTTTTCTTTTCTCTTTTTAAATTTTAATATGTGCTGTAACCCTGGAGCCAGCTTTCCACGTCATGAAAAAGAGCTCCAAGCAGGGGAACGCGCTTAGCATGGGGTCGGGAGCGAGCACTAGGAAGCCCTGACTATTGAGTTGTGTGTGCCTGTGTGTGTGTGTGTGTGTTTGTGCGAGCATGTGTGTGCGCGCGTGCGTTTCAGGGCAAGGAAAAGAAGTGGAGGAGTCTAAGTGACAAATTGGCGAAATAAGAAACAAGAGTGAACTGGTAAGAGATGAACCCAGGAAACATTCCTTTGCTGGGGGAGGTGGAGATGAGGTTGTTTCCCCTTTCTTCCCTTTTATTTCCTCTCTTCTGCTCTGCTCTTCTCGTCTCCTCTCGTCTCCTCTCTTCTCCTCTCGTCTACTCTCTTCTCCTCTCCTTTCCTCTCCTCTCCTCTCCTCTCCTCTCCTCTCCTCTCCTCTCCTCTCCTCTTTTCATCTCTCTTCTCCTCTCTTCTCTCTTCCTTTTTTCTTTCAAGGAAACCAATCCCTTAGATGATGTGATCCTCTTCTCTGTAGCACAGATGGTTAGGAAAGTGAATTTATTCCTAAGAATTATCCATTTTACAGCACACATCCCCTCCAAAGGTGAGGGTGAGGGGGGAATCCAGGTCCCCAGGGCAAAAGTGCTGAATCTGGCTGATTCTGTTTGAATTCTGTTTGAATTGTCCAGAGTAACAGCCCAGGCAGCCTGAGCAACTTGGACTGAGTTTCTCCTGCATTTTGCTTCGATCCCTTTGCACCAGGAATCCTTTTGTTGTGCTGCAGCTCAAAGCCCTTGATTTACCCTGAATTTAACAGCCATGTGTTTTCTTCCACCCTTTTAAAACCAAAGCCATGGCTCTGGGAGATGCAGACCACTTGGGTAACGGCCGGCACACTTCACTTCCTTCCATCTGCAAAACCCTCACAGAGGAGAGCGAGTGCAGGATTTCAGGATTTGGATTCTTTTTATTTTTCTTTCTTTCTTTTAAAAATCCAAATATTTATCTGTGATATTTTTGGAAACGGGGTGGTAGGGAGCAGTAGAGTGGGCTAGATTGGAGGAAGGTGTTGATATGTAGAAGAACCACCAGGTCATAGTTGGCAGGAAACCTCAAAAAGGAATTTTAAAAGGCTCAAGTGATTCTACAGTCCTATCTGATGAGAGGAAATGCTGCTGAGGGGGAAACTGAGGAGAGCCAAGTGTGCAGATGAGGTGCCTAGCTAGCTGGAATTGTGTGTGGCTGATGCATACCTCCCTCACCCCAGCATACACCAATCCTATCATCAACCCAAGGGGAGAGGGGAGGGGAGGGACTTCCTGGTCACTAAAGAACTAGATTGAACCTCAGTTGCCCAAAGGGATCAGAGTTAGTAGGTCGTCGTGACTTTCCCTTGAAATATTCCTTGCAAAACCAAATTTTAAAGAAAAGCACAGCTTATCCATTTTTTTTGCCACCAAAATATATGCATCATCAAACTAAAAATGTTCCTTTAAAAAGTCATAAGCAATTAACATGATATTGTGCATTTAAAATGACCGTCCCTGTGTCCACTTCCTCCCAGTAGCTAAGACTGGTACAGCAACCAACGATGAGATAAGCAGGGGGCAGAATCCTGTAACATTCTACACCCTTATTATTCCAGACCCACCCTATTCTCAGATAGGTCTCAGCCAAGAAGCAAGCCAACACCAACCAGCAGCCTGACCCCACAGACAATTCCACCCCTTCCCCCTACCCCACTGCACTCCCAGTACCTTCCGTGTTCAATATGCAAAGGCGGGGACTGTTTTCACGGATTTTTATCTGAACCCATGATTTAATAAAATCAGTGGGTAACCAGGAGGCTGCCCTGTGCTCCCCAGTGTCTCTCTGCAATCAAGTCCGGTTGTCTGGTGAACTACAACCCCCTAAGCCTGGACTTGGGCCATGCCCTCAAGGCTATTTCATCCTTTTCCTTCCTTTCATTTCAGGATAGCGTGTCCAAGGGACAGGGAAGACTCCAAAAGTTAGGGGACACGAGGGCCCGGGGGCCCGGTTTCCTACGCGTCCTGCTGGGAGCGCCCAGCACCATTTGTTTGTGCAGAGAACAAGAAGCCCTTTCTCCTGGCTGTGCCCCCTACCCACCTCCCCATTCCCATCGCCGGATCCGCGAACCCTCTCCTCTCTCCAAATCGAAGGTTAAATCTTCCAATATGGAAGCAGAACGATCTCCCCTAGAACAAATAATTAAAATGCTGCATCATTCATTTTCTGAAGAGCTTTGAGTCTCCTAGAGATCCTTTGCTAATCCGCTGTCGCCAGGCGAAACGCACAATGGGTCTGTTCAGACACGGAAAATTGTGGGAAGCACAAGCCGTTTTCCTCCTATCTTTTTACAACACCAGCGAGCGAGCTATTGGGGGGAGGGGTCCCTCGCTCCGCCACCTGGCCCATTTGTCTGAGTTACTTACGATTTCCTTCCCCAGAGACGGGGTCCGAGAGCAGGCTGGTCTCCGGTACCCCTCCTTCCATCATCGTCCTTAGACCTACCGATCCACTTCAAAAATGCAACAAACCCCTAGCACCTGTGAGCGTACGGAAGACGCGGCGGCCAAACTCTTGGCGTGCTGTGCATTGCACACCCTGCCTGCGAGACATACTGGTTTCAATTAGGCAAAGTAAGGAAAAGGATGGCGGCGAGTACCTAGCGGCGCAGAGCGCTCACCATCTCCGAGGTTTGCGGCGAGGGGCTTCCCAGCGGGAGGGGCAAACTCTCGGGGAGGCTGAATTGTATCCACCATGCTGGAGCCTTGCAGCGTCTCCTCTGCTGGCTAGCAACTTTCAGATTGCTCCCGAATCCCGCTTGTAATCCGTTCGAGCGTTTCCACCTTCAGGGAAATGGTCGCTTGCATACCAGCGAAGCCAGGCGCGCACCTAGCGTCAGGGGGGCTCCCGACCACAGCCCGAGGTGGCCCGATGGCAGGCACGCAGCGTGAGCGTCCCACGTCTGGCTTCCTTCGATGTGGAACCTCGGGGCTGTGGATCAGCCAGCGGCGAGCCTCGCTGCTCCCGAGGGCCCGGGGCTCGGGTTCCGGCTCTCTCTCTGTCTTGTCTCTCTCTTCCTGAAAGGTTGTCACTCAGAAGCGCGCAGTTCCCGGCCCGAGGCCTCCTGCTATCCGAGGAGACGGGAAGGAGCCCTCGCCTTTTTCCCGGGTGGCTGCGCTCTTTTGCCCTTTGGGTGGGTGGCCGTGGGGGCTTGGTGGTGTGTGGACCAGAGGCGGAAAGGAGGCAGGAAGGGGTGACTAGATCCCAGATCCCAGCATTGGTCAGACCGCCAAGGTTGGGGGGTGGGGGGTGCGGGGCGGCAGGGAGGGAGGCGGAGGGAGCAGAGACAAATACAACAGTATGGCTGTACACACCAAAGGCGCCTCGGGTGTGGGAGACCTCGCGCGGCGCACCAAGGTGCAGAGATCTCGCTGGCCGCGAGCGAGTGCCCTGACAGCTCACCATTCAGGCACCCTCACTTCTCCGGCCAGAGCCGGGCGGGGGAGGGGGCGGCCGAAAGGCTCAGGCCAAGGAGACGCTCGCGGCGGCGGCGGCGGCGGCGGCGGCAGCGGCATCTTCTCAGACTGACCTGCTTTAAAAGTGCCACTTTAATGGCCTAGGAAATAACTGAAATCGGATTACACGTTACTTACCGACGTCTGCTCCGAAAACTGGGAGCGCCAGGTCGGGTATTAGGGAGGCGAGATAGGACACGCAGGGGCTGGAACCCGAAGGCAGATCCATCAGCCGCCCCCAAATCGCGCACCGAGGGAGCGGCGCTCGGGAGCCCCCAGATCAGCCCATCGCCGGAGCCTCCGCCAGCTGGGCCCCCCCGCACCCCCGGCCCCTCCTCCGCGCCAACTGTGTAAATCAGCCGCCGCAGTCCTCTCGCCGCGCATCGCAGGCAAATCCCTGCTTAGGAAGCAAGGAAGCAAGCGATCCTCGCTCTCTCGCGCGCGCTCTCTTTCTCTCTCTCTCTCTCTCTCTCTCTCTCTGCCTCCTTCCCTTCCTCCCTCCCCAGTCCTCTCTCTCTCTCTCTCTCCCCCCCTCCTCTCTCTCTCTCTCCTCTCTCTCTCTCTCCTCTCTCTCTCTCCTCTCTCTCTCTCTCCTCCTCTCTCTCCTTTATGGGTCACAATCTGGCAGCTCTACAAAGAGGAACCCTACAGAATCTAGTACCAGGAAGTCAGCATTCTTTCTTTCCGGATTGATTTTAACTTTTGCAAAGGAAGATATGGCTGTTTGGAAAATTACAGCCCAAACTGGGGGGATGGGGTGATCAAATTAGGAACATCTGAGCTGTATTGGTGGGCGGTATCGCTAAACGCCTCCGACGACGAGCCGTTTCCAAGTGATTTGCAGTAATCTCCCACCTTCGTGAGACATAGGTGACAATTTGAAAGTACACATATTGCCTCATCTGTTTACACGTGCTAAGGGCAGGTGGCATAGAACTGGAGGGTTAGGGGAGGTCTGAGGGGGCGTTTGCTGGAGGGAGGCTGGACACCATTTCGTTACAAATTAGATAAGAACATTTGAACAATGATTGCACCTACGTGAAACTGTTATCACAACATTATGGAAGCCACCATTACCCCCACTGCAGTCATACTAATGCAGTCGTTTAATGCTCCATTCAATCTGCAGTGTAAACCAACGCAGTGCTTTTTAATAGATCCCTTTCATCAGTGGTGGTGTTGAAGAGGGGAGCCTTCCACGAACTTCCCAGCTGAGCACGAGGTAGCCTGAGAAATCATCTTAGTATCTCTTGCTGTTCCTTCCTGAAGTGAAGCCGGCAAATTGTCCAAGACAAGCCAAGTTGTGTAGCTATAATAAGTGTAGACCAAAAATGAACCTGACCCTATTTTTGAAAGCTTTCAAAGGATCTCTAGCTCACCCTTTGCAAAGAAACACATTTTAATTTAAATATGGAAATATTTGAGAGGCAGGCCTAGAGGTAGGACTTCAGCCTTTATCTTGTGAGTTTTCTGTATGCTGTAAATTATACCATTAAACCACAATTCGAGATGAGAATTGGTATAGGGAGAACCAGGGGCCTACAAAATTTTCTGAATATATACAAATACATTTATGTATGTGTGTATATATACACACACACATACACACATGGCAACTATTGGTTATGCACAAAGTATGGCTCTATATTATATACTCATGAATGTGTGTATATAAACATTTATATATTGTGTTTATAATATTACAATCTGTTTTCCAAAATAATCAGTACTATTTAAGATTAGTAAGGCATCTCCAAGTATATAGTAACTGCAAAGACACCAAGATATGAAAACCTACTCTAAATATAGCATTTCACAACTATTGACATGAATTTCAACCCTATATTCAGTATTTTCTAGGAAAATAAGTCCTTCCATGTGAATTTTACCTTTATGAAGACATAGATATGGAAAGACTATTTGTCCTATGTGTTTCACCACTAGGTCTCCAAATGGGGTTTTAAAGAGGTATATTCAGGAAAGCTGGCCAAAGGAGTTCATCTCTTTAATAAATAAGTGTGATTTAGGAGAAGGCAAATGGCATCAGTAGGCTGATGAGTCACAGAAATGTGTCTGGCCTTTTCAGGTGGTTGCTCAATTCGAGGCAAATCATCCCTGGGTACAACATATTCTGTGTGGGCAAGTGTGAACTCACACACATGCCCCTTGAGCCTCAGTGCTGGGAGGTACATTAGAGTAACCCTGAAAGAAACCAGGCAACATCATTCCTAAAACAACTGAATCACTTTAACTTTTTGGAAGTATTTTCACTTTATTTGATTTTCAAGGTTATCAGTTGATAAAAGGAATCATGAACATGTTAATGGATTTATTCCCAGCAGATGCTGGTACTTGGGAGGCACAGAACACTCAATAGCTGACATGTGTTGTGAGTCTTAAAAGTGACTTCTTCCAATACAAATATTTCATGCCAGATAAAAATGCACTGGGGTGATCATGAAGAATGCTTGATTTTACGTTACAACATTTGAGTGATTTCTGCAATGACACTTATATGTCCACAGCTTTATTTTAATAAAATATTTCCTTGTGAAAAGGAGGAATTCTTGTGGAAAAAAGGTCTTTATGTACATAATGGATAAAAGGAAAACATAAAAATAACATACAGGATGCAACTTTCAGTTCAACAAAAATATATCTACATTGCTGATTAGTGTGTGTCTAAGTCAAAATGGCATTACAGTATTTCAAATAGCTTCTTTCTAACTATTCTGTATTTTTCTAGAGAGGGACAGTGGTATTAAAATGACTAAAATAAGTATAATTTTCTTGTCTAGCATGTACTTCACTCATTCTGATGGCTTAAATAAAAAAATCTTTCAATAGATTTATTGGTAGAGTAACAATAGAGAACTCTTTAACATGCGGTGGAGTATTTATCAAGAAAGTTCCAAACTCTAAAGGCAGTCATCTTTGTTTATGTACAGTGTACCTAAGTCTTCTACATATTATATTCACTTCTCTTTAACTTTTGTACAAGTATTCATGAAGGTTACTGCTTTTTTTTTCTTTTGTCCATTCCAAATGATGTTTAGGCCAACAGACCATATATTTGATAATCAGGAGAAAGCTAACTGGCATCCTCTTTGATATACTACTGTTGAGACAATTGAAAATATATTGCACACAGTTGTCTAGCTGCAAATTAAGCCTGTAAAAGTTAAGCAAATAAAAATATGATAAATTAGAGATTATTGTTTCACTTTTGTTTTGTTTGGGGATTGTCAGTGTTTACTGAAATTCTAAGTGCTGAACAGTATTCATTCAGATGGAGGGCTATATACTTGCAGAAACTGTAATTTGTGTAGATTTTCCTACATCTATATGAAATAAATACTTTGGAAATATTTTATATCCTGTAAAAAAGTTGTAAAGCAGTCTAAAACTGTGTTTTTCAAAAAGATCTTGTAAAATTTAGTGAATCAGCATATATTTGTGTAGCTCCATTATCATTAAAACTAATATGCTATAAATACAGAAAAGTTACAAGATATCCAATTAGACATTGATCTTTTATATCATGTTACACTAAAACATTTCAAAGTACTCTATAAGCATCCACTAAATGAAACCTCAGCTTATTTTTTAAATAAACAAGTATTTTAATCTCAAAGGTTAATTGAATTATTTTAGGACAACAAAAGTAAGTCTATTCAATATGAAAAAAGTTTTTTAATTTGTAAACTGGATTAAGCATAGAAAGCTATTGCTTCCTTTGTAAGATATTTTTAAACATTACTTGTAATCAATGAATTGCAGATGTTATAATGAAAATTAACAAGATTTTTTTTAAAAGTCTTGAAGGACCAAGAAGAGGAAAAAGAAATAACATGCACTTGTTGAAGTAAATTGATTATTGAATAATGCACTGAGAAATAAAGAATTGGTATTATATGTAATTGAAAGAGGTAAATCACATAAGTTTTAGTAGTAAAGGAAGATTATTAAAATAGATGACATTATGAGAAAAGGCAGTGAGAATAATTTTGCAGAATCACAGACTCTCAGGCTTAAGAGGCCTTGGAAGGTTTTATATATTGAACGATTCTGCGATATTTGAATCTTTACAACACTGTGCCCTAACAAATTCGTATCAAGACTATGCTTTAGTAGAACTATGATGTGGAGTTTACTTCAAGATAGCCCATTTTACTTTTGAACAAATTTAACTGAGAAAACACGCTTGCATTAATTTGTCTTGGTTTCACCCCTTACAGACCTGTTTATATGACTTAGAAATTTAATCATGCAGAGACACCTGGCAGGTAGGAAAGCAGAACCAATCAGTCTTCAAGAGTTGCACTGGGGCTAGAGAAACAGTGACTGATAAATTGATACGTGAAGCCATGAGGCCGATTGTCCTAGCTCCATCCGTTGCTGCCATTTGGAGAATGAACCAGCAGGTGGAAGACCACTCTCTCTCTTGCTGTATCTCTGCCTCTCAAATAAATAAGTAAATCTTTTAAAAAGAAAAAAAAAAAAAGGAGAGTAAATCAGCAGATGGAAGATTCTCATTCTTTCCTCTCTCTATTTCTCTCTGTGTGCGTGTGTGTTTATAATGCTGTGTTTTAAATAAATAAATAAGTCTAAACAAGGTCCATTTCATATTTTTTATCTCAAGTAACTTAAAAATTCAAACAGGAGAAACTAGATTTCTCAAATATCATATTATGGTTTAGTCTCTCTAACATATGTGGCTATTACCAGTGCTATTGCTCTATTATGTTGTAGGGTTTTTCAAATTATTGTTTTAAAGATTTATTTATTTATCTGAAAGGCAGAGTGACAGTGAGAGAGGGAGAAACAAAGAGATAAAGAGATCTTCTGCCTGTTGGTTCACTCACCAAACAACCACAGAAGCCAGGAGACTGGAACTCCATTTGGGTCTCCCACATGGATGGCAAGGGCCCAAGCACTTGTGCTGTCCTCCTCTGTTTTTGAAGCGAAGCAGCCCAGCCCAATATGGAATGGCAGCATTGCAGGTGGCACCAAACTATCAATGTCACAATATCAGACATTATGGATGCTTTTAAGTTTAGTAGATTAAAGGGAAACATACATGGGAAGGTATTTAGCACAGTAGTTAAGACACTGCTTGGGATGTCCATATCCCCTATTAGAAAGCCTGGATTTAAATCTCAACCCCACTCCCAATTCCAGATGTTTGTTAATACAGTCCCTGAGATCCCTGCTCCCAGCTTAGCCAGGACCAGTTCCACCTGTTGCAGGTATTTGGGGAGTGAACTAGTAGATGAGAACTTCTCTCTCTCTCTCTCTCTCTCTCTCTTTCTGCCTTTCAAACAAATAAAAACAAAATTTTAAAAATTTGACCCTAAGCATGCAAAGAATATATGATAATAGAGGGAACTAAAATAAAAAGGGACACATAAAGCATTTCAAATGTGTTTCCAAAAGAATTCCAATGATAGCTTATCAAAATAGTTTAGATATTTTCTACCTAATTTTCAAGAGCTGGGCAAATCTGAACCTAGTAGCCAAGAGCTTCATGCAGGTCTCCCAGTTGTGTGCAGGGGCCCAAGCACTTGGGCCATCTTCCACTACTTTCTGAGGCCATCAGCAGGGAGCTGGATTGGAAGTGGAGCAGCTGGGACTTGAACTGGAACCTGTGCCCATATGGGATGCCAGCATAACAGGGGGAGGCCTAACTTACTAGGGCACCACACAGGCCCCCAGTTGACTTTCTTTTAAATGGTTGCAATGGCTGAAGCTGGGCCTGGCTGAAGCTAGGAGCCAGGGACTCCTTCCATGTCTCCCATTTGAGTGCAGAGGCCCAGGCATGTATGCATCTCCTGTTGCTTTCCCTGGTGTATTGCCAGGGGCCTGGATTAGAGGTGGAGCAGCTGGTAAAGGAACCAGTGCTGGTATGGAATGCCAGTTTTGCGGGCAGTGGCTTAACCTGCTATGCCAGGACGCTAGCCCCTGAAATAGATACTTTTTTCTAATTTTTTCATTGAATTTATAGAATTCAATGAAAAAGTCTTACCCCCCTCCCAACTGTTGGGTAAGACAAAAGGTTTTAATATACTCATGTGCTATAATGCACAGACAATGGAAACCTTATGGATAGTCTTGCATTTCAAGTGTAGAACAAAATGTTATGAAACACTGAATATGTTTGTTAATGTCAGCAATTCCTAAAGCGATGCATTTAAATCGACGACACTTAAGTTGCCTTGAACTTAGCTGCCTCCCCTTTATCAGTATGCTGAGGCTTTGGCATTTAACTTCTTTTAGCTCCAGTATTCTCTCCAAAAGTCCCTTCATGTTTCTATGTTGTTAACCAACTAATGTTTAGTGATTCCCATATGTCTGTACCTCTGTATTTTACATTTTGAAATTGACTTTTGTTTCACATTTAGGCATCTGATTGTAAATATATGCGATTTCATATGGGTGCCTATTTTTTTTTTCCATCAAGTCAGACAAAATACTCTTCTTTCATAGATGAATGATCTGAATTTTATTTCCTCAGATGCCGGTGCTTTACAAAATTTGGTGATCGGAAAATTTTTTATTCAGCAAATATTTTCAGTAAAGTAAGAAAAAATTAATAAGCATATGTGGTATGGCTAACCTACCACTCCCTGGTTTTTTTGTTTTTGTTTTTGTTTTTAGATGTCTTGATTTTTATTCATTTTTTTTTTTTTTGACAGGCAGAGTGGACAGTGAGAGAGAGAGACAGAGAGAGAAAGGTCTTCCTTTTGCCGCTGGTTCACCCTCCAATGGCCGCCGCTGCAGCCGGCGCACCGCGCTGATCCTGGCAGGAGCCAGGAGCCAGGTGCTTTTCCTGGTCTCCCATGGGGTGCAGGGCCCAAGCACCTGGGCCATCCTCCACTGCACTCCCTGGCCATAGCAGAGAGCTGGCCTGGAAGAGGGGCAACCGGGACAGAATCCGGCGCCCCAACCGGGACTAGAACCCGGTGTGCCGGCGCCGCAAGGTGGAGGATTAGCCTATTGAGCCACGGCGCCGGCTGATTTTTATTCATTTGAAAGTCAGATTCATAGAGAGAGGGAGAAACAGAGAGAGATCTCCCATCTGCTGGTTCACTCCCCAAATGGCCACAATGGCCAGAGCAGGGCCAGGCCAAAGTCAGGAGTCTGGAGCCTCATCTGAGTCTCCCACATGGATGGGAGGCGCCCAAGTACTTGGCCATTTTCCACTTTTTCCCAGACACATTAAAAGCAAGCTGGGTTGGAAATGAAGCAGTCAGTATTCAAACTGGTGCTGGCATTGCAGGCAGCACCTAGTAGTAGCACCTAGTAGGTTTTACCTACTATTCCACAATGCGAGCCCCCACTTAAGGTTTTTAATGATGACAAAATTATCAAGTGTGGAACCTTGATATTATAAATTTACCACACCTCCTCAAATTATAATAAATCTTCTAGAAAGAATCATCAAAGATATCAATAGAAGATAAATAACAGTTTTATATATGAGCATGTATTTTGATGTTGATCACATAACAAAACAATTTTGTTATTTCTTATTTTAGCTGAGTAATTTTTTTAACAGGTAGAGTTAGACAGTAAGAGAGAGAGACAGAAAGAAAGGTCTTCCTTCTGTTGACTCAGCCCCCAAATAGCCACTATAGCCGGCACGCTGTGCTGAACCGAAGCCAGGAGCCAGGTGCTTCCTCCTGGTCTGCCATGTGGTGCAGGCGCTCAAGCACCTGGGCCATCCTCCACTGCCTTCCCAGGCCACAGCAGAGAGTTGGACTTGAAGAGGAGCCACCTGGCCTAGAACATGGTGCCCACATGGGATGCCAGCACTGCAGGCGGAGGATTAAACAAGTGAGCCACAGTGCTGGCCCCTAGCTGAGTATTTTCATTCAAAATATGGTAGTGACATGTCTAATATTATTAAGACAGTGGCAAAGTGGTATAACTCCTCTCCCCTATTTTGAAGGACTGTATAGTTGATTTTATATTGTGTCATAAGAAATACCATGAGAAATACTGAAAATATGCCTGCACATATGCAATGACACGTGTGTGTGTATGCGTGTGTATCAAAAAAATCAAAATTATAAAGTATTGGACTCCTTATAAAACATTTGTTTGAGCCGGCGCCGTGGCTCAATAGGCTAATCCTCCACCTTGCGGCGCCGGCACACCGGGTTCTAGTCCCGGTTGGGGCGCCGGATTCTGTCCCGGTTGCCCCTCTTCCAGGCCAGCTCTCTGCTATGGCCAGGGAGTGCAGTGGAGGATGGCCCAGGTGCTTGGGCCCTGCACCCCATGGGAGACCAGGAAAAGCACCTGGCTCCTGGCTCCTGCCAGGATCAGCGCGGTGCGCCGGCTGCAGCGGCGGCCATTGGAGGGTGAACCAGCGGCAAAAGGAAGACCTTTCTCTCTCTGTCTCTCTCTCTCACTGCCCACTCTGCCTGTCAAAAAAAAAAAAAAAAAAAAAAAAAAAAAAAAAAATTTGTTTGAATGTTTTATCTCTAAAATGGGAAAGTATCCTTCTTTTCAAAGAAAAAAACAAAATATAAAAAACAAAATAGCTTTGTACAAAATATTAAATTTGAGTCACATATCCTCAATACATTTTCATTGATAGTGAATGAAAATATTCATCCAGTTAGCATCTTGGACAACTCTCATGTCATAGAGGACCTGACAAATCTTTATTTTAGAAGTTGACCTTTCTTTTGCACTTAAACCAAACCCTGGAAAAATAACTTTCTCAACAAAGTAATAGACGACATAAACTCCACATATGTAAGATTTTTCTGCATTTTCTATCATTTAAAAAAGATAAAGTTTTAAAAATTTTTGAGGTCGGTGGTGTGGTGCAGTGGGTTAAAGCCCTGGCCTGCAACACTGGCATGCCATAAGGGCACCATTTTGAGTTCTGGCTGTTCCACTTTCCATCCTGTTCCCTGCTAATGTGCCTGGGAAAGCAGCAAAGGATGGCCCAAGTGCTTGAGTGCCTGCACCCACATGGGAGACCTGGAAGAAGTTCCTGGCTCCTCCCTTCAGATCATCTCAGCTGTTGTCTCTATTTGGTGAGTGAACCAGCAGATGGAAGACTCTCTCTCTCTCTCTCTCTTTGTCTGTCTCCCTCTCCCCATCCCCTCTCTCTTTAAAGGAAAAATTTACAGCTCCATTTCATGGAAATCAAGGACTGAAAGAAGTATAGCCAGACCTCATGAGAAACATAATAGGAAATTAGGACATACTTTGTCCCCCTCAGGGTCCACATGGCCTCCCTGTCACCTCCCTCACTTCCCATCTGTTCTTTATAGCAGCAAGGGTGACTCTTAAAAATATAGATCTGATGTAAATCTTCTAGTAACCCTTGATTGGCTTCCTGTCTCTCTACATCAAAGCCAGTGAGTGCCCTTAGACAAGTGCTACGTGATCTTGTTGCTCACTCCATGTCTGACCTTATAATCTATTATATGACCTCTTTCTCCCACAATAAGTCAGATTTTCCATCCTGCTTTTCCTTTGACTCATGAAGAACACATATATTTCAGTCTTTGTACCATGCACTCTTCTCATAAAACCCTTTCCACAAACATAAGCATGTCTTTCATCTTCACTGCATTTAAGTTTCTGTGCAACTAACACAAGAAGAAATAGACATCCCTGATCATCCTACCCAAGTAACATTTCTTGCATTGCTTTTCAAGTTCATAATTTTCTTTCTTTCTATTCCTACAGCTTTTCACTTAATAGCATATAATGTATTTGCTTGCTTGGGTTTATTTAATCTCTCTAACTGTAAAAATAATTTTCATGAGTTTATAGACCTTGTTCAATCCATTTGGGTATCCCTGGCACATGGAGCAGTGACTAGTGTATAACAATAAATTAACATGAATGTATAGAAAGAATCAAATGAATGAATGTTATCTTCATTTTTATTTCATTTTATTTATTTATTTTTACCATCTGATACTTTTTCATATTATTGTGATATTAATACAAAGAGAACAGATTCAGTATAGATCACAGGTGCAATTATAATATAACATTCTTTTCTTCCTTCCCTCCAACCAAACTCCCTTCCTCCCTTCCACCCTGCCTCTCTCAATAAGGTTATCTTTAATTTCTACTTTCTTTTGAATCTGCTGGGTGACTTTCTTTCCATCAGCCAGCACATAGCTCATAATTGCTACATGACCTGTCAGTTATAGTATGCTCTACCCAATGGAAATTCTTTTACTTTAGTACAATTTCATGAAAATCTAATTAGACAGACTTATTTTTTCCAGTAAGGCCAAACAAACCACAGAGTTCTGGCTAATCTATGGATGTATTCGTTTTGGTCAGATGTATATACTCCTGGTCTAATAATTTTGAGCAACCTGAGAGTTTTGCTAATTAATTGTAAGGGGTTTTGGGCGGGCAGCCAGGCAACATAAACATGTCTAGTACAAATAGCCATTTCAGCTGCATGTGCACCACAGCTCTTCATTGTCCCATGTCTTGCCCATGAGTCTGACATCACTTTCAACTCTGCATCTACCTACTTCTTCCATGACCTTCCTGATTAAATGGCTTCTCCAATATTTTTTGTTCATGACAGATACAGCTATGCATCTATAACAATTCTGTGATAAGTAGACTCATGTCCCTGTCTTGATCCTACAGGCTAAAAAATGTCCCTGTACTCCTTCTGTCCTCAATTCTGTTTTACCTAGCTTTTAATTAGTAAGCAAGAAATTCCATATTGGTCACACAGATCCTGTTGCAGACATACTCTGTGATGACCTCCAGTGAATTCATGTTCCTACTTAAAATCCTCTCCATTCTGTGAGCAGAACCTGCCACTTGCATCTCCTCAGTAGAATATGGCAAAGGTGAAGGGACTGTGTAGTCATTAACAAAGTCCCAACGAACAGGGACATTATTCTGGCTGGGCCTGGCTTAATCAACTGAAAGTCCCTAAAAGAATCATTTGGTCCCCTTCCTGATACGAATATACATTTTCCTACTAGCCTTGAAGAAGAGAGCCACCATGAGTACTATAGCCCCAAAGAAATGAAGTTCCTAACAACTTAATTGAACTTCGAGACTGGTTCTTCCTTAGCCAGGCCTCTAGATTAGAATACAGTTCAATTGACACCTAGATTTCAGTCATGGGAGACCCTGAGCTAAGAATTCATTTAAGCATTGTCTGTACTATTGTAAGAAACTATGAGATAATAAATGATCTTTGTTTTAATCCCCTGCTCTATTTTATTAAGGCTAGCAATAAAAAGCTAACATAGATCTTTATCCTGGTTCCTTTTAATATAATTTTTATGTGTTTAATTTTATTTTTCACTAAAATATTTCCTTTAAATGCTGGGGAGTATTTATTTAAATATTTATGGGTAAAATGATCCCAAATTAATCTGAGTATTACATATAAATGCTCATATAAACTTTTTGGCAAATGCTGGTATTTCTATGTTTGATCACAGATATGCATTTCTTTTTTTTTTTTCATAAGGTTCCAAATGTTATTTATTCTGTTTACGGTCTTTATATATTTGAGTGTCTTTACTTCTGAAGAATTTCTATATGTCATTCACCACAGTATAGTTTATAAAGGCATGTAATTTAGGATTCATTTAGTTATAAAATATATTTTTATTTTTCAAAGTACAAGGTGGCATGAATAGGGTATGAATAGTTAATCTTCATTTCAATCATATCAAAACATATATTTAGAGAACCATTACAAACTCACAAAAAAGTGTAGTTTAAATATTTGGCACCTGCTCTTTTTAATAGAAAACTTACATTTCTTTAGCAGATGTTTAATGGCATGTGTTTGAAAAGCAAATATATTCACTTTCATACATGGAAATAAATATTTAATATGAAATATGATGAAACAAATTTCTTCTATGTTTATCCCACCAGAAATTGTCAAATACTGGTTTGAAATTGAAGTGATTATGACTTTCTATTTCCCAAAGGGGCCCCGAAGAGTATATAATCAAACTTTGGTTCACACTTTGCCGGAAAAAAATCACACAATCACTGTAAATGAGTCTCTGATTACGTAGTTTCAAAGTGGAGTTTTGATTTTGAAGGAACAGGGAATTCCAAATTTTGAGGCATGGTGGAAATAGAATGGAATGGGTTGAGAGAGGGGGTAGCAATGCATGTTTGCTTTCTTGGGAATAGAGAAACATGCATTTGTCATCTTGCTGAATGCATATCACGGTACATAAGCCTTAAAAATGTCCTGTGCAATTAATTAAGCTTATATCTCATTCAGTTATACCAGTTATCCTCTAAGGGAAAGAGGCTTAGGGAGATGAAAGGAATTAACTCTGAGTTCTGCTAAAATTTTCAAGTTATATGGACACCTGTCACAGGAACTGCTTTTACTTGTTGTCATACTCAGTTAGTATAATGCATAGATATGGAACCTGTTAATCATCTTCAGGCATAAGATTTGTAATTTTTAAAAGTCACAGAGCTTGTTTAACATGCTTGCATTGTGTTGGTTGGGATGCGCATAATTTCTCTTTTGGAAAGCTTTCTTTGAGTTAAATACCAAAATCTTGGAAACTTCTAATAGAAGTCGGTGTTAATTATTTTCTTGTCGGATGAGTCACCAAGAAGCAAAAAATGAATTTGCTGTCTCCTGTTTGTACATACACGAGATCACACTTTTACTTTATTGTGAAGTATGAAAGAAATACAAATTTCACAGGCAATAGAATGTGCTTTTCCTGCGTTTTTTTTTTTTCTTGGCTTTTATTTTTTACGTGCCCTGGGATGGGTAAATAAACCCAGTATGCTTATTTAACAAAGAATCTGCTGACATTCTTGTTCCGCCCACAGTTGTTCTAAATTTGCTGCAGCTGCCTCGAGGCACCTCCAGATGGCGCCCCAGCGCGTGTTCTCTCCTCCCGTGATCGGCCGGTTGCCAGCTGCCGGGGAGAATGAGCTTGGAGCGGCAGGGCTTAACCCGGTGCGGCTCAGAGGTGGTTTCTGAAGGACTCGAAGAGGCAGCTGCAACAAGGCATCACTTACTGCACAAGTGTATCCATTTCTGAGAGCGAAAGCAAGAACTTAAGCGGGTGGTACTTGGAGCGTAAATTGCTTTGTAGTATTTAAAAGCAGCATGGATCGTGGGCAACCGAGCTGGTACGTGCGGTAGAAACTACTCAATGGAACTGTGCTGGGTAGGAACCCGTGTGATCATCCTTTGTGTACCAAATGTTCTGTGTCCGGGATTGTGCCTATGTGTATACGCCCATTTCATTTTCATCAGGAAGCTGGGGGCTGAGGGGTCGAGGTCTTTCATTCTTTCCAATACGATATAATAAAAGCTTTACAGAACGTTGTTTATGGATAGAAATGTGACCCGAGTCCTGGTCTGCAGGAACACATGATAATGGCACCAAATACTTTTATATTTCTTTGTTAGAGGACAAGAAGTAAGAAACTTCAATCAGGTTACTTCATAGTTTTACCTGATATGAGTGTTGAAAGACAATGGCAAACAAATATGTTTAATTACCGTGAACTAGATATTAAAACACTTTTAACTGTAAATGTGGACTTGAACACACCTGTAAAATCTCAATATTTTCATGTCTGTGTCAGAGAGAACAGTGTGTAGCTCTGAAAGTACTAGTTATGAAAAACGTGTCATGTGTATGTGCTTTTTATGGTCTAACGTGCCATCTGGATGTGTCATGTATGTGTGTATTCAGTAGTATGTATATGTGACCTAGATGTAGAATTATTATTGCATAGTTTATAATGTACATTGATAAACATGGATGGATTTTAGTGCCTTCACATGTGTTATTTTTATCTAAATAATTTAGAATATAGAATATCTATTACCAAACATTAAATTTGAATTTTAAAAAATGTACTTTTTTACCTGTTATAGTTTAAATTTGTCAAGTTTCACTCAGTTGTGCAGTTTGGTTGCAGTGCTTTTAAATTCTGAGGAAAGTGTTGGTTTTAAGAAATATTGATTTAGGTGATAATTTGGGAATAAGGTGCAAACACATATAAATATAAGTTCCCTGGACATGAGAATGCACATGGAGTTCACAAGAATTTTGAAATCTTAAGTGTTATGACTGAGAGTTTTTATTGTAAATAAATCAGAAAATTGAAAATTCAAAGATTCAGAACTAAACTGGAAATACCTGAGGCTGAATCTTACTCAATAATATTGTTCTAAGTCTAGTGTTAAACTACTTAAAAAATTGATGGACTCCCTTGGAACAGCTATTGCACACAAAGCAGCAGCTAAATATTATGTCCGTCCATTGCACACAAACAAATATAACACAATTAAACATCAGAAATAAAAATTTAGGGCTAAATATATAATAAAATATGCTAAATAACATCTAAGATACCAAAAAAAAAGTTTGAATTTGAAACTGTTGAACTTCTGCCCTCCAGGAGTTGCCAGTTGAATGGCTTGGTGGGGCTTACTCATGAACACAGGCTAACAGTGAAGTACAAATGAAATAAATACCACTAGGGAGAAGATGCACAGCATGTGAGCCACTTAAATAGAGAAAGAGCTCCGACTTAAAGGTATTAATAAGGACTTCATGTTGGAAAGTCCCTTCTCTCAATGGATGAGTTGAAATCACCATTTTGGCAGATGTGATTAGGTAGAGAATTATTCCAGTTAGTTGGTGTTAATACTACCTTCTTCATTGATTGTAGACATGACCAGTAAGAGAAGATTTTATGCCAATAGATTGGGTAACATTGGACATGAGGTTGAACAGCAGACTCGAAATTTGGGGTTTCATCATTAGCTCACTGGCAGCACCACTAACAAGGTACATTCAGCACTCATAGGAACACTGAATACTATGTATAACAGTGAGATCCAGTGCAAAGTTTTAGAATAATTTTTTAAATTTATTTACTGTCTACCATAATAGAACATAAGTTCCAAGATATGGATCTCTTTTTCAAAATTATCTCCTCAGATCCTACGTTAATGTTTGAAAACATTTACCAAACTGAATGAATGAATGAATGAATGGTAAAATGGAGATAAACCGGGATTATGTATCTTTCACTTTTAGTTTCTGTGAGAGTCATAAAAGATTAACAGCCTCAAACTTTACCAAGTCTTTGGTGCTATTGCTCCAGCTAAATCCATTTCAGATACATCAAGCAAGCTCCCTGGAATCCCTGCTACTGATAAATAATCACACTCTAATATCCTATTTTCAAACTTTTACATAGTCTTTCCTTCACATTTTAAAAAATGCTTATTAAGATAATTATAGACTGTGATTATTCAGACATAATTCATTAGTTCATCTGCATATCCCACTGTAGACATTGTAGATAAGAACACACATCAAACAAATAAATTCAGGAAACAGTTGAAGAATTTGTGGAAGTTTTTGCACTCTGTGACATGTTTACTTTCTTACAAATACACTTCAAGTACTTGATTGTCTGCACTCAGTTCAGATGAAACTCACTAGAGTCAATAAGTCTAGATTTCAAATGGATCATTTAAGAGAATCTTAGCTCCCGTAGCACGTGGAAGACTGACACAGTTTGACCATGGAGGTTCCTTTTCTCTCTCCCTGTGTACTGATGTCCTTACCCTTTATGGAAAATGACAGACATACGCAAGAAACTAGTAAAGAAAACGATGCAACTAAATGAAAAAAAAAAGAAATTTTAAAGGAATTTATAAATGTGATTTGTTCAACTAAATTATGAATGAATGCAGATCTTACAAACAGAAAAGTCAAACAAACAATGCCATTTAACCAACAAGTTAAAAAAAATTCACCTGGAATTTAGTCCCCCAAGAGGGACATCATCTGTGATGATGATTTTTATATCCCAATTTACTTTTATCTGACTCACCTAAAATATATATAAGGGTGGAATTTCTCAGTTTAACAATATATGATGTTAGCGTTTATATATGTCAGTTAAATCGAGAGTGCAGAATTTCAGTTTCACTTTGAGCTAATCTGCGCAGAGTCAGGCTTTTTCTTTCATCAGTGTCAATATGACAAATTTCCACACCAGCCCCATTCTCCATCCTGCTGGACCTGCTGTTAATGCTTTATTTTTAGCTCTTTGAGAGGAGGTGCTAAGACATAGTGGCTGACCCAAAACTTTCACCTTATTCTAAGCCCTGGGGCACGGGTTGGCAAGAGACTAATGGATTGGGGAAGCACACATTGTTCCTAAGATGCTGGATGTTCAGTTTTGGGGAAATATACTGCAGTGTATACTGCAGATTTTTTCCCCTAGTGGTTGACTTAAAGCTGTTGTGTTTCTTAAAACATCAGAAGTAATCTTTTCTTCATACAATGCAGCCAATTTGGTCAAGATTTTCTCAATTTGTAAAAACTTATTTCACAAGAGCATATGGTTTTCTTTAAATGATGAGTTTGAAAGGTACAAAGGCAATGTCCTATAACACATACCGAGGGTTTTTCTTTATTTTTTGGAAGGCTGGATATTAGAAAAATACACAAATACAAACTAATATAAAATAATAATAGATGATTCCCTACAACTCGATCCCATATTGTACTCTATATTTTGATGTGTAGAGGAAAGTTTCCTTCTCTCTGTGTATCCAATGCCACTCTTTTCTATAGTCAGTGTCAATGAATCAGTGTCACATGGTTTCTCTTTAGCCTCTCCAACCATAATGCAAACTTCTTAAACGCAGGGAACAGATTTCATACCTCTTTTGAAATTCCCAGTTATACTAAACACACTGCCAAGCCCAAATATCCCTTGCATTTGTTCATTTTTTTTTTGGAAAATTGAATAAAGATTAAATTATTTTTTCATGTAGATTGAAGCAGGTATATATTGCCGTACAGTACCGACTTCTGAAGGGTAGTTCCGTATACCGGGAACATTACACCTGCCACGTTTTGGAAGGAAAAAAAGTTCCTTCATCTTTGCTATTTACAATGAAACATCTTTTTAAAATGTCTGAAAACTGGAGCTATCCATAAAGTCACAAAACTTGCCTTTACTGTATAAAGCTATTTACCTGTAGAATAACTGTCTTCTAGCATATCTGCGTCTCTGGGGCATTGTGTAACTATAGGTAGAACATTGCAACATCAGAATTGCTAAAAGCTAGGGACAATGAGAATATTTCCTAGGAGTAAAAATTGAAGGAAGACTAGAAGCATTGACATGCTTTGGAGCTATTCTTGAAAAAATGTGTATTTTTGTAATGAACATATTTATGAACATACCACAGTCTGCCGCCAAGATGCATAAAATTGAGTTAGTAGCAGTAAATTGCTATTTTTGCAAGTGCTAAAGGAAAATAACAAAGGATCTGTGGCTGTATTGTCTACAGGAGTGAAGAAGCTTCTCTTGTATCTCTGGACAGAAAGGCTAACAGAAGAGCTTTTGGTTACTAAGATGTATTCTTTCCTGGTCTCAGGCTCATTAACGAGGGAAGTAGGAGGGAGAGCCTATAAAGCGGCAGCTGCAGCTGTGGGCACTCAGATCATTTGTCACCTGGCATGAAGTTAGTGTTGGCAGCTCCAGAGATCCAGCACTGAACACCAGGGAGCAAATGCCAGCTGATTGTTGTTGTCCCCAGCTTGCTGGCTGAGTCTTGCTCATTCTTTGCATCTCTGCTGAAGTGTTGCTTCCTCCAGGTAGCTTGATGCTCCCTAGGATGCACTTAGCACCTTCCTCTCTGTTGTTGTGACCTGTATTTCAACCTTGCTATATCACATTTACCTTCTGAAGACAGTCTGCCCTCTTCCCCAGCCTGAGGGCAGAGCTGAGTGTCCTCCAACATTATTCAGTGTCTGGTCTTGCAAACAGTAGATTGTAAATACTGATGAAGGTATTTCCTGTTGTATGATGGTTTTAGGACTGCTGGATTTTGATGTTGACAAAGGTGGAGTTGGGCTCTTGGTCCCCATGTAAGCTGAGAAGAAACTAAACTCTCCTGCAGTGTCTTTATCCAGGATCTGGGTAAATTCTGTACATGCATCTCAAGGGTGGTTGCTGAAGTTAAAAATAATATCTATTGTTGTGATTATTATTATTATAAAAGCAATACTATGAAGATTTTCCCATGGGATTTCTACATATTAACTGAGTTAATCCTCAAAAAAAAAGCCCTTCTGAGTATCAATTTGGTATTATTATTATCCTACTTTATACAGGAATAGAGGCATTAAAAATGAAAAAAGAACCATGGAAAATTTGTTTCATTCCCAAGGTCATGGAGAGAAGAATAATGAAAATGAAGGACTGATGACATAACTCAGAAGAGTAGACATGCATTCAGTCCTGGTTTGGAGGCTATTGCAATTTTGTGAGGGCAAAGCTGATTCCCAAACAATTGGGAAATTACCCTACAAAGTTAAGAACAGTTTGTTCCCTGATTTCAGAACTTTCTGTTGCAAATATTTTATTTGTAGAATTCCCACAGAAGCAAATGTGGTCAGGGAAAAAACCTCTAATCTGTGTACAATCTGAGAGAATCTTTATCTTTCATTGAGGACTTCTCAGGGTAGGCATGTTATAAACTAAAGAAAAAATTTAAAAAGCAAATAATAGCATATTTTGATAATTTGCATTACTCTGTCTTTATTTTGTTTTATTTCCAAATGCATCATTTTAAAATTTCATTTTATTTTATACATTACATATTTTTTTCTCAGTACAAAATGCCTTTTGGAGAAAATGTGTAAAATACAGATGAACTGCGAAATAGAAAAAATATAGTCCAAAAGTGTTTAACCAAGGCATAACTGCTATTAAGATTTTGACATGTTTCTTTCTTATCTCTTAATAAAATTACAAACACATAGCTGTATACACACATGCACTCACACACAAATAATTTAATATGTAGGAGATCATGTTACATATATATTTTATGTCATATTTCATAGCTATCATTTTATCATGTTTTTAAAATAGTAATTTTAGTACCTGTATGATTTTTTAATGTGGTTATAATTTGAATTATGATTTTTGCTTTGTTTAATATGCTAATTTGTAGGTTCTTCTATTGTTTCCAATTTTAGCCCATTTGAACAGGCTTTCTAAGGGACTTTACATAGCAGATGTACTTCCTAAATAATCATACCTAGATGAGTGATTAATCTCTAATAATAAGATTTTAAATGTGGGAATGTGTTTCTACTCAGAAAGAAAAAGACCGAAAAAGAATTTTAAAATGAGGTTCATGTTTAAGAAAATGACAAGGAAAAAAAGAGAACTGAAATTGGGAATGGAGTATTACTTCTTGAGTGACCTACAAAGACCAATGATATAATCATAATTTTACCATGATTAACTGGAGCTCAAAGAGGATGAATGACAAAATCTGGCTGCTCTAGTGGCACTGCCAGGATTCCAATGTAAGTCTCCCTCCTGGACATTGTTATCTTTGTCACCCTATCACGCAGGCTACACAGCATCCTGACAGTGTTCACAGCATCCCACAGCTTAATTTCTTTGAGCCTCAGTTTCCTCAACTGTAAAATGGAAACATTAATAATACTCATTACAGAGGACTTTTGAGATGATTACTTTGACTAAATGTGGAGTTGAATGCCAAAGAAATTTTTCATAGAGCTCAATGATTTCATTGAAGTTGATAAATAACTCATAAAATACTTCCACAAACTGATAAGAGTTTAAAAATCCTGGGATTAGATGGGCTGGCAGAAGCATTGCTAACTATCAAAATTCACAAATGTGGGGGCCAGCTTTATGGTGTAGTGGGTGAAGTCAAGGCTTGCAATGCAAGTATCCCATATGGGTGCTGGTTGCCGACCTGGCAGTTCCACTTCTGATCCAGCTCCCTGCCAAGTGCTGGGAAAAGCAACAGAAGATGATGCTAGTGTTTGTGCCCCTGCCACCCACGTGGGAGACCAGATAAAATACCTGGATGTTGGCTTCTGCCTGGCCCAGCATCAGTTGAGTGAAGCAGCAGATAGGAAAAATCTATCTTTAAAAGTGAATTCACAAAGGTGGGTCTAGAAAACATACTCAGAATCTGAGGTAGGTCATTGTCTTGGTCTTTTACAAGTTCTTCCAGTGATTTTACTAAGATGTAATAAATGGCAAACATGGATACAAGCAAGTTGAAAAATGAGGTTGAAAGAATGCTGAAAAATGTAATTCCAGACATGGAAATTTGGTAGTCATTGGACAGTGGTTGAAAGTAGACATAGCCACCCATTTAAGAAAGAGGGTGGCTGGAAACAGTCAGGACATAAAAACAACTCAGGGTTGGAAGGCGTCATTTTCCCAGGTGATTTGAATTATGTTAAAAGACATTTGAAATCAACAGCAAAAATAATACAGAAGTGACTTAACAGAAATGACATATATTAAAGGTTTACCAAGGTAGGATGTGTTTTATTTTTTCCCCAGAAAATTCCTTTATTTAAGGAATACAGATTTCATTAATGTCATACAACTGGATGATAATGGAAGTAAATGCCCTGGGTGCTTGGTGCTTGGGTGTCATGATCGCATGCACACTATCTATGCTGAGAAATCTGATTTGAATTTTCAATTTTACTGTTTTTACAATCAGGATGTTTTAGGGTTAGTCAGTTTCTTCCATCTCTACAATTCCATTGTATTTTTCCATTCTTTCATACTGAGTAACAGTTGATGCAATTAACAGTTTTTAAGCAAGTGAAAAGTGTTTTCCCTGATCTGTGGTAACTAATGGAGCATCGAAACTATAATGTATAGGAGTGAAATTAACTTGAATAATACGTCACGAGCTCGTGGAGAACAAGGTCCTATATTATTCAAGAATGATGCTTAAGAAACAATTTTTGATCCATGTATTTGTCAATCCATATTTTCTCTAATTTTGATATCATGAGAACATTTCACAACTCTAAGAACATTCTGTATGGGAGACATTCATTAATACTGATTAATTAAAATTATACTGAAGGTATTAGGACATTTTCCTTGTGTGTATTTGAAGCGACTTCTAAGAGGCTACTGGAGAAAATATTTCTTTTTTAAATTCTCATTTTATCTGAAAGGCATAGGAGAGGAGGAGGGAAGATCTTCAAATTATTAACTCCACAAATGCCTGCAAGAGCCAGAGCTGGCTGAAATCAAGAGCTAGGAACTGAATCCCAGTGCCCCAAGTATATGGGCCATCACCTGTTGCCTCCTGGGGTGCACATTAACAGGAAGTTTCAATTGGAAGCAGAGCCCTGACAGGATCACAGGCATCAGCATGGGATGTGGTGTCCCAAACAGTGTGTTAACTGCTATACCCATAAAAACATTTCTAACATTTAAGACCAATGTTCTCCAAGGTTTGCGTTGTTAGGAAGCAGCAAGCTGCCTGACATTCAGATCTTGATGATTGTTACTGAGAAGTGTGAATTCCTTGGTGTACCTTCAGCTACGAAGATTTCGTGTTGTGCCAACCAATTTTGTGGATCTGTTACTACATCAAGAATTTACTGGAGGCTAGATATTTTGACTAATAGGAATGTGGCATACTTTATTATTTTTCTGGTTAAATATAACCTTTAAATTCTCTATAATTGCATTTTTGAACTGGCCCTTAACATATATCTTAAAATCTTATGGGGGCTGAAGAAGAGCTTGAAAAGTGATTTTCAGGGTGAGATGAGAACCTGTACAATTCCCAAGTATTTTCAAAAAAGCCGTGTCACAACTTCCTCTGCTAAGCCATCACAGTGTGCAGCTAGCTGCATTGCTGTAAGGTTCTTGGTTAAGCCCTTTCCTAAATCCTTCCTGGTGCTGCATAAGCCCCCATCTTCATGCTTGATCTTAGCGGAGACTGAGAAAAGCTGGTTACGGTCTTTTTAATACTTGTTATTTAGATGTTAGGAACTTGTTATTGAAATCTTCCTCAACAAATATTGCAGACATGTTACGCATGTCACCAGGATCTCTGGATGATTTCCTTTTGTAGGGTAGGCTGCTGTCCCATACACTTTAATGTAGCTACAAGAGGGTCTTCTTCAAGCCTCCTTGTCTTCTTATTTCTACCTTTTTAAATCAATTTATCTGGTACTGTATTATATCTAAGTTGGCTATTTTTTGTTTTTTGCTCCCTTCTTCAATTTCTCCACTTGTCTTTTTACCTTCCACCTATGACCAACTACATTCAGAGAGAAAAAAAAAAAAAGCAGCTGAGCACTAATGGAGCACTTTTACAATAGGATTTTATATGGATGGGATTTCATACACAAATTTCAGAAACCCCTATTATCATTGTCCTTTTGGCATGGACTATTCAAATGTAGCTTTACATCAAACAGTAAATGGGTTTCTAAATAATGCAAAGGAGTAAACCTCGCCCTTGTGGGAGGCCCAGCCTGCATATAGCAATAACAAAAGCAATACTACCTACTTGCTGTGTGCTGAATCCTAACAAAAATCCTGATGAGAGGTAATATGAATACACTGGAACTAAAAACAAAAGATTGTTTGAGTGATCATGCTGATCTTTTCACCTAATTCCTGAGCAAAGATTGTTTTGTCAAAGTGAGAAACTGTTCTGCTCTTCAGAAATTTAGCCTGTTTCTATTCATTTAATTTATGTCACCTACAGTAATTTGTACCATCCAGTTCTAGAGAGCAAGATTTCCTTGTTTTTTTTCTTTTTCACTTTTTTTTCCCCCTCATCTCATTTTGCAAGTCACTTTCTCTCCTGGCATACTTATGGATTTCACAAGTGAGAAGGTTGTTGAAGTCACATTGATTGCCATTTTCTATGCAGAATCTTCCAGCTAATGTCAAAGACAGCTTATATTACATTGATATCTCACGTATAGGAAATTAGATTCAGAATGGACTGGTTATAGTGAATTCACTGTATTCTATTAGATGAAATTAGATTCACTACAGATTTTCTCATGAACCTTTAAAATGTACCTATTTAATATTAAAATTGAGTGCAATTAATTGAGATAAATTATTTTGGAGTATGTTCATGGTCTTATGCATCATTTTCAGAGACACTTTTTATATTTACATTATATTTTTATTGTATATCTTTCAGCTATTTATTTATTTATTTAAGTTGCTTTCTCTTCAATGTTCAGAGAAATGTGTCTTTGGAAAATAAGAGTTGGGATTCTCCCTAGCTTTTGGTTATCTGCACTACATGCCTGGACAAATTACAAAGGGGCAAAGGAATTAGGCATTGAATTATGAGACATGAAATCCTTTATCCATAAGGAAAAGATGCTCTTTGATTGCATGATTCATATCATATTGTAAATAATAAGAAAAATTGAGGTTTGTATAAACAGTTAGGCTTGATATAAGAAAATGATGCTTTGTCAATTAGTTTGCTGTAATTTAACTTTCATTTGTTGCTGATAAGCATTTTTATAGAGCTTGAGAAATTGTTCCATTTAATTTTGTCTAATACGGTACTTAAACAGATCAATCACTGATTTGGATTTTGTTATGAAAAGGATTGTTAGGAAGAAAATTTCCTGTATGGTGGGTAGTAATGAAGTGTTTCAAAAGCCCTGTTGTGCAATGGCTTCTTAGGATGTGATAAGACATTAAATTATATCAAAATTAATTTATTACAAAGATAAATGTGAAATGCAAGCGGTGAAATGAAACAAAAATATTGAAACAATTAATGTTCAAAAAACAAATTTTAAATGTATTGATGACTGAGATACATTAATTTATATCTGGGCTTTATTTTTATATGCTATTACCATCCCAAATGTCAGCAATGCTTGCACAAAGGCTCATTTTAACATATTAAATCTGAGCAGAATATATAAAATTATGTTGCTAAAGAAAGGCAAATCTGAAGGCCTTTATATACAGCAGAAGGGCCTTTAATCTCTACTTCCTTCAGTTTTTATTTGTTATTTTGGTTTTATTCCTATCATTGCCCTCCTCTGTGTTCTCTGGTTTCTTACTCCATCCCACATTTGGACCAGTCTGTAGTAAAGAGATTCAGAGTGAAAACTCCAGTTAAGATTAGAATGGCAGGGACCATGTTATGGCATAGCAGTTAACCTCAGCATTCCATATCACATTGCAACATTGAGTCCTGACTACTCCACTTCCAATGCAGCTTCCTGCTAATGCACCTGGGAAGACAGTGGGAGATGGCTCAAGTGCTTGGACCCCTGACACCATGTCGTAGACTGGATGAAGTTCTTAGATTCTGAGTTCAGCTTGGTCGGAGTCCTAGCTTTTGCAGCCATTGGGGAGTGAACCTGTATATGGAAGATATCTCTCTCATTCTCTCTTCCTGTTTCTCTGTCACACCACCTTCCAAATAAATAAACAAATAAATAGTTTTTAAAAAAAGTTTAGAGTGGCCGGTGTGGTGGCACAGTAGGTTGATCCTCCGCCTGTGGCGCCAGCATCCCATATGGGTGCTGGTTCTAGTCCCGGCTGTTCCTCTTCCAATGGTCTAGGAAAGCAGTAGAAGATGGCTCAAGTCCTTAGGCCCCTGCACCCACACGGGAGACCCGGAAGAAGCTCCTGGCTCCTGACTTCGAGTCGGCCCAGCTCTGGCTGTTGTGGCTATTTGGGAAGTGAACCAGACCTTTTTCTCTGTCTCTCCCTCTCACTGTAACTCTACCTCTCAAATAAATAAATAAAATCTTTAAAAAAATTTACAACAGAACAAAAATTTTAAAAAAAAATTAGAACACTGTATGAAATAAGGTTGTGGTAGGAGAAGCAGCTGAAGGTTTGATTTGTATACCAATAATCATATATCTGCACCTGCAGTAAGATTTTTGCCATCACAGTCAACTCTTTATTATTTAGAGAACTCTGCTTTGTAGATATTTGGCTGTAGCCCCAGACGTACTTCCCTGGAACACCTAACTTTGCTCTTGGATCCTGGCAGCATGGTCTCTTTTGGAAGAATTCAGCTTAGAGGTGGAGAAGGAGACAATATGAGTTTGTGTATGTGTGAATGAGAATGAATTCCTCCAGATTTCAAAAGCAAATATAAACGGTTTGGGTGCACTATTGTATATACAAGCCTCTTTCTAACATATTAAAACTGATTTTGAGATTTGTGTACCTTTAATACATTTCATTGTAGTGCATGTTTAAATATATTTCATGTGATTTCCCTTAATGTCATGCTTAATATTTAAATAACTATATAGTGAATCATTTCATTTTGGCTACATATACTTGATAGTCCAAGATTTATTTTCCTTTCATGGCTACCCTCAAAGGACTAGTATATTTGTAAACTTCTCTGAGTGAGTTTTAACCTTCCTAATAAGCAAATGTTACTTACATGCTTTTCCACCCACTCCACCAGAGAGAATATAACAGGTACTGGCATTTTGGATTCCTGGTCTTTGGAGACATTCATTTACAAAATCTAAATATTTTCAAAATATCACCTAGCAAACCATTTAAATACCTACTCATGTCTCTTTTGGCTAACAAACATAACACAAAATATACCTACAAGTGACTATAGTAAAGAAAAAGTCCTTTAAACTTTTTTTGTTCTTAACATATTCTGTTTAGGAATGCCTATTCAAAATTGAAGCCTAATAGAAATAATATATTAGATGTTAATATAAAGAATAGTAATACAATGGAACATATTTAATATGAACATTTCTATCTCTTTCATCAGCAGGTGATACATAAGATAGCTGTAGAACCTCAATATTCAAAAGAACATTAAATGCATCATAATCTAGCATCAAAGGCAGGAGTTATGATGTGGGGCAAGACTGTTGGAGAGAGCTTGATGACACATTGTTTAACACTTTCCTTGTTTATTCAAAGTTTGAACTTTCATTCACTGGGCAATGGCATTTTTCCTGTGCTTCCTGTGTGGGATAATGTTATGATTGATTTTGTGTATTAGAAAGATAATCCTGGCAACAATGGGAAGGGCAAATTTGAAAAAAATTTTGTTGCCAGAAAATATGGGACCAAACTGTCAGTGGAAGTAGTGATGGAAAGGAAATGGTGGATTTATAAGTAGATCAATAGAATTTGGCATTAAGGGGTGAAAGAAAGTGTAGAATTAAGGATGACTCTGAGATGTCTGGCTAACGTGACTGGGTAGTTGATATTGCATTGATCATAGGAATAGCAACTAACTTTCTTGAAAGAATGCTTGCACTTTTAAAAGTGACATGGATAGCAGAGTGGAGATTATGAGCTTGGAGTTGTTTGTGTTGAATTTGTTAACCATGGGCCATAAGAACAGAGCAGAGTTTTCCCACCTTGTTCTTATTGATGCTGTAAGCTGATAATGCTTTCTTGTGAAGGCTGTTTTGTACATTTTTGGATGTATGCTTTAACATCCCAGGCCTCTACCCACTAGATGTCAGTAGTACCCCTCCCAGTTGTGCCAACCAAAATTATCTCCAGACTATTCCTAACGTTCCCTGAGGCAGGCGCAAAATCACTCCCAGTAGAGACCACTGAGAACAGTGACAACAGAGTATTGTGATTGTGTGTCTAGAATTTAGGAGACAAATAAGGCTTGAAATCAATATTTTGAGTCCTTATTGGTGGCAATCTAAGCAAGATGATATGTGAGATTGTGCAGGGGGTGAATGTTTATTATAATTTTGTGTGTTTGCTTGACTATGTCCAGAGACTTAAAATTTCCAAACTCATAGAGGAAGCACATTCTGTATATGGATAATTCCAAATGCTAAATCATAATATTGTTATGTACTGTTACAGATGGAGCCGATTGCTTGTATTGAGACACAATTAATCATTCCAAAAATGTCATTCTTTGGACCTAATTTTTCTTTCATGGGACATGAAACAAATCTATTAGGACAAGTCAAATGATTCATCTTAAATCTCTCCGTATTGTTTAATACAACTGCCAAATTAGCTTCTATAATTCAGTGGTATTGTGTGCTGGTTAAATGTTTTTAACATTTTCTGCCTTCCTTTATATGCCATATTTTGAGACTTCTTACTTTATGGGCACTTTCTCTTGAATCATGCCCATTTGAAATACCCTGATTAACACATAGAGCAGAGAACTGAACAAACTCCATCTTTGACCTTCTACTTTATCTTAAAGCTTCATGTTCCAGATTTTGGTCAGAGCACTTTTAACAAAATAGCTCAAAATTGCATTATTATTTTTGTCAGCCATGTTGTATCATTAATGATTTTTAAAAATATCCAAGATAGAAACTTAATATTCATTCCTTTGAAATTATAAGTTTCTTTCATAGCTCAGCATTTCAATCTGCTTGATCTTTTTGCATTATAATTTCATCACCCAACATGTTTGCTCTTTCTATCAGCTTCATGCCTTCTTCACAGTTGAGCAGCATACTCCACAGACACATTCATTCAACTCATTAATAAAAACGTGAGCAGGTGAAGTTTAGAAATAATGGGATTACATATTGTTATAGATCTTTTCTTCAGTGCTTTTCCAGCAGCTTTATACCTAAAAGTCTACAGAATTTAGACTCATGAATAGCCATTGCACTCCAACTTTTCCTAAATAATGCATTCAAATGTAATGCTACTATAGAACATGGTAAGGTTCCATTTACAAGATGGAATATTGTCAGGGGAAAATGATCTTGTTAAGCAATAAAAGTAGGATACAAATTTGAAAGCAAAATGTGACTTTACTACACAGAGTGGATGTAGTTATAAACATACACCTAAGTATTAAAATAGAGACTGTCAAACTCTTAATGATAGTTGTCTCTAAAATGGTTATTTTGATGCATTTTTTGTATTACATTTTGTAATCTCAGAATGTTATTAATTTGTCACTATATTCAGGAAGTATTGAACTGTATTTTCAATATGTAATTTTGATTCGAAAAGTTGAAAACAGAATCAAGGAGAAAACAAGTGGATTCCTGAAGACCAAGGTATGAGGAAAAGGCCTATATGATAGGAAAAACTTTCCTAAGGAAGCCAAATGTTTTCAACATTCCTTAGGCAGAAGGAGAGCTGAAAGTGCACAAGAGTTTCCCATCACCAGCACCTCACTGCAGCTGAAAAATCGCTGAAGAGACGTTAGATGTGGCTGCATAGACCAGAAGAAGTTGGGAAAAGTTGGGGAATCATCCTATATGTATTCACAGGGTTGTTATAAAGATCAAGTGAATGGGAAAATCCGAGTGTAAAAAGATTAAAACTTATTCAAGGGTAGATTATCTATAAAAAGGAGATTATATTGTAATTGTTTAATTTTAAAGATGTGCTTTAGAAATATATAGACTATTTCATCACTCTGCAGAGAAAGTCCCTCAGATAATGATGTATTTAGGTTGGTGTTGTAGCAGTGGGTTAAGCTGCTGCCTGTGATGCTGGCAACCCACATTGGATTGCCAGCTTGAGTCCTGGTTGTTCTACTTCCTACACTAATGTGTCTAGGAACGCAGCAGCAGATGACCCACCTACTTGGGCCCATGTCACCAATGCTGGAGACTGGGACGGTACTTCTGGCTGCTGCTTTGGCAGTTGTGGCCATTTGGGAAGTGAACCAGTGGATGTAGGATTGATATATACTCTTTCTCTCTCTCTCTCCTCTCTCTGCCTTTCAAATAAAAATTCTTTTAAAAGATAATGAGATCTTATTAAATTTTGTATGTCTCTGCACATAACAAATAACCTTATGCCTGTGTTTTAGGTATGGATAGAGAAAGAGTCATATTAATGACATTATTTATACAATTGCAGTAATTTTTAAAGATTTTTTTTTTTCATTTAATGAAAGGCATAGAGACAGAGAGAAATCAAGGTAGAGAGAGATTGCCCCGATGCTTCACTTCCCAAATGTGTGCCACAGCCTTGGCTAGGCCAGGACAAAGCTAAAAGGCAGTAACTCAATCTCTGATGTGGCTGGCAGGGACTCAACTACTTGAGCCAAGACCTGAAGCACTACACAGGGCACATTAGCTGGAAGTTATATGGGAAGCAGAGAAGCCAGAAGAGGAACCAGACACTTGAATATGGGGCACAGGCATCTGAAACAATGACTATATCACTACAAAAAATGCCTACCTCAATTTGCTATTGATAAGATAAATGGAATCTAATGCTGTTAAACTGCCATTTTGTTATAATAGATCATCTATTTACATTATTATTGAATAATAAACAATATTTGACATACTTGTATATTTGCTGATCTTAAGCACTTTAGGAATTTATGTTTGGTCTTATTCTTTATATTCTCATCATTTGAATTGTATCAAGTTCATACACTCCCAAATATCTGTGTTGATGAATTAAATCTGCCTGGACTTTTTTTCCTGTCCTGCAGTCTAACTTGTTGAACATCTTTCCTGGCCATCTTCACATCTATTCAAATTCAACCTGTATAAAACTGAACCTACGGTCGACAGCCCTAACATGATGACCCACTTTCCAAATTACACAGGAGATAACAAATTATTTCAATTTGTTACATATCCTAACCTTTCTGAGAGAGAGAGAGAGAGAGGAGAGAGAGAGAGAATCTTCCATCCATTGGTTTATTCATCAGGCCAAAGCCAGGAATCTGGAACTTCACCTGGGTTTCCCACATAGGTGTCAGGGACCAAACTACTTAGGCCACCACCTGCTAGTTCTCAGTGTGCACATGAACAGGAAGCAGGGCTCAGAAGCTGGAGCTGGAATGCAAACCGTGGCACCCTTCCTTAAGGGATGCAGGCATCTCAAGTGGTATTTAACCACTGCACCAAACGCCTGCCACACATGTCACGTTTAAAGGAGAAAAAGAAGTTCGTGGATTTGAAATGGGTTTCCATTAAGTATGCCTTAGGAGGGATCACAGAGTCCACTAACATTGTTGGAAACGATACCAGGAAACTTCAGCTTCTCCTCTTCCTCCCCGCCACCACCCTGACACCTCTTTCTCCTTTTTCCTTTCTTCCTTGTCACCCTTTCCTCCTAATGCTCATCTTGAATAAGCATGAGCTAAATTGGAAATTTTATAATTTTCATGACTATATAAAGATATTTAAAGAAGTATAATCTAATTTTGTGTACAAAAGCATACTCCCACATGGCTTCAGTGAGTGGCAGCTGTGTTCCATTGATGACTGATTTCTATTTTCTCATGTTTAGTATTTCTCCTGTAGCCCTGTAATCAGTGAACACCATTCTTCTTTAATGCCTGAGTTTACTGTACTTTAAGAGGTTAAATTCAAACAAGAACAATTTTGCAGAACCATCCCACATTCTTTTTCCTGTTTGATAGTTCAGCTTTAGATATGAACCACAGCAGTGGGTTTTTGAGCAACACTGAATATAAAAATCAGGTTTCAGAACATTCCATTATTATTTTTAAATCCTATTTTTTAAATCTTTTTAAACCTTTCTTTTTTAAAAGATTCTTAATTTTAATTAAAAGTAGAGCTGGCAGGCGCCGCGGCTCACTAGGCTAATCCTCCGCCTGTGGTGCCTGTACCCAGGGTTCTAGTCCCGGTTAGGGTGCCGGTTCTGTCCCGGTTGCTCCTCTTCCAGTCCAGCTCTCTGCTGTGGCAAGGGAAGGCAGTGGAGGATGGCCCAAGTACTTGGGCCCTGCACCCGCATGGAAGACCAGGAGGAAGCACCTGGCTCCTGGCTTCAGATTGGCGCAGCGCCAGCCTTAGCAGCCATTTTGGGGGTGAACCAACGGAAAAGGAAGACTTTCTCTCTGTCTCTCTCTCTCACTGTCTAACTCTGCCTGTCAAAAAAAAGAAAAGAAAAGAAAAGAAAAGAAAAGAAAAGAAAATGAAAAAAGAAAGTAGAGTTACAGAGAGAGAGGAAGAGAGAGAGATCTTCCATCTACTGGCCTATTCCCCAAATGACCTTAATGCCTGGAGCTGGCCCAGTCCAAAGCAAAGAGCTAGGAGCTTCCTCTGGGTCTCCCATGTGGTTGCAGGGGCCCAAGTACTTGGGCCATTTTCCATTGCCTTCCCAGGCACATTAGCAAGGAGCTGGGTCAGAAGTCGAGCAGCCAGGATTCGAACTGGTGCCCACATGGGATGCCAGCACTCAGTGGCCTTACCTGCTAGCCACAGTGCTGGCCCTAAACTTGTTTTTCGAATGATTCCTTTGTCCACACTCACTATTGCTTAAATGATGTAATGAGTCTTCCAAGTGCTCAGTCCTAACTGGGCATTCAGATTTAACAGATTGCACAAAGGTTCTCAACCTGAAGTTCCTGAACTAGCATCTGGATCCACAACTGAAAATGCAAACTTTTAGGTGCCACTCCCAAAGTGAGTCTAAATTCCTTGGAGGGAAGTCTAGCAGACTCTGCAAATCCTCCTACCAATTCTGATGCATTTTAGAACTAATGGTTTAAATTATCAGATGCAGGCAATGGATGTAAATTATTCCAGAGGGCTTTGATTAAATATGACATATTATTTTCTGCTAAATTTCTGTATTTGAATTTTTCAGTCAGTACTCTATCTCTGCCCATAGTTTCCTTTTGCATTCATATTATTAATAGTGTCCTGACTTGAATTTTTTAAAGACCTATTTATTTATTTATTTGAAAGTCAAAACTACAAAGAGAGAGGGGGGTAGACAGAGAGAGAAAGGGAGAGGTATTCTGTACACTTGTTCACTCCCAGATGTTTGCAATGGCCAGAGGTGTGGCAGACTGAAGCCAGGAGCCAGGAGTTTCTTCCAGTTTTCCCACGTGGGTGGCAGGGACGCAAGCACTCAGCCCATGCTCCACTGGAATTGAAGCCAGGATTCTAACCCACTGTTCCATTATGGAATGCCACTGTCCCTAGCATGGCAGTGCCAACTGCCCACCTCAATCTGCCTCTCTTGACGTTTGATAATGTATGAAAATAATTTCAGTCTGTGAGGTCAGTTACAAATGTTAGTATCTGTCAATGGTGTAGTCACAGAACAATATCTATAATATTTATTTTCAGGAACAATATATTTGATGTAATTGAAAGATGTCCTCTTCATTTATTTTCTAATGGTTTTGAATTGCCTTGAAGGTATTATTATATATCAAGCACTTATTTTGTTAGAGGTTACACATCTAACCCATAGTGGCAAATGCTTGGATTCCATAAATGTTACCAATTTCTTTTTGTTTCTTCACTTCTCTTTAGCTACTTTTGTCTCTCTGGTGGAGTATAGTGCACACATGGATCCTCATTTTTAAGTCACCCCTTCTATTTTCCTTCCTTTGACTCATTCTTTAGTTTCTTATCTTACCTTATGCCTCAGTAATTACAGCATCCTTAGTTCAGCTAAAATGGGCAAGTATATCATTATGTGTAAAGTGAAGAACAGTCCGGAGAGCTGAAGACCATAGGTTGTACTTTGATAAAAATTCTTCTGTTTGTACTATGGCTCTACTGAACAAAAGAGATGGCAATGAAGACAGCGTAAGTTCGACATATAGTTTTAAGTTAATTTTCTTAGGTTGGCAGCATTAACAGCTTGTTAATTGGACTACTTGAAATAATAAGACAAAATTAGATGAAGTCTCAAAATATTGACTACTAGAGATAATGAAAAATAAATCATTAGTTGATGACAAGAACAAGTTTTAGAAAATTAACATATATCAAAGTTATGCATTTCATTGGTTTTTCTTTCTTAATACCTTCCTATCTCCAAACAGAGGTGTGATTCTCCACCTTATCATTCTTAATAGGTCAGGTTCATCATATTCATTTTCTTAATTTCATGGGTTCTCATTTCTATTGGGCATATCTACTGGCCATTGCTTTCATGAAAGATTAGTACCCTGGCATAGGCAAAAATAAGCTTCTTCATATATCACCTTCTCTTAAAAGTACACTGGATTGTAAACTGTTAGTGCAAATAGGGATCATATAAACCATTTAACTGAAGCCTTTGTTTTACTGGTGAGGAACTCCAAACCCAGAGAAGTCATATAAGTTAACTAAGATCCTTTAGTACGTTAACAATAGGGTCAATGTCAGAATTCCTGTGCTCTGATTCCCAATTCAGTGTTGTCATACACATATGGTTAACTACTAACTTTCTAGTTCTAGAAGTAGAAATAAAACAGCATCATTTCCCTATATGAGTAGATCTTTACTAACTGTAGCAACTGATAGCATCTAAATGCATACTGTATGTCAAATGCTTACTGAGTGTAAAATGTCTTGCATGTATGAGTCTCAGAGATCCTTTGATGTCAAGAATGTAACTACTGTGGCCAACGTTGTGGAATAGTGGGGAAAGCTGCCCCACAATGCTGGCATCCCATTTGGACACACTGGCTGAGTACTGGGTGCTCCAATTCCAATACAGCTCCTGGCTAATGTGCCTGGGGAAGCAGTAGAAAGTGCTTGGGCCCCTAGACCATGTGGGGGACCTGGAAGATGCTCATGGCTTTGGACCTGTCCAGCTCTAGCTGTTGTGGCCATTTGGAGAGTGAGCCAGAAGGTGGAAGATCTCTGTCTCTGTTTTTCCCTCTCTTTCTTTGTAACTCTTTCTTTCAAATAAGCAATTCCTTTTTTAAATAATGTCACTATTTCCACTTTACTGATGGAGAAAATGAGGCAGATCATAAATAACGTGCCTAATATTACAGACTCAGATAGTCTCGGATTCAGAGAAACCACAGACAACAGGATGAAACATATCCAGTACCCTCTTAGATAATGGCTGCACTGAGTCAACCAGACATGGAATCCTTCCTAATGTAATCAGAGATGGGAAGGAACAGGAGTGAGGAAAAGAGCATTGTTCTGGTTGGATCTCAGTGGGTATTTCTGTCTTGGCAAGGATCAGTAAGTTATATGTCCTGTAACCTCAAGAATGTTTCCACTCTCATTTCTTTGTAGGACTGAATGCCCCAGCCTGTTGGACTCACAAGTTGGGGATACACTCAGTTCCTGACTGTGAACCTCTCAATATGACAACTAATTCTTCACAGCCTTCTAGGCTTTCAAGTCTCTAGGGAATCTGCCAGCATGAAAAAAATTAATTTTTATTATAAATTATTACTTCTATATTGTATGCATTTATGGGGTACAAAGTGATATGTTTTATACACATGATGTGGAATAATTAAAGTACTTTATCACCTTACACACAACATTTGCTATGGTGAGAACATTTGAAATTTACTTTTTTGGCCTTTATTTTTTCATTTCATTTTAAACTTTATTTAAGGACACAAATTATACATATTTATGGTTTACTATGTGATGTTCTGTTACATGCATGTATTGTTCAATGTTCAGTTTAGGTAAAAATAACTATCTCTTCAAATATTTAACACTTTTCATGGTGAAAACATCCAAAATCCTATCTTCTGGGTTTGCTTTTTAATACAGAGAAGTATATAATACATTAAAATTATAGCCACCCTACTATGAAATAGAACCTGAGAACTTCTTACCCTTATGTTATTATAATATAGTACCCATTAATTTACCTTTGCTCCTTTTCCCTCTTTGCTCACCATCCCGTGATAAACATCACTATATTTTTAACAGCTATGAGGTCATTTTTCTTTGTTTTGGACTTCACATAGGACTCAGATCATGCAATATTTATCTGTATTTCATGTGATATAACGACATCCATTTCCACTCATATGTTACATATAACATGGTAAGGTTTCATTCTTTCATGGATCAGTAATATTCCATTATGAATATGTACCATATTTTCTTTATCAATCCATCAGTGAGTGGACAAAGATATTGCTGCCATTGCTTGGCTATTGTGAACAGTGCTGCAATAAACACAGAAGTGCACATGTCTCTTTGACAGACTGATATCATTTCCCTTCGATATATACCCAGTAGTGGGACTGCTGGACCATATAGTAGCTTCATTTTTAGTTTTTGTGTAACCTCCATGCTGTTTTTCACAATTGGTGTACACATTTTAATTTCCCCCAGGAGTGCGCTAGGGTTCGTCTTTCTCCACATCTTGCAAACACTTGCTGTCTTTTATCTTTTTGACAATAGCCAATCTAACTGTAATGAGGTGACATTTCATTGTGATTTCAATTTTCATTTCCCTGATGATTAGTGTTGATGAGCATATCACTGTTGGTCATTTGTATATCTTCCTTTGAGATATGTCTGTGTAGAGCTACTGGCCATTTTTAAGTGAAATGCATGTGTGTTTGCTGTTGAGTTCTTTATAAATTCTAGATATTAACCCCTTGTCAGATGTACAGCTTGCAAATATTTTCTCCCATTCTGCAGTTGTCTCCTCACTCTGTTGATTGTTTCTTTTGTTATACAGAGATCTTTAATTTGCTGAATTCCATTTTTCTATTTTTGTTATTCTTTCCTGTGCTTCTGGGGTCTGATATAAATAATTTTTGTCCATTCTACCATTCTGAAGTATTTTCTCTACATTTTCTTCTAGTAGTTTTAAACTTTCAGGTCTGACATTTAGATATTTTATACATTTTTAAAAATTTTGTGTATTAATTTGAGTTTTTAGAGTTACAGACAGAGAGAAGGTGAGAGAGAGAGAAGTCTTCCATCTGTTGGTTCACTCCTAAATGGCCACAATAGTTGGAGCTGGGCCAATCTGAAGCCAAGAGCTAGGAGCTTCTTCCAGTTCTCCCACGTCGGTGCAGGGGCCCAAGCACTTGGACCATCTTTCAATGCTTTCTCAGGCCATATCAGAGAGCTGGATAGGAAGAGGAGCAGCTGGGACTCTAACTGGCACCCATATGGGTTGCCAGCACTGCAAGCGGAAGCTTATCCAGCTATGCCACAGCACCAGCCCCATTTGATCCATTTTTTTTTATTTGACAGGTAGAGTTATAGACAGTGAGAGAAAACAGAGAGAACGGTCTTCCTTCTGTTGGTTCACTCCCCAATGGCCGCTACGGCCGGCGCTGCGCTGATCCGAAGCCAGGAGCTGTGTGCTTCCTCCTGATCTCCCATGCAGATGCAGGAACCCAAGCACTTGGGCCATACACCGTTGCCCTCCCAGGCCACAGTAGAGATCTGGACTGGAAGAGGAGCAACCAGGACTAGCACCCGGTGCCCCAACCGGGACTAGAACCCGGGGTGCCGGAGCTGTAGGCGGAGGATTAACTAAGTGAGCCACCGTGCCGGCCAACCATTTTTAATAGATTCATTTTATGTGGCATAAGATAGATAAGGGTCTAGTTTCATTCTTCTTTATGTGAATGTCCAAATTTCCCAGCATCATGCACTGAAAAGACTGTCATTTTTGTCCCATGTATGTTCTTAGAACCTTTATCAAATATCAAATGGCTACAGATGTGTTGGTTTACTTTCATGGTTTCTTTTTTTTTAACTTTTGTTTAATAAATATAGATTTCCAAAGTACAGCTTATGGATTACAGTGGCTTCCTCACCACCCCCCCCATAACTTCCCTCCCACCCGCAACTCTCCCATCTCCTGCTCCCTCTCCCATTCCATTCACATCAAGATTCATTTTCAATTATCTTTATATACAGAAGATCAATCTAGTATATATTAAGATTTCAACACAAAGTGTAAAGTACTGTTTGAGTATTAGTTATAGCATTAATTCACATTGTACAACACATTAAGGACAGAGATCCTACATGAGGAGTAAGTGCACAGTGACTCCTGTTGTTGACTTAACAAATTGACATTCTTGTTTATGGCGTCAGTAATCACCCTAGGCTCTTGTCATGAGTTGCCAAGGCTATGGAAGCCTTTTGAGTTCACCAATTCCGATCATATTTAGACAAGGTCATAGTCAAAGTGGAAGTTCTCTCCTCCCTTCAGAGAAAGGACCTCCTTCTTTGATGGCCCATATTTCCACTGAGATCTCACTCGTAGAGATCTTTCATTTAGGTTTTCTTGTTTGTTTGTTTGTTTTGCCAGTCTTGGCTTTCCATGCCTGAAATACTGTCATGGGCTTTTTAGCGGGATCTGCATGCCTTAAGGGCTGATTCTGAGGCCAGAGTGCTGTTTAGGACATCTGCCATTCTATGAGTCTTCTGTGTATCCCACTTCCCATGTTGGATTTTTCTCTCCTTTTTAATTCTATTGGTTAGTATTTTCAGACACTAGTCTTGTTTAGGTGATCCTTTTGACTCTTAGTCCTATCATTATGATCAATTGTGAACTGAAATTGATCACTTGGACTAGTGAGAATGCATTGGTACATGCCACCCTGATGGGATTGCATTGGAATCCCCTGGCACATTTCTACTTTTAGGGTTTCTATTCAGTTCCATTAGTCTGTGATTCTATTTGTATGTCAATACCATGCTTTTTGAATATCTGTAGCTTTTTAATATATTTAAAGGCAGTTAGTGTAATTTTGCATCCTTTGTTCATTTTGCTCAAGATTGCTTTGGCTAGTTGGGGTCCTCAGTGGTTCCACACAAATTTTAGTACTGTTTTTCTAATTCTGTGAAAAATGACATGGAAATATATTTATTTGAAAGGCCAAAAGAGAGACACTCATAGAGAGACATAGACAGATACAGAGCAATCTTTTATCTACTAGTTCAGCCACACAACATCTACTAGTTCGAAGCCCCACAACATTTGGAGCTGGGCTGGCTGAAGTTGGGAGCACAGAACTCAGTCTGTATCTCTTGAACTAAGTACTTAAACCATCATTTGCTGCCTTCTAGTGTGTACGTTACTGAAAACTGGAATTGGAAGTAGAGACACTCAGGCCCTTTGAAATAGGATGCAGGTATACCAAGCAGCATCTTAACCACTGCACCAAATGCCCGCAACGTCATTTGATAGGGATCACATTAAATATTAAATAACTTTGAGTAGTGTATATAGTTTAATAATATTGATTCTTCTAATCCATGAATACAAGGTGTCTTTCCATTTCTTTGTGTCCTCATCAATTTCTTTCATCAATGATTTATAGTTTTTGTTGTTGAGATCTTTTGTTGTTTTGATTAAATTTAGTCCTAGATTTTAAATTTTTGTTCTCTTCGTAATTTTTAAATGTACAATACTTTTTATTAACTATATGAGGGTACTTCAAAAAGTTCATGGAAATTAAGACTAAAAGATATGTTTGTTTTGGTGCAAAATATTTTGAAATCCATTATTATAAAAGGAATATAAAAAGTCCATGCAAAATGCAGATAAAAATACATGGATTTCAAATGTTTTGCACCAAAGCACATTTATCTTTTAGCTGCATTTTCTCATGAAGTTTTTTAAGTACCCTCTTATTCATCCTGATGTATAGTAATTACAAAAAAAAGTTCTTTTTGTCTGAGATTTTTTTACCCTTTTTGCTGCTATTGCCCTCAGCCTTGTTCCCTCAGCCTAAGCCTCTGTAACCACCATTTTACTCTATATGTTTATGAATTCTGTTGTTTTAGATCCCACATACAAGTGAGAAAGCTGTGATGGTCTTTCTATATTTGCTTATTTCACTCACAATAATGTTCTTGAATTCTCTAATGTTATGACAAATAATAGATTTCTCTTCTTTTTAAAGGCTAAATAGTATTACTTTGCCTATATATGACATTTTATTTATCCAGTCATCTACTGATATAGATTTAAGTTTGTTATATTATACATCTTTTGGGAATAGTGAGCTAGTAAACACAGATGTGCAAAGATCTCTTGAACAAACAGATTTAAAATATTTTAGATAACACAGAGCTGCATTTTTAGATTTTTAAAGGAACATTATGGATATATAAGTTTCCATACTGGCTTTATTAATTGATATTCTACCCAAACTGTACACTGATTTCTTTTCCTCCATATCCTTTCCAACACTTATTTTTGTCTTTTTGAAGATAGACATTCTGATAAGTGTAAGATGATATCCCATTGCCATTATAATTGCATTTCCCCATGCAATATTAAACATGTCTTTTATACCTTTTGGCCATTTGTGTGTCTTCTTTTGAGAAATGTCTATTTAGGTCCATTGCCTGTTTTTTAATTTTTTTTATTTGATCTCTTGCCATTGAGTTATTTGAGCACATTAAATATTTTGGAAATTAACCCTTCATTGGATATTAAACTTGCAAATATTTTCTCCCAATCTGTAGATTGGCTCTGTACACTGTTGTTTCCTCTGCTCTACAGATTTTTTTTTTTTTTTTTTTTTTTGGATAGGCAGAGTTAGACAGTGAGAGAGAGAAACAGAGAGAAAGGTCTTCCTTCCATTGGTTCATACCCCAGATGGCCGCTAGAGCTGGCGCACTACGCTGATCCGAAGCCAGGAGCCAGGTGCTTCCTCCTGGTCTCCCATGCAGGTGCAAGGGCCCAAGCATTTGGGCCATCCTCCACTGCTTTCTTGGGCCACAGTAGAGAGCTGGAGTGGAAGAGAAGCAACCGGGACTAGAACCTGGTGCCCATATGGGATGCCGGCGCCGCAGGCGGAGGTGAGCCACCAGGTAAGCCACCAGCACCAACCCCTACAGATGTTTTTACATTTGATGTAATCCCCATCGTTTATTTTTTGTTTATGTTGCCTGCACTTTTTGGGGATAGAATACAAAAACAATCACTACCAGACCAAATTCGTATAAATGCTCCCCCTGTGTTCTCTTCTAGTCATGTTAGCTTCTAGCTTTAGTAATCCATCTTGACTTGATTTTGTATTTGAAGTGAAGTAGGGTTAATTCTTCTTTCTGTGGATATCCAACTTTCCTAACATGCTTTATTGCATAAACAAGTCCAGTAAAGTTTCAGGATATAGAGTCAACACACAAAAATCAATACTGTTCCTGTGTATTAACAATAAAGTATCCAAAAAAAGGAATCAGGAGACCAATCCAATTTACAATAGCTGCAAAAATTACTAAGGAATATTTAACCAAGGAGGTGAAAGACTTGCTCATTGAAAATTATGAACATTGATGAAATAAATTCAGGAATGCACAAATAAATGTAGAGATATCACATGTTCATAGATGGAAAAATTAATATTTTTAGATGTATATACTACCCAGAGTGGTAGATTCAATACAAGATCTGTCAAATTCCAATGTCACTTTACATAAAAACAGGAAAGGCAATCCCCCAAATCATATGTAATCCCCCCAAAGTAACCAATCATATCAGGAGCAAAAATATTAATTCTGGATGTTTCATACTCCCTGATTTCAAGTTACACAACAAAGCTATTTGAAATTATTTGTGTACATACTGTGCTTAATAATGGATCTGTTCTTCAAAAGGTCATGAAGGGGATTGCTGGGTCTCTTAGAGTGATAAACATTTAAGAAGTGCAGGATGGGAAGTAGGATTGGGGCCACGGCATGGCCTCTGCATTACAAAATAAAGCCCTGGATATCCTCAAAAAATAATGGATCTGTACGTTTCTGGGCAAAAGAGTCCATACCTTTTATTTCTCTCATGGAGCTAAGTATAGTAAGATATTAGGGGCAGGCATTTGGTATAGTGGTTAAGATGCTCATACTCTATACCAGACTGGATTCAAGTCCTGGCACCAATCCCAATTTCAACATCCTATTAATGAGCACTCTGAGTGGTAGCAGATGATGGCTTAAGTAGTTGGGTCCTTGCCAGTCCAATTGGAGACCCTGATTGGGTTTGCGTCTCCTTATCTTCAGCCTGACCCAGCCCTAGCTGTTGTAAGCGTTTGGGGAGGGAAGCAGCGGATAGAGACCTTTCCATTTTGTAGCTCTCTGGGTCTATCTTTCTTTCTTTCTGCATTTCAAATAAATAAAATAAATTTAAAAAAAAAACACAATATCACATTAGAAAAAGTAAATGAATTCAGTGTACAGAGAAACAAGAAAGTTTTTATATCTACCTGCATACTAAATAGCAAAATAATATTGCTATTACTATAATAATTTATGAAACTGATGTTCACTTGTCTGAAATATGCTAGTGGAAATTTGACCCTATTATCTTCGTCTTCTTTTCATACAAATAGACATTGATCCAGACCATTTCTCTACTTTCAGGAAACATTCTATGAGAGCGTGTGGATCAATTTCTACAAATCTATCATTAACACTCTTAAAAGAAACTTTAAAGTGCATGCTTTAGTTGTAGTGTGTGAGAAATTGTCATCTTTTCATTGCAAAGTGAGCAGTATTTTATAGTTGACCTCACTAATCATGTGACATATTAATTCAACCTGTGCTGTAACTTTTCCATTCCATTCTTTCTTGACATACTTTCTAAGGAAGCTTAATTTTTAAAATAAATACATAAGTATATCCTTAGAGAGTTTTATTTTAAATTGTTTTCCTGCTAGTAATAGCGCTGTTCCTCTGCTTCCCACCTTGAAATACTAAGCCAGGTACAGAGACTTGTTGTTTCATACACAGTGATTGAAATAGTGGTTGGGAGGTGGTGGATGTGTTTTGGGACTTTTGTCTTCAATAAAGCATATAATGAACAAGAAAAAAAAAGAGAAAATTTAAATCATTGTGTTCTTTCATTTATTCAAAAATCAAAATCAAAACTCCAACCCTAAATTGTAATCTTTTCTATACTGAGGAAAGACCAGAGAAACACTATTATGTTATAAAAGCTTTATAATCATTAAAATTGAAGGGCCTGCATTTTAATTTTCACAAAGTTGCTCAGTGATAAATCCAATCTTTTAAAACATTTCAATATAGACACAAAATAATATTTTAGTAAGTGCATTGCATTCCTCATAATGACTTATAATGATCACTTTATAGAGTAGGTATTTAATAATAGTAGATGCTGCTTAGCTTTTTAAAATCTATTATTGTAGAAACATAATTGTTTGGAAATAACATGCATACAAAATATTTCAAGGACTTTATTAAATTTGCTCCAGTCTGATAATAAAGAAAATTGGAAGATAAAAAAAAAAAACTTATTTGGGAAAAGTACCTAAGCAATATTGAACAGTTAGTAATTACTGTTAGTATAAGATCAAATGCTAAATGGTGTAAAAAAATTATATGTGGCCAAAATCCAGAGGGGGAGAGATCGATGCATAATATGAAAAACAGGTTTAATCATAAACCATATTAAAAACTGTTTTAAACAATAATTTGAATTAGTACAGTTTTTCATGACTTTTATTATAGATAAATGGTCTTGTGATGTTTTATTGAGCTGTATTTTTCTGATGTTCTAAGACTGGGACACATGGGGTTATCTCAGACCTTATGCAAGTAATTGAATGCTTGATTGAACTCTTCCCCCTTCCTTTCTTGCCTCAGTTGCTCTTGAGGCATGAAGAAAAAACAAATGCTGCTTTGTAAAGTGACTTTCCAGAATATTGTGGCCAAGAGCTCTGTGACTGACTCTCAAAGAGGATAGAGAAGAAACAAGAGAGCTAAATGAGAAGAGAATTTCTGAAGAGGATTCCTTTGGGAAGAGGTGTGCTATGAATTCCATCTTACCATTGACTGAGAAGGTGAAGAATGTCTGCTTTAACCTTAAACATAATGAGAAGGATTTCAATGAGATTACTTTGAGAGCTTGCTGTGTGTCCTTAGTAATTGAGAGGCTTAGTGGGTTTGTGCTTGGAGTCCTGACCAAAAAAGCTAAAGGGACTAGTGTCAACAGAGAGAACATATTTTTCTGAAAAGAACCTGGACTCATTTTTTCATAAGTCAAATTCCTGTGACGTCACACTTTGTGCTCTCTCAGAAGCCAACTCTGGAGCTGGCTTGCAAGAAAAAAAAAAAAGAGAAAACGGGTGGGTACCCTTTAGTACAACAGCTGTGAAAGGGGAGGCTGAGAGTTGAGCTGGGGAGTTAAATCATTTTTCAGATTCTGCTTGACTTGGAGAAAGGGGCCATGTCTCCTTGTTAATCAGTCTTTGGACTTTGACTGCCCACGGATAGCTGAGAGTACCCCTCCCACTAACTAGGGAATTAACCACTTCTTAGTGAAGGGAAATCTTGGCAGTGCATCAGAATAGTCATCACCAATTTTATATTCTAGGTAAGAAGCTCAAAGAGAAATTTTAGCTTGGAGTCTACTGTCTTCAAAAGTGGGGAGGCACTACCTTTAGCTGGAAAGAGGTGTATCCCTGTGGCACCAAGAGTATACAGAAAGCAATTAGGTGTAGGAAGAGCACTGTCAGAGGCAAGGGAACTCCAATGGGGGAATTTCTTCAACAGAAATACATTGTCAATGGCATATGTAATACTATTATAGTAGTCACATTTTTAAAAAGTTAAAAAGAGGTGAAATTCATTTTAATAATAATGCATTTAACAATTTAAATAATATTTTTCTAACTGAAAATATAATGTAAGATATTTTCATTTTGATCTTGCAGTGAGAATTTTAAAAAACATTAATGAGATATTTTACATTATTTTTTCAAACTAGGCCTTGGGAATCAGTGTTGTTAAGAAACTGGCTCAGTTTTATCTATGGCGTGATCTACACCCTGATTTACATCCTATGCTCTGGCTCCTTTCCCACCATTGCTGGAAGCCAGGTGGCCACAAGGCCCAACCACCAGTGTCAAGTTCCACTCCCATCCTAATGGGATTCATTGCTCCAGCTTCCCTGCCTGCCCTCCGGCAAAGTTTTAAGAGGGCCTGTTCCTGAACACTTGGCTCTCTTGGCTCTTCTCTCCTGCTCTCTTGGCTCCTCTCATCTGCTCTCTCCTCCTCTCAATCTCTCTTCTCTCTGCTCTATCTTCTCTCCTAACTAGCTCCTCTCCTTTGTCTCTCTCTCTCTCTTATACTCTCTTTCTCTCTCTTATACTTCTTCATCCCTCCCCTCCAGTCTGCTGGGTTTTCCCCAATAAACCTTTTCCCTTACTCTGGTGTTCAGGATGCTTTGTGACAGCTAACAAGTGTAGAGTTTATTCTCACTGTAACCACAATTCAAGTGTGTAGTAGCCTCAAGTGACCATATATTAGTACAGCATTAGAAAGCCTAAAGAAATGTCTCTGGAGAGGAAATTTCCAATTTAAATATTTTCCAGACTCAAAGGTTGTCATTATATGATAGTGGCAATCAAATCATAACATTTTACATCATCATAACTGCAGCTCTTTTCTTGAACAGTAAGAAGATGCCTATGCCTTCTTCCCCAAAGGTAATCAGTCTGCTCAAGGTATTTGAGGGGAGATGGAACTACAGTTCCTTATGTGAAGATAAACGTGCTGGATATGTTGGAAAATAATTGATGTTTAGAACTACAAGTTGAAATTGGAAACACTTCTTAAAAAGACCACATTTTGTCCAATAGTTTTATTGATATATGATTGACATGCAATCATCCGCTTATATACAAAGGGTGTATGTTAAGTTTTAACAGATGCACACATTTATGAAACCACCACTACAATCAAGTTAATCAATATTTCCATCATGCCCAAGTTTCTGTATGCCTCTTGGTAGTCCACACCTCCTCTCCCTACTTCTTGTATCAGGCATCTACTGTACTCTTTTCTGTCACTTCAGATTAGTTTTAATTTTTTAGAACTTTATATAAATGCAATAATATAGTGTGAATTCTTTTGTGCCTAGATAGTCATGTTCATGCAGTGCAATTCATGTTATAATATGAATCATCTCATTTTACTCATTGAGAAGAAGTCTATTATATATATTTATATATATATATATATATACCAAAATCGTTTATTCAACTTGTTTTGGATATTTGGACTGTTTTCATTTTTGGGCATTACAAATAAACCCTCCCTGAATATTTGTGTATAAATAGCTGCAAGCACATATCCTTTCATTTCTATTCAGCAAAACGTCAGAGTAGAGTCACTAGATTTATGTTTAATTTTTAAATACATGGTCAAACTTCTCATATGGCTACACCATTTTACATTCTCACGAACATTTTCTCCTCCTTCTCCACAAAACTTATTATTGTCATTCATTTAAATTTTATCTATTAATATGTGTATCTCATATGTGCAGTAGTATCTCATAGTTGTTTAAAGTGCATTTCCTTAATGAAAAATGTGAAATAACTCTTCATGAAACTAGTTTGCATCCATTTGGAGGTGTCTTCATTGTCAAAGTTTATTTTTTTAAGATTTATTTATTTATTTGAAAGGCAGAGTTACAGAGAGGCAGAAGCAGAGAGAGAGAGAGGTCTTTCATCTACTGGCTCCCTCCTCAGATGGCTGCAATGGCCAGAGCTGCACAGATCAAAAGCCAGGAGGCAGGAGCTTTTTCCAGTCTTCCACATGGGTGCAGGGGCCCAAGGACTTGGGTCATCTTCTTCTGCTTTCCCAGGCCATAGCAGAGAGCTGGATCAGAAGTGGAGCAGCTAGGACTTGAACCAGCACCAATATGGGATGCTGGCACTGCAGGCAGTGGTTTTACCTGATACACCACAGCACTGGCCCCTGTCAAAGTTTTTGTTAATCTTATTTGACATCTAATTATCTTCTATGATAAATTGTTTTCAAACACTTTGCCTATTTTTTAAAAAAAATAGATTTTTTTTTACTGAATTGTGCATGTAAATGTTAATTAATTAACCTTCAATACTAGAATATTTCTTTAGATATTATTTATTTCCTTATTTAAATTAAATTTATTTACTTATTTGAGAAGCAGAGACATTGAAAGAGACAGAGAGTGAGGTCAAGAGAGACAGAGAGAGAGATGCAATGCCGGCATCCATATTGCATTCACTGGTTGATTCTCCAAATGCCTGCAAGAACTGGGCCTCAATTTAGTTGAAACTGGAAGCCAAGAACTCCGTTTAGGTCCTCTACATGACTGGCATGAACCCAACTTCTCAAGCCATCATCTGCTGCTTCTCAGGTTGTTCATTAACAGAAAGCTGGGCTCAGATTAGAGTCTAGGACTTGAACCCAGGCACATCCCTGATATGAGAAGCACAAGTCTCATCTCACATTTTAACTGCTAGTTCAAATGTGCACCCCAAGATATTTTAAAAGAACTTGCTATTTTATTTTATTTTTTTTTCTTTCTCTCCAACCTTATGTATTTTTATTTAATGAATATAAATTTCCAAAGTACAGAATATGGATTACAATGGCTTCCCCCCATAACGTCCCTCCCACCCACACCCCTCCCCTTTCCCACTCCCTCTCCCCTTCCATTCACATCAAGATTAATATTCGTTTCTCTTTATATACAGAAGATCAGTTTAGCATGCTATTTTAGACACTATTATTTGAAAGTAAGGAGAAGCATTCCATCACCATTCTCATAAAGAATGGATGTTTTAAAAATCTCCTTTCAAATCTCTCTTTGTGAATCTAGGATATCTCCATAGCTCTCACCAGTCACGCTGACATTGGGGAGCACAGAGGAAAGCTCAGATCAGACATAGGTTTTGAATGTTTAAATACCATTAACACCAGAATTTACTTTTTAGAAAGTATAAAATATTAAAGAAATGCAAATTCCAATTTCAAGTGGCATTGTCAAACTTTTTTTTAAAGATTTATTTTATTTATTTGAAAAACAGAGTTATGGAGAGAAGTACAGACAGAGAGAGAGATCTTCCATCCACTGGTTCACTCCTCAGATGGCCGCAAAGGCCGGAGCTGTGCCAATCCGAAGCCAGGAGGCAGGAGCTTCTTCTAGGTCTCCCACGTGAGTGGAGGGGCCCAAGGACCCTACTGCTTTCCCAGCCCATAGCAGAGAGCTGGATGGGAAGAGGAGCAGCCGGGACTTGAACTGGCACCCATATGGGATTCTGGCACTTCAGGCCAGGGAGTTAACCCACTGCACCACAGCGCCGGCCCGGCACTGTCAAATTTTAATGTCCTAAGACTGCCTACTCTGTAATGGCCTCTCACTTCATTGTAAAGACTTGCCACTTTGTTAACTTCTTCCAAATTTCAAATTACACACATACGCACAAGTAAGACACAATATTAAGCACTCTTGTTTATATAATCTATCAATAAATTATGGAAAAAATGAGGAGAACAAATATAGATGCTTTATAGACTCTTGTGAATTTGTTAAGTATACATCAGTGTTTGACACAAGCAGGAGAGGGTCCGCATTATTAGACTTGAGATTGATTTGCTTTCTTAATATTTCAGTCAGAAATTTTTTCAATTAACTGAATGTTTTCTTGGTTGACCTATATATAGCATTGATAGAAAACTGAGTTGGAATTTAGTGAGCTATGTTTGAAAACCAGACATCTATAATGTAAAAGCAGGACCCAGGCTGTCTGTCTCCCTTAGCCCAAGGAGTCTTTGCCTGTACTCTGTCAAAAGGAATTCACTGTCTTGAGGGAGTGATGCAACTAGTCCTACAATGTTCCTATCGTTGCTGGCGCTGTTGCATAGTGGGTAAAGCTGCCACCTGCAGTGTCGGCATCCCATATGGACACAGGTTGGAGTCTCAGCCACTCCACTTCCAATCCAGCTCTCTGCTATGAACTGGGAAAGTGGTACAAAATGGCCCAAACATTTTGGCTGCTGCACTTGTGTGGGAGACTGGAAGGAAGCCCCTGGCTCCTGCCTTCAGATTGGCGTAGCTCTAGAGGTTACTGCCACCTGGGGAGAAAACCAGCAGATGGAAGAGACCCCCCCACCTCTGCCTCTCTGTAACTCCTCCTTTCAAATAAACAAATAAATATATCTTTTTTAAAAAAGTTCTTTAATTTAACAGGGATCACTTTTCAGTTAAATTTAAACACCTAAGAATAACGGTGTGTTAATTACAGAGTTCAACCAATAGTATTAAATAGAACAAAAAACCAATTTGGGACATGCTCAATTGGACTTGCACCAAATGGTAGAGTTAGAAATGTGCCAGGGGATTCCAATACAATCCCATCAAGGTGGCATGTACCAATGCCATCTCACTAGTCCCAGTGATCAATTTCTGTTCACAATTGATCGTAATGATAGGACTAAGAACCAAAGGGATCACATAAACAAGAATAGTGTCTGTTAATACTAACTGATAGAATAAAAAAGGGAGAGAATGATCCAACATGGGAAGCAGGATACACAGCAGACTCCTAGAATGGCAGATGTCCTAAACAGCACTCTGGCCTCAGAATCAGCCTTAAGGCATGTGGATCTGGCTGAAAAGCCCATGAGAGTATTTCAGGCATGGAAAGCCAAGACACTCTGGCAAAAAAAAAATGACCTAAATGAAAGATCTCTGTGAGTGAGATCCCAATGGAAAGAAGGGGCCATCAAAGAAGGAGGTACCTTTCTCTTAAGGGAGGAGAGAACTTCCACTTTGACTTTGACCTTGTCTAAATAAGATCGAAGTCGGTGAACTCAAAAGGCTTCCATAGCCTTGGCAGCTCATGACTAGAGCCTAGGGAGATTACTGACACCATGAACAAGCGTGTCAATTTGTTAAGTCAACAACAGGAGTCACTGTGCACTTACTCCTCATGTAGGATCTCTGTCCTTAATGTGTTGTCCAATGTGAAGTAATGCTATAACTAGTACTGAAATCTTTACTTAATATATACTAAATCGAACTTATGTATATAAAGATAATTGAAAATGAATTTTGAAACTGGCGCTGCGGCTCACTAGGCTAATCCTCCACCTTGCGGCACCGGCACACCGGGTTCTAGTCCCAGTTGGGGTGCCGGATTCTGTTCTGGTTGCCCCTCTTCCAGGCCAGCTCTCTGCTGTGGCCAGGGAGTACAGTGGAGGATGGCCCAAGTCCTTGGGCCCTGCACCCCATGGTAGACCAGGATAAGTACCTGGCTCCTGCCATCGGATCAGCGCGGTGCACCAGCTGCAGCGCGCCGGCCGCGGCGGCCATTGGAGGGTGAACCAATGGCAAAGGAAGACCTTTCTCTCTGTCTCTCTCTCTCACTGTCCACTCTGCCTGTCAAAAAATTAAAAAAAAGAAAAAAAAAAAGAAAATGAGTTTTGATGTGAATGGAATAGGAGAGGGAGCGGGAGATGGGAGGGGTGCAGGTGGGAGGGAAGTTATGGGGGGGGAGCCCTTGTAATCCATAGACTGTACTTTGGAAATTTTTATTCACTAAATAAAAGTTTAAAAAAAAGTTCTTATTATCAGACAGAGGAGTAATTTACTTCTCCAATAGATAAGAACTTTAAAGAGCAGTATTGTCTGGGTTTGAAGCCCAGCTGTCCATCATAAATTTTCTAAAGAATATGGTATGACTGACCAATTAAAGGAAAGTCAGGAGTACCACTGACTGAACAGAAACTTGGACATGACCTCTCAGCCCAAATTTCAATCTACAAGAATCTCCACCCCTACCTCCTAAGGGAGCTCAAGGATTAATCAATAGCTGCTGGCTTCCTTGCTGTACATTTTGCAGTAAGTATCTACTTTCTTCCACCATGCCCTGATTTGCTTTCTGTGAGTTGGGAAAGTGGGCCTAGTTTGGGGGTTCTACAGCAATGCCTCCAACTAATTTTGAATGTTTTTCTGTAACACAAAATGCAAATCTTGATATTATTCTTATAAAGGAAATGTGAAATACTGGATATGTTACAAAGTCATGAATAAAGGGAGAAATTTAAAAATTGAATGTTAATTGCAAGGGAAAACTAAATAGTAGAAAGGCAAAAATTTACAAATACAGCGAATTATAATTTTCCTGAATACCAAGTAAGGTTTTGATGTTCTGTGAATAGCTTTATAAATTTATGTGAAGATGAGATGAATGGGTAAAATGCAATACATTAATATTGTGTCCTAACCTTTTAAAGAAAAAATAATTCATGCAGTGCTTTTGTTAGCATTGTATGTCCCTAAAGCATCATTGTATTGGTTTCAAGTTGTTCTTAATTGTGGCCTCTGTTACAGCATGTCTGTGTGCTTGTGTACTACTGAAAATGAGAGCTTGTTATTTTTAACTGCACTTTCCCAAATGTGCTAGATAAACATAGAAATCTGTTAATCTGTATTTCTCCAATGTACTATTTTGAAATTTTTACTCAGAGAAACTCAGGAGTCTGTAATGCTTAAAACATTTCAAATTTCTGTAGCACAAAAGTATGTTAGTTATAAAAATAGCATCAATTTTAGACTGATTATTGAAATGCTTATTCTTAAATTCAAAGCAGAATAATAGAAAATTGGAAACCATTTAATTAGCTATCATCTTCAATTAATGGAAAAAGTGTTGAAACTTATTGGGACTAAATCCTTTAACCTGACTGTTAATACTAAGATGTTAAGCTATCTTGATGTAGATCCAAATGACTGAGCTAAATTGTTAAGTGAAAATACCAAGCTTTAATACATTCTGAGATTGTTTTTGTCACTTTTCATTCTCAAAATATATAAAGTAAATATGAAGCAGAAAAAGGCATTTCAGTAAAAAAGTGAGAATGCTTATCACTTACACATTATTTTTCCTTTTTCTATATTCTAATAGGCTAAAAAATTAGTGAATAATTTAAAAACAAATACAAAAAATGGAGGAATGATCTTAGACATTGAAGAATTACACTGCAGCATGCTAGAGAGTAGAAGTGATGTTCCTTTCACCAAAATGTTACTAAGAAATAGCAATCAGAACGTTATGTGAAGTCATTTCACCAAAGACCATGAGGGCATAAGAAAATCGAGTCACCAATGGTCTCCAATGTGGTTTATGAGACAATTTGTCCTCTTTAAAACTTACAGACTTAAAGAAATTGTACAAAAGTAGGAGAAACCTTGGTGCTATGATTATTGTGAGCCTTGACTAGTAGTTAACTGCAGCATATAGAAATCAGAATTATGTTTGTCCATTGTCTTGTATGTGATTCTTCAATATTGAAGTAGAAAATTCTAGGAATCCATCAGTCTTCAATTTTGTTTTCAACTAGTCTTAATTTTCAGCTTTTGTTCTTAACATAGCCAGTACCTTGGTGAGGACGTCATCTAACACCTTGCTACAGCATTAACATCACCTGACAGTTTGTCAAAAATGTAGAATCCATAGTGAAATAATATCTCATCATGGTTTTCACCTGTATTGTCTTGATGATTACGATTGGTAAGTGTTTTTAGACATACTTATTAGCTATTTGAATATTTTCTTTTGAGAAAAATCTTCAAATCTTTTTTTCTATTTTTCAATCTGATTTATTTTCTTGAGAGTTTTTTTTTTTTTTTTTTACTTTCTTCTGTATTCTGGATGTTAATTCTCAGATGCAGAGTTATCAAATGTTGCCTTTCATTCTGTACATTGTCTCTTCATTTTGTTGTTTCCTTTGATGTGCAGAAAAAATTTTTAAAGACCTATTTATTTATTTGAAAGGCTGAGTTACAGAGAGGCAGAGGCAGACAGAGAGAGAGGTCTTCCATCCACCTGTCCACTCTCCAGATGCCCACACTGGCCAGAGCTGTACCGATCTGAAACCAGGACCCAGGAGCTTCCTCTGGTTCTCCCATGCACCCAAAGACCTGGACCATTCTCCACTGCTTTCCCAGGACTTAACAGAGAGCTGGATTTCAAGTGGAGCAACCAGGACTCAAACCAGTGCCCATATGGGATGCAAGCACTGCAGGTGGTGGCCCCACCCACTATGTCCTAGCACTGACCCATAGAAAATTCTTATTCTGAGGTAATTCCATGTGTCTACTTTTTGCTTTAGTTACATTTGCATTTGGAGACTTATCCAAAAATCCACTGCCTTTACCAACATCTGGAAGTGCTTTGTCTATGTTTTCCTCTAGTAGTTTCATAGTTTCAGATCTTATATTTAAATTTTTGATCCATTTTGAGCTTATTTCTTATATATGGTGAGATATAAAATTCTAGTGTGTTTTTTTTTTTTTTTTTTTTTTTTTTTTTTTTTTTTTAAGACAGGCAGAGTGGACAGTGAGAGCGAGAGACAGAGAGAAAGGTCTTCCTTTTTGCCGTTGGTTCACCCTCCAATGGCCACTGCGGCCAGCGCGCTGATCCAAAGCCAGGAGCCAGGTGCTTTTCCTGGCCTCCCATGGGGTGCAGGGCCCAAGGACTTGGGCCATCCTCCACTGCACTCCCAGACCATAGCAGAGAGCTGGCCTGGAAGAGGGCCAACCGGGACAGAATCTGGCGCCCCAACCAGGACTAGAACCCCGTGTGCTGGCTCCGCAAGGCAGAGGTTAAGCCCATTGAGCCACGGCACCAGCCTAAATTCTAGTTTTATTCTTCAGCATGAGGATTTCTAGTTTTCCTGGACCATCCAGTTAGGATGGCTGTTATCTAAAAAGGCAAAAAGTCTCAACTGCTGGTGAGGATACAGATAACTTTTTTTTTTAAGATTTATTTATTTATTTGACAGGCAGAATTACAGAGAGAGAGAGGGAGAAGGTGATTCAGAGAAAGATCTTCCATACACTGGTTCACTCCCCAAATGGCCACAATGGCTGGAGTTGGTCCAATCTGAAGCCAGGAGCCAGGAGCTTCTTCTGGGTCTTCCACATGGGTGCAGGGACCCAAGCACTTGGGTCATCTTCTGCTGCTTTCCCAGGCACATTAGCAGGGAACCAGATCAGAGTGGAGCAGTCAGGACTTGAACTGGTGCCCATACCAGATGCAGGCAATGGTACCGACCCCACAAAAGACTCTTATACACTACTGTGGGAAACATAATTTGGCACAGCCATTATGGAAAATAGTATAGAATTTCTTTCAAAATTAGAAACACAGCTAACCTATTGTAGGTATATATCCAAAGGAAATGGAATTATTACATCAAAGAGGTAACCGCACTCTTAATGTTTACTGCAGCATTGCTCACAATATCCAAAGAATAGAATCAACAAATGTTTTCATTTGTCAATGAATATAAAGAGAACATTGAAGAGACCCTGCAAGATATTGGCACCAAAAAAGACTTCCTGGAAAAGACTCTGGAGGCACGGGCAGTCAAAGCCAAAGTTAACTATTAGGATTGCATCAAATTGAGAAGTTTCTGAACTGCAAAAGAAACAGTCAGGAGAGTGAAGAGGCAACCGACAGAATGGGAAAAAATATTTACAAACTATGCTACAGATAAAGGATTAATAACCAGAATCTACAAAGAGATCAAGAAACTCCACAACAACAAAACAAACAACACACTTGAGAGATGGGCCAAGGACCTCAATAGACATTTTTCAAAAGAGGAAATCCAAATGGCCAACAGACACATGAAAAAATGTTCAAGATCACTAGCCATCAGGGAAATGCGAATCAAAACCACAATGAGGTTTTATCTCACCCCAGTGAGAATGGCTCACATTCAGAAATCTACCAACAACAGATGCTGGTGAGGGTGTGGGGAAACAGGGACACTAACCCACTGTTGATGGGAATGCAAACTGCTAAAGCCACTATAGAAGTCAGTCTGGAGATTCCTCAGAAACGTGAATATAACCCTACCATTCAACCCAGCCATCCCACTCCTGGGAATTTACCCAAAGGAAATTAAATTGGGAAATAAAAAAAGCGGTCTGCACCTTAATGTTTATTGCAGCTCAATTCACAATAGCTAAAACCTGGAATCGACCTAAATGCCCATCAACAGTAGACTGGATAAAGAAATCATGGGATATGTACTCTATAGAATACTATACAGCAGTAAAAAACAATGAAATCTGGTCATTTGCAACAAAATGGTGGAATCTGGAAAACATTATGCTGAGTGAAATAAGCCAGTCCCAAAGGGACAAATATCATATGTTCTCCCTGATCGGGGACAACTAATCGAGCACCAAAAAGGAAACTGCTAAAGTGAAATGGACACTAGGAGAAACGGTGACTTGATCAGCCCTTGCCCTGACTATTGATGAACAACTTAATACTTTATCCCTCTTAGTATTTTTTTGTTTGTTTGTTCTACTTAATACTTTTGGTTGAATTCTGTAATTAATACAAAGTTATTCTCAAGTGTTGAAACTTAACTGAAAAGTGATCCCTGTGAAATATAAGAGTGGGATTAAGAGAGGGAAGAGAAGTACAATCTGGGACATGCTCAAGCTGACTTGACCCAAATGGTAGAGTTAGAAACATACCAGGGGATTCCAATACAATCCCATCAAGGTGGCATATACCAATGCCATCTCACTAGTCCCAGTGATCAATTTCTGTTCACAATTGATCATAATAATAGGACTAAGAGTCAAAGAGATCATATAAACAAGACTAGTGTCTGAATAATACTAACTGATAGAATAAAAAAGGGAGAGAATGATCCAACATGGGAAGCAGGATGCACAGCAGACTCATAGAATGGCGGATGTCCTAAATAGCACTCTGGCCTCAGAATCAGCCCTTAAGGCATGTGGATCTGGCTGAAAAGCCCATGAGAGTATTTCAGGCATGGAAAGCCAGGATACTCTGCCAAAAAAAAAAAAATGACCTAAATGAAGGATTTCTGAGCGTGAGATCCCAGTGGAAGGAACGGGTCATCAAAGAAGGAGGTACCTTTCTCTGAAGGGAGGAAAGAACTTCCACTTTGACTATGGCCTTGTCTAAATATGATCGGAATTGGTGAACTCAAAAGGCTTCCATAGCCTTGGTATCTCATGACAAGAGCCTAGGGTGATTACTGATGCCGTAAACAAGAGTGTCAATCTGTTAAGTCAACAACAGGAGTCACTGTGCACTTACTCCTCATGTAGGATCTCTGTCTTTAATGTGCTGTACATTGTGATTTGATGCTATAACTAGTACTCAAACAGTATTTTTCACTTTGTGTTTCTATGTGGGTGCAAACTGTTGAAATCTTTACTTAATGTATGCTAAACTGATCTTCTGTATATAAAGAGAATTGAAAATGAATCTTGATGTGAATGGAAGGGGAGAGGGAGCAGGAAAGGGGAGTGTTGCAAGTGGGAGGGAAGTTATGGGGGGAAAAGCCATTGAAATCCATAAGCTGTACTTTGGAAATATATGTTCATTAAATAAATGTTAAAAAAGAAAGAGAAAATGTGGTTAATATACACAATGAAATATTATTTAACCATAAAAAAGAATGAAAATTTTGTCATTTGCTACAACATGAATGAACTAGAGGATATGATGTTAAAAGAAGTACAGAAAGACAAATACTATTGACTATCATTTGTATGTGGAGGGTAAAAAGTCAATTTCATGGGAGAGTAGAATAGTGATTACTGGAGACTATTCTAAGAGGACAAATGATAAAGGGATATTGAATAATGGGTACTAAAGTACAGTTTCACAGGAGGAATAAATTCTAGTGCTTATGACAGAGTGGGTTGCTTATAAGTTTAACTGACTAACACAGTTTATAAATAGCCCAAAGTAAGAGTTTGTAGGCTCAAAGCACAAAGAAATGATGAACATTTAAGGAGACAGATATGCTAATTGACTTGTTTCATCATTATATATTGAATAGAGGTATCAAATTATCACACTATACCACACAAAGATGTGCAGCTACTATGTATCAATTAAAATCAGTTTTTAAAGATGTACAATCTGAAGTACTACTTTGGACTTACTGAACTAGAATGATCATCTGCATGTTAATGAGATACCCTGGTGTTTCCTATGCACATTAACCTGTGAGTAGCACTGGTCTAAAAGACTCATTTTCTGGGAAAGAGATGCATTCTTGTAATTTAATTTTCCCTGCTGCTGCCTTTGTCCAGTAATTTGTTCTTCATTCTTTTTGGAATATCTTCGTATACTTTTAGCACTATTGATTCAGGAAAAACTTTAAATTAGGTAATGTTTGACTTTGTTGTCTTCTGTTGCATATATATTAATAAAATATACATATATGTATAAAGTGTATCTCACTTTCACTTTCATTTTATATTCCCCCTTCCATTGCTCCACGATCCAGTCACACTGTCCTCCTATCTACCATCTGAATGTGCCAAATTCTCTTCTACCTCTGGGCCTTTGGTCTTTGCTCAGTGTACACAGTTCAAAGCTTATTCGTGTGTTCACATCAGATCTTTCACTTTTCTAAACTCAAATACCCTCTTCTCTTGGGGGTCTTCTGTGTAAAGCAGATGCTTTCTAATATCAGCTTCATCAAATGTATGGTTGTTATTTTTTAGAAATATATACAGCATTCACGGAAATTACTAATAATGGGAAAAATTTTGTATATTTTGCTTTTTCTGAATGTTTTCATGGAACAATGTTTGGTATTTACTAGGTCTCATAATTATTCATGATAAGTAAAATAAGAAATCTCATTTTCTTATATCTTCTTTATTCTGCTCATATAATTAGCCAAACACATACTGAGGCAAACTACATCTCAGTCATTTTCCCAAGTGCTAGTAATTAGATGAAAAAACCAAAAACCAAACAAAAAATCATTCTCAACTTCCAGGATCTTATGATCTAGAGGAGAAAGGTATGTATTGTAATAAACAAGTAGGATATTCATAGAGGCAGAGGTCATTGTAGGTTGTAAAAAACATGTGAAAAAACCAGAAATGTTTGTAAAATGATGAGCCTCCCTGTTGTTACTCAGTCTGAAATTATTCCAGTCATAGAAGAAATGTGCCAAGCATAAATATAAGCAAGTAAAACACAAGAAAATGCAGCAATCTCTACATTACTAGAAGGAATGTTTAGGAAAGATGTAAGGTGGTGCAGCTGAAACTTGAATTTATATGTGAATAACTGATGAGAGACTGTCATGGCTCAAGCATATCTCAAAAAAAATCTTCTGAAATGGCTGAATTCTTCACTCTCTTCATCTTGAATACAAATAAAACAAAAACCATGGAAGCAAAAGAAAATGCATTTTAAAGGCCACTGTGAAAGACAAAATGGGCAAGACAGTTCAGGACATGTTATTCTGGCCATTGCAACAGGGAGAATTTTCATTCATGGAGAACATCTCAATGAAGGAGACTAGAAGAAATTTATAAAGCCAGAGAGTGATTGAGGCAGGGTGGAGGTGGATCTTTTCATGGAATATGCTTGGGCAGAGTGGCTTTTTACAATTTCTCAGAACAAACATTGTTAGGAGGATTTCTTAGCCCTCTGGATTTTCCAGAAGCACAGACTCGAGTTCAATATAGCCACCACAAACCTCCCTCCCTCTAACCATTTATAGGAGTAAAATCTAAACTTTCCATGGTTTTTCAATTCTGTCAGAATATGTTTTACTGGTACACATATCCCGGTTATAAAGACGATCCATCAGAGTATGAAAATCTAGGTGAAATTGAAAATAAATCAAAATATCATACTTTACTATGAGACTTTATATTTTAGAGTACAGAAAATTTAAGCCATAATTGAATGTTAGAGTACTGTGCAGCTTAGAAATAGTGAAGAATTACTGTAAGTGTAATAAATGTTCTGTGGTTCAAAATTAATTTTCTAACTCTTTGAAATTATGTCATATCTGTTTAAAGTGGTATCTAATCCTGATATTTTAATAGTATCAAAGAAGAGGATATAACTGTGCTCCATAAATATTTCCTAATCATGTTAAATGATCTACAATTAAACTCAAACAATATTTACTATATATTAATACTCTAGAAGTTTCATTTAGAGTTTAGATTCAAAAATCAATTGAGATGAAAGAAAAATCCACTTAAAAAAGACAGAAATGGTTATTCTTTTTTTAAGATTTCTTTATTTGTTTTGAAACTCAGAATTACAGAGAGAGAGAGAAAGAGAGAGAATCTTTCATCCACTAGTTCACTTGCAAGATGGACTCAGAAAACCAGGAGCCAGGAGTTTCATCGGGATTAACCATGTGGGTGGTAAAGGTCCAGTCACTTGGGTCATCCTCCTCTGCTTTTCCTAGGCCATTAGTAGGGAGCTAGATGGGAAATGGAGCAGTCAGGACAGAAACTAACACCCAGAGGGGTGCTGGAGTCCCAGGCGGAGGATTTATCTGCCACACCAACCTGAATAAAAGATTCTTAACAGAAAATGATTTTTGTCCTCCAAGGGACATTTAGCAATGTTTGAAAACATTGGTTTTAATAAAATTACTTGGAGGGTTCTACTGACACCTAGTGGATAGAGGCTAGAGAGAATGATAAACAGCCTACTATGCACATAATAGCTCCTAAAAAGATAATTATTTGCTCTGAAATATCAATAGTTCTGAGGTTCTGAGTCCTGGGATTAAATAAATATCTATCTATCTATCTATCTATCTATAATCTATTTATGTATATTTCATGTATCTATATATATATATAGATCAATATGTGCTTATATCTATAAAGATCTAGAGGGTGTGCATCTATATGCCTGTTTATAATTTTAATTTAAAATTACAAAATCTTGCTCTTCATTTTACTGACTAGAAAAACTGGTATCGTCTTCCACTATAATCTTTGAGAATATGGCAATATTGATTACCAATTACTTTCCAGTGGGGTAAAAATCCTTTGGTTATAAGTAGAATTCACAAAAGGCTTTTTTTTTTAAGATCCCCAGTCCAAAATGACAAGAGCAGCAATACAAAAGAATAAAGTTGACAGCAAACAATTAAATCATCACATTCTAGAACATTATCAATTTTATTATTTTCCAAAGTTGAAAGAAGTAATGAAAAGAAATTTGAAAGTTCTTAGACGAAACCATTTGTTTTGACACAGAGTGAGACAGAGAGAGAATCAGAACGAATAAAAATATTTTTCTATATTTAAAGACTCACAGACAAAATGTAACTATGTGAAAAGGACATTATAATTTGAACTGGGGTGGAGAATCAACATCTTCCACAAGAAGTGATCATAGAAATTCAGTCAAAGAAAATGTAGTCAGTGAAATTATAGGCAGCTCAAAGCAAAATCAGGAATTCTAGATTCTTATAACTGCCATGTTTTGCATTGTTTCAAGACAGATATTCAAAAGTTACAGTTAGCCACATCAGAGATTTGCAAAAAAAAAAAAAAAAAAAAAAAAAAAAAAAACAAAAAAAAAAAACAAAAAAAAAAACAAAGAACAAAGGCATTGAAAGTGCCAAGAAATTGAAATTTGGTTAATAACAAAGAAAAAAGATGGCAACAGGAGAAATCATTGCTGCACTTGTGGAGAGCCAGTCTGAACTTAACTCAAAAGCTGATTATACTTCATAAAATATATGACATAAACAACTGCTGAAATTTCTTTTCATCAATTTCCTTAAACAATTTATAAAATTTTGAGTATATTTGTCAGAGTAAAATTTAAACTTTAATGTACATCACGACCACCACGGGTTGCTCCTTATTCACTAACCCTTGCCCTGATTTCTGCTTCGGTAGTTCTGGAATTCTAGTAGGTCCCCAGTGAAACACATGCTGCTGGGACCGGGTCGACACATTTTGAGAAGCACTCTCTATAAAGAATATCAGATTAAGAGGCAGGCATTTGGCACTGTGGTAAAGTCATTGCTTGGGATGTATGAATTCCATGTTGAAGTCCCTGGATTCAGTTCCTCACTTCTCTTCCAATTCAGCTTCCCACTAGTATGCACCATCAGAGACAGGAGATGGTGGTGCAAGTAGCTGAGTCCATGCCACTTCCTAGACTGGGTTCTGAGCTCTGGGCTCAGCCTGTCCCAGCCTCAGCTTTAGTGGGCATTTTGGAAGTACATCAGTGAATGGAATCTCTCTCTCTTTCTCTCTCTCTCTTTCAAAATTAAATATTTTTAAAAAGCAACGTCAGATTAAGTGTCATGTGATCTGACCAGGTGTCAGATAAGAAATTTTATTAACTATTTTACCTTTGTGAACCTCCTTACCTATAAATTAAAGAGGTTGTATGGTTCCTTAATGCATTTTATGTTACTGTAGCAAAATACCCCAGACTGGTTAATTTATAAGAATAGATTTCTGTGAAGTCCTGTATCAAGGAGTCGACATTGAGTAAAGACATTAGTGCTGTATTAAGACATGGTGGAAGGCATTGCATAGCCAGCAAACACATGAGCTCAGGTCACTCTGCCTCTTATAAAGCCACTAATTGCATAGTTGGGGGAACCCAACCTTATAACTTCTTCTAACCCTAATTTTCTCCCAAATACCCCACTCTATACAGCATCAACATGGATTTGAGGATCAAATTCCTAACACATAGTTTTTACGTGGACCCATTCTAGTCGTAGGAGATGACATCTTTACCATAGAAATAGGGAGCACCCTAGTTAAGTTAATAATGACTGCGATCTCAAATAGAAAATATTCTTACTCTTTAGAAGAGAATGAATGTTCGTCTCTGCTATGACTAATTGATTAAATTCGATCCTGAAGCTTTAACACTGAGTCAGCAAATTGAATGTCCAGTTATTAACCTGGCTCATTATCTTTGATGGTGGTTTGGAGACCATCGTTCCTTCCTTTGGTATCTCACGATATCCTCTGAGAACTGCAAGATATTTTTCACGATATGTTTTCCAATTTCTGGTCTCATTTTTACCAAAAGAGCTTTTGGCCTTTATTTAAGTTAATATGCAATTCTTAATCACATATTTCCAAAGAGGTCTCAGTGCTGTACAGAGATGTTTGCCTCTTAATTGATGGTAAATCCACCTTACAATTCATGTTTTGGAATTATCATAAAGCTCCATATTGCAAACTTGATAATAGATAAACTCAAGAGACTTCAGACTTCAGTGCACATAATGATGGTTGGGCCATTGCAGTGAGATGTTTATTTGGGAATCACTGGCCTTGTTCATATAGGGCAGAAGTGAAGACAGTTTTCATTGCTAACAGAGAACCTAGTGGTTAAAACATTTATTGCTCTGTCAGCGTTTTTACTGAGCTAAACTGCTTATTTTTTCTTTGAATTTGGAAAGGAATTTATCTTCATCATTGGCAAAGGACTCTCTTTATAAAGGCTTCTTTGACTAATTGGAAGGGTAAAATTTGGGTGAGAGAAGAGATGATGTGACAAGAGAATGGCTATTTGCTGAATGATGTGTACAACTCCTTATTAGTAAGCAAATTTGAGGGTCTTTTATACAGTATAAATTAACTTTGATATGAAAAATAAAAAAAAAAAGTACTTCTGCTTCAATGCAATTTATCTTTCCAGTCACATTTTCTTTGGAGTTCCAGAGTTAATGATTATTTATTTTAATAGAATGAGTAGATTTAAGTTGATTAAATACAGAGAATTGAATTTCAGGATTGATGAATAGTGCCACTAATCTGAAGAAAGCCAGGTATGTGAACAGAAAAGAATATCTAATGATGACAGATAAAAATTAAGAATGTGAACCATGTAAATATGAAATTTACCTTTTAGACTCACAGTTTAAAGTTATGCCACATGTGTCCACCTTACTTAGGTTTTTCTGTCTCTTGATGTGGCTCATGATACTTCAGAGTATCTGAATATTTATGAGACCACTAACTATAATAAATAGTACTTAATGTACACAGCATTAACTCATTTGTTCCTAATTTCTCTAAGCAGATACATTTTTATCATAGCTAACATTTGATTGAAAATGACAGCTCAGAATAAGGAGGAAATTCATACTGGCAATCATTACAGTAAATTCTGGAACTGGCTTACTTCTAGTGGTGTGATTTTGTGAAAGTTATTTAACTTCATTGGATTTCAGTCTCCTTAATTTAAAAATTATAAAATTTAACACCTATTCCTTTCAAGATTCTGCCTTTTATATTTTTGTCAATGAGTCTTGGTTATAGTTGGGTCACTCAGTATACTGCCTCAAACTGAAAAACGAAGGACCAGGTATTTGTTTCAGCAGTTAAGGCATTCCTTGGGACATGGATGTTATGTCAGAGTGGTTCCTCTATTGCTAACAAAACTTCCTGCTATCATACACCCAGGGAGGCAGCAGGTGATGGCGCAAGGAGCTGGGTCCCTGACACACACTTCAGAGATTTGGATGAAGTGCCAAGATCCTGATTTCAGTCTGGCCTAGACCTACACATTGCTAACATTTGGGGACTGAAACAGCTGATAGAAGATGTTTTTGTCTCTCTTCCTCTCAAATAAATTGAAAATAAATTTTAAAAAACTGAGGATATTTTAAATCACATTGATAAAAGAAAAGATTCATATATTAAAATATTATAGGCTTGGTGTTATATGGATAAGAAATATATACATATATGTTATCATTTATGTTGGTTACTGAGTTGACAATGTTATTAGATTTTTTTACTTATTTAGTTTTTAATATCTAATGCATTATTATTTTAATATAATTTATTTTTCGTTTCTTACAATCTTCAGAAAAAAATCCTGAAAAAAAAATGTATGGTTAGCTGAAATCTTTAAAATGTAATGATGAAAGATGTTATAGGTTTACATAACAGGGTAATGACTAATAATTTTATTTTATGTAATTTCCCCACACTGATAATTTTGTTTTTCAGAAAGAAAGCACTAACCATGACAACATAAATACATAACAATCAGGTTTCAGACATTCTACTAATGTCTTTAAGATATTGTTACAGTGCTCTTATTTAGACTAAGAAAGACTTGTTAACTGCTTTTCAGTCTAATCAAATGGATTAAGCTCTATGAATCCCGTCGTTGAGATTTTCTACTGATAGTTGACAGTTCTCTATAGGAAAAAAAAAATCCAGAAGTCTTTGGTTTTCAAAGCTCTCTATCTACTAAAAGATTAGAAATATGACATACAATCATGATTTGCCTAACTTGCATAAGGAGAGATTGCCACATGTTATATACAGATTATAATTCTAAGATTTATTTTAGGTAATCAGAGATAATACTAAAGACTGCATTTTATGTGCAAGTAAATGTGTAATTCATATTTATATATTAGAGTCTTACAAAGCAATTAATATGATTTCCTTAACATCAAATCTATGAGAAAATAACAGAATTATGGAGGATTTTTCATTGACTGTCATTATCTTGTATAGAAGATTCTCTGAAAATACAAATTATATTTACTTGACAACTTTCTTTTTAATATATGAAGCTTTTTGGATTTGCGAATAGAGCCTCCACGAACTTGTCATGCAGTAACATTTCCAAGTATTTTTGCTATGTATTAATCTTATAGGATGTTTAACACTCAGAATCAGCTTAAACTTGACCGGGCAGCATTCCTTCAATTTTATTGTCTCCTCTGCTAGCCTGACATCATTAATGAAAGGCTGACTGTCACAAGGCAATGAGGACTGCCCATCAGTTGTGTAGCTTAGTCAACTGTGTAAAAGAACCTCATTGATTTGCTTTTTTTGTACCCTTTGTGACTCTTGACATATCTTGAGCTTCTTAGTGATATTGCTTATTTCACCACTTCTAAACCTTTTGTGTCATTTTACTAACCATTATGGAGTTTATTTTCTATATCTAGTAAGTCACTTGCGAAGTAATTCCCACTTTAGCAGCTAATTGGCGCAAAAGCAGTGTAACAACGCTATTAAAGGCAAAAACATCAGAGATGTTAGGAAATTAGAAACTACATTCACCTTATTTCTTTATTTTTGAAAAAAAATCGAAGGCTAAAAAGCAAATACACCATTGGTATTGGAAAATAAATAATAAGTATATAAATAAAAAGATTAAAGTAATTATAGAGTAATATATGTCTTGTTTTGATATCTCTATCTGCAATGCTTTTCAACACCAACCACCAATTCTCTGAATCTCTAGACACCAATTGGGTTTTCAGCAATTCAATTTGTTTCCAACTGATGCTAACTTACTTGAGATTAGTACATATCTCACAGTTTGATGACAGTTCCACAAAATTGTCTGCATTTCGAACCCATAGCCAGTCTTAAACCACTCATGGACCAGACCCGCTGCCTATATATTGAGGGTGCCTACAGCCCTTCTCCTAATGTTTGAAAATTTGCCAGAAGGGCTCACAGAATTCAGAAAGACAATTCAATATTTTTTCTTATTATGAAGAATGCAATTCAAAAACAGACAAATGGAGAAGACAGAGCCAGGAATGGGGTGGAGGATTGTGAGGTAGATGTCCACAGAGCTTCCATTCTCTTTCTGGGCCTCCCACCTTCCCAACATGTGGATGTTTTATCAGCCTAGAAGCTCATCAAATCTAAGTGTGAAAGACTTATTATAGAGCTCACTCTCCAGCCTCTGCTCCCCTTTTCTGAAGTTACTTGGGCCGAAACAACCACTCCTCCAGTCATTTGACCTTTCTGGCTAACAGCCCCATATTGAGATTATCTTGGGAGCCCTAATTTAATTTAATTCACTAACATAAACTCAGGTGTGATAAAAAATAATTCATTATGAACAACAAAAGTTATTTTTAAGACTTAGGAACTTCGAAGACTTTTAGGAATTTTGTTACAGGCATGTTGGCTAAAAACCAAATGTATTTATACCATGTTATTCCAATCCTAGTTTTAGAAGTCCAGTTTGTATTCTTCCCATTTTTTTTGCGTGTGAGAGCTCAGGATGAGACTGGATTGGACGCAAGGAAACAAAAAAGATATATATTATGCAAATTAATCAATAAATTAAAATCTAAATAACCATTACATAAATTTAAAACATTAGATATATTTTATAGTTCTTTTTATTTTATATTAATGAGATAATTCTTCCTAAAACTTACAAAGTGTTCCCTGAGATAAGCATTTCACAATTTATTTAAGTATTCATCATTGATGAACATTTAATACTTTTCAGTTTTCATTTTTATCAGTGATGCTGTAATTAATATCATGGTGTATATAGATTGAACCATTTCCGTATGACAAATTATTTTCTGGAATAAATAATATGCATGTTTAAAATGTTCCTTTAAAAAGTATACAGCAATATACATTAAAGTTTATATTCTATGATTTTCCCATTTCTTCATAATCATGACTTTAAAAAGTAATAATGTCAATGTGTTTGTTGAAGCACGTTTTGTTTAAACTTGGCTGTGATCCCAGAACCTCACATAATTCCTAATTAAGTGTCACTTGTTGACAGCATAATATCATACGGTGTATCAGGAATGTGTGCTGAAATTGATCAAGCTTTATTTAGAGGTTGGAGATCTTTTACTACTCTTATTATCCAAACTTCTTATTCTATTACAGTGTGGATGTTGGAAGCCATAGCTAAGAAGCAGCCACTAAAAATCTGTGCTTCTCTAGTTCTTTTGGGGACAAGGGAAGAAACTGAAAGAATATGTAATATTTGCCCTCATGGATAGTTAAATGCATTATTATATTTCTTCAATTTCAAAAATAACAAAAGTAAAAAGTGTAATTAAGGGGCTATCATATAATGTGAGAAAGATCATTATGAAGGATCAAATAAAACTAAGAACACACATGCAAAATAAAGAAAGCTGTGATTACAAACTTCAAGAAAACAAAATAAACTTTTTCCAAAAATGAAAAAAAAGGCAATGTAACTAGAGTACACTAACTGGCTCAAGGTTAACTGTATTAACTACTAACAATGAAACAAGCACTAAATACTGATTTGAGCATTAAAATAAAATAATTTCACTGAGTATATATGGTAGGTGGGTGTAATATCTAAATCTGTATTTTAAAGAGAAGGTAATTGTTAATCTTTTAAATGATAAATTGAAAGTTGATGGACTTTGCATGTAATTTAGAAGTACAAAATTAAAAGCATAAATGGTTAAAAGGCTTCAAATCCCCTAATTCTGAGGAGCAGAATTGAAAAATGGCCTGTTTTTAGTTTAACAATTTAGGATTTTTTTAAATTGAATTTGAACTTTTAATTTAAATTTATTTTTGTATGAATTTTTATATAATTTGATAAAACAATGTAATTTTAAATGTAAAAGTAAAGGAGAAGGCCGGCGCCACGGCTCACTAGGCTAATCCTCTACCTTGTGGTGCCGGCACACTGGGTTCTAGTCCCAGTCGGGGCGCCAGATTCTGTCCCAGTTGCCCCTCTTCCAGGCCAGCTCTCTGCTATGGCCCAGGAGTGTAGTGGAGGATGGCCCAAGTGCTTGGGCTTGCACCCCATAGGAGACCAGGATAAGTACCTGGCTCCTGCCTTCGGATCAGCGCGGTGAGCTGGCCACAGCGCGCTGGCCGCGGCGGCCATTGGAGGGTGAACCAATGGCAGGGGAAGACCTTTCTCTCTGTTTCTCTCTCTCACTGTCCACTCTTCCTGTCCAAAAAAAAAAAAAAAAAAAAAAAGTAAAGGAGAAATGAATTAATGGAGATTAGTTCCTCACAAGCCAGACTAGAGGGAAAGAGAGAAAAAGAATGAGGGAGAATGGAAGATGGAGAGGGAAAGAGACAGACAAAAAATAGGGAAAGAGAGAGATTCTGAATTTATTTGATAAAATCTGTATTTTATATTTATAGGCAGTATTTGCAATGTTCTCATAACTACTTTTCTTTACCTTAGTATTTGGGAAATTAAATCTCTCCAGAAATTTCTCATCCCCCACCTCACTGTCTTTCCCATGTGTTTTATAAGTCAGTTATGACAACCACATTCTAGCTAGTGTGCTCTGTATAGCTTTGGAGTCAGTTTGGAATCGTCATCCTTTTTATTTTTACAGATCACAAATTCCTACCAGTTCCATCTAATATATATCCACTCTGTCCTCTGTATTCCTCCCCATTGTTGTCATGTTTTGAGTCTATTTTTTCTTGTCTTGGTTATTTCTTTTTTCTTTTTTTAAAATTTTTTTTATTTGACAGGTAGAGTCATAGACAGTGACAGAGAGAGAGACAGAGAGGAAGGTCTTCCTTCCATTGGTTCACTCCCCAAATGGCTGCTAAAGCCGGCGCTGCGCCAATCGGAAGCCAGGAGCCAGGTGCCTCTTCCTGGTCACATATACAGGTGCAGGGGACCAAGCACTTGGGCCATCCTCCACTGCCTTCTTGGGCCACAGCAGATGGCTGGACTGGAAGAGGAGCAACTGGGACTAGAACCCAGCACCCATATGGGATGCTGGTGCCACAGGCAGCGGATTAACCAAGTGAGCCACAGCACTGGCCCCCTTGACTTGGTTATTTCAAGATTTATAATCTTAAAATACCAGATGTATCTCTTTTATTATTAATTATTTTATTATGAATAATATCAAATATACATAAAAGCTGTGTTTCTACTCAGCTCCAAATTTTAAATATTACTGTTTTACTCTATATTAACGCCAGTAACATAATATGTGAACTTATTCAGATCAGCTAGTGTCTGTATTCCTTCACACTACTTTTTGTTAGTTGTAATTTTTTAGAGGAAATAAGCATTATGTATTATCTTATTTGTGAACCATTATTTAATTTTGGGTATAGATTATGATTATTATTTCCTTGACACAAATCCTTATGCTCATGTATATTCAAATATTGTAATTGTTTGAAGCTTAGTTACAAGAAAAGACTTATTAAAAACAACATGCTATGTTTATAATAGCTTGTAAATTATGTGTTTCAAAGTAAGTTTAGGGACAGGTGTTTAGCATGGCAATGAAGTCTCTTGGGACATCAGCAATCCATATCACAGTGCATGGTTTGAGTTCTGGTTTGGCTTTCATTCCAGCTTCCTGCTAATGTGCTCCCTGGGAGACAGCAAATGAAGGTTCAAGTACGTGGTTCCCTTGTGGGAAATGAGGCTGGAATTCCTGGCTCTTAACATCAGCTTGGTCCAGCACTGGCTCATGTGGGCATTAGGGGAGTGAAACAGAGGAGAGAAGATCTTTCTCTTTCTCTGTGTCTCTTTCTTATTCAGAAATTATGTCTTTCAAATAAATTTTAAAAGAAAAAGTTTGGTTGTAAATGAAATCCTAGACTCTCATTTTATTTGGTTATCTTTCATAAAGATATTACTATTCTCTGGCACATTATATTTGAACAATCTGGTAATAATCAGATTTTTTTTAGGTCACTTGGTCTTTCTATCTATAAGGGCAAAATAGATCTCTACTGTTAAAGTTTGACAGTTACACCAATGTGCCTTGGTTTTGCTCTTCTGGGTCAGTTTTCCAGGTATGTTGTTGTTGTTTCAATACTTTTTCAATATTGTTCACAATCTTCTTCTATTTACAAAAAAAAATCTTATACTGTTTGGTGGTCATTGTATTTCATTGTTTTGCCTCTATTTCCACATCATTTGGAGCCTTTGTATATGTTTCTATTTTTTTTTGAGAAAATATTATTTTCTCCTTTACATTTTCTGCTTCACTTAAGGAGACTAAAACTTTTAATTTAGTTTTTATTTATGATTTTTTTATTTTCTTCTAATCTTTTTTCCTTTTTTGTTTTTAATTAACTTCATATACAGAAGCCCAACCCTATACTAAGTAAAGATTTAACAAATTTAACAATTTGCACCCCCCCCACAAAGTATAAAGAACTGTTTTTTTTTTTTTTAAAAAAACAAGTTTTACAGTTAATTCTCATATTACAGTTCCTTAAAGACAGAGGTCCTACATAGAGAGTAAGTGCACATTGACTCTTGTTGTTTATTTAACAATCAATACTTTTATTTATGAGGTCAGTGATCACTCGAGGCTCTTGACATGAGCTGCCAAGGCTACAAACTCTGTCAGTATTTAGACAGGGCCATAAGCAAAGTGAAATTCCTCGCCTCCCTTCCAATAAATGTACACACTTCTTTGACGGCCCCTTCTTTCCACTGGGGTCCCACTCACAGAGATCCTTCACGTAGAACATTTTTTGCCACAGTGTCTTTACTTTCCATGCCTGAAATGCTCTCATGGGCTTTCTAGCTAGATGTGAATGCCTTAAGGGCTGATTTTGAGGTCAGAGTGCTGTTTAGGGTGTTAGTCATTTTATAAGTCTGCTGTGTAGCTTGCTTGCCATGTTGGAACTTTCTTTTTTAATTCTATTTATTGTTATTATCAGACACTTGGTCTTATTTATATGATCCCTTTGACACTTAATCCTATCTATATAATAAATTACACACTTGATATGATCACTTAATCACATAAGATGCGATTAGTACCACCTAGCTTAATGGGATTTGGAGTCCCATGGCAAGTTTTTAGCTTTACCATTGGGGTAAGTCCGTGGGGATGTGTGCCTAACTGTATATCTCCTCCCTCTCTTATTCACACTCTTATTTTTACTGGGATCTCTTTTCTATTGAATTTATACATCTATGATTAATTCTATGTTAAGTAAAGTGTTCAAACAATGGCTTTGAGAATAAAGAAATAATAAAAAATAAGATGATAAGCTGTTTCTCGACAGTCAAGACAAGGGCTGTTCAAGCCATTACTTCTCATAGTTTCAATTTCCACTTCTACAGGTTCCCTTTAGGGTACTTTGTTAGTTGTCAAATATCAGGGAGTACATATGGTATTTTTCCCTTTGGGATTGGCTTATTTCACTCAGCATAATGTTTTCCAGATTCATCCATTTTGTTGTAAGAGACCAGATTTCTTTTTTTTTTTTTTTTTTTTTAACTACTGTGTAGTATTCCATAGAGTACATATCCCATAATTTCTTTATCCACTTTTCTGCTGTGGGCATTTAGGTTGATTCCATGTCTTATTTATTGTGAATTGAGCTTCAACAAACATGCAGGTGCAGATAGCTCTTTTATTTGATGATTTAATTTCACTTGGGTAAATTCCGAGGAGAGTGATGACTGGGTTGTATGGTACAACTATATTCATATTTCTGAGGTATCTCCAAACTGTCTTCTATAGTGGTTTTACCTGTTTGCATTCCCATCAATAATGGATTAGGGTACTTTTCCCCCACAGTCTTGCCAGCATTTGTTGTTTTTTGATTTCTGTATGAAAACAATTCAAACCGGGGTGAGATGAATCCTCATTGTGGTTTTGATTTACATTTCCCTGATGCCTAGAGATCCTGAACATTTTTTCATGTGTCTGTTGGCCATTTGGATTTCCTTTTTTTGAAAATGCTTATTTAAGTCCTTTGCCCATGTCTTAACTCGATTTTTTTAGTATCTTGATCTCTTTATAGATTCTGGTTATTAATCCTTTACCAGTTGCTTAGTTTGCAAATAATTTCTCCCATTCTATCAGTTGCCTCTTCACATTCCTGAGTGTTTCTTTTACTGTACAGGAACTTCTCAATTTAAAGTAATCCCATTGTTAATTTTGGCTTTGACTGCCTGTGCCTCTGGGTCTTTTCCAAGAACTTTTTTCCTGTGCCAATGTCTTGCAGGGTTTCCTCAATGTTCTCTAATAATTTGAAGGTGCTGGGTCATAGATTTAAATATTTAACCCATATTGAGTGGATTTTCTGCAAGGTGTAAAGTAGGGGTCTTACTTCATACTTCTGTATGTGGAAATCCAGTTTTTCCAGAACTATTTGTTGAAGACATTGTCCTTCCTCTAGTGACTGGTTTTAGCTCCTCAGTCAAATATAACTTGGTTGTAGATGATTGTATTGATTTCTGGTGAATCTGTTCTGTTGCATTGGTCTATCCATCTGTTTTTGTACCAATACCAGGGTGTTTTGATTATAACTGTCTTGTAGTAAATCTTGTAATCTGGTATTGTGATGTTTCCAGCTTTGTTTCTGTTGTATGAGATTGCTTTAGCTATTCGAGGTGTCCTATGCCTCTATACGAATTTCAGCATCATATTTTCCAGATCTGAGAAGAATATCTTTGGTATTTTGATTGGTATCACATTTAATCTATAAATTTCTTTTGGAAAAATGGACATTTTGATGATACGGAGTCTTCCAATCCATGAACATGGAAGACTTTTCCATTTTTGGTATCCTCTTCTATTTCTTTCTTTAAGGTTTTGTAATTCTCATCGTAGAGATCTTTAACATCTTTGGTTAAGTTTATTCCAAGGTATTTGATCATTTTTGTAGATATTGTGAATGGAACTTATCTTAGAAGTTCTTTCTCAACTATGGCATTGTCTGTGTATACAAAGGCTGTTGATTATTGTGCATTGATTTTATATCCTGCCACTTTGACAAACTCTTCTATGAGTTCCAATAGTCTTTTAGTAGAGTTCTTTGGATCCCCTAAATAAAGAATCATATCATCTGCAAAGAGGGATAGTTTTGACTTCTTCCTTCTCAATTTATATCATTTTAAATTCTTTTTCTTGCCTTATGGCTCTGGCTAAAACTACCAGAACTATATTGAATAGCAATGGTGAGAGTGGGCATCCTTGTCTGGTACCAGATCTCAGTGTAAATGGTTCCAACTTTTCCCCATTCAATAGGATGCTGGCTGTGGGTTTTCCATAAATTGCTTTGATTGTGTTGAGGAATGTTCCTTCTATACCTAATTTGTTGAGAATTTTCATCATGAAAGGGTGTTGTATTTTATCAAATGCTTTCTCTACATCTAATGAGATAATCATATGGTTTTTGTTCAGTAGTTTGTTATTGTGGTATATCACACTGATTGATTTGCGTATGTTGTACCATCTCTGCATACCAGGGATAAATCCCACTTGGTCTGGGTGGATGATCTTTCTGATGTGTTATTGGATTTGGATTCTTTTCTGCTACTTCTTAAATTATGCAATTTCTAATTCTATCGTCTTCAATCATGTCATATCTTCAGTTTTTCTAATTCCATAGTTTATTTCACTTTTATAAGTTTATATTTTTTAGCTTGTTTTGAAATATAATTTTCTGTTTGATTTTGCTTTTGCCTTTTCTTTCTCTGATAGATGGTTGCTTTTAACTTATTCGCACCTTCACTTGGTGTAGGTATGTTATTCTGCACATTATGCCTACTTCATTTATAAGTATATTTGCATGAATTTTACTACAATGCACTTCTACTACTCATAAATAAATCAAATCATTCCTCTTATACTCTTAAAAATATTCATGTAAGATAGCCTAATTCATAGCTCTAGAGTTTCTGTTATTCTTGCAGATGCTTGAAACATACTGCTTGTATTTTTGAAATGTTGCCTCTCTTTCCCTTTCCCAATTCTATTTGAATCTCCTCTATTTAGATTTTTTATTCTACGATTTGTCTCAGTGCATCACTACCTGGATAGTGAATTTCAAGGCTACATAGGACACAACCAGTCTCAACAACAGCCTTTATTCAGTCTCCTTAGACATACCTTTGAACTGGTGTTTTGACTGCTGTGGTTTGAATGCCTGGCCAAATTTTTAAGTAGCATCGTCTATTTGTAGACAACTTCAAGGTTCTCAGATTGTGAACTTCATGTAAACTTCTGGGTCATTCCCCTGCTTCCTTTCTTATAGCTGTTGACACTTTGTGGATCTTGTTTTGTCATGCTCTATCTGTAGGTATGTGTGTTTTATATGTGTTCTATGTGTAGGTATGTTCTGTGTGTAGGTATGTGTGATTTCATAGTAGCTTTACTGAAATATAATTCATGTATCATAAACTTTTAAAATGCATGATCCAGTACTTTTTAAGTATATAGAGTTGCACAACAATAATAATCTAATATTTGAAATTTTCATTACTCTGAAAGGAAACCCATTAACAATAACTCTTCATTATCCCTTCCTGACAATACCTGGTAACCACTAACCTACTGTTTATAGAGACTATTTTCTTCCAAGATTTCATTAAATGGAATAATGCAATGGGCTTTTCGTAATTTTTGTAATTTCTCTCCCATAGCCTACATGCAAGATTCTTCTGTATTGTACTGCATTGCTGACTATTATTCCATTACATGGATATACTGTGCTTTGCTCATCCAGTCATCAAACAACGGACAACCGAGAAACTGAATTGTTTTACCTGGGTTATGTGTTTACTCTCTAATATCTCATTAGAGAATTTTGTGGCTTCCAACTTTCTGTGATTTCATTAATCCAAAACTGCCCTCGGCAATCTGTCCTGACTAATCAAAGCCTTAGTCACCTTATCAAGTTTGATATTTACCTAAGCAATGATTGTTTTACATCTATTTAAAATGCAAAAATGAATAGGATATTTGTATATAAAATGAGATTTCAATATATTTCAAGTAATCATAATTTAGAAACTTCAGATGATTATAAAATTCTATCTTGAAGTAGGTATGCTGTGAAATCGTGTGTTCCTTCAATAGAATTTTCAGTTATTGTATACATATCTAATAACAATATTATGGAAAAATTTCCCTTATTACTGAGAAGTTAGACAAACTGACCATCAGTTTCACTTTCAATTTTCTATTTCTATTGTTATATATCCTAGGTATTATGAAAGATTTTTAATATTCACTAACATCATATGTGGTCACTTTTCAAATGGGGTATATATTTTTTTAATTTTTACTTATTATTTTATTTTTTGAGAGGTAAGAAATATATGGTTACACATAGAGCCCTCAACCTCAGTTTCACTGCTCAAGTGTCCACAACAGCTGGGGTAGGGCTGACCTGAGCCGGGACCAATGAACTCAATCCGGGTCTCCTACATGGATGGAAGGGATCCAAGCATTGGAGCCATCAGCTTGAGGGTATGCAGCAGCCAGCTGGAATCATGAGTGGAGCTGGGACTCAAACCCAGGCACTTTGACATGGGATTTGGACTATGGGCTTCCCAATCAGCATCTTAACTGCCAGGCCAGAAGTTCGCCTCTGGAATAGTTTTTTCTGGAACACCTGCTCACATAAAACATGTTGCTCTGTTATACTACAAAAGATATATTCCAACAATATTTGAGCTATTTTCCAAAATTTTATGTTTAAAAATGTCAGGACTGGGGACAATGCTGTGGCATAGTACCTAAAGCTGCTTCCTGAAACACAGGCATTCCATATGGGCATGGATTAATATTGTAGCTGCTCTAGTTCTTTTTGTTTATTTGTTTTGTTTATTTGACAGGTAGAGTTATAGACAGTGAGAGAGAGAGAGAGAGAGAGACAGAGAGAAAGGTCTTCCTTCCATTGGTTCACTCCCCAAATGGCTGCTAAAGCCGGCGCTGCGCCAATCGGAAGCCAGGAGCCAGGTGCCTCTTCCTGGTCTCCCATGGAGGTTCAGGGGCTCAAGCACTTGGGCCATCCTCCACTGCCTTCTTGGGCCACAGCAAAGATCTGGACTGGAAGAAGAGCAACTGGGACTAGAACCTGGTGCCCTTATGGGATGCTGGCGCTGCTGGCGGAGGATTAACCAAATGAGCCATGGCACTGGCCCCTGCTCCAGTTCTGACCCAACTCCCTGCTAATGGCCTGGGAAAAGCAGAAGAACACATCAACACAACCCAAATGTTTGGGCCCCTGCAACCACATGGGAGACCAGGAAGAAACTCTTGGATCCTGGCTTTGTCCAGGCACAGTCCTGGCTGTTGCAGCCATCTAGGATTAAACCAGCGGAAGGAAGATCTCTCTGTCTTCTTGCCTTTCTTTCTCTCTCCAGAACTCTTACTGTCAAATAAATAAATAAATTAACTCTAAAAATGACAATGCTTAGAGTAAAATTAAGGATAGGCTGACCATTCATAATTTATAAAATGCTTCAATTAGGACACAAAAATAAATAAAACAATATTCTTTATAAATATGCAAATGCAGTTAAAGATATACCTCAAATTCCAAGTGTCTAAATATTATAATACATATATAATTTTAGTTACTAAAGATAACATAAACACTTTGGAAAAACTTATAAAGAAGATTTGAGGTAGGTTGCTCTATTATGAAGATAAAAATTAGAATTAAATAATGTATTTGTTTTATTGGGAACTAAAATGAATTATTACAAACTTAGTGGCTTAAAGCAATAGACATTTATATTCTTACAGTTCTGACCATCAGAATAAAATTAAAGTACTATGTCAGCAGGACAACACTTTAAAGAGACTTTACAACAAATTCTGTTCCTTATTACTTCCAGCTTGTGGTAATTATTAGCATATTTTGACTTATGCCTGCACCACTCTAGTCCCTGTCTTCATTTTCATCTGAATTTTTTCTGTGTGTATCTTCCTTATTTCTATCTGTCTCAAATCTCTTCCGCCTTTCTCTTATAAGTACACTTGCTGTTGGTTTTCAGTCCCATCCAGATACTCCAGGATTGTATCTCCATCCCAATTTCTTTTTTTTTTTTTTTTTTTATCTTTTATTTAATGAATATAAATTTCCAAAGTACGACTCATGGGTTACAATGGCTTCCCCCCCCATACCGTCCCTCCCACCAACAACCCTCCCCTTTCCCACTCCCTCTCCCCTTCCATTCACATCAAGATTCATTTTCGATTATCTTAATATACAGAAGATCAGCTTAGTATACCTTAAGTAAGTATTTCAACAGTTTGCTCCCACACAGAAACATAAAGTGAAAAATAATAGATGATTTTTTTAAAATGATTCCATCCCAATTTCTTTAACAATTATATCAGCAAAAAACATTTTTCTAAATAAGACAATGTTCACAGATTGTAGGAATGAAGATGTGAACATGTGTGTTTGGATTTAGTATTCCACCCAATATATGATAGCAGACAACACATAAGCCAGTTTTGAGCTAGCAGTTGTCCAACATGAGTCAACAGTTAAATGTGGGGTCAGTTACATCATGTCTGATGCAATACTTTTTTCATGGTTTGCTGCACTCGGCAGTTACTTGGTGGCACAAAGCTAACGTGCTAAGGAAAGTTATACATGCACCAATGGAACTTAAACATCCTGTTGACATTAATACTCTGTTACCAGTCACATGTGACTAATTCACTTTCCAGAAAATACACATTGTGGCAGAAAGACTATAAATCAAGTATAAATAAACAGGAAACTACACTCCAGTTATAACATTTAAATTCTTATCAGATTGAGAAGTTTTAGAAAGGCAATATTGTGTTTTAGTTATTGAGAAAACTGACAAAACTACATTTACAAATGACTTAACTGGGATTTCAGGCGGGCATATACAGCTGGGAAAGTGGCATTTTATCAGATGATTCTGAAAGTTTTAAGTATAAAATAATGCCTTATTTCCAAAGAATGTAATTTTTGGAATCATTTATGTAAGGATATAAAACAAATATATTGAGATTTGTTCTCATAACATATAACTCAAGCATAGTATCATTAAATATAAGCTTTTCAGGATTCACTATGATTTCCCCAAATTTTTTTAGTTTGTTGTTTGTTTTTGGTATTTGCTATTTTCTCCTTTTCTATCTTTCTTTTCCATTACACTATTTTGTTTTTCAACTTCAGCAATGTGGAGCATATGGAGATACAGTATTTCCTTTAGTACCTTTTGTTGACGAAGCGTGAGACAGAATCAGATCCACTGTATGCCTCTGGGGAATGAGGAGAAAATCCTTTCACATTTTATTTCTGTCAAGTCTTCTGTTAAAGAGAGAATAGTATTTAGTCGAATTTCTAAAGAATTTGATCACCTTACTGAAATCCTACATCAGTTTCAGTAAAATCCTCCTTATACACATAAAAACATCACAGGTTGTATCTTATTTTGGAGTAAAAATAGAGTTATTTTAAGATATAACCATAATAGAGTGGCAGTGCCTGAGTTTCTTCAATAAATTGACAGTAAAAATGTTTTTCTCCATACTTAAGAACTATTAGGCTGGATTTTAGAATTTGTCTAGATAGCACAATTGTGTAATGCTATGTACCTATAAAAATCAATACATTTCTAGCTTAAGAAAAGCATAAGCTGTGGACTCACAGAAGGGTATATGGTTTGCACACTTGGTAAAAGCAGATTCCTTCTCAGAAGTAAAGTTGAGCTTGCTTTTGAAATGGGCTATCAATATTTAATCTATCATCTTCAATGATATCATTTTTAATGATTTATTTTATCATTTTCAAGACCAAGAACTTTCAGAAGCATATAGCATGTACCCTAGAGAAGAAGGGAACATTGCAGGCAGTTCTTACTTTTGTCCCTTTTATTTTGCTGTTTTACTCAATCTCAATTTCCTTATTGTGTTCCTTATCTCAGTTTACTCATTCATTCGGAGATTTTTCCAAAAAGTAACACTACATGTATTGAAGAATCTGTCCCATGTATATCAGCAACAATTTATATTTGTGACATTCAAGTTAATTCAACAAATCCTACAAGTATCAAGCACTTAGTGTTGTCTGAGATGCTCTGTGGGAGGTGATGTGGCCAGGTAGAGAGGGCAAGGCCCTAATGGTGTGGCCTTAAGGCCTGTGCAGTAAGCCCCGCAAGCCAGAGTGCATTGAATAAGAATCAGTGTATCTGTGAAAGAATACACGAATGCTTCCCGGCACAATCCATAATCTTAAACATTTGCTTTCGTGATTAACACCATTCAAGTCCTTAGGAAAGCTTCACTACACATCCCAGCCTATTAATATAGGTTTTTTCTGTGTGTATCTTCCTTATTTCTATCTGTCTGTCTCAAATCTCTTCTGCCTTTCTCTTACAAGTACACTTGCTGTTGGTTTTCAGTCCAGATACTCCAGGATTGTATCTCCATCCCTTTTGGAAACAAAAGGTGACTGTATCCAAATGCTTTGAAGATTTGTGTGTTGCGTCATTACCAATGTCAGAGACTGACATACTGCTCTGCAGTAGAGAGAACATTGGAGAGGAAGAAACGCTTAAAAATAAAAGACAAATCGATTTTTAACATCCTTCCTTTCAGTTAATATGAATCCATTAGCTTCTTACATAATGAAGTAATGTGTCGCAGGAATGAGTGTCCATTTTCTTGTAACTCTTTGTATTCATTCTTGTGAACCTCAAAATAACTAGAAATAAGAAATTTCAATTTATTTTTATTTGCAATTGTTCCACATACCAGTTGGGGAACACATTTTAATATTTAAGAACTCATATTACTCATTAATTTAATTAACTGTAGCTTCAGATGAAATGTTTATAAAGCATTACACTAGTTGTTGGGTGAATAAATAAACATTGAATGACAGGCTTCAGAGTAGTTTTATTCTTATAAAAATACTTAATGACAAAATGCAATTTTCATAAAATTAAATCTTAAAATCACCTTTACATAATTTTATTAAAATTCTTGTAATTTTATATTTTTCTTTATATTATAGTGGAATATTATTATTAATTTTGAACAATAACAATATATAAAAACATTTTTAATTTTATGTTTTTTATTTTTAGTTAGTTTGAATCATATTTGTATTAGGCTACTGGATTTTCATATACTTTTAATGTAATTATTTTATTTAGGTTATTATGTGAAATTTTCTGTTAGTATTGTCATTACTTATAATTTTGTTAAAATGAAGGAAGAAAATATGTTTTATAAAATAAATATGATATATGAAATATATGTATTTTTAACTTGATATTTTATTTTTTGAAATAGCATGTTTTTAAAAGATTATTTACTTGAAAGTTAGAGTCATAGAAAGAGAGAGTGAGACGGAAAGATCTTCCATCCTCTTGTCACTCCCCAGATGACCTCAATGACCAGGTTTGGGCCAAGGCAAAGCCAGGAATCTGGAATTCTATCCAGGTCTCCCATGTGGATGACAGTGGACCAAATACTAGAGCCATCTTCTACTTCTTTCTTAGGGGCATTTACAGGGAGCTGACTTGGAAGTGGAGCAGCCAAGACGAACTGGCACTTTCATGGGCTGTTGGTGTTTCTAGCTGTTGCTTAACCCCCTATACCATAACACTGACCCCCTCCGCCAGATAACATATTTTTAATTTACATTATATCAAAGGCTTAATGGCTCTAGTAACTAAAGAGTTCAAGAAATAAGTAAAAAAGACCATAGTCTAGCAGGAAGGTAGGCAGGGGCTATTAACGATAATCAAATGAAAAGATATTCAACTTCACTTACATAAATTATACTTTAAAATAGTCATAAAATCACTAAAAGTATAATAGTATATAATTCCTGTCAGTTTCTTTTACAAAGATTTAAAGTTTAACCAAATACTGTATTGTGCATATAATTGTGTATATATTTATGTGTGTGTGTGTATATATATATATATATGTCTGGATCTTAACATCAACATAGTAACACAGCATCCAGGCATGTACAGCAAAAGCTACATTTGTCTATGATATATTGTTTATCAAACTGATAGCTTGACACATTTTAAATTAATTAATTTTTAATTTTTTTTCAATGGGAAGCTTAATTTGCTAATGTAAGAAATAGAAGATATCTTGTAGTGTTTTATTTTATTCACAGTTACTAAGAAGTGACTTGTGGATCTGCATTTGCACTCATGTCCTGGGTCCTGCCACATGTTAGGGTCAGGTCAGATTTACACTTTCAGGTTGGAATCCAGCTGAGAAGAAATGTCTGCTAAACTTATCCAAGAAAGTGTTTGCCAAGAACTCTACTGGCTTCTCCCAACATTGCAATGTAACCCAGTCAATGAAGAAAATGTAGACTAACTTGACAAAGTGAACCTTTTTCTTTAGTGCATTACCTATCTTATAAAAATGAATACTCATGGGAAATTTAACAAACAATATCATTTAAAAAAAAATACTGTCCTAGACATTGAGACAAGTACTGTTGATATTTCAGTTTTCAACATTCTTAAATAATGACTATATTTTATGTGAAATTTTAATTCTAATTGAATTTTCTAATTATTAAAATAAGATATTCACTTTGAAAATGTGTACATTAAAATGTTACAACTTTCTAGATTTTTAAATGTTTTAAGCAGTAACATTTTGGTGTAGTTTTAAAATACACTATTTTTATGTGTGCATTTATATCCTGAATCTTTCATCATTACTGAAGGAGAATAACTGATCCCAAGATTTAGAGGACAAAGGCTGATTGATAATTTCACATTTTAAGTGATTTTTATTATTTCTCATCTCAACCAAAGTAAATATAGGTAAAATAATTCAATATGAACTTTAATTATGATGAAAAGTATCAATTAAGTTTTAGGCTGTAGGATGTCTTTTATGTTGTTGTTAGCCTCTAATAACTTTGCAAGAGGAAAATAAAACAAAACAAAATATGGTTTAGTAACTCACTGAGCCTAATAGCTCAACTGTGCAGTTTAGATATTATTCTCAGTGTCTGCAGATAAAAGGATTATTTCATCTTTAGAGCTTCTGTCAATGCAGGAAAGAGATTCCATCTGCACTATTGATGAAGAATGTGTACTCAAGAATTATTTCTGGTACAGGAAAAAAGAAACAGTTGAAGGAAGTATTTCAGGATTAAGCTTCACATTATAGCCTTGTACAGTCGATCAAAAATTCATTTTGTGTTTAATTGATTTCTTATTCAGAATAGGTTCTGCTAATCTATTCAGTTTTGTCACCCTTAAATTGCATATTATCTGTAAGTTTTTTGTTTCAGAGTATGAGTTCAACATAGTTTTAGTTTTTATTTAGGAAGATTTATTAGTGCTGTTAGTTCTAGTCCTATACATATCGTAAAAAGTCTTTCAATTTGATATATGAGTATCAAATAAGTGAAATAGACATACAATTTATGGCTTTTAACACTTTATTTCATTGTCTTCTGCAAAGCAGTGGTTCCTCTTCTGCCTAAAGCTACTAGGATTTTTTATTCTTTATCTTACTGATCGGGAAATTTGCTAGGCTATTTATAGTGTTAAGCTCTTTTCATTGATTTTTTTTTTCTTACAGTGTAGTAATAGCTTGGATTTGTGTTCTTAGTTCCTGTAATCCAAATAATTTTTAAAATTTTTGTTTATTCATTTGAGAAGCAGAGAGATAGAGACAGAAAGAGTGGAGGGAGGGAGAGAGAGAGAAAAAAAGAGAGAGAAAGAGTTCTCTCTCTACTGGTACATTCTCCAATACTGGAAGGCTGGAATTCAGTATGGGTATCCCATGTAGGTGACAAGGACCTAACTTCTGGAACCTTCAACTGCTGTTTCCCAGGCTGTGTGTTGACAGGAAGCTGGAATCAGGAATGGAACCAGGACTCAAACTCAAGCACTCTAATAAGCAGTGCAGGTGCCCCAACCAGCATTGTCATGGCTAATCCTGATACATGCCTCTAATTTTTTTTTAGAGATTTATTTATTTGAAGGCAGAGTTACAGAGAGGGAAATTGAGAGAAAAAGAGAGAGTGTGTGTGTGTGAGAGAGAGAGAGAGAGAGAGAGAGAAAATTAATCTTCCCTTTGCTGGTTTACTCTGAATTGTTGCCATGGCCTGGTCTGGGCCAGGCTGAAGCCAAGAGTCTAAAACTCCATCCAGTTCTTCCACGTGGTAAGGGGCCCAAGGATTTGGGCCAATTTCTGCTGCTTTCACAGGCCCATTAGCAGGGAATGCTAATTCCCATTTGGAATGCTGGCTTTTCAGGCAGCAGCTTAAATTGTTATGCCACAACACCATGCTCCCCTATGTATTTATAATGACTCCTTTATGATACAGTTTATTGTTTCTGCTTTAGTTCATCTCATTTTCTTATTAAAGACATTGAAAAATCTATAATTATATTGTTTTGTATTACCTAATGTCAGTGTCTGTCATTTTCTCCTTAAATTTCTTTTTATATTTGCTTTTCATCATCTGTTTACTAGAAGTTACCAATTTCCCTCCTCAACATCTCTTGTTTAGTTCATACCTTTGCCAATTCTACCCTTTATTTCTCCACTTGAAGAATTAATTATGTACTTTTAGTCTTTAATCATGTATTTTCATTTCTCTTTTGTGATTGTTCACCCCAGTTTTTCTCCTTGCCATTCATTCCTCCTACTTAGCTATTGTTATTATACAATAGTTTTGTTAGTATTCTCCTAATGCCTAGACAAAAACATTGTCAAGAGCCCCTTTGTCTTTTGCACAGTTGGAATTATATTCCAATTCCAAGTACCATAGTGTAATGGATTGTTGGAATATAACCATGTTGTTTCATTGTGCTTTCTGTTTGTTGTGTCTGTTTGTTCATTCTCAAACCACAATTCGGCTCTCTAGATGCACTCTTCGCCTACAAGATTGATGTCTTTGCCCTTTCCTCTGCCAAATGACATGCTAATTTAGTCTCTTCCTCAAAACCACTGCTTCTTGGAACCTGGCACTTTCTGAACCACAGAACACAATCATTTAATGACAATTTCTTCTATTCTCCCACAAATGAGAGAAAAGATACACAATTAGTATTATTCCAATTGAAAAGGAGAGAAGTCACTTCGTTGTTTTCAATTTAATTCTTTCTAGAAACTCAGATTAACAACAACAACAACAACAACAACAACAACAAAAAGCTGGAAAAGTTAAAGTATACAGTTTCTAATCCAATGCATGGTGTCTAATATAACTTTGCTCTTAAAAAGATATAACAAAGAAACATTTTTATACTATTGTTTAATGATATCAGTGCTAACCCCCTTGCTTTTTATTGGTGATATTCAAAGATATATATATATATATATATATATATACACACACACACACACACACACATACCACTGTGACTGGAGTAGCCTGAGGAAGCACATAGAAACATTAAGCAGTAATCACAATTTCAGTGTACTGACATACTGACCCAGGAATACTTAGTTTTACTTTTGCTAGTAATACCAATAGTCTTATTCTTCCGTAGCCATCTTCAGATCTTGATTCAAATGTCACCTGCTGAAATGTGACCTACTTATCTAAAATTTTCCTTTATTCATCTCCACTTTCCTTAGTCCTTTTCACTTCTGTATTTTTTCCTTAAGAAGTATTACTATTTAGAATATTATTTGATTTATTTGTCTATCCTCTATAAAATGTGACCTTATGACATTGTCTTTTCAATTTATTTTTTCATCTTTTTGTCTTTTTTTCTGTATTTTTTAAAAGATTTATTTATTTGAAAGACAGAGTTAAGAGGTCTTCCATCTGCTGGTTCACTCCCCAGATGGTCACAATGGCTGGAGCTGCACCAATTGGAAGCCAGGAACCAGGACCTTCTTCTGGATCTCCCACATGGGTGCAGGGACCCAAGGATTTAGGCCATTTTTTGCTGCTATCCCATCTTCTACTGCTATCCTAGGCCATAGCAGAGAGCTAGATGGGAAGAGGAGCAGCTGGGACTAGAACCAGCGGCCATATGGTCAGAGCCTCAGACCAAGGCATTAATCTGTTGTGCCACAGTGCCAGCCCCTTGTTCTGTATTTTTTTTTTTTTTTTTGGATAGGCAGAGTTAGACAGTGAGAGAGAGAGAGAGAAAGAGACAGAGAGAAAAGTCTTCCTTCCGTTGGTTCACTCCCCAAATGGCCGCCATGGCTGGCGCTGTGCCAATCCCGAAGCCAGGAGCCAGGTGCTGCCTCCTGGTCTCCCATGCAGGTTCAGGGCCCAAGCACTTGGGCCGTCCTCCACTGCCCTCCCGGGCCACAGCAGAGAGCTGGACTGGAAGAGGAGCAACCGGAACAGAATCCAGTGCCCCAACGGGGACTAGAACCGGTGCCGCAGGTGGAGGATTAGCCAAGTGAGCTGTGGTGCTGGCCCCTTTTTCTGTATTTTTAAGATTTAAATATAAATTTATTTTTTGAAAAGCAGAATTTGTTGGGGGGGTAGATAATGAAGGAGAAAGAAATATTCCATCTACTGGTTCACTCCCAAATGGCCGCGACAGCTGGGGCTGAGCCATGCTGAAACCAGGAGTCCAGAACTCTATCAGAGTCTCTCAAGTGGATGGCAGGATTCCAAATACTCAGTCCATCTTTCTCTGCCTTCCCAGGTGCATTAGCAGGTAGCTGGATCAGAAGTGGAGCCACTAGGCACAGGCAGGTCTTAAGGCTGTGCTACAAGGCCAGGCTCTTTTGTCTGTGTTTGGTATAGATTCTAAAGCTATTTTTTTCCTTTATTTCTTTGTTTTGCAGATGGGTGTAGTGACTGAGCATATGCAGAATGGATGAATTTCTGATGAAAGTTTGTGTATGTGAATGTATATTGTTCTGAGTTAGGATTAATGAGAAGGAAACTCATGAGATTTGGTGTTCAATTTGTGCCACGTATTTTAAGCTTGCCCTCTTGTTAAATAATCACAAAAATCCAGCTCTTATTTGATAATCAGCAAGGAAATATGCTGGAGTTTTCTTATCTAGTAGAGAAGTTGAGCTGTAAAGTCTTGTATTACAGAATTCTTTTACTAGAAGTGAAAAACCACTAGAACACTTGAGAAATATTTTGAAGAATAAGTAGGAATCTATTAATTATGTGAAATGACACTGGCATTTCAAGCAAAGAAAGAAGGGCAGGAAAAAAAGCAAAAGTATAAAATACCACAGAATGTTAATTTGGTATTTTATTTGTAACGTTTTGTCATACATTTTCCTTTAATTGCTCATAACTTGGATTTATTTTTGGTAAAGTCATCAAATTGAGATATAATAAACAATTATGGCATTGGTCCTTGGGAAAAATAGCATTACCTAATACAGCTGACTTTAAGTCTGATTTTAATGTTTCTATTGAAGAAACAAGAAGAGATTGTCTGTGTGTAGCATAGGACCTCACTCAGCATTAAGAAGCTGATATTTAAAATATCCATGAAAAAGATTTTTAAGTATGAACTGAAGTGATACCTTTGTCTAAAATAGAATCCTTTCCTATATTCCATGTAAGTGATGGGCTGAAGGAGGTGAGTCAATGTTTCTTAGCTCTAATAAATGCACATTCTTAGATGATTTACACTCTGCTTCATTTCTCAATTCCTCATGGAATAAACTTTTTCTTTCTTTGGATATGTATGCCTATTATCTGGCCATAGGGATTGATTTTTACTCTTTGAGACATTTTTGTATTCCTTCACTTAACTAAGACAGACAAGGTAACTTGAAAAATACTATGGAAAATGGAATTAAGTCATAAATTTACTTTGGTGCAAACATTATGGAAATCCATACAAAGCTTTTCATGATACATCTCTTCCAGGAATTTATGGAAGATATCTCATATGTCTCACTTTCTATGTCCCAAATTCCCAGTCATGGATTTATAAATTGGTCACTTCACTCTCTCAGTTCCAAAAAGGGAAAACAAATCATTCTTGTAGTAATTTAAACATTTCTCAGTATCTATTTTGAAAAGCCAAAAATAGTGATAAAATAATCAGAATCTATTCCCACAAAATAAGGGTATCAAATATATTTTGTTATTTTCTTTTAGTAAAATTAATCAGATATTTCATATTGTACTTTCCTCATTGTATTGTTTGTTAATTTGTATGTTGGGCTTTGTAAAATGTTAGCTATCATCCTGTCATCTCTATTTAGAGTTGCTGAGGTCTAGAAAGATTACACTATTTGCTATTATCTCATAACTAGTTAGACTACATGAAATTTCTATCCCTTATCGAAGGACTTTTTGTACTAAAGCATATTATCTCATTCTGGATGTAGTATGTTTGGAAGATGTATCTTTTTTAGAATAGTTGCTTCCCCTTGATTTTCAATTATTTTAGCATATCTCCTAAGAAAACTTGGTGGAGTTTTCTAACAGCAACTCATTGGCAAATATCATGATCCTCATTTAGCTGGATGACATAGGACTGGACTTACATTGGCAAATATTTAATCATCTGTCAGCCTCTTGTTGGTGACTTTGAGCTAATCAATATCCAATCATGCATTTATGCCATCTGTATTCAGTTCAGCTTCAGGCATGGTCCTGATTCTATTTAGATTGGTTTTGAATCTATTCTATTCTGAAATCCTTTTATCACTTTGTGTATTTCTTATGACTGTAGTATTCTGAATTCTCCTTGTCTTGCTTTCAGCTCCCCTTCAGCAACTCAATTCTTCAATGATGATTTATAATTTCTAAAAAACCCAAACTCCTACCATACCCATAAAAACAAAAGACTAGTTGATGAAATGAATCACCAGTTAAGGGTTAAAATTTCAGTACTGAAAAAAAAATCTAGGGATATTGAAATCTGGTCATCCTAGAGACTTTCAGGAGGTACTGCCAGGTCAACACTATTTTCTTAATAATAATAAGATGCAATTTCATATTTTGTTTTCATTCTAATGTGAATATACAGTAGTTTTCCAGGGGTTACCTGACCGAATGCTGAAACTAAGAATTCAGTTGTTCCTATTAAATAAAGAAATTTGTAAAATAATGCTATGATTATAAATAACATTTTATTATGAAAAATTATAGTCTATAAAGATCAGTTAATTAATTTTTAAAATTTAGGAGCCAAAGAGAGATGAGATAGAGAGAGAGAGACATACAGAGATAGCTCTTCCACCTGCTAGTTCATTCCCCAAATGCCTAGAGCAATCAGGGTAGGCCAGACAGAAGTCAAGAGTGAGCAACTCAATTCTTATCTTCCACGCAGGTAGCAGGGACCAAACTACTTGAGCCATCACTGTTGCTCCCAGAGTGTGTTAGCAGGAAGTGAGAATCATGAGCAGAACCAGACTTGAGCCAGGCATTAATGCCACAACCAGTGTCTTAAGTGCTAGGCCAAATTACTGCCTGAGAAAAGCAGAATTTTATTTTCCTTTTATAAATAATTTTAATGTTAATTTGAAATAAATTTATTTTTAAAGATGAACTAATAAACTTTTTTTTAAAAGTTCTCAGTTGTAACTTACTGCAAAAGTGTGTTACATGCTTTAAAGAGAGAGTTTGAACTCTTTCACATTTATAAGCTGTACAATTTAGGGCAAGTTAACTATGATAAATCTTCCTTTTTTAAGACTTTTTATCTATTCGAGAAGCAGAGTTACTGACAGAGAGAGAGAGAGAGAAAGCGAGAAAGGTCTTCAATCCTCTGGTTCATGCCTCAGATGGCTGCAACAGCAGGAGCTGAGCTTATCGAAAGCCAGGAGACAAGAGATTCTTCAGGTCTCCCACGAGGGTGCAGGGACCCAAGCATTTGGGCTATCTTCTAATGCTTTCTCAGGTCATGGCAGAGAGTTGGATTGGAAGTTGAATGGCCAGGTCACTAACCAGCACCTGAATGCAATGTTGGCCCCACAGGTGGAAGCTTAGCCTATTGTACCACAGAACCAGCTCTAAATCTTCTATTTCTAAATAGAGCACAGAATCATACCAACTGACTTTGAAATAAATGCTATTTATTTTTATTAATACTCAGGACACTCAGGTTACCCCTTCTTTTACAAATTTTGAAGCATTTAAAAAGCTTTTAAGAAGAGATTTATTTATTTATTTTTTATAAGTCAGAGTTACTGAGCTAGAGGGAGAAATGAGAGAGAGAGAGAGAGAGATATTCCATCTGTTGGTTCATTCTCAAGATGGCCACAATAGCCAGGGCTGGGCCAATCTGAATCCAGGAGCCAAGAGCTTCTTCCAGATCTCCCACATGGGTGGCAGGTACCCAATCACTGGGTCATCTTCTACTGCTTTTCCCAGGGAACTGGATTGGAAGTGGAGCAGCAGGGACATGAATCAGCACACATATGAGATGCTGGTATCCCAGGCGATGGCTTTATACCCTATGCAACAATGTTAGCCCCAAATGAAGAATTTTTATAAGAATATTTTAGTTGATTGTGTTTAATGTTCAATATTCTATATCATGTAAATGAAATAAAAATAATTTCCAGATTACAATTCCAGATACCATATCAAATGTCCCATTTTTGTGTCTAATTATGATATTGATTTATTTCATAACTTTCCTTTTTTAAATTTGGATTCAGAGTTAGGGAAGACTATACGTGTTCCAGAATACCAGGGAAAGTAACATATCTGGTTCAGAGGATCTGTTCAGAAACAGAACAACTCATAGATAAGTAAAAAGTGGATCATCGCATAAGATCTCATGATTTCACATTACAAAGTCTTAGTTAAGTGTGACTACCTATAATGATTGTGATTTCTGAATCACTTTGTAAAGAATGGTTTGTATCCAGGGTATCAACCTACAACAACTAATTACAGTTACAAAATGGTTAGCAGATGGGCTCTGTCCAAAATCAGGAAATTCCACTTAAAAAAAAACGGAACCTGGGAAGATACATGATACATTTAGCTGTGGGTAAGATCCTTTGCTTTGGGATCATATCCTTCATTTAACTGACCTCCATGTATGACAAAAATACTCCAGTTTTAACTAAAAATAAAGAAAATCTAAGCAATGTTGATAAGAACTGTGTGGCTTCACAGATTTCGTATAAAAGGTTGGCATATAAATGTCACTGGCTCTCGACCTTTCACAAAGTAGGTTTGTGTCCTGCATGATACTTTTTGTAATGATAGGATCAGAGATCAGCCGTCCTCACACTGTCTTTCCATTGCATTCTGGACAGCAACCTGCTTTTGTTTGATAGCTTTTAGGAACACTGCAGATCCGAATAGGCAAATGTCAAATTAGTTGACAATGGAATTAGATTTCTGATCCCGTCACTAATAGTGCAAAGTTGTAAGTATTGGAGGTGTGGCCACTGACAGCACATACCGTTCACAGACATTTGACAAAAACAATACACATGAAGTAAATCTGTTTTAACTCATTATGTAAAGTGAATGTACAGAGAAAAAGTGAATGACTTATTTTTTCAATATCTGTTCTATTTCCATCTGAATTCCAACCTTTGAACAGTGTGCCTTACAGGAGGGAGATTTAGGGAGTGACTATACTAATGATTCTACACAAAACTATCCAAGTGTTTAGTGTTTATTTTTGTATTAAAAACAGCAAGTTATTAATCTCTCTACCCTTCAAACTACTATCATCCCATATGAGCAAGAGGGTTGAGGCTTCTATGTCTTTGTAAATATGGGAGTAAAGAGATTATGTTGGTCCTCAAGTGTGTAAAGTTAGACACCTGCTGGTCTCCTAGGAAATAACTCTTTTATGCTTGCTCCACTAACAGATTCACATTCTCTCTTTCTATAGGCCTTGAGGACCTTTCAGCCTTCTTCCTCTCAGCTGTCTTGATCTGCCAACCACCACCGCTCAGTCTGGGTTCTAAAACAGGTTACATCAGTGTGTCATGACACACACCATGATGCGTCCTCTGGTTCTTCCTTAACTTCCAACTCATAGAGGAAGTACACTGAGCCCTGAAAGCTAAACCACAAAGCCTCTCATACCTGGTCACATTTTGCTCCAGACTGTTGCTGACCTATTGTGCAGTCACCTCCTGCCAGTGGTTTAAGTAGGTAGTTTCAGGGAGAGCTCTTGTTTTCAACACTCTTTTATAATAAGGTATTTATCCTTCTACAGTTTCTCAAAGATTAAAATGGGGTAAACTTTTGTTTTGTTTCTTCCAATTCATTTAGGCCGTCTTCCAAGTTGAACTATAGTAGACATTGATGGAGGAATTTTGAGAATTCTTATGTAAGCTTGTAATAGCTGTGTTACATCAGAACAACAAAAATCATTAATTTTTAAGTGTTTATTTATTTTTGACAGTCACAGTTATAGAGAGAAAGACAGAGAGAGGGAGAGGGAGAGAGAGATATCAATCTTCCATCTGCTGGTTCACTCTCCAGGTGGGCACAATGGCCAGAAATGGGCCAGGTGGAAGCCAGGAGCCAGGAGGTTAATCTGGGTCTCCCACATGTGTGGCAGGGGCTCAAACACTTCAGCCATTTCTGTTGCTTTTCCTAGGCCATTATCAAGGAGCTGAACTGGAGGTACAGCATCTGGGACACATCGTACGCAGCAGCTTTATCTGCTATACCACAACACTGGCCTCCAGTAATTGCTTTAAGCAATAGCCAAGCTTACAATTGTGTCCGTGTTTGTCTCTGCATGTATATGGATGGCTCTGCATGCAAGTCCCAAAATGCAAATTGAAAAGACCAAATAGAAACATCTCAACATATTCAACTTCTGGCTAGTGAGATAATTTGTGACGGTGTGCGTGTGAGAGTGATGAGTATATCCTTTATTTGTCATACTTTGTATTAATTAATGATATGAAAAGCCTATGAAAAGTCCCTTTTTTCTTAGAGTTATTACTGAAATGGTATTTCATAGAACCATACTTTCTGCTCCAATAATTTAGAATAAGAAATGGAAGAAAGAAAAGATTCCATATGATAGGGATTATATTGTCAACACTGAGAACTTCTTTAGAATAAAACTGTAACTTATAGATGTAAGCTACAAATATTATAACCTATGAAATTTAAACAAACCATGTATTTTCTTTATCTCTACAACATGAAGTACAATAACAGTTAGCTGTCCTTATATAATAGTGAGATTGCTTATATGAGGAAGATAATAAGAAACTTTAAGTGGACCAAAAAAAGGATAAACTTTAATCAGAACACAAGAGATTTCTCAAAGGCAGTATCCTTCAAAATCCCTTTTTAATCTCTAAAATAAAGAGAATGGACCAATGATTTCTGAGGTTCCCTTCCTACCACAGTGTTCTCTGATAGCATGAAATCCTGCTCCCTAATGAAGGATAATGCTGCATTGAATCAGGCCAAAGAGATTTACTGATACAAAATATGAGAAACCCCTATTAATCAGCAGAGTGAAGGAGTCTATGACTGGCTTACGGCTTATTTTTCTCAGATTAACACAAAGTAGAACTGATTCTGAATTGAAATAATTATCTGAAACTATTTCAGTATTTCAATTTTAACATTACACATTACATTAAACTGTATATTTAGGAATACATGGTTATTTACATTTATGGAATTAGTTTTAAATATAACCAATGCTAGAAGCTAAATATTTTGTTCTTTTATTTTTACATATCTCATAGCATTCATTAGGGCCAACTAGGTAGGGCTTGATAACATTGTTTATAGCAGTGACTCATTTATCTGGAAGGTCATTTTCTGACTGATACAACTGTTTAAAATGAAGACAAACCCTCTCAAAATCTGAGAAATTTCCTTAAGCTATCTGAAATCTTTCTCCAACACACAGATACATACACATATGTGAGGCTGTGTGTGAGTGCACATATATATAATCACTTTAATGAAATGGCCTGGAATATGAAAAATGGTATGGAAAAAAAGAGACAAAGAAAGTGGGCTAAGAAAATGCAGTAATATAAACTTGAAAAGAGATGGCAGATATATAGATAGTGAGGGAAGAAATAAGGATCAGAACAAACACAAGAATGTTTGAGATCTGGGCCCGGGCATTGAGTAGAGCAGTTAAGACCCTCCTTAGCCTGCACCGAGGCTCACTAGGCTAATCCTCCGCCTGCGGCACGGGCACCCCTGGTTCTATTCCTGGTTGGGGCGCCAGATTCTGTCCCGGTTGCTCCTCTTCCAATACAGCTCTCTGCTGTGGCCTAGGAAGGCAGTGGAGGATGGCCCAAGTCCTTGGGCCCTGCACCCACATGGGAGACCAGGAAGAAATGCTTGGCTTCTGGCTTCAGATCGGCATGTAGCGGCCATTTGGGGAGTGAACCAACGGAAAGAATACCTTTCTCTCTGTCTCTGCTTCTGTTGTAAACTACCTGTTAATGCACACTTTGGGAGGTAGCAGTGATGTTTCAAGTACTTTCATCCCTCTCCACTTGGGAGATTTGGATTGAGTTTCTAGCTCCTGCTTTGGCCTGGCCTTGCCTGGCTATTGCAGGCATTTGGCAAATGAACCAGTGGATGGAGCTCTTTCTCTCCCTCTGCATTTTTGCATTAAAAAAAAAAAATAGAAAAAACAAAAACTATCTGAATGATAAAACAAGAATCTGTGTATTGTGTAAGTATAATAATGGGCACTCATTATGATAATAATTATTTAGGAAACCAATGAAGTCTATTATTTCTAAAAGATTTCATCAAATATTGTTAGAGGGACCAGTGTTGTGGCACAGTGGACTAAGCCACTGCTCGGGATGTCGGTATCCCATATCAGAGTGCCAGTTTGAGTCCTGGTTGCTCTACTTCAGATTCAGCTCAATGCTAATGCACAAAATAAGGCAAGAGATGATGATCCAAGCACCTGGACCCATGCCTCCCATGTGAGGGACATGGATGGAGTTCCTGGCTCCTGTGTTTGTTCTGGTCCAGCCCTGAGTGTTGAAGCCATTTGGGGAGTAACCTAGGGGTTGGAAGATCTCTATCTCTCCCTTGGCTCTGTTTTTAAAAAAATATTATTAAATCAGTTAAGTCTTAAATGAATTTATTTATTTTTTAAAAAATTTTATATTATTTTTAATTGACACATTCATACATATTTATGGGGTACAATGTACTATTTTCATATATGTTTAAATTTTATAATAATTAAATCTGGATAATTAGCACATTTATCACCTTAAAACTTTTTAATTTCTTGTGGTGACAGCATTCAATAATCTTTCTTTTATATATTTTGAAATCTATAATACATTGTTTTTAATTACAGTAATCCTGATGTACAGTAGAAGCCCAGAATTATTCCTTGTATCTAACTGTAATGTAGTTGTTGAACAATCTTTCATCATTCCTTCTCCTCTAACAACACTAGCTGCTGGCAATCACGATTCTTCTTCATACTTCTATGAGATCAAGTTCTTTAGATTCTGATGTGAATGTGGTCAATGTAACATCTATCTTTTTATGATTCATTTACTTCACTTTAAATGATGTGCTCCAGTTTCATCCACGTTGTCTCAAATACAATTTCATCCTTTTTTATGGCTGGGTTGTATTCCAAGTGTATTAATAACCCCATTTTCTTTATACATTCATCTATTGATAAACATTTACATTTATTCCATGTCTTAGATATTAAGAATAGTGAGGCCGGCGCCACGGCTCACTAGGCTAATCCTCCGCCTTGTGGCGACGGCACACTGGGTTCTAATCCCGCTCGGGATGCCGGATTCTGTCCTGGTTGCCCCTCTTCCAGGCCAGCTCTCTGCTGTGGCCAGGGAGTGCAGTGGAGGATGGCCCAAGTCCTTGGACCCTGCACCCCATGGGAGACCAGGATGAGTGCCTGGCTCCTGCCATCGGATCAGCGTGGTGCGCCAGCTGCAGGGCGCCAGCCATGGTGGCCATTGGAGGGTGAACCAATGGCAAAGGAAGACCTTTCTCTCTGTCTCTCTCTCTCTCACTGTCCACTCTGCCTGTCAAAAAAAAAAAAAAAAAAAAGAAGAGTGAAGCAGTAAACATGGGAGTACAAAGGTCTTTTTGACAGAGTGATTTCATCTCCTTAGTTATTTGCCAAGTAGTGGAATTGTTGAAACATATGACATCCCTATTTTTAAATATTTAAGGAATCTCCATACTGTTTTGATAGTGGCAATAGTAATTTACAATCTTCACATCCTTGCAAATGCTTGTTATCTTTTGTCTTTTTTTATAGTGGACATTTTAATAGAATAAGGTAGTGATTTGATTTATATTTCCCTAATGATAAGTGATGTTGTGAAGTTTTTCAATGATTTTTTTGGTCATTTCTATGTCTTCTTTTAAGAAATGTGTTATCTTGATATAGTGTCTATTTTTTAAAAATTTATTTATTTAGTTGAGAGGTATAGTTGCAGACAGAGAAAGGGAGAGACTGAGTTCTTCCATCTGCTGGTTCACTTCCCAAGTCGTTGCAATGGACAGAGATGGGCTGATCTGATGCCAGGAACCAGAAAATTCTTCTGGGTCTTCCACAGAGGTATAGGGGTCCAAGTACTTGGGCCATCTTCTATTCTCATTCCAAGCCATTAGCAGGGAGCTGGATCAGAAGCAGGAAAGCTGGGACTGGAATCGCCACCCATATGGGATGCCTGCACTAAAAGTGGATGCTTAAACTACTATGCCATAGCGCCTTCCCCTAGTGTCTATTTGTAAACTATTGTTATTATATGTGCAATATATATGTGTGTATGTGTGTTTTATATAGAATATATTACATATATTATACACATATATTATAACAACCCTTTATTTATCTTATAGTTTCCATTCGGTAGGCTATCTCTTTATTTGCTGATTACTTCCTTGGGTGTGTAGAAGCTTTATGGTCATGAAAATCTAAGTTTCTTGTTTTAGTTTTTGTTTTCTGTACTTTTGAGGTCTTATCCAAACACTGTATGCCCAATCCATTTTTTTTCAATAGGCAGAATTAGACAGTGAGAGAGAGAGGCAGAGAGAAAGTCTTTCTTTCCATTGGTTCACCCCCCAAAATGGCCGCTACATGCCAGTGTGCTGCACCAATCTGAATCCAGGAGCCAGGTACTTCCTCCTGGTCTCCCATGCAGGTGCAGGGCCCAAGCACTGGGGCCATCCTCCACTGCCCTCCCAGGCCACAGCAGAGAGCTGGACTGGAAGGGCAGCAACCAGGACAGAACTGGCGCCCCAACCGGGACTAGAACCCGGGATGCCAGCGCCGCAGGCGGAGGATTAGGCAAGTGAGCCGCGGTGCCGCACATGCTCAATCCAAATCATTAAACTTTTCCTATGCTTTCTTCTAGTAGTTTCATAATTTTGAACTTCCATTTAAGTCATAATGGGTCTTAAATTTATCAAATGGATATTTATTTATTTATTTTCAAGTTACTGAAGGCAGCTGGTATAGCACTCAGCAGTTTTTTTGTTTTGTTTTGTTTTGTTTTGTTTTAGATTTATTTATTTGAAAGGTAGAGTTACAGAGAGGATCATGGAGAGAGAGAAATCTTCCATCCTCTGGTTCACTCCCCAAATGGCCAGGCTGAAGCCAGGAGCTATGAGCTTCATCTGGGTCTCCCCTGTGAATGTAGGGGCCTAAGCATTTGGGTTATCTTCTGCTCCTTTCCCAGGCACATTCGCAGGGAGCTGGATTGGAAGTGGAGCAGCTGGAACTAGAACCTGCACCCACATAGGATGCCAACACTACAGGTGGAAATTTAACCTGCTACACCTTAGTGCAGGCCCCTAATTTTTTTTGTTTTTTTGATAGGCAGAGTTAGACAGTGAGAGAGAGATAGAGAGAAAGGTCTTCCTTTTGTTGGTTTACCCCCCAAATGGCCTGTACAGCTGGCACACTGTGCCAATCTGAATCCAGGAGCCAGGTACTTCCTCCTAGTCTCCCATGCGGGTGCAGGGCCCAAGCACTTAGGCCACCCTTTACTGCCTTCCTGGGCCACAACAGAGAGCTGGACTGGAAGAGGAGCAACCAGGACAGAACCGGCACCCTAACCGGGACTAGAACCTGGAGTGCCCGCGCTGCAGGTGGAGGATTAGTCTAGTGAGCCACGGCACTGGCCAACAGGCCCCTAATTTATAATTTTATTTATTTGAAAAAGAGAAAGAGAAAGGGAAGGAAAGAGAGCATGAGAGGAAAAGAAAAATAGAATTCTCATCCACTGGTTCACTCCTCAAGTGCTCGTAACCACCAGGACTGAACCAGTCCAAAGCCAGGAGGCTGGAATGCAATCCAGATCTTCTACAAGTGTGGAGGGACCACCGTACTCTAGCCAGCATTGGTTGCCTCCCAGAATGTTCATTAGCAGGAGTTGGAGTTGAGATTAGAACCAGGACCCAAACTCAAGCTCTCAGATATGGAATGTGGTTCATAAGTGCTATGCCAGCTCCTTCCGCTCTTGCAAATATATGTATTTTAATTCTCTGAAAAATACACTTTGATTAAACAGCTCATTTTATTAATAAATTAAGCATAAAGCTTATGGTGTTTTTCAAGTGTGTGCCCTTGTTCCTTTCTTCAGTAGAACCATCTGTTATTTTCTGTGGAGTTAGGTAAAATTGATTTAAGGTCTTAGATTAAAAAAAAAAAAAAAAAAAAGATTTGTTTATTTGAAAGGCAGAGCCAGAGAGAGAGACACATACACAAAGAGAGTGTGACAGATCTTTCATTTGCAGGCTCACTCTCCAAATGGCTGCATCAGCCAGGGCTGGGACAGGCTGGAACTGGAGCCAAGAACTGTATCCATGTCTCCCTTATGAGTGTCAGGGACACAAGTTCTTGGGTCATTTTCCACTGTCATCCCAGGTAGGTTAGCAGGAAGTTGGATGAGCTTTGGAACAGTTGGGACTTAACCCACTGCATCACAATATTGGCACCTAAAGCCTTATTTTTATGTTGAAAATGATTACTATTGCCATTTTATTTTATTATAGTTATCATAGAAAAAAGATTTTAAATTACTGAGAATATTGCTTTGGATGGATGTTGTTTCTTTCGTGTTCTAAACCATCATTTTAAAGCCCTGCTATTTAGAACTCTTCGCTAAATCCTAACTACTACAGGTTCATAATTCATGATAGCTCTAGGACTAGGATAATTGGTAGTGAAATATTTAAAAGTTTGCTCTAATTTTTATATTTTTTGTATATATTCTTAATAAGATTTTCTGAATGTTTCAATAGACAACATGTAAATATCTGAAAAATTAAAGGAAACAATTCATGGGACAGTTACCAAAAATGTACTGAATACATATAAGAAAATTGCAATGGAGTGAAAAGTCTCTCTGAGATGTATACGTCTGGGCAGGATATATTTAAATATAGAGTTATGCAATTTTACTTTTAAAATTTCTGACATAGAATATAAACATGTGTTTATAATGTCTGAAAATGATGCTAGTATGTAATATAATGATATTACGTAACTTAATATACTCTGGTATTATTGACTAAAACATATTCATGGTGTCAAGTTCTAATTGCTTTAATATGCATCCATGTAATATTACATAATTACCATTTTCTTATAATGCAACAAATTCTTAGTACATTAAACAGAGTGGGAATTTTGAGTTAATTATAAGTGATTTCTTGAGAGCAAGAAATATTCTAAAATTAATAGAAAAATAAAGTCAGATTTGAAGTGTGTTAATGAAGGAAGTAGAATAAATTTTCATAAATTCAGAATTCTCGATTAATATTTAAAAATAAGTCTTATTTGTAAAAGAAGAAGGCTGCTATAAAAAGCAGCAGTCCACAGAAATTTAAATGCTATAAATTAAAAGTATAAGTGCTAAAAGAAACAAATAATTTAGTTGGGGAAGAAAAATGCTAGATGGACAAAATATTCAGTCAAAAATCAAAATATAGGTCTCTGTCCATCTTGAGTTGATTTTTGTATGTGGTGAGTGGTAAGAATCTAATTTCATTCTTCTACACATACATATTTAGTTTGCTAGCATTATTTATTGAAGAGGCTATCTTTTCTCCAGTGTATGTTCTGAGCATCTTAGCCAAAAATCTGTTGACTGTACGTAATGGACCCTCTATTGTGTTCCATTGATCTTTGTACCAATTTTTATGCTACTTCTGTGCTGTTTTAATTGCTGTAGCCTTGTAGTATAATTTGAAATTTCTGCAGGTTGATTTCTTTTGCTCAGGGTCACTTTGGCTATTCTGGACCTTTGTGATTGGATATGAATTTTAGGATTTTTTTTTCTAATTCTGTAAAGAATGTCATTTATTCCCCTATTACTTTAAACATTCATTTTTTGTGATAAACATATTCTAAATATTTTCATCTCACTTTTTACTTTTAATTTTTTCCAGAAAGCTTTTATTTAAAGTATACACACTTTATGTGTATTTTATTTATTTATTTATTTATTTCATAAATACAAATTTAGGAACATAGTGATTCTTCCCACCATACCTATCTCTCACCCTTCCTTCTCTTCCCTCTCCTATTTCCATTCTTATTTTTTTTTTACTGAGATCTATTTTCAGTTAACTTTAAACACATAAGATTAACCCTATACTAAGTAAAGAGCTCAACAAATAGCATAAAATATGTTCCTCAACGGTTGAGACAAAGGCTGCTCAAAATCATTGCATCTCAAAGTGTCAGTCTCACTTCTATAGATTACCTTTTGGTATTCTATTAGTTCCCATAGATCAGGGAGAACATATGATATTTTTCCTATGGGACTGGCTTATTTCACTAAGTGTAATGTTTTCCAGTTGCATCCATTTTGTTGCAAATGACAGGATTTCATTTTTACCACTGTGTAGTATTCCATGGTATACATATCCCATGATTTCTTTATCCAGTCTTCAGTTGATGGACATCTGAGTTGATTCCATACCTTAGATATTGTGATTTGAGTTGCAATAAACATGGGGATACAGAAAAGTCTTTCATATGCTGATTTCATTTTCCTTGGGTAAATTCCCATGAGTGGAATGGCTGGGTCATATCACAAATCTATATTCAGGTTTCTGAGGTATCTCCAAACTGTCTTTCAGAGTGGCTAGGTTACATTCCCCCCAACAGTGGACCAGTGTTCCTTATTCCCCACATGCTCGACAGCATGTGACGTTTGTTAATTTTTGTATGAATGTCATTCTAATGGAGATGAAATGAAACTTCATTGTGGTTTTGATTTGCATTTATCTGATGGCTAGTGATTCTGAACATTTTTTCAAGTGTCTGTTGGCCATTTGGATTTCCTCTTATGAAAAATATCTCCCGAGGCCAAACCGGAGCCCCAGCCCAAGGCCAAGGCCAAGCCAGAGCCCCAGCCCGAGGCTGAACACTAGCGTGAGCCCGAGCACAGGCCTGAGCTCTGGCACTGGGGCAGAGGGTGCAGGAATGTTTCCCTTACAGGAAGTGATGGGACCCAATGGCCCCACCAAAATACGGGTCCCCTTTAAAATGCAGGATTTAAATGAGATGGAAGCAGAAATGGGAAGCTTCACTGAGGACCCCAACAGGTGGCTAGAGGGATGGTATAAGATTACCAGCATGTTTGAGCTTACTTGGAAGGGTGTAGTATTCCTTCTAAACACTACCCTAACTCATGGGGAAAAGCAAATGGTGTCGCAGCATGCCAATGATTATGCAAACGCCTTGCATAGGCAGGATGAGGGAAACCCAATCGCGGAACCAGTGATCCCAATTAAGGAACCTTCATGGAACTATAATACCCCTGAGGGAAGAAAAAGTAGGGACCACATGCTGGCTTGTCTTTTAGCAGGTCTAAGGGCAGCCAGTAAGGCAAGACCGAAGAACTTTAATAAGCTATCAATGATAGAACAGGGACCACGGGAAAATCCAGCTGCCTTTCTTAGAAAGGCTCAAAGAGGGTCTTGATAAGTATACTGATTTAGATCCTGATTCTGCTGTAGGAAATGCCATATTAGGGGATAGGTTCCTAACTCAAGCTGCCCCTGATATTAGAAGAAAGCTTCAGAAATCAGGGTTGGGTTGAGCACTCCCTTGACTGGCATCATAGAGGCTGCCTCCTTGGTCTACTTTATTAGAGACCAGGAGAATGAGGAGCAAGCAAGCAGCAGAGGATATGTGGGGAGCAATCCGGACTGGACTAAGTTACTGGAATTAAGACTTATTCTATGCATCTGCTCTCCCACAATATGGCGCTGGGAGAGAAGTAAACAGCTTCCACACAGCTGCCTCCAGTTCAACCAATAAACTGTAGGACTTGCTCCTGATTGGAGAGCAGCGTACTCGGCGTGTGGGCAGCCGAGTTGGGATTGGCAGAGGAGGACTATAAAGGAGGAGAGAGACGGCATTCACCGGGAACATCTAAGGGGAACATCTGAAGGAACACCTGTGCAGCCCCCCAGAGAGCCGGCCGGCGGTGTGCCGCTCCCCTGCGGAAGTGGGGAATGTGGCCAGGGGGAACTGCCCTTCCACGGAGGTGGAAGGGATAGTAGCCAACCCGGGAAGAACCAGCAGCAAACCCGGGGAGGGCCGAGCAGACGAAAGAACAGTGCAGGGTCCTGTGTTGCTCCTCCACGAAGAGGGGGAGCGACAAGGATAGGCAACAGGCCAATCAATGGCTGCTTTACACAGTGATCTGCCATCAAGGAGACCCAGAAAGGCTAATGCACCCCAAACAGCACCTGTTGCTGATATAAGGAGCCAGGGCATTGGGCAAGCAGCTGTCGTGACAGCAAATGCCTTCTGTCAGCTCTGCCAAGAGCACGACCACTGGACACGGAACTGCCCTGGGTGTCAAAGGACTCCTGGTTCAGAACCACAGACCCTGTGGCCCTGAGCTAAAAAGCCTTTGGCTCTGCCCAGCCTCTGCCCAGCTTCCAGCTCCAGCCACTGCTATTGAGGGATGGCCTAGGGTCAGTGAAACGCAAGTTGCCTATTTCTATCAGCCTCCTATTCGGCTCTCCTCCTAGCCCAGCCATGTAATGCAAGTCAACAGGGTGCCTCCCTTAAAGGAGATTTGCATCTCTTGCAATTCTCTTCCAGCACCCCGTGGATAGGTCTGGGCCTCACACATCCAGCCAGGCCTTAAAAATCTATCCAATAGTGTTAAGCGTAGAAAGCCCTCCCTGCCAGTCCCTAAAAACAGGGCTTTCAGTAACAGCTAACTCAGATAGTCCTGCACCTATTTGGACAGGTCCTCGCTGAGGACTTAAAGGGCCTATCTCTTGAGGGGGGTGCACAATAATTCATAATGTACATGGTTAAATGTAAATGATTTGTTAGTCTGTCTCTTTTCCCAACCTGAGACTCTAGTCTTGTACATTGGCTTAACTTCCTAGCAAAACTAGCTACTAGATATCCAGAGGAAAGCAAAGCATAGCTAGTCCATTAGAGTGTAATTATTTAACCCTTATCCTCACCCCTGGGGAGAGAAAACCAGCCCCAGAGAGGATATAGGCCATGCAGCAAATTCCTATTTCTGCCAACTTCAGGCAGTCCCAGTTTTTCTCTATCAGGTTACAGGTTCCTAGATACAGGGAAATAGCACAGTTCCTAAACCAGGCTCTCGACAGGCAGCCAATGCAGAGCCCTGTGCCGGCCTGCAGCACAGAGAGCCGGGTTTCCCTGGGCGGGGAGTGGGAGTGCTGGGACGGGGCGCAGAGGGTGGAGCCAGGACAAGTCCTGGTCGGCGCTCGCTTGTTCAACAAACCCAGTGGTGTTTGGGCATGGCCAATTGTGCACAGGAGGGAGCACAGGGGATTTGCATGTTGGGGAGACTGGGGAGTTCCCGGTGGGCTTCTTCCTCTTGACAGAGGTGTGGCTGATTGTCTGCATCATCTCTTGTGGGAGGTTTGGCAGTGGGATGGGGTTCTTCCTGTCTCTTCCTGGAATCTCCTTGGCCTGGTTGTCTGTGCCGGGAAGTCTCCATTCATGTGTTTGAGTGTGGATGGTGGTGGTGGGGGGGCAGCTACCTGTGGCTGCCCTCATTTCCCCCTTTTTTGTTTTTTGAGGCATTGTTCCTGTCTTGGGTTGCCCGCCTCTCTTCTTGTCCTTGCCCGTCGTTGGACGCCCCGGATGTTCTCCGGGGCTCCTGTCTTGGGTTGGTGCAGGGAGACCGAGTCTTGCCCTTCATTAGAATTTGGTGCCATCCTTTTTGGCTCGGGGGTGGAGCTGTGGGCACAGCTTTGGAATCTCAGATCCGGCAGCACCGGAGGACACGGAGAGGCATTGGAGTGTGCAGGGCAGGCACGGACAGGAGGGCGGGGGCAGCAATGGAGGACCCGGCAACATCGAGGGCTGGTGGGCCCATTGGGATCCACCAAGAGAAAAGGGATTGATTGGAAGCATGTGCTGGGGTTCACCTTTTGGCTGCTGAAAGATGTTTTATTCGGGGAGCATTATTTGAGATACTGGAGCAGCAGCCTCCAGGAGTCAGGTCACAGCTTATACGATCTTTCAGTGGTGGGTGGTCAGTGGCAGCCCAGTTGCGCAGTGCACCTGTCCGGACCTGATCGAGTTCCTCAGAGATGTTGGCTAAAGCAGCAGCAGTCATGTTTACAGTTTTGGTGACAATACATGCTAGTTCTCTTAAACCTTGATTGTTAGCATGGGCAGGGCCTGGAGCGCCCAGCGCGGGGGGGGGGGGGGGGCAGTGGGACAGGGGCTTCCTTTGGTCGGATTGCTGAAGGGGTGGAGTTTGTGCCAGTGATTTTTGTGGACTCCTTTTTGGTGGAGGGAACTCCCAGGATGTTGTTGGTTGGCAGGTTGGTGGGAGAATCGGCTGTATTTGCACAAGGGGATGACGTACCAGCCGAGGCAGCTGGATGTGGCCAGAGGTTGCCGCTTTCGACAGAGAGGGAGGAATTGACCACAAGAGTCACTCTAACAGTTTCAGCCAATGCATCAATAAGGCCTCCCTTCCAGAATTGATAGGGGTATACCCTGGTGTCCGACAGTGTGACCAGTTTTGATGTGCCGGGATCGGTGTTCTCCCTTTAGGCCATTGATTTTCAGCTGTATCCCTCCCAATACAGAGCAGGGTTTGATTGTTCCTTGCCCATTGTACAAACCCTGCTGTTTTGATTCCATTGTCCTAAGTGCATGAATGGTTTGGAACTGCCAGCGAACCAACTGAGGTGGTGGCATGGGTTTGGCTTGGAGTGAGCCGGCAAGCTTCGTTCATCTTCAGGGGGATCCCGATCAGCAATGTTGTCATGATGAGGATTAGGGGGCTGCTTCGTGGCATTGTCTGTTTGCCACACCAGTTGCTCAGACTAAAAGCTGTCAAACTCCAAATGGTCGTCAGACAAGGCTTCCAGCCCATTCCACTGGACGACATGAGCAGCCCTCTGGACCGAGCAGCACAGTCTTTCCAAGGCCACTGTCGCACACAATAAGACAGATAGCAAGAGGAAATACCCAAATCCCCCTCAACGCCCACATGCCAGCTTTGAAGAAGTTACAGAAAACAGAACTCTTTCCATAATCCCAAAGAAGAATTTTGGGTGTTACCTCTTGAGGGAGGAATATTAGGTAGGAAGTCAGTTATGAGCTTATGTGTGTGTGACATGAAGGCCTAGAGAGAAGACATCTATGTCCAGCATATGCTGCATCTCAAGGTCGTCCCAATGGTGTTTCAGGGGCAGCCCGGTATTCACATCCTGCACTGCCCTGCCCCCTTCCACCTGATAACCTGCCAGGTGAGGGGGTCCCCACCCCTTCTGCCTGACAAATCTTCCACAATCTCCCAGGTGCAGCCCAGTATCTGCATCTCAAACACCCTGCTCCCTTCCTCCTGTCTGATAACATTTGCATCCATAAAGTCCTTCATTTCAGACCTTCAAGAGAGAAGTTTTTCTATTTACATTCAAAAAGCCCTTTGTTCCAAGAGGGGCAGAGGTGGGGAAGCAAGACCCATCTCCTTAAAAGGCCCCCCGGACTCCTCAACCGGACTTCGCGCTCAGCCCTCTGCCTCTCTGCTGAGCCGCCTGCTTGGCCTGGTCAGGTGTAATCTTTCTACTCAACCATGTAACCTCACTCCTCCCCCACCCCCAGTCTCTCAGGTCCTGTTTGGAGAGGTGCCCATGCGTTCTTACGGATGTCCCTTCCCTAATAAACCTTGCTATTTTACCTCTCACTAAAATAAATAAATAAATAAAAATAAAAAGGGAAAAAAAAAGAAAAATATCTTAAGTCTTTAATTGAGTTGTTTGTTTTGTTGTTGTGGAGTTTCTTGATTTTTTGTATATTCTAGCTATTAATCCTTTATCATTTATAAAGTTTGTAAATAATTTCTCTCATTCTATTGGTTGCCTCTTCACTTTCTTGAGTGTTTCTTTTGCAGTGTAGAAGCTTCTCAATTTGATGGAATCTCATCTGTCAATTTTAGAGTTGATTGCCTGTCCCTCTGCAGTCTCTTTCAAGAACTCTTTGCCAATGTCAATGTCTTGCAGGGTTTCCTCAATGTTCTCTCATAATTTGATGATATTGGGTCATAGATTTAGGTCTTTAATGCATTTTGAGTGGATTTTTGTTTAAGGTGTAAGTAAGGGGTCTTGCTTCATACTTCTGCATGTGGAGATCCAATTTTCCCAGAACCATTTGTTGAAGAGAATATCCTTGCACCAGGGATTGATTTTTGCTCCTTTGTCAATGATAAGTTGGTTGTGGATGCATGGATTGATTTCTGTAGTTTCTATTCTGTTCCATTGGTCTGGAAGTCTGTTTTTTGTGCCAGTACAGGGCTTTTTTGATTGTAACTACCCTTTACTATGTCTTGAAATCTGGTATTGTGATGCCTCCATCTTTGTTTTTGCTGTATAAGATTGCTTTAGCTATTTAGGGTCTCCTGTGTTTTTTTCTAATCTGAAAAAAATCTCTTTGATATTTTGATTGGTATCACATTGAATCTGTAAATTGCTTTCTGTATTATGAACACTTTGATTATCTTTATTCTTCTTATCCACGAGCATGGAAGATTTTTCCATTTTTAAGATCTTCTTCTATTTCTTTATTGTTCTGTAATTCTCATCGTAGAGATTTTTGGTGTCCTTGGTTAGACCAATTCCTACGTATTTAATTTTTTTGTAGCTATTGTGAATGGGATTATTCTTAGATGTTCTTTCTCAGCCATGGCATTGTCTATGTATACAAAGGCTACTAATTTTTGTATGTTGATTTTATATCCTGCCACTTTACCAAACTCTTTTATTAAAGAGTCCCAATAGTCTCTCAGTGGAATCTTCTGGATCTTTTATATATACAGTCATGTCATCTTCAAGTAGGGATAGTTTGACTTCCTCTCTCCCAATTTGAATCATTTTGATTTGTTTTTCTTGTCTAATGGCTCTGGCTAAAACTTGCAGGTCTATATTAAACAATGGTGAGTGTGGGCATCCTTCTCTGGTTACAGGTCTTATTGGGAATGCTTCCAACTTTTCCCCACTCAGTAGGATGCTGGACATGGTTTTGGCATAGATTACCTTGATTGTGTTGAAGAGTGTTCCTTCTACACCCTATTTACTTAATGTTTTCTTCATGAAAGGATACTATATTTTATCAAATGCTTTCTCTGCTTCTATTGAGATAATCATGCATTTTTTGTTCTTCAGTTTGTTAAAGTGTTGTATCGTATTGATTGATTTGTGGATGGTGAACCCTCCCTGCACACCAGGGATAAATTCCACTTAGTCCAGGTGAATAATTTTTCTGCTGTATTGTTACATTCAAATGGCTAGTATTTTGTTGAGGATTTTTGAATCTATGTTCATCAGAGAAATTGGCCTGTAGCTCTCTTTCTCTGTTGTATCTGTTTCAGGTTCAGGAGTTAAGGAGATGTTGGCATCGAAGAAGGATTTTGGGAGGATTCCCTGCCTTTCAATTGTTTCGAATATCTTGAGAAGAATTGGAGTTGTTTTTAAGTCCTTGAGATGCATTGATATCTCATTTATTTGATGCCTTTCCAATTTCTTGGTGTAGGCAGCAATTGCTATAAACTTTTCTTTTAACACTGATTTTGCTGTGTCTTATAAGTTTTGATATATTTTACTGTCATCTTCATTTGTTTCCAGAAATTTTTTTATTTCTCTTTTGATTTCTCCTGTGTCCCAGTGTTCATTCAGCAACATGTTGTTTAGTCTCCATTGTTTGTATAAGTTCTAGAGATTCTTGTGTTTTTGATATCCAGCCTCATCCCATTGTGGTCAATGAAGATTTATGATGCGATTTCAAGTTTTTTGAGTTTGTTGGGACTTGTTTTATGGCCTAGAATATGGTCTATGTTCTATGTACTGATCAGCAGAATGTATATTCTGTAGGTTAAAAGTTCTGTAGATATTCATTTGATCTATAATGTCAATTAACTCTGTTGTTTCCTTGCTGATTTTCTCTCTGGTTCATCTGTCCATTGCTGAAAGTGGAGTATTGAAGCCCCCCATTACTATTGTATGTCTGCCTTTGGATCTATTAACATTTCTTTCAAATAGCCAGGTGTCTTGTAGTTGAGTGCATATACATTTATTATATTAACATGTTTTGAGATGATCCTTTAATAATTAATTAAATTAATTAAATAATTAATAAAAATTAATAATTGCATAATAATTGCATAGTGCCATAGTTTCTGTGTTAAAGTATATTTTGGCTGGTATTAGGATGCTTTAATCAGCTCTTTTTAGTTTCTGTTACCTTGCAATATCTTTTTATATCCTTTCACTTTCAGTCTACATGTATGTTTGTTGGTGAGATGTGTTTCTTATAGGAAGCAAATAGATGAGTCTTGTTTTTTAATCCGTTCAACCAGTCTGTGTCTTTTAAATGGAGGGTTAAAGATGTTTACATTCAAAGTTTCAATTGATAAATAATGATTTGGCTCTTCCAAATATTATGTATATATAAATATCCCTATTATTTACTTTGGACTTATTTTGGACTTCTACTGGGAGATTTTCTGCCTTCACCTTTCTTTCATAGTGATGACCACGTTTCTGTGTTTCTGAGTGTACCACATCTTTAAGCATCTTTTGTAAGGCTTGACAAATTGTGACAAATTCTTTTTCTGTTTGTTATTGAAGATCTTTATTTCATCTTCATTTATAAACGAGAGCTTTGCAGAGTACGCCATTCTAGATGAGCAATTTTTTTAAGATAGAGAATATATCTTGCCACTTTCTTCTAGCTGTAGAGTTTCTGATGAGAAGTCAGCTGTGAGTCTAATTGGAGATCCTCTGAAAGTAATCTGGCATTTCATGCACATTTTAGAATCTTTTCTTTAGGTTTTACTGCGGAAAGCTTGATTACAATGTGTCTTGGTGAAGATCATTTCTGGTCATATCTGTTAGGAATTTTGTGTGCTTCCTTTACTTGGATGTCCCTTTCTGCAAATTGGGAAATTTTCTTTAATTATTTCAGTAAAAAAGGCCTTATAATCTATTTTCTCTTTCCATGACTTCAGGACCATATAAGGTCCATATGTTGGATTGTTTGACAGCATCCCATAAATCTCCAACAGTGTTTTTAGTTTTCCAATTTCTTCTCCTTTTATTTTGTCTGACTATAAAATTTCCAGAGGTTGGTCTTCTAACTCAGATATCCTTTCTTCTGCCTCAACAAGTCTGTAGTTAAGGCTTTCAATTGCATTTTTATTTGATTTATTGAACAAGGCCTGTGCAGCACTGAGGAAATCACTGTCATCTTCCAACATATTCTTTATAGAAAAGAGACTAAAAATACATTTACCAAGCATTTAACAACACCAACAAAATAAAACCAAGAAAAGTAAATGAAATAAAAGTTGTTAGAGTCATTTGCAAAGATCAACTGCTTTCTACAATGGATTGAAAGAAAGTAATGTGAATTAAAAATGAAGAATTGCCCTTTCAAATGAATAAACAAACGAAGAATTTCCCCTTAGTAATAGAATTTATTAAATTTATTAAATAATATTCAAATTGCCAAGATCTATATGAAAAAAATATATAGTTCCTTACTCCTACAGTAAGTGAAGACAGAATCTGGATTTAAAGAATCGATCATGTGAAGTGTTAGTGGTAGACACTGTGATATTCTACCCAGATTCTTCTTCAGTGAGCGTTATTTCCACATTGCTAGAAGTGCTGTAGACAGATAGCCCTCAGCAATCACTCCCATTAGAAATTGCCTTAGCTAAATAAACTGCTTCTCCCAAGGTCATGTTCTTCATATCCAATGCCTGACTGATTAAGATATTTGGATCTTTTCATCACAAGTTGGGACAACATTGGTTTGCTTTTCTAATTTCAGAGCTTCCAATAGGGTGGGAAGAGGCTTTCTCTGTGTCTGTAGCATTTCAACATTTTCTGACAACTCTCTGTTTATTTCAGTTCTCTTTCATATGGCTCTTCTTAGTGAGTGATCATCCATGTCTCCAAGTCTCTGTTGGTCTCCAAGTCTCTTTCCCAATGGACCTAGCTTTGATGAATATCCTTTCATCTCAGATTCATGTGAAATACAACTGTCTCACTTTAATTTATGAGTCAAAGATAGTGTAATCAAATTCCAGAAAGAATTGGTTTAGAGTGGGATTACATGCTAGTTTTCAGATTCATATATTTGCAAGATTTTTCTGTCAAATTAAAAGCAAATATTATGATGCAGGAAAGGAGCAACACTCTGAATAAAAAATAAAAAAGTCTTAAAAATGACTGTAGCTGAATCTGGTGCTATAGTATTGAATTAAACAAGTAATGACCAAAGGAATCCAAGTTTATATTTATGTGGATTGCTGAACATGATATTTGATAACTGAATTGATGAAAAAATAATTTTAAAAAATGGTGTTGGAGGAAATGGCTATACCTCTGGAGGAAAACATTGTGCGGGTCTATCTCAAATCATATCCCAAAGTACTAGATCGAGTGCATATGTAAGCAATTAAAGAAACTATAAAATGGAAGAAAGCCTTTAATAATACCATGAGGAAAGCCAGAATAAAACACACTAATGTTAAACTTTGAAGGATTTAAATTTGAGTTAATCAAATTTAAAACATAAGACAGGCAAAGGACACCATAATCATCGCAAACTTTAAGATATAAAGCACAGAATCTGAAAATATTTTAAAAATATACGATAGCTGACTGATATCTCAAGGGAAAAAGCCCTCCAATAAATGAGTCAACCAACATGACTCAGCTTTTGCCTTATGTAATGGAAAATGCACAGCATTTGTGACTTTAATTGATGTTTGAATTTCCAGTAAATTCAAAATATAAATTTATAATTTGTGTCCATATTTCCAACTGTAACCCACATTAATTTCTATCTTAGTTGTTCAAAGAACATTCATTTAGGTACCTAGATACCCCTAGAAGAATCTAAAATATAATCCCTAGTTTGGACAATGAGTAGTGGGCCTCAAGCCTGTTTTACTCAAATCCAGACACCCTAATTTATTCAGGAGTTTCTTGAAGAGATTACACCAGGGACCAGAATTACTTTTCCCAAGGCCTTCAAGAGCTGATTGTCAAGATCAGTTGACATTCATCTGACAGTTGCTGAGGGCTATTTTGGGGGGAATTTGAGACTCCAGTAGCTGATGCTAGTGTGTGGGTTTTGGTAACACTGCTCTGGGAAATGATAGTGTTATAGCTATCATAGAAACTGAAATGTTAGATATTGAAAGATTTTCAAAGAAATATTAGTTCAGTTTTTGTTTACTTCTGGGGAAGCCATGACAAGCATGCCCTAAAAAAACACTACATAGTATTTGGGAATAACATCTTTATTTGCATTACTGAATTCTTTATGTGTGTACAATGCATTAATCCCATTGCTAAAACTCTGGAATATATTCTTTTTTAAAGATTTATTTATTTATTTATTTATTTGGGAAAGTTATGCAGATTGAGAAGGAGAGGAAGAGAGAGAGAGAGAGAAAGAGGTGTCTTCCACCCGCTTGTTAACTCCCTAATTGGCTGCAATGGCCGGAGCTGAGCCGATCCAAAACTAAGAGCCAGGAGCTTCTTCCAGGTCTTCCATGTGGGTGTGGGGGCTCAAGGACTTGGGCCATCTTCTACTGCTTTCCCAGGCCATAGAAGAGAGCTGGATTGGAAGTGGAGCAGCAGGGTTTCAACCGGCGACCCATATGGGATGATGGCACTGGAGGTGGCAGCTTTATCTGCTATGCCACAGCACTGGCCCCAGGAATATATTCTTAAAAGTGTCTGCGTGCTACACACACTCTATTATTGCACAATGTTTTCACAAGGGATTTCTTAGGAGAGAAGGTTTCTAGACATTTGATGCTAATATTGCTGACCTGACACACTTATTATCTCTTGTCAAGCTTGTGATTAATATATGAACAGTCCCCTGCTGCTGTTGTCTTTGGATTCTTTCTTGACCTTCTTATCTAGACTTTTGTTTTAAGACAACACATCATTGTCATAAGCCATAGTCATTTTCTTTATCCTGGTTTAAATTATTAATGTACTATAAGAGTAAAGTACTGCTTTGAGTACTTATTATGTGGACTGACACCATACTAGCATACTAAGAAAGTTAATAGAATGATAGCTAATCTTTGTTGACTGCTAACTGATTTATAATTCTATACTAAGACCTTTATCTTTACATACATTATCACATTGAATCTTCATCTCTATAAAGTATGAATTATTAGCCTTTTTACAGATGATGAACCTCACTATAGAATTAACATAACTTGGCTGAAGTTACAAAGCTTAGAAAAGTTAGAATTTGACATTTAAATTGAGGTCTCTCTGATAGCAGATACCAGAGCAACATCTTTATAGACTCTCAGGGATCCCTCCAGTGTAATGTGGCAGTCATGAACATAATCTTTCCCAGGAGTCAGTTTTTCAGATGGAAAATGAATGCAGGTTGTTGAGTAACTGAACATGCTCTGTCTTTTCTTCATGGAATTTCATATGGTTATACTTCTGCCCACTCTTTGACTTCTAACTCCCCATCAGTTTGTTCTAAGGGATTGTAAAACTGTCTTACAACAAAATAATCACTCATTACATATTTACTTAGAATCTATTTACAGATAGTTATTCTACAATCTCTTATTTTGGGCTATAGCATATATATGTCACATGCCAAAATATTACAGGTCTCAAGTAAAACATAGAGTTCTTATTGAATTAAATCCAGGGATGAGGTCTGGGTAATCATTTTCATACTCAAATGCTTTCCAAAAATTTCTTTTTTGCCTTCTTCTTTGCTATAGAAGCTAAGTCCTTTTACAAAGACTGTCTTGTTTGGGATATTTATATTTTCCCTTTCTCCAAATTTTTACTAAATAGGCTCATATATAAAATTCAACAATTTTTCTTCCCTGTGTTTTGAGTATATGCTACTAATGTGTTTTATACCTTTATTTAGAATCAGTTATTACTGTTTTGTTTTTCATTAATTATCCTTTTGAAGTATTTGTGAAACATTTATATTTTGATACATTCAATTTAAGCTTTGGCTTTCTAATTTTCACTTTAGTAGTAGTTTACACAGAGCCATCCATTTAGTTATTTTAAATGACTCCAGAGTAGGTGGGAAACTATGTAAATTGGAAAATGGAAGTGTTTAAAAATTTTTCACACTCCATTGCTCTTAATCTTAGTAGAAGAAAATAGAACACTGATTTATTTTAGGAAAACATACTCGCTAGAAGAGATAGTAGAAAAAATTTGAAAAAGAAATATCCATCAAAATATGTTTCAGTGAATCAATACATTTAAGTATTTCAAAAAGTAGCAATGCAATTGATTTATTTGCAATATTTTTCCTTATGTCTGTAGATTGTTCTCTCTGATTTTTGACATTAATCACATGCTTGTACTTTGCATGATACTAAAAAGGCTAGTTTTAAACTATGTAAATTTTTATTTCAGAGTCAGGGGAGAGAAAGAGAGAGAAAAAAACAGGGAGAGAGAGAGACAGAGAGGGACCACCCATCTGCTGGTTCACTCCCCAGATGCACACAACAAGCTGAAGTTGGGAACTGGGAATTTAATTCAGGTCTCCTATTCAGATGCGCTGAACCATCACCTACTTCATCACAGGACGGGTAAAACATGTGTGAAGTCAGGAACCCAGGCACCCTGATATCAGACACAGGTGTCCCAAATGGTATCCTAAGCATCAAGCAAATATCCACCCCTACAATAAGTTATTTTTATAACCTCACTTTAAAATCATTTTTGTACATTTGAAGAATACTTTTTGCCTTAGTTTTACTTTGAAATTTTGTTTTATTTCCAATGTTACTGAAACTGCAATATGTTAAAATAAGAACTTGTCTAATTTTGGAAATGTTCAGTTCTGGTCAATTACATTTCTATCTCAACAAGGAGTTTTGTTGTCTCTTGCTTAATAAGGTGAAAGCATTGTATTTCATAGAGCTACATTGTTGAGTTTTCTCTCAAATTATACACTTAATAATGATGTTGCACTTACCTTTATGTATTAGACTTCTCCAGAGAAACACTGGTGGGATGTAAGGAGAGAAGGATTCTGAGAATTGGCTCATATGCTATTGTAGGTTGAGAAGTCCTACTTTCTGCTTTGCAAGCTGGAGGACAAGGAAAGCTGCTTATTCAATTTTGTGCAAATTCTGAGTCTGAAGGCGTAAGAACCAGAGAAACCAATAGTGTAAATCCTGGGTATCCAAAGGCCAGAGAACCTGGAGGGAAGAGACAAGGGTACAAGTCCTAGCCTGAGGGGCTAGTGTTGTGGTGCAGCAGCTTAAACTGCCATGCCATATTGGAGTATCATTTAGAGTTCTGGCTGCTTGGCTTTTGATCTGGTTCCTCGTTAATGGTCTTGGGAAAGCAGCAGAGAACAGGTCACATGTTTGGGCCTCTGCCACCCACATGGCAGAGACAAATGGGGTTTCATACTCTTGCTAACCTGGACAGTAGCAGTCATTTGAGGAGTGAACCATCAGATGAAAGACTTTCTCTCTTTCTCCTCCTCCCTCCCTCCCTTCCTCTCTCTCTCCCCCGTCAACGTGCTTTTCAAACACATTAATAAATCTTAAAAAAAAAAAAAAATCTAGCCTGAGTCATAAAATCCCCAAATGTAAGAAGGCAGTGTATGGCTGTCTCAACCTAAACAGAAGGAACAAGTTTGCTTTTCCTCTACTTTGTGTTCTACTTGGTTCTTCAGTTGTGAGATGTGCACCTTGGTGATGGCAGTCTTGACTCAATCTACAACTGCAATGCTAACCAGAAACACCCTCATATCACACCTAAAAATCATTCACGAGAAATCGTTTTCCAATTATTTGGGCAACTTTAGCCCATTCAGGCTGACACATAAAATTAATCACAATGAGTAAATTTCTTTTTTTGTTTCCTTTTTCAGTCATGGAACAAAGAAGGGAAACTTAAAAAAATGCTGAGATAATTACAATGCACCATTTATTTCTCTATAAAGAATAAAAAATAGAAGAAAGAATTTTGAATTCTTTTACCATAAATGTTAAATGTTTGACGAGATAGTTTTGTTTACCCTAATTGGCCATTAAATAATACATATATGTAATGATACATCACGCATATATCACACATCAGTATTAACAATTTTAATATGTCAGGTGAAATTTTAAAATAATATATATTTCAGAAAGTTTGGTTGGTGAATTTACTTGAATAGACTGCATTAAAGAGGAGGAATTATCTCAAATGTTACAGTATATACTTAATATGTCAGAAGGGTTAGTGGAAAATTTCCTGATTCAGGACTTAGTAATTAATAGCAACTCAATAAATATTTGTAGAATGAGTGAATACAATTATCTTTCTTCTGAATAAGTTCAATGTCGTATAAGAGAGGAACTATCTGACAGGCAGAAAGTAGCATTGCTAAATTTTGTTATCTGCCTTCTTGACCCCCTTACTTTCTATGCAGTAATTTCTTCTAGTAATGCTTTCTCTTTCCCTTAACAGGCATTGTCACAAGTTGTGATGATTCTGTTGGTCATTTTCCTTATTTTGTGTCTGTCACCCCTACTGGAATGTAATATCCAGGTGAATCAATTGTCACGTGTATCTTGTTCAAAATTTTAGCCTGCTGAATGTGACTGTGAGGCATTCAATTAAAATGTGTTGGTAGAGTGGTTTAGCTTCTTCATGGGACCATTTTTACCTTACCAGAAAACGGTAAAGCATTCTGCATTTGACAGTATTTTTTTTTTTTTTTGTCTGATACATCTATCTTTTCTGTGCACCAAATTTGCCATGACTCCCATGGTTCATCAATTTCACAGTGTGTTTACAATTTCATTGGTAAAAAAAAAAAACTAGTCTACACCTTTACTAGGCTTATTATCTCACAAAACACATAGTATTTCTGGCAATTGTAACAGCCACACTGGTACTGTTGTAAGCAAGATGCCTAAAAACCATTTGACACTCAGATATTTTGTTTTGGAAAATTTGCATTTAATTTTGGATTTCTGTTTTGCCACATTTTAGCCCCAGTAATTTATGATTTCCTAAATTGAGGAACTCTGACCTATTCATCCTGATTAAAATTATGAGAGGAAAGAAATAAACGGACCCAGTCTAGTCCTTACTGGGAAGAACAACGAGCAACTCTTACATTTGCCCAAGGTACTATGTTAAGTCAAACAATCTTATGATGGACTGGTGCTTCTCCACAGGCAGGAAATTCTGTTGTAAGCTGAAACTGATGCTAGTTGTATAGAGTACTGATAGAAAATGTAGAAATTAGACAAATGGATGTAGGAGAGTAAAGGCAAATGGACCAACCATTCATATTGTTCAACTAGCAGTGTTTTATAAATATGTGTTCAGAGTACTAGGTGGATCTTGAAAAATTACAACCATAGGAACATACAAGAAAATTGACACTGTGCTCACCTTGTGCTTGACTGTCCTATAACCATAGAATAGTCTCTTGGGTTTGGCACTCTCCACCTGCAATGCCATTCCCAGAGTCTCTCACAATTTCTCACTGTGGCTTTCATAACAGTTCTTTGATTTACTGAGTTTTCCTGCCAGTAGTTTATACCATTGTTAATCTTCCCCACAATAGAAAGTTGTTTTTTTTTTTTTTTTCAATTAGGTAATTTACACTCTCCATTGCTATACCTTTGCATCTGTTTTTATGCCAATATTCTCTGACTAGTCCGTATTCTCATTGATATTTTTACTGAAAACTGTGCAAACCTAGCTAATTGTTGATCCTCGTCACATTCTTTTGAAAGGAACAAATGATCTTGAGAGGCCATCTCTCTTTTTTAAAAATATTTATTTTATTTATTTGAAAGGCAGAGTGACAAAGAGAGATAGAAGACACAGAGAGAGGTCTTTCATCTGCTGGTTCACTCCACAAATGGCCATGATGGCCTGAGCTGAGCTGATCTGAAGCCAAGAGCCAGGAGCTTCTTCTGGGTCTCCCACAAGGGTGCAGGGGCCCAAGAATTTGGACCATCTTCGACTGTTTTCACAGGCCATAGCAGCAAGCTAGATTGGAAGAGGAACAGCAGGGATTCAAACTGGTGCCCATAAGGGATGCCAGCACTGCAGGCTGGGGCTTTAACCAGCTGTGTCACAGTGCTGGAGAGGCCATATTTTAATGGAATAATGAAATAGAATTTCCCGTATATATTGGAAGAATTAACTTTGGAGATAATACTCCAGTGTATTTGTCTCAAATTATATAGTAAATTACTGAAACAAAAATCGCAGAGCAAGCAAGCCTGGGAGTATAATCCCAGAAACAAAAATGAAGAAAAGGCCTGAAATAATTACCTTCTGATTTTAGAGTTTTATACTGTTTAGTGTAGAATGCTGAGTGATGATTAAAAGTCCAATGAGTATCCCCAAATAAGACACATTAGCTCATCAAAGTTTTAGTTTCTCTGAAATAAATGCTGCTAGTTGATTCTCTAAGAATTGATGTCTGATAAATGTCTTAGTGCATGGATTCAAGGTGAATATGGATTAATTGGTTGCTCAGGGAGATTTCATTGATCAATAATAGCAAACAACAGGAAATGGAAACTTGAGTGCTAACAATATTTTTAGAGTAGACCAAAGGAAGTAATCACTGCACAAATTCAGATCTGCTAGAGTGGATTAATAGATTGATGGCACTTTATAGTTGTTGATATTCCTAACATTTGTCTATCCACTACTATTTACTTGGAATGGCATGTACATTTGAGTATGATGTTCTACCATCATATTAAAATTAAGGCATTCTCATCATCATCATTTGAAATTTTCCCTGATCAACACAGACTCATTATAAGCTATCTATTCCCTCCCACTTGACAGCTATACTGCTGGCTTAAGTGGTTTTTAGTTGAGTATAAAGCAAAACTAAGAAACTTGGAAAATCCCCAGGTTTCCATTCACAAGTCATTTGGGGCCCAGTGTTATTGCAGATTGTGCCCAGGAAATATTCTGCAAAACCTGCAGTTCACCAATTTAGATTTGTAACCCAAACTTTAATACTCCAAGGTGTTGATTAGCTTCTGCTTTTGCACATGTTAGCTCTTAGAATAAACATGTACATTCATATGTGATTTATTGTTGTAAAGTTTTCAGTTTTGGTCAGTAGGCATTATATCTTACAAGTATTAATTCATTTCTTAACTGAAGACTAGGGATATTTTAATGCAAATATCTCTATGCATTGTTATTATAGCTAATGAACTACTAAAATGTGAACTCTTTGAACTCAGGCAGTATTTACTAAGTTGTGTATGCTCATTTGTATATGTCAAAATCTACAACTGCATTTAATTTATATCATAATTAAATAGGACAAATTTTGCAGTTAGAAAATATTTTAGAATCAGAATTTTTTTTTTTGACAGGCAGAGTGGATAGTGAGAGAGAGAGACAGAGAGAGAGAGAAAGGTCCTCCTTTTGCTGTTGGTTCACCCTCCAATGGCCGCCACAGCCAGTGCGCTGCGGCCGGTGCACAGCGCTGATCTGCTGGCAGGAGCCAGGTGCTTCTCCTGGTCTCCCATGGGGTGCAGGGCCCAAGCACTTGGGCCATCCTCCACTGCACTCCTGGGCCATAGCAGAGAGCTGGCCTGGAAGAGGGGCAACCGAGACAGAATCTGGTGCCCCGACCCGGACTAGAACCTGGTGTGCTAGCACTGCTAGGTGGAGGATTAGCCTAGTGAGCCGTGGCACCGGCTAGAATCAGAATTTTTAAAGTATACAAATTTAGTGATAGTTTTACTTTTAAAGATGTATTTATTTGAAAATCAGATTTACAGAGAGAGAGGGAGAGGCACACACAGAGAGATCTTGTATCCACTGGTTCACTCATCAATTGGCTGCATTGGCCATGTCAGAGCCAGGCCAGAGCCAGGCCAGAGCCAGGACAAAGCCAGGAACCAGGAGCTTCTTCCAGGTCTCCCACATGGGTGCAGGAACTGAAGCTCTTGGGCCATCTATGCCTTAAGCAGATTTTAATTAAAAGTACATACAAATTTTTATTCATTTTTCAATATTTTTAATTTCTTTCAACTATTCAATCCATTTCTTTTACTATAATTTGAACATATGTGTCAAAAATATATATGCTTATTTTCTTTATTGGCATCAGAGGAAGTGAAGAATATAGGGAGAGGAGGAAACTATATTGTAAATAATAAAAATGATCCCTGCCTTCCTCAAGCAGTATTTTGCCATTAACCAGAAGAGGCATCTTGGGTAAGTCCCTTCATTATAAGCTTCACATACTTTTTCTATAAAGTAATATTGAATGGCCAGGTGATCTTTAAATGTTCTAGGAATCTATAGCATAATTAGAATGAAAAAATATATTGAAAAAAAAAACTTAAGGGAAATGTGCCAAATAAGCTAAAGCAACTGTACTATAATATACTAAGTATCTATATATTGTAGTATAAACTAGATGGCGTGTATACAAGCCACAAGATACTTCTGTTGAAATCATGTGATGCATTTAAATTATAGAAACAAGTGATCTTGTGTTTTACCCTTCATAAAGTTTCCACATTGAAAAAAAAAAAAGAAACCAAGAATGATCTTTCCAAAAATAACAGCATTTATTCTGCAGATGAATTGTAATTTTTATAAAAGCTCTGCTGTCTCTTTTACTCTGAGTTCAAAGCCATGCTCTGGTTCTCTTTAGAGAACACAATATTTTGGGACTTATCCCAGATAATAATCAATGCAAGACCCTGTGGCAAAAATTCAACACAGATGCTTAGATGGATGGTGACCTCATGATATCTACCGAATGTTACTATTCCTGCTTTGGCTCCTAATAAATGCTTGGGCAGTTAAATACACAGAAGCTGAATGCAAGTACAGGCAATGGCCCCAAGAGATGTCAGGAGCAATAAATACTGAAGATCTGGAAATGTGGTAGCTGTTGATGGCCTGAGATAGTGTTCCAGCACAGTGAGTCCCAGAAACTGGCAGCCAGATATCAAAGGGAAAAAGATAACTTCTAGATTTTTTTTTGTAACTAGAGGAAAAAAGCCTCTGCATAGGAGCTACAGATGTATATAAGTAGCATGTTACGAGAATGTCATTTTCAAAGGCTACAGGATGTGTGATTTTTGTGGTATTAATGCGTTGTCATAATAGCTTTGGTTCACCAGAAAAGATGACCCTTAGATGAACAACACTCTGAAGTCAGAGTTTACGAAATTTGTTAAAAGTCTCATTTAAAATTCATTGTATCACCTATTTATTCTTGCAAATAGATCTGCTATTTGATACTTGTTTGTAAGACTCTTTAGGATAGAGATCAGTGGTCTCTTCCATGTATTTGTAGACTTGATAATGCCCAGCAGGTTAAAAATACATGATACGGCAACAGCAATAAGACTTTATATTTAAAAATGCTCTCAGACACATCTCCATACCTTTTTCTCATGAGTCTCATAATAAAAAAGAGAGATTATTCATATTTTGCATAGGAAAATTTCAAGTTTAGGGATCTCTAAGTCACTAGTCTGAGAACAATACCCCCTAAATGATAGAGCTAATTCTAAAATATTTTCATATTAAACCGAAAGCTTTACCTATCATATCACCTGGGCTTCTCAAAGCATGTGATGTTTTCCTCTCACTACAGCAAAGAGAGAGTCACTGTTCACTCGGCATCTACTGTAATAGGCACTATCCTAAGTATTTTAGTTTTTAATAATTTCTCCTCCCAACCCTATGAAGTGGGTCCTATGTCCCTATTGCAGTAGATGTGTTAATTTAGGCAACCTAAATGGCCTTCTCTGCATAACATTACTAACAAGGAGATAAGCCGGAATGCAAGCCCAGAACTAAATAAATGTTGATGACATCATTATGGGATTGAGAGTAAGATTATATAGAAAATAAAATTATATCATTCTACTAGACACTTCAGGTACATATACAGCTTGTATATACAGTCAACATAAAAAGGTTCTGACTTGCTTTAAGTCTGTTTCCTTTGGCTTTCAAAAAAGTTGTAAAAGGTGATGTGTGGAGAGAGAACTTGAGTGTGGAGGAGGTACTGTGAATTAGGATGACTTGAAAATATAGGAAGAAACACTCTTTCAATAATATTTCAGATCTATAGAAAAATTTAGATTATATTTACTGCATTAAAAGCAAACTAGCTTTTGATGGATAGGAGACAAGTTACTGCTTTTTCCTGGATAAGTGTCTTCCTTTGTAAATTGACACAGCAACGTTAAGAGTTTTCATACTAAGTAACCAGAAAGGTGGATGTCTGAATTTTCACCTGTTTACTCCACGTAATTTAAATAAAGCTAAACCAAGCCATTTGGATATCTTCTCTACTACATCTAAAGTAATTTTGTATTAGCTGAGATATTCCTAATAATGATAGAATTAGTTGATATAATTTAGCCTTCTTTGCTGGTTGTTAACACAGCCTGTGCTCCCTAAGGATGTCCCTCTGTTCTGGCAGACTTCCAAAACACATGGGTATTGTTTTGAACCTGAGCCAGAATTGCATGGACATTCTAGAATTTACTCATTTGCTTAATTTCACGTGTTCATCCAAGAGCAATTCCCTGTAGTAATTCCAGATAAAGACTGAATAGTGAACAATAAAGTATGGAACAATTATGAAGCTGAGAGATACATGCATCAAATTTCTAGCTCTTATGACATGTAAAATTGACAGTTGGTCTTCCTCACCTTTTCTTTTTATAAATTATCATTTTCCTTACTGTACTCTGCCTATGTCTCCCTGTCACTAAGCTAGAATTCTGCAGCCCCACCAATCCTTGAATGTCTGTGGTTCCCTTTGTTATTTCTACACCAAACCTATTACAAAAATGTTACAATGATAAACATCCACTTAATTATGACATTTTAATGAAAATACTAACCTTATTTTTTCCAGGCCAAAATTGACTGATAAGTTTCTCTTCTACTGTAGATTAGTAATTGATAAAAGTGCTAGTGAAGGGGCCGGCGCCGTGGCTCACTTGGTTAATCCTCCGCCTGCAGTGCCAGCATCCCCCCGTATGGGCGCTGGGTTCTAGTCCCAGTTGTTCCTCTTCTAGTCCAGCTCTCTATGGCCTGGAAAGGCAGTGGAGGATAGCCCAGGTGCTTGGGCCCCTGCACCCGCATGGGTGCAGGCTCCTGGCTTTGGATTGGTGCAGCACGCCGGCCGTAGCGGCCATTTGTGGGGTGAACCAACGGAAGGAAGACCTTTCTCTCTGTTTCTCTCTCTCACTGTCTAACTCTGCCTGTCAAATAAAAAAAAAGTACTGGTGAAACAATTCGTGGTAGGGCAATGCCTGAACTACCTGCTGTACTAACTCAGGGGCAATAACTACAGTTGCCTCAACTGAAATTAATGATGAAATTTCATATTTTACCATACTTTGTGCTTTGATTGGTGGTGGTTTCACATATTAGCATTTATAATATTAATACAGTGTTAACAATATTATCATTTCCTAATATACCATGGTTGTTTTAGTTAATATATTAATAGTAATAATGTAAATATTTTTATATTTTATAAATGTTCATATGTTAATTTTAATGTATAAATAAACTATAAATCAAAAATATATGCTAATATATATTATATGAAATATAAGCATTACAGGCATCCATTAAACCTACTGTGTTGGACAGTCACCCTCTCTATCCTCCTTATAAAGTCATCTCTTCTGTCAGCACTAAGATGTCTATTAGAAAGCCTTGCTTTTGTTGGCCTACCAGGCACACAGCCAGTTGGCTACAAGCCTACAGGTTTCAGTGCCAGATTTTCATAGGATCTTCTCAAAGTTGTTTGGTAAAGTGTAGACTAACATTACCTATTTCTTTTCCCTTACAGAAATATGTCATGAGAATAAATGAGATAATTTAGAAGAAGTACTTTGAGATCCTGGAAAGAAAATGCATTGAGCTTATCCAAGTTGTTGTAGTCCTTAGTATACTCATTTATTAAATACTACATTGAAGTTGACCTGAAGGTAAGGTTTGGAACTTTACTATTACTGTATTCGAACATAAGGCTTCTACAAAATTGTTTGCAATTTGCTTCCAGGCTAACAATACATGTTAGAATTTCTCATTTTATTGAATATGAAGTTGTGGAATTGCTTCCCTTCCTAAGTGCATTTGCAATGTAAACAATTTGTTTTACAAATCAAGGGCATTTTTCATAGCTGACATGTTGTAATTTCCAATAGAAATATAAGCTAAATTGATGAGTTCATTAGGAGGCGTAGAGTAAGGTGATGCTCATTTATTTTCAAGGGATGAATATAACAGGAATACTAAGTTTGTTTTTATTTTTATTGTTTTCCTTCTGAACAAAAGAATGAAGAAATCCCAAATTGTCAAAAAGGGAAAACAATGGGCGAACAGAAGCTTGTGAATAAAAGATTTTGAATGGAGAAAAAAAGGATAACTTACTACAAAAAGACTAATAATTTAAATGCAGTCTTCCCTTCTTTGTGCATGAACAGAAGGCAAAGCTTTTTTGTTATGAGTATTCTTCTGTTTTTGTCTTATCAGATTACCTCTCCTATTTTCCAATTGTACAAGTATATAGAGAGACACTAGTCTAGGTTACCCAATTCCAGACCATAAGTGGATAGTCTAAAAAAAAGCTGAGTCTGAGACATTACTTTAGTCTGATGAAAGACCATTTTTCCCATATTAATTATCTTCTATTTTTTAAATTATTTGTAAATGAGAGAGGAGGGCTTTTTCAAGAACAGGAATGTCCTTCTTTATTCCTGAACCAGAGCTTTCCAGAGGCAGACATCCTCTGTATGGACAAGTTAGGGACCTTATTTTATATTTGACAATTCTAGATTGATAAAAAAAATAGAATGTTTTCCACCATTCCTAATTTTTTTTTTAACCTGGGAAGAAATAGATTGAGTTCCAGCAAGTGCAACATTATGTTCTTTATTTGAATACAAAAAGAATTGTAATCCACTAAAATAATGTGTTAGATCAAATGTATAAAATAGAATAAAGCCATAATAAAGTTCTGCTGTCCTTCTAAAGGCATATGTCACTGAATTCAAATAATATTCCTTCAAATATTAGAAAATGCTATGCATTATCTTTATGAGTAGTTATAAAGAGAATACCATTTTGACGTCTTTATTTTTAACAGCACTGTCAATATAATGTATTCATATTATTAGAGTTGGAAATGCTAATTCAAATCTATATTACCTTACGAGAAAATGTAAGAAGGATGCCAAAATCTGTTTTAAGAAAATGAAACTTAGACTTGAGACATTTGTAGTATATGTTTCCAAAGCATTGGCCCAAAATATAGACAGAACATATATATTTTTTAAAGAGATGAGTATGTTTAAATTGTGTGAGTAATTTATTATAATAAGCAAAGAAATTTGCTTCCCTTTATGCTTAACACACTTTTTAGCAGGAAATTGCTCACCTAGGAACCATCAATACTCTTATACCACTTACACTGTCTTGCAGTATAAGGCTTTTGTATTTGGGGGTGTATATTTTACATCTTCTAACTCACTGACTGATGGATGCTTATCATGACATTTCCGGAACCTGAGCTGGGAGAGCCAAGAAGGGTAAGTTGAGGCTCCCCTCTTGTGTTCCTCCTCAGTGTTATGACTGTATTCTGCAGAGAAGGAATTTAAAGGTAATCTTTCTTCAAATTTCCTCTTAGTATGAATTGTTACAGGTTGGGGACAGAGGGTTACCCTATTTGCTGATCTTTGGCCAAAATATACAATTTTTAAGATTTATTGTTGAAAATTCTAATTTCGTATATTATTTCTGCTTCTGTATACTGGATATATAGATATTGAAACAGAAAAATACCAACAGGTATGTATGTGAGTAAATTATTTTATACATTGAATATTTATAATTATATAGCAATATTTTCAACTATAATTGAACTTTGATCCAAACAGTAAAATTTTTTAAGTAAAACAAATATATTTCACAAAATATATTATTTGATATATACACTAATGCAGCCATTTATATACTAATGTAGCATTTTACCTAAAAGAAAAATAAAAAACCTAGTGTGTGACCTTGAAATTTTTTCCTGTATAGATCAGTGCCTCTAGTGTGTATAGGCAGTGGAACTAGCTAAGCCATCTCTCCCTCAACATGATATCCAGTGTTCTTGTAGATTGAAAGAAAAGTGAAAGAAGGGGTAAAACGCATAATATTCCCCCTTCAGTATAACAAAATATTTACTTTGGTATTTATTGCTCTAAATTAATTTGAGCAGAAAATAATGAATGATGAATTACTTAAGGAGAGTAAAATGCAACTGTAAAGAATGATACCCCTGAAGATGATGATGTATTAGGCAGACCAGCATGGACATCTAAATATGAATTTGTAAAGAAATTGTCAGGAATAAAGAATATTAAGGAGCAGACAATATAAGAAGGAAATATGCTAAGAGATGATAGTGAGAATACTGGCTTAAATGTAATTATATGTTCATATTAGGGAATTACTGTTCATTCTATCTTGGATAGAACAGGTTCAATCAGGTGATGGAGAGTATTGAAAACCAGATGCAGCACATTGTGCCTGATTGCAGTGGTCAATAGGACACTATTGTAGATTATTAAGGAGAAAACAAAAGCAATGGGTTTGAAAGAGTAAATCAGTGATAAGAAGAATAAAAGCTTTTGGGAAAGAAGATTCTGGAAAGACTACCAGATTCCATGCACTAAAAAGCTACTGCATGAGTTGGTAATAGGAGGAAATAATGGACATATTTCATGTCTTGATGGATTTTGTCACTGCAAGAAACACTGCATGCAGTGAAAGACAGAAAACTGATACTTTTTTTTCACTTTTCTCTTAATTTGGTTAAAGTGAAAGACTTTAATGAGCTTATGGTATAAATTAAAGGAGACTTTGAAGAGAACCTGGTACAATTGTTAAAGGAAATAGAATGTTTCCAGGGATCATGGGCATAGATGAATCTAGAATACTGATGAAAATAAAGAGACTTCAGTAAATATGAGAAAATAGACGTAGAAACAGTGCTCTCTAGGAGTATATTAATTAGAATTCCATGGTTATAATAAAAACTGATTTTTAATGATAACTCAGAGCAATAGAGCATCTTGAATTGCTTTCTAAACATTCAGTGATTAATTTGTGCTCAAAATAGGTTTAGTACTCTTGTTAGCAGACACAAAGGATCCATTCTTGGGGTGCTGAAAAGCACTCAGCCTCAAGCGGGAGTGTCTCAGACAGAAGCTGTATTTACCTCTGACAAGAATAAGAGATGGTGGGAAGCTATAGTTCCTTGAAGAACCACCTCCTTGAGAAGCCGTTTTCTAGGGCTTTAACAGCAAATATTCAGGGAGATTCCAGGATGTAGCAGAGGGTCCCTCCTGCTTAAGGAAAATACTTCATCCTCCATATGTTTAAAACTCTGACTCAGATTAATTTCTCTCGGTGTTCCTTGATTGACTAGTGGGCTGGCCCCCTTGACATACAGTATTTCAAGATAAACTTTCCTGCAACATCCTCTAAAAAACAAGTTCAGTTCAGTCAACTGTCTCAGATTTTCTGCCTCTATTCTTGTGCTCCCTCTTGCCTAAGTCCTACGCTCTGGATTTTAATATCAATGTATCATAATCCTATGAAAACAAGTAAATCATGTGTGTTTACACAAAAACTTTCTAGCAACCAGAAAATATAAAATTAGAAAATGTATTTTTTTCTAATGAGAATGATACTAAAGTATTTCTTACCTTTGCCAAATAACCATTAGAAATTATGGAACTTTCAATACAAATCTGAAGTATTTTTAAATTTTTTAATGAGAAAGCAATCCCAAATCTTTACATACTTAGAGAAACATCTTATTCTTGTGTAAATACAAACTTCAGATTAAAAAAATATTACTTGATGACTCTGAGAAGAAAATTCAGAATGGCATTGCCTTATATTGTTTCCCTGTTGAATTTTACCAAAATTTATACAATAAAGATTTTATTACTAAGTGTAAATAATCAAATCTCTTAGAACCATAAGGATCAGGCTATCACACTGGTGTTATTTCTTATGTGAAATTATTTTGAGATATAATCAGATTTTAACAGAACATGAATGCTTTTCTAAAATCTAGTTTTTTATGGATAAAAATCAAATGTTTGTAAAATATAAACATGATATCTCTAAACAGTACAGAGACTTCTGTTTAATCAGGCAATCTTCATTAACATGTACAAATAAGATCCTGATTAATGAATTGACAACATTCTAATTTTACAGAAATTTTTCATGGTGTGTTTTTGATTTTTGTATGAAAACAATTAGAAAAAGAGGAGTTTTAGGAGAGGTGATAATGACCCTTTCAAGATAAGAATGATGACCATCTTTCACTTAGTGAGTGCTTACTAAATGTCAGGCATCATGATAAAATCTATAGTATTTGATTTTTCCAGCATCTATCTTTCTCATCTAATATGAGAAAAATAACTTTGAAAATCTTTAATATCTTCCCTAAAATCACACAGTTAATAATGTATCAGCATCAATTTTCAAATCCAGGGAGAAATTCTTTCAATAGCCATGACCTTTGCCACTTTTTCATACTGTCTTTTGATATGTGGTTCAAAATGAGGAAATTGGTCAAAAAGGTCGGTGTGAGTGATCACTTGTTTGCAGCTTGGGAGAAAAACACAACAATCAAGAGTATAAAAACTGTATAGAATCATGAAATTTTAAACTTTTAATTTTAGAGGGAGAGAGACAGAGACAGCATTTTGTCCCGTAGTTCATTCCCCCAAAATCCACAGTGGCTGGAAGCTAGGAACCCAAGCCAGGTCTTCCACACACGCATGGCAGAATTCCAATTAATGAAGCCGTTGCCATTGCATCCCCTGCAGTCGGGAGCTGCAAATGGGTATTGAACATAGACACTTCCTTATGGGATGTGGGAATTTTAGGTGCTAAGACAAACACCCACCCCAAATAATGGAAATTTAAAGATAGCAATACAATTTTCAGATCATAGAGTCCAGGTTCTCAACTGAGAAAACTAAGACTCAAAATAGGAAATTAGCGAGTGACATTACAGATAGATCAAATCAAATAGGCATTTAGTTAATCAGTTTTATAATATTTACAGTAAAACCCTAATGTGTGTGTATATATATATATATTACATATAGTGTGTACATGCACACACGTGTAGACAATCTCTCTTAACATTGGAGATATGATGGGGAGAGGAGATTATGATGAGAAGGCAAGTCACTAAATTGTTCTCTACAACATTTCAAAGGGCAAAAAAAGCCTGTTTGTCATAATCTGTCAAGAGTTAATATTAAATGCAGAAGAACAACCTAGTGAACTCCTTCAATATATGAGGCCCGTATTACATATTTCTACATTTATTATCTCATTTAACACTCACAAGTGGTGTTTGGAACTGTTAAAGTGCGCAGTTAATATATGAGTATCAATATTAATACTTGTTGGCAAGTATACTCATTTTAGAATTATCTACCAGTCCTACATTCACAGATAAAAATGTAATAATTATATAATGATATCTATCAGTGTGGTGTGAATACTAATCATTTTCTCCTCTGGCTTATTTAAGATATAAGGGAAAAATTGTATGCATTTAAAATGATATCTGTTATACTTGTGTACCTTGTGAAACATATACCATGATCAAACTAATCAACATATTCATCACCTCATTGTCATAGTTACATGTTTTGTATGTGTTAAGAATACTTTCATATTTCCAAAAAATTCAGTAATACGACAAGAAATTATTGCCTGTAGGCATCATGCTCTTCATTAGATCCTCCGAGCTTATATATAACTAAACTTGTGTGCACTTTGAACAGTATCTCTTCATTTCTCCCATCCCACAGTCCCTGCCTAACACTATTCTCACTGTTCTGAAGAGTTTGACTTCTTTAGATTCCACATATCAGTTAGATCATGGAGTTTTTGTCTTTCTTATCTGGCTTACTTTATCTAGCATAATGTCGTCAGGGTTCTGCCAGCAGGATTCCCTTCTCTTTTATGGCTGAGTCTAACATTCCATATTGTGTGTATGAGTGTGTAATGTATCCATCCTTGTGTCATCAACAGGGACTTCGGTTATTTCTCTGCCTTTGCTTTTGTGAATAATGCTGCGATGGACATGGGATATGTCTTCAACATGCTGATTTCATTCCCTTTGGAGATATACCCAGAAGTAGAGATGTTGGATCATATGGTAGATAGTTTTCTAATTTTCCGAGAAACCTCAATATTGTTTTGTTTAATGACTGTGCCAATTTACATTCCCACCAACAGTGCACAACAGCTCCTTTTAAACTATTCCTAACACTTGTTATTCTTTCTCTTGTAATAAAAGTCATCCTGGCAGATGTGAGATGGTTTGATTTAGACTTCCCTAATGTTAGTGATATTGAATACTTTTTTCACATGCTTCTTGGTCATTTATATCATCTTCTTAAAAGTGTCTATTCAGGCCCTTTGCTTATTTTTTTAGTTATATTATTTGGTGTTTTACTACTGAGTTATTTGAATTCCTTATACATGTTGTATATTTAACCTACCTTTGGCACTTTAGGCTGGCACAAAAAAAAAAAATACTTCCGAGTGGGAAGTTTGTAAACAACAATTTATTGCTTCCAGTTCTGGAGGTTGGAATGAATATAATAAGGCACTGGCAGATTCAGTGTCATGGATGGTGCTTCCTACTTTGGCCTCACATGTTGGAGACAAAGGGTTTTCAAGTTCCTTCCAGCCACTTTTATAAGGACTCTAATGCCATTTATCCCTCATGGCCTACTCCACTCTGACAATCCCCATGTCTTCACACCAAGGCATTGAGGAATAATTTTCAACATATAATTTGGAAGGAGGTAGGGTACACACATTGAGATCATGGTCAATACCTTATCAGATGTGTGGATTTTAATTATCTTATTCTATTCCAGAGGTTATATCTTCACACTGTTGACTGTTTCCTTGAGAATGCAGAAGCATTTTAGGTAGAATTCCAGACGACCAATGCTTTAAAAACAAAGTTGCCTCTAGTTGGATATGCCTTGGTACATCCCAGCACTTTACTATGGAATATGATTATGTTTCTATACAGTGCAAGCTTTTCTATCCTAGAGTATCTGATTGCAAGTGCTTTAAATGGTATTCAAATATTATTTTGTTTACATATGGTTTTTCTGATATCCAAAAATGAAATGATTTAAATAAGCGCACACACACACCAATATATAGCATCTATGATCCAGATCCAGTTTCTGGACCTCTGTTTCTGCACTATAATCTACTAAAGATATTGTTGAAGGTGTAGATTCCCGGCTGTACTCCAGACAAACTGAATCAGAATCTAAGGCTTGAGCCAGATATGCATTTTTAACAAATTCTTGGTGATTTCTGGGGCTTGTGCTGTGGTTCAGTAGGTTAATCCTCTGCCTGCGGCGCCGGCATCCCAAATGGGCACCGGTTCTAGTCCTGGCTGCTCCACTTCTGATCCAGCTCTCTGCTATGGCCTGGGAAGGCAGTGGAAGATGGCCCAAGTCCTTGGGCCCCTGCACCTGTGAGGGAGACCCGGAGGAAGCTCCTGGCTCCTGGCTTCAGATTAGAGCAGCACCAGCTGTTCTGGCCATTTGGGGAATGAACCAACAGAAGGAAGACCTTTCTCTCTGTCTCTCCCTCTCACTGTCTGTAACTCTGCCTCTCAAATAAATAAATAAAATCTTAAAAAAAACAAAACAAAACAAAATTCTTGGTGATTTCAATACATGTTAATGCTGAGAAGCCTTACTCTGTATTCTCAGTCAAAAGCTGTTCCTTATTGCCACCAAAGGGTTAATTTAGCAACTATGAAAGCATTTTTCCTGTTTATTTTTTGCATTATATTGTGGGAGATTCATAACTCATATGTATCAGGAAGAACCTTGTCTTGAGAGGAAAAAAATATCAATGTTGGAAGCAGTTATTTTCTTTTCCTGAAGAATAAATATATGTATACATGTATATGTATGTACACTTACTTGTATATGAAATAGGAAGGAAAAATTAACTACTGTTGTCACCCTCATATAAATAACGTTTTTAAGAAGTTAAGTTGGGTATATGATTCCAAGAAGAGATATCACATTTGTGTGCATTTTGTCCTTATTTTTGATTCTCCTATCTACACAACCCTTTACAGTGAATAATGGATGCCCTGTACTCCTTTGTAATACAGTCACTGAATTGCACTCATGGAAATCTTCTTTAAAGGTCATCTTGTCCTTCGCTTGACCTCCAAACCTCATGTATTTGAAATTCTATTTTTAAAAGATTTCCACAATTGCAATGTTCTGAAGTCCCCTGAGAACCCATTTAGTGTTGAACAGTCTTTTCCATTATCAAAAGCGTCTTTCTTCCTTCCCCTGTTTTTCTATTAAAATTCATCATTCTCTGTTATGTTTTCAATGAAAATGGAAAATCCGTGGTCATCATCATCTGTGACATAACCCTTCATTGAAGACTGTTAATAAAGACCCTTTAACCAGTTCTTCTCTAGCCAAGTAACATAAGTCCTTTAAACATTCATTAGAATTTCCATTTTCTAATCCTTCAGTTATTTCTTTTCTTCAATCTTGAGCTCACTTCAACCTCAAGTTCTGGGATGTGAAACTAGACAGTAGGAGCTCGCCTTGGCTGAATATAATAGTAGGATTACCTTGCTGTTCTTATTTACTCTACTCCTATATATGCATCCTGTAGAACTCTGAGAGGTACAGATAAGATGTAAATGGTGTCCTGATGCTCATGGTCTTGAATAATTTCATAGCATTTTTTCATAAAGATATGGATGCTATTCCCAGGAACCTGGCTAGTTTGTATCACAGGTAATTACTTTCGGCCTATCTATAGCATTCTAGGTTTCAATTAGATGAAATATTCTTCATTTTCACCGAGAAAGCCATTATTGCAAAAAGTTGTTTCAGCGGAACAAAACAGCACTGCATTTTAACAGAGAAAGGACCACTTTATATTCATCCTGTAAAAAGGCTAACATTCCTCACAGGTATGAAACACAGTAATACAGACTCTTTCTCCCCAAGTTAATGTACATGATTCAACATGCTATTTTTTTCTTTTATATCCTGATCTGGTTTAGTTATCCTAAATGCTATGAAGAAAATCTACCTTGATAATGTATTTTCATTCACTAGTTACAGTGACTTTTTAAGATAGAACTTGACAGGTGGCATTTACCAGATAAAATGCTGGGCCATATTTGAGGGCCTGGGATTGATTCCTGGTTTCAGCCCCTAGTTATTTGTTAATGCAGGCAGGAGGTGGCAGTGTTGATGTTTTAAGTAATTGAGTCTTTGCCACCATGTAGAAGTCCTGGAATCAGATTCATCCATCCAGGGGCCAATGTGGGTATTTGGTGAGTGAATGATGGAAGTTCTTTATCTCTGCCTGTGTTTGTCTTTCTGTCCTCAATAATTTTTAAAAAGATATTTTGAAAAATTAAAAGTTAGGTAAAATATGAAATTGTCAAAATTGCAAGTGATATGTATGTATACTTGTTTTATTGATATTATTGAACATACAGAGGATTTACTTCATTTTTTAAGATTTTATTTATTTATTTATTTGCAAGGTAGAGTTACAGACAAAGGGAAATACATGGAGAAGGGTCTTCCATCTGCTGGTTCACTCCCTAGATGGCCACAACAGCTGGAGCTGAGCCAATCCAAAGCCAGGAACCAAGAGCTACTTCTGGGTCTCCCACATGGGTGCAAGGGCCTAAGCACTTCGGCCATCTTCTACTACTTTCCTAGTCCATAGTAGAGAGCTGGGTCAGAAGAGGAGTAGCCAGGACACGAACCGACACCCATGTGGGATGCCGGCACCACAGGCAGAGGCTTAACACACTATGCCACAGCTCCAGCACCAAGAATTTACTTTTTTTTTGCTTGTCTTTTATTGTCTTCTTCCATGTTAGAAAAGACCAAAGAATATGAATATATGTATGTATATACATATATATATGAACACATGTATATGCACACATTATTCCATAAAAACCAGTTGATCATTTATATGTCAGTGCCTACAATTTATTAGTCATCAAAAATTCGAAAACATGTTAGAGCATTCTGGCTTTTGATGTATTCTCTATTTGAATAGATTTGCTTTTTTTTTTTTTAATAGCATCTTCACTATTACCTCATTTTTTGGTAAGATTTATTTTATTTATTTGAAAGAGCAGAGTTAGAGAGAGAGAGAGAGAGAGTGAGAGAGGTCCTCCATTCACTGGTTCACCCTCCAAGTGATGGCAACATTTGGGACTTGGCCAGGTAAATGCCTGGAGACAGGAGCATCTTCCAGTTCTCCTACACGGGTACAGGGTCCAAGCACTTGGGCCATCCTCAGCTGGTTTCCCAGGCACATCAGACACATCAGCAGAGAGCCTGAAAGGAAGCAGAGCAGCTGGGACTCTAACTGGTGCTCATATGAGATGCCAGGGTCGAAGGCAATAGCTTTACCTGCTATGCCACAATGCCAGCCCAAAGGCTTTCTGTTTTGCTTTCTCACATACTCGACTTCTTGGAAATCGCATATTTTGTTTTAACCTGTTTAACTCTATGTGCATTCTAGAGCCTCTTAGATGCATGTGAAGGCTCAGGGGCCTTTGCAGAAGGGTTACAGCAGCACTTCTATATCCACTCTTTCCTCAAGTCTTTCCCTACCTTCCTGAACATTCTTCCCACGATGGGAAGAAGCTTCTGCCTAAGCAGGCTTTGTGAAGGCATATCTTCCTAAATGGAATGCAGCTGCATTAGCAGAAGGTTTGGGTTATTATTAGATATTTCTTTTAGGAAAACTCCTTATCATACTCCAAGGACATAGAAGATGAGCCAGGATCGGAAGTGGAGCAACCGGGACTCAAACCCTTAATTATATATTTGTAAAAACAGATAAAAAAAGATCCTTTTCGAAGATTAAAGATGTGGAAACAAATAGGGTGGTTTGTGAGCATAAATCTGTGGGAATGTATTCAACATATATTAGACCATAAACTGTTAAAGGGCAGGAACTATACCTAATTACTTAAATTACTTTAATAATTAATTACTTCCCTCTAGATACTGAATTAGATGAAAGATACATGCTCAAAAAATTATATTTTGCAAGTGCACCTTTGCTTTCTGGAATAATGAAAATGATTTTTAAAAACCACTAAAACTGAAGTATAACTTTTTTCTATGAGTCACTTCATAGCAATATAAATATTAGGTCATCACTACTATTTTCAATAAAGTGCATTTGGATCAACTCCAAAACTGTTTTGCACAGTTCATTTTTTTCTCTTCTGAAAAATCATTATTGTGGTGGCTTTTCATAATTAACAAGCAAAAATCATAAAATAATATTCTTAAGACATAAAAATTCAACAGTATGGGGTTGTTTTCTCTCATGAAGCATTCAGCAGATGGTAGGATCACTGTGATTCTTGGTGAGTGGGAAGTAAGAACAGTTCCACATTGTACCATGGACAAGTGTCAGCTGACAAGAACATTTTAGTGTAAATCTGATGGGACTTGATATTCCCCTTCGATAGTGAAGTGTTTGTGCTTAAAGGATCCCCGTTTTGAGACTCTATAATGATGCCTGATCCATATCAGAGGATGGGAATTCCCTGTAATATTTCATTAGGCTTGTCAACCAGATTTATTCATAAATGAGAATAAATGAGCATGTCAGCATAAGTTATTGTGGTAATTTGTGAAACTGTTAATGAGATATTTTCAGAGCTCATAAAAGAGAAGTGCTATGTCATTAAATTACTTCACAATAATTTTATTTTGATACAGTAAGTGAGCCAATATCTTATCAAAAATGCCACTCTGATGCATCAGTGAACTGAAGATGAACAATTAAATGTTCCAATGAAAGGGGTTTGATATTATTTATAAATTATGACTTATAAAAATGTGAAGTTGTTCTTAATACATTGGACACATTGTAAACTTTATCAGAAGTAACCTATGCTTATCAGCAAGTAACTTAGTCGTAAGTATGACCTGGAAATTGAAAGTACAATGCACCCAGACATGTCACAGTGTAACAAGTGTATGGTATTCTTGAATATAAATCCTGATATCAGATGTGTGCTGAATGCTTGAGGGATAAACCGGTCTTACCAGGACGTCTAGAGAGACAGCACATCTTGACTACTAAGTCCAGTGGGTTGCAAGAAAAGAGAGAAAAAGGCAGGAATCCTGGAGAAAGATGAATATGTGAGTGCACCTTGATTTGAGAATGTTTAAAAATAACCTGCTATAAACACTGCGGCAGGAAAAGGAAGCTGGTGGTGTCAGCAGATACTACAAAGCATCCTATCAGCAGAAAAGAAACATAGGCTACTAGGATGGAAAATGTCTCTCCCTTCACGGAGAAGAGGCATCTGTGGCTTGATGGATACTAATGTTGGAAGTCAATTGGGGAGACTGTTTCATTAAAAGTGTACTGTTCGGCCCTTTAGTACCATCTATGTGGTATCCATAGATTGAGTATAGCTTTTGTGATGCCTTAAAGAACAAGTGCAGATACTATCATAAAGGTTTGTACACCTCACTGGGAATACAGAAAAAGTTTACTGTCTGCACAGGGGCCTGAGAGTCAAAATAGGAAAGCCTGCGCACAGGTGTGCTGTTGTGAAGTACCAGTATAAGCCTAACTCGTAAATACTCTTTCCTTTTAACTCTGGCTTCATATTGTATCCCTTAATGTGTCTGGGTTGATGGACACCTTCCTGAAATCTTTCACCTCTGGCTTTTTTTTTTTTTTTTTTTTTGAGACAGGCAGAGTGGACAGTGAGAAAGAAAGGTCTTCCTTTACTGTTGGTTCACCCTCCAATGGCCACTGCAGCCAGAGCTCTCCGGCCGGCACACCGCGCTGAGCCAAAGCCAGGAGCCAGGTGCCTCTCCTGGTCTCCCATGCGGGTGCAGGGCCCAAGGACTTGGGCCATCCTCCACTGCCTTCCTGGGCCACAGCAGAGAGCTGGCCTGGAAGAGGGGCAACCAGGACAGAATCCGGTGCCCCGACCGGGACTAGAACCCGGTGTGCCGGCGCTGCAGGTGGAGGATTAGCCTAGTGAGCCACGGCGCCAGCCTCACCTCTGGCTTTTATTTCACTAAGTAAGGGAATCATTATTGGCTCTATTCCTTAAAAGCTAAGTCAGACCCAGAAGACTTGAAGCAGACTGATCCTAAACTTATGCAACAGCCATAATCACATTGATTTAATGAGAGACGTTGCTGGGGTCTGGGTCTGCAGTAAGGACCTGGGGATGCTCTTAGACAGAAGAGGCCCCCTGCCACATGGAGCCAGCAATGTAGGTAAGACATAGGAGACACCCGTAAAAACAAAAGCGACATAGAAGTAACTGAACTAAACAGTGCCATATGTCTTTGAATGAGCACAGAAAGGTATATGAGAGTTTAGAGGGCTTATGGAAAGAAACACCTTCATTTGAGGCATAACACAAAATTCAGTAACGATAACTGGTGCTTTATAGTGTACAAAAGTTTTATGCATGTTCTTTAACTAGTTTGTTTCAAGAACCATGAAAATAATTATTATTTGTTTGTTTTTGAAGCTAGTGAATCACAAGCACAGTAGAGTTAAGAGACAAATTCAAGTCTTCTGTTTTGTAACTTTTCTGAAAAACTTTATTACCAAAATCATGTAGGCAATAAATAGTAAAGATCATGTAACCTGGCAATCAGATTCTGGCTTCTTTGTATTTTAGCTATGTGATCTCTGACACATTATTGTGTCTTTGTTGCATTTATAAATCATGAAAGTATCATGCACTCATAGGGTTGTTTTAAGGATTAAACGAAACAGTGTTTACAGTGAGTTCAGACTAATATCTAGCATGTATTCAGCAATAATTCTCAAGTGTTGGGTCTTAGGGCTCCTTTACAAACTCAAAAGTTACTACTCTGCACCCTAAAGAGTTTTTATAGGGGCCAAAGTGTGGCACAATGATTTAGTTTGCACTTGGTATGCCCAAATCTTGTATCTAACTGCCATGGTTCAAGCCCCATCTTTGGTTCCAATCCAATTTCCTGTACAGTGCACTGAATGACATAGCCAGTGATAGTTCAAGCACTTGGGACACTACTACCCATGTAAGAGACATAAGTGGAGTTCCAGGCTCCTGGCTTCAGCCTGCCTGTGCCTAGCTTTTGTGGGTATTCAGGGGGTGAACCTGATGGAAGATGGAAGGTAGGTCTCTCTCTCTCTTTATCCCTCTCTCTTTCTCTCTCATTCTTTCAAATAATTAAATAGAGCTTTTAAAAAAGGATTTTTGTGTATGTGGAATATAATTAACAATTTAAAAAATATTTGCCTATTAAATAACTTTAACAAATTGATTACAATGTTATATAAATGATATAGTTTTTAATAAAACAGTTTACCAGATAAAAATATTTAGTTATAAAAGCAGAATTATTTCACGCTTTTGTAATTATCTTTAGAATTTGGCTTAATAAAACAGAGCTCACTGAGTGCATGGGAGCTGTTGATAATTTTTGAAGGAAAATGTGAATAAAATCTGTTCTCCCACAGGTATAAAGTTGGAGAAGGGATGAATGTTCTCAAAAGCTTTTCATGCAGTTGTAGATAATCATTGGTGATGCTATAACAAACACTGACAAATTGTAGTTTCCTAGCTAATTGTGGTGTGGAATCTGAAACTATATTGATGAACATTTTGAAGTCTGTTGCATTAATCTATTTATGTATCATGTATTTGGATGGATGTTTCACTGATACAAAATTTTATATAATCAGGCATGGTCATTTGAAAAATCTTGGTTAACTGAATATTGAACAATCTTCCAAGTGTTGACACATTTCATTGCTATAATTAATATCAAAAAACTACATTGAAAGAATATGAACTCAGAGGGACAGATGAAAATTCTCTGTTTCTTATTTTGGCTTGAAATCTTGAACATTATTATTGGTAACGAACAATGCCAGCTGTTTTTCTTGAAGAATAAGCTTACTTTGTTCATTTCTGAGGAAATTTCTGCCAAGTGCACATCTGAATGGTTGTAGCTTATTAATCATCCTTTTCTATGTAAAATAGAAATAGTTCAGTCAGCACTGAACTCACATAAATTGACAACTACATTTTCTCAAGATGATCATCATACTTCAGTTTGCAGCAGAGGTGCTTATGTAAAGTTTCCATTTTATTATAAGGAAGAATAAAAACGACATTCTTAAGGACTGTGATTTAATATTGTTTTCCTGTTTCCTGGACACCCTTATGTTAATTTGTTGTTTTTCCTTTCATTTTTTAACTATGAGAGTGTGGTGATGAATGCAGTGACTGACAAGAGAGTTGTGTGCCACTGCCTTGATCTCTGCCCAGTTATTAGCTGTTTTTTTTTTAATATTTTATTTCACAGTAGTTTTAAATTTACCAAACAAAATGATGAGGTATTATTGCAAAGAGTTCGTGTATACCCCATGCAGTTTTCTTTACTATCGCTTTTACACCTTCAGTGCAAGCGTCAACACAGTGAAAATAGAAGAAAAAATGTAAGAAGCAGTTTGAATTTCAAGAACCTCAGTGAAAATGTCGGTATCTCCAGGATCCTGGACTACAGATTATACATTTTCTCCATATGCTTTGTGGCCATTTGTGTGCCTTCTTTTGAGAAATGTCACTTCAGATCATTTCCCCTTTTTCATTCAGATCATTTGATTTTTGTTGTTGAGGACTTTCTAAATAAATTTTCATTTTTTTGAGAGAGAGAGAGAGAAAGAGAGAGACTTCTGTCTACTGGTTCACACCGCAAATGCTTGCAACAGTTAGAGCTGGGCCTGGCTGAAGCCAGGAGTCAGGAACGCCATCCTGATCTCTCATGTGGGAAGAAGGGGCCAAAGTACTTGGGTCATTTCCCACTACTTTCCCAGGCAGATTAGCAGGGTGTTGGATCAGGAGCAGTGCAGCCAGGACCCAGAAATGGGATACAGGCAGTCAGGTTGTAACTTAATGTCTGTGCCAAATGTTGCCCTTGTTACTCAGGTTTCTTACATATCTAGATGTTATTCTTGCTTCTGATGAGTAGATTGCAAGTATTTCTTCCCATTTTATAGATTGTTTCCTTTGCTGTAGAAGCTTTTTGATTTGATATAATTCCAGTTGTCATTATTTTTTCTTTTGTTGACAGTGGTTTTTGTTGTTGTTGTTGTTTCATTGTGCAAAAAAAAATCTTCACCAATGTCAGACACCATTTCTCTATTTTCTTCTGGTCACTTTATGATTTGGCATTTTAACTTTAATTCTTTAATCCATTTCATTTTGATTTTTATTTACTGTTGTAGTAGATGCCTTGTCTTACTCTTCTGCTTTTGGATATCCAGTTTTCTCAGCATTTCAAAAACAACTGTCCTTGTCCATCCTGTATGTGTGTTCTTTGTCAAAAATTAATTGACTGGTAGTGGAGAGGCTTATTTCTTGGTGTCCATCTTGTCTATTCCATTGGTGTTTGTGGGTATTTTTATGCAGGTGCCATGCTGTTTTGGTTACCATAACTTGTAGTATATTTTGAAGTCAGCTTTATTCTTTTTGCTTGAGATTATTTTGGCCACTCTGTAACTTTTGTATTCTGTACAAATTTTAGGGCTGTTCTTATCCATTTTAGTGAAGTATGCCAGTGATGTTTTTTGTTTGTTTTTGTTTTTTAATTTATTTGACCAGTAGAGTTATAGACAGTGAGAGAGACAGAGAGAAAGGTCTTCCTTCCATCGGTTCACTCACCAAATGGCCACTATAGCCGGCGCCACGCTGATTCGAAGCCAGGAGCTAGGTGCCTCCTCCTGGTCTCCCATGCGGGTGTGGGGGCCCAAGCAATTGGGCCATCCTCCACTGCCCTCCCAGGCCACAGCAGAGAGCTGGACTGGAAGAGGAGCAACCGGGACTAGAGCCCGGCACCCATATGGGATGCCAGCGCCGCAGGTGGAGGATTAGCCAAGTGAGTCATGGTGCTGTCCCTGTCATTGATGTTTTGAAAGGAACTGCATTAAATGTGTATATCACTTTAAGTAGCATGGATATTTTGAGAATATTAGTTCTTCCAATCCAGGAACACTAGGTGTGTTTCCATTTACTTCTGTCATCTTTTCAATTTTACTCATCAATGTTTTATACTTTTCATTGACCCTCTTTTTTAAGCTTACTTTTAGATATCTTATTTCCTTTTTGATTATTGCAAATAAGATTAAATTCCTGATTTATTTTCAATATTATTTACTGTTGGCATTAACACTTTGATATTTTACATTGGTTTTCATCCTGCAACTTTAATGAATTTGCTTTTCAGTCCTAATAGGTTTATCTTTCTGTTGGAGTCTATAGTATTTTTTGTATATATCATGGTGTCATTTATAAAACAGAGACAGTTTGCCTTCCTTCTTTACTACTTGGTTATTTTTTCTTACTGTGGCTTGATCGCTCTATACAGGGTTTACAGTTCTATGCCAAATAGAAAATGGTGAAAATAGTCATGCTGGCTTGTTTCTAGTCTTAGAGGAAAAAACTTTGATCATCTCTACATTCACTTATATTAGTTATGTGTTTGTCACGTGATATTTATTTTGTTTCCAAAAGAGAAGCATTATCTTTTCCTCATCATAATACATCTATTTTCAAATTATATTTAGCTAGGCAGGAACATTTATTGATTTTTTTATACTAGGATGATCTTTAAAATTTAGAATTAACTTGTCTGCATTGCACTTTGAATTTTAACGCAGAGTTTTTACTATGTAATTGTCTCATTGAATATTCTGAAGAATCTTGTGAAATCTGAGTTTTATCTCCATTTAGCTGTTCTTTCTACATGATCCTCAGACCATAAAGCTGAGAATTGAGAATAAAGAGTTTAATCTAGAATTTCTGATTTTTGCATAGCTTTGAATAAATATAGTGAACTTCACTTTATATTCAAATACACAATTTGTTATACTGCTGTACACAATCAAGTGTTAAAACCTTCACCAAAATATCCTTGTTAATCTGTCATGGTCAAACGATGTTGTAAAACTGCAGTAAAAATATTTGCAGCTCAGCCTCTGTTTGCCAGTAGGGGTTGCTCTTAGGTTAGTGATTACCTTGAGATTACATTAAATCAAGAATATTAAGCAACTGAATGAAAGCTACATTATGCTGCAATTATGCAGAAGGTAGGTTTAAATTGAATAACAACTACTTGAGTGACTCTCATGTGCTAATATTTACATTATCAAAAATTTTACTCTTTATAAAGATATCTCTGTAGAAGAGCAGAAATGGATGTTCTTAAAATGAAAATAGATTGTGTTTTGCCAGCAGCTAAACATTGCTAATTTTGAAAATAAAAAAATTAAGTTTATCAAGAAGGATCTATAAATTCATATATGTATTCTAATCATATTATTTTTTGTTTTCTAGAACAAAGTGAAAATCGGTACACATAGGTTTGAAGAAAACAGGTAGTTACATATGCTTCAAAATGTGTCCTAATATGTTTGTAAGAAAATGATACTCCATATTAATAAGCAGAACACATAAATACAAGAAATGACAAAGCATAGACTATCTATAAAATGAACTTGGCCCATTTAAGAACCAATACAAAAAACAGTTGTAGAATTTGAATTCTCTTGTGGTAATTCAGATATGTAAAATTAATTAAACCAAATATTCATTGAACTGGTACTTTAAAAACTGACTTTATTTTAGAAGATTTGAAATGTCAGACAACATTGAGAAGTGGACCTTTTGTCCACATTGTTAGCAATATGATGCTTTGAAAAAAACAAACACTCCTACTAAGATATGATTTTCTACAAATACACATTTGAAACAAAAGTATCCAAGGTTCTAAACCATCTTGTCAGTAACAATAGATTATCCATAACAATGATATATATGGAAGATCAGCCAAGTTTTTCTGTCGAGGGCCAAATAGTAAATATTTTAAATTTGGCAGGCCATGTTTCTACCATAATGACTATGGTCCTGCCTTTAACACAAAAGCAGCCATAAACTAGATGTAAAGGAAAAGCTCTACATTGATCCAACAAAAGCTTATTTACAGGGGCCTGCGTTGTGGTATAGCCTGTAGGGACAGCATCCCATATGGGTGCCTGTTTGTGTTCTGGCTGCTGAGTTTCTGATCCAGCTCCTTGCTAATGGTCTCAGAAAAAACAGTGGAAGATGCCCCAAAGAGTCCTGGAAGAAGCTCCTGGCTCCTGGCTTTGGCCTGGCTTGCCCTAGACATTGCAGCCATCTAAAGAGTGAACCAACGATGGAAGACCTCTCTCTCTCTCTCTCTCTCTCTCCTTTTCATTTTGTAACTCTACTTTTCAAAGAAATAAATAAATATTTTTTAAAAAGTGACAATTTAGAGATTGATTTTCTAGAATAGGGGACAATATAGGCATGAAAAACTTATTTGCATGTTTTTGTGATTAAGTGCTCACACTCAACACAAGTGGACCCAAAGGAATATTCCTACTAGTCCTGTTTCTTTGGTAGATCTAGGGAAGAGGGAGTGGGAAGGATGCTGATAGTGTGACGAGGCAGTTCTTGCCAAGAGAAGTGTATACTGTCATAATGAGTATAATTTTATTTCTTATATCACCTCAAATATTTAAAATGTTTATTAATCAATTTATGTAGTTATTTATTTATTAAAGAGAGAGGGCAAAAGAGAAAGGAGAGGGAGAGGGAGAGAAAAAAGGTATAGGAGAAGGAGAAGGAGAGATTGATTTACCTTCCTTATATTGATTCACTCCCCAAATGGCCATAGCAGCCAGGGCTAGGCCAGGCTAAATCAAGGAGCCAGGAGCACAAACACTTGGGCCATCTTCCACTAACTTCCCAGGCACATTAGCAGGTACCTTAATTGGAAGTGAGGCAGCCAGGACTCAAATATGGAGCTACAATATTGGATGCTGGAGTTGGAAGCAGCAATTTAACCCACCGAGCCACAACACTGATCACATACATCAGTTGTTTCCCGCCTTACCTGACACATGAATACAGGACCAGTGATACAACAACAAGTGCTGGAGCAGGGATGATTGGTAAACGAGAAGTCATAACTATAGTTTTAAGCTTTGGAGTAGAATTTTAAAAGGTCTGATGTGGGTGGGTTGAGTTTCTTTTTATCTGAAAAAGAAAGTCAGGGTCAACAATGAATGCAAGCTGTGATATGCAATGTGGTAAAATAATTACTGCTATTAACCACTAGTTTTGCAACTGTGTAATCTTGCTTGCTCCAAATGGGAATGGATTAGAGGGCAGGTACTTCCTAGACTAGTCTTGTCGCCTGCAGTCTAGAACAGCACAGTAATCAGTTGTAATATTGCTTCCAAAGATAAAAACTTAGGCATTGATAGAAAGAAATATACTAAGTTAGTGTTAAGGAATAAATAAATGAATTATGAAATGGAAATCCAATGTTATATAACACCTCAAAGAGGCTCAGAGTAAGAGGTAAGGTTGTCTCTTAGCTCAGTTATATCCAATGCAAGAAAAGAGTATACCTGTGTTGACTGAAACCATTTCTGATTTTGGAATTTGACAAGATTGAATGGAAGCCTGCAACTCTAGGTGGCCCCAACCCTGGGAGATATATTCTTATAACATGTGGACTAATTGTTTATGATAAAATGGGAAGTCGTATACCTGACATAATTAAAAGTATTTCTTTTACAAAGCTTTCATTTCCTTCCCTTTTCTTTTTTCCTTTTTAGTCAATGTTTATTTTTCCATAGAGTTACAGACTATCTTCTGTAATTATTTTGTTTAATGTTAATACTTAGAAACAGTATGTCAAAGTTTTGTATATGTATATTTTTGAATATGGGTCCTGGTGAAATTAGTTTTATACTATACAGGTAATAACAAAATTTCAGTGTCAAGATATTTTGTGTTCAAAATCGTTGCATCTGAAAGCGTCGATTTTACTTCTGTGTCTTGACTGTTGAGGAACAGTTTTTTTCTTTTTTTTCATACTATTTCTTGAACTCTTTACTTAGTGTGAGGTTAATTTTATGACTATAAGGTTAACTGAAGATAGATCTTTGTAAAAAATAAGAATGGAAATAGGAGAGGGAAGAGGAAGGAGAATGGGAGTGCAAGCAGAAGGGAAGATAGGGTGGGGAAAATCACTATGTTCCTAAATTTGTGTATGTGAAATGCATGGTTTATAGACCTTAAAAATGTTTTTAGGTAAAAAAAGATATATTTTATGAGAATTTGAATGAATAAGTCATTTTAATGTCTTAAGCATTCTAATTATATCTTCATTATTTTATTTTATCTAAAAATGTACTAGTACTGCACTCATGTGACTGTTACAGGGAGAAATTTTTCAAGCTATTCTCAACCACTTGGGAGTCTTGATGGTATAGTATCAGGCATTACTTAGAAACCATAGTCCTAATAATATCTAACCTTAAGTGATAGGCATAATAGTAAAAATTCAAATAATAACAATTTGAAGAAACTTGATCAAACACTTTACAAACCAGAAAACTGATTTTTAGGAATGTTTGCTCCCTGCTTAGTAAATCCATGAAAAATTTTTATTGAGCATCTTAAGCTTATGGAAGGAGTAAGTTTTGCAAGTTGCCCAAAACCTCAATGAGATTTGTGTTCACAATAGTCTTATGTAACCCCAGCAACAGCTATGAATGTGTTAAAACTAATGAAAATTTAGAAAATAAGCAAAATGTAAATGATATATATATATTTAGAAGTACTTTTAAATATTGAAAGATTTGAAGCACCCTCAGTATTTTAAAAGATATTTCTTAAAATCAATATATTTAGAACCAACAAATTTAATTAAGATAATTTTCTGTAGTATTTGTTATTAAGCCTTCTGTGAGAAAGTATATTGTGCAGGAATTTTTATATTTCTTGTGAAGAATAATTATAATCTAATATGTTTTAAAAAGTGTATGTATTTTTCTGTCACAAATATTAGTTAAAAAACACGTTGAATCCTTAAGTTTGAATAAATTTTATTCAACCTGACTTTGGGTCTGAATAGTACAAGCTAAAACAAGAATTAAAAATGAATTTTAACTTCTTGAAAATTACCCTTTGTTAAACTGATTTTTGTACCCTGTATGAATTTATGTAACTATCCTAATTTTTTAAAGATTTATTTATTTATTTAACAAAGTTACAGAGAGAGAAGGAAGAGAGTAATAGATCTTCCATCTGCTGGTTCACTCCCCAGATGGTTGCAATGGCAAGGGCTGAACCATGCTAAAGACAGTAGTCAGGAGCTTCCTCTGGATCTCTCACGTGGCTGACAGGTACCCAAGGACTTGAGTTGTCTTCTGCTGATTTCCCAGCCCTTTACAAGGGAGTTGGATTGGAAGTGGAGCAGCCAGTATACAAACCAGCGCCCATATGGGATGCCAGCGTTGCAGGCCATGACCCAAACTGCTAGGCAACAACATCCCTCTGAAAGTTTTCAAATGCTTAATATTTAAAAATATTTTTCTCTAAGATAATAGCTTAATCCCAATGTGGAAATGAACATTTTTCATTAAGAAAAATAATGATGTCATTTATTTTCAGAGAGTTTGGATTTCCATTTCTTTCCTGGAGAAAATAATGTCACAAGTAGTTAGAGAAACAAATTAGAAAAGACAATAAAATATTTAAAATTTAGCTTTCTGATATGTATTCAAATTATTCATAAAGGATATGTGTATATTAAAGGATATGTAATTTTCATTTAGGAAGCCATCAGTCACACATGTTAACATAAGACATTTGAATAATGTACCTTGATTTCAGACTGTATATACTTAAGTACTTGTTGTGACTTGTGTTGGTTAAAAGGGAACATTAACTTCGGTCACATTCAAGTATTAACAGGAATATATACAGTTTCTGAATTGATTGCAGTTATCAGTGATTGCATGTTATCCTTTTTCATGGTGAGGTAGAGTAACACAGGGCAAACTGTAGCCTAGAGTTAAACTTTCTCTTTGAATGCATGAACAGATTTAACTGTATGCTCTAGGATTAAATACCATATCTGAGGACAATACTCAATACTTAGGAAGCTCATCTTATAAAAGAAAAAATAATAGGCTCTTAGATTTGGCATCCAAATAACAATCACAACAGTTTAGCATTATTATCTCTTCAGTATGTTTGCAAAGTATGTATATCCCAACAATATGCTTGGATGAGCTTTTCTAACCTATGTTTTATGTGCAGTTTTTCTTTTCACTATTGTAAAGAAAATTTTTAAAACAAAAAATTGAAATAAAAGGAATAAAGCAAGATAAGCAGATAAATGGACAGATTTATGATAGATAGGTAGAAGGAAGGAAGGAAGGAAGGAAGGAAGGAAGGAAGGAAAGAAAGAAGGGAAGAAAGAAAGAAAGAAAGAAAGAAAGGAGAAAGAAGAAAGAAAGAAAGAAAGAAAGAAAGAAAGAAAGAAAGAAAGAAAGAAAGAAAGACAGACAGACACATTGGTTATTATTGTTTCCTTACTAAGCTTAGGGCTTCCCAGTTGAAAATCTGTTGTAGAGTCTGGAGCAACAGAAATGTGATAAATATTTGTTGTTAAAAATGTGATTGAAAATACAGAATAGTGAATCTCCAAACCCTTATAGAGCATTTTTGGTCCAATTTTGTTTTTGAGAGATGAACACGCTCATCTGCTCTTCACTCTCTAAATACTCACAATGGTCATGGCTAGAAGCAAGAGTCAAGAAAGCAATCCAGGTCCTCAACATGGGTGGCAGAAATTCAATTACTTGAGTCATCACTACAGCTTCCTAGCATCTGCATTGGTGGAAGTTGGAGTCAGGAGTTGTAGACAGACATTGAACCCAGACACACTGATGTTGAATGAACAGCTTTGCCACTAGACTAAATGCCTCCTCTGTTTTTTTCCCCTAATTTGTAAATAAACAATGAATAGTATATGCTACATAACATTTTTGTCTAAGTTTTATCAAATCCTTTCAACAGTTAGGTAGGTCCCAATATGATTTCTATTTTATGGAGCAGAACAGATTTATATAGAGAGTTGGTAATTTGGCCAAGATTAAATACAGGCAATCTCTGTACAGGATCTGTCCTCTAAATCACTTCATTAATGTTGACTCATAAATATGACCTTGATATGTCTGTCATTCAAAAAGTATGGTGGAAATTGTTGATTCTCTCTCTCTCTCTCTCTCTCTCTCTCTCTCTCTGTGTGTGTGTGTGTGTGTGTGTGTGTGCCTGAAGGTGGTGTCTGAAGGTCCTGGCCTGTACTGAGAGGGTTTTCTCATGTTTTGATTTTTTCTTTAGCATACCTGAATTACACTATGCTATGATATATCAAGTTTATAATATTTAAGAGAAACTTCAAAATCTATTAACATGCACAAATCTAGTCTAGATTTCATCTAGTCTGTATCTGCATTTTCTCTTAGTTTTAGTCTTTAGTGATTTAACTATAGGGTTTTTTTTAAATAAGCTTTGGCATAGGCATTTGGTCTAGTATTTAAGGCACTAGTTAAGAGGCTCATGTCCCTTATCTGAGAAGTTGGTTTCGAGTCCCAGCTCTGTAGATTCCAGCTTCCTGCTAATAAAGAATTTGGGATGCAGCAATTGACAGTTGAAATAGTTGGTTTTCCTGTCAGCCATGTGAGAGATCTTGCTTGAGTCCCCGAGTCCCTGTCCTGCCTTCTCTCTTTGACCTGGCCACACTTTGACTGTTCCTGGAATTTGGAGAGTAAACTAGTGGATGGGAGCTTGCTTGCTCTCTCTCTCTCTCAAATAATAATAATAATAATAATAGTAATAATAAACAGATGCAAGGGGCAGGTGTTTGATACAGTGGTTAAGACACTGCTTGAGACACCTGTATCTCATATGTACTTGTGTTCAAATCCTGCTTCTTCTGCCGATTCAGCTTCCTCATAGTACGCACCCTGGAAGGCGAGAGGTAATGACTCAAGTAGTTAACTCCCTGTTGCCAGAGTAGGAGACCTGGATTGAGTTCCTAGCTCAGCCCCAGCTGGTGTAGATAGATATTGAGAAATGAACAAATGGGCAGGAGCATTCTCTCTTTCACTCTTTCTCTTTAAAAATCACCTGACTTTTGGTTGCTGGAAACTAGTGAAAGAAGATTCATCTTTAAAAGCTATATGGGTGGCTGAAAAGCCCATGAGAGTATTTCAGGCATGGAAAGCCAAGACACTCTGGCAAAAGATCTCTGTGAGTGAGATCTCAGTGAAAAGAACAGGTCTTCAAAGAAGGAGGTACCTTTCTCTGAAGGGAGGAGAGAACCTCCACTTTGACTATGACCTTGTCTAAACAAGATAAGAGTCGGAGAACTCAAGGGGCTTCCATAGCCTTGGAAACTCATGACTGGAGCATAGGGAGATTACTGATGCCATAGACAGGAGTGTCAATTGGTAAAGTCAACAACAGGAGTCACTGTGCACTTACTCCTCATGTAGGATCTCTGTCATTAATGTGCTGTGCATTGAGATTTAATGCTATAACGAGTACTCAAATAATATATTTCACTTTGTGTTTCTATGGGGGTGCAAACTGTTGAAATCTTTACTTAATGCATACTAAACTGATCCTCTGTAAAAAAAAAAAAAAAAAAAAAAAAAAAAAAAAAAAGAAAAGAATAGAAACTATCAACTCCCAACTTGACTCTCACTGGGATTAAACATGACAATAGGTCTGATCTGATTTCATCATCATTAAAAAAAATCATCTATTATTTTTCACTTTATGTTTCTGTGTGGGAGCAAACTGTTGAAATCCTTACTTAATGTATACTAAGCTGATCTTCTGTATATTAGATAATCGAAAATGAATCTTGATGTGAATGGAAGGGGAGAGGGAGTGGGAAAGGGGAGGGTTGTGGGTGGGAGGGACGGTATGGGGGGGAAGCCATAGTAATCCATTATTCGTACTTTGGAAACGTATATTCATTAAATAAAAGTTAAAAAAAAAAATAGCTATATGGGGACCCAGTGCTGTGGCATAGTGGGTAAAGCCACCACCTGCAGTGGCAGCATCCCATATGTGTGCTGGTTCAAGTCCCAGCTGGTCCACTTCCAATCTAGCTCTCTGTTATGGCCTGGAAAAGCAGTAAAATGTGACCCAATGTTTGGACCTCTGCACCTGCGTGGGAGACCCGGAAGAAGCTCCTGGATCCTAGCTTCAGATCGGCGCAGCTCCGGCTGTTGCAGTCAATTGGGGAGTGAACCAGTGGATGGAAGACCTTTCTTTCTCTCTCTCTCTGCCTCTCCTTCTCTCTCTGTGTAACGCTGACTTTCAAATAAATAAATAAATCTTTAAAAAACTATTATGGGTGCGTATATTGCATTTATTATTTATTTTGACATATTTTGTGCTAATGCCTCAAAATAAGGTCAGCCATCCATTCTTTGACTCAATGAAAGATGCACCATATTTATTTTAATTAAGACTATCATGCTTTAATGAAATTGTTTTTATTGTAAAAATCATAGAAGAATGTTTCTTAGAGCACTCCAAATTACTTCAGTCATCCAAAAAACATTTCAGTTATTTTCTGGTACTTTGCCATGTGTCTTTTAAGGGAAAAACTCTTAACTTAGAAATACAAGCTCAGAAAAACCAAAGGATGCATGATAGAACGTAAGAGATAAGGCAGCTTACAAAAAGGACCTGAAGCTGTGAACTCACGGCTGCTTGGCAGAAGCTGTGAATCAATCATACAGCTTGCAGGAAACATTTCGGTCATATAGATATGAAAGGCATTGGCTTAGTTAATTTACATAAAATTTATATTTTCAATTGAATGTTGAACCATTCAGTCCATGTAGTTCTGTTCATAGCTACAATTACTACTTCATTGATACTAATTTTTCTCTCACATTTTACACAGTTGTTTACCATCCCATAGGCAAAATTTTATTATAAACAGCACTAAATTGCTAGCTGCTAATTTTAATTGTAATACAGTTTTATTTTTAAACATTTTTTATATTATATGCAATTGATTTTCAACAGTAAAACTCAAGATTGAGTCTACCATCCTCAAGTTTGTGACCTCATCCATTGACAAAGACAAATGGAATGGTCCTGTGTCATCATTTAATCTGATGAGAAAATTATTTATACTTCCATTGGTGAGTTGATATTTACATAACCAGGCTACAAGAAAATATATGATCAAATTGCTAAAAGTTCTTATTTATTGTTTGCTTTTATTCTATCCAGCTTTTGCTTCTCTAAACATTGCAGGTAATGTGAGACAGGCAAATTTCTTAGATTTTCAAGGTTATTACATATTAAAGTGAATTCTTAGATATTTAAATACTTTGAATGTGTATATTAAACTAAGAAATATGACCTATTTACATGCCACAATACTCTTGAGCTGACCATTTTGACAAACATCTTTCTGAATTGAATACACACTAAGTGTGTGATTCTGAATGTAGCTTACACTCCTTTTATGATTCTCCTTTTATGATTCTCTCCTCCTCTTCTAATGAAAATGTCTCCTGTCTATTCCAAAAATGTATTTTATACCACCTGCTTTGATTTTCGGTGCTGTAATTATTTTCTAAATTGGCAGCACTGGCTATTTATCCTTATTCCTTATTCCTAAAAACACTTATATCTTCCTCTTTCTAAACCAATATTCTGCTCCCACTCTCTACTTTTCTATAACTATTGTTCAATCTCTACCTTCCTTTTTAATCCTGAACATCGCTCAGATATCTCCCAATAGGCCTCATATCTCTTCCAAAGAATTCAGAGGGCCTTTCCTTCTTCCTTTTTATCTTTTCTGCCTGCCCTTACGTTCTATTTTCAATGTCACTAACAGAAACCAGGAATAGAATTTTTTTATGTAATACAGTATATCCTATACAATAGCACAAATTCTGAATCAAAAAATAACTGATAAAAGTTATTATTAGCATAAACGTAGTTATCAATGAATGCGTCTATATGCTTTTACTAAAAGTGTTTTTAAAACAAATCATGTATTTAACACTGGAAGGGTCAAGGAAGCTGGGATACAAGGCCTATGATGTTAGATATATAAAAAGTGCTAAAGGCAGCATATCTTTATTGTTTACAAGTAGAGATTATATAAGCTTCAAGGAAAGTTTGCCTCTTTCCCATTTAACTGCCTATATAATTATTGTACTCCTTTCCGATTTTAAGGTTTTCAATTACTGTATCCTTAGCTTCTTATAATTCTCAATTAGGATAAATTTTTATAGTGCATTAGCTATTCAGCTCTTTGGAGACTGTGTGATGCTTTCATGGAATTCATATTTCAATTTTGTTCTTATTCTCTCTTCTAGAGTCCTAGAGGACAGATATTCCAATGTTGTGCTATAGGAAAAGAATAGTAGTATTGATAAAAACGTGAATGTTGTGATGGGAGTCTTTTTCAAGTTCGAGAAATAGGAAATTTACAAGTATGGTGAGGGAGTCAATACTGATATCTGAAAAGATGGTGAAAATGTATGACCTCAGAGGTCACAAATAAATATACATTTAGCATCATCAGTATATAGCCAGAAATGCAGAGAAAGAACAACCTTTTCTCTTAATTTTAAAAGAAACATCCACAATTTGAGAGTTGATGAGAGAATCTTTAGAGTAAAGGGACAGAGGGGCAATGATAAGTCAGGAAAAAGAAACTCAAGAATACGCAATGTTAGGTTAAAAAAAAAAAGATCATATTCAAGAATGAAGAGATAGGGACTTGCACTGTGGCATAGTTGGTAAAGCTGCCATCTGCAATGCTTGCATGCCATGTGGGTGCTGTTTTGAGTCCTGGCTGCTTCTCTTCTGATCCAGCTCTCTGCTGTGGCCTGGGAAAGCAGTAGAAGATGGCCCAAGTCCTTGAGCCCTGCACCCACATGGGAAGAGCAGGAAGAAGCTCCTGGCTGTTGGCTTTGGATCGGCACAGCTCTGGCCCTTGGGACTGATTGGGGAGTGAACAAGCAGAAGAGAGACTTCTCTCTCTCTCTGCCTCTTCTCTGTCTGTAACTCTGACGTTCAAATAAATAAATAAATCTTTAAAAAAAAGAATGAAGAGATAGTGGTCATACATTCTCCAGTAAGCTTTATAAGAACTGAAACCTAGAAGAGCACTTACAATTAGTCAATAGGAACTTAATTTGAGATTTAGAGTGTGGGTTCATATACTCATGGGTGACTAAGACAAATTGGAAAGATTAAGAGGAAGAGGTTATATTAAAATAGAAAGTAGTTGGTTTGAAATACTGAATCAAAAATTTTGGAGGGAAAAGCTTATATATATATATATATTTTTTGACAGGCAGAGTGGACAGTGAGAGAGAGAGACAGAGAGAAAGGTCTTCCTTTGCCGTTGGTTCACCCTCCAATGGCCGCCGCGGCCGGCGCGCTGTGGCCGGCACACCGCGCTGATCCGATGGCAGGAGCCAGGTGCTTCTCCTGGTCTCCCATGGGGTGCAGGGCCCAAGCACCTGGGCCATCCTCCACTGCACTCCCTGGCCACAGCAGAGAGCTGGCCTGGAAGAGGGGCAACCGGGACAGAATCCGGCACCCCGACCGGGACTAGAACCCGGTGTGCCGGCGCCGCTAGGCGGAGGATTAGCCTAGTGAGCCGCGGCGCCGGCCAGGAAAAGCTTATATTTTTGCTTTTCAGTGTTGAGTATCTCAGTACCTGCACCTTTACTCTAATTTATTAATTTATTCCATTAATTGCCTTTCTTTTCTCATTTTTTTCTCTTCTGATACCTCAAGTTAAGTACCTGATTATGAAACCCAGCTCACCTTGCCTGTGTAATGGTAGCAATGGAGGCTGGAATTATAAAATTGCAAATCTCTCATGATACATCAAGTGTGTTCAAATGAAGCCGGAAAGCTGAAAAAGCACAATAAATGTCTACTATAACATTGTATGATCTTTTCTGTTTGTGCAGAATATAAAACCCATCTTGGGCCTGACATTGTGGCTTAGAGGGTTAAGACACCACCTGAGTTGCTGGCATCACATATTATGGGTGCCAGTTTGAGACGTGGCTGTTTCACTCTGATCCAGTTCCTGCTGATATGCCTGGGAAAGCAGCAGAAGATGGCCCAAGTCGTTACCCCTGCACCCACTTAGGAGACTTGGAAGAATCTCCTACCTCCTGGCTTCAGCTGGCCCAGCTCCAGATGTTGTGGCCATTTGAGGATTGAACCAGCAGATGGAAGGTCTCTCTCTCTCTCCCTCTCTCTAACTCTGCCTCTCAAATAAATAAAAATAAATCCTAATTTAAAAAACCCTATTTTGAGGGATAGTGTACGATTGTAAAAAGACAACCCATCAGCAATTCGGGAGATTCTTGAGTGTTAGACTAATGAATTGATACCACTTGGCAAATGAGGGGCTGTCAAGGAGTGCACTGTGTTAGAAGATTAAATTGGCAATAGTACAAGGAAGAGAAATAAGGATAGGCTCAGTTTACACTAGTTAGGAAGTTTTGTGTTTTTTCCCCAACAGTAAAGTCAAGCTATTTCAGTAATTTCATCTTAAAGGTAGCAGGGTTGAAAACAGGCAGGGGAAAGTATGGCAATCTGTGGGTTTTCAAGAAGTTAACAACTTATAGCAGAACAAACAAAAAAGACCCAAAAATTAAGATGACTTGACCCTTTAAATACATGAAAAGAGTAGATGGCAAGGTGATGAATTTGATTTTTGATTTGATAAGATTTATTGTGAACATTAGGGGAGACAATGTTGAGGAAGAGAAAAGTGTTAGGTAAAGAAGGATTTTGAAATCTAAATGCAGGGATTGAGATTCAGAAAAGAGATACTTCTTTTTCTAAGACTAAATAACAGAATAACAGATAGATGTAGGGAAAGTAATTTACTGAGTTTGGGAGAATTTTTACCCGAGGAACTGTACGCTAGTTGTTACTGAGTGTGTGTGAACTGTAATTTTAAAAAGCATGAGCAAATTTTGATATTGCTTCTTGTGAATGTGCTAAAACATGAGAAAAATGTATAAATTAAATGTTTTGCAGGGATAAGTGTTGTGGTACAGCAGTGAGGTTAAGCCACAGATGTAAACCACCTGCTGTGGCTTAGCAGGTAAAGCCACGGCCTGCAGAGCCAGCATCCCATATGTGTGCTGGTTCTAGTCCCAGCTACTCAACTTCTCATCCAGCTCTCTTCCATGGCCTGGGAATGCAGTGGAAGATGGTTTAATTCATTGGGCCCCTTCACCTGCATCTGAGACCTGGAATAAGCTCCTGGCCCCTGGCTTCAGATTGGCTCAGCTCCAGCCATTGCAGCCATCTGGGGAGTGAATCAGTGAATGGAAGACATTTCTCTCTCTCTCTCTCTTTCTCTCTCTCTCTCTCCCCCCCCCCAACCTCCCTCTCTCTCTCTTAATCTCTTTCTCTCTCTCTCTGCCTCTGCCTCTTTGTAACTCTGCCTTTCAAATAAATTAATAAGTCTTTAAACCACCACTTGGAATGTCCACATCAGAGGGCATCAGAGTGTCTGGGATCCAGTCCTACCTCCATTTATTGCTAACACACCTTAGAGGAACAGAAGGTGCAAATACTTGGGTCCGTGCCACATAAATGGTAGACATGGATGGAATTCCTAGTTCCTGGCTTCAGCCTGGTCTTACCTTTGCTGATGTGGGCATTTGGGGAATGAACCAGTAGATGGAAGTGTTCTCTCTCTCTTTCTCCACCACCCTGCCTTGTGTCTTTCAAATAAATATACAAATATTTAAATATTTTGAAATAGTGAATTCCCAGTAAAAGATGAATATCCTGAATATTTTAAGGGACTTTGTCTTCATGTATTAAATCTTTATTCAGCAGTAATTTATGGCCCATCCTGGAAGCACAAAAACAATAATTTTGGAGAAATCTGAGATTGGGAAGATTGTCAAAGTCAGGATGAGTCCATCATAATTAAAGTTAAAGATCTGTAAATAGGGTTGTGTGAGAGGAGTTCATACTATGTGACCTTGAATGAAAGAAAAGTTGAACGTTTTATCATGGTGCAGAGAATCACCTGTTTTAAGATCTTGAAGATAGAGAGGTTCTGAATGATGCCCATGTGGATGGAGAAATGTGAATTGTGGAGAACGTAAGAGATGTCATGACTAGAAGCTACTAAGCTAGGACTTAGCAATAGGAAAAATGGGATCCCAGGCATGATGGGGAAAATGAGAAAAGGAGGCAAATCATCTAGGCGTTCCTTTCATTTCAGCTGAAAGGAGTCACATTAAAGCAGAATTCCAGTGTTTAGTAGATGGTAAGGGTTACAAAACCTCCAGAACTGAGATAGGTACTCTTTTTCCTACCGAATATTTACAGCATCTTTGCGTGCCTTACAAAATTATCAATTTAAAATTATCTTTATCAAATTTCAAACATCCCACCTGCAGTTGCCTTGGCAGGGCCAGACCCAATAATGTTGTGGGCCTTGTAGGTCCTGTGGGTTGGATGGCTCCCACTCCCGCTCCAGAAGGATCACAGCAATCTGACATCAGTCTGAAGCTAAACTTCCAAAGCTGCAAGCACATCAATGTACAAGAACTATGAGAGATTTAAATAGAATGAAAAGACAACGTGAAGGCTAAGGAATTATTTTGCAGTACGGGAATCTTTTTCCCCTATTCCTCTCAGTTTCTTCCCCTCTGCTTTGCAATATATCTCCTAAATGATATTAAAAGACAACTGGAAGATAGGAAGAATAATTTTACATTCCATTTCCTCTTGTTCTATGAATGCCTAAGTTTAACATCACACCAGCTTGCAGATATTCATTGAAAAGGATTTATACTTAAATGTATAATGTAAGCCATTTCTATGCAATTACATTTTTATTCAGTCATTAGAGTTTTTTTCTTTCGGAGGACTTCCCCAAGCTGCCTGTCTCCTATATTTATAAATGTTAAATTCAACAATGCTGAAATCAGGTTCCACCTAACAAAGCTGTTTTCTCTACTCTTTTCTGAATCCTTCAACCAAATACATCTGATGTCTCCCACCCTTGAGCCCTGCTAGCACTTATCAATATTTTTTTAAACTGAACTGAACAGACCCTTCATTTCTTTTTTCTTTTTAAAGATTTATTTTATTTATTTAAAGTCAGAGTAACACAGAAAGAGGAGAGGCAGAGAGAGAGAGAGAGAGAGAGAGAGAGAGAAAGAGAGAGAGAGGTCTTCCATCCCCTGGCCCACTCCCCAGATGGCGGCAACGGCTGGAGCTGCGCCGATCCGAAGCCAGGAACCAGGAGCCTCCTCCAGGTCTCCTATGTAGGCGCAGGGGCTCAAGGACTCGGGCCATCTTCCATTACTCTCCCAGGCCATATCAGAGAGCAGGATCAGGAGAGGAGCAGCGGAGACCAGAACCAGCGTCCATATGGGATGTCAGCACTTCAGGCCAGGGCTCTAACCCACTGCGCCACAGCGCTGGCCCCAGCCCCTTCATTTCTTATATCGACGATATACTAGATTCGTGTTTTCTTCTGCCTCACATGCTAAAATGTGAACTTATTTATATTTCTATTCTTGATGGTTCTTAGCATTGAATATTATAGAAAACAAGCTCCCAGGTTTGCCTGAAAAGTTGCTAGCATACTGATTACAGTTTTAATTTGATTGTTGTTACCTTTTTGACTATCCAATATATTGTCTTTCATATTATGCTGCACATTCTGCAATACATTCATATCATGTCAACCATTTTCTTAATGTCTTTGGAAATTAGGTTTATACATAACACAGAGAGGATTTTTAAAAAAATATTTATTTATTCTTATATCTTTTTAAAATTTTATTTAATGAATATAAATTTCCAAGTACAGCTTAGGGATTACAGTGACTTTTCCTCCCATAACTTCCCTCCCACCCGCAACCCTCCCATCTCCCGCTCCCTCTCCCATCCCATTCACATCAAGATTCATTTTCAATTATCTTTATATACAGAAGATCAATTTAGCATGCATTAAGTAAAGATTTCAAAAGTTTGCATTCACACCAAAACACAAAGTGAAAAATAATGTTTGAGTACTAGTTATAGCATTAATTCACAATGTACAACATATTAAGGACAGAGATCCTATAGGAGGAGTAGGTGCACAGTGACTCCTGTTGTTGACTTAACAAATTGATACTCTTGTTTATGGTGTCAGTAATCTCCCTAGGCTCTTGTCATGAGCTGTCAAAGCTATGGAGGCCTTTTGAGTTCACCAACTCCGATCTTATTTAGACAAGGTCATAGTCAAAGTGGAAGTTCTCTCCTCCCTTCAGAGAAAGGTACCTCCTTCTTTGATGGCCCCATTCTTTCCACTGGGATCTCACTCGCAGAGATCTTTCATTTAATTTTTTTTTTTTTTTTTTTTTTTTTTTTTTTTGCCAGAGTGTCTTGGCTTTCCATGCCTAAAATACTCTCATGGGCTCTTCAGCCATATCCAAATGCCTTAAGGGCTGATTCAAAAGCCAGAGTGCTGTTTAGGACATCTGCCATTCTAGGAGTCTGCTGTGTATCCTGCTTCCCATGTTGGATCGTTCTCTCCCTTTTTTATTCTATCAGTTAGTATTATTAGACACTAGTCTTATTTATGTCATCCCGTTGACTCTTAGACCTATCAGTATGATCAATTGTGAACAGAAAATTATCACTTGGACTAGTAAGATGGCACTGGTACATGCCACCTTGATGGGATTGAATTGGAATCCCCTGGCACGTTTCTAACTCCACCATTTGGGGCAAGTCCGATTGAGCATGTCCCTAATTGTACATCTCCTCCCTCTCTTATTTCCACTCTTTTTTTTTTTTTATTTTTTTATTTATTTATTTTTTTTGACAGGCAGAGTGGACAGTGAGAGAGAGAGACAGAGAGAAAGGTCTTCCTTTTGCCGTTGGTTCACCCTCCAATGGCCGCCGCTGCAGCCGGCGCACTGCGCTGATCCGATGGCAGGAGCCAGGATCCAGGTGCTTTTCCTGGTCTCCCATGGGGTGCAGGGCCCAAGCACCTGGGCCATCCTCCACTGCACTCCCTGGCCATAGCAGAGAGCTGGCCTGGAAGAGGGGCAACCGGGACAGAATCCGGCGCCCCGACCGGGACTAGAACCCGGTGTGCCGGCGCCGCAAGGTGGAGGATTAGCCTATTGAGCCACGGCGCCGGCTCTTATTTCCACTCTTATATTTAACAGGGATCACTTTTCAGTTAAATTTTAACACTTAAGAATAATTGTGTATTAATTACAGATTTCAACCAATATTATTAAGTAGAACAAAAAATACTAAAAGGGATAAAGTAGTAAGTTGTACTTCAATAGTCAGGACAAGGACTGATCAAGTCACTGTTTCTCATAGTGTCTATTTCACTTCCACAGGTTTTCTGTTTGGTGCTCAGTTAGTTGTCACCAATCAGGGAGAACATATGATAATTGTCCCTTTGGGACTGGCTTAATTCACTCAGCATGATGTGTTTCAAATTCCTCCATTTTGCTGCAAATCACTGGATTTCATTGTTTTTTTACTGCTGTATAGTATTCTATAGAGTACATATCCCATAATTTCTTTTTCCAGTCTACTGTTGATGGTAATTTATGTTGATTCCAGATTTTTTGTTCGCCAATTTAATTTCCTTTGGATAAATGCCAAGGAGTGGGATGGCTAGGTTGTGTGGTAGGGTTAAATTCAGGTTTCTGAGGAATCTCCAAACTGACTTCCATAGTGGCTTTAGCAGTTTGCATTCCCACCAACAGTGGGTTAGTGTCCCTTTTTCCCCACATTCTCACCAGTATCTGTTGTTGGTAGATTTCTGTATGTGAGCCATTCTAATCGGTGTGAGATGAACCTCATTGTGGTTTCTATTTGCATTTCCCTGATTACTAGTGATCCTGAACATTTTTTCATGTGTCTGTTGGCCACTTGGATTTCCTCTTTTGAAAAATGTCTATTAAGGTCCTTGGCCCATCTCTTAAGTGGGTTGCTTGTTTTGTTTTTGTGGAGTTTCTTGATCTCTTTGTAGATTCTGGTTATTATTCCTTTATCTGTTGCATAGTTTGCAAATATTTTTTCCCATTCTGTCGGTTGCCTCTTCACTTTCCTGTTTCTTTTGCAGTACAGAAACTTCTCAATTTGATGCAATCCCAAGTGTTAATTGTGGCTTTGATTGCCTATGCCTCTGGGGTCTTTTCTAAGAAGTCTTTGCCAGTGCCAATATCTTGCAGGGTTTCTCCAACGTTCTCTAATAATTTGATGGTGTCGGGTCATAGATTTAGGTCTTTAATCCATGTTGAGTAGATTTTTGTGTAATGTGTAAGGTAGGGGTCTTGCTTCATGCTTCTGCACGTGGAAATCCAGTTTTCCCAGCACCATTTATTGAATAGACTGTCCTTGCTCCAGGAATTTGTTTTAGATCCTTGATGAAATATAAGTTGGCTGTAGATGTTTGGATGATTTCTGGTGTTTCTATTCTGTTCCATTGGTCTATCCACCGTTTCTGGACCAGGATATTAGTAGAAAGCTGAATCAGAAAAATGGCAGCTGGGACACGAACTGGTGCCCATATGGATGCTGACATCATAGGTGGAGTCTTAGTTTATTACCAGCACCGACCCTGAAGCCCAATTTCCTGCCCACTATGTTTTAATTCCTTCTCTCTTTCTTTGCAGGCTCTGAAACCCATTCACTAAGCTGAATGCTGCTATCCCCAGTTTAGCACTGGCTGGCAGGATCGTAGTTCACCTTTCATGTCCTCCACTGAGCACATCCTCAGGACTTTAGAAGGATAATCATTCCTAGATTTATGAAACCACTCTATTTTAAATTTCTGTACTTTCAGTTAAAGAATGCTTCTAGTTATAATCATTTGTTTATCCAATCAAGCATTCATTAACTACAATTTTCCAGCAATTTGCAAAACTAGAAGAGTAGAATGATCCTGAATCACATAGCTTTTCATTTCATTGGTTTTTTAATTTGATCATAGTACCCTTGTTTTTAGTCTCCTGGAAATAATCAAACCATTGATTTTGTGACTATCTACTTCTACTTCCCAAATTATTATTCTTTCTGGCATCCTATAGCATCTTCAGACCAGGCACCTTCACTTGTTCTACCTTGTGTGAACTTTTCTTTGCAATGTTTTTATTCCAAGGTGGATAAGAGTCATTGTTTTTGTACTATTTTTTGATGATGAGGCATCAAAAACCAAAATCATTAATTCTTCCCCATGCGGCATAGGATATTCTCGTAAATGCAATGTTGTTGTGTCCTAGGGCCCCTGGAATTGGATTTGCTGAGATTTTTGGCACGTCTTTATTTTCATAGTAAAATAATTATCCTTATAAATAACATCACATGCCTGCATCCCATATTGGAGTGCATGGTTTGAGTCTTGGCACTTGGTGCTTCCACTCATTTCTGACTACTATGCCTGAGAGGCAGTGGAAGATGGTTTAAGTAGTTTGGTTTCTGTATTCTATGTGAGAGAGCTGGATGGAGTTTCTGGCCTCTGACTTTGGTCTCCCTTAATCCTATGTGTTGCACACATTTGGAGAGTGAACCAGCAGAAGGTAGCTCTGTCTTTCTGTCTCTCTCTCTGAAAATCTGTCTTTTAAATAAATAAACTAAAAAAAATTTAAAAGGGTAGGTGGTGTGGTGCAGCACATTCAGTTGCTGCTTGGGATACCCACATCTCATATTGGAGTGTTAGTTCGAGTCCCAGCTACTTTGCTTCTCATTCAGCTTTCTGGTAATATCCCCTGAGAGGTGGCAGATGATGGCTCAAGTGCTTTTGTTCCTGCCACCCCCTTGAGAGAGCTAGATGGTGTTCTTAGCTCCAATTTGTGGCCTGACCTACTCCTGGCTGTTGTGGGAATCTGTGGGAGTGAAGCAGTGAATGAGATTACCTCTTTCTCTCTCTTTCTCACTCTTCCCCTCCTTTTCAAATAGATGAAAATAAAAAAAAAAATTAAACATTTTAAATGAGAAACTTTATTGTATAACCTATTAGAATACTTATTTCAATATACTGATTTTCTTCAATTTCTGTAAATGGAAACAATAAATTATAAATTGCCTGACAAAACAGAAACCAAACAAGTGGATTTAATCAAAAGAAAAAGAATGTCTAATGACTGACCATTCCCACAGTTGGGCTAGTTTTACCTGTGGAGTGAAACATTTGCAAAGTCCACTGGATAGAAATACATATCCTCTGAAGTGTGCTAGGGTGAGCAGTGAGTACTTATTGCCACTGTTATAATTTTGTTACCCATTCTAGCATGTCCACACTGTGCATAGTTGAGTAAATTCCTTTTCATCAGTCATGTTTGTTTTAAACTATTTATTTTCATTGTTTGGAAGAGACAGACAGAGATCTCTATCCAGTGGTTTACTCCCCAAATGCCCAAAACTGCCATGGCTGGGCGGGATCAGAACCAGGAGCATGGAACTCAATCCGAGTCTCCCCATTTCCTGGCAGCACTTGAGCCATTACCTGCTGCTTCTCCGAATGCGCATTGTTAGGAAGCTGGAAGTCGAAGTGGTTGGAACTGGAATCCAGGCACTTTTACATGGGTTGTGGGTGTCCCAAGCAGCATCCCAACTGCTACACCAAACACCCACCTCCCTTATTTTTAATATGTTATTAAACGTGTTTATTTCATAGTCTTTGAAAGGCCACCACAAAACACGCCAGACACTGGAGTAAAGGAAAAATTTATTGTTGGCTGACAAAGCTGCCTCTCCGTGCACGAGAGAAACAGAAGCCTGTACTAGGAGAACAGGGCTGATAGCTTAGCAGAGATAAGGAAGTAAGGAGAGCAAATTCCATTGGTGGAGCAAAAGCAATCATATGGTTGGGCCATTAGGTCACCTGATTTCTGGCAAACAGGCTGGACTTAGGAAACTGAAATTTATCTCAGAGAAATCAAAACTTACTACACAAAATGTTGACTGGGCTGGAGCCTAAGTTGGTGCCTGAGGTATAAGATGGCTTCTCAGATAAGATGGCACCAGTTTCACTAACAGGGTTGGTGTGAGGATTAAATGAAAGACACTTCAAAAAACATAGATTACTGCCTTAAATGCATTAAGTGCTCAATGGCTTTAGATTTATTTAATGTCTGGCTAATTCTCTTTCTTAAAGACATGTTTCCCTAATCTAATTTAATCTTTTCAATCAAGAGAACATCAAAGATTTTGACTTCAGATTCATTTAATTCTTTAGGATGACTTACATGATTAGTTATTTTTAAAAGTTGTACTTATGTATTTGAAAGACAAAGCAAGAGAGAGAGAGAGAGAGAGAGAGAGATCACTCATTCTCTTGTTTGCTGCCCCAATGGCTACATATACTTCTACATATTCCTTCAAAAGTTTTGAAATGATCTGATATAAACCATCTGTCATGGATTCTGAAGCAGTGGCTTGTGTTCATTTGGTTCAGAAGTCCTTCTAAGAGGCAAAGTGATTATTAACATTCACTGTTCACAGCCTGTTGTGTGGCACTTCTTGCCCAGTGTTCTTCCTGTGGTTTCAAATGTTGCTTAAGTATTATGAGATACACTGTTAACTCATGAGATTTCTGAGTTTAAAAACTCTCCTACAAGATTTTAAATGAAATAATGAGGACAGCTACGAATTTTGGGAAGCCCCTAGATGAAAACTCCTGTGAAAATATGTCATAAATTGAGCCAAAATTGCTTCAACAGCATTGTAAAAAAGGTAGTTGACTAGCCTCATGCTTCAAATTGCTGAACATTCACTCAGATCAATAGGAGACAAGCTACCAAGATTAAATAAAGAACTGAACAGCAACCTCACTCAATAGCACAATGGTTTCATATTTAAAAATCTAAAATCTTAATTGAAGATGTAGAATAATGCAGTCAATGCTAACAGCTAATGTCATCTGCATTAAGTGTCATAGATTATTTTATTTTGTTTAGTTGTGATTCTTTTATTCATCTTTTCCCATAAACAGACCATTTATTCTTCATATTAACATTGAATGACAAGAGTGAAACAACCATTTTTTTTAATATACCAGATTTAAATATTTTTATTTTAAGCACTTTAAAATTCTGTACCATTTTTCATACAATTACCCCACTGAAAGATGGGGTTCCTTTATAAGGAAAATGTTTCATGAATGTTGATACTTTTACTGTTAATTTCTTAAAGATTTATTTATTTATTTATTAAATCTATGACAGAGAGTGAATGGGAGACAGAGACAGACTTTCCAACAACAGCCAGTATTGGGCCAGGCAGAAGCTAAAAACCCTGTCTAGGTCACCCACATGGTTGGTAGGAATCCAATTACTTGGGCTTTTTCTCAGGTCCATTAGCAAAAAGCAGGATTGAAAGTGGAGCAGCAGGGACTTGAATCAGCATTTCCTATGGGGTTCCAGTGTTGCAATACATGGCCTAACTTGCTGTGCCACAAAGGCAGTCCGCTCTGTTACTGGTGCCAGCTTGCCTGGATTCTTTTTTGCCAATGAGGTAACAAATTAGAATTCAGAGAGATGAAAGCAAGTGTAGTAAAGCAAAAGTTTATTGATGTTCCAAGGGAGGAATGGGCCTGTGGAGAGCACATGCATTCTTTCTTTCTGGGTTGGGGAGTTTATCCCTGAAGTATGAAAGAGCTTGACTAGTGAGGTGGATTGGCATTTGGGAGTTGCATACCTTTGGGCTGTCTGTATGTGTGGCTACAAACTAGACTTTGCTAGTTTGGCTGAGCTGCCATTTTCTAAGAATACTTTAACCACAAATTGAACTGCAAAGTGGACAGTTTTGGCTTGGTCCTGCTGGAGAGTAACGCCCTTGGATTTGCTTCTGCAAGAGAGTTTTGCTGCCCGTCCCCAGTCTCTGATGTCTAATTATTTGCCTGACAAATCCATTGTCAAATTTTTGTTTGTAATTTTAAATTTAAGGGTCCTGTTGAGTACATGCCCAAGGGTTATTTATCAGTAAAGAAAGATGAGAGTGTATAAAGGTGGTAATGATGATTATGACAATGTTTGCTTCAACATCCATATAGCTACCAAGATTGTATCACTTATTATGCTCCAGAAAATACGCTGAGCAATTAACATCTTCTGAAATTATTTGACAAGCAGTTAAATTAATTTTGTTTTCTACATTATCTTGATAAAATTGAAGAATAAAAAATTTACCTTACAAAGTGAAATTTAATCAGTAAACTACTTTATATTCAGATCTTTTGGACTCCCAAATCTGTGCTTTTAACATTGATGTTTCATTGTATATACACAAAAGAACAGTTATCCATGTTCATGTTAATTACAGACATTTCTAGTTTAAAAAATAAAATCACGATTAAAAGTATCTGTTCCATTAGCCAATTTCACATTACTGAAATGTGTATATTATAGAGACATGTTTTCTAGAATTAAACATATTTTATCTCCCAGTTTGCATCTCATTTCTTTCTTTCCTGTTGCTTAGGACGACCAAAATATTAACTAGTGCAAAGTTATTTTAAATATTTTTATTTGCGCTTCTCAAATTGGGGAAGTAATTTTATAGTCGGCGTTTTATAGATGAACATGGACTTTTCGGTTTTCTAGCACTGATGACCGCCTAGCTGCTGTTCAAATTGCGGGGGGCGCTCCGCTACGCCTTCAGCGCAGACCTGCTCATCAGCCCGCCACCTGGCGGCTGTGGCTGCTGCGGAAGAATCTACCCGGGGCTCAATCAGGGCTGCAGGAGCTTTGCCATGAAGCCACCCAAAGGCCTCACATCCTTGAAGTCTGCCAGGTTAAAGGGATTTAAGTATGCCTCCAAGTGAAAGCGTCACCCTACTGCTCACTGTAGAGACAGCGATGTCAGAGTTCAGAAGTTCGTCCTCAGAGCCATTTTGGTGAGATGTGGAGTGCTTTCCCAGCCGCCAAATCCAGTATTTCTAACGATTCTGCAACCCCAAATTATGTATCTTTAGCTCTCCAGCATCTGGTAGAAGCTTTCTTCCTATGTGCCACTTATTTGTTAAACAAATGGCCACGAATTGTAGGTTTTTACTAGAGTCTTCTTCCATCTCCAAAACCAACACAGGTATTAGCTGGAATGGGTGAAGAATTGACTAAAAGTTGAAAGACCAGAAACTTAATATTTTAAATATTAATTTGTCACTGAGACAATATGTGATGTATGTCTGGGCTGACGGGCTTTCCTCTTAGCATCTCCTGAGGATTTGAAGCTACTTCCAACTTTTTGCCTACTCTGAGAGGAAATGGTTTCCAAGGTGACGGTGACCAAGGAGAGCATCCGGAGGCTGTGCGGTATTTAAAATGGCAAGGGCAGCGAGTGTCTCACTCTGCTCTGTTACACTCCGCTGGTAGCCCCAGGAACAACACAGTGGTAAGGAGAGTAGCAAGTAGAAGGGTGTTAAGCGGTATACTCCTTAGCACAGTAACTGACTGAAGGATCCTATTAATTTAAAAATCTGATGGATTCCATAAAAGAAATTTATTGCCAAGATAAGTTGAATTTTTAAAAATCAGTATTATTTTAGTAGATGGATTATAATTGTGGATTTTTTGGGCTACCATGTGAACAATGTATCTAAAACATGAAATGATTAAATCAAATAATTACCATATCCATCACCTCACTTACTTACCCATATGTTTTGCTGAAACACTTGAAATATGTTCTCTTAGCAGTTTTGAAATGTAAATAGATTATTCACTATAGTAACTTTACTGTGCAAAAAATCTTGAAATATTTTTTCTGTTAACTGAAACTTTGCACCATTTGACCAATGTCTCCCATGCTTCATTACATTCTATTGTCATCACATTCTATTCTCTCTTTCTATAAGTTTGACTTTTTCAGCTCCTACAGATAAGTGAGATGTGGTTGGTATTTGTCTTCCCCACCCCCTGGTTTAATGTTCTCCAGAGTTATCCACATAATCCTAAATGACCGGATTTTCTTCTTCCTGAAGTTTGAATAATAATTCATTGGACATATTTATCATAGTTTCATTATCCACACATTCATTGAAGGCCATTTATGTTGGGTCTATGACTTGGTTATTGTAAATAATGCTGCAATAAACATGAGAGTTCAAATATCTTTAAGGATTTATTTATTTATTTGACAGAGTTATACAAAGAGAGAAGGGGAGACAGAGAGAGAGAGAGAGGTCTTCCATTTGCTGGTTTACTTCCCAGAGCTGGGCCAATCTGAAGCCAGGAGTCAGGAGCTTCTTCTGGGTCTACCACATGGGTGCAGGGGCCCAAGGACTTGGGAAATCTTTTAATAATTTTTCATTCCATAACAGAGAGATGCATAGGAGGTGGAGCAGCTGGGACTTGAACTGATGCCCAGATGAGATGTGGGCACTGCAGGCGGCTGCTTTACCCACTATGCCAAAGCATAATGAGACAGTCCAAATATCTTTGGCACATTGATCTCAGTTCCTCTGGGTGTGTACCTAGTAGTGGGTTTCCTAGGTCAGATGGTAATTCTAGTTACAGCTTTTTGAGGGATGATCATAACGGCATTATCAATTTACATTCTCACCAGCAATATAATAAGGATTTTCTTTTCCTACATCCTCATCAACATTTCTTTTTCACCTTTTTTGTACTAGCCATGTTAATAGATGTGAGATGATATCTAACTCTGGTTTTGATTTGTATTTTCCTGATGAATATTGATGTCAATAATTTTCCATGAACCTGTTAGCCGTTCATTCATATGTCTTCTTTTAGGTAATGTCTGTTCAGGCATTTACCCCTTTCCCCTTTCTAACTGGATTATTTATTACTATTTTGAATAAAACTCCTTTTCAGATGTATAGTTACAGATATTTTCTCCAATTCTGTAGTATATATCTTCACTCTGTTAATGTGTTCTTTGTTGTACAGAGCGTTTTAGTTTGATACAATTTAATTTGTCTAATATTCTTTGTTACTTGTGCTTTCAGGGTTGTTATGGGAAAATGATTGCCAAAACCAATACCATGTAGATTTTCCCTGTTTTTTTTTTCTAGTAATTTTAGTTTTATGTCTTAAATTTAAATCTTTCTTTCATTCATTCTTTTTTCTAAAAGATTTATTTACTTTTTTTTTTTTTTTAGGTCAGAGAGAGAGAGAGAGAGATCTTCCATCTGCTGGTTCACTCCCTAGATGGCTGTAATGGCCGGGACTGGGCCAGGCCGAAACCAGGAGTCAGAAACTTTATCTGTGTGTCCTACATGGGTAGCGGGGCCCACATAGTTAGGACGTGTTCCCCTGCTTTTTCCCAGACCATTAGCAGGGAGTTAGATTCAAACTGGAGCAAGTGGGACACAGACCAGTGTCCATATGGTATGTGGCCATGGCAGGCGTTGATTTTGGGACTATACAACAATGCCAGCCCTGACTTTCATTATTTCTTTGTAAAAATTTAAACTGACCAATAAAAAGGTTTATATACATCATCAAGTGGATAAATTTAGATAATTAATATATATTAATTAACGAACCCAGGGTATTAACACAATTCATTTGCTTACTTTTGTGGTGAGGATATTTAAAATAGGGACACATGCTGTGGCATAGCAGGTAAAGCCACTGCCTGCATATGGGTGCTGGTTCAAGTCCCAGCTGCTCCACTTCTGGTCCTGCTCTCTGCTATGGCCTGGGAAAGCACTAGAAGATGGCTCAAGTCCTTGGGCCTCTGTACCCATGTGGGAGACTCGGGAGGAGCTCCTGACTTGGGGCTTCAGATCAGCCCAGCTCCAGCCACTTGAGGGTGAACCAGTGGATAAGAGACTCTCTCTCTCTCTCTCCCTCTCTCTCTCTCCTTCTGTCTCTCTCTGCCTCTGCTTCTCTGTAAATTGTATATCAAATAAATAAAACTTTTTAAAAAAGAATATCTAAAATGAACTCTGAAACTGATTTTCAGGCATTATAATCACCACACTATACCAATGATCTCTTGAACTCATTCCTCCTGTATAATCATCCCAAATAACTTTGTATCCTTTGACTTGACCAATATCACCCCAATTACTTACCTTCTTTATGGTTTTCACTGTCTTTCTCGTGATGAAGGGGAAAGCAGCATTTCTGTCTCCTTACAATGAGGTCACCTCTGCTATTGTTCATTTTGTCATTGTGCTTGTTTATTATTTTGCTCACTTGCCTGCTTCCTGAAGTGTGTTGCTCATTATAAGTTCGTCATATGTGGAGGGGACAGTGGTAAGTCCTAGTTCAGTGGTAATATAGCAGTGCTTCATACTTCTGTTTAATGGAATCACCTCGAAAATCTTCCATGTAAATGTTTAAGTAGTTAAAGCCACTAATCTCCCACTTTCATTGTGTGTGTGTGTGTGTGTGTCTGGTGTGAGACAAGGATCCAATTTCATTCTTCCCCATGTGGATATCTAGTTATCTGGCACACCGTTTTTTATTAAATATATTTTATTTATTTGAAAAGCAGATGGAGAGAGTGGAGATATTCCATCTGCTGGTTAATTGCCCAAATATCTATAACAGTCAGGGCTGGGCAAGGCTGAATTCAGGAACCCAGAACTCAATATGGATTTCCAATATGGGTAAGGTCCCGACTGCTTGAATCACTTTCTACTGCCTCCCAGGGTGGACATTAACAAGAAGCTGGAATTGGGAGCAGCGTCAAGATTTGAACAAAGATACTCCAATTTGGGATGCAGATGTTCCAAGTGGCACAGTAACTGTTGCACCAAACTTCTACCTTCTAGAACCACTTATTAAAGAGATTGTCCTTTCTTCATTGTATGTTCGTGGCCATTGTTAAATTTCAACTGGCCTTGTGTGGTAGTTCTTTTTCTGGATTTCTATTCTGTTCTATTGGTTCATATGTCTGTTTTTATGTTAGTACTATACTCTTTTAATTACAATAATTTATAATATTTGAAATCTGGGAGTATGATGCCTCCAGCTTTGCCTCATTACTCCAGCTTGCTTTTGGCTAATCAAGTTTTTTTTTTTTTATTTTTGCAATTCCATATAAAGTTTGTTATTTTTTTCCTGTTTGTCAGCAATAGCATTGGAATTTTATAAGGATTTCATTGAATCTGTAAATTACTTGGGGTAGTATGGACATTTTAGCAATGTGAATTGTTTCACTCTAAAAACACAAGATACATTTCCATTTATTTAATTTTTTCTAAAACATCTTTCATCAACATTTTATAATTTTCAATATATGGGACAATTTTGATCATAAAATCTTTGAGAGCTATTTTGTGAAGCCTTATTGTATATGTCAAAGTACACAGTAATAACTTTTTCTGTGTAACTTAGCTGGTGCTAAACTGGTTTTATAAGATCATGATTTGATGCCCAGAAGAGAGAGGTCAGGACAATGCAGTAAAACCAGAATTGGACACTTGAGGAGCTGGGATACAGGTCCAGATATGACCTGACACTTTGCATAACCTCTCCATGACTCACTGTCCTCATTTATAAAATGAGCAGTGCAGCTCATGTGTTCTGTAGAACTTTCTATCTCCAGAATTCTCGGGCTTCACTCATCCAAGAAGAAAGGACAGCAGTGGTCAAAGGCATCAACTCTGCTGTCAGAACTTCTTGACTTAACCTGGCTAAGCATTTATTAGCAGGATGAATTTAATCTTCCATGTACTTCAATTTTCTCATGCACACAATGTTGCCTCATAAATTTCTTCAGAGGGCTAAATGACCTAATGGATGGAAGTCAGTATTCCTTGAATTTAATATTTGCCAATTTTTAGTTATTATTTTCATGTGAGTAAGCCTGTGAAAGAAACCTTGGTGCCTGTCAAAAGTAATCAAGCTATTTGGTAGTAAAGTTGGAAATGTATTCCTTGATTTTCATTCTTCCCATTTGCACTAGACAACACTATTACTAAAATTTTTAAATATTTCCATACAAAGTAATTATTTCAGAAGTTATTATTTCTGTATAAAATATTTAAAATGAAAATGTAGTCATCCCTATATATATAAAACTATTTACAAGCTTTCCTGCAAAATGTCTATGCACCTCTAACTCTGGCTAAAAATTATTGAGCTTCCCAAATTCAAGGTTTTTGAAAAATATTATTGAATATTTCTTCAATAGTAGCTATCAGACCTACATTCATTAAAATGAGAATTAAAAGTCATATGCACAATTCTGAGCATGGTAACATATAGGGTAACTACAGACACTAGAAAACTAGATATTTTCTTGAGGGAGAACATTGTTCTATTTTTACAAATCCTGATGTCTTAGAAGTATTTATTCTGTGGGCATGGCTAATGTAACAATTGTTACTGGCAATTTGTTATATTTTTAATATTTGAAATACATACAGTATTTCTTTTAAAGTATTTAAAGGGGGAAACCACTTGTTTAGTGAGAGCCCCGCAGCACGTTTCTCACATGTTTTCATGTTTAATTTCAGAGCCACCTCGAGGAGGGGGATTCTTATTCTCTGGTTCAGATGAAGGAACACAGCTCAGAACCTCAGTAGCTGGTACATAGCAAGTTCTATGTACATTTAAGCGCTCAACACCAAATCAAATATTCACCCAACACTATGCCATCCTCTCCTTCGTTGTCTAAAATACTGGGGCTCTAGTGAATAAAATAGGCACATTAAGATAAATGTGAAAGAGTGTGGGTCTGGTTTTGAGGCAAAGATCATTTTTACTGTCTCCAGAGGTGCCTGAAATGTTCTCATATGGAGGATGATTGTTCACTGGGTAAGGATATATAAGTAGCTATGTTTGAAAATTATAAAGCTCCAGGCCATTGATGCCATTATCATTATTACTACTGTTATTTTAAATATCGGTATAACCTCTATCTTAATTTCCCCACAGTTGACACAATAACAGTTGTTTAAGATCATCAAGAACTTCTTTCATTATTTATTTATTTATTTATTTATTTGACAGGCAGAGTGGACAGTGAGAGAGAGGCAGAGAAAGGTCTTCCTTTGCCGTTGGTTCACCCTCCAATGGCCGCGCTGATCCGAAGGCAGGAGCCACGTGCTTATCCTGGTCTCCCATGGGGTGCAGGGCCCAAGGACTTGGGCCATCCTCCACTGCCTTCCCGGGCCACAGCAGAGAGCTGGCCTGGAAGAGGGGCAACCAGGACAGAATCCGGCGCCCCAACCGGGACTAGAACCCGGTGTGCCAGCGCCGCAGGTGGAGGATTAGCCTATTGAGCTGCGGCGCAGGCTTCTTTCATTATTAATCTACTTAGTTTTTCTATGACATTTGACCATTCTTTACTTGCTCAAACTCTTCTCTCATGACTTTTCTTTTTAAATTTTATTTAAGGTATATGAATTTCATGTACGCAGATTTAGGAACGCAGTGATATGTCATGACTTGATGTCTCCTCGTTTTGCATTCTTATCCTGCACACCCACTACCACCTCTTCTTGGTCTCCAGACCCCTGTCTGTTGGAGTCTTAGTTGACAGTTCTAAGGTTTTCCCTGCTGTCATTTTGTTATTGTAGTAACTGTGTTTGGTTCAATGCTTCATCCTTTTTTTCAGTAGCTTTTACTGATGGCCTTGGCCAGTGAATAAAATCTGTACTTCCAGCAATAATTCTTCTTTAAGTGCCAGTTCTATATTTCTAACTGACTGTATCTCTAGTTTTAAATTTTATGTGTGTGTGTATGTACGTATGCATTTAAGAGGCAGATAGAGAAAACAGAGACTGAAGAGACAGAGAGCTCCCACTTGCTGGTTCACTATCCAAATGCTTGCAATTAGCCAGGGCTGACTCAGGCGGGAATTTGAGAGTTGGGAACTCAATTGAAGCCTCCCATGTGGATGGAAGGAACCCAAGTATTTAAGCCATCACCTTCTGACTCCCAGGGTGTTCATTTGATGGAGTCAAAAGCTAGAGACAGATCAAACTCAGATACTCTGATATGTGATGTAGGAGTCTTTAACCAGCATTTTAATTACCAGTCTAAATGCCCACATCTATCTTCATCTTTATATCCTCCAAGCCTCTGAAACTGAAAGCTAGCTTTCTCATCAGAGGTAGGCATTCTCAATTTTTCTCTCTCCTTCATTAACTAAATATAGGATGTCTCTAAATATAATTATTTTAATGCTTATGTATGCAGTCTCGACCCACGAGGCCCACGCACTGCTGGGAGGGTAGGGCGACAGCATTCTTCGGCAAGATAAGTGTGCTGTTCAATGTGAATTAATGCTATAACTAGTACTCAAACAGTATTTAACACTTTATGTTCTATGTGGGTGCAAACTGTTGAAATCTTTACTTAATGTATACTAAATTGATTTTCTCTATATAAAGATAATTGGAAATGAATCTTGATGAGAATGGAAGGGGAGAGGGAGTGGGAGAGTGGAGGGTTGCAGGTGGAAGGGAAGTTATGGGGGAAAAAGCCATTGTAATCCATAAGCTGTACTTTGGAAATTTATATTCATTAAATAAAAGTTAAAAAAATATAAACAGACGAATCATTAAATAGACTGTGCATTAACCCAGATGAGTGAACATGTCTCAGACTAGGTTAGTAGCAATGCAAATGAGACCTGCTTCAAAAAAAAAAAATACACTTCCTGCTGGAAAAGGTGATAACTGTGAGGGAAAAATAATAATTCTTCATTTAGATTAAAGAGTAGAGTGGATTTGAAGCTATTCATTGATATGAGAAAGACATGGAAGGAAAGTAGGAGGATTTCAGGAGAATGAGAAGAGAATTATGTTTTGAGACCCAGTTTGAGAAGGTAAAGAGTCACATGGGCCTATGAATGTGAAGCTGAAAACAGGGATAATGGCTGGAGAGAATTCACCATCGATGATATGCGAGTGATGGCACTGGGAGGTCACCAGGAGAGTAAAGTTGATAGGAGGAAATGAACGACTTAGAAGATACACTTCTGAAATTTTATAGCTTATAAATTATGAGTTTTCAGTTACTCTGAGCAGTGAACATAGTCAGGAAGTTACATTATCCTCTGAGCAGGTACAAATTACAGTTATGTGGACATCGTAGAACAAAGCTACCAGATCAGATCAAAACCAGATATGAAAACTATATTTTTTATCAAAGGAGATAACTGTGTGAAATTAAAATATGAAACAACATCATTCAGTAGCAATACATTTTCTACCCCTTTATTATTTCTCTAAGAATGACCATTGATTTCTGATACATTGAGTCATAACACTGTTGATTTTCTGATAGGAGAGTGGAAACATTATTGATGCTGATCCACACAAGGAAACCCTGCAAAGTCATCCAGGTCATGCATTAAGCCAAACTTTACATTAAGAATTCCATTGGAATAGATATTTTCCTGTCATATGTAATCTAGGGATTCTTCCAAAATGCTGCTGCTATTGCAACATATCTAATGATTGGCAATTCCAACCTGAAATATGTTTTGATAGATAAACAATTGAATAGAAATTCAGTAGATGTATGATAATTAAATTAATCTGCCTGGAAATTGCATATCTATCATCATCATCATCATCATCTATTATCTATCCATGTATCTTCCTCTCACATAGTATATGGTCTTTCTAAACAGCTTAAGCATCTGCAAAATGCTGTTTTTTTTTTTTTTATTTCTAGAAGAAAAAAATATCTTGTGTGGTTACATTGTTCCCAAGACAACTGAAAAACAAGCATAATGAAATGATCCTATTTATATATCTGCCTAAATTAGGATAGCTCTTGAGAAAACTGAAGATTTTGTCATAAGAAACAAAGACTATAAATATTTAGAGTCATTAAGAAATTAATTACTAGATGCATAACAGTATATGTTATGGCTATATACATATCATACTAGTATGTTTTCACTAGGAAATAACTAGTGGCGTGGGTTGTCAGAAATTCCCATTTATAAGATATATGTAATCACATTCTGGCCTTAGGACACTATAGATGATGACAGATTATACACCCATAGCTGGGAGGGTTGACAGAGGAAGGCTGGATTTCTGGAAATGGAGTGTTTACTAATTTTAGCAACCTCTTATTTCTATGCTAAATTTGCTATAGTTTATTTACGCTGGTTTGCGGCCATTCTTTTGAACAATATCTTTATACAGTGGGCGAAGAGAAGGTGAGTAGGGGGAAACGGTACTGCAACCAAGGCTGAAAAGAAAGAGTCTGAGTCATTGAAGCAGATCAATTGAAAGGCAATAAAATATCTCCAGCGGATGGTTAAATTTAGGCCAAAGCATATCTCATTTGAAAATCAGTTGCTATAATAAAACGGGAAACTTTCCATACACAGAGTTTCAAAGAGTTAAAAAGAAATACTTTTGAAAATTCTATCAACATTATCAAATACACCATGTATCATTTCCAAGTTTCCTTTTTTTCATATGCAAAATAATTCATTATTAAAAATTTTGGTAGGTTACTAATATTAAAAATACCTAAAATTGTTATGTCATTCTTACTTAAAAATTAATATAAGCTTAATTCCTATGACTTATTTTTTCAAAAAATTCTACTTATATTTATTTTCATATTTAAAAATGAAAAGACTAGCATATTTTGAATACTTTGTTAAGCATAGCATCCTCTGAGGTAAATCATCATTATAAGAAATAAACAACAACCCTGGCCGCAAACAGCTTGAAATTGGTTTAGAAAACAAGTTAGAATCATGTTAAAATATAAATACAAAACAGTAGAAGTGATATTGCTGTTTACATAAATATTGTAAAATAGCTGAATAGCAGGACTACAAAAACTTTGAGGAACACAGTTCTTGATACAATTCATTCATGTAAAAAGATTCAGGTGAAAAATGGTTATATAAAAAAAATTCTTTTTCCCTCCAGAACTCTGTACAGTTCTACTTTCATTATCTGTGTTTCTGTATTGTATTAATTATCAAGACTCATGGTGAAATAAGTGAAGAAAAAATAAATCCTACAAATAAAACTGTTCCAAAAAAATCTACCTCCAATTGATAAAAGTTTCAAGGCAAATACATTTAAAAATTATGCATTTTATGTATAGTGTGTTTAAGCATGTTATAGATATTTTTCTGATAATGTTCTGAATACATTTTCATATTTTACTAATTCATTGGATCAACAAAATATAGAACATTTAAAGTGTGAAAAATAGTAGGCTGCCAGATTGACTTAATTCAGAAAGGTCATTTATTTACAATATTTTGTAAAAATGTTCTAGTTATTTTGCATATTTAATAGTTCCAAATTGGAAAGACTTATTAATTCCACAGAAACATAGTCAAAATGTGAATATAATACAAATGAAGCACACCATCATTTTTATGGAGTCATATACACAGAGCTGCTATATTTACAAATTGGTACTTGTCAGAAGGTGTATGAATTTATTATTGAAGAAAAGCAACATTTCTGAAAATACTTAAACTTGAATATAGAGTCATAATCTCTACATTTTTTTGCACACTAAAACATAAATGCACACTTCTAAAATTTAAAGTATTAATAATATATTGTTGTTAGGAATATTCCTGTTTCTCATGAATGTTTTTATGGGATCCACCTTTTCCAAAATGGTAGCATCTTGTTATACATGGCTATTGAGGTTGGAGACGTGGGGTAATTATAAAATACATTCCAGATTTCAAGGGCTTAAAACAAATAAAAGGCTAAAATATCATTCATTAATGTCTTATGATTAGTTATTGAAGTAATATTCTTGATCTATTGGTTAAATACATTACTGACCCTTCTGTTTCACTTTAATAATGTGGCCATGAGAAAATTTATAGATTTTAAATTTATATTTCATTTATAAAATCTATAAGTATATATGTGTCTCATTTTGCTCAAATAATGCTAGACTATGTTGTTGTATTAATGTTTTATTTTTATAGATCAAAATAGTACTTCTATATATGAATTAGAGCAACATTCTTTATTACACCATTCTAATATGGGCATTATGGCTGCTTCCATTAAATGCTTCCAATCCTGGATAATGACACAATGAATAGCTTAATGTTTATAGCTATCTCTTTTATTGAAACATTTAATTAGAATAATAGGCACAAGTCAAGCCAAAGGTCATAGATAATTTTATGTGTCTTGTTACTTACACATATATTGCATGTCATGGAAGTGTTGTGTATACTTTTATAGTGCCTATAGCAATAAATTAGTAAGCTAGATTCACCAAAACTCCAATAGAATTAATGTTTTATTGAAACATTGCTACTTTAATGACTATAAAATGCTCTTTCCAGGTAACTTTCACATTCCTCATTTTTATGGATGATGAATATTATATCATTATACTTACTAATGCATCATCTCTAAATCATCTCTTTTTACCCTTTGGTTGTTTATGAGAATTTTAAAAAGTTTCTTGGAAAGTCGAAGAAAATATGTGCACATGAGTAAAGGAAACAAAAATTTGAATTGTCTTGAAATTATTGAATATCTACTCTATTTCAAATACAGTTATAGGAACTTTATATATTTTATTTATATTTAATTTTCATATGAACCTTAAAGATAGATATTATTAGTTCTATCAAGTAATTAAAATAAAGAAGTTTTAATAAGTTGACAGAGGATTTATTAAGAGAAAGGATGAGACAATTTGTCTTCAAAGCCAATACTTTTTCTTTCATATAGCGTGTTCCTTATTTAATAAATAATTTATTTTTCTATTATATTTGATTAAAGTACTTTCTACCCTTTTGCTGCAATTTAAGAAATTGTATTGTTATCTAAAAAAACACATTTGGGCTAGCAAACAACCTTGTGCAATATTTTTTCTAAAATGTATTAATGTGACAAAATGCTTGGGGAAAAATTATTCAAAATTCAGAATAACAGAGGCAAAAATTAGATTTGAGAATGGCTAGGAGAAAAAAATTACATTTGAGTTTAGACAAAAAGTACAGTGTACCCATCTGTAGAAATACTATATTGTATTCATGTCACACACACTTGCTGAATATAAGATAGTAGGTGATGAGGAGATGAGGCAAAGTACCTTCTTATCCAAGTGATAATGAATAACAAGAGCAAAACAAATGAGGCCTAAATACCTCATACAAAGATCCACAAAAGTGATATCTGACCTCCATGGGTTAGAAAGAATTTACTTAGTAATCCAGGTAGAGAGAGATATTCCGGGCAGAGGAAAGAGCATGAGCAAACAGATATTAAAGGAGTAGACATACTTGAAAATTCTGGAAATCTGATTTATTGAGTCTGAGATTCCTGGGTTAATGGGGGGATTATGTATTAGAACAGAACTTAATTTACTTTATTGAGTACCTCCTGTGTTCCCAGCATTGTGGCAGGTGTTTTTTAAATGTTTTTTGTCATTTTCACATTTCTTTATAAGCCCACTTAAAAATGGGGATTCTGTGCTTCAATGATATAAGTAATTTTGCTAAAACAAAATAAATGAAATGGTTTGTTAGGTGTCAAACTCAGTCTATCTGTAAGGAAGCTTTTATCTGCCAAGGGGCACTTCGATATTAATAACATCAATCATGGGCCATATAAAATGATCAACTTAAAAATTAACCTGCTACAGATTTATTGAATTTTGAGTCCCACCTGTAGTTGCCAGGACAGGGTCAGACCAAATGATTTTGCAGGCCTTATTGGACCTACGGGCTGATGTTCCCCACCTGTGGCAAGGTCCCATTATTTAAGTAATGGCGGGGCCTTTAGATATTATGATGAATTTGGGGGAAAATCACATTTAGTTAAGATTTAAGAAATCGGATTTAATGAATGGTGCTGCTGATGACCTGAAGACTTGGGAAATAAGGAGTCGGTTAGAAGGCTACAGTGGAAGATCTGAGGCAAATCAATGAGAATCTCAACCAAGGCAGTGAAAGTTAGAAGCGGAAATAAAATCAAATAAAATCGGGGGTGGGGAGTCTACCTGCCCTGCCCATTCAGGAGGTTTAGAGAGTATGGCACACCACCTCTCCCAGGAAGGACCACTCAACCTGACTGCTGGCAGGCTGTGGGAGCCCCAGGCACTTTCCCCCACTCCTACTTAAAGGGAGTTAAAGGGCCCTGTAATTACCCACCAAGTAAACAGCTCCCAGGTGTGGCCCAGACCCATCAGGACCACCTGGAAAGCTGTCTTAGCTATGTGACCTTCAAGCTGATTGGAGAAGCATAGCAGCGCCAATATCGGTTCTATCCTTTAGAATTCACATTGCCCTGAATTAGTTACATCCCTCCTGCATGCCCTTTAAAAGATGCACTTGCTCTTTATTTTTTTTTTTTTACTTTTTAAACTTTTATTTAATAAATATAAATCTCCAAAGTACAGCTTTTGGATTACAGTGCTTTTCCCCCCATAACTTCCCTCCCACCCGCAACCCTCCCATCTCCTGCTCCCTCTCCCATCCTATTCACATCAAGATTCATTTTCAATTATCTTTATATACAGAAGATCATCTAGTATATATTAAGTAAAGATTTCAACAGTTTGCACCCACACCAAAACACAAAGTGTAAAATACTGTTTGAGTACTAGTTATAGCATTACTTCACATTGAACAACATATTAAGGACAGAGATCCCACATGAGGAGTAAGTGCACAGTGACTCCTATTGTTGACTTAACAAATTGACACTCTTGTTTATGGCATCAGTAATCTCCCTAGGCTCTAGTCATGAGTTGCATAGTCTATGGAAGCCTTTTGAGTTCACCGACTTCGATCTTATTTAGACAAGTGGAAGCTCTCCTCCCTTCAGAGAAAGGTACCTCCTTCTTTGATGACCCATTCTTTCCACTGGGATCTCACTTCTCACTTGCAGAGATCTTTCATTTAGGTATTTATTTATTTATTTATTTATTTTTTGCCAGAGTGTCTTGGCTTTCCATGCCTAAAATACTCTCATGGGCTCTTCAGCCAGATCTGAATGCCTTAAGGGCTGATTCTGAGGCCAGAGTGCTGTTTAGGACATCTGCCATTCTAGGAGTCTGCTGTGTATCCCGCTTTCCATGTTGGATCATTCTCTCCCTTTTTTATTCTATCAGTTGGTATTTGCAGACACTAGTGTTGTTTATGTGATCCCTTTGACTCTTAGACCTATCAATATGATCAATTGTGAACTGAAATTGATCACTTGGACTAGTGAGATGGCATTGGTACATGCCACCTAAGTGGGATTGAATTGGAATCCCCTGGGACATTTCTAGCTCTACCATTTGGAGCAAGTCTGATTGAGCATGTCCCAAATTATACATCTCCTCCCTCTCTTATTCCCACTCTTATATTTAACAGAGACCATTTTTCAGTTAAATTTATTTTTTTTATTTAATAAATGTGAATTTAAAAAGTGCTACTTTTGTATTGTTGTGGCTCCCCCCCAACCTCCCTCTCTCCAGCGGTCCTCCCCTCTCCCACTCCCTCTCCCATCCCTTCATCGAGTTTCATTTTCAATTACCTTCATATACAGAAGATCATCAGTTAAATTTAAACACCTAAGAATAATTGTGTGTTAATTAAAGAGTTCAACCAATATTATTAAGTAGAACAAAAAAATACTAAAAGGGATAAAGTATTAAATTGTACATCAATACTCAGGACAAAGGCCGATCAAGTCACTGTTTCTCAGTGTCCATTTCACTTCAACAGGTTTCCTTTTTGGTACTCAGATAGTTGTCACTGATCAGGGAGAACATATGATATTTGTCCCTTTTGGACTGGCTTATTTCACTCAGCATGATGTGTTCCAGATTCCTCCATTTTGTTGCAAATGACCAGGTTTCATTTTTTTTTTACTACTTTATAGTATTCTATAGATTACATGTTCCATAATTTCTTTATCCAGTCTACTGTTGATGGGCATTTGGGTTGATTCCAGGTCTTAGCTATTGTGAATTGAGCTGCAAAAAACCTTAAGGTGCAGACAGTTTTTATGTTTGCCAATTTAATTTCCTTTGGGTAAATTCCACCCTGATTAGCCATTGTCTACAAAGCAGCCAATGTGGTATTTTAACGTTAATGACATCCTTCTGCTCAGATCCCTCCAATGGCTTATCATTGCACTTGGAATAAAATTCAAGCTCCATCCAAGTCTCTATCTGAGATAGTCACTGCTTCTCTTTCCAATCTTATCACCTCTTTTCCCTGCTCACTGATTTTTTTCTAATCACAAGAGTGTAATCTAAGTTTCTCTAGAACACCAACCTTATTGCCACTCTTGAAGCTTTACATCTACTTTTCCCTTTGCTTGTAGCTCTCTGCTCCTAATGTATACATACTCGATTTTCTTTTTACATCTTCTCAGAGAGAATTGCCTTGACAATCAATTGAAAGAACTACTTCAGTTTATCTCTCTCTCTTTCTCTCACTCTCTGCTGTTTTTTTGTACGAAGTAGTCCTCATCACCTGAATTTATATTATTTGAGTATTGTTTATTCTATCCTCTAAAATATAAACTCTATTTTGAAAAGTCATTTTCTGCCTTTGTATTACTGTATACCCAGCCCCACTAATAGGAACACTGTAAGGTGTTTATCTGGTTGGATGGGGGCAGGGAGGGATACAGAAAGACAGACAGATAGACAGACACACACATACAAGCATAGGCTCTCACACACATAAATTATGTACATGTAACATTGAAGTGATAGACATCTAATTCACATTCTTCTCAAATTTGCCTTGAAAACATGCTGACTTGTAAGATTCTTGGATTCAAAAACTTCTCTGTGCAAGTATTTGGAAGATTCTATTAAAGATTTATGAATTTCATTGCTCTGTTAATTATTCTGTAAACTTTTTCAGCAAATGTTTCTATTTAATGATAGCTAATCAAATGAAACTTAAAGTTACTTAGCCTTGGAAAACATTTTTCCCTTTTAACATGTATTAAAACCTTGGGAAATCTTGTCTAAATAAACATAATCTTGAACTTAGAAAATAGGATAACAAGAGGAAGCTATAGACCATTATCTTCTTTCAAAATTGTTTGAAATAAAATCTCAATGAATAAGATCTGTATATTTGGTTTGAGTATTTGAGAGAAATTAGAAATAACTAGATTAAGAGAAAAATATGCTAAAGAGGAAATTTGGTATGTAGCAGATATGTAGCTACAATGCAAGAAAGAATGAATACTTTGCAGTAGTTTCAGATTTTTGAAGAATAGTATTAGGAAAATATGAATAGAAAGTAATGTTCCATCCAAGTGTAATATTTATGTGTAATAATATTTATGTGTAATAATTATGTTACTTGCCTGTTAGGAACTCTATAAAAACATATTTGAGAGAACACAAACATTAATAACCTGGTTATAATTATGGGAAGTGCTGCAAAACAGGAGTTTCAAAGTTAAATCAAAGGAGAGATTATGGAGATTAAACAGATAGTAATAAGCCCATGAAATTTATATTTAATGATGGCAAAGAGATAATTTTTAAAAGAAGCTTTTTGAAGAACCTAATTTTTAACTACATAAAATTTTGAGGCCAGCATCATGGCACAAGCCATCACTGTGATGCTAGCAACCCAGATGAGCACCAATTTGAGTCTTACCTACTCCGCTTCCAATCCAACTGCCTGCTAATGAACCTCGGAGAGCAGCAGCAGATGACCCAACTTCTTGAGCACCTGCACATCTGTGGGAGACCTGAATGGAGTTCCACAGTCCTGGCTTTGGTATGGCTCAGGCCGTTACCACCATTTGGAGAGTTTACCAGCGGATGGAAGTTTCTCTCTCTCCCTCTTTCTCTCTTTCTCTCATGCTTACTTGCAAATAAATGAAATAAATCTTTTTTTAAGATTTATTTTATTTATTTGAAAGACAGAGTTACAGAGAGATGTATAGACAGAGAGGGAGAGATCTTCCATCCGCTGGTTCACCCTCCATATGGCTGCATAGGCCAGAGCTGGGCTGATCCAAAGCCAGGAGCCAGGAGCTTCTTCCGGGTCTCCCACTCAGGTGCAGGGGCCCAAGAACTTAGGCCATCTTCTGCTATCCCAGGCCATAGCAGAGAGCTAGATCGGAAGTGGAGCAGCCGGGACTAGAACCATTGCCCAAATGGGATACTGGCACTTCAGGCCAGGGCATTAATCTGCTGTGCCACAGAGCCGGCCACAAAATAAATCTTTAAAAAAAAAAGCTACATAATATTTTACCAACATGGTTATAATGTCTTACATTTTTAACATATATTTATATTTGCCTTGATTTCTTACATGAAGAGCAAGCATGTATGTTTTAGAAAAATGCTTGCCGTAGAGAGTATTAAACTCCTAAATGGAAAAGAGTATACAGCTGAACTCCTAGGTATCTATGTTTATGTATCTATCCAGAGAATGGCTGTTATATTTTTTAAACTTCATTCCTGGAAGCACTGCAGATGTCAGATCAATTTAGAAAGCTGAAAGGCACCAATGGGAATGACATGGCAGCAGTAGAAACAGTATTTGGCCAAAGTATAGTGTATACCAAGGATGCCAAAAATTACAGTGACCTGGCAATGGTCACAACTATTTTGTGTGTTCATTAGTGGTTTCTCCACTGAAAAACCATTGTTTATGTAGTAAAATGGAGCTCAGAATTTAGGTAAGGTATTCTCTTAATTTAATATAAGCAATAGCTGGTTGGGGATTATATGAATCATAAATAGGATTCCTCAAACAAACTATTTGACAAAACCATCTTTAATAAGCTATATGATAGCTCACTTAGCAATGGAAAGGAGAGAATATAAATGTGGGGATATATTTGGCTGCTGAATCTTCGTATCCAAAGTGACATTCCGATTCTAAACTATTCATTCATTCATTTCTGATTCGAACAGACTGACTTGGTTTTAACACCACAAAAGAAGTTTTCAGTTTGAAATGTTTATTCTACACAATTAATAAGATAATTATTTGAAATAATTTCCTCTGTAAGTTCAGCGCTCCCATATCTCTGCTCTTTTAGTCTACCTGATGGTTTTGTGTTCAATGTTGCTATTTAGGGGAAAAAAAACCCTCATTTTAATATTTCTTAGACTATCAAACCAACCACAGTTGCCAAAGTGCCTGGAAATTCATCATTGGTGTTATGAAATTCAAAAAAGTTGGGGCTGACATTGTGGCATAGCAAGTTAAACCACTACCTGTGACACTGGCATCCCATAGGGTACTGGTTTGAGACCAGCTGTCCAACTTCAGATCCAATTTCCTACTAATGCAACTGGGAAAGCAGTGGAAGATGGCCCAAATGCTTGGGCCCCTGCACCTACATGGGAATTCCAGATAAATTTCCTGACTCCTGACTTCAGCCTGGTCTAGCCCTGGGTGTTGTGGCCATTTGGGGATTTCACTAGCAAACAAAAAATCTCCCGTTCTCTCTGTACCTCCTTCTCTCTCTGTAACTCTGCTTTTCACATAAAATAAATGAATCTTAAAATAAAACCCTAGAAATCCACAAAAGTTGATATGTGTATCTGTAATCTCCTTGTGTGTGATTGTCCTAATAATTGTCTAATAATGAACAATGCTCAATGAACTATATCACATCTTAACGTGAGAAAAGCTGGTATCTTGAATGTTTGGAATTTTTCTTTTTTAAAATTTAATGCCCATTTATTTATTTGAAAGGCAGAGAGACCACACTGAGAGAGAGAGAGAGAGAGAGAGAGAGAGAGAATTCCATTTCCAAATATCAGCAACAGCCCAGAATGATCCAACTTAAAGCCAGGAACTGGAAACTCAACCCGAGTCTCTCATATGGGTGGCATGAACCTAGTTATTTGAGCCATCATCGCTGTTCCCAGAGTGTGCATATCAGGAAGCTGGGATCCAAAACAGAGCTGAGACTTGAACTCAGGCACTCCTGAATGGGATGTGGGAATCCCAAGTGGAATCTTAAGTGCTAAGTCAAACGGTCAAAGAATTTTCCCTTTTCATAATTTGTGAAGAAGAATTTCATACTGAAGACATTACATCAAATGCATTAATATATTTTTTCTTAAAAATACTGTTATGGGATATTAATTTTATTTTGTAAGACTCAAATGTAATTAAATAATCTCAATCTTATCCATATTTTATGGAAAGTTCATTAAATTTGATCTATGTATATCTTGCCTCTTCCTCATAAAATGTACCTTATCTAGTCACTCCTCTTTTTTTCTTTCTTTTGACAAAGTTTTCTTTTTTAATATCTCTTTATTTGAAGGTAGAAAGACAGCCACATACATGCACATACACAGATGGGACAAATGATATCTTGCATACACTTGTTCACTTTCCAAATGCCTTCATGAACTGGGCCATGGCCATGCTGAAGCCAGAAACCTAGAACTCCATCCAGGCTTCCCACATGGGTGACAGGGATGCAAGGACTTGAGCCATTATCTGCTGCATCCCAGGATGCACATTAGCAGGAATCTGAAATCCGAGGTGGAGCCAGAACTTGAATCAAGGCATAACAATATCACAAGAGAAGTCTTAACTGCTATGCTAAATGTTCACTCTTTACTCTCATATTTAGTTCTTGGATCAATTAAGTGAACCTAATAACATCTATCTATAAAATAGTGGTTTTAACAAGAAAGCAGAGAGTAATTATCATAACTTTCATTTTCATTATGTTTATTATCAAATTAAATGCAGCCACAAAAGATTCTAAAACTTCCACACTCACAAATATTCATGCAAATCTGACTCCCCTATTCATGAGCTTAGAAGGCACAAATCAGAATTAATATACTACTGATTACCAAATGTAATTTTGACTTTTTTTAAATCAATTGTTGTACCTGCCAAAATTCTCAAATGGTTATTTTGGACAAACAGAAGAAGATACAGAAAGTCTACTTGTAAAAATGCAAATGTTTAATTCAAGCAAAATAAATTATTGGGTGCCTCTAGGCTATTTTATTACCAAGTTGTCATAAAAAAGACTTTGAGTAATCACAAATGAATTGATACTTTTATTGAAATTTAATCTCCCCATATTATGTCTTAAGTAATGCAGTTAAATAAACAGCTTGACAAAGAAATTAAATTCACTAGAGCTATTATAATACTGACACCATGAATTATATTTTAAATGTAAAAAGTAGTTTTGATGTCCAGCATATCTTATTCCATTTGTGATAATAAGATCCTAATATAAAACTAGATTATTAAATAATCCAGACATTTTCTAATTAATTACACAAGTGCAGGTGTTCTTGGCAGAATTGGTGGTAAGCATTGCTGAGGGCAAACTTCCAAATCTAGGGACTGAAATAAAGTGAAAAGTACACACATCTGGCAAACAAAGCTGTGCAAATCTTTTATTATTCTCACTGAGTTTAAATTTTGCAGTTTATTTTTGTGAGATTTGAGTTGATTTTGTGTCAACTTGTATATCCATGAGAAACTCATAATATAACAAAATATAAATAAGTTTGAATGTATGGGTCATTTCATTTATTCCATCCAACCACTGAGCAAACAAAGATCTTTTTTCTGAATATCTGTTTTCAAAAGGCAAAATTAAATGATGTCTGAAAGTCCAGAATGAAAAGCAGACTTAAAAATAATAGTACGAGAAGTGTTGCTCTACACATATATACATGCATACACCATACATAGCAAGGGACAAAGGAAAGTGCCATTTCAGCTTTTCAACATCAGAAACAAGGAAATCTTTAGAGAAGAAAAAAAATCACTAGGATTTGGTTTTGAAATTTAGCAAGAGAATTTCCAAATACTTAAGACAGAGTTGTTTATTCCAAGAGGAAGTAAAAATATCATGTGCAGAGGCAAAGAGTAAGATTGCATGGTCCAAGTTCAGTGAATAAATTATATGAACCAATAGGTGACCACAGATTTTTATAAGATATAATTAAATGCTAAACTAAGCCAATGAAGTAAAGGTAAAGAAGAAATTGTGCTGAAAAATGGGTAGGACATAGTAATGCATTGCACGTAATATCAGTACAGGGAAGAAGAATGAAGATCCCCAGAAGGCTCTATGAGTTCAGGTTTGGTAAAAATATTGTATAATTATTTTATCCGTATCAGAAAACTTCTGAGTGTGAAAGGAAGTTCTAAAATAATAACAATTTTGTGAGGTTGGCATTTATTTCTTAACAAATTTGTTGGTTTTTATGCTGATGAATATATAAAATCTTTAATTCAAAAACTAAACCATTGGAGCTGGCTTTATGGCACAGTACATTAAGCTACCATTTGCAGTGCCAGCATCCCTTATGTATGCTGATTTCAGTCCTGGCTTCTCCACTTCTAATGCAGGGACCTGCTAATAGGACTGGGAAAGCAATGAAAGATGGTTAAGTGCTTGGGCCTCTGTATCCATGTGGGAGACCCTGAATAATCTCCCCTGGCTCCTGGTTTCGGCCCTGTCCAAACCAAGCAATTGGGGTTGAGCCAGTGGATGGAATATCTCTCTCTGTCTCTCCCTGTCTCTTTCTGTAACTTTGCCTTTTAAATAAAATAAATCAAATTTTTAAAAAAATAAAATAAAATCATTGAGGCTAGTATTGTGGAACAGGTGGGTGGCTTAATATGGTGGCATCCCATATTGGAATGCTGATTCTAGTTCCAGCTACTCTTCTTTGGATCCTGCTTCCTGCTAATGAGTTGGGAGAGGTTGACTCCAAAACTCTGTACCATGTACCCAGATGGGGGACTATGATGGAATTCCTGGCTCTTGATATACATATACATATATATATATATATATATATATATCAAAGAAAAGTAAAACATTAAAAATTTACATAAGTAATGACCACCTTCGTGGCACAGTAGGTTAATCCTCCGCCCGCAGCGCCAGCATCCTTTATGGGCACTCGTTCTATTCCTGGCTGCCTCTCTTCCAACCCAGCTCTCTGCTGTGGCCTGGGAAAGCAGTAGAAGTTGGCCCAAGTGTTTGGGTCCCTGCACTTGCAGGGGAGATCGGGAAGAAGGACCTGGCTCCTGGCTTCAGATCGGCGCAGCTCCGGCCGTTGTGGCCATCTGGAGAGTGAACCAACGGAAGGAAGACCTTTCTGTCTCTCCCTCTCACTGTCTGTAACTCTACCTCTCAAACAAATAAATAAAAAAAAATTTTAAAAAAAGTTACATAAGTGGAATGATGATTTTTGTCTCATATACTCATAGATTCACGTGCTTTATTTAGCCATAACTATCTCTAAAACCATGCCACTGAAGAGTGCACTTTTTGAATACATTCCAATTCATTTATGAGCTTTTAAAAATTAAAATTACTGGCTTGTGTTTCTTCAAAATTACATTTTATTGTTAATAAATTTGAATTTTTTGACTTTCTACAAGTCAAAAATATATGTACACTGAATTTGTTCCTGCAAATTTTCTGAGTTCCATTTTGTTGTTGTTCATTACTCTATTTTATTTAGTCAGCTTGGGCTTCTCTAACAAAGCACCATAGACAGGATCACTTAAAAGCAATTGAAAGTTATTGCTCACAGTTTTGGAAGCTGGGAATCCGAGATCGGGGTGCCAGCCTGGCTGAGTTCTGGTGACGTTTTAGACTGCAAATTCATGGTGAGATGAATGCATACGACCTCTCTGGGGTCTGGTTTAAAACGGCTGTACTCATGAGGGCTCCAACTTCATGAATTAATCATTTCTCACAACGTCCTCCACATGTTAATACCACCATATGGCAGGGGGATAGGATTTTAGCCTACGGATTTGTGGGGAACACAAATATTCACCCACAACCATAGGGGAAATTTTTATTCTTTCCATTTACAACTTTAGGTTCAATAATATCAAAGTCTTGAAAATAATGGTGTTGTGTTTTTCTTTGCAATATTTTTAGATAAACAGCAAAATTTTGAAAAAAAGCAACAGAAATTTAGAAAATCATTTCACAGTACAGTTCAATATCTTGCAGGGCACAGACTTGTTAACAAGGTTGTTTGGCAAAGGCTAAGATATTTCTAGAATTGATGAGCAGTTAAGTGAAGTGTGCAAAGCCTCATTGTTTTCAATTTTATTTGAGATATACAAATTTCATGTATTTTGCATATACATATTTAGGAACATAGTGATACTTCCCACCCTACCCTTCCTCCTGCCCACAGTCACACCCTCTTCATCTTTCCTCTCTTATTCCCACTCTTAATTTTACAAAGATCTATTTTCAGTTTACTTTGTACCCATAAGATCAATCCTACACTATCCTCATTTAAATATGTTGTGAGTGTGTTTCTGTGTGTATGATAGCCATAGTATGCAGCTTGGCATAGTAGGTTGGTAAAATATTATAGACAGTTTGGAAATTACTTTTTCGTGTATATAACCAATCACAAATTTACTTCAATACATGCATTTCTTAATTATTTACCATGACTTTGTGATCCACAATCATTTATATCTCCCCAAAAGCATGTCATTTTAATTCTTCAAGGTTTACATTTTAATTATTTTATAATCATACAATAATCTAGACGTTTCACCATGGAAGAATTAGCTACATAAAGTTTTTCTAAGAGTCCATGAAGTAGATGAACTGTAATTGCTGTTGGGGTTAATCTAACTGGCTGTCTATTTAAAATAACTTTAGAGATTAATTTAAACCACACATCACTTTACTATATGAAAAATTCCTCTTAGGAAAATAGGAGTGAGGCCGGTGCTGTGTTGTAGTTGGATAAACCTCCACCTGTGGCACAAGCATCCCATATGGGCACCAGGTTGTCTTGGCTGCTCCTCTTCTGATCCAGCAGTCTGCTAATGGACTGGGAAAGCAGTGAAAAATGACTCAAGTGCTTGGGCCCTTGCCCTCACATGGTAGACATGGAAAAAGATCCTGACTCATGGCTTAGGATCAGCTAAGCCCTGGCCGTTGCAGCCATTTGGGTAGTGAACCAATGGATGGAAGACCTTTCTCTCTGTCTCTCCCTTTCTCTGTAACTCTAAATCTCAAATAAATAAATATAAATAAAATCTTTTTTAAAAACAAAAATAGAACTAATCCATGAACAGTTATTGCTATATCTTATGTGCATAAACAAGAAAATTTGGGATTACAAAAACATGCAACTAAAATGAAGCATTTTATTTAATCTAAATTAGAATTTATTCCAGCAGTGATTTGGCTTTTGAAAATTCATATTCCTTTGTTTATTGACAAATTAGTACAAAACGTGTATTGCTTTTTAAGATTCTTATGTATTAAGTATTGCTATTAAAATATTTGTGACAAATATTTTTAGCTTGTTGTCTCTTAACAATGTCTAAGAACTGACAGATATTTAAAAATTTGAGTTTATGCATCACATTGAACACCGCTTCTCTTTGTGTTACATTTAAATACTTCTATATCTATTTATATATTGTATATTTCATATTTTATATATTTCATATTAAGATATGCTGACACTTTATATTTCAGTTTTTATTTTACTACATTAAAATTTGAACTCAAAAATTATTTTATCCTTTCTATCAATATTAACATAGTATTGAAAATCATCAGAATAGTCTTTAATTCATGTTTGATTCAGGTAACTTAATTTGTATTCCATGTCGTTTATATAGAAGTTACAATTTTTTCAAATTAGATCAAAGTTGACAATGTTATTGATTTGTTGTGTTATATGAAAAGCATAGTACAGATTAAAATAATGTCATTGTATCTTAGTACACAGTATAATCCTTGACACATTATTAGTGTATATAATTCTTATGTTTACAGAATTGGATTGTGAAATTGACTTATCATAAGAAATCAATACCATGGTAATTATTTTATTCCTATAAGGTCATGCATGGCCTTTCTGAAACTATGCTTCTAACCAAGCCAACACATTCAGTTGTCCTCATTCCTTCCCTCTGTGTTATTTCTATCCAGCTTCAGATGATGTTGTCATAGTCTCCCATCTGTTTCTTCTTCAGAATTCTGCTGCCTGAAATAAAATGTTGTGTATTTATACAGTGAATCTTCTTTCTGAACACTTTAGATGACCACCCATTATCTAATATTCTGTCTGCCTGAGTTTTTCTATAAAGCTGGTTTTATGTGTTCTCAAATATGAAAACAATCATTCCTCCCCAAAATCTCTACATTCTGAACCTTCTTATATTATCTGCAGTGAGGAGACTACAACAAATGCTTGGTTACTTGCTTACTGACCATGTATTTTACAATAATCATTTTGATTAGTAGTAGTTCTAGCAAAAACCAGATATTACTCAGAGATTTTTACTAGAAAATAATTCAACATTTGCTAAAGAATAGAACTCTGTGGGGAGCAACTGGGAGCAACTCGGACTAGACTAAGTTACTGGAATTAAGACTTATTCTATGCATCTGCTCTCCTACAATATGGCGCTGGGAGAGGAGAAAACAGCTTCTACGCAGCTGCCTCTTGCCAACTTGAGTGATGACCTCCAGGAGCTGATCCTGCTCCTGATTGGAGGAGAGCAGCGTACTCGGCGTGTGGGTAGCCGAGTTGGGATTGGCGGAAGAGGACTATAAAGGAGGAGAGAGACAACATGCACCAGGAACATCTAAGAGGAACATCTAAGAGGAACATCTAAGAGGAACACCTGTGCAGTCCCCGAGAGAGCCAGCTGGCGGTGTGCCGCTCCCCTGCGGAAGTGGGGAAAGTGGCCGGGGGAACCGCCCTTCCACGGAGGTGGAAGGGTCGGCAGCCAACCTGGGAAGAACCAGCAGCAAACCCGGGGAGGGCCAAGAAGACAAAAGAACAGCGCAGGGTCCTGTGTCGTTCCTCCACGAAGAGGGGGAGCGACAGAACTCCACAGCTGATACATAAATTGTTGGAAAAAAGAATGACATTGAGTAAAAAAAGACATGTGCTTGGGTATTATTTTCCTTAATATTAAAATACAGCTTTATATGTAATAAGATGATCAAATTTTCTGAGATGATGTAGATTGAGTTTAAAACTTAAAGCTTTCTAAAGTAGAGGAGGATATTTGGCTTAGTGGTTAAGATTTCTGGAATGCTTATATCTTATATTTGGGTGCCTGGGTTCAAGTAACATCTTCTCTTCTGATTCCATCTTCCTGTTAATGTGCGCCCAAGGAGGCAGTAGGTGATGGCTCAAGTACACCCCTGCCACCTACAGGAGAAATCTACACTGATTTTTTGTTTCCTGGCTTTGGCGTGGCCACCCTGGACATTCCAGGCATTTGGCAAGGGAGCCAGTAGAGGGGAGCTGATTGTCTATCTGTCTGTCTCTCTCCCTTTCTTTGTCTCTATGCCTCTCAAAAAGTAAAACAAATAAATAAAAAAGTCTTTCTAGGCCAATAGAAAGTATGGGACAAGGGACAGACAGTCAAAATTCAAAGAAGAAAAAATGAGTATAAAGATCTCCATAGAGTAAAACTAACACACATCTGATGTGGTTTCTCTCGATAGATAGATATAGATTAGATATAGATATAGATATAGATATAGATATAGATATAGATATAGATATATGTGTGTTTTTAAGAAATAAACATGGTAAGAAGAAACAGGGGCAGATAATGTTTTAAGGCTAATGTGAAGAAAAATAATGAGTCAATAACTACAACTGTGTGGGTAACCCATAAAACAAGATTTATGGGAAGAGCTGAGTCTAAAACCTCACAGTTTTGCCTGAGGCCAACTCTATTCTTCTTCATCTATGTACCAGGCAAAGAAAAACACTGTGGAAGTTTATCCTGTGTTGTAGAACCTCATGGGTTGACATTTTTGTGGACCATGGTTGTCTATAAATTTTGCACCTAGTAACAAGGAAGTTACAGATGAATAACTCTATCATATTTTTTGATGGTTCATTAAAATAATAATACCCAATACTTATTAAACTCTCACTGTATGCAGACACTGTGCTAAGTTCCTAAAACATGTTTTATTTTATCATACCAGAAACTTTATAAGAAAATAAAAATGAAACACACATTACAGATGAGGATACTGAAGTTTAAGGAGACCTGATTGATACAAGTAAACAGGTAGTTAATGAGTTGCAAAGAGCAGAAGGCTACCAACATCTAAGCCCTGTGCACCATCTAAATTCCAGCACCTTCTATGTCAATTCAATGTGGCTGAAGGTTCTTCACACTAGATCCCCATCATGCACCAGATGCCATGACACATTCCTGGAGATGGCCAAATGCTGCTCTCAGCACCACCCCTTATCCTACAAAAGGACAATCCCAGCCTGGATGGCAACAATTTTCTTTCAAAAGGTTCTCCATGCTCGCAACTAAGAATGTACTATCCATTTGCCTTTCAATAAATCCTGCTTTTCTGATTTACTCTATCTATATCTCCTGGTTGTACTTCTACACACAGGAAGACAATAACCTGGACTACATGCAGCAAGAGATTTCCACAAACCCGTGTGGTATTCCTGTTCCCACACTACTGTATGTCACAAAAATAGAAGTGGTAGAGCAGGAAGCTGAATGTAGGAGTGTCATCACAGACGTTAGGGGGGAAAGGCCCTTAATATCAAGTCATACAAGATCCAGCTTTCAAAATTAGCAACATCAAAATTACTAGATATGGAGTAGGTGTTTGATCCATCAGGTAAGTTGTCTACAACCCTTATCAGAGTGCCTGGGTTCAAGGACCAGCTTGGCTTCTGGCAACCCCAGGTGAAGTTTCAAGTAGTCGGGTCCTTGTCACCCACGTGGGAAACTCAGATGGAGTTGAAGTCTCCTTGCATCTACCTGTCCCATCCCTTGCTGTTGTAGGCATTTGGAGAATGAACCAGCAGATAGGAGTTCTCTGTTTGTCTGTCTCTCTGTTTCACTGTCTGATATTTTGCCTTTCAGATAAATAAAAATAATTAAAATTACTGGGTTTGTTAAGAATTTGTAGATATAATCATGTCAGCTTTTAGGATTTAATATTTCTTCCACAGATTTAATAATTATAATATACAAATATATTGCATATTGATTCACATTAGTAAATAGTATACTAATAACAATTTATACTTATAATAATGACTCTGTCATCATGATAGTTCTTAAAAAACGATAGAAGACAGCGTAATTCACTGGATTAATTTAAATGACTTAAGGTTGTATCCTCTAGTTAGGTCTCATAAGTAAATCCTTAATCTGATGATCTTTCAGTGGCATTCTTTATATAAGTACAGAAATTAATGAGCGATGTGAAATGAATGGCTTTCACATTGAGAAATATTGATCTAAAACTGAGACGTTTGTCTCTTCAGATTTGTCTAAAAGGCATTACTTGATGACACCAAAATTTGAAGTGGTATATATGTTTCTAGTTTTTTGCATTCTTTTGAGGTTTCAAATGAAATAGAGAGTACCAAAGAATAAATAATGTATTAAAGGTGAGATACGATTTTTTCAGATGAGGTTGTAACAGGACGACAGAGACAAGATAATTTATCAAGTAAGTGAGTTTTACATATTGCTCTGAAGGAAATGCATAAAAAGAAAGTAGGTAATGAGATGATCGTTGTGTTGGTTTATTTTTGTTGTACCATTTTTGACACGTCAGCTGGAAGTAACCTGTGTTCCCATTAACCTCTGCTCTCTTTGCTGCTGTGTCCAAACCTTCCAGATGGCCTCTGAACAAGGATCACTTTTGATCATTTGAGATTGGAGAAAAGAGCTTATTTTAGTCCCTCCTGGGATACTGTTCAATTTGAAAAAGAAACTATAAGGAAACGTTTCTTGATGCCTTAAAATAGCTAGCGATTTATTTCAGCTACCACAGTAAAGTTAATGATTTGTCTAATTAATTAATATTATAAAATATAATGATTATATTTATGTTATGCTTAAGAATACATATCACATTAATAACATGATTTTTCATCTTATTTACTTGATAGCCATAATTCTTTCACTAACATTACAGATAATTGTGCCTTTTTCTAAGCATGAAATATAAAATACACATATAGAGAAGGTACTGAGTATGGATTCCTAAACTGAAATATTATCTTGTCCTTTTTCCTATAAAATATTATAAATTAATCACATGGGTTGGATTAATTAATGTGAAGGAAGACATATTTAGACATTTGATAGTTTCTACATTTAACCAGTACTGCAAAATATTAAGCACAATCACTTCAAGTTTGCACAGTCATTTTCCCATTGAGATTCAAAGCAATGCCATCCATCCAATGTGGTTAAGATTTTTGTTTTCATTTCATTGGAAAGACAGGGAGAAACAGATACAACCAGAGATCTTCCATCCACATCCATGTGGTTCACTCCCACATGCATGCAACAACTGGGGCTGGGACAAACTAAAGCCGAGGCTGGTATCTTGGTCTCCTGCATAGGAGTCAGAAACAATTACAGCCTCGGTCTGTATTATGCTGAGAAGTGGCCAACTTCTGCGACTGAGGATGTTTTAAAGGAATATTCATTTTTCCTTCATCACGTACTGAATTAGTAAATCATATATTAAGTCTCTGCTACATATCAGGTACTGTTTGAGGAACTAGAGATATAGATATTTGTTTTGACAGGCAGAGTGGACAGTGAGAGAGAGAGAGAGAGAGACAGAGAGAAAGGTCTTCCTTTGCCGTTGGTTCACCCCACAATGGCTGCTGCGGCCAGCGCGCTGTGGCCAGCGCACCACGCTGATCTGAAGCCAGGAGCCAGGTGCTTCTCCTGGTTTCCCATGGGGTGCAGGGCCCAAGCACTTGGGCCATCCTCCACTGCACTCCCGGGCCACAGCAGAGAGCTGGACTGGAAGAGGGGCAACCGGGACAGAATCCGGCGCCCTGACTGGGACTAGAACCTGGTTTGCCGGCGCTGCAGGCAGAGGATTAGCCTAGTGAGCCGCGGCACCGGCCCATGTCAGGTAACTTTCAAACCAATGATAATAGGACTTGACTATATAGACTCTCTCTCTCTCTCTTTCTCTCTCTCTCTCTCTCTCTCTATATATATATATATATAAAACACATATATAGAGTATATATATATATATAACACACACACACACATATATAATCAGTTGGCTAACTTCTTTTCTGATAAACATTAATATAGGACACAAGAAAGGATAAAAAAAGGTTGATAGCTTTATCTATAGGGTCAGGAAAGACTTCAATAGCTTTAGGAAGAAATACTATGCCAACCTGAATCCTTATTTGTGACCTGTTTTGCTCTGAAAGTCTATAAGCTCTTATTATTTCTAGTATGCTGAATCACAATGATATGCTTGAGTATATTGTAATCTCCCATTCTGAATACTGGTGAAATTCTTAGATTGTGTAGCCTAGATATTACTTCTTTATCAATGTCCTTCACTTTCTTTTTTTTTTTTTTAAAAGAGACTTATTTATTTATTTGAGATGTATAGTTACAGACAAGAGAGGTAGAGACAGAGAGAAAAGTCTTCCATTTGCTGGTTCATACCCCAGATGGCTACAATGGTCGGAGCCGGGCCTCAAACCAGTGCCCATATGGGATGCTGGCATAGCAGGTGGTAGCTTTAACCTGCCACACCACAGCGCTGGTCCCTGTCTTTCACTCCATTTGCTGTTTCTTTTCTAGCTTTTCATTTAATAAGATCTTGGGTCTGCTGAGACAATTCTCCAAATTTCTCATCCTCCTTTTTACATTTTCTTTTCTCTCATTTAACTTTACTATAAGATATATAATACATACAGAGATCTAAAAATACATGACACTTAATAATTAAATGAATATTTTTGTACAAATATTCTAGGATAAGAAAGAGACCATTACAAATAACTTAGATCCTTTTAATATTTTACTTAAGAATTATATTCCTTCTGTGTTAAAGAAATTTGTTTTATTCTTAGTTTGTCTTTTTTAATCCTTGAGTGGATTTTCTATTGGAAGGACATTTTTTTCTCCCTTGCCATGACAATATGGTTAGTTACTTCTCTAACATTAAAACAAGATTGCATGTATGAGACAGATCTAACACAGTCTTTTTTATAAGTTGTCTTCGTTTCAGTAAATGTTTTCTATAGGATCTTTGCTTCAACATTCATGGGTGAGATGCTAGTAAATTTCCTTTTGCATGGTATGTGTAAGTTTGGGAACAAGTCAAGGAGTATTCTCTGTTAGTCTGTCCTTTGAGAATAATACAATATTGAGTAGTCATCTTTCCATTGTGTCAACTTAGTTAAGCTGGAATAACATTTCCAGAATTCCCTTCCCTTTATGGTTCTGTGAAAGAGAGGGCCATGAGAGAAACAAGCATATATGTAGATGTAAAGGGGAACATAAAATAACAGCATGATTCTCTGAGGTTGTTGCAGGGAACCAGATATCATTGCAATTTGCATATTTCTGCCCACTTGCTCATCTTATTGGAACCTCAGCTCTTCAAGGTTCTGTAGTTGCATTTAGTGCTCCTTCAAATGTTCGGAATTCTGAGCCAGAGGCATGTAGTTAAGGACACTAGGGTCCGTAGAGATTGATCCTAGGGAAAGACAGACACAGATTCTAAAACTTCCTGTGCCTCTAGGTTTGTCTGGGAAGCTCCCAACTGATCTTTGTTCTCCTGAACTACATATATAGGAATTACTTCCCAATGGCCATCATGCTGATTTAGTGGCTTCAGACCCAACACAAGATGCAGAAGTAACAGCTTTCCTAGGGTTTTTGATCTTTTCCAACAGTTACATGTGGCCTGATTCCGGAGTCTGCTCCATGAAGCCAGTGTTTTACAAACACCTCCATACTCAGAAGTGTGTTCATATGCTGTGGTTGCCATTGAAAAGTTCTTTTTTTAATAAAGATTTATTTTATTTATTTAAAAGACAGAGTAACAGAGAGAGGTAGAGCCAGAGAGAGAGAGAGAGAGAGGTCTTCCATCCACTGATCCATTTCCCAAATGACTTCAGTGGCTGGAGCTGAGCTGATCCGAAGCCAGGAGCCAGGAGCTTCTTCTGGATTTTCCACGTGGGTGCAGGGGCCCAAGAAATTGGGCCATCTTCTACTGCTTTTCCAGGCCATAGCAAAGAACTGGAGTGGAAGTGGAACAGCGGGGACACAACCTGCACCCGTATGGGATTTTGGCACTGCAGGCCGGGGCTTTAACCCCCTGAGCCACAGTGCCAGCCCCCATTGAAAAGTTCTTAAGTTTTTATCTTTGAATTTGTGCTGTGTGATAAAAATCTGATATGAAAGTTGAGTGTAAGACAGAGGCTTGGTCCTGCCTTCCTGGGAGGACCTTTTTGGATGTCCATTCCCTAGGCCTGCCCAACATTTGCTGCTCTGTTTTGGAACCTGGACAGGTACATGCAATCTATGCATCAACTCCTAAGGCTGAATTGGTGCCTGCAAGGCTCTGCACTAACCCTCACAAATTTCCATACTCTAGATAGTATGAGATTAAACAGTAAATAAAAACACCCTGGCAGGTAGAGAGATTGGGGAAGAAGTAAAAGGCTTTGTTCCTGTTTCTTTGAACAAGAGGTTTACATTTTTCTCTGTTGTGGACCCTCTAAATAACTTAGCTAGCCTGGTCTAATTCCTGAAACAAATCCCTTTTTCTCCTTACTCTTCATGGTTCTGATTCTCTGATTAAACCCTAATTGGTACTTAGTAGAATGAATGTTTCTTCATTGTCGATAGAATTTACTTGTCATACAATTTGACAATGTAGTCACTGTAGGAAGATAGTTATCTGATTACATTTTTAATGTTTATTCAGAATTTTAATATCTTCTAATAAAGAATTGATAAATGTTGTTATCTAAGGATTTATTAACTTCATCTAACTGTTCAAATGTGTAGGTATAAACTTGATTTTGAAATTTTTGTAGCTGATTAACTTCTGTAGTATCTGTGCTTTTGTCCTCTGCCTTCTCTGATTTTGCTTAAACTAATCATCAGTCTGCTTCCTAGACTTTTCCATGAACCACCAATCATTACTGACCTTTCTATGGTGTTTTTTTATTTAGTTAATTTCTGTTCTTCCATCTTTGCTTTTGCATTCTTTGAATTTATTCTGCTACTGGTTTTCAATTTTTTATTTAAAAATTGATTAACCGATTTTTTAAGTTTTCAGTTATACATCATTCTTTTCTGTTTTAATTTTTAATGCTTGCTTTTATATTGCTGTGATACTAATACAAAGAGGAGATTCAATGTAGCTTATAGATGCAATTCTAAGAATATAAGGATATTCCCTTCCTCCCTTCCTCCTTCACTTTGGTCTTTTTAGAAAACTAACAGTTAAGAATGTATGATTATATTTAAGTGAAAAATTTTTATTGAAAGCATTTTATAAAATTTGCGTAAAATAAAAACTATCTTCAGTATACACAAAGTTTAGCATGTTTTGACAAATATATGCAGCCATATAACCACCATTCCAATCAAGATACACAATATTTCCATTACCCTAAACGGTTTCCTCACGCCCTTTTTCTGTAACACTTTCTCTTGAGCTAGGTAACCTTTGATCTACTTCTCCATTATTATAGATTACTTTGACTACCATAAAAGTTTATAAGTGTAAAGATACAGAATATATTTTGGAGGAACAGTTGCCAAAACCACTTATCACTTTAATGCATGTATAAACTTGAAAGTATAAGAGAGTTGACATCCCACAGAGCAAAACTGCCTTAATGAACAGGGATAGCAGCTGAAAGCAACTATCTCCCCCTCTTCATTTCCTGGTGTGGATGATCCTTATCACATTCTACATGACTCCTCAGAGTTGTCCCCAAGGAAATCAGATTCACCTGTCCATCTCAGTGACCATCCAGGAATTGGGTTTCCATCTTCTACTTCACACTTTCCAATCCTCTAATAATTCCTTGGAAATCATTTTCCATAATAAACTGTGTCCTGCAAACACACATCTTTGGCTTTCCATTTTGTGGGAAACCATACTAAAAGAAAACAAGTATAGTCATCAAAATGATTAGGTAGTTCTACATAAGCATATGAAAAGCTAGCAAAAATTTTCTAAAACAACTAATGAACATTTCCATAATAACAAAACCAATACTTCTCATACAGAGTTTGGGGAAGTACTAACATTTCTGCAAAGAAAATCCATTTATGAAGGTGTTCAAAAAGTTTGTGGAGAAGCCTGTGCGGTGGTGTAGTGAGTAAAGCCGCTGCCTGCAGTGCCAGTATCCCATATGGGTGCCAGTTCGAGTCCCAGTTGCTCCTCTTCCAATCTAGCTCTCTGCTATGGCCTGGAAAAGCAGTAGAAGATGGCCCAAGTGCTTGGGCCACTGCACCTGCGTGGGATACCTGAAAGAAGCTCCTGGCTCCTGGCTTTGGATCTGCACAGTTCTGGCGGTTGCGGTGATTTGGAGAGTAAACCAGTGGATGAAAGACCTCTCTCTCTCTCTCTCTGCCTCTCCTTCTCTCTCTGTGTAACTCTTCATTTCAAATAAAATAAATATATCTAAAAAAAAAGTTTGCGGTGAATCCCAGTGTCCCTTAATTCCATTTCCATGGATTTTTGAAGCCCTTCAATTTTTTAACAAAAAATTAACAGTAATATAAAAATAGTGCATATTTATGAGCTACCCAGTGAGTGAGTGGTATATATATATATATATAGAGAGAGAGAGAGAGAGAGAGAGAGTGCAAAATATCCACTCAGATTAAACATATCTGTCTCCCCAAACACTTAACAGCTCTTTTTTTGTTTATTACATTTATTCATTTATTTGAAAGGCAGAATTACAGAAACAGAGAGAGAGAGAGAGAGAGAGAGAAAGATTTTCTATTTGCCGGTTCGCTCCCAAAATGATCACAACAGTCAAGGCTGGGCCAGGCTGAAACTAAGAACAGGAGCATCTTCCAAGTATCCCATATGTGTGGCGGGGACCCAAGCCTTGGGCCATCTTCTGCCTTCCCAGGTGCATAAGTAGGGTGCTGGGTTGGAAGTAGAGGACAATCATATGGGATACTGGTATCTCAGTCAGTTGATTAGCCCACTGTACCACAATGTGTGTCCCTGTTAAAAATTTCTTTATGGAAAATCTGAAATCCAATTTCATACTTCTTTTCTACATGATACATATTATATACCAATGCATATTTTAGATTGTTAATTATGTGACTAACATCATCTCTATCAATGTGTCACAATGGTAGTATTATTGTCATCCCTTTTGAAATCTGTAGAAATACTTTAGTGGTTACAGATGTTGGGAGAGGGGTTGGTGTTCTTGTCATTTACCCAGTGGAGTCCAATAGTACTAAATATCCTCACTTTTCCTAAGAGAATGTCCAATAGTAACATATGTATCATATGTTGCATTACTAAAACTAGACCCTAACTTTCTTTTCCACACACAAAGCATTGTGTCAGTGTTTTATAATACACAGAATTTTCTAAGCATATACTTACAACAAGACTAAGTGAAGATAATGCGAACACCAGGGTGGCAGTCTGGACCGTCAGAAATAGCCTGCATCCGGATTTCACTCAGGGATGAGCAAACACACCGAGCAGTTGATCTCAAGCGTATGCCAGGTTACATGGGCTAATACATTTCCTTATTGGTAAAACCCTTTTGAGCTCTGTTATTTTCATTTTAAAAATTCTTGTCAGAAGCAATCCAAAAGTTTTATATCAGGGTGCTTATTATCATTATCTTTGCTGTGCTGTATTGATATTTTTAGCATAAAATTCCTCACAATCTATTAGTAAACTTTAAAGATTATTAGTATTTTACTTATTTTTAATCAAAGCCCTTTAGTAAACATTTTTTAAAAAATATTTATTTATTTGAATGGCAGAGTTAGAGCAAGAGAAATGGAGAGGTAGAGAGAGAAATCTTACACTTCCTGGTTCACTCTCCAAATGACCACAATGGCTGGGGCTGGGTCAGGCGGAAGCTAGGAGCCAAGAACTTCTTCCAGGTCTGCCAAGTGGGTGCAAAGGCCCAAGCACTTGGGCCATCTTCCTCTGCTTTCCCAGGCATGTTAGCAGGGAGCTGGATCAGAGGTGGAGTATCTGGGACTCAAAATGGCATCCATGTGGGATGTCAGCACTGCAGGTGGTGGCTTAACCCATTGCACCACAGTGCTGGCCTCTTTTGTCAACTGAAATAAAATGTATATTTAGAGTTCTGAATTGGGCAAATGCTTTATATGCATTAATTTGATAACTTTCTTTTTAAGGTACTTTTTGTGTTTTTCTAAGTATAAAGCCTGTGCATCTTTATAACATAACTAATAAACAATTTAACTGATAATTTTCTGTGCTATTTTTAAAATTTGTTTTAAATTATTTTAAATTTAAATAATTTTAAATTATTTTATTTTCATACTTTATAATATTTGGTAATGGATTCAGTTTACTTTTTCTGCACTATGGGAAACTCTAAGCAGCATCTGATTTGAAATTATTAAAAGAATCATATTCTTTTATTACTAAAACAATTCTCCATGTCTCATTTTTCATTATCATATAGCTAACCTTTTAAAGATATATATTTTATATTAATATGTTTGAAAAGCAAAGTGTCAGAGTGAGAGGCAGAGACAGCTAGTTCATTCCCCAAATGGCCATAGCAGCAAGGTCTGAGCCAGGCTGAAACCAGGAGCCAGAAACTCCATTGTGGTCTCCCACACCCGAGGCAGGGGCCCAAGCACTTGGGCCATCTTCTGCTGCCTTTCCCGGCACATTAGCAGGATGCTGGATTGGCAGCAAAGCAGCCAGGACTGAAATCAGCACTCTAATATCAGAGGCTGGCACTGCAAGCAATGACTCAACCATCTGAGCCACAATGCCAGCCTCTCCTGTATGTAATTCTCAATTTTATTTAAATTTATTATAATTATCATGACCAAAGTTTTGTGTATTATCTTACTTCATGTCAAATACACTGTGCTTGAAATATTTATTAGTTGTGCTTTTTCTGTGCCTTAAAATTTTTCTTTATTTATATACAAAATATATGTTTTATTATGTATCCTGGTTTTTACAGCATTCTTCTTAATTAGTATATTTTTACATACATGTACCATGACTTGTTATTTGCTATTTTAGATATTTAATATGCTTCTTTTTTTTGGCTCTGACATATACATTGTGATAAATATTATCATAAATATTTCATTGTTAGTTTCTCTGATTACTTCCTAAGGAAACAATCCTACAAAAAGCTCCTAGGTAGAATGTAATAAACCCTTTTATCAGCAGGAAGCATTGCAAGACCCAAAGAGATGCCTGCACCCATGAATAGTGCTAAAACCTCTGTATACTATACTTTGTCTTATATGTTCATACCTAGGATACATTTTTATTTATAAATTAGTGAACATTAGAGAATAACTACCATTATTCTAAAGTTTAGCTACCTCAACATGCAATTTGTTTTCTTTCCTCATTATTTTAGCAACTTTAACCTTTAACGAAAGAAAGGAAGGAAGGAAGGAAGGAAGGAAGGAAGGAAGGAAGGAAGGAAGGAAGGAAGAAAGAAAGAAAGAAAGAAAGAAAGAAAGAAAGAAAGAAAGAAAGGAGGGAGGGAGGGAGGGAGGGAGGGAAAGAAACTTTAGGGCTCTCTTTGGCATACCTGAATTCCCAGCATCACTGCATTTGGGAAGGCATCACTAAGTAAAACGAGAGTTTTTGAATACAAGTGCTGCTTTAGGAACATTCAATCTGATAACCAAGTTGGCTACGAACTAGTGGCTAAGTAGCTGACACAAACAGAGGAATGATTTACATCCTAGGCAGGATGGAATTGGATGGCATGAGATATATTATGCTACAAAGAAGTGTGTACAATAAAATTTATGAATTATTAATTTCTGGAATTTTCCACTCGATATTATTTGACTGAAATTTATTGTGGATAACTGAAAAACCAAGAAAATAAAATTATGGCTAAGGGAAGACTCTGTACTTTCTCTCTCTCTCTCTCTATCTCCCCCTCTCCCACCCTGCCCCCCCAGTCTCTTCCTCCTTTTTTCCCCTCTCTCTTTACCTGCCTCCCTCTCTTTTCCATCCTCATTGTTATGCATATTCAAAATAATTGCTTATTAAAATCTTTGACTGATAGCCATCAGCATGATTCGGAAGTTCGATTTTAAGCATGGATATAGATTTAGGTAATTATTTTTCCAACGATCACACTTACTTAAAAGTGTAAGTGGGACATTGTAATGCTATACCCTTTTTATTGCATCTAGAAAACATTGAAAGAAATGTAAAATAGTTTCATCTTAGAATTCTTGTAATGAAAGAGATCAAGAAACTCCACAAAAACAAAACCAACAACCCAATTAAGAGATGGGCCAAGGACCTCAATAGACATTTTTCAAAAGAGGAAATCCAAATGGCCAACAGGCACATGAAAAAATGTTCAAAGTCATTAGCAATCAGGGAAATGCAAATCAAAACCACAATGAGGTTCCACCTCACCCCGGTTAGAATGGCTCCCATACAGAAATCTACCAACAACAGATGCTGGCGAGGATGTGGGGAAAAAGGGACACTAACCCACTGTTGGTGGGAATGCAAACTGGTCAAGCCACTATGGAAGTCAGTCTGGAGATCCCTCAGAAACCTGAAGATAACCCTACCGTTCGACCCAGCCATCCCACTCCTTGGAATTTACCCAAAGGAATTTAAATTGGCAAACAAAAAAGCGGTCTGCACCCCAATGTTTATTGCAGCTCAATTCACAATAGCTAAGACCTGGAACCAACCTAAATGCCCAGCAACGGTAGACTGGATAAAGAAATTATGGGATATGTACTCTTTAGAATACTATACCGCAGTAAGAAACAACGAAATCCAGTCATTTGCAACAAAATGGAGGAATCTGGAACACATCATGCTGAGTGAAATAAGCCAGTCCCAAAGGGACAAATACCATATGTTCTTCCTGATCGGTGACAACTGACTGAACACCAAAAAGGAAACCTGTTGAAGTGGAATGGACACTATGGGAAACGGTGACTTGATCAGCATAGCCCTGACTGTTAATGAACAACTTAATACATTATCCCTCTTAGTAGTTTTTTTGTCTGTTCTACTTAATATGACTGGTTTAATTCTGTAATTAATACACAATTATTCTTAAGTGTTGAAATTTAACTGAAATGTGATCCCTGTTAAACATAAGAGTAGGAATAAGAGAGGGAAGAGATATATAATTTGGGACATGCTCAAGCTGACTTGCCCCAAATGGTAGAGTTAGAAACATACCAGGGGACTCCAATTTAATCCCATCAAGGTGGCATGTACCAATGCCATCTCACTATTCCAAGTGATCAATTTCAGTTCACAATTGATCATAATGAAAGGACTAAGAGTCAAAGGGAGCACATAAACAAGTCTAGTACCTGCTAACACTAACCGATAGAATAAATAAAGGGGAGAGTGATCCAACATGGGAAGTGAGATACTCAGCAGACTCATAGAATGGCAGATGTCCTAAATAGCACTCTGGCCTCAGAATCAGCCCTAAAGGCATGCGGAGCTGGCTGAAAAGCCCATGAGAGTATTTCAGGCATGGAAAGCCAAGACACTCTGGCAAAAGATCTCTGTGAGTGAGATCTCAGTGGAAAGAACAGGTCTTCAAAGAAGGAGGTACCTTTCTCTGAAGGGAGGAGAGAACCTCCACTTTGACTATGACCTTGTCTAAACAAGATAAGAATTGGAGAACTCAGAGGGCTTCCATAGCCTTGGAAACTCATGACTGGAGCATAGGGAGATTACTGATGCCATAGACAGGAGTGTCAATTGGTAAAGTCAACAACATGAGTCACTGTGCACTTACTCCTCATGTAGGATCTCTGTCCTTAATGTGCTGTGCATTGAGATTTAATGCTATAACGAGTACTCAAACAGTATATTTCACTTTGTGTTTCTATGGGGGTGCAAACTGTTGAAATCTTTACTTAATGCATACTAAACTGATCCTCTGTAAAAAAAAAAAAAAAAAAGAAACTATCAACTCCCAACTTGACTCTCACTGGGATTAAACATGACAATAGGTCTGATCTGATTTCATCATCATTTAAAAAAAATCATCTATCATTTTTCACTTTATGTTTTTGTGTGGGAGCAAACTGTAGAAATCCTTACTTAATGTATACTAAGCTGATCTTCTGTATATTAAGATAATCAAAAATGAATCTTGATGTGAATGGAAGGGGAGAGGGAGTGGGAAAGGGGAGGGTTGTGGGTGGGAGGGACGGTATGGGGGGGAAGCCATTGTAATCCATAATTCGTACTTTGGAAATTTATATTCATTAAATAAAAGTTTAAAAAAAAGAATTCTTGTAATGAAGAGAAAAATAATAGTAAATATTGAAATAGTCTATTTCCATGGAGAATTTGGAGCTATCTACAAAAGAAATAATTTAAGTAATTTAACTATAAGCTGTAAAGTTTGAACTATAGCTTTTCTATATAATCATGTTTTCATTTCATTATATAAATAAAAGAAGGGGAGTATATAGCTGTAAATTCGTAATCAAAAATGAGTATCAGTGGAGAGGAACAGTTAGGCTATTTTCTCTACATTTCTTATTCTTTACGTTTGTTAATTTTTATTTATTTGAGAGGGACAGAGGAATGAGAGGGAGGGAGACAAAGAGCACTTCCATTTGCTGGTTCTCTTCCAAATTGCCTGTAAAACAAGGTTCCAAGAATCTCTGGGTGTCCCACATGGGTGTCAGGTGTGCAAATACCTGAGCAACCATCTGCCAAAACCCAGCGTATATATCATAGATAAAAGTGCATTTGGGGGGATTTGATTCCCGGAACTCTGATATGGGTTGTGGGGATCCCAAGCAGTAGCTCAACCTGCTGCACAACAATATCACCCCTCTTCTGTATTTAATAACCTCTTGTCCCGTGACTTTCAGCTTCTTGTCAAATCTCTGAACTCTTCAAGAACACTCTTAAGGTAGAAAAACACATTTCAACGTTTTCTAGAATTACAAAACAACTCTCTTGGCTTCCTCACACTTGCAGCTCTGTATACTGGAATGCTTACTGAAAATGAGGGAATGGGGTTTTCAATTATGAAACTCAATTGTTTCTATTTGTTTACACAAGAAAGATAGGAAGACAGGGACAACTGGCTGATAGTTAGAAATATGAGTTCAAGTTCTCTTCCTATAAATTTAGTGATTTTGGAAAGGCATGTTAATATTCTTAAACCTCAGGAATATTAAATTGATTGTGTATGTGTGTGTGTGTAGCTATACATATATATATATATATATAATGACATTACTAGTTTCTCATACCTTTTCAGTGAAAAGTGTGCTCAGGGATAAAAAAGGTTTGTGGGAAAATTCTGTCTTTTGATTTCATTTTTCTATGGACTTTTTGATGCTCCCTCATATATATAACAATTTACTTTTTTTTTTATTTTTATTTATTTTTATTTTTTTTTTTGACAGGCAGAGTGGACAGTGAGAGAGAGAAAGGTCTTCCTCTGCCGTTGGTCCACCCTCCAATGGCTGCCACAGCCCGCGCGCTGCAGACGGCATATCGCGCTGATCCGAAGCCAGGAGCCAGGTGTTTCTCCTGGTCTCCCATGGGGTGCAGGACCCAAGCACTTGGGCCATCCTCCACTGCACTCCCTGGCCACAGCAGAGAGCTGGCCTGGAAGAGGGGCAACCGGGACCCCAACTGGCACTAGAACCTGGTGTGCCTGCGCCGCAAGGCAGAGGATTGGCCTATTGAGCCACGGCGCCGGCCACAATTTACTTTCAAACTTTGTTTATTATTTAACATGTTTTCACTGATTAATTGGAGTTTGTGCATGTGTGTGCACGCACATGTGTACCTGTATACGGTATATCTGTGTATGCAGGCACAATATAATAAATTTGAAAGCATAAGCATTTACAGTAGCCATTGATTTTTTTTTTCTGAAGGAGACAAGCTTATTGGTGGAACTTAGATTCATATTTCAGACCCACTATCCATTTAAGTACATGACCTTGAATAAGTTACACAGTTGCTCTTTTGTTTTATGCACCATGCATCTGCCACCCCTATTTGGGCCAATTGAAGAAACTACTTGAGCAAAACTTGAAATTCATTCATGGAGCAGATTCTTTATCTCTTCCAGACCTTTTATTATACCCTAGCTAACCATCTCATTATGCACACTGCTAAGGTCAGGGAGAGAATGTCAAATATCAAAGCCTCTCTTTGTCTTTCAAGGTCACTATAAGTAAGGAACATATACTTTACACCTGTATTAAACTGCTTATTTAAATTTCCTGCTTCTGTCTATTTGCTGTAACAAAAATAAGAAGTTTAAAAATGTGTAACAGCCTGTTTAGAATATACATCCACTTACTTCTACAATTCATGGATGAACCAACCCCCAGGAGACATCTGTACTGAATCAAGAACTCCATCGAGCATCGAATATTTTTGTTTTCTTTCAGTAGTTTTCTTTTGTCTACTTTTCCTCCCTTAACATTTACTTTGGGAAAATTACACTGAATTCACAATCAGGCTTATTCTAGTCTTCTCAACACAATAGTGGGAATAAAATGAAATGTATAACCAGCATACTGGCAATCCACATTTACAGTAATGCTTATGAATGTGGCATCTAGATGCCTGACAGATGTTTGTCTATGTAATTATCTGGAATTATATTTTCCATTGCTTTTCTGTTAACATGAAGCATAGAGCTGAAAATTTATCCCTGAGCACACTTTTCACTGAAAAGGTATAAGAAACTAGTAATGTCATTATTATTTCTACTGTAACTGCATTTGTCTGATTCCGATATTAGATGCCTGCCAGAATGTCTATCATCTGACACTCCATTTTCTTCTAAAGATGAATTCTTTATAAGCCTCTTCTACCAGCCTCACCCCTATTGAGTTCTCCCTCATTCCTTCAGTAAATTACATTTTACATCTAACCCATATTACTTACTACTGAACTATGCTTATTATTTATGTAAATATGTTTTCACTGATCAGCTAATATGTTTTACTTTGAAAAAATATTTGGCTATATAGAGTTGAGATGGAATATATTAGATTTTCCCATTAAAACTAGTAAATTGTGTATATGTATTGGGATGCAAATTTTTGAGAAAACATTAAAATTGTAAATTAAAAATTTACAAATTTACATAAATTTATGAGACACTCAGAAAGTATAATTTCTATACTATCTATGAATACACCTTTCTTATTGAATATCACAAATAATCTTTAAATTAAGTATCAGGTTTTTTTTTTAACCTAGATACCTTTTATTTAAGGTATGCAAACTTCATGCATTTCATGTATACAAATTTTGGAACATAATGATTCTTCCCACTCTGCCCTCCCTCCCACTCACACCCTACCCTTCTTCCTACTCTCTCTCCTAGTCCCATTCTTATTTTTTACTAAGATTTATTTTTAATTAACTTTATACACATAAGATTAACCTTACAATAAGTAAAGAGTTCAACAAATAGCATGAAAACAAAACAACAACGAAAAAAACTTTTCCTCAACAGTTGAGACATCGATTATTAAATTCCATAAATAGCCTGCTGCAAACAAAACAAAGCATACATTTAAAATAAACTTGTATAAATTTTCTTATTAAATTCAGATAGTATTTATTATATAAATAATGTAGGAATCTTAGCATGCTATTTTAAAAACTTATAACTTAAAAGTGACAAAATTTGATACTAGATTGTCTAGGATAATTTTTTTTAAAGATTTTATTTATTTTTTTGAAAGTCAGAGAGCTACACAGAGAGGAGAGAGGCAGAGTTAGAGAGGTCTTCCATCCACTGGTTCACTCCCCAATTGACTGCAACGGCCGGAGCTATGCCGATATGAAGCCAGGAGCCAGGAGCCAGGAGCCCCCTCAGGTCTCCCACGCGGGTGTAGGGGCCCAAGGACTTAGGCCATTCTCCACTGCTATCATCTACCACAGCATCATATCTACCATAGCATATCTACCATACCATACTGCTGTCATATCTACCATAACAGAGAGCTGGATCGGACAAGGAGCAGCTGGGACTAGAACCGGCACCCACAAGGAATGCTGGTGCCTCATTCCAGGGCGTCAACCAGCTATGCCACAGCGCCGGCCCAGAGGTTAATTTTAATACATAAAAAGATTATCTCATCTAAATGTTAGCTTAATTGTTACATTGTAAAGTCTATTTCCTCAGTACTTATTTCATTATATTTTTATCATGAATAATGAGAAATTTAATATGGGTTTTAATAATACTGATTTATTAGAAGATAATAAAATTTTAGAGTGTCTTAATACATTAAGACAATTATGTTTAAAGTCAAGGCAAACATTGCCTTTGTTTATAAAAAATATTTATTTATTTGAAAGACCTGCAATAGAGAGGGAGAGACAGAGAGAAATCTTCCATCTGCTGGTTCACTGTCCAAATGGCTCACAACAGCCAGGTCTGGGCCAGGTCCAAGCCAGGAGGCAGGACCTCCATCTGGGTCTCTCAAGTGTTGGGTGGGAGTCCAAGGACTTGGCCATCATCTGCTGCCTTTCAAGGTACATTACCAGGGTGCTGCGTCAGGAGCAGAGCAGCCAGGATTTGAACCAGGGCTCCGGTATTGGATGCTAGCGTCACTGGTGATGGCTTAAACTGCAAACCATGTCTGCCCTTGTAATTTTTTTAACATTAAAATTTAAGTGAACGTTTTAAGGAGAGAACTTTTACCTGATACATTTTATGCTCAGTGATATCAAAGTGTAACCTAAATATTTAGATCTACAATACCTATGCTTGTCTTTGAATGGTGTTTATGGAGTTAGAAAATTGCTTTATAGATAGATCAGTCTATATCATGTTGCTATAACTTAATACCTGAGATTGGGTAATTTAAAGAACAGAAGTTTAGTCAGCACATGGTTCTAGAGGTTGAGACGTCCAAGAGCTTAGAGTTGGCATCTGTTTTGCATTTGGAGAGTGACTTCCTGCTGGTTCTTTTATAAGGTGGTGGAGGGCATTGCATGAGGAGCCAGAGCAAGCTTGCTGGTAGGGATATCTTTTCACGAAGTCCCTAGTTGCATCATGTGGCCCTCACCCTTATGATTTTATCAAATCCTACTCACTTCTAAATGCCTCATCTCCAAGCATCACTACTTTATGACTTTGAAGATTAAGTTTCCAATTTATGAAATATATTCATGGGCCAGCGCTGTGGAGTAGCAGGTAAAGCTGCCGCCTACAGTGTGGGCATCCCATATGGGCGGTGGTTCGAGTCCTGGCTGCTCCATTTCCAATCCAGCTCTCTGCTGTGGCCTGGGAAAGCAGAAGATGGCCCAAGTCCAAGAGCTCCTGGCTCTTGGCTGCGGCCATTGCAGCCAACTGGGGAGTGAATCAGCGGATGGAAGACCTCTCTCTCTCTCTCTCTCTCTCTCTCTGCTTCTCTGTGTAACTCTGACTTTCAAATAAATAAATAAAATCTTTATAAAAAATTTTAAAAAAAGAAAGATATTCAAATCAAGATATTCAAATACCAAACTTGTAATGGGACATTAATTACACTAACTAGTCTTCCTTCCCTTTAATAAAACTTTTCTCTTTTATTGTTTTGTAATCCCTTTGAATTATTTCAGTTCAATTATTAATTTTAGATTATTTTGGTAATATGCTTTGTAGCCCATTTTTATTGTGTGATTACCATAAAATCATCTTAGTATTTTGTAAAATAGGCTTTCAAAAATGATCTTAATTCTTTAGTTTCTCAGTTACTTTTTTTGTTTTTGACAGGCAGAGTGGACAGTGGGAGAGAGAGAGAGAGAGAGAAAGGTCTTCCTTTACCGTTGGTTCATCCCCCAATGGCTGCTGCGGCAGGCGCACTGCAGCAGGCTCACCACGCTGATCTGAAGCCAGGAGCCAGGTGCTTCTCCTGGTTTCCCACGCGGGTGCAGGGCCCAAGCACTCAGGCCATCCTCCACTGCCTTCCCGGCCTCAGCACAGAGCTGGACAGGAAGAGGGGCAACCGGGACAGAATCCGGCACCCTGGCCGGAGGATCAGCCTAGTGAGCCATGGCGCCAGCCAGTTTCTCAGTTACTTTCTTTTTTTTTTTTCTTTTTTCTTTTTTCTTTTTTCTTTTTTCTTTTTTCTTTTTTTTTTTTTTTTTTTTTTTTGACAGGCAGAGTGGACAGTGAGAGAGAGAGACAGAGAGAAAGGTCTTCCTTTGCCGTTGGTTCACCCTCCACCGCGCTGATCCGATGGCAGGAGCCAGGAGCCAGGTACTTCTCCTGGTCTCCCATGGGGTGCAGGGCCCAAGCACCTGGGCCATCCTCCACTGCACTCCCTGGCCACAGCAGAGAGCTGGCCTGGAAGAGGGGCAACCGGGACAGAATCCGCCGCCCCAACTGGGACTAGAACCCGGTGTGCCGGCGCCGCAAGGTGGAGGATTAGCCTAGTGAGCCGCAGCGCCGGCAGTTACTTTCAACATTTATGACAAAGTACCCTCCTTTTCTCAAATGGATTTATGATATATGATATAATCTATTTTTCATGTGGTTCAGATCTTCCATGACCAGCTTTATGGAGTCACAAATTCTCCTGTGGTAATTAAACAAATGCAAGATTTTTTTAAACAAAATTTAATACAGTTGAATTGACAAGCTATGTAAAAAAACAGCAAAACTGTATGTAATTATTAATGTATTTAGATAAGTTTAGTTCTGTGACTAAAGACTAAGACTGTGAATTCCTTACTGATGATATTAAACATAATGATTTTAAATTCAAATAAAGCAAAAGAACCACTATATAACATTTCTGAACTATGTAGATAGGTAAAGATATATAATGAGAGATTTTAAAAAATATCTCCTTCTTGTTGGGCTGATATAATGGTCCCTATGACTGTTCAGCTTATAAACTAAAGGGGTTGGAGTCAGGAGACACGTTTTGAAAAATACTTTGAAATTTTCTATTCTCCAGCTCAGGAGTTGACCCTCTAGTGTAGCATTTCAGTGTGTATTTCATAGAAACTATAGTTAACTGCACTGTACATATAGACTTGTTGTCTTTTTCCTTCTGTACTATGTGGTAAATTTCTTTCCCTGGTAGCAAGTAGTAAACTTTATTTCCTAAGAACATATAAAATGAATTGATGTTTTTATTTCTCTATAGCTAAATAGTTAAACTGGGCCAAGCTAAAATACAGAAGAGCTTAAGCTTAGATAACATTTCAAGTCTGGGATTTACTTTCCCTGATCACAGTTAAACAATGCTAGTTTTATGGGAAATAAAAACAGTTTCAGTGCACATCTATTTCTTTTGGGTTCCATTTTCATTATTATTTTAAGCAACTATGGTAGAGAATAAATTTCAGAAACAAAATGTGTTCTGAGTTTATTACTCTGTCTTTATTACTGATTTACAGATACAGTATTTAAAATAGGTCAAATAAAGATACAATATGAAAATAAACATTCCTTAATGCATTTAATTTTTATAATATACTTTTATGAAACAAATACCAAACATTAAATGTTAATACATATGAATGCTATATGTAAATATTTGTGAATTAATGTCATCTTGAGATACAATTATCATTTTCTAAATTCATTTGTCACAACTTGTCATTCCACTTAAGTATGCTCAAAATTTTATAAATGGTAATATATTTAATATATTACTGAGTGCAAGTTACATATGGCCAAGTCAGTTACAATAAATTTCCCTTGAAAAATTTTTACTAAAAGTGCTTAATTCTTTATAAACTTGGTTCACAAAATTACACCTATGAGTATTGACCAAAATAATTAAAAATGAACAAATAACAATAAAAATTAGATAAATACAACTGAAAAATACCTGCTTAATTTATAATATAAAATATATTTATGATTTGTTCTGTATATGCTGTCAAAAAGCTCCTGAGGTAATATAATTTTAAAATACATGTGTACACAAGACAGTTTCAAAAGTCAGTTTTTAAAAGTGGGAAAGTAGCTTAGATATCTTAATAAAACTTCTAATATACTAAAGTTTTTTGAAAACAAATGCAATAATTTATCCAATTTCTCTCTGCATTTTAGAAATCTGTGAAGTGAATTCATAGATAATTCATGAACTTCTTATCATAAGAAATATGATTCTTATGTGAATTTTGCCCTACCCAATTTTTACTGCTTATTCTCTATCCCTGGGTTTATTGAAAGTTCAGTCATAAGAGGAATGTAAGTGAATAGGCTGAGAGATGCTACACTTAAAAGACAACTCAGCAGGGGAGAAATGTACCTGAATTTAAAACCATACACTGTCAGATAAAATATTCACATAACAGATCTGATAAAGGACTTATAAAAATAATAAAATATGTAGACATGAAAATAAGCAAATGAAGAGATGCTCAACATCATGTGATTAAGGGATGCATGTGAAAGTAGTGAGATATCTGTCCTCCCTCTACCACCCAAATTAAATAAATAAATAAATAATAACAAAAGAAAATCAATTTCCACATTTGTTTCTTTCTCTTTTTTTTTTAAGTAAGTTGTGTATAAGTCATGTAAGCTTCTGTCTGCAGTGCTGGTATCCCATATGGACGCCGGTTTGAGTCCCAGCTGCTCTGCTTCCGATCGGCTGTCTGCTGTGGCCTAGGAAAGCAGTAGAAGATGGCCCATGTGCTTGGACCCCTGCACCCTCATGGGAGACCTGGAAGAAGCTCCAGCCATTGTAAATATTTAGGGAGTGAATCAGTGGGTGGAAGACCTTTCCCCCTTTGTCTCTCCCTCTCTCTGTCTGTAACTCTTTTTCTCAAATAAATAAATAAATTTTTTTTTTTTTGACAGGCAGAGTGGACAGTGAGAGAGAGAGACAGAGAGAAAGGTCTTCCTTTGCCGTTGGTTCACCCTCCAATGGCTGTCGTGGCCGGCGCACCGTGCTGATCCGAAAGCAGGAGCCAGGTACTTATCCTGGTCTCCCGTGGGGTGCAGGGCCCAAGCACTTGGGCCATCCTCCACTGCACTCCCGGGCCACAGCAGAGAGCTGGCCTGGAAGAGGGGCAACCAGGACACAATCCAGCGCCCTGACCGGGACTAGAACCTGGTGTGCCAGCGCTGCAAGGCGGAGGATTATCCTAGTGAGCCGCAGCGCCGGCCATCAATAAAATCTTAAAAATGAAACAAAACAAACAAACAAACAAAAAAAACCACCACACATTCTTTATGAAAATACAAACTGGTCAGGGAAAATCACGCCCCAGATCACCCTTTGATAGATAATCTAGTTCAGTATTAATATTTTGCTTTTAGTTGTGACACCTTACTGTTAACAAAACTGCTATATGAAACACAATCACACAGGTTCCTTGTGTGCCATATATAGAAGCGAAAGCACATCATTGGTGAATAGACCTGAAGAAAAGAGCTTTGTCTTTTGAGACAAACTGTGATGTTTCTCAAAGCATCTTGCAAAGACTAACTCTATCAGCTACTCGTTCAAAGGAATCTTTGGAGCCAGCGTGGTGTCATAGCAGGTAAAGCCATTACCTATGTCACCAGCATCCCATATAAGCGCAGGTTCAATATCCTGCTGCTCCACTTCCAACTGGCACCCTGCTAATGTACTTGGGGATGCAGGGGAAGATGGCTCAAGTCCTTGGGCCCCTGGATGAAGTCCCTGGCTCCTGGCTTTGGACTGGTCCAGCTCCAGCAGTTGTAGCCATTGCAGGAGTAAACCAGCAGTTGGAAAATCTCTCCCTCTCTCTCTGTAAACTCCATCTTTCAAATAAATAACTCTTAAAAAAAAAATCCTCAATCTTATCCCTAGACCTTTTAATAAACAATCTGCAGGATTTAGAAACCATAATCAGCAGCAGTTTAAGCCACAGCATAGGATGGGGCATCCCCCATGTGAGTACAGATTTCAGTTCTGCCACCTCTGCTTCTTCTTTTTCTTTTCTTTTCTTTTCTTTTTTTTTTTTTTTTTTTTAACAGGCAGAGTGGACAGTGAGAGAGAGAGAGAGACAGAGAGAAAGGTCTTCCTTTGCCGTTGACCTCTGCTTCTGATCCTGCTTCCTGAAAATGCATCCTGGGAAGCAGCAGATGATGGCGCCAGTGCTTGGGCTGCTTCCAGCCATGTGAGAAACCTGAACAGAGTTCCTGACTCAGTCCTAACTGTTGTGAGCTTTTGGTTTGGGGAATAAATAGCAGATGGAACATCTCTCTGTCTCACTCTCTCTCTCTCCATCATCTCTCCCTATATATATATACATCACCTCTATCTCTCTTTCCCTCTCTGTTGCATTACCTTTCACATACATGAAAATAAATATTTTGAAAGAAGAATTTGCACAAAAAATATAAAAAATTAAAAGTTACCTTTCATTGGAGAACTATTATTCTGTTTCAGAGTAAATCTATATTCCAAAGAAATCTTTACATTAATGTTAATAAATAAGTAGAATTAACAATGAATAATGTTACTGTTAATGGTAGCAAGTAATTTATCATTATATCAAATTGAATTTAAATCATATATTTAATTTGACTTGAAATGATATTCGTAGATTATTAGTAATATTTTAAGATTTGTAACAAATATTTTTGTGTCATTGAGAAATATTTAAAAATATTCAACTAATACTTAAATAATTGAGTTGAATATGTATTTGATGTGTTCAGTAGTAATTAGTTAATAGATAATAGTTTTACTATTTAACAATATTGAATGTTATATAATCCAAAACAGGTTGGTATTTACTGATCTCTATATAAGATTTGTGCCAATGAATTTATTTTAGAGACAGTAGAGTTTATAAGGTATCATGGGTTGAGATGGCTTAGGGATCTTTTAGCCCCAAACTTCCATTTTAATGAGGAAAGCAGGAATATCTATAGGAAAACTTCATAGAAGTCAGATTTCTGGTTCAAAGTGTAAATACTTTTGAATTTTGATACATTGCCAAATTATACTGTTTTGTTGTTTTTAATTTGTAGTTCTACCAAAATGAATGATAGCCTTTATTTCTCCTTAGCATTTCTTTTTTCATGAAGGTTTTTTTAATTGTATCAACAAATTTTTATTTACAGATATAAATCTCTTAAAAAGCTACATGCCTTCATTTAACCACTGGTTAAAAAAACTTATTAAATAGAAACAGAGCCTAAACATTACCACTTAATTTAAAGAGAGATATAGATCATTAAAAGTGTATGAACACAGAACACAAAATGTAGCTTTTACTTAAGCAGTCATATGAATGAGGGTGTTTTTAAGTTTCTTCACTGTCAACTCCATTTTAACTATTGAAAAAAATTGTACTTAAATTAACAGTGGTCAAAATGTAAAAATTCAAATTTCACCATGAAAATATGGAACAACAACAACAAAAGAACAGGAAATATCTTTATTACCAAACAGATTAACAAATTTGCAGACACTCAAATACTTTCTGAGGCATATCAATACACTTACATCAAAGGTTGCATTCATTTGCGAGGTATCAATACATGTTCAGTGCTAAGACTATTTGTAGCACTTACAGTATATACAAAGCAACATTAAATTACTATGGTTCACATTTGTGAAACACAGATTTAAGCTTTATGCTACAACTTGGAAATTTAACATTAAAGCTAAAGCAGAAACATTTACCCATTTCATATTTTTTTCTTCTGAAACTCAGTAAGCAAGTTATAAGTTAAGCACACAGATAAATTCCATGTTTTTTTTTTCCTTATAATAGTAAATTTTAAAATCCAAATACTTTGTGTCATGGAAACTTTACATAGCTCACAAATACAAAGGCTCACAAATACAGTACAGTCATAAAGGTTATTTTTTTATAGATTCCGTTAATTTATAGTTATTTTAGTACAGATAAATGCAGGACACTACTCCAAATTTTTGGACAACAAAAATTCAGTGTGTCATTAGCTGTATTTAAGTATGAGCACACTGCTGGCACCGCAGCTTAATAGGCTAATCCTCCGCCTGAGGCGCCGGCACACCGGGTTCTAGTCCCGGTCAGGGCGCCAGATTATGTCCCGGTTGCCCCTCTTCCAGGCCAGCTCCCTGGAGTGCAGTGGAGGATGGCCCAAGTGCTTGGGCCCTGCACCCCATGGGAGACCAGGATAAGTACCTGGCTCCTGGCTTTAGATCAGTGCGGTGCGCAGGCTGCAGGGCGCCGGCCGCGGTGGCCATTGGAGGGTGAACCAACGGCAAAAGGAAGACCTTTTCTCTCTGTCTCTGTCTCTCTTACTGTCCACTCTGCCTGTCAAAAAAATAATAAAATAAAAAAATAAAAAAATAAGTATGAGCACACCACACCCACAATCATGGCAAATAAACGCCTTTACATATCCTCCATTGCTTCTTGGGGTTTCTTTCCACATCACAGGAGCTAGACGAATGGATACTGTCAGATCTCAACCTATCTCTGAAAGTTCCTTTATTAAAAATTTTCAAATTTAACTAATGGAACATCTACAATCTCAATAAGATTGTTTTATTTTTCTTATTCTTCCCTAACTAGTTCAAATATAATATGTAATGTTTTAAATCTTTATAGACATGTTATTGACTTTTTTTTTTTTTTGGACAGGTAGAGTGGATAGTGAGAGAGAGAGAGAGAGAGGGAGAAAGAGAGAAAGGTCTTCCTTTTGCCGTTGGTTCACCCTCCAATGGCCGCTGCGGCCAGTGTGCTGAGGCCAGCACACTGTGCTGATCCGATGGCAGGAGCCAGGTACTTATCCTGGTCTCCCATGGGGTGCAGGGCCCAAGCACTTGGGCCATCCTCCTCTGCACTTCCCTGGCCACAGCAGAGAGCTGGCCTGGAAGAGGGGCAACCGGGACAGAATCCGGTGCCCCAACCGTGACTAGAACCCGGTGTGCCGGCGCCCCAAGGCAGAGGATTAGCCTAGTGAGCCGCGGCGCCGGCCATATAGACATGTTATTAAAATGATTAAAGGTATCTAAAATACCATTAATGGTAAAATATTAATCAAAAATGACACTGAGTATTTTTGAGACTATTTTTCCCTAACTAGAAAAGCTATGGGATTCATAATGAACACAGATATAATGACACTTTAACCCTGCTGTTTTATGGCATCAATAATATCAATAAATGCATGAAGCACAGAAAAGATGAGCAGGATTTCACAAGAAAAATCTGGTGAACTTGAATTTTGGAAGCCTCAAACACAAAAGGGTTCACAGTGCTTATAAGCACTATTATTATTTTCATCCTTTAAGTAGTGCAAATCTTTATTTCATTTCTAATTTTATTCAAAATTAAAATCTAATTCATTTCATATGTATCTTATAAATTTCAGTTTTCAAATATTCAAGTAATGCAAACCCAAGTATTTTCTTTGTAGCAACAACATACTTATGGACTGAGCTTCAAAGACAGGGAAAAAATCACTTAAATAACCAATACACTCTTCTGCCCAGAGACATAAGGGCTAAGACTTAACACTGAAATCACACAAATTGTATGTAATAAGAGAGGGAAAAAAATTGATCCAATATAATAAATGTCTTTTTCCTGCCATTTTTCTATAAATGTTCCCATTGTTTAATTTGGATTTCCTTTGTACATTTACTGGGAGATTTTCTGCCTCCACCTTCTTTCATAGTGATGATCATGTTTCTATGTTTCTATGCATAACACATTCTTAAGCATCATTTGTAAGGCTGGGTGAGTGGTGACAAATTCTTTGAATTTCTGTTTGTTATGGAAGGTCTTTTTTTCACCTTCATTCATAAATGAGAGCTTTGCAGGGTACAGTATTCTGAGTTGACAGTCTTTTTTTCTCTTAAGACTGGGAATATATCTCACCATTCTCTCCTAGCCTGTAGGGTTTCTGATGAGAAGTGAGCTGTAGTCTAATTGGAGAGCCACTGAAAGTAATCTGGAGTTTCTCTTGTGTACATTTTAGAATTTTTACTTATGTTTTACTATGCAGAGTTTGACTACAATGTGTTGTGTTGAGGATTTTTTTCTGATAATGTCTAATAGGAATTCTATGTGCTTCTTGTGCTTGGAAATCCCTTTATTTCTGCACATTAAGGAAGTTTTCATAATTATTTTACTAAATAGGACTTCTAATCCATTCTCTCTTAACATGCCTTCAGGAACTCCTAAGACCTTTATTTTGGGTTATTTGATAGTATCCCATGAATCTCCAATACTGTTTTTTGGTTTTCTAATTTTTTTTTTTTTGGTTTGGCTGTAAAATGTCCAGAGATTTGTCTTGTAACTCACAATTTTAGATGTCATTGATAACATTTGTGTTTCATGGGAGGAGATGAAAATGTCAATATCAACAGGAGTATGGGAAATATTCATGAAAACCCTCATGGATGTTTTTGAGGACTTTAAGACTTCAGTGGTTGACATAATAGAAGATTTGGTGGGAAAAGTGAGAACTAGAACTAGAAGCGGGTCTTGAAGATGTGACTTAGTTTCTGAAATCTCATGATACAACCTTAAATGATGAACAGTTGCTTCTCTTGGATGGGCAAGGAATGCAGTTTCTGGAGTTGGAATCTATTCCTGGTGAAAATTCTTGAGTATTGTTGGGATGACGGTAAAAGATGTAGACTATCTTATAAACTTAGTTGATTAAAATGGTAGCAGAACTTGAGATGATCTCCTCAACTATGAAAAATGTTCTACTGTGGGCAAAATGCGATCAAACAATTTGACATGTTAGAGAAATTTTTCATGAAAGGAAGTGTCCAAATGATAAACTTCACTGTCTTATTATAAGAAATTGCCATGTCACCTTCAGCAACCCCGACTCTGAGCAATCTGTAACCACCATTGTCAATGCAAGACCCTTCAGGAAAAAAAAGATTTACTGAAAGCTCAGATAATTGATAACATTTTTTAGCAATAGAGTACTTTTAAATTGAAGTTCATACATTGTTTTCTTTTATACATAATGCTATTGCATATTTATTAAAATACCTTATTGGTAATATAACTTCTATATATACTGGAAAGTCAAGAAGTTTGTGTGACTCACTTTATTGTGATATCGCTTTATTACAGAATATGGAACCAAACCCTCAATATCTCTAAGGTATACCTATGCTATGTTGGGGAAATTTGTGTTTATGAAAGATTTGATATATAATGCCCCTTCATGATGTAAGAGAGGAAAAATAATTCTTTTAAATTTTCCTGAGTTCTTAGTTTGAAAAGATCCCTGTAAGAAAATGCAGGTTAACATATGCATTACATATATCCATTATTGATACCTGAAGAATAAATGTTTCTTAAAGAGATGGCTTTGAATTTCAGTTTTAAAAACTGTTCAACAAAGAACACTAAGTTTGTACAAATTTGAAAAGACAAAGGGAAAGGACTTTGAATATCTGGGGATGACAAACTGTGGAAAGGTAAATGAACAGCAGATAAAAGCTAGTTAACAAATCTTGTTTAATGTAAATTCCTCTGGTGCCATCTCTAGGCTGGTATGTGTCTAAAGGCAGAACATATTTTATCTTTATAAATTCAATTTTTACTTGTAAACAAAATAGAGGGGGTGCAGAGAGCTTTCCTGCCTGTACTTCTTTATTGCTTTCAGCTAAAAACAATCCTAAAATCAAAAAAGTATGTTTTGGGATAGCCTTTTCTCATCTCCCATAGTGTAAACATATTTGCCAGATATTAATATCTATATTATTCTGGCCTCCTCAAATAAACTTGGGATTTTTTTTTCCTGAAAAAAGTTTTTTTTTTTTTTAACATTGGTGTTACTTTCTCGATGTATATCCAATAGAAATCAACAATGAAGTCATATATGCCTGAAGTTACTTTTGGGGAATGTTTTTCTTTCTTTCTTTCTTTTTTTTTCTTTTAAAGAGTTAGAAACATACCAGGGGATTCCAATTCAATCCCATCAAGGTGGCATGTACCAATGCCATCTCACTAGTCCCAGTGATCAATTTCTGTTCACAATTGATCATAATGATAGGACTAAGAACCAAAGGGATCACATAAACAAGAATAGTGTCTGCAAATACTAGCTGATAGAATCAAAAAGGGAGAGAATGATCCAACATGGGAAGTGAGATACACAGCAGACCCATAGAATGGCAGATGTCCTAAACAGCACTCTGGCCTCAGAATCAGCCCTTAAGGCATGCGGATTCAGCTGAAAAGCCCATGAGAGTATTTCAGGCATGGAAAGCCAAGACACTCTGGAAAAAAAAAAATAACTAAATGAAAGATCTCCGTGAGTGAGATTCCAGTGGAAAGAACGGGTCATCAAAGAAGGAGGTACCTTTCTCTGAAGGGAGGAAAGAACTTCTGCTTTGACCATGGCCTTGTCTAAAAATTATCAGAGTCAGTGAACTCAGGGGGCTTCCATAGCCTTGGCAACTCATGACAAGAGCCTAGGGTGATTACTGATGCCATAAACAAGAGTGACAATTTGTTAAGTCAACACCAGGCGTCACTGTGCACTTACTCCTCATGTAGGATCTTTGTCCTTAGTGTGCTGTACATTGAGATCTAATGCTATAACTAGTACTCAAACAGTATTTTTCACTTTGTGTCTGTGTGGGAGCAAACTGTTGAAATCTTTACTTAATGTATGCTAAACTGATCTTCTGTATATAAAGAGAAACGAAAATGAATCTTGATGTGAATGGAAGGGGAGAGGGAGTGGGAAAGGGGAAGGTTGCAGGTGGGAGGGACGTTATGGGGGGAAAGCCATTATAATCCATATTCTGTACTTTGGAAATTTATATTCATTAAATAAAAGTTTAAAAAAAGATTTATTTATTTATTGAAAGAGTTACAGAGAGAGAGGAAGACACAAAGAAAGAGAGAGTCTTCCATACACTGGTTCACTCCCCTAATGGTCCCAAAAGCCAGGACTGAGTCAGGCTGAAGCCAGGAGCTTCATCTGGGTCTCCCACAGGGATAGCAGGGGCCCAAGTGCTTGGGTCATCTTTCATTGCTTTCCCCAAGTGTTCAGGATATGGGTCAGGAGTGGAGCAGCCAGGACTCAAAGCAATGTGGCAGTTGACCACTTTACCTACTATGTGGCAATGCTAACCCTGGGAAAGATTTTCCACCTCAATTTTAATTTCCTTAATCAGTACATGTTTTCTCTTTTTTTTCTTTCTTAAGTTAGTTTTCATTAATTTTTAGTTTATTTATTGTCACCTTATTTGAAAAAGAAACACATACACATACACATACACAGAATGAGAATGAAATGAGAGAGAAAAATGAGAAAACAAGAGGAAAAGAGCTTCAGAGAGCTCCTACCTGCTATTTCACTCCTAGACTTTATCTGATTTTATCAACTTTATTAACTTAAAGGTGACGTTTGACTTTTAAATTTTTTTTTATTGATTTTATATTATAATGATTGCTGCTCTACTATCTTTTAAAGATCTATTTATTTAAAAGTCAGCATGACAGGGGGAGAGATAAAGAGACAGTGAGAGTGAGAATGAGTGTGAGAGAGAGAAAGAAAGACAGAGACAGAGAGAAGGATGGATCTATTTCACTCCCCAAATGATATAAATGGCTAGATCTGGTTAGTGCTAAAGCCAGGAGTCCAGAACTCTATCTGGCTCTCTCACACGGGTGGCAGGGGCCCAAGCATTGGGGCCATCCCAGTGCTTTCTCAGGCACATTAGCAGGAAGCTGGATCAGAAGAGCATCCATGTCTTGAGCACCTGCTCAGATACTCACTGTGCCACAATCTAGCTCCTCTACTTTAGTCTTAACTTTGTATCTCTCACCTTGTTTTCTTTGTCATCATGTCTATAAATACTCTAATTTACTTTAGATTCTTCTTTTTCATTCCTTCTTAATTAAAAATAGGTATCAACCTATTTAAGAATTTTCTGTACTTTTTTTTTATTTATTTCTACTGTTGTGATTAAAGACCATACTCCCTATGACTTCAGTACTGAAATTTACTGATACTTTTCATGGTCTACCATATAGTCTCTCATGTAGATATTATATCTGCATTTGTCAAAGTGTGTGTATTCTTCTGCTATTGGATGGGGAGTTAATTGAAATTTATTTCATCATTCTAACACTTAGGTCAAATGATTTGAGAGTTTTGATCAGATTTTCAATACCATTTTTTCCTTTTTATTATGTTGTAATCTGCTGAGAGAAGAGTATGAGAAATATCTAAGATTATGGATTTTTCCATTTATGTCTTCAATTCTGCCTTTAGAACTGTAGTTCCATTTTCGCTTCACACATTTTAAAGCTCCATGATTAAGTTTTAAACATTCAGGATTGTTATATATTCTCAGTGAACTGAATGGTTATCATAAAATGATTCCATTAGCAATTCTTTCCTTGAAGTCTTCTTTGTTTGATATTATAACCCCACAAGGATTCTTGCCCCTAGTGCTGGTATATTATATCATTTCCCAAATCTTTTCTATTCTCTGCTTAAATCTTTTTTTAAAGATTTTATTTATTTATTTGAGAGGTACAGTGAGAGGGAGAGAGAGAGAAAAAAGTCTTCCTTCCGTTGGTTCACTCCCCAAACGGCCACAACGGCTGGAGCTACGCCGATCTGAAGCCAGGGGCCAAGGGCTTTACAATCTTCCTGGTCTCCTATGTGGGTGCAGGGGCCCAAGCACTTAGGCCATCCTCCATTGCTTTCCCAGGCCACAGCAGAGAGCTAGATGGGAAGAGGAGCAGCCCGGACTGGAATTGGTGCCCATATGGGATGCCCGTGCTGCAGGCAGAGGATTAAGCCACTGCAGCACAGCGCTGGCCCCCTGCCTAAATCTTTAAATTTAGAAATATATTTAATAAAAACAGACATTTGAGTGTTGGTAATTATTCAGTCTTATAGCCAATGCCTTTTAATTAGGGATTTAGGCCACTTAAATTTATTGCAATTAATTGATAAGGAAGAGTTTTGATTTACCATCTATTCTTTTCTGATTGTCTCATTTACATTTTATTTCTTTGTGGTTACCATTGCTGAACTAATTGAACTAAGCGAATATCTTTTGGTATGCTATTATATCTTTTTATTGACTTTTGAGCTTTCAGGATTGTTGTATTTTACTGCAAATTAAAAATATGCATCTGCAACTCATCATAATTGAGAGTACTTAAAATAGCTTATAGTAAATAGAATTAAAATGTAAGTTGGGGGCTGGTGATGTGGCACGGTTAGTTAAGCCTCTGCCTGTATCCCATACGTGTGCCAGTTTGTGTCCAGGCTGCTCCTCTTCCAATCCAGCTCCCCAATCCAGGTAGGGAAAAGCAGTGGAAGATGGCCCAAGGGCATAAAGACCTCTGCCACCTACTTGGGAGATCTGATGAAGCTCTTGGCTCTTGGCTCCTGGCTTAGTCTGACCCAGCATAGCCATGGCCTTTGTGGGCATTGGGGAGTGAACTAGCAGATGGAAGATATCTGCATCTCTACCTGTCACTCCCCTTTTCTTGGTAACTTTCATTTTCAAATAAATAAATCTTGAAAACACAAAGTTAATTTTGGCACTAAAATTTTTGAAACCCATGAATAGATTTTTTAATAATGAGGTTTTTGAACCACTATCATCATATAAAGAGATTTCAATTTTTTTCACCCAAAACACAAAACTTGGGTTTTAATTCAATTTTCCATGATATTCTTAAAGTGTCTTCATACTTTAGTAATTATATCCCTACATATATAGTATGACAGTCGTATAGCACTAACTTTTTTGTACCTCTATATACTTTCCTTGCCTTCCTGCTCCAGAAACATGTTATACGTCACTTAACAACAGGAATACATCCTGAGGAATGCATTGCTAGGCGATTTTCTCATTGTGTGAACATCATGAAGTATACTTAATACAACCTATTTGATATATGTCAATCACTCTTGTGCAACTTGGCAGATTATTTAACTGTAAACATTTTTAATAAATTGGATTATAAACTAACAAAAAGCATAATATAGTAAAATGTGAACATTGTCATCTTTTATTATTCTCAAATATTATGCACTGTGTGTGTATTGTACTTATACACAACTGGCAGCTCAGTATGTTTCCTTATTCCAACATCTGAGTAAAGCAATGTGATATTCACAATATGACCATTGTGGTGTCTGCTACCTTTTAATCTTATGAGACCGCCATCACTTATGTGACCCATCATTGACGGAAACAGCTTTATGTGGTGCATGATTATTTCTGGCTTTGGCAAAAAGGACAACAAACTATGAAGCTAGTTTGGGGCAAAATGTATTGAATAGGAGCTGTGTGGCTAGGAATAGTGAAGTAACGGCTTTAGTTTTCCCCAGGAGGCCACTGCACAGGCAATAACTTTAAGCAACTATTGCAAATTACCTTCTCCTGAGCAACAAAACAATAAATGTTGTCAAAGAAAAACAGTGTGTTTTATAACCAAACTTTATTCTAGCTATAAGACATATTGAAGATAATGTTTGACTCAGATTTATTTTTCATTCTTGTTTTCAGAAGTAGGAAAGTGTCAAATGTACAATAAGGCACAAATAAGAAGTATAAAGTAACAGTCACAAATAATCCACTGCCTAGATTAACACATATTAGTATTTCATTATATTTCCTTCTGATGTCTTTTCTTTCTAAGAAACCAAACATTACAGATATATGTAATTCCTACTCATCCCCATTCCATTTCCTTCTCTTGTCTCACTCATAAATGCTTTGTATTTTGGCCGGCACCACGGCTCAATAAGCTAATCCTCCACCTTGCGGCGCCTGCACACAGGGTTCTAGTCCCATTCGGGGCGCCGGTCCTATCCCGGTTGCTCCTCTTCCAGGCCAGCTCTCTGCTGTGGCCCAGGAGTACAGTGGAGGATGGCCCAAGTGCTTAGGCCCTGCACCTGCAAGGGAGACCAGGAGAAGTACCTGGCTCCTGGCTTCGGATCAGCGCGGTGCGCCAGCTGCAGCATGCCGACTGCAGCAGCCATTGGGGGGTGAACCAACGGTGAAAGGAAGACCTTTTCTCTCTGTCTCTGTCTCTCTCACTGTCCACTCTGCCTGTCAAAAAAAAAAAAAAAATGAAAAGAAAAGAAAAACAATGTTTTGTTTTTCTTCGGCATGCACCTTTTTGGACAATAGTATGAAATGAATTTTTTAAATTGAGTAGATTATTATGACTTTTAGATTTAATTTGTTGGTAGTATGCTTCAAATATTTAGAATTTTTTTATTTTAATGCATTTAATTTGTTAGTTTCTAAGATGCACATTAAATTATGTGCATTTAGAATTGTGAATGTAAATTTATTCCACTTCTGTTCAAATTTTTCATGTTTAAGGTTATTTTATTAATCATAGTGGATCATGGTAGTTTTATGATACTTTTCCTTTTTTCTATTGTATTATGACCTTCTTATTCTTAGATTCGGTACAGAGAGAAGTTTTAATGCATTATTATCACTAACTTTTTTTTAAAGAATTATTTATCTATTTGAAAGTCAGAGTTACACAGAGGGAGAAGAGGCAGAGAGAGAGAGAGAGAGAGAGAGAGAGGGAGAGAGGTCTTTTATCCACTGGTTCACTCCCCAATTGGCCACAACAGTCGGAGCTGCACCGATCTGAAGCCAGGAGCTAGGACTTTCTTCTGGGTCTCCTGTGTGGGTGCAGGGCCCAAGGACTTGGGCCATCTTCTGCTTTTCCAGGCCATAGCAGAGAGCTGGATTGGAAGTGGAGCAATTAGGACTCGAACTGGTGCTCATATGGGATGCCAGCACCACAGACGGCGGCTTTACCCACTACACTTCGCACTGGCCCCTGGCACTAACTTTTAGAAGTCATATATTTAATATTTCTATATCACCGTTTGGATATATTTAAATGAGGGTGGCTCTATAATCCTTTAGTATGATTGAAGATTAAATGGGTTAATAGACATAAGATGTTCAGTAAAATACTTGTCATGTGATAAGCTCTAACATCTGTTAAGGTGTCAGAGTGTTACTTCTATGCATCTCAGAGTTTAAGCAAACATCTCTAAGGTCGAGGATAACAAGATAGGTGCAAATGAATCCTCATTCCAAAATAAAAGGCCAACTCACCCACTCAGACATGTTAACAGTTTATTTGGTTATTTCAGCTAGTTTTGATCTTTATTCCTCTTGATGTTATAAAAGGAATTTAGGTTGAAAGGCCTATTGAGAAGTTCTTTATAGAGAGTTATCAAAGTGACTTGGTAAATGCTCTCTGCCCTGCTCTGCTTTTCTAACCCTAGATAATCCTGAAACAGCAGTTAACAAGAGGAGAATAAATTAGATCAAGAAAATAAAGAGAAAAAAAATCACTCCAAGTTTCCACATCAAAGATTATCTGACCTAAGATAGATTAGAGTTGACAGAGGAAGCATTAATTGCTGTTAAGTTTTGAGATTTTAAATTGGGCTGAACTTTTCACTAAGTGATAGAAAAACGGATGGGAAAATACTTGTTCAGGAGGCAGTAGGAAAAGTCTACAAAGATATACTCAGGGAGAGTAGTGCAAAGAGATGAGCTTGCTTTGCTTCACCTTTCACTGGAATCCATTCATCCGTAAATCAACTGTTTTAGGGAGACTCACCTGGGGACCTTCTCAGAATCAAGATTCGACTTTAAAGATGTGCCCCAGGCTCATCAAGTGCCCCCCGACCAGAAAATGGAGATATAAGCTGCTAGATAGAAATTACTGCTATGATACTATTGAAACCTACTGAGATATTTATCAGTAGCAAACAGGAATGGGGTTTACTTTATAGATCATTTGATTTCATAGGGACATAAGGGGGCAAATGTACTAGTATTTTCAGTGTGAGTCTATTGCTTGGAATTTTGTCAAAAAAACCTTATACCTTAAAGATGATGGTAGATCACCTTTAAAGACATCTGAAATATTTTCACTCTTTGACATATTACTGCATCTCCTACCTACAGGCTATAATAGAGAAGTAGAAGAGGTTTGCGTTAGATTTCTGTCGAGAGTTCTCCACGTGCTGTGTTCTCTCTCTTCCTTGGGTACTTCCTGCCCTCACTCGTAGCTAGAGAGGAAAGCTCTGAAAGAGTCTGTTGGAAAGTTTTGCACGTTTTCCCTCACTGTGAGAGACTGAAAAGTCTCAAGCAAAGTACCAGGAGCTAGCTGTTATCTGTATAGTCACAGCAAGCAACTGGAGCCCTCTGGCATTCTGCTCTTCCACATTTTCTTAAAGAAAAAATGATGCACAGACAATATGAAAAAATGTGGACATCTTGAGAATAATGTCTTCCTAGTCTTCAAACTGGAAGTGTATCTTCAGGCAACAGAAGGATCAGAGAGGAAGTCTTAAGCAGCCAGCTGCATGAAGTAGCACCCATGAAAGGGCAAATATATGGAGAGGAAGCATATAGGGGTGGAGAGTCATTGAAGAACCCCTTCTTTGACATGTGCTTCTGGAGAAAAAAAGCAGCAATTGCGCATCTCTCGAACCAGTATCCAGAGAAAAGGTGTGCAATTTTACCAGTGAGATATAATATATTTCTTGACATTTACCACTATCTGATCCCAACTCCACAAAAATGGATTTGCTACTCAAGTGGGGGAAGTGGAGTCTAATTTTTATTCCAGATCATTGCCTTCTACTTAGAGAAGCATTCTACGTCACATATACGGTACACAAAGTGGTAACATTTATTTAAAAGATGAGAAAACAAATACACACGTGGCATAGTTGAGGAGTGGAGTGGGCCAGAAGGAGGAATGGGGTGGGGGAAGGGAAGCAGATGGAGAGGTCAGTTCAGTGCTTCCTCCATTCATGGTTTGCAGAGAGAAAGAAAAATGGAGCCACTCTCATGAGGTCAGAAGTGGAGTGGTTACATAGCACTTCACGCCCACCCCTGGTTGCAGGTGAGAGAAAATGCATCCTCGGAAAGAGGTGGCCTGATGGGAAGCAGGTGGGTAGAATTCAAGGGGGCAGGAGTTTGTGTGGCTTGTGATCTCCCAGCCTTGTGGCTGAGGCCTAGCTAAGCCACATCCCTCCCAAATACATCTAAACATTAAGAAATAGACAAAACCAGGAGGAGAAAATAAACCTACAATTCTTTCTGTTTACTGCAGGTTTTTATCCTAAAGTAGACTCAAACTGGGAAATAAGTAAAATAAAACCGCATGAAGCTAGGAAGATTGTGGTATCAGACTGCCCCTTTATTCTAATGCCAGCAACTCAAAAACTTTTATTGTTTCCTCATTTTTTTTTCCTGCAACTTTCCTTATCTTATGCTTTAACAGTGGATTTGACCATAGTTTTTAATGCCCTGTGTTTTAGGACATGATGACACATGTGTAGAGGGAACCCAGAGCAGAGAATTGCATGGCATGCAATCTGAGTGTGTGCAGAGGAAAATCTAACAGACCTTACCATATGGGGCAACACCAAAACTTGAATACATTAGAGACTTTTCATAAATGAGAGCTTCCTTAAATGTAGAAATCTGGAACTCAAACCCATTTTATTTTCCTAGCCTGATTATAAGCCCTGGCATCCACAACTTGCATTGCTGGGCATCTCTACACACCTGCTTCCCTACTTACCTTATCCATAGGCTTTCCCTAGATCTCCTGGTCAAAAAGCACATTTTATTCATATTTTCTGCTTCCTCACTGAAATGCCTTACTGAATAAAGCCCTTCTTTTCTCAAGAGACTGACATCAGAGAGTGATTGATAGCAATGGCACATCTACCCTGTTCTATAGCATTTCATTGAGGTTGGACTTTTTATCACCAAGAAATAGATCTTTTCCTTATTGACTAACAGTGCACTGAGAATATTTTATGCTCTAAAATTCCTTAGAATTATGTGTTCTGCCTCGGTTTCCTGAAAGGGTAGGGACAATGAGTCTAAATAGTAGTGTTTTAAGGATAGTGATAAGAAGAAAAGAATGTTTCCTAGTTGAACACATACCAAAATATTTTTAAAAAAGTTATATTATGAAATGTTAGTGAAATTCAGATTTACACAAACAGTTGAGAGAAGAGGCTGTCATGGTCGAGGGAAATTGTTTTTCTCTGTGTTGACATTTTCAGCCAGGTACTCAAGTCGGTTTTCTTGGGATACAGTGGACCAAGGAGAGCTTTGCAAACACTGATTTCATATATAAACTCCATTTGTTTTTTTAATGGTAGGCTTGTCCTATCCAAATAAATGAGGTTTTTTCTCAAACATGACACTCAGTCATGGTCCTAGGCACACAGACAATTTGACCCAATATGTCCTGGGTGGGGGGGGGGAGAGTTTCTTATGGAACCTATTTAAATAACTATATTTCCAAGAGAAATAATGAGACTCAGGAAAAGCGGAAAAGCATGTATTTCTGAATTCTGGAGTGATAAGGAGAATATTTAAAATGATTCATTTCAGTTTATAAAATATAGCCTACTAAAATGAGAGTTAGTGATAAAGAGAAGCCAGATATTTTTATATACATGAAAAGGAGATAAATTAAACATAATCCTAACAATATCACAAATAATAAAACTCCTTTCTTTGAGTCTATATTAAAAATATATTAATCAGGCTGGCGCCACGGCTCACTTGGCTAATCCTCCACCTGTGGCGCGGATACCCCGGGTTCTAGTCCCGGTTGGGGTGCTGGATTCTGTCCTGGTTGCTCCTCTTCCAGTCCAGCTCTTTGTTGTAGCCCAGGAAGGCAGTGGAGAATGGCCTAAGTCCTTGGGCCCTGCGCCCGCATGGGATACCAGGAGAAAGCACCTGGCTCCTATCTTCGGATCAGCACAGCACTCCAGCAGTGTTGGCCATTTGGGAGGTGAACCAATGGAAAAAAAAGGAAGACCTTTCTCTCTGTCTCTCTCTCTCTCTCACTGTCTAACTCTGCCTGTCTATATATTAATATATAGAATATAATAGTAATAATATTATATAATTGTAATACAATATAATATAATTATAATATTACTATAATTCTAATATATAGAATATAATATTAACATAATTGATATTAATACATATTATATATTACATATAATATTGTATATCATAATATTGACATACAATATTAATATTATTAACATATTATATTAATATTATATTAATACTATATCATATATAATATAATATGTTGTATTAATATATTAATGTATAATATTAATATAATACAATATTATAGTATGATATAGTGATTAATATAATCATTATGATTTATACAATTGATATTGTATATTAATATTACATAATATATAATAGTTAATATAATATAATAATATTATATATTAATAATATAAACTCAAATTCTTTTCATTGAGTCTATATTATTACTTCTTTTCCTGCATCTTGGTTTAGCAGTGGAATTTCATGGGGTATGTCTACTTCTAGATTGAGGAATGTGCATGAAAATCTGATTTAGTCTACCAGCATAATTTGAAAGTTGCATAAGAAACATCAGCTTGAGACTTTGTCTAAAATTATATTTTTGAACTACTGAAACATCCGTAGTCTAGAGCATTGGGAACAGTACTTTCCTTGAGGTGTTGACATTGTTCTTCACTGAAGACATGAAATTCTTGTCTATAGTTACAGCAAAGCCTTTTGGCCAGCATCAGAAAAGAGAAACCTATTTGATAATGATATTGTTATAATAACTATATAGAATGAAGAAGAGGAAATTCTCTATTGGGTTATACTGCATTATTATATCATAAGGGATTGATCAGTATTTCTCTTAAGAACAAGGATATTTTATGTTAGAATTTCTTCCCCAGCAATGGGCTTTTGAACCATGAAGGAATCACCAGAATGGAATTTCCCCCAATATTTCCCTATGTCCAAGAAGAGATGCACTTATATCCAACAGAGGAGCTGAAAATCAAACTTAGTGTTCAGTTTGGGGTGGGTTGGAAAATCCAGCCACCATTTGAAAAATGACTGCCTTAAAAAAAATGACCACCAAATATAGGTTCACTAAATTTATTTAAAAATCATAAAACGTTTTTTACAAAAGAGCATTACATTCTGCACACTGCTCTGAACAGATGCCAGGGATATGTGGACTAGTTACTTTTCTGCCCTGTCCCATGCCCCCAAATGTTACAGTGACCACAAAGCAAAGTGTTCACAATAATTACATGGGGGAAGTTTTTTCTTTTTAACCACCAACAATGAACAAAAAATAAAATTCACTCACTCTGCTGCTGTTTCAAAATTTCAATGTTAGTTTTTGCATGCCCTCTCCCCGCCCCCAACCCTGTTTGTAAGGAACTAAAACATTACATCTGGTGAACAGCGAAGATTTCACTACACCTCCCTCATAGAACACCTATGAAGCAGAGGAATGTTAGCTTTTTAAACAGAAGCAGATAAAAAAAAAAAAAAAAAGATGCAGGACTCCTTCAGTTCTTCACTAGTCTTAGAAAAACTTTCCAGAATACTGCTTCACACTATAAAAAAGAAAAAAATATCTTGCACTAGAATCCTTCAACATCTGCATACTGCTTCACAGTGTTCTGCAGTAAATACTGTGCATTCTGTATCTGGTCCCGTGTTCTTGTAATGGTAATGATCCGATCTTCGGATCCTTCTAAAGGCTCATCAATTTTGATGGAAGCTCTTGACTCATGATGGATTTGTTTAATCCGCCGACCACCTTTGCCAATAATAGATCCAGCCAAATCTTTGTGTAGTAATAATAGGTCCACCAAGATCACCATATGAGCTGTGACCCCCTGCATAGGAATAATCGTATCCTGAGCCACCATGCGGTTCATAAGCCATCTGCCATTCTGATGGGCTCCATGTATCTATTGCAGAATCCCATGTTTCATCAGCACTGAAACCAACCATACTCACGCTTTATAATAAGCTGGGCATTTTTTGTTTTTATGAATGCTTACCTCTACTTGTCAAAGGTTTGTGATAGTTTTGAAGAATCATAGTGGGGAAGCTGTACTTCACATTGAGTAATGGTATAGGTGTATGCCCGAAACCTCATTGGCAGCAAGTTTTATTGATGAAACTGACAGTTCTGGAAGTGACTGATACTGAATACTGATTATTTTTATTAGATAATTTCTCACTTATAGACTTAAATTGTCAACCTGCTAGTGTCTATTAGTTAAACTTTGTACAAATATATATATATATATATTCTTGTTTTTCCATTGTATGCAAATTGAAAGAAAAAGATGTACCATTTTTCTGTTGTATGTTGGATTATGTAGGAAATGTTTGTGAACTATTCAAAAATGAAAAAAAATTCCTGTGGATGTTTTGTGTTAGTATCTTCACATTTGTATTGATAATTTAAATTCGCTTCCAAATAAACTCCCATTAGATTTGTGTTCCCAATTTGAAAAAAAAAAAAAAAGAACAAGGGTATTTGGATATTTTATGAACACTGAGTATATTAATTTCACAGGGCCCTCCTCAAAATAATATGATTTCTGGATATTAGCATGAATAACATTTTCCCCAACTTAACCTAAGGAAATGTGATTGTCTCTGTGATTTGAGAGTTCTTCCATGTGCCTCTTACGATAGTATTGAGGAACTTAAGAAATATGAAGTCTGACAAATTAGCAATCATTTCTAGAACACTCTCTTCTCTTGTGAGATGATAGCATAAATTTTTGTGACTTTCCTGTGGTCCTCTCAGAAATCACAAAGAATTTTAGCTGTTAAAGATAGTATAAAAGTTTTACTTCAATATAGCTTTAATTTAGGCAGGGATCTTAGGAAGGCAAAGTCAAAAGAACTGTTGAAGCAGTCTTGGTCATTTAACAGGATCACAGGTGTTGACAAACTATAATTGTATACCTAGTTAATCCAAAAGATGAAGTCTTTTAAAATAAACATAGAAGAAAAGAGCAGTATAGGAAAGAACTCTTGTCTTTCACAAAGGAGAGAGCGTTGTTCTTGATATTCTTGTACTTTGTTGTCATTGCTGTTTAACATAATCAGTATATGATCAAGTTAACACAAAGCAAAGAGATTTAAAAGCTCATGCCTATCTGAGCAAATTACACAGAGAATAGAGAATAATTTTTTTTTTTTACTACTTTGTGTTAAAAGCTCTAAGACTAATTTATCTTTAGCAGAGATACAGTCAAATGTAATATTTGGCACTGAGGAATCTAGGCTTTTTTTTTTCTTGTCACTAAACCCATCAAAACAGAGCCATCTTTGACAAAATTTTAACACATTTCATTGCTTTTTTCAGCTCTTAATACACACTGGTATTTTAAACTGAGGCAAATAAAAATTCACTTTTGGCAAGCTTTCTACAACTTTCTGCAGCTGTTCTAGTTCTGTGTTTCTCCAATCTCTTTCACATTCTGGGCCACAGACAACTTAAGACAAACCTACTCCCTTTTCATCTTGAGAAACAAAAACACATACCTGTAGTTGGCCCATGCATGCATACAGCACTGCCGCCAATGTCTCCAAATGCTTACAGTGGATATGACTTTTTCAAAGCTTTTTTTATTTTTAAGAAATTTATTAATACATTAGGTTCTCAGGGTCATGGCAAATTCAAGATAATTACTGCAACATAATTTTCATTGATTTTAATATTAATGTGATATTCATACAAAGAGAACAGATTCAATGTAGTTCATAGATACAATTCTAAGACAATAATCTTCCTTCCTTGCTTCATTCCCTCCTTCTTTGTTTCTTTTGAAGTGACTACCTTCTATTCCACACAGCAAACAAGGAAGTTGATCTCTGAGATCTGTCATGTATCAATGTTTCAGCAGGCTAGCAAAGCTGACTTGCTGTGACCTATCAATTTACTTTGACACCACTTTAAAGTTGCAAACATGAACTCTTTAAGTATCAGGACCCACGTATATAGTCATTTTATAGTTTGCAAAGATAAGAAAAAGTCATGTAAACTTAAAATGATTCTTTGTAATCATAGACTCAGATGAAGATTCCATGATCATTTATTTACTCAGTTTAATATTAATGCATAGTTTTAAGTTACCCAATAATTTTGAAAATTATCTTTAGGAAGAATATAAAATATAAGTCCTGTTATTAGAATCATAGTTATGATTCAGTTTAGTTGAATAAAAATTGAATAGTTTTATAATCTTAGACATTATGTATAATAATATTAGCTTATTCAAACAATACATTAATTTAAGAATTAGGGAATTCAATTTAAACAGTCTCCTCATCCAAAAACAGATTTTAAAAATAAAGATAAGCATGTATCAATTGCCATACTGATAAATATTTAAGAAAAACATAGAGCTTTTATTTTATTATATTTTTATTTTATTTTTTATTTTTAAATACAAAACATTAAATATGTTTGATTTATCCAAAGTTTTACTTTTTAAAGATTTTATTTATTTGAAAGGCAGAGTTCTGGGGTGTGTGTGAGAGATAGAGAGAGAGGGGGGTATCTCGCATCCACTGGGTCACTCCCCATATGGCCACAACAGCCAGGGCTTAGCCAGGCTGAAGCTAGAGCAAGAAGCTACTTCCAGATTTCACACATGCTTGCAGGGATCCGAGCACTTAGGCCATGCCCCACTGCTTTTCCAGGCACATTAGCATGGAATTAGATTGGAAGTAGAGCAGCTGGGACTTCAACAGGCACCCACATGGGAGGCTGGCACTGTGGGTGGCAGCTTGTCCTACTAAGCCACAATGTTGGGCCTAAAATGATTGTAAGCTAGTGATCTAGAAAGAATTTTTTTTATAAAAGACATCTAGCTTCTTTAAGATATCACAAACTCACTTTCCTTGTTTTCTGTGAAATTTTGGAATCTATGTGTAAAGGTATTTATACAGCAATCAGAACAAAGCCATTTTATTATAGAATTCCAAAAATCTAATTTGTAATGCCCTCTGGTGGTAGAAAAAAATGCCACCCAGGAAAGGTAAACGCTTTTGAGATTATGACAAGTATATAGTTTTAGTTCTACAACTTCTGTCACAGATCAGAATGAAATCATAAATTCAAAGATGTGCCATATCAGATTTCAAAAAGCTACTTCCATTCCCAGTGGTTAGAGAGTAATGAAGAGGTTTGAGTTCATCAGTAGGCAACAGAAATATAAGACTAGCTAACCAGTTTCTCATCTCTCAATCAATGGAAAATAGGTCACCACCATTCCATCTGATTGAGATCTTCAAATAGTTTAAATCATAAAGCCAAATTCCCAATTACTGTAGCCATTGATGAGAAAAATTTACTAGCTATACACAAACTCGAAACAAAACACCAAGATAAGTCATTTAAAAAGCAAAACTAGATAGTCCTGAAATTTAAAGTTCAGAGCCTCACTCTGAAACACAAGAAAATAAATATCTGGTTTGAGCAGGCCCTGAGGTGTACTTTTTTGCAAAGCAGGCTTACCTGATTTCCTCAAGTGCATCCACTTAGACATCAAAGCAGATGACCTGTATAAGTCTTAATGCTTTAAAAACGTGATTTTTCACAATAACAAAATATATGTTTTGTTATCAAATTGAAGAAAAGAGCTCCACAGTTACAATCATGAAATAGTATCAATGAAGGGCAAATGTTGCTTACATTGGTTTGATCAGTACACATTCTATATGTTTAGTGAAATGTTACACTATAACTCATAAGTATTTATAATTATTGTTAAAAATAAATTAAAAACTAAACAAAAATTAAACATAAATTAAAGACAAAAAATTGAACATTTAAAAAAATCTTGCTCATACAAAACTAATAATCATACCTTATATATTTTCAAGCAAATATAAATTAAAATGTGCCCAGATTTTATTCAAATTTTCATATATTGGGCAAATTTTTTCACAAGAAAATTTTTTCTTTCCTGTTTATTTTCCATTATTCATTTTCCTATTTTTATGGATATAATATACTAAATATCCTCAATAGCAGTAATTATAAATGTTTCATGTTATCTTTTGTATCCTGAAAGTTTTGTCTCTCTCTTTTTTTAAGATTTTATTTATTTCTTTGGCAGGTAGAGTTACAGACAGAGGGAGAGAGAGACAGAGAGGTCCTTCAACCGCTGGTCCACTCCCCAAATGGCTGCAACAGCCAGAGCTGGGCCAATCTGAACCCAGTAGTCAAGAACTTTCTCTTGGTTTCCCTTGTGGATGCAGGAGCCCTAGTACTTGGGCCATCCTCCACTGCTGTCCCAGGCAGAAAGCTGGATGGGAAGAGGGACAGCTGGGCAGCTGGGACACAATCCAGTGCCCATATGGGAAACTAGTGCCACAGGTGGAGGCTTAGCCTACTAGCCATAGCGCCAGCCCCTAATTTTTGTCTCTTAATGTCATTTATTTGCATTTCTTCATTTATTCCTTGCACTAACTTTATTGAATTTGTCCTCCCTTCCACACACAACTTATATACAGTAATCCTTCATTCTTTATTCACATTAATGAGTAAATGCTATTTGTAATTGTATAAAGGATTAGTAATGGTCTTAAGTATGGCATGAGGGGCTGTCTCTTTAATAGTTCACACTTTAGCACAGAATCTCTGTGTGTTCTGTCTGAGTGAATCACGTATTTCGATAATCAGAATATCCTGTAGAAGACATGGACAATAAGTAAGAAATTAAGTTGCTATGACTCCCATCATATAAAAAATATAGGTTTGTGGTATAGTGTTCTCTGATATTGTAGGCTAGGAAAACATTCTTTTTCTATTTCTATCCCAGATTTATAGCTGAAGTCCTCTAACAAAAGAGAGATGAACTAGAGAAAATCATAGAAATCTATTTAATCTAGGTTTCAATGTGATACAAGGGCCTTCATCAGGAAGTGAATATGCCAAAGGAACTGTTACAGATAAATGCTTTTTAAAAATCATTTACTGGGGCCAGCACTGTGGCTCAGGGGGTTGCTGCACCAGCATCCAATAAGGGCACTGGGTTGAGTCCTGGCTGCTCCACTTCCTATCCAGCTCCCTGCTAATGTGCCTGGGAAAGCAGCTGAGGATGAGCCAAGTGCTAGGGCCCCTGAATCCACATGGGATATCTGGAAGAAGCTCCTGGATGGTGGCTTTGGCCTAGCACAGCCCTGGCTGTTGAAGCCATTTGGGGAGTGATCTAGTGGATGGAAGACCTCTCTCTCTGTCTCTCCTTCTCTCTGTATCTTTGCCTTTCAGATAAACAAATGAATCTTTTAAAAACTCATTTACTTACTTGAAAGTCTGAGTAATAGAGAGAGAGAGGGAAAGACAGACGGGGATCTTCCATCCTCTGGCACATCCCACAGATGGTCGTAATGGCAGATCAGTCCTACGCCTGGACATTCTGAACACTGGAGCTTCATCTGGGTCTCCCATGTTGGATGGCAGGGACCCAAACACTTTGTCCATCTTCTGCTGATTTTCTAAGGTAATTGTAGGGGTCTTGATTGGAAGTGGAGCAGCCAACACAAGAACTGGCACCCCAGTGGGATGCTGGCATCAAAGGCAGTGGCTTTACCTCTTAGACCACAATGATGGCCCAAACCTAAATGCTTTTACAGAATATAAATATAGCATATGAGATGATGTAGCATGTACTATCATGAAGAAATATAAGAGAACAAAGAGATAAATAATATTATAAGGGAAAAGAAATAGCTTTTCTTCCCATCATTGCTTCATTGTTGAGGTCTCTAAAACTAACGGGTGATAAATAAGAAAATTCAAATTTATTTAAGAAAAAATAAGTCCTACATGATACATGAGACTTCATGAAAGATGAAAACCCAAAGAAATAATAAACTTGTATATTTTTATGCTTAAGTTTAATGCACAGTAAATATTCCTGGAGAAATATTGGAAGACAAGAGTATATGATCTGATGGTGATAAAATGGAGGCTTTACCATGGGTTACCAAGGTTGTTTGTTCAGATTCTTCTTAGTATCCTTGAGTCTTCAGAGATAAGAACATTTCTTTCTTCCACATTGAGGAGGATAGCTCTTTTTTATTAGATTATTATTATTTTATTATTATTTATCTGAAAGGCATAGTTACAGAGAAAGGAGAGATGGAGAGATCTTCCATCTGCTAGTTCACTTCCCAAATGGCTGCAACAGCCAGTACTGGGCCAGGCTGAAGCCAGAAGCCAGTAACTTCTCCAGATCTCCCATGTAGGTGCAGGGGGCCAAGTACTTTGGCTACGCCCAATGTGGGCCCCTGAGGAGGGTAGCTCTTAAATGTGAATCTTTACCACCTGCCTTAGAAAGAAAAGCAGAGGACTGTCTGAGATTGAGTTTTCCAGGTTTTATGAATGATTTTATTGCATAAGGAAAAGGAAGTTGAGAGGAACTTTTCTGATTCTGCTATTTTTGCAAACATCAAGTTGCCATATTTTGGCATAGTGCGTACAGGATCCCATCAATCTAATGGTTATAATCAGAAGAAACAGAACGCCCTATTTTCTCAGATTCTTCTCTGTGACCCTCATATTTAGGATCAAGAATTTTCCTTTCCTTCCCTTATAGGGAGGGCACCTCTCACTTGGGGTCTTAGAACTTGTTTATCAGGAAGGCAAGAAAATTTTGTTCTAGGTTTTATGAACTCCTTCAGGGGAGAAGGCCAGGGAGAATGTCAGACCTTTCTGCTTCTTTTTTTTCTCAAATTTCTTCAGTTTAAAATATTTAATATGCTAAGGTGCCACTTGTCCTGATTTAGAACATTAACCTAATCAAAATCACAAAACTAGAAATGTAACTGATATCAATACTTTAATTTTTAGTGTATTATAGACAATTTCTTTTCTTTTTCTTTTTGACAGGCAGAGTGGACAGTGAGAGTGAGAGACAGAGAGAAAGGTCTCCCTTTTCCATTGGTTCACCCCATAATGGCCGCTGCGGCAGGTGCACCCCACTGTTCCAAAGCCAGGAGCCAGGTGTTTCTCCTGGTCTCCCATGCGGGTGCAGGGCCCAAGCACTTGGGCCATCCTCCACTGCACTCCCAGGTCACAGCAGAGAGCTGGACTGGAAGAGGAGCATCCGGGACAGAATCCGGCGTCCCAACCGGGACTAGAAACCAGTGTGCCAGCGCTGCAGGTAGATGATTAGCCTATTGAACCACAGCGCCGGCCTGACAATTAATTTCTATGAAAATTTTAGAATTTTTTAAGATTTATTTTATTTATATGAAAGACAGAGTTACAGAGAGCTTTAACATGCTGCGCCACAGTGCTGGCCTGAAAATTTAAGAAATTTATTAGAAATTATTTCTTTCTAAAAATTTATTTATAGGGGCTATTACTATTAGCTTATTAGGTTAAGCTTCCCGCTGTGGTGCCATCATTCTATTTGGGCGCTGATTTGAGTCCCAGATGCTCCACTTCCAGTCCAGCTCCCTCCTAATGTGCCTGGGAAAGCAGCGGAAATGACTCAAGCTCTTGGGCCCCTGCATCCACATGGGAGAGCCAGAAGGAGCTCCTGGATCCTGGCTTCAGATCAGCCCAGCTCTGGCCATTGTTTTGAGGTATGAACTGGTGAATGGAAGACCTTTCTCTCTGTCCCCCAGACCCGAATTCTGCTCTCAAATAAATAATTAACTTTTTTAAAAAGCACTTAAGTGTTTGTTTACTTATTTTATTGAGAAGCTAGAAGGACAGAGAAAGATCTTCTACCACTGGTTCACTTCCCGAATGCACACAACAGTCTGAACTCAGCCAAGCAGAAATCAGGAAGTCTAAAACTCAGTGCTGCTCTTTCCTGTGGGTGGCAGGGCCACAAGAACTAGAAATGTCAATGTTGCCTCCAGGGCCATGCCTTCCTGAATTAGCAGGAAGCTGGACTTGACAACGGATCTGAGCACTCCAACGTAGGATGTGGGCATTCTAGTTGTATCTTAACTGCTTTGCCAAGTGCCCTTTTCTGAAAAAAAGAAAGTTTACTTTGGTGAAAATTTTAGCAGTGCCGGCTCTGTGGCATAGCAGGTAAAGCCGCTGCCTGCATCCCATATGGGCACCGGTTCGAGTCCCGGCTGCTCCTCTTCTGATCCAGCTCTCTGCTATGGCCTGGGAGAGCAGTGGAGGATGGCCCAAGCGCTTGGACCGCTGCACCCACGTGGGAGAGCCGGAGGAGGCTCCTGGCTCCTGGCTTCGTTCGGATCAACCCAGCTCTGGCCATTGCGGCCAATTGAGGATTGAATTAGCTGATGAAAGATACCTCTCTCTCTCCCTCTCTCTCTCTCTCTCTCTTTCTCTCTGCTTCTCCTTCTCTATGTAACTCTGAGTTACACAATAAAATAGATAAATATTTAAAAAAAAAAAGAAAATTTTAACTTAACTGTTTCTGTTCATGTTCCATTATGAGTAAAGCACTTGGATGATTATCTGGATCTGTCCCTCGCTATTATTTTTATTACTACTAATACTACTATTAGAATATAAAAATCTATATTTGGAAAAGTATGGGAAAAATTTTATAGTGAGTTACATTCATTATCGAATGATGCATATTTTCTGTCCGTAAAAAAGATAATTTCCTAGTCTGATACTTGTTCTGTAAACTAATTATTTTCTTTAATTAAACTTTGCTAAAATTTATCATTGCTTTTTATGACCCTTACAATATATCTGCTAAAAGATTATACAAGATAGGCTACCATAAGTAATGTAACCAGCATTCAAATATATTTGGATCAGATGAGCTGTATTGCTAGTATTGATAAAAATAATCATAATCTGTTCTTATAAAGACACAATTGGAATGGCATGCTTCTGCTGGTTTTCTGTTAGTATCAAAGTATGGAAAACAATATCCCTGCTAACATGTTACACTTCAATTTACATTTTCTGCTTTTCTTCAGAATTGGTTCACATAAAATTTTGTTCACACAAAACAGTTCCCAGTTTCCTTATGATAGAATCGTTGAAAGGAAAGGAGGAAGAAGGAAGGAGAAAGAACTGATGAAGAAGATGGAGGGATACCATGGAAAATATATGTGTTTAACTCAAGGGCATCTGCAATTGAAATGATAAAGGATGCAAATATTTGATACCTAGATGTAATCTGAAGATAATATACTTGTAAAGGAAAGGTGATTTTCTTGTTTTTATTCACCTTTGTCCAGAGTTTCCTGTGTGGTTTACCTTGTCCTGTATTTTAAAGGAAGGGTGCACCTTATTCCTCTCCCATTCACTCATTTTGGTGTCACTGGAACTTTTAGAAGCAGCATTTGTCCTCAATGACAGGCAGTCTATTATCTTCTATTATCATTTTTAACAGATCATTTGGTAAATTTTCCTTAATTCATATTCTTTATATTTGGAGCTTTCTCCCCAATTGGTTACTGAACAACGTCTCCTTGTTTCTCCTTTCTTTTTTAGTGTTTTCTTGCTTGCTTCACTGACCTCTACTCAGAGTGACATTTTGTGTAATGTGTGTCACCAATACCTGGGATTGCACATGTCTCTCTTGTCAAGCCTTTCCAGTAAAGATGCCTCTTAAGTGAAAGAAATACCCTCTTCAGATTGCTTATGCCTTGCTTTTCAATCCACTTTCATGACTATTTGCAAATATTTTTAGAATGTCTCTTATGATAATGTATAAAGACAGTTTTCTGAAAAAGGCAAAATTGACTGCTATGTCTGCTAACTCTCTTGAGACAGATTTCCTCATGTGCTATTTAGCATTGCTCTGAATTGTGTGCTGTAGTTGTAGGTCTCCCACAAGCTGGTAGTTTTGTGTGCAATGGCCAGGCATCTTGTTTTAAAGTCCAGAATGGGAAGCCAAGTTTTCACTGCTATTTAGGTTGGCTTTTAAAATATTTCCTGTACGCTATTTATTTCTCTTGGAATTGTTGTGTGTTTTTTTTTTTTTTAATTACTCTTTATAATGCTTTTAGAGTAACTTCAAAAACATCTTCAAAACTAAAACTGGATTCCTAATTATTCATTCTTTGACACCTTGAAATTTAACTCTGTATCTTTATTGAAATTCCCATATAAATTTAGAATCTTAGAGCTTTTTAAATCCCTAAGGTGACTGAATAAAGAAAATGTGATACACACACACACACACACACACATGATAGACTATTATTCAGCCATAAAAAAAAGATGAAACCCTGATGTTTACAATTAAATAGATGGAACTGGAGATCATTATATTAGGTGAAATAAGTCAGAAACAGAGAAGCAAAAACCACATTTTCTCTCATATACGGAAGTTAATATACAGAGATAAAAATGTATAAATATCATATTATTTGGCATATAGATAGATATGTTTTCACTCAATTATAGTCTCTACATAATAATACACACTTATTTACCCACTTTGATTAATGTCATGAATCCCTTATTCTGTGATATCAATACTCCTGTTTTCAAGCAGAATGATATGTATGTATATGTATATAACATGCATATACATAATGAATGAAGCAAAATGTTAAAAATAATTAAATCTAAAACAAAACAAAAAGAATGATAAAAAACCCAAACAACAGATAACATCCAATCCTGGAGTGGACACTTTATAATAGGACCTCTCAGTGTTTTCTTGTTGAGAAACTGGCATGAGTATTTCTTGGGGTAAAATGGCATGAGTATTTTGGAAGAGAGTTTGATAGTTTCCTAAAAAACTAAGTATAGTGTTCCCATATAATCCAGCACCATTTAAATTGTTATCTAATTAAGCATGATGAAAAATATGTTCACACAAAAATATACACAAATGCTTGTAATAAGTTTATGCAAAACTGTGGCAAAGTGGATGCAATCAAGATGTTCATTAAAAAGTAGGGACTAGATAAACTGTAGTACATCTGTACAATGGAATAGAATTCAACTGTTTAACAAAGTGAGAAGTCAAGCCACTGAAACATGTTGAAAAATCTTACATGAATGTTACTTAATGAAAGAACCCAGTCTGAAAAGACTCTCTACAACAGGATGCCAATCATGCAACATTCTAAGGAAGGTAAAACAACAGAGACAATAAAAAAGATCAGTAGTTTATAAAAATTTTGGGTGAAGAGGGAATAAATGCCCTAGAAATATTCTGTTCATCACCTATTCATCAAAGTTATTGGTAGACACATGACAGGAGCATTTGTCAAAACCCTATATATCTATACAATTCAAGACCAAAATGTAAAAGTAAGTGTTGTGGGTTAAGACAAGATTGGGACATCTGCATCCCATACTAGAATGCCTTGGATGGAGAACCACCTCTGCTTCTAATGCAACTTTCTGATAATTCATACCTTGGTTGACAGCAGATGATGGCTCAAGTATTTGGGCCCCTACAATTAATATGGAATACTTGGGTGCAATTCCTGGTGCTGGCTTTGTGGATATTTTGGGAGTGAACTAGCAGAAGGAAGACCTCCCTCCCTCTCTTTCTATTCTGTTACTTTGACTTTCAAACAAATTAAAAATAAACTTTAAGAAATCCATTTTCATCTCTGTGTGTCCTCACATGGAAGAATGGGCAAGGCAGTGCTCTGGAACCTCATTTATACAACCACGAATTGCATGAGTGCTTTACCCTCATGATTTAAGCACTCAGACTATAGCGCAACTTATTAAACATTTGTCTATAAATAATTTCAAATACTTGAAGAAATGTTATTTTTTTCAAGAGAAAAGAAAAATAAGCAAAACTTTAGAATATGTTGACAGGAAATTTTTTTCTCTTTTAGTTTAGGTCTAGTGGTTGGGAGTCTGAAAATAAACAGAAAGATATACAAGAGAAACTACAATGTTAATTTACTTGTCTATGTGGGAGCATATTTACATTAAATATATTATATTTATATTATGCAACTTATATAAAATATATATACAAAATTATAACATAATTAAATGAGTTGCAGGGCTTCCATGGGAGAGTAGAGGTGATTTGAATGGTAGACGTTAAAAAATTATTTATTTTTTTATTTGGAAGAAAGGATAAACTCCATTCAAAGGTTCACTCCCCAAATCCCCAGAATATCAGGGGCTGGGCTAGTCCAGAGTCAGGACCTGGGAACTCAATCCAAGACTTTTCACATGGGTGTCAGGGATCCAATTTCCTGAGCCATATCTGCTGCCTCCCAAGATCTGCATTAGCAGGATGCTAGAACCAGGTAACCAGACCAGGCAATCAAATCCATGCATTTTGATAAGGGATGTGGGAGTGTAAAAGGCATCTTAACTTGAGTCAGCCATTAGGTCAAATGTCCACTTCTCTATTAGTTTTTTTTTTTTTTTTTTTAATGAAAGAGGACAATCTGTCTTCTTGGAAAACCAGTTTCCTGGAAAATCCTTTTAGGGAGGTTAATGGCAGCTATATTTGGGGAAAGTTTTGCTTTAGGCCAACAAAAGAAGTTCCGATAAAACTTCTTTTACATATTTTGTAGTTCAAATGTCAGAGTAAAAGCCATAACCCCTATAAATTCTTAGTTGGAATAGATTCCTGTAACAAAAAATAGATTAACGTGAGAAAAAGAAACAAATTCATTAGCACACATTATATATATATATATATATATATATATATCTTATATATCCATATATATGGATATACATGGATAACTTTTGTCTTCCAAATCTCTCTTATGTGAATAGAGGAAAGGTGACAGAGTCTCTGTATCCATTTCTTCTGAACTGCTTTCAACTCAACAAACCTTCATATTTTGGTCATCCATAGGGTTTCATTTAAAATAATTTTATATAAATTTTGTGTGCTTAACAAGGTCCTCAAATGTTAGAACTAATACCTTAAAAATCTGCATGTTTTAAAATGCCATAGGACTCCAAAATCCCTTAAGCTGGCTGATAAAAATAGCAGCTTAAATGTTATAAAGACCAAATAGATAGGATTAAGTACTGAAGTGATCACATAGATAGGATCAAGTGAACAAGTGATCATATAAATGGGACTAAGTATATGGAAACAACAATAAACAGAATTAAATAGGATAGAAGGCTCCGACATGGGAAGCAGTCCATACAGCAGATTCACAGAAGAACAATTGCTTTAGGTAGCACTCCGACCTCAGAATGAGCCCCTAAGGCATTCCAGTCATGCTGGGAAGCCCAGGAGGAGCACATCAGGCATGGAAAACCAACATGCTCCAGCGAAAAACATCCTATACAACGGACCCCTAGGTGCGAAACCCCAGAAGAAAGACAGGGTCACCAAAGAAAGATGTACTTTTCTCTGAAGGGAGGAGAAAAAGGCTTCCATAGTCAAAACAGATCATGTTAAGAGCCTTGGGCTATTACTGGTGTAATTCTTAAGAGTGTCATTTGTTAAATAAACAACAAGGATCACTGTGTACTAACTTCCCACGCAGGACTTCTGTCCCTGCTTACGAGTAAAACTTGCTCAAGAATCTCATCCTTTTAGTATATTTAAAGGAGGATATTATTATGTCTCATAAGTTATAGTTATGTCCAAGAGCTCACAAAATAAGTACCATCCTTGGGTTCTTCTTTAAAAATAATTAAGTTTTTAAAAGGGAAAAAAGGAGCAGAAAGGAAGGGAAAAGAGGAAGGGGACAAAAGTGAAATCACCTTCAAGAAGCAATAATAGATCAGCCATTGTATAGACAGTGGAGTAATACTTCTCTTAATTTTTCTTACTCCACTTGTTTTTTCTTTTTCTTTATTTTTATTTCTCTTTCTTGGATAAAACAAAAAGCAAGAAGGAGCAGGAAGAATGGGTAGGAGAGTGGGCATTTATGAGACATATACAAATTAAAATAAATAAATATTAAAATTCTGCATGTTTTTGCATTTTAAGTATGTACTCATATGAGTATGAAATGTTTCCACAATTATTCAACTTTTTACAGAATTTACATCTGTGGCATAGTTCTTGTTTCTAAAATTAATTTTGTTTATATGAAAGGCAGAGAGATTCAGAGTGAGGGAGAGAGAGAGTTTGAAAGACTGACAGAGAGAGGAAGGGTGAGAGGACTCTGCCATCCAATGGCTCACTCCTCCAGTGTTCACAACAGCCCCAGGAGGGACCAGGCCAAAACAAGGATCTAGGAACCTAAGTCGGGTCTCCCACATGGATGGTGGAGCACAAGTGCCTGAGTCTTTTTTTTTTTTTTCTTTTGACAGGCAGAGTGGACAGACAGAGACAGAAAGGTCTTCCTTTTTGCCATTGGTTCACCCTCCAATGGGTGCTGCAGCAGGCGTACCACGCTGATCCGATGGCAGGAGCCAGGTGCTTCTCCTGGTCTCCCATTGGGTGCAGGGCCCAAGCACCTGGGCCATCCTCCACTGCACTCCCTGGCCACAGCAGAGAGCTGGCCTGGAAGAGGGGCAACCGGGACAGAATCCGGTGCCCCGACCGGAACTAGAACCCAGTGTGCCAGCACCACAAGGCAGAGGATTAGCCTATTGAGCTGCGGCGCCAGCCATGTCTGAATCTTAAAAAGCTTTCTCCCAGAGTGTACATTACAGGAAGTTGGAATTGGAAGGAGAGTGGGCCTTGAGTCTAGGCATCTCAATATCACACTAAGATGTCCCAAGCAGCTTTTTAAACACTGGGTCAAATGCCCACACTTATTTTTACATTTGATAAGGCCATCAAGATGTATTTAGTGAGACTTGTGTGAAGAGTCAAGGAAATTTCTCCCTACTCTGAATATTTTAGTCTTTAAGTCAGCTGAAATAAACTGTCAATAGATCAACAGAAAAAATGTTTACAAACATATTGATGTGTGCACATGTACATACATGAGAACTTATAAAACATGAAACTCAAAAGGTATCAAAAGGTATGAGTTTCAATACAATTTTCATAGGAGAAAGGGAAGCAGGGGGCTTTCAGCAGTTTTAGAGGGGTAGTAAATGATTCTTAAGGCAAACAGATGGGTCCAAAGAAAACAGCCTGGCACAAAGTTCCTGTTGGCTTCAGGTGAGACACTTTTGGTCTCTTCTGTGTTATTTTATCCATGTTATTTAATGAAGTTTCATAACCACATATTTTTTTCTGAGATCTAATTTTTTGTGAGATAATGAAATTAGGAGAAAGCCTCTCTGTATTTCAGGACAGAAAAAAGATCAAAGATGATTGAAACAGGACATGGGTGTAGGGGATGGAGAAGCTCAGAGTGACCTTAGTTCTTAGACAATAACTCCAGCTAAGCATAATCGAAGCACCTAGTTTGGACTACTACCTTCTTTCTTTTTTTCATTTCTTGTTTTATTATATTTTCATCTATTTTAAGGACTACAAATTTCAGAAGTACAACTTTAGGGATATAGTTATTCTTCCCACCATATCCGCCCTCCCTCCCGCACCCCTACTTCTCCTCCTCTTCCTCTCCCCTTGCCAGTCCCATTCTCCATTAAGATTCATTTTCAATTAACTTTGTACACAAAAGAACAACTCTACACTAAGTAAAGGTTTAAACAATTTGCACACACACACACACAAACTGAGAACTGGTTTCACAGTTAACTCTCAATACAACTCATTGAGGACAGAGGTCCTGCATGGGGAGTTAGTGTGCAGTGACTCTTGATGGAGTTTTACTTTCAAAGCCCCAACACCTGGATTATCAGATAAAATTCTAAATGAAAGTTTAAGTTATTTATATTTATTTTAGATATATGTACATTTATACTAAGATTGAAAATAATACTGAAAATAATTTTAAGTTAATTTTTACACTGATGTAAATAATTTGAGGGGCTGGTGCTGTGGTGTAGTGGGTAAAGCCACTGACTGCAGTGCCTGCATCCCATATAGGTGCTGGTTCAAGTCCCAGTTGCTCCTCTTCCAATCCAGCTCTCTGCTATGGCCTGGGAAAGCAGTAGAAGATGGCCCAAGTCCTTGGGCTTCTGCACCCATGTGGGAGACCCGGAAGAATCTCCTGGCTCCTGGCTTTGGATTGGCGCAGCTCCAGCTGTTGTGGCCATCTGAGGGGTAAACCAGTGGATGGAAGACTCTCTCTCTCTCTCTCTGCCTCTCTGTAACTCTGCCTTTCAAGTAAATAAATAAATCTTTAAAAAATAATTTGATAAGTGTCTTTCAGAACTTTCTACAAAAATTAAGTATGAAATTTTCAACTGTTATGTTTCAACATGAGAAAAGATCTCTGCTGAATGCTTTTTTTTTTTTTTCAGGCAGAGATTTAACCCACTGTATCACTTTGATGTTCTCTAAGAATAGTTTATTTATTTATTTGACAGGTAGAGTTACAGACAGTGAGAGAGAGACAGAAATGTCTTCCTTCCATTGGTTCACTCCCCAAATGGCCACTCTCTGCTGTGGCCCGGGAGGGCAGTGGAGGATGGCCCAAGTGCTTGGGCCCCTTCACTTGCATGGAAGACCTGGAGGAAGCACCTGGCTCCTGGCTTCGGATCGACACAGCACCATCTGTAGGGGCCATTTGGGGAGTGAACCAATGAAAGGAAGACCTTTCTCTCTGCCTCTCTCTCTATCACTGTCTAACTCTACCTGTCAGATAAAAAAAAAAAAAAAAGAAAGAAAAAGAAAAAGAATTGTGTTTGCAAACCTGTAACTTCAGTTTGTAATTCTCATCCACCCAAATTAATATTTCAGTTCCCAGTGGTAGAACAGTGCTTGGCATAAAGTATATACATGCATGTTAAGTAGGAACACAGATGAAGAAATGCTTGCTCAACTAGAACTAATTTGTATGTATATTTATTCCATAGGCAAAGAAGAAAATATAAACTGATTTTTAAATTGCTAGAGATAATTTCTCTCTGAATTCTTTCACAATAATACTTGCCGGTTTATATGGAAGAGTAATTATTAATATCTGTGTTCATTCTCCAAAGTGTTCTGGTTTGAACAATAAAGTGCACGGTTCTTCTACTTACATTCCATAGTGGATACTTAAGTATATGGGAGGGAAAGTATGTAGAAATGCCTGAATTGCCTCACTCTTTTCATATATTTCCTTACGCCTTAATTAAATGACTTTAAATCTCTGAACTAAATAATTTTCTTATACGAATATAAGAGGTCTTTACCTCCAAATATTACTTTGTTACATAAACCTGATGCCAAAATTTTCATATAATTGACTTACTTGAGTCAAGACCCTGAAAGTGCTACAAAACTCAGATGAGATGCTCTGATATGCAATAATTTAAATATTGCCACACATTAATGTGTTATTGGGAAAGGACAATAGAAGCTCCTCATTTGAGACCTTCCAATACTTGCCTAGATAACTCTTCTTTTAGCTGGTTCTGCTTTGTAAACTGTTGGTATAATAATACTATAATGCTAGGCAAAGAATTTTTTTCTGAGTTTCACAGATTATTCAGTGAATTATTGGACCTGAGCAGGTAATAGGAACTTCAGATTGGTAACCAGCTGTTAAGAAGGTTGGGTTGCCCAGGCACTCCCAAACTCAGATAGTGTCTACTGTGAGGACACTTTTGGAAATCTATCCCTTTAACCTGTGAAGTTTGGTTGAATATCAAATGTTTGGTGTCAGGAGTTATTGCAAAAATGTATTTCAAAATGAAGTATGTAAGTATATAAATTATTTCCTTTTTTGTGCAGATTTCATTTGAGGTGGTCTCATATGTCTAATTTTGCTTTTAAGTCCTGTTTTTAGATTATTATTGCAAACTTTTTTTGCCCAGACCACTGATTAGAGATTATTTCACCTATTACTTATTTTAGTAGTTTTATAATGTCAAATTTTACATTAATCCTGTATTCTGTTTTTTTTTTTTAAAGATTTATTTATTTATTTGAAAGTCAGAGTTACACAAGAGAAAGAGAGAGAGAGAGAGAGAGAGAGAGAGAGAGGTCTTCATTCTTTTGTTCACTCCCAAGATGGCCCTAAGGGCCAGAGCTGTGCTTATCCAAAGCCAGGAGCCAGGAGCTTCTTTCTGGTCTCCCACGTGGGTGCAGAGGCCGAAGGACTAGTGCCATCCTCTACTGTTTTCCCAGGCCATAAGAGAGAGCTGGATTGGAAGTGGAGCAGCCGGGTCTCGAAAAGGTGCCCATAGAGGAGCCGGCACTGCGAGTGGCAGCTTTGCCTGTTGTGCCACAGCACTGGCCCCCCTGTATTCTGTTTTTTTTTTTTTTTTTTTTTTTTTTTTTTTTTTTTTTTTTTTTTTTGACAGGCAGAGTGGACAGTGAGAGAGAGACAGAGAGAGAAAGTTCTTCCTTTGCCGTTGGATCACCCTCCAATGGCCACCGCTGCAGCCGGCGCACCGCGCTGATCCGATGGCAGGAGCCAGGATCCAGGTGCTTTTCCTGGTCTCCCATGGGGTGCAGGGCCCAAGCACCTGGGCCATCCTCCACTGCACTCCCTGGCCACAGCAGAGAGCTGGCCTGGAAGAGGAGCAACCGGGACAGAATCCGGCGCCCCAACCGGGACTGGAACCCGGTGTGCCGGCGCCGCAAGGTGGAGGATTAGCCTATTGAGCCACGGCGCCGGCTTGTTTTTTTTTTTTTTTTAACTTTTATTTAATGAATATAAATTTCCAAAGTACGATTTATGGATTACAATGGCTTCCCCCCCCCATACCGTCCCTCCCACCCACAACCCTCCCCTTTCCCACTCCCTCTCCCCTTCCATTCACATCAAGATTCATTTTCGATTATCTTAATATACAGAAGATCAGCTTAGTATACATTAAGTAAGGATTTCAACAGTTTGCTCCCACACAGAAACATAAAGTGAAAAATAATAGATGATTTTTTTTAAATGATGATGAAATCAGATCAGACCTATTGTCATGTTTAATCCCAGTGAGAGTCAAGTTGGGAGTTGATAATTTCTTTTTTTTTTTTTTTTTTTTTTTTTTACAGAGGATCAGTTTAGTATGCATTAAGTAAAGATTTCAACAGTTTGCACCCCCATAGAAACACAAAATGAAATATATTGTTTGAGTACTCGTTATAGCATTAAATCTCAATGCACAGCACATTAAGGACAGAGATCCTACATGAGGAGTAAGTGCACAGTGACTCCTGTTGTTGACTTTACCAATTGACACTCCTGTCTATGGCATCAGTAATCTCCCTATGTTCCAGTCATGAGTTTCCAAGGCTATGGAAGCCCTCTGAGTTCTCCGATTCTTATCTTGTTTAGACAAGGTCATAGTCAAAGTGGAGGTTCTCTCCTCCCTTCAGAGAAAGGTACCTCCTTCTTTGAAGACCTGTTCTTTCCACTGAGATCTCACTCACAGAGATCTTTTGCCAGAGTGTCTTGGCTTTCCATGCCTGAAATACTCTCATGGGCTTTTCAGCCAGATCCGAATGCCTTTAGGGCTGATTCTGAGGTCATAGTGCTATTTAGGACATCTGCCATTCTATGAATCGGCTGAGTATCTCACTTCCCATGTTGAATCACTCTCCCCTTTATTTATTCTATCGGTTAGTGTTAGCAGGTACTAGACTCATTTATGTGCTCCCTTTGACTCTTAGTCTTTTCATTATGATCAATTGTGAACTGAAATTGATCACTTGGAATAGTGAGATGGCATTGGTACATGCCACCTTGATGGGATTAAATTGGAGTCCCCTGGTATGTTTCTAACTCGACCATTTGGGGCAAGTCAGCTTGAGCATGTCCCAAGTTATATATCTCTTCCCTCTCTTATTCCTATTCTTATGTTTAACAGGGATCACATTTCAGTTAAATTTCAACACTTAAGAATAACTGTGTATTAATTACAAAATTAAACCAGTCATATTAAGTAGAACAGACAAAAAAACTACTAAGAGGGATAATGTATTAAGTTGTTCATTAACAGTCAGGGCTATGCTGATCAAGTCACCGTTTCCCGTAGTGTCCATTCCACTTCAACAGGTTTCCTTTTTGGTGTTCAGTCAGTTGTCACTGATCAGGGAGAACATATGGTATTTGTCCCTTTGGGACTGGCTTACTTCACTCAGCATGATGTGTTCCAGATTCCTCCATTTTGTTGCAAATGACTGGATTTCGTTGTTTCTTACTGCGGTATAGTATTCTAAAGAGTACATATCCCATAATTTCTTTATCCAGTCTACCGTTGCTGGGCATTTAGGTTGGTTCCAGGTCTTAGCTATTGTGAATTGAGCTGCAATAAACATTAGGCTGCAGACCGCTTTTTTGTTTGCCAATTTAAATTCCTTTGGGTAAATTCCAAGGAGTGGGATGGCTGGGTCGAACGGTAGGGTTATCTTCAGGTTTCTGAGGGATCTCCAGACTGACTTCCATAATGTCTTAACCAGTTTGCATTCCCACCAACAGTGGGTTAGTGTCCCTTTTTCCCCACATCCTCGCCAGCATCTGTTGTTGGTAGATTTCTGTATGTGAGCCATTCTAACCGGGGTGAGGTGGAACCTCATTGTGGTTTTGATTTGCATTTCCCTGATTGCTAATGACCTTGAACATTTTTTCATGTGCCTGTTGGCCATTTGGCTTTCCTCTTTTGAAAAATGTCTATTGAGGTCCTTGGCCCATCTCTTAATTGGGTTGTTGGTTTTGTTTTTGTGGAGTTTCTTGATCTCTTTGTAGATTCTGGTTATTAACCCTTTATCTGTTGCATAGTTTGCAAATATATTTTCCCATTCTCTCGGTTGTCTCTTCACTCTCCTGACTGTTTCTTTTGCAGTACAGAAACTTCTCAGTTTGATGCAATCCCAATAGTTAATTTTGGCTTTGACTGCCTGTGCCTCCCGGGTCTTTTCCAGAAACTCTTTGCCTGTGCCAATATCTTGAAGGGTTTCTCCAATGTTCTCTAGTAACTTGATGGTGTCAGGTCGTAGATTTAGGTCTTTAATCCATGTTGAGTGGATTTTTGTATAAGGTGTAAGGTAGGGGTCTTGCTTCATGATTCTGCACGTGGAAATCTAATTTTCCCAGCACCATTTATTGAATAGACTGTCCTTGCTCCAGGAATTAGTTTTAGATCCTTGATCAAATATAAGTTGGCTGTAGATGTTTGGGTTGATTTCTGGTGTTTCAATTCTGTTCCATTGGTCTATCCATCTGTTTCTGTACCAGTACCATGCTGTTTTGATTACAACTGCCCTGTAGTATGTCCTGAAATCTGGTATTGTGATGCCTCCGGCTTTGTTTTTGTTGTACAAGATTGCTTTAGCTATTCGAGGTCTCTTGTGCCTCCATATAAATTTCAGCACCAATTTTTCCAGATCTGAGAAGAAGGTCTTCGGTATCTTGATTGGTATTGCATTGAATTTATAAATTGCTTTTGGGAGAATGGACATTTTGATGATATTGATTCTTCCAATCCATGAGCATGGAAGATTTTTCCATTTCTTGGTATCCTTTTCTATTTCTTTCTTTAAGGTTTTGTAATTTTCATCGTAGAGATCTTTAACGTCCTTGGTTAAGTTTATTCCAAGGTATTTGATTGTTTTTGTAGCTATTGTGAATGGGATTGATCTTAGAAGTTCTTCCTCAGCCATGGCATTGTCTGTGTATACAAAGGTTGTTGATTTTTGTGCATTGATTTTATACCCTGCTACTTTGCCAAAATCTTCTATGAGTTCCAATAGTCTCTTAGTAGAGTTCTTTGGGTCCCCTAAATAAAGAATCATGTCATCTGCAAAGAGGGATAGTTTGAGTTCTTCCTTCCCAATTTGTATCCCTTTAATTTCTTTTTCTTGCCTAATAGCTCTGGCTAGAACCTCCAGAACTATATTGAATAGCAGTGGTGAGAGTGGACATCCCTGTCTGGTCCCAGATCTCAGTGGAATTGCTTCCAACTTTTCCCCATTCAATAGGATGTTGGCTGTGGGTTTTTCATAGATTGCTTTGATTGTATTGAGGAATGTTCCTTCCAAACCCAGTTTGCTTAGAGTTTTCATCATGAACGGGTGTTGTATTTTATCAAATGCTTTCTCAGCATCTATTGAGATAATCATATGGTTTTTCTTCTGCAGTCTGTTAATGTGGTGTATCCCATTGATTGTCTTGCGCACATTAAACCATCCCTGCATACCAGGGATAAATCCCACTTGGTCTGGGTGGATGATCTTTCTGATGTGTTGTTGCATTCTATTGGCCAGAATTTTATTGAGGATTTTTGCATCTATGTTCATCAGGGATATTGGTCTGTAATTCTCTTTCAGTGCTGCATCTTTTTCTGGCTTAGGAATTAAGGTGATGCTGGCTTCATAGAAAGAATTTGGGAGGACTCCCTCTTCTTTGATTGTTCTGAATAGTTTGAGAAGAATTTCAGTTAGTTCTTCTTTAAATGTCTGGTAGAATTCAGCAGTGAATCCATCTGGTCCTGGGCCTTTCTTTGTTGGGAGGGCCTTTATTACTGTTTCAATTCCTGTCTCAGTTATGGATCTGTTTAGGTTTTCGATGTCTTCCTGGTTCAATTTAGGTAGGTTGCATGTGTCCAGGAATCTATCCATTTCTGATAGGTTTCCCTGGTTGCTGGCATACAAGTCCTTGTAGTAATTTCTGATGATTCTTTTTATTTCTGTGGTGTCTGTTGTTACATTTCCTTTATCATCTCTGATTTTATTGATTTGGGTCTTTTCTCTTCTTTTTTTAGTTAGTTGGGCCAATGGGGTGTCAATTTTGTTTATTTTTTCAAAAAACCAGCTCCTCGTTTGGCTGATTTTTTGGAATGTTTTTCTTGATTCAATCCTGTTGATTTCTTCTCTGATTTTAATTATTTCTCTTCTCCTACTAGATTTGGGTCTGGTTTGCTGTAGGTTTTCTAGATCCTTGAGGTGAATTGAAAGCTCATCTATTTGGTGTCTTTCCAATTTCTTGATGTAGGCACCTATTGATATAAACTTTTCTCTTAACACTGCTTTTGCTGCGTCCCATAAGTTTTGGTATGTTGTGCTGTTATCCTCATTTACTTCCAGAAAGTTTTTGATTTCTCTTTTGATTTCTTCTATGACCCATTGTTCATTCAGGAGCATGTTGTTCAATCTCCATGTGTTTGCATATGCTCTAGGGATTCCTGAGTTGCTAATTTCCAACTTGATTCCTTTATGGTCTGAGAAGCTGCATGGTATGATTCTAATTCTTTTGAATTTGCTGAGACTTGCTTTATGGCCTAGTATGTGGTCAATCCTAGAGAAGGTTCCATGTACTGCTGAGAAGAATGTAAAATCTTTAGCTGTAGGATTGAAAGTTCTGCATATATCTGTTAGATCCATTTGGGCTATAGTGTCGTTTAAATCTACTGTATCCTTGTTGATCTTCTGTCCTATTGATCTGTCTATTTCTGAGAGTGGAGTATTGAAATCCCCCAGTACTATTGTATTGGGGTCTAAGTCTCCCTTTAAGTCCGTTAACAAATCTTTTAGATAAACCGGTGCCCTGTAGTTAGGTGCATATACATTGATAATTGTTATATCTTCCTGTTGAATTGATCCCTTAATCATTATGTAGTGTCCCTCTTTGTCTCTCTTAACGGTTTTTGTGGTAAAGTTTATGTTGTCTGATATTAAGATGGCTACGCCCGCTCTTTTTTCATTTCTGTTGGCATGGTATATCTTTTTCCAGCCTTTCACTTTCAGTCTGTATGGATCTTTGTTGGAAAGATGTGTTTCTTGTAAGCAGCAAATAGATGGGTTTTGTTCCTTAACCCAATCAGCCAATCGGTGTCTTTTAACTGGACAGTTCAGGCCATTCACGTTCAATGTGACTAATGACAAGTGGTAACTTTGCCCTGCTATTTGCCAAAGATAAGTTCTAATATATGCTTTGAATTCCCTGTGATCTTTTGCTGTGAGCTTTCCTTCCTTGGTTTCCTTCCTTTACCTTCTTTCATATTGATGACCGTGTTTCTTTGTTTCTGTGTGCAACACATCTTTAAGCATCTTTTGCAGGGCTGGACAAGTGGCAACAAATTCTTTCAATATCTGTTTGTTATGAAAAGTCTTTATTTCACCTTCATTCACAAATGATAGCTTTGCAGGATATAATATTCTGGGCTGGCAGTTGTTCTTTCTTAGTACTTGGGCTATATCTCGCCATTCCCTCCTAGCTTGTAGAGTTTCTGATGAGAAGTCAGCTGTGAGTCTGATTGGAGATCCTCTGAGAGTAATCTGACGTTTCTCTCTTGCACATTTTAGGATCTTTTCTTTATGTTTCACTGTGGAGAGTTTAATTACAACGTGTCGTGGTGAGGATCTCTTTTGGTCGTGTTTATTAGGGGTTCTGTGAGCTTCCTGTACCAGGATTTCTCTGTCCTTCTCCAAACCTGGGAAATTTTCTGCTAATATCTCACTAAAAAGGCCTTCTAATCCTTTCTCCCTCTCCATGCCTTCAGGAACTCCTAGAACCCGAATGTTGGGTTTTTTAATAGTATCCTGAAGATTCCCGACAATATGTTTCAGATTTCTAATTTCCTCGTCTTTATTTGGTTTGACTGTATCCTTTCCTGTTCTCTCTCTTCTAAGTACAATATTCTCTCTTCTGCTTCACCCATTCTGTTTGTAAGGCTCTCTCTTGTGTTTTTCATTTGATCTATTGAATTCTTCACTTCAGTCACTATCACAGTTTCCTGTTGTACTAGTTGTTTCGTTTCATTTTGATTCCTCCTTAATATTTCATTTTCACGAGAGAGATTTTCTATCTTGTCCATTAAGGATTTCTGTAGTTCAAGAATTTGTTTTTGAGAACTTCTTAATGTTCTTATCAATTTTTTGAGATCTGCTTCTTGCATTTCTTCTATGTCATCATCTTCATAATCTTGAATTGGGGTGTCTTTTTCAGTTGAGGGCTTCATGGTGACTTCCTTGTTTTTATTACCTTGGTTTTTGCGTTTGTTATTTGGCATATTGGAGATATTTGGTTTCTTCACTGTGGTGCTTTTTCTTGTTATACTATGACTCTAGATTAAGTGGACTATCTGTTTTTGATGGAGCCTTAGGGCTTGAGATGGGTGTGGCCTGAAAGCTCTCTTTGGTGTGCCAAAGGTGACACTCCCAGGTTAGGCGTGGTAAATCTCTCTCTCTCTCTCTCTCTTTTTTTGATTCAAAAGGGAAGTAATTCCGCACAGCTGAACGAAGTTGGAGGTAGTTATCAGGCAAATGATATACACAGGAGCCAGAGATCGGAAGCTCTTTCCCAAGGACCACACAGGGAATCTGTTCTGCCCTCGGAGTGGGCTCAAATTCTCCTTCAGTCTCCCACTGGGTTGCCAAAGTTACGGAATTGTAGCGTCTCTGGAGAGTGCTCACGTGAATTCCGTGAGATCTCTCCCCCACCGTCTCTTTTTTCACAGTCTCAGTTCAGTAGCACCACAAATTTACTAGGTCCTAATCTCCTGTTAATTCGCCCCGCCCAGAGTCAGGTTTTTCTGCTAGGCTCAGGGCCGGTGCAGACCTGAGGTCGCTCTGCTTATGACGTATGTCCAAGATGGCGCCTGCTCTTTGTCTTGCTCGCCCTTGAGAGGTGAGCGGAGAGAGAGAAACCCGTGTCCGTACCAGTCACCTTTTTTTTTTTCCTCTCTCTCTCTTCCAGTTAGCTTGGTGAAGCCCCCCCCCGGGGGGGGTCATTCCCTCTAGTCTCCTCTCTCCGCTTGCCTGCCGGTGTCTTGGGTTATTGAGGTTTGGCTCACCTCGCGTTCCAGCGCTGGTGTGTTGAGTCTGCCGCTGGTGTCCCGAACTGTGGGCTCCCACGCTCTCCACGCAGGTCCGCTCCCCTTCCAGCGCTGATGTGTGGACTCGGAGCCCTGGACGTCCCAAGTTTCTCTGCTGTTGTCTGTGTGGCACGCACTCCCCTTCGAGCACTTGCGCAGACCCTGCAGCTTGCGCAGCTCGGTCCCGCGGCTCGGCTTTCGCGCGGTGGGCGACCTTGTTCTCCCAGTAGGTCCTCCGATTCACGACCACTGGATCCAGAAGAGTTTCCTCTGCAATATTTTGCTGGTTCTTTTTTCTGAGGCTACCGTAACTCCCCTTTTATTAAACTAAATTTTCCCGGACTATTGGTGCGCGCCCTCACTATTCCGCCATCTTGGCTCCTCCCTGTATTCTGTTTTGAATTTAGTTTTGTATATGGCAAGAAATAGGTCTGTTCTCATTTTTCTCCATGTAGACTTTCACTTTTTCAACACCATTTACTGAAGGAGTGAGTATGTGTTCTTAGTTTCTTGGTCAAACATTATTTTGTGGTAATTATTTGGATTTATTTCTGAATTCTTAATTTAGCTCTATTGGTGCATGTGTCTATCTTTGTGCCATTTACCATGCTGTTTTGATGACTGTATCTTTGAAGTAAAGTTTGAAATTGAGTAGCGTGATACCTCCTTTGTTCTTTTTTTACTTGATTACTTTAACTATTTTGAGTATTTTGTAGTTTCACATGGATTTTAGGATTTTTTGGTTGTATTTCAGTGAATATGAATGTGGTATTTTGATAGGAATTACACTGAATATGTATATCATTTTAGTATGGAAATTATAGCAACATAAATTGTTCTAACCCATGAACAAAGTGTTATTTAATTTTGTGTCCTACTCATTTTTAATCAATATTTTATTTTTCATTGTAGGGATTTGTGCACAACCAACAGAATGAAAAAAATATTCACAAATAATGTACTTGAAAAAGCTTAATATCCACAATATATAAAGGATCAAATGCAATAACAACAACAATAATAATAATCCAATTTAAGAATGGGCCAAAAATATACATAGGCCATTTGGGGGGTAAACCAACAGAAAAGGAGGACCTTTCTCTCAGTCTCTCTTTCTCTCACTGTTTAACTCTGCTTGTCAAAAACAAAACAAAACAAAAAAGAAGTTATAAATAATCAATAGGTTTATTAAAAAAAGGTCATCAATCACCAGGGAAACACAAGTAAAACCACCGTGAGGTATTACCTCACTCCACTTAGAATGACTATTACATAAAAAAAGCTATTAAAGTAAGAATGTATGGAAAGAGGAAACCTTACAAATGAATTGTGGGGAGGTAAATTAGAAAACCCTACAGAGGTTCCATAAAAAAATTAAAAATATAACTACAATATATGGTCCATTAATTTCACTACTAGAATAAATGAAATCAGCATATTAAATATACATACTCCAATGTTTATTGCAGGACTAGTCAAAAGATAGCAGATACTAAATAATCAAACTAAAAATTCATTAATAAATGAATGCATAAAATCTGTGATATATATATATGTATATATACAGTGAAATATCACTCAGTAATGAAAAAAGAATAGAATATTGTCATTTGCAACAACATGGATGAACCTGGAGATTGTTATGTTAAGTGAAATAAACCAGGCACACAGAAACAAATATTATAACATTTCATTACTATAAAACTCATTATGAGTTCAGATTAGGTAGCAATATTGTATTCTGAGTTTCCAAATTACTAGAAGAAAGAATTATGAATGTTATCATCATAAACCATAGATAAATGTCTGAGATGGTAGATAAGATGTCCAGATTAAATCATCATACAGTGCAAATCTGTTTCAAAATATCATATTGCCTTTCATTATTTCCCATGAATCTATACATTATATATTAATTTAATATATATATTATATACATACACAAATAAAATGTGGAAATTGCATTTGTCTTATAGTTTTAAACATTACTTAATTTCTTTTATTTACTTTAGAGTTCAGTGTGAGAGAGAGACCTGCAATGGCCTGGACTGAGACCAGCAAAAGCTGTGAGCCTGGTGTGTGCCATAGCCAAAAGCTGGAATTGCACCAATACTCAAATCCATACCTAAATATAAAACATGGGCATCTTAACCACTAGACCAAGTGCTCATCTTATTAATCTTTTGATTCTAGATAAATATAAACATTTAGATATGCCTCATATATTTTAGTTTTGCATTATGTTTAAATAATCAGAGGATATTTCAAGATTTTAGAATTTTTGTCTTGATTTTTTCCCCAAAATTTGTCTTCTCTCATTTCATGAAAATATAGTTTTTCCAAACTAAATATAAACGTATCTCATTGAAATACCAAAAATGTCAACATTGTTTTCTTTTTTGACATGTACCAAGTGGGTGTTAATTATATATTCTCTGTCTTTCTGTATGTGTGAGTTTCTTAAGTGTATTCATGCTTCAGTATTATGTTTTTTCATCCTTCCCTGTATAAATTTGACACTCAATTACGGGAAAATGAAAAATAAGAGCATCACAGATGCTTTTCCTTTCCAAGAGCTGGTGTTATGCAGTCTACAGTTGCATAGTGGTCATTTTCTTTTTCTTTGTTTCTTTTTTTTTATACTAGTCTTTTTAATTCACTGGATAAAAAAATACAATTTCTACCAGAAACATGTCCTCTTAATAATTCATTAATGAATGAATAAATGACATGTGATATATGCATATATTTTCACACACAAATAAATACTACTCAGTAATAAAAAGTGGAATATTGTCATTTGTAACAACACTGATGGATGTGGAGATGGTTATGTGAAGATTCTGCAGAATTGGAATATTATCAGCTGCAACTTTACACTGCCTGTGTTGTTGCTGACTGACAACCCCACATGCATTCTGCTCTGTCTTTACCTGCCAAGTCCTAACGAGAAATAGCTGGTATTCACAAAATCCTCACTGGCTAAGATACTTCAAATTGTGTAACTTCAAAATTTTAAATTTGTTTTTTGATGAACTCACCTAATATCTCTTGCTTTGCCCTAATAAGCTTAATAAAATCTGAGTACATTCTGTCTTAAATTCACAGCTAGTAAAACTATTCATCTTGAGTTTATCGATATTAGACATAAATTTTCCTTTTGATAATGAGTTATTTAATCTATACAAAGATTTCTTTTTAGTTACTATTAATGATTAACATCAACTGAATTCATGTTATATTACTTTTCCTAAATATTTCCCAGTGGAAACAGCTTTGTGGCACAGTAGTATAAGCTGCTACTTGAGATGCCAGCATCCCATATCAAGATGTTGGTTCAAATCCTGGATGCTCTGCTTCTGATCCAGCTTCCTTCTCATGTATCTATCAGAGCAGCGAATGATGGGCCAAATACTTGGAACCTGCCACGTATATGGGAGACCTGGATGGATTTCCTGGCACCTGGCTTCAATCCGGCCCAACCCTGGCTGTTGTAGCTAATTGGGGAGTTAACCAGAAGATGGAAGATTTCTCTCTCTCTCTCTCTCTTTCAAATAAACAAATGAATAAATAAATAAATATTTTTAAAACTCTACCAAAGAACTAGGTTTTGCATACAACCTTAATTTTCTATAAGCCTTACTTGGGCAGGAGCATTGTCTATTTTTTCAAAGACAAATCAAAAGTGCCTAGAAAAGTTCCAGAAAACAAAGTGGATATCCAATAAGTAAATACTAATTGAATGATTTTTTTTTTCTTTCGAGTAGACTGAAATGAAAATTTAATTTTTGATAATCACAAAATTTAGGAACCTGAATCTATAATCTGAACGTGAGGTTTCAATCAGTTATGTGAAAATATTAAATATACATAAATTATGTATTCACCACCTAAGAACTCTGTCTGGCAAACTTTTTTTTTATTATTCTGGAAATTGTAATATTTGTGATCAACCAGAAACAGTGAAAATATTATGTTGTGGTATCAAGCAAGATAAGAACTGTCTGTTTTACTTGATGGTGTATCAAAAAGTCATACATTAAACAGGGACTATTCTCAAAGATATTCTAGTTCTGATGATTAGTCAGTAACCTTGTCTACCACCAATAACTTTTAGACTTAGTCTAAAACTTTACTTTCAACTAAAACTTTTATTAGCCAAAATGCGGTTCGCAGCACTTATGCTCTTATAGCAGGTGCTAGTTTAAAAAAAATCCAGGTCCATTGTTGATAAACTTTAATTAAATAAAGTTAGACAACTTTTTTTTTTTTTTTGCTGAAAAACAGTTTAGATTATTTAATAAACCACTGGTCAGTATGACTTTGTAAAATTGGACTTACACTAATCAATATTTCCTTAATCTGTTTGAACCTGAAAAAAAATGCTTCTCCTCTACAGGGCATCTTGTGGGATTGCTATTCTATATATATCACACTTTGAGACATCCTGTACAGAATTTATCTTATATCTAATTCTTCTGAACTGATAATCTTAATTACTGGCTTCTATAATTCAGGGTTCTACTGTTTTGGTTGCTACTACTATAAGGAAGTTAACTTGCAATTTCAGCATTCATGCTGTATTTTTCTAATTTTTTTTTTGTGTGTGTATTCATTTATTTGAAAGGGTGAGGGAAAGAGAGAGATTGCGCGCAAGAGAAGCCTTGCTGGTTTATTTATCAAATGCCTGCAATAGCTAGGGCTAGGCCAGCATGTAGCCAGGACTTATGGCTGGGTCACAATGAAGTCAGGAGCCTGGAACTCATTCTGAATTTCCCACGTGGGTAACAGGGACCCACGTATTTGAACCACAACCTGCTCCTTCTCAGGGTATGCATGATCAGGAATGTAGAATCAGGTGTAGAGGTGGATCTTGAATCCAGAACTTCTGTATGGAATATGGACATTTTAACCAGCTTAACCACCATTTCATGCACCTGGACCACCTCCACTGTGAAATTTTTGAAATAAAGTGAGAATTTGAACTGAAAAAATCAACTTATTTAATACATATTCATTTATGAACTACTGCAAAACACTCTGTTAGCATAGAATACATATTAATCAGTTGCCAAATTTCTTCAAATTCAGAAGTAGACAGAATATTTCTTTTAATGACCTATGATTCACAATTTAAAAATGCTGTATCCTTCCTGGCTGCATTGATAATCTTATTTTTATACTTTTTATTTACTAGTAATATTCATTTCATTTTTAAGCCTTTATTTTTATTTATTTGAAATGCTGAGTGAGATTGGGAGAGACAGAGAGAGAGAGATTTTCCATCTACTAGTTCACATCCCAAATGCCCTCAACAGGTGTGACTGAGCCAGACCAAAGCAGAAGCTAGGAACTCCTTCCAGGTCTCCTACGTATTTGGCAAAAACCCAAGTACATAAGTGATTATCTGATGTTACCCACGTGCATTAGCAGGCAGCTAGATCTGAGGCAGAGACAGGACTTGATCCTAGGCATACACAAACACTGGCTCTAACATGTCTTTAATGGCTAAATAGCTAGTGAGCTCAAGCTGTGTGCATTATATATTGACAACAAATTTATTGCAAGGATATGAAATAAAGAAAGGCAGACAAAGTTCGTAGGCAATGGTCATCTCATTGAAGGAGTTTGGTTATGAAATGTTAACCAAACAAAGGCATTATATGAAAAGAATATTTTTAAGCAAAATGAAAAAAAGAAACAAAGTGATTGCCCTGAGGGATGAGATGCAGTAGGAAGTAACCATGATACCACACAAAACAAGAGAGAGTAAAGACCAATTGACTTGAGTCTTGGATGATTCTACTTTGAGTCATATTGTTTTAAGGATATCAGGTCATATTTTGTTTTGTGTAAATCCAAGCCCCTTCCTTGATTCCACATAGGGTACTTGTTTACATGATCTCATATCTTAAATGCTGATTAGTGACTTTCCAGTTTAGGGAATCATACACATAAATAGCAGAGGAGAAGTATTACTACATACTAGAATACAAATATTAGATATAATTTTATAAATATTTTAATATACACGAATGCATGTTAATGTATATGTATATAAAATATCCATAATATATGTTGTGAAATTAAGGTTTATAAATGCATAAATTGGGATGTGAAGACTGGATCAGAGGAGGTTGGAAAAAATCGTACCTTCTTGGGCTTTCCTCAAAATTTACCCAAAGGCTGGAGACTATTTTTAAATCTGTTTCTCTAGCAGTACAGCTTCAGTGGGAACTTCCTGCCTTGTGATTTACTAAGGGAGTGCACTGAGGAGAAATCAGTAAGGACGTGAGAAAAGCAAGATAGGGAAGAAAAGGAGGTATACAAGATGTGATTCCAAGGACAAGATTTATTCTTTCTGGTCTGGTGGGAGCCTTGGAGCATAAATGACAAAACAGTTTGTCCTAACGTCAGGTCAAGAAGCAGAGCTTTTATATACCAACCACATCCCTGTTTATTGTTTACTCTAGGTTGCCAGGTAGAGGGAGACAGGACATAATGGTATAACTGCTCATCACTTCCAGGAAAGTGAGTACAATGGTTAATTTTATGTGTCAGTGTGACTGAGCCATGGCATGCCCAGATAGTTGGTCAAACACCTGGTGTGTCTGTGAGAGTGTTTGTCATAAATTAACTTCTGAATTGCTAGTCTGATTTGATTGCCTCTCCTATGGGGTTAGGTCTCATCCAATCAGTTGAAGGGCTGAATAGAAGAAAAAATATTGACTCTTTCATTAATAAAATGGACCTCCACCCACCTGATTGCTTTTGATCTGGGGCATTATATTTTCTTTTGCATTTAGACTCAAATTGAAGCTCTGGCTGTTCTATATCATCAACTCTCTTGGTTCTTAAGCCATCAGACTCAGAGTGGAATCACACCATTAATTCTACTGGTAATATAGCTTGCTGACTGCAGGTTTTAGAACTTCACAGACTCCACAGTAATGCATATGTAATGTATCTCTCTCTCTCTTTCTCTCGTATGTTCTGTTTCTCCTATAAAATGAGAGATGGCTTTCACAGTCTGGTTGAAATCCTCTAGAAATATTAGTCAATGAGATATATTAACAGAAGCACCCTAGGAAAGCAGTAGAAACAGTCCCAGGGTATATGAGTACAATGCCAACAATATCTACTGTGAGTTTGCATCTTGCTTTCATTAGATAATCCATTTCATGTTTGACTCTTCTACATACATTCTAGGAGACTACCAACAAACAAATTGCATATCCATGCATCTTTTACTCCCAACCTGTGCTCCAGCCAGTCCTTGTGAAGGCTAAACTTCTAGATATGAAGTGACAAAAATTTTTATTCTCTAAATTCATTTTCAAGTAAATCTCATTTCCTATTGACTTAAAGCCATATTTAACTCAACACCCATTCTCAAATAATTTTCAAGATGCTAAAGCCACTTTTTTATGGGTTCCCTATCATTTAGTTTCAACAAACTCACTCCTTGAGCTAAACTACTTCAATATTCACACTGGAGAATTAACAATTAAAAACACATATGTAGTGTATTGGAGTGAAATGGACATTTTGAGATTCAGTCGTTGTTTACCACCCTTGTCTCCTCTGTTGAGGAACAGTTTTGCTTTTTTTTCCTTCATACTATTTGTTAAACTATTTTACTTAGAATAGGGATAACCCTATGCTCATTAAGTATCCTGAAGTAGATCTTTGTAAAAATTAAGGGTGGGAATAGGAGAGGGAGGAGGAAGAAGTGTAGTTTCCTGGAGAGCATCCCATTCAATATAAGTTTTCTTTACACAGTCAATTTCAGGAGAATATGCAGTAAGCTGAGGAATAGAAGATACATGTTAATTTTTTCTACTTTGTGTTTTAAAGTTTTAACACCTTGATCAGCAATTATTTTTTGGAGTTTAGTATAAAGTCATTTATATACAATACATTTTTAATGTTGAAATCTTATTACTCATGACTATAAATTCAACTTGGAAAATTCCTCAGATGCAATTTTCCAGTAAATGTTTTATTAAAAGGAACATATTCGATAGAGAACAAACTATTATGAACAACATATAGTCATGATTTTTAAAATAGTTTATTATTACAAATCGTTAAAGAAAATAATGATTATGGTAATAATAACAACAACCACATCAGCGTTGGCATAGGAACATATTTCATCTCCAAAGAACTCTATGACCCTATTTTTTGACAGGTAGAGTTATAGACAGTGAGAAAGAGAGAGAAAGGTCTTCCTTCTGTTGGTTCACTCCCCAAATGGCTGCCACGGCTGGAGCTATGCCAATCTGAAGCCATGAGCCAGGTACTTTCTCCTGGTTTCCCATGAGGGTGGAGGGGCCCAAGCACTTGGGCCATCCTCCACTGCACTCTTGGGCCACAGCAGAGAGCTGGATTGGAAGAGGAGCAACCGGGACTAGAACCGGCACCCATATGGGATGTGGGTGCCGCAGGGGGAGGATTAACCAAGTGAGCCATGGCGCTGGCCCCTATGACCCTATTTTATGACCTTTACATTTGAGGAAATTGTGGAATTTGAATTCAGTCACTATGGTTTGCAAAATTCTCTTCTGTAAAGCAAACAAACTCCCAATACCTGTACCCCCAACCAGTATTTAAAACAGTGTAATACACATTGAAACTATAATCATACACATTTGCCCAAAACTTCCATGATCTGAATATTGTTTCATTACTCCTCTTGTTTTGGCTCTGAACATAAATCAGTAGGTGGTTATTAGGTGTAATCTACTGATCAAGTGGAAAATCATGTGCTTTAACACGTCTCTTAAACAGTGTTTGAATAATTTAGTTTGCTATTTACTAAAAATCTGGCGACCCTGACCTGATTCCTGGAATGAGCAAGTATACATGGGGTTGATTCTACAGTTAATGAAGGATTACAGAGGCCATAATAATCATTCTTAGGAGAAAGTACAGTGGCATAGAAGTTGGGGGTCTAGGGTTTAATTTCTGCTTTATAAGTAGCTATTTTGTTTTAGCCAAATTATTTAACTCTATGAGAATAATTTTCCTTTGCTTTAAAAGTGAGCAAGCAGGAGCTGGTATTGTGGCACTGTAGATTAAGCCTCCATCTGTGAGGCCAGCATCCCATATGGGAGCTGGTCCTGACTTCGATTCCTACCAGGCTCCCTGATAATGCAACTGGGAAAACACGGAGGATGGTCCAAGTGCTTCAGACCTCACCACCCATGTGGGAGACTCAGATGAATTTCCCGGCTCCTGGCTGTAGCCTGGCCTAGTCCTGGTTGTTGTGGCTAACTTGAAAATGAACCAGGGGACTTGAGGAGTGAACCAGTGGATAGAAGACCTCTTTGTTTGTGTCCCTTGTCCCTGTAACTCAGCCTTTCAAGGGAAAAAAATCTTTAAAAAATAATAAAAAATGAAGAGTTTAGAATTTTGACCTAGATCAACTTGAAGATTCCCTCCAGGTCTATTCTAGCATTGTAGGCTTCTATGTTGCAGAATCTCATTAGTGGTGTTAGTTACAATTATGCCCCAGTGAAATATAATAGGTTGTTAGTTTGTATATGATAGATCCTGTTGCATTTAATATTCCTCTTCTTAGTTTCCATTTTGGGACCCTCTTCTTCCTTCTCTAAAACCATTGCTTATACAAAATAAAGCACATGAAAGGGATGCAGGTAATTTAAACATTTTAAAATCATTCAGCAAGGTAAATTATAAAGACTAAAGATAGTAAGTTTAATGTCTACGTTTAGAAAACAGTTGTTAATTCAGACAGTATATCAGTTGTTCCTTTCCTGAACTGAAGAGAGAGACAAGGTAAGGGATCATACTTTACCCAGGTAGAGAAGTTACAAAATGTGTCAAGAGAGAAGTAGGACTTTGGGAAAGATGTCCTTACTTGGCTTTTTTTTTTTTTTTCCTGTGGCCCTAGAACAGTTAGAAGGCTGGCTGAAACAATTGGAAAACAGGAGTTAGAGGGAGCTAAAGGAGCTATCTGCAACAGCTGAAGCAAAATGAACTTTTCTGCCGAGAAAAGCAGCTTAGTTACAACCATCTGAGCTCAGACTTCAATCCATCCCCAAACAGGACAAGTGTGGGTGATATATGGAAAGGGTATTTTAAAATCTGCTTGAGCTTGCCAATCTGGAGATTCGCCCAGGAAAGAGAGCCTCAGAAAAATCACGATGGAAACAAGCAAATTTTATGAAATTTATGCAGATTTGGAAAGCTACAGAAGCTAATTGGAAAGAATCCCACTGAGAGTCAGATAAAGATTTCATCATCAATAATTACTATGACAGATAGCTTTTCTAACTGTCATTCCTTTCTGTCTGTTGCAATGACTAAATAAGTATATGGGTTAATTTTCTGAAAAATCATGTTGAAAAAACAACTTTGCTCACATGTCCTTATCTTAGTATTTGAAGATTCTTACATGCCTTTTTCAAAGATGGATATACTGTCAAGCAGAAGTATTAGAAACATTTATTTCTGAATTCAGAAGCTTTTCATTTTCAATGCTCATATTCCTTTATAATTAAAGGATTTCAAAAAATTTAAGTAATACAAAATATTTAAGTGATACTAGATAATGATAGTACGCATTTTCTTTGGTATAAACAGAATCTTTTTGTCAGCAAAGTGATGTCAACACATTGAATGTAACATCTTGAATTAAAAATAATATTAATGCTTATTGGCTGTGTGTTAATGGCTTTTTCAGACATCAGCTGGATAATTATGATTTATTCCAAATTAGTTTTTTTAAGGAAAATGTATCACACAGGCAAGTTAAACCCTTTCCAGTAAGATCGTAACAGCTTCAAAGGGAGACACTGGGGTGTTAAAGAGAAGCACATGACTCTTGGTGTCACTGGCAGAGAGCTATAGTTTTAGTGTGTTGAATCACTACAAGTGATGACATGAATGATTGGATTTTACAGCAGCAACTTAATTTGAAAGAAAAAGACATTCTGGTTAGGAGGTCTAGTTAAAACTTCTCAACAAAGTTATAAAAAATGAAAATATGCCAAAAAATTTCAGATAACTTATTTTTAATAGAAAAGAAATTCTATGGTACAGTGATTCCTTTATAGATAATAAAATAGTCTTGGGTTAATGAAAATACTCCAGATGGGGTATAAGTAATTTCTTTATTTTTGTAAACTATTTAACATTAGTTGTTGTGATGGTCATCCTTGAGATACTTATTTAAATTGCTTAATTCTAGTATCTCAAATGACAGTGTTGTTCAAGGACAGCTAGATGAAAAGACAAGATTAACTTATTTTTAACAATTAAGATGTTAAAATATAACTGAATCCAGAGAAAGCAAAATAAGATCAAATTGCCTGCAACTCCAGCTTCCTACTGATATCACTTTGGGGGGCAGTAGGTTTTAGCTCAAGTACTTAGTTCCTCTTGTACCACCCACGCGGAAGATCTGGACTGAGTTACCAGCTCCTGGCTTCAACCTGACCTGGCCCCAGCTGTTGGGGGCGTTTGTGGAGTGAACCAGCAGATGAAAGACCTTTGTCTCTCTGTCTCAGTCTGCCTTTCAAATAAGTAAAATGAAACAAATAAGAATCAACTGTTCTGTACTCTTTTGGAATATATTAGCATGGATGCATTCACTTTAAAAGATCAGCATTAACACTATCAGCCCAATTATCATAGATCACTGCTGATAAGCAGACAGCAATTATTGTATGCAGATCCTCAATGAAGCAGTTGTTTTAGATTACATTGTGAGGCAGCTTGGAATAATTCTGATCAATTTTAAAGAGTCACGACATTCAAATTAAAAGTGATGTTAAAGGAAGAAATAACTAGTAAAGTGCTAGTAATCAATCTCTTTAACCATCATTAGTCAAAATCCTTTACTACTTCTAAACTTAATGTAGTTTCTACTTTATTCTTTTTACAGTGAGTGATATAGGACATAACTTGCTTTTGATTAAATCATAATTTACATATTTTCTGATTTGGAACAGATTTTTATAGAGCACATATCATTTAATATTGATAGCTCTCATTCAAACTAATTTAAATAATTATGTAATTAGCTGTTTAATGTCTGTCTTTCCACAACTACTTTTCCAAAAAGAATAATGTAAAAACCAAGATGCTGTCTGCCTTGTGACTGAAACCCCAGAACCTAGTATAAGACCTTCCATGTTAGGGAGTCACTGTGTAAGGAGTTGTTCAAAAGTGGAGTGTATGCAGAAGCCAACAGCTAGTCACTAAATCAAAGCCAAGTTCTGATCCCGTTCTCAGGAACTAATTTGAAATTGTAAGTGACAGCATATAAGCATCAAATGCATGGATATATTTCTCAGTGACTTGAAACTTTGCTCTTGAATAAACTATGTGTATAATGAGTAGCTTTATTGAATCATTTTGTTGTTCTTATGATGTGATTTCATAGTTTGCTATTTATGGAAATGTCTGCAAGTTACACTTTATACTGCATATCATGATCCTAGGGAGTTCATGGCTAGGGGCATTGATTCAGTTCTTACAGGGGAAATTAGATCTTCCAAGAAAACTTTCTTTTTCCACAGAATTTGTAACTTCAACTCTAGAGAAAAATGCCATCCTGTTGTAAAGGGAAACTACTGGATCCAACACCAGCAGCTCTCAGCCCTTCCTGTCTCAGACCCTGAATCATCAGGTGACTGATTAGCTATTGCTAAGGAACTATACTATTTTAAATAAGCCCCCTTGTGGCTCTGAATGTAGATTGAATTAATAGTAACCAATGGTGTACATTTTATGCCTTTTCATTCTAAAAGCAATTCCAGGAGATAAATGGTAGCATCCCTGTTTCAAAGATAAGAAAAGTGAGACAGTAGTAAATTTTATGTCTCTATTCACATGAATGATTATTCTGAAATGAAATGAAGATGACAATAGGTGCAATGTTATTCAGAGCATATTCTGAACAGTAAATATGAGAAAATCACTGTGATTACTGTGATCTATTAGCTAAATATGATGTGTACAACACAGGGTATAATTATGATTTAATCCAGGTTGCAGAGCTCTACAATGGGGGAAACACACCTTGGGTTGATATAAAATTCCACACATATAAAACTTATCAAAGGATACCAGCTATAGAAATATAAGAGTTGTTAAGAAATATTGAGGAGGCCGGAGCTGTGCTGTAGCAGGTTAAGCTGCCATCTGAAATGCTAGCAAACCATATGGGTGCTGGTTAGTGTCCTGGCTGCCCTACTTCTGATCCGGCTCCCTGCTAATGTGCCTGGAAAAAAGTAGAGGATGGCCCAGGGACTTGGGCCCCTGCACCCATGTGAAAAATATGAAAGAAGTTCCTGGCTCCTGGCTTTGGCTTGTTCCCATCCCTGGCCATTGCAGCCATTCAGAGAGTGTACCAGTGGGTGGAACATCTTTCTCACTCTGTCTCTCCCCTTCTCTCTGTAATTCTGATCTTTAAATAAAAAAAGATTTAATAAAAGAAATGAGACTTAATTTTTATAATTCTGTGAGGTATTGATTATTAAAATGGTAAGTCTTTTTTCAAAGTACAACCATGTCTTTCAGAGTATCAGCTAGCACAGCGTGACTGGGACTCTGGACAACTCAGAGACATGGGTAAACATTCTCATTCTGCCTTGGAGATGGGAAGTAGCTAGGCTGGCATTGTCCTCAGAGCTTCATCTTGATGAGGTAGCTCATCAAGTAGGGACATACTTGTGGTCCAGCAATTTTTTTTTTAAGGCAGAGTTACAAAAAGAGAAAGAGAGACCTCTTCCATCCACTGGTTCATTTGCTAAATGGCTACAAAGGCAGGGACTGGACCAGGCTGAAGCCAGGATTCTGGAACTCTGCTGGACCACTTCCTCAAAGGCTACTGCAGCCAGAAGCCAGAAATCTGGAACTCCATCTGGAACTCCCAGGTGGGTGACAAAAGCTCAAATATTTGAGGTATTTTCTTCTGCCTTCCCAGGCACATTAGCAGAAAGCTAGATCAGAAGTGGAACGCCAAAGCACTGATATGAGATACTGACATTGTAAGCAGTGACTTAATCCACTGCAGCACAATGCCAGTCCCCTCCCCCAGCACTATTTTTACTTTTTTTAGAATTTATTTTAATTTTTAAAGATTTATTTCTTTATTATTTGAAAGGTAGAGTTACAGAGAAGCAGAGGAAGAGAGAGAGAGAGAGGTCTTCAATCCACTGGTTCACTTCCCAAATGGCTGTGATGGCTGGAGCTGGGCCAATAAAAAGCCAAGAGCCAGGAGGTTCTTCCAGGTCTCCCATGCAGGTGCAAGGGCCCAAGGACTTGGGCCATCCTCTACTGCTTTCCCAGGCCATAGCAGAGAGCTGGATCAGAAGCAGAGCAGCCAGGACTCAAACTGGTGCCCATAGGAGATGCCGCACTGTAGGTAGCAGCTTTACTGCTTATGTCACAGTGCTGGTCCCACCTCCAGCACTTTTTAAAACCTTTTTTCTTGGGCTGGTGTTGTGGTGCAGTGAGTAAAACCAAAGCTTGTGATGCCAGCACCCCATATGGGCTTTGGTTCATGTTCTAGCTATTCCACTTCAGATTCAGCTCCTTGCTAATGTCCTGGGAAAAGCAGTGGAGGATGGCCCAAGTTTGAGAATGCCTGCCATCCATTAGGGGGACCAGATGAAGTTCCTTGCTCCTGGCTTCGTCTGGCTCAGCATTGGACGTTTTGGCCAACTGGGTACAGAATAACTGGGTAATTCTTAAGAAGAAAATAAAAAAAAAATCAAAACGTTTCCTCTCTGTTTAACAAAAGTAATGCCAAAGAATCTAATATTGAGTTTGCCAGCTATCTTGGCCACTACTAGACAGACATTTAACTAAGGTTCTCCCAGTGAAATGTACCTCTACAATATTTCAATTCAACAAGAAATAAACAGAGGATGCAAGCTTTTTGCTGAATCCTGGCCAGGTAAATACGGCAGAATTTGACATAGCACCGAGTCTAAGAAGCAAATATGACCAAACTCTGGCTGGGGGTGGGATCCCATGCTTAAGGTGTGCAATGCCTGGCATCTGGCCTGTGGACAGCTTAGAAAGCTTGGGTTTTATTTTTGACTACAACATTTCTAAACCATTATGTGGCCCTCTTGGCACTTCTGAGCTTCTAGTCTCTGATACATTATTATTCTGGTTCGCTTCGTTTTTTTCTCCTGGTGATTAAAATAATTCCATCCCACGCAGCAGGCTTGTGTTAGAATAATGACCCTTCAAAGCTGTTTCTGTGCTAATCGCTGGAGTCTGAATGCAGGAAGTTTCACAGGGAAAAAGGTGTTGCAGATGTGATTAAGATTACAGACCCTAAAGCTGGGGAGTTATCCTGATTTATTCCAGGGCCCCAGTCTGTTCATATAAGTTCTGAAAAGCAGAAAACTTCTCCTGGTGAAGCCCAGAGGGTCTCTGAGACTTGTGATCAAAAGGCAGGATATATTTTCAGCCTGAGAAAGATTCAATCAGCTGTTGCTGGCTTTGAAGAGAGAGGAAGGGGTCCAAGAGCCAAGGAAGGTGAGTGATCACTAGAAAGGGGTCACAGCACTGACAACAAGCGAGGAGACAGCTGCCAGTTCTACCCACTGAAAGCAATTGAGTTCTGCCAGCAACCTAAGCAAGAAGGAGACAGGATCTCTCTGCAGTCACCATGGTTCTGACCCACAGATTTATAAATACTGCATCTGTAATGTTTAAAGCCACTAAATGTAGTTACAGGACACTAATTCAAGGCTAAATCAGATTCATTGGTTCACAGAGAAGGGTCTGAGTGGGAATATTATCCAGAATTTGAAAAAAGTCAGGAAACATGAGCCTGTCCTGGAGAATAATAGGGTCAGGATGGCAGGTTTACAGTCACAAAGTACACAGTTTAAAATCCTCTATTTTTCACAGTCTAGGTTATCAACGGCCTTATCATGTGTGCATCTGGGGATCAAATGTAGTTAGTCAATTTAAAAATTCATTTTTAACTCATTTTCAACTAATACAAAATCAGTATAAAGGCCTATGAGGAACAGGACTTAGTTTGATGGAGAAAAATGAATAATCTAGAGCCTGTTTTTCAGTATGATCTGTGGGAGTTTATTTGGGTGCAGAATCTCAGACTCATCCTGACATCCACTAACTCAGAATCTGCATTTTCACTGGAGTCCCAGGTGACTCATGTGTAGTTTAATGTTAAAAAGCACAGATTTAAACATAAGCAACAAACATTGGAAAGGTAGCCTAATTAAAATGTTAAATTACTGAAAGTTACCTCTACAGTAAAACTATTCTTAGGCATTCTCTATTTTATTTCATCATTTGTAAAAAGAGGACAATATGCTATCTATTCCATCAAGTTCAGGGGATATTTAATAATACATGATGTTATTAACTAGATAATGAATGCAAAGCTCTTTCTGTAAGGTTGCCAGCCAATAGCAAATCTTTATAAAATATAAGTATGTCTAATATAATTTTTATTAATCCATTCTTCTACACAAGTCTGCCTCTTCCTGATTATTCAACAACCTATTTCTTAATTTTATTTAAGTTATACAAGTTTAATATATTTCATACATATAGATTTAGGAACATAGGGACGCTTCCCCCCCTACTCTCCCTCCTGCTCACACTCCAACCCTTCCTCCACTCCCTCTTGCATTCCCACTCTTAATTTTTACAAACATCCATTTTCAGTGTACTTAATGAATATATAGTTAGCCCTACTCTAAGTAAAAGACTTCAACAAATAATATGAAGAGAAAAAAAAATACACTGCTCCTCAACAGAAGATAAAAGGGCAATAAACAGTTACTGAATCTCAAAATGTCTGTTTTACGCCAATGCAACCACATCTACAACATGAGAACTGGTACAACTAATTAACCATTTGAATGGCAACCACAGTGGATCAGGAAAAACAACGATCTTTTGTTGCTGTTTGTATGATTTAGAGGGAATAAGATAAGAAAAACGATATCTAATTTAATCTCATTTTAATAGCATGTTAATTGAGTTTTAACTCATTGCTATAAAAATTCCTCAAGTTTAGATATTTATGCCAGTAAAAAATGACTTTAGTCAGTGCACAGGAATCACTTATAAAATCTAAAACCAGCAAAGACACAAATTTAGCTATGCACACTTTTATACCTCTACAGAAGTATTATATATGAAGTAGAAAATTTCAGCCTAATTTAGAAACCATCAGGATCAGGATTGAAATATTGCTTATTTTTCTTATTCGTATGTGGCATTTAGAAAGTCAGTTAATCCTCTAAAATTTAATTTCCTCACCTGCAAACCCATGCCTTACAAATTGTAGTTATAATGAATGGAAACACCAATTACATGCAAGTATTAAATAAGGATATTTTTAAGACATTTGGATGCATAAATAGGATAAGGTATGTACCAATATTGTATCTTTTTTTAAACTTTTATTTAATAGATATAAATTTCCAAAGCACAGTACAATGTTTCCCCCCCCCCATAACTTCCCTCCCACCCGCAACCCTCCCATCTCCAGCTCCCTCTCCCATTCCATTCACATCAAGATTCATTTTCAATTATCTTTATATACAGAAGATCAATTTAGTATATATTAAGTAAACATTTCATCAGTTTGCCCCCACACAGAACACAAGGTGCCAAATACTGTTTGAGCACTAGTCATATCATTAATTCATATTGAACTACACCTTAAGGACGGAGATCCTACATGGGGAGTAAGTGCACAGTGACTCCTGTTGTTGACTTAACAAATTGACACATTTGTTTAAGGCATCAGCAATCTCCCCAGGCTCTAGTCATGAGTTGCCAAGGCCATGGAAGCCCCCTGAGCTCGCTGACTTTGATCTTATTTTGACAAGGGCATAGTCAAAGTGGAAGTTCTCTCCTCCCTTCAGAGAAAGGTACCGCCTTCTTTGATGGCCTGTTCTTTCCACTGGGATTTCACTCGAAGAGATCTTTCATTTAGGTGTTTTTTTTTTGTTTGTTTTGTTTTGTTTTGTTTTGTTTTTGCTAGAGTGTCTTGCCTAAAATACTCTCATGGGCTCTTCAGCCATATCCAAATGCCTTAAGGGCTGATTCCAAAGCCAGAGTGCTGTTTAGGACAACTGCCATTCTATGAGTCTGCTGTGTATCCCACTTCCCATGTTGGATTGTTCTCTCCCTTTTTTATTCTATCAGTTAGTATTAGCAGACACTATTCTTGTTTATGTGATCCCTTTGACTCTTAGACCTATCATTATAGTCTATTGTGACCTGAAATTGATCAGTTGGACTAGTGAGATGGCATTGGTACATGCAACCTGGATGGGATTGTATTGGAATCCCCTGGCACATTTCTAACTCCACCACTTGGGGCAAGTCAGCTTGAGCATGTTCCAAATTGTACATCCCCTCCCTCTCTTAGTCCTACTCTTATATTTAACAGAGATCACTTTTCCGTTAACAATATTGTTTCTTTAAATATGAAATGGCATATTTTCTATATTTTCTTCACTCTTGTGGCATTGTTTTCCAAGGTCATTGTTTCCCTTTGAAGCTTGCATGTGGTGAAGATGAACAGTCACATGTGAGTGTGAGACATGAAGAATCAACTATATGCTTCCACTGTAGCCTCAGACAAGAGTGGAGCTGCATGCAGAGGAAGACAAGTTTGAGAAGTAATGGATAACTCTGATTAGAGAAACAGAGAGAAGGGTTCACAGACATTTGATGGACTTTTCAAGAGCTTGGGCTACAGGCATTACAGTCAAAAGAGACTAAACACTTACCAATCTATCCAATAAGGGAAAAACTCTGTCCAATAACTTGAACCATTGAAGGCATTCTGAATATAGATGAATGGAATTAAATAGTATATTGGTGACTAAGATGGAACTAAACACAGCCAGACTTTATTTCACTTATTAGTCACAGTGGCACTGCATACTCTGCCAAGAATAATCGAACAGACCAAGTGCTTGAGAAGAACAATGACTGAAGCTACATCTTTGATTTACACTGAACATGATAATGAAATCTTGCTTGTTTACTGCATTAATTTTACCTATTGCAGTTTTAAGAAGTTCCAGAGGGGCTGGAAAATTATTACAAAAATATATTCATCTAACATGTCAAATATATAGAGTACTTGTAGATTATTATACATAAATATGTATATGTTGTACCAGTTAATTTGGATATAATTGTATAATATTTTGTTTAAAAATTACTGAGTAAATTCACTGTATTATTATATTGGCATTTTGGGCCTTAGGACCTGTTTAAATAGAGATTTTTAAAATATATGTTTAGCTATATTTTTTATTTTTTAATTAATTCATTTCTTTTTTAAAAAATAAAATTTATTTATTTTTTTAAAGATTTATTTTATTTATTTGAAAGACAGAGTTACAGAGAGAGGGAGAGACAGAGGGAGAGGTCTTCCATCCGCTGGTTCACTCCCCAAATGGCTGCAATGGCCGGAGCTGCATCTATCTGAAGCCAGGAACTTCTTCTGGGTTTCCCACGTGGGTGCAGGGGCCCAAGGACTTGGGCCATCTTCTACTGCTTTCCCAGGCCATAGCAGAGAGCTGGATCGAAAATGAAGCAGTCGGGACTCCAACCAGTGCCCATATGAGATGCTGGCACTTCAGGCCAGAGCTTTAACCCACTGTGCCACTGCGCCATAGTGCCAGCCCCCAAAATAAGATTTATTTATTTATTTGAAAATCAGAATTACACAGAGAGTGAGAGGTTCACTCCCCAATTAGCCACAAAGGCTGGAGCTGCGTCAATCCGAAGCCAGAAACTTCTTTCAGGTCTCCCACTCAGGTACAGGGGCCCAAGGACTTGATCCATCCTCCACCACCTTCCCAGGCCATAGCAGAGAGCTGGATTAGAAGTGGAGCTGCTGGGACTCAAACCAGTGCCCATATGGGATGCCAGTACTGCAGTGACAGATTTACCCGCTATGCCACGGCACTGGCCCAGCTATATATTTATATGCAGCTTTATAGAGGTTAAAGTAACCACTTAAAAAAAATAGCCAATTTAAAAGAACCACTGTATCCATTGATGCAAATTTTAAAAAATTGTATAGGTTTAGTTCAAAAGATATGTTAAGTCCTTCATATATGCCAGGTAATAGTCAATGTACAACGATAATAAATATAAAAGAAACACTTTTTCAATGTTGTTTAATGTTATAGGAATACATGTAAACATTTTAAAGAGAACATTTTAAGGAGATATCTATTTCTGTGCTTAAATTTTATAATTTTAAAATCATAATTTAATTCATGCTCTGCAGAATATTCAAATTTTAATAATGCATTATTTTAAAACTATAAAGATATTTTGTCTCGATGTTATTCAGATATTTTTAAAAACTTAATTCTAGAATTAGAATTTTTTTAATAACAAATTAAGTAACTTGCATCAACATTCAAACTTGCAATAACTTAAAAAAATACGCATGGCATTTTTTTTCCTTATTTTATTAAATTAACCAGGACTTCCAACACTATGTTAAAAAGCAATAGTGAGAGAGGACATCCTCATATTGTCCTTGTCGTAGCAGAAGAGCTTCAAGTTTCTCACCATCCATCATGTTAACTGTAGAGTTTGAAAAATGTTCTTCGTCAGAGTTACGGTTTCTCTTTATTCCTCATTTCCTGAAAGTTCAACATGAGTGGATGCAAGATTTTGTCAAGTACTTTTATTGAAATGATCATGTTATTTTGATCTTCAGGTTGTTTATGTAATTGATTATATTAGTTAAATATTCAAATGTTGAACCATCCATCCTTGCACACCTGAGATGAATCCTGCTTGCATAATTAGTTTTACAGAATATCGAATATCATTTGTTAACATTTTGTTCAATATTTTTGACTTTGTATTTATGAAAGATATTGGTCTGCAGTGGATTTCTTACACTGTCCTTGTTTTTATGTTAAGGGAATGCTTTCATAGAATGAGTTACAAAAGTATTCCCACAGGCTTTTTTGGAACATATTGCAGAGAACTGATATAATTTCTTTCTAAAATGTATGGTAGAGTTTACCAGCAAATCCATCTGAGCCTGGTGCTTTCTATTTTGGAAGGTCACCAACTCAATTTCATGTAAGTTGAAATGCCTTATGTGTTGATCCAGGTTCTTAACACATTTATGCCTATTAAGATCATCTGTTTCCTCATACATGAATTTTGACATAATACATCTTTTAAGAAATTATTTAAATTTCATTTAGTTATCATATTTATAGATATATAATTCTTCATAATATTCTTTGTTATTCATTTAATATCCATGGGATATATAGTGTTGTGTCTTCTTATATGTATGTTACTACTAATTTGTGTCCTATCTTTTTCTTTCTTACTTGGGTAGAGGCTTAAAGGTTTTATCAATCTTTTCAAAGAATCAGCTTTTAGTTTTGGTGTCTTTTCTCCAGTATTTAATTTCATGAATTTCTCTATTAATATTTACTATTTTTTCATCTGCCTATTTTGTTTGTTGCTTTTCTTTTTCTATTTTTCTTAAGCATGAGCTTAGATTATTAATTTTAAATCTTCCTTCATTTCTAATATACCTATATACATCAAATGCTATCAATTTTTCTCTAAGCACTGTTTTTTTCTACATACAATGCATTTTGATGAGCTGTATTTTTTATTTAATTTAAAATCTTTTTAATTTCCCTTGAGACTTATTTTTTAAACCCGGCACGATTTTGATAGTGTAGCTTTCTCTATAAGTATTTGTGTATTTGTTTCTACTGTTTTCTTGTTCTTTAATTCTAGTTGAATTCTGATGTGAACTGAAACCACACATTACATGATTTCTATCCTTTTACATTTGTTAAGGTGAATTCTGTGGCCCAGAATGTGGTCTGTATTCATGGGTGTTCCAAGTGAGCTTCCAAAGAATTTATAATTTGCTTTTGTTAGATGAAGTTGTCTATAGATGTCAGTTTTATCTAGCTTATTGGTAATGTTGTTGAGTTTTGACCTCTGGCAATTCATATTTCAATTATGTCCTTAATGATTGTCCACTTGATGTATACATTTCTGAAAGAAGACATTTAAGTATCACTTATGATAGTAGGCTCATGTATTTCTCTTTACAGTTCTCTCATATTTGCCTCATATATTTTCATGGTCTGATATTATACTCATAAATTTAACAATTTTTATATCTTCTTGAAATGTTGACTCCTCAGTTATTATACAATGCTCCCATTTATCACTAAGAACTTTCCTTATTTCTAACTCTGCTGTCCTTGAAATTAATATAAATATTTCCACAGTTTTTTTCACTAGTTTTAACATTGTATCTTTCCCTACCACTTTTTTTTCATTTTCAATTCTCTTTATATACAGAAGATCAGTTTAGCATACATTAAGTAAAGATTTCAACAGTTTGCTCCCACACAGAAACATAAAGTGAAAAATAATAGATGATTTTTTAAATGATGATGAAATCAGATCAGACCTATTGTCATGTTTAATCCCAGCGAGAGGCAAGTTGGGAGTTGATAATTTCTTCTTTTTTTTTTTTTTCTTACAGAAGATCAGTTTAGTATGCATTAAGTAAAGATTTCAACAGTTTGCACCACCATAGAAACACAAAGTGAAATATACTGTTTGAGTACTCGTTATAGCATTAAGCCTCAATGTACAGCACATTAAGGACAGAGATCCTACATGAGGAGTAAGTGCACAGTGACTCCTGTTGTTGACTTTACCAATTGACACTCTTGTTTATGGCATCAGTAATCTCTCTATGCACCAGTCATGAGTTTCCAAGGCTATGGAAGCCCTCTGAGTTCTCCGACTCTTATCTTGTATAGACAAGGTCATAGTCAAAGTGGAGGTTCTCTCCTCCCTTCAGAGAAAGGTACCTCCTTCTTTGAAGACCTGTTCTTTCCACTGGGATCTCACTCACAGAGATCTTTCATTTAGGTGTTGTTTTTTTTTTTTTTTTTTTTTTTTTTTTTCCAGAGTGTCTTGGCTTTCCATGCCTGAAATACTCTCATGGGCTTTTCAGCCAGATCCAAATGCCTTTAGGGCTGATTCTGAGGCCAGAGTGCTATTTAGGACATCCGCCATTCTATGAGTCTGCTAAGTATCTCGCTTCCCATGTTGGATCACTCTCCCCTTTATTTATTCTATCGGTTAGTATTAGCAGGTACTAGACTTCTTTATGTGCTCCCTTTGACTCTTAGTCCTTTCATTATGATCAATTGTGAACAGAAATTGATCACTTGGACTAGTGAGATGGCATTGGTACATGCCACCTTGATGGGATTAAATTGGAGTACCTGGTATGTTTCTAACTCTACCATTTGGGGCAAGTCAGCTTGAGCATGTCCCAAATTGTACATCTCTTCCCTCTCTTATCGCCACTCTTATGTTTAACAGGGATCACCTTTCAGTTAAATTTCAACACTTAAGAATAACTGTGTATTAATTACAGAATTAAACCAGTCATATTAAGTAGAACAGACAAAAAAAAAAAACTACTAAGAGGGATAATGTATTAAGTTGTTCATTAACAGTCAGGACTATGCTGATCAAGTCACCGTTTCTCATAGTGTCGATTTTCACTTCAACAGGTTTCCTTTTTGGTGTTCAGTCAGTTGTCACCGATCAGGGAGAACATATGGTATTTTTTCCTTTGGGACTGGCTTATTTCACTCAGCATGATGTGTTCCAGATTCCTCCATTTTGTTGCAAATGACTGGATTTCGTTGTTTCTTACTGCAGTATAGTATTCTAAAGAGTACATATCCCATAATTTCTTTATCCAGTCTACCATTGATGGGCATTTAGGTTGGTTCCAGGTCTTGGCTATTGTGAATTGTGCTGCAATAAACATTAGGGTGCAGACCACTTTTTTGTTTCCCAATTTCATTTCCTTTGGGTAAATTCCAAGGAGTGGGATGGCTGGGTCGAACGGTAGGGTTATCTTCAGGTTTCTGAGGAATCTCCAGACTGACTTCCATAGTGGCTTCACCAGTTTGCATTCCCACCAACAGTAGGTTAGTGTCCTTTTTTCCCCACATCCTCGCCAGCATCTGTTGTTGGTAGATTTCTGTATGTGAGCCATTCTAACCGGGGTGAGGGGAAACCTCATTGTGGTTTTGATTTGCATTTCCCTGATTGCTAGTGACCTTCAACATTTTTTCATGTGCCTGTTGGCCATTTGGATTTCCTCTTTTGAAAAATGTCTATTGAACTCCTTGGCCCATCTCTTAAGTGGGTTGTTTGTTTTGTTTTTGTGGAGTTTCTTGATCTCTTTGTAGATTCTGGTTATTAACCCTTTATCTGTTGTATAGTTTGCAAATATTTTTTTCCCATTCTGTCGGTTGTCTCTTCACTCTCCTGACTGTTTCTTTTGCAGTACAGAAACTTCTCAATTTGATGCAATCCCAATAGTTGATTTTGGCTTTGACTGCCTGTGCCTCCCGGGTCTTTTCCAGAAATTCTTTGCCTGTGCCTATATCTTGAAGGGTTTCTCCAATGTTCTCTAATAACTTGATGGTGTCAGGTCATAGATTTAGGTCTTTAATCCATGTTGAGTGGATTTTTGTGTAAGGTGTAAGGTAGGGGTCTTGCTTCATGATTCTGCACATGGAAATCCAGTTTTCCCAGCACCATTTATTGAATAGACTGTCCTTGCTCCAGGGATTGGTTTTAGATCCTTGATCAAATATAAGTTGGCTATAGATGTTTGGATTGATTTCTGGTGTTTCAATTCTGTTCCATTGGTCTATCCATCTGTTTCTGTACCAGTACCATGCTGTTTTGATTACAACTGCCCTGTATTATGTCCTGAAATCTGGTATTGTGATGCCTCCGGCTTTGTTTTTGTTGTACAAGATTGCTTTAGCTATTCGAGGCCTCTTGTGCCTCCATATAAATTTCAGCACCATTTTTTCCAGATCTGAGAAGAAGGTCTTCGGTACCTTGATTGGTATTGCATTGAATCCATAAATTGCTTTTGGGAGAATGGACATTTTGATGATATTGATTCTTCCAATCCATGAGCATGGAAGATTTTTCCATTTCTTGGTATCCTTTTCTATTTCTTTCTTTAAGGTTTTGTAATTTTCATTGTAGAGATCTTGAACATCCTTGGTTAAGTTTATTCCAAGGTATTTGATTGTTTTTGTAGCTATTGTGAATGGGATTGATCTTAGAAGTTCTTCCTCAGCCATGGCATTGCCTGTGTATACAAAGGCTGTTGATTCTTGTGCATTGATTTTATACCCTGCTACTTTGCCAAACTCTTCTATGAGTTCCAATAGTCTCTTAGTAGAGTTCTTTGGGTCCCCTAAATAAAGAATCATATCATCTGCAAAGAGGGATAGTTTGAGTTCTTCCTTCCCAATTTGTATCCCTTTAATTTCTTTGTCTTGCCTAATAGCTCTGGCCAGAACCTCCAGAACTATATTGAATAGCAGTGGTGAGAGTGGGCATTCCTGTCTGGTACCAGATCTCAGTCGAAATGCTTCCAACTTTTCCCCATTCAATATGATGTTGGCTGTGGGTTTTTTTCATAGATTGCTTTGATTGTATTGAGGAATGTTCCTTCCATACCCAGTTTGCTTAGAGTTTTCATCATGAATGGGTGTTGTATTTTATCAAATGCTTTCTCTGCGTCTATTGAGATAATCATATGGTTTTTCTTCTGCAGTCTGTTAATGTGGTGTATCACATTGATTGTCTTGTGCACATTAAACCATCCCTGCATACCAGGGATAAATCCCACTTGGTCTGGGTGGATGATCTTTCTGATGTGTTGTTGCATTCTATTGGCCAGAATTTTATTGAGGATTTTTGCATCTATGTTCATCAGGGATATTGGTCTGTAATTCTCTTTCAGTGCTGCATCTTTCTCTGGCTTAGGAATTAAGGTGATGCTGGCTTCATAGAAAGAATTTGGGAGGACTCCCTCTTCTTCGATGGTTCTGAATAGTTTGAGAAGAATTGGAGTTAGTTCTTCTTTAAATGTCTGGTAGAATTCAGCAGTGAATCCATCTGGTCCTGGGCTTTTCTTTGTTGGGAGGGCCTTTATTACTGTTTCAATTTCTGTCTCAGTTATGGGTCTGTTTAGGTTTTCGATGTCTTCGTGGTTCAATTTAGGTGGGTTGTATGTGTCCAGGAATCTATCCATTTGTGATGGGTTTCCCTGTTTGCTGGCATACAAGTCCTTGTAGTAATTTCTGATGATTCTTTTTATTTCTGTGGTGTCTGTTGTTACGTTTCCTTTTTCATCTTTGATTTTATTGATTTGGGTCTTTTCTCTTCTTTTTTTAGTTAGTTGGGCCAATGGGGTGTCAATTTTGTTTATTTTTTCAAAAAACCAGCTCCTCGTTTGGCTGATTTTTTGTAATTTTTTTTTGATTCAATTCTGTTGATTTCTTCTCTGATTTTAATTTATTTCTCTTCTCCTACTAGATTTGGGTCTGGTTTGCTGTAGGTTTTCTAGATCCTTGAGGTGAATTGAAAGCTCATCTATTTGGTGCCTTTCCAATTTCTTGATGTAGGCACCTATTGATATAAACTTTCCTCTTAACACTGCTTTTGCTGCGTCCCATACGTTTTGGTATGTTGTGCTGTTATCCTCATTTACTTCCAGAAAATTTTTGATTTCTCTTTTGATTTCTTCTATGACCCATTGTTCATTCAGGAGCATGTTGTTCAATCTCCATGTGTTTGTGTATGCTCTAGGGATTCCTGAGTTGCTAATTTCCACCTTCATTCCTTTATGGTCTGAGAAGCTGCATGGTATGATTCTAACTCTTTTGAATTTGCTGAGACTTGCTTTATGGCCTAGTATGTGGTCAATCCTAGAGAAGGTTCCATGTACTGCTGAGAAGAATGTAAAATCTTTAGCTGTAGGATTGAAAGTTCTGTGTATATCTGTTAGATCCATTTGGGCTATAGTGTCGTTTAAATCTACTGTATCCTTGTTGATCTTCTGTCCTGTTGATCTATTTCTGAGAGTGGAGTATTGAAGTCCCACAGTACTATTGTATTGGGGTCTAAGTCTCCCTTTAAGTCTGTTAACAAATCTTTAAGATAAACCGGTGCCCTGTAGTTAGGTGCATATACATTTATAATTGTTATATCTTCTTGTTGTATTGATCCCTTAATCATTATATAGTGTCCCTCTTTGTCACTCTTAACAGTTTTTGTGGTAAAGTTTATGTTGTCCGATATTAAGATGGCTACGCCCGCTCTTTTTTCATTTCTGTTGGCATGGTATATCTTTTTCCTGCCTTTCACTTTCAGTCTGTATGGATCTTTGTTGGAAAGATGTGTTTCTTGTAAGCAGCAAATAGATGGGTTTTGTTCCTTACCCCAATCAGCCAATCGGTGTCTTTTAACTGGACAGTTCAGGCCATTCACGTTCAATGTGACTAATGATAAGTGGTAACTTTGCCCTGCCATTTGCCAAAGATAAGTTCTAATATATGCTTTGAATTCCTTGTGATCTTTTGCTGTGAGGTTTCCTTCCTTTACCTTCTTTCATATTGATGACCATGTTTCTGTGTTTCTGTGTGTAACACATCTTTAAGCATCTTTTGCAGGGCTGGACGAGTGGCAACAAATTCTTTCAATTTCTGTTTGCTATGAAAAGTCTTTACTTCACCTTCATTCACAAATGATAGCTTTGCAGGATATAATATTCTGGGCTGGCAGTTGTTCTCTCTTAGTACTTGGGCTATATCTCGCCATTCCCTCCTAGCTTGTAGAGTTTCTGATGAGAAGTCAGCTGTGAGTCTGATTGGAGATCCTCTGAGAGTAATTTGACGTTTCTCTCTTGCACATTTTAGGATCTTTTCTTTATGTTTCTCTGTGGTGAGTTTAATTACACCGTGTCGTGGTGAGGATCTCTTTTGTTCGTGTTTATCAGGGGTTCTGCGAGCTTCCTGTACTAGGATGTCTCTGTCCTTCTCCAAACCTGGGAAATTTTCTGCTAATATCTCACTAAAAAGGCCTTCTAATCCTTTCTCCCTCTCCATGCTTTCAGGAACTCCTAGAACCCGAATGTTGGGTTTTTTAATAGTGTCCTGAAGATTCCTGACAATATGTTTGAGATTTCTAATTTCCTCTTCTTTTTTTGGTCTGACTGTATCCTTTCCTGTTCTTTGTCTTCTAAGTCCGATATTCTCTCTTCTGCTTCGCCCATTCTGTTTGTAAGGCTCGCTGTTGTGTTTGTCATTTGATCTATTGAATTCTTCACTTCATTATGATTTCTCGTCACTATCACAGTTTCCTGTTGTACTAGTTGTTTTGTTTCATTTTGATTCCTCCTTAATATTTCATTTTACGAGAGAGGTTTTCTACCTTGTCCATTAAGGATTTCTGTAGTTCAAGAATTTTTTTTTTGTGAACTTCTTAATGTTCTTATCAGTTTTTTGAGATCTGCTTCTTGCATTTCTTCTATCTCATCATCTTCATAATCTTGAATTGGGGTGTCTTTTTCATTTGGGGGCGTCATGGTGACTTCCTTGTTTCTATTATCTCGGTTTTTGCGTTTGTTATTTGGCATATTGTAGATATTTGGTTTCTTCACTGTGGTGCTTTTTCTTGTTATACTATGACTCTACATTAAGTGGACTGTCTGTTTTTGATGGAGCCTTAGAGGCTTGAGATGGGTGTGGCCTGAGAGCTCTGTTTGGTGTGCCAAAGGTGACACTCCCAGGTTAGGTGTGGTAAACCTCTCTCTCTCTCTCTCTCTCTTTCTTTTTTTGATTCAAAAGGGAAGTAATTCCGCACAGCTGAACAAAGTTGGAAGTAGTTAGCAGGCAAATGATATACCCACAGGAGCCAGAGATCGGAAGCTCTTTCCCAAGGACCACACAGGGAATCTGTTCGGCCCTCAGAGTGGGCTCAAATTCTCCTTCAGTCTCCCACTGGGTTGCCAAAGTTATGGAATTGTAGCATCTCTGGAGGGTACTCACGTGAATTCTGTGAGTTCTCTCCCCCACCGTCTCTTTTTTCACAGTCTCAGTTCAGTAGCACCACAAATTTACTAGGTGCTAATCTCCTGTTAATTCGCCCCGCCCAGAGTCAGGTTTTTCTGCTAGGCTCAGGGCCGGTGCAGACCTGAGGTCGCTCTGCTTATGACGTATGTCCAAGATGGCACCTGCTCTTTGTCTTGTTCGCCCTTGAGAGGTGAGCGGAGAAAGAGAAACCTGTGTCCGTACCAGTCACCTTTATTTTCTCTCTCTCTCTCTCTTCCAGTTAGCCTGGTGAACTCCCCCCCGCCGGGGGTCGTTCCCTCTCGTCTCCTCTCTCCGCTTGCCTGCCGGTGTCTCGGGCTATTGAGGTTCGGCTCACCTCGCGTTCCAGCGCTGGTGTGTTGAGTCTGCCGCTGGTGTCCCGAACTGTGGGCTCCCACGCTCTCCACGCAGGTCCACTGTGAATCACGCGTTCCGGAAGAGTTTCTTCTGCTGTTTCCTCCCCTACTATTCCTTGAACCTGCAGTATCGCCACTGTTATTAAACTGTCTCTCCCCGGACTATCAGTGTGCTCCCTTCCTATTCCGCCATCTTGCCTCTTCCCTCCTACCACTTTATTTTTAAAGTATAGGTGTTTGTAGTATGTTTCTTATAGAAAATGTGTAGCTGAGTCTACTATTATTCTTAGTTTTAGACTATTTGTTTTCTATTTATTGGTCTTGTTCTTTATATTTTACCTTCCATTCTTTTTTTTTTCTTTTTGAAGTTTCAGAATTTGGATTTATTTTGGTGTAAATTTTTCTGAATTTTATTTCATAACATATTGTTTCATGATCTTTTTGAAGTAAGATTTTTGTTTGTCTACAAAATTTGCTATTTATGCTCCACTTTTGAAGAATAATTTTCTAGAATATAGGATGTGTCAAGAATGACTTCCAACCATACGTGTCATTTGATTTACAACAAGTCCTTTAGAAAGTCAAATTTCAAGTAAGATAACATAAATGGAAAGAATTTTCAAGGAAATGTATTCATTCATTTATTCAAAAATTATTTGTTAATTTCCTACCATAAGTTACATATTTCAACCATTAGTGATGCAACTTGAAAAACATACCTACATGTTAATCTAGGAAGGTAAAAGCAAACAAGTAAATCTATGGTGGATTAGATGGTGAGAAGTGCTATGAAGAGCTATAAGGCAGGAACAAATGTAAGGCCCATCAACAGTAGACTGGATAAAGAAGTTATGGGATATGTACTCTATAGAATACTATACAGCAGTAAAAAATGAAATCTGGTCATTTGCAACAAAATGGAGGAATATGGAAAACATCGTGCTGAGTGATTCCAATTCAATCCCATCAAGGTGTCATGTACCAATGCCATGTTACTAGTCAAAGTGATCAGTTTCAGTTAATAATTGATCATAATGATGGGATTAAGAGCCAAAGGGATCACATAAATAAGACTAGTGTCTGCTAATACTAACTGATAGAATTATAAAGGGAGAGAACGATCCAACATGGGAAGCGGGATACACAGCAGACTAATAGAATGGCAAATGCCCTGAACAGCACTCTGGCCTCAGAATCAGTCCGTAAGACTTTCTTATCTGGCTAAAAAGCCCATGATAGTTTCTCAGGCATGGAAAGCCAAGACGCTCTGGCAAAAAATGACCTAAATGAAAGATCTCTGTGAGTGAGATCCCAGCAGAAAGAACAGAGCATTAAAGATGGCAGTACCTTTCTCTTAAGGGAGGAGAGAACTTCCACTTTGACTATGACCTTGTCTAAATAAGATCAGAGTTGGTGAACTCAAGAGGCTTCCATAGCCTTGACAACTCATGACAAGAGCCTCGGGTGATTACTGATGTTATAAATCGGAGTGTCAATTGTTAAGTCAACAACAGGAATCACTGTGCACTTACTCCACATGTAGGATCTCTGTCCTTAATGTGTTATACTATGTGAATTAAGGGCATAACTAGTACTCAAACAGTACTTTATACTTTGTGTTTTTGTGTGGGTGCAAACTGTTGAAATCTTTACTTAGTATATACTAAGTTGATCTTCTGTTTATAAAGATAATCGAAAATTAATCTTGATGTGAATGGGATGGGAGAGGGAGCGGGAGATGGGAGGGTTGCGGGTGGGAGGGAGGTTATAGGGGGAAAAAGCTGCTATAATCCATAAGTTTTACTTTGGAAATTTATGTTTATTAAATAAAAGTTAAGAAAAAAGAATTAATAAAAATGATCAAAAAAAACCACAATGACTTAATTTGATTTTTCTGCCTGTTGATTGAGATTATAGTATGTGGAGGGAAAAAGTGAATAAAAGGAACTCAGGTTGAACATACTGGAATAATTCCAGTGAGAAATGGCAGTATAGGCCAAATAGTAACGCAGGCAATGAGAAGTGATTGGAATTGTTTGGTATAATGAAGGTAATATTAATGGTATTTTCTGGTTGATTGAATGAAGGCCAATTTCAGCTATGTAGTCCTAAACAATGAGGGTGATTGTGGAAGTTACATCTTGTCAGGACTTTTCAGATTGGGGTAGACTAGGTGTTAAGTATCGAACATGCTATGTTTTTTTTAATCAAATACTTAACTTCTAACTACTGAAAGAACTCACATCACAGTTGCTCAGCTTCTCTTTTTCCTTTTCACTAATTAGGGTGATTTCCTCCAAACACATGGAATGTACATGCAAATTGTACATCTCTAGTACTTTCTCATCCCTGGACCCTATATTCATATACACAATTTTGCCTTTAGCAGCACTAATTTTATATATATGCAAACATCTTAAAAATAGTGTCCAGGGGTCAGTATTGTGATATACTGAGTAAGGCTGCAACCTGTGATACCAGCATCCTACACGGGCTCCTGTTTAAGATACAGATGCTCTGACATCTGATTTTAGATTCTTGCTAATGGCCTGGGAAATGCAGTGGAAGATGGACCAATTGTTTTGGCTCCTGCCACCCACGTGGGAGATCTGGATGAAGCTCCCAGCTCCTGGCTTCAGCCTGGCCTAGTGCTGGCTGTTGTCACCATTTGGAGAGTGAACAAGCAGATGGAAAATCCCTCTCTGTCTCTTTTGTTCTTTCTCTGTAATTCTGACTTTTAAAAAAAGCAAACAAAACAAAACAAAACAAAACAACAACAACAACAAAAACCAAAAAACAAACAAACAAACAAAAAACAGAGACTTTGAGCCAGGTGTTGACATGCTGCAGGTTAAGCCATCATTTTGGAGGCCCACATTCCATATCAAAATGCCACTTCACATCCTGGCTACTACATTTCTGAACCAGCTTCCTGCTTTTGCATCCTAGGAGGCAACAGATGATGGCTTAATTGCCTGGCCCCTGTTATTCACATGAGACACCCAGATGGAGTTACAGACTCCTGGCTCTGGCCTGGTCTCACTGTTTTCAACTTTTCTCTTATAATTCTTTTCTGAACCAATTTCAAACAGGCTTTCAATCCAATAATCCAACACAAACGCTCTTTCAAGGTCATCTGTGACATTCACATTGCTAAAGGCACTGATCAGTGCTGAGGTCTCACTTGGCCCACCAGAAGCATTTGATTTCTCCTTTTTGAAATGCTCTCTTTACTTTTTCCAGACATCACTCTCTAATGATTTTTTCCCTTTCTGGTAACTTCCTTAGTCCCACTGGCTAATTTTGCTTGACCTCCTTGACCTGTACAGCATATAAATTTACTTGTTCCCCAGGATTTAGCCTTGGAGCCCTTCTTTCTAATACCCACACTCACCCATATTTTCATGCATGATCTCTTCTAGTTTCATAGTCCTACCCTACCAGCTAATTATTCTAAAATGTATGTGTACCTGCTGGTCTTTCCTTGGAAGTATACACTTCTCTACAGAACTGGCAAATCAATATCCTCAATCAAGTGTTTAATGAGCATCTTATCTTACTGTATTCAAAATCTATCGCACGACATTTGCTCTAAGTGGATCTACCCTCAGTCTTGTGCATCTGAGTAAATAGCATCTCTATTCTTGTTAATCAACCCAATGCAATAAATCATAAATGCCACTCCTTTTTCTCACACTCTGTATTTAATATATCAGAAGTCCTACCTTCGTAATCTTGAAATTAGGATATTTCTGGTTTCAATATTCTCCAGTGGCTCACTCTCTCATAGAAAACAAAATTCTGAATAATAGATCAAGCCAGAAGTCAGGAACTCCATCTGGGTTTCCAAAACAAAATGATAGGGATCCAAGCACTTGGGCTGCTGTCTTCTGCTGCTTTCCTAGGCATATAGCACTGAGCTCAAATATAAGTGGAGCAGCTGGGACTCCAACCAGCACTCATATGGGATACTGGTTGCAGGCAGTGGTTTATCCTGCTGTGCCACAAGGCCTGCCCTTGAATACTCAATTTCTTCCTATTGCACTTCCGCTTAGTCCAAATCCTTATTGCATCCTATGTTGTTATATATAATCTGATTCTTTCCTTTAACTTCATAATCTGAGAAACTTTCTATATTTTGTCTGTCCAGGATTTTTCTATCTTGAATGTTTTAAAGGTGTATTTATTTACTTGAAAGGAAGTTACAGAAATAAAGGGAAAGACAGAGTGCGAGAGTGAGTGAGAGCGAGAGGGCGGGGGGATCTTCCATCTACTAATTCACTTCCCAGATGGCCACAATGGCCAGGGCTGGATCAGGCTGAAACCAGGAGCCACACAAGATTTATCTGGGTCTCCCACACCGATTCAGGGGCACAAGCTCTTAGACCATCTTCTGAAGCTTTACCAGGTGCATTAGCTGCAATGGAAGTGGGGCAACTGAGACTTGAACCAGTGCCCATCTGGGATCCCAGTAATACAGGCAGCGGCTTTACCTACTATGCCACGGTGTCAGCCCCTTGACCTTGAATCTTTACTCTTATTCTTTCCCTTCCTTGGAATATTAAACTGCTGACAATGCCACTAAGAGAACATAAGGCCAGTTCTTTGTCACCATTGAGCTTTCATCTAAACAGTACTTACTCAGGCAAACCTTCTCTGATTAATCCCAATAATTAGTCTCAGCTGTGTCAGTCATTTTATTCTATTGCTCTGTGTTTTTGTTGTTGTTTTATGATACTTATATTTTCTCCTAGTTTTCTGTTCTGTCCTCTAGAATGAAAGTCAGATATATCACCACCATTTTCTTAAATCATAGTCGTGGAACATAGAAGCACTCAGAAAATAGGCCTGTTTTCCATTTTGATTCTGATAGTTAAGGGGTTAAAAACTTGTCTTGGGGATTTTTTTTTCTTTTTGGAACATAGGTATGGTCATCCACCTCCAAGATGGCACAATGCTCTCCACCTCTTGCATTGTGTCTTGTGTAATTCTCTCTTCTTGAGTGTGGTTGATTTGCTGACTTGATTCTAATTAACTGAGTATGAAACAAATGATGGATTGTCATCTTTGAGGTTAGGTGGCAGAAAGGCTTTGTTCTGACGTAGGTGTCCTCTCTTACTCTGTCAGTTGCTGGCTCTGAGGGATTCTGGATGCCAGCTTATTAGGAGCTCAGAAAGCAAAGAGCTGCTGTTTTTCAACAAGGCCATCGAGGACCTCAAGCCTGTTAATAATGGATTGAATGCATGTGGAATTAAACATTCCTCAGATGAGTTGTGACATGATGGCAATGTTGGGCCACAGTTTCTTGAGAAGTGCTCAACCAGAACTACCAGGCTGAGCAAGTATGTAGATTCTCAACCTAAAGAACTCTGATATAATAAAAATATCTTGCTTGAATCCAGGATTTTTTTAAAGATTTAATTATTTACTTAAAAGAGTTACAAAGAGAGAGAAGGAGAGGCTGAGAGAGAGAGGGAGAGGGAGAGAGAGAGAGAAAGTGAGAGAGAGAAGCCAGGAGCTTCTTCCGGGTCTCCCATGTGGGTGCAGGGACTCAAGCACTTGGGCCATCTTCCACTGCTTTCCCAGGCCATAGCAGAGAGCTAGATCAAAAGTGGAGCAGCAGAGACCGGAACAGGTGCCCATTGGAGATGCCAGCACTACAGGCGGCGATATCCCCTCTAAGCCACAGTGCTGACTCCCTTCTTAAGGTTTTGTGAAATATATTACCCAATAAAGAAGAACTACATGAGAAGCACCCTCAGAAGGGTAAATTGGTTAGGGTGGTTAATGGGATATTGTCTATTAGACATATAATAAGAGAAGTAAATTTAAAAATATCTGACTCAGAAAGGGACATGAGTTAGAAAATTGCTAAAAAATTACCTATTTTATTTAATGTCAAGATTATTTCCCTTATATTCATTACATCTAATATGCCAAGGCACAAAAATATATGTATGTATCTTGCACGTGAATGTACACTTGTGTGATCTTTTGGTTCTTTTTTCCTAGTCACTTATTTAGCTCTAAGCTTGACAAAGCAAAAAAGAGCTTGGGAATTAATCATCAATCATAATGAAATACCTCTATAGGTCAAAAACCAAAAACCAAGCTACTTTCATTTAAGACTGAACTTGCAAAAAAAATTTATCAGTTAATCCAATAAAATAGTATTATTCTTTCATATAACTTAAGAAGAAAGAAATGTGTCTATATTATGGTTCTGATAACCATGTATAATTCCAGCTCGTAAAGATACTATCATGGGATTGGGGGTAGTTGTAGGTGTTGATTTCTAGAGAAACAGATTTTTCAACAGGACTTCAAATGTTTGCATAAACCTGGGTATTTATATAGGAAAATAGAGAGATTAATTACACATTGGCAATGTTACTGCTTGGAAAATTAGCTGTATGAAAGTATTAATATGTGTATATTTCAAGCACATAAAATTAAGAAGTTGAAAGTTACATGACTTGTCAGTTCATTATGCAAGGAAGACTTAAAAAGAGAATTGGATTTTATGAAACACACTGAAGTTTCTATATATTCAACACATCTTTAAAACACTTCAAATATATGATGAGAAAAAAAAGATTTTAATTTTCTCTCTCCAAAATGCAATATTCTTGGGCTGATTCAGCACAGTAGAAATAATTTTGACACTTGTAGTTTCTAGATGAAATTTAATATGAGAATAAAAGTCCTTATGGGAAATATATGTTTGTAGATTTAGAAGTTTATGTTGAACAGTTTGAAAGTATGAGATTACTTTTATAACCAAGAAAAATGCAAACTGATTTGAGAAGACTGAATCAGCATAATAGGAAACCTCTGTTCATATTTTTGAGATAGAGTTGTTTATATGTTGTTATTTTTATAGGGAAATAACACCAAATTATGTAGGACAAGAGACTTCACTGTCTAGAGTCAATGGCAATGAAAACTGGGGCATTGGTGAGATGGCACTGGTGATGATATTACTGACGGAATTTTCACATTAACATTTATTTGTGGACTCTCTTCTGGCAACCCCAATCAAGGCAATTATAAGTGTCAAATATAATTGAATTTTGTTTAAGTTAAAAATAAAGATGTGGTAATTATACAGATGTCTTGATTTTTAAAAATATTTGTATAGCCTTTATTCTGAAACATAACTTTGTTTCATGTGTTTTGTCATATCTTGACTAACATTCATGGTATGTGTAGTAGATTTATTCAATTAAGGATTAAATCGTAACTAGAACCATATAATACATATTTCAACTCCATATTAATGATGAGAAAGTTTGTGATTAAGTATATGAATTTCAATCAATGTTTTCTCTATTGTGAATATTTTAGTATGAACAAATCAGATAAATTTGAACACCAATTGTATTAACATGAATTCACTACCATGAATTAGCTAATCATTGAAACATTAGAGCAGGAATATTTTAAAACTAAAAAAGCTGCATATGAAGAAATAGTCAATTTCATATATAGTCCAATCATTTTCTTAAGAATATGTACAAATTGATGATAATTGCAACCTTATATATTGTGACTATTAGGCTGTATCTTGAAGATATCAATATTATAATCTATCAGGAAATGAAATAGATGTGTTAAGTATTAATAGGATTAAGTATAAGCTTATATATATTGTTTTTCACAGTAGATACATTGTTTATCATTGTGTTTATTTTTTAAGGATCTATGAGTCATTTTTCTGTTGATTTGATTTATGGCATTTATTGATTTGTTCATATTGAACCATCCTGCCATCTCTGGGATAAATCCCAGTTGATCATGATGTACTACCTTTTTAATGCGGTGTTGGATTTAGTTTCCTAGTATTTTGTTGAGAAATTTTGCATCTATGTTCATCAAGCGTATTGGTCCCTAGTTCTCTTTATTGCTGTGTCTTTGTTCATGTTGGATAACAGATTGATGCTGGAATTGTAAAAAGAGGTTGGCAGAGTTCTATCCTCTTCAATACTTTAGAAAAGTTTGAAAATATTGAAATATGTTTTTGCAGAATTCAAAATTAAAGCTACCATGTCCTGGACTTTTGCTTGATGTGAGACGTTTAATTAGTGCTTCAATATCAATACTTCTTGTGGGTCTTTCTAGATTTTGTATATTATTGATTTAATTATGGTAGTTGATTTATATCCAGGAATTAATCTATTCTTTGAATTTTTCCATGTTAGTATACATATATTATAGCAGTTTCTTATTATCCCTTCTGTTTTACTGGTGTCAGTTCTAATGTCTCCTTTTTCATCTCTAATTTTAATTATTTGATTTTTTCTCTTTTTTTCTTTGCTAATCTGGCTAAAGCTTTGTCTATTTAGTTATTTTCTCAAAAACCAGATTTTTATTTCATTGAACTTTAGCATTTTTTTTAGTTTCAATTTCTTTTATTTCTGCTTGGATGCTTATTATTTCTCACTTCCTGCTAATTTTGGTGTGGTTTGTTCTTGTTTTTCTAAATCCTTGAGATATATTATTAGACGATTTATTTGGACCCTTCTCTCTCTTTCATTAATGTAAGCAATCAGTGCTGTAAACTTCCCTCTTAATATTGTTTTTGCTATATCCCACAAATTCTGATATATTGTGTTCATCTTCATTAAAGAAAGATTTTGATTTCCTTATTTCCCTTTAAATTTTTCCACTGACTCAGTGGTCATTCAGTAGCATGTTCTTTAGTTTCCATATTTTTATAAGTGTTCTGATGTTCTTCTTGCTGATTTCTAGTTTTATTCGTTTGTGGTCTAAGACGATACATGATATGATTTAAAATTTTAAATTTACTAAACTTGATTCTGACCTAATGTATGCTCTACTGTAGAGAATGTTCCAAGTCTTGATGACAGGAAGGTATATTCTGTAGGTGATTGCTGAGGCGTCCTGTAAATGTCTTTTAAGTCCATTTACTCAATAGTATGGTTTTGACTCCTATGAATCTGTTGATTTTCTGTCTGGATGATGTGTCCATTGATGACATTGGAGTGTTGAAATCTCCTTCCATGATTGTATTGGTGTCTACCTCTCCCTTAATATATAATAGTGCTTTATGTATGATAGTATATATGTATATATATATATATATATATATATATGATATTGTTTTGAGTTCACCTGTATTTATGATTGTTATATCTACTTGCTGAATTGATCCTGTCCTCCTTGTAGGTTTTCACAGTATTTTATTTTTTTAAGGTTTTATTGTTTTTTTTTTATTATTATTTGAAAGGCAGAGTTATAGAGAAGCAGAGGCAGAGAGAAAGAGAAAAAGAGAGAGGTCTTCTATAGCTGGTTCACTCCCCAGATGGCTGCAATGGCTGGAGCTGCACTGATCTGAAGCCAGGAGCCAGGAGCTTCTTCCAGGTCTCCCACTTGGGTGCGGGTCCGAAGGACTTGGGCCATCTTTAACTGCTTTCCCAAGCCATAGCAGAGAGCTGGGACTTGAACTGGTGCCCATATGAGATGCTGGCACTGAAGGTGGTGGCTTTACCCACTATACCACAGTGCTGGTCCCTACACTATTTGATTTAAAATCTGTTTTATCTGATATGAGTCTAGCTACTACTACTAATTTTTTGTTTCTGTTTTCCTGGTGTATCTTTTTTCCAGCCCTTCAACTTTGGTATCTGTGTATCTTTATTTGTTAAGTGAGTTTCTTTTATGGAAAATATAGTTGGGTCTTTTTTTTTTTTTTTATCTACTCAGCCAACCTAAATCCTTTGAATGGGGAATTTAATTCACACATTTAAAAAATTAGTATTGAAAGATAAGAACATCTAACATTTTGTTGACTGGCTACTGATTATATCTTCTATGTTAATGAATTTGGTAATACTATGTGTTTTCATATTAACTTCTAATGTAGGACTTCCTTCATAATTAATTTTAAGGCTGATCTGGTGGTGGTGAATTCTCTATTTTTTGCTTATCCAGGAAATATCTTGTTTCTTCTCCACTTCTAAAGGAAATGATTAGCCGTGTGTAATATATATTTTTAAAGATTTAATTATTGACTTGAAAGTCAGTTATACAGAGAGAGAAGGAGAGGCAGAGAGAGAGAGAGAGATTGAGAGAGAGAGATTGAGAGAGAGAGAGGTCTTCCATCCACTGGTTCACTCCCCAGATGGCCACAATTGCTGGAGCTGCACCGATCAGGAGCCAGGAGCCAAGAGCTTCTTCTGAGTGTCCCTCATGTGTTCAGGGACCCAAGGACTTGGGCCTTCTTCTACTGCTTTCCCAGGCCATAACCGAGAGCTAGATGGGAAGTGGAGCAGCTGGGACACAAACTGGTGCCCCAAAGCGATGATGGAACTGCAGGCAGCTGCTTTACTTGCAATGCCACAGCGCTGGCCCCTAGCTGTGTGAGAAGAAGTTTTATTTTGTTTGTTCATTTGTTTTTCTTTTAAGACCTTAATTATACCATCCAGATTCCTTACAGCCTCTAGGGTTTCTGTTGAAAAGACTGCTGCAAGGGGCTGGCGCTGTGGTACAGCGGGTTAAAGCCCTCGTCTGAAACACCAGCATCCCATATGGATGCCCGTTCTAGTCCCAGCTGCTCCTCTTCTGATCCAGCTCTCTGCTATGGCCTGGGAAAGCAGTAGAAGATAGCCCAAGCGCTTGGGCCCCTGCACCCATGTGGGGGCCTGGAGGAAGCTTCTGGCTCCTGGTTTCCGAGCAGTGCAGCTCTGGCCGTTGCGACCATCTGGGGAGTGAACCAGTGGATGGAAGACCTCTCTCTTTTTCTACTTCTCTTTGTAACTCTGTCTTTCAAATAAATAAAATAAATCTTTAAAAAAATAAAAGACTGTTGCGAGTCTAATTGGTTTTCTTTTCATGTAACTTGATACTTTTACTCTCTTTAGGATTCCCTCCTTGTCCTTAATTTTTGACAATTTGACAACAAGATGCCTTGAAGAATATCTGTTCTTATTAGTCTGCTTTAAGTCCTTTGAGCCTCCAGTGTGTGGAAGTCCATGTCTCTTTCAACACTTGGGAAATTTTCAGCAAATATTTAATTTAGCAGTTTCTCAGTGGTTTTTTCCTTCGCTTCTCCTTTAGAGATTCCTATACAATGAGTATTTTGTCACTTAATGATGATATTCCATATTTCACAAAGACTTTCTTCATTCTTTTTAATTCTTTTCATTTTTGTCTGATGGATTATTTTGAAAATCTTACCTTCAGGTCAGGAATTCTTTCCTCCATCTAGTCTGTTCTGCTGTTGAAACTTTTGATCAATCAATTAATTTCATTGATGGAAGTTTTCAGCTCCAGGATTTCTATTTGGTTTTTCTTAATGATTTGTATCTCATTAGTGAATTTTTCAACTCAGACTTTTATAATTATCCTTTCATAAGAATTATCTCTCTGAGGGCATGCTTCCAGTCATGTAAGCATCTCCCTCTAGGCCATACCTCCCAAGGTTCTACCAACTTCCAACACTGCCACCCTGGGAAATAAGCCTTCAACATATGGGATTTGGAGGACACAAAACTAATATCAAACTGTCAATGCTATAGCATTCTGGTCCCTAAAGGTTAATTTCCATTTGCTAATCAAAATACATTCAGTTAATATCTATTAGTTTCAAAATTTGTGATGAAGATTTCCATTTCATTTGAAAGACAAAAACACAGAAAAAGGGACAGATATATACTTTCATCTTCTGTTTTACTCCCCAAATAGCCTCACAGCCAGGACTGAGCCAGGCTGAATCCAGGGACTGGGAACTCCATCTGGGTCTCCCAAATTGGTGACAGAGACTCAAGTACTTGCATTGTCATCTGCTGCCTCCTCAGGTGAGCATGGGCAGGAAGTTGGATTGGAAGCAGAGGAGCTGGTACTTGAATCAGACACTCTGATATGAAATGTGGGCGTCTCTAGCAACAGTTTAAGCCACTGCATCAAATGTGTACTCCCCTTCCCTCCATGTAGTTGAAAATCTTGGTCCAGTATTACATCAAATGTCTCAGGTCCAAAATCTCATCTGAGATGGAAGGAAAACTCCTTGTAGTTGTGAGCCTATAAAATTAAAACAAACTTCTTACTTCCAAGATACAGTGACAGGACAGACACAGGATACATATTTGCATTCCAAAGCAGGTGGGTATCAAAGTTAATAAGCATGAAACAAGACTGAAACACACCAAGACAAACGTTAAACATGAAGCTCCATGTCTGACATCAGAGTATACTCTCCTTCGGTGTGGTCTTCCAAGAACTTGGGCAACCCTGCCTCGCTGGCCTGGCTGATTGCAGGTCACATGGATGCTCACTAAGTTTGGTTTTGCACACCGATGTCTATGTCTTAGCAATTGTGTGGTGTACTGTTTGCAGCCTCCTGTGGTACATTTTCATGTTTTGGTAATTCTACCATACTTGAGTCTTCACCATGGCTTAATTCCCTATATCCACTATGTGTTGCCTTGTCAGGAGCTACATGCAATGGCTCCAATCCTGAGACAGAACTCATTGCCCTCCCAGGGCAACTCATTTCCTCCTTTGAAAGCTTGGTAGAAGTTGCCATGTTCCAAGTAACTCTTACATTCTCCATACATGAAAATCAGCATTACGTGAACAATACCAAGGTCTGCTGCCTTGGAACCATAGTTACAGCTACAAAATGTTTTAAAGGCAGAAATTTGGGAAATAAATTCAGAAGGAAATGAATCTTGAGCTGATTTTGGGAGAACCCATGGAAAGTTTCCTGGGATTCCATGCAACAATTCTGCTCTTACAGGCCTCGTGAAAGGAGAGGTAGCCTCTAAACTTTGTGAATGCCCTCGATGCCTTTCCACTGTCTTGCCATTCAGTACATCCCTTCTACCTGTATTCATTTCTTTACAAAGCAGTTTCTCCACCGTACTCTCCTGTCTGGAACACACTGTTCTTTCTTTCTTTGTCTAGATTGTGAGTTTTGTAAATCTTTCTGCTTTGCCCTTTTATTTCTCCTATTTCTCTCCATACAACTTACTGAAAGCTGCCAATAATATCCATGCCAGTCTGAACATGTTGCCAACTGGAAATCTCTTTTGCCAAACAAACTAGTCCATCACCTTTAAGTCTAGCATTCTGCACATTATATCAGAGTATGGACACAATAAAGACACATTCTAGGCCGGCGCCGCGGCTCACTAGGCTAATCCTCTGCCTTGCGGCGCCAGCACACTGGGTTCTAGTCCCGGTCGGGGCGCCAGATTCTGTCCCGGTTGCCCCTCTTCCAGGCCAGCTCTCTGCTGTGGCCAGGGAGTGCAGTGCAGGATGGCCCAAGTCCTTGGGCCCTGCACCCCATGGGAGACCAGGATAAGTACCTGGCTCCTGCCATCGGATCGGCGCGGTACTCCGGCCGCAGCACGCCGGCCGCGGCGGCCATTGGAGAGTGAACCAATGGCAAATGAAGACCTTTCTCTCTGTCTCTCTCTCTCACTGTCCACTCTGCCTGTCAAAAAAAAAAAAAAAAAAAAGACACATTCTTTGCCATGCTGCAAGAAGAGTGAACTTTTTTTTAAGAGGATGACAGAGCAGAGGCCTCTTTTTTTTTTTTTTTTTTTTTTTTTTTTTTTTTTGACAGGCAGAGTGGAGAGTGAGAGAGAGAGAGAGACAGAGAGAAAGGTCTTCCCTTTGCTATTGGGCCATCCTCTACTGCACTCCCGGGCCACAGCAGAGAGCTGGACTGGAAGAGGAGCAACCGAGACAGAATCCGGCGTCCCAACAGGGACTAGAACCAAAGGTGCCAGCGCTGCAGGCTGAGGATTAGCCTAGTGAGTTGTGGTGCCGGCCCAAGAAGAGTGAACTTTAATCTAGTTCCCAGTAGAATCCTCATTTTCATCTGAAATCTGATTAGCATGGCCTTTTGTGTCCACATTTCTATTGACATTAAGGTCTTCCGAGCCCTCACCAGAATCACCCTCAAACTGAATTTATAATATTTCTAGTTTTTCTCAAGCCTGCTCCTCCAGGACCTTGAATATTTTCCAGGAACTCAGTTCCAAAGTCTCCTACATATCTTCAGGTAGAATTACAATAATGAACCCATTCCTTGATATCATTTTTCTTTTGTATTAGGTTTTTGTAAATGCGACAAAATACCCAAGGGAACTTGTTTTGTAAAGAGAAATAATTCACTTAGTTCATAGTTTTGGAGGTTAAAAGTCCAAGCAGTATGACCCAAGCTTGGCAGAAAATCCCGGAGCAGATGGCAGAATGTGAGGTGGAAGGAACACTTTGTAAGCCAGGAAGCAGAGTGGCTAGGACCAACTCAGGCTTTCGTAACCACCGTCTCAGAAGAATTATCTCCCATAGGCCTAACCCCAATGACTTAGCAATCAACCACTAGGCTTTACCTCCTAAATATCCTAATACCTACCAATAGCAGCTCTATGAGAATCAAGCTTTCAATATGTGGGCCTTTGTGAGAACACTCAAACTAATATGCAAAGGATGGATAGACAGAAAGATAGGTAGACAAACAGACAAATGGTGGTTCACCAGTAAAACTGGCTTACATGATTATGTAGGTTAAAACCTCCCACAACATGCTGTGTAAAAGCAGGAGACTCTAGGATGCCTGCCTGTGTATGGCTCAGTAAAGTCTTATGTCTTAAGTGCCTGGGGGACCACCATTCTGTCACAGAGTTTCCAAGTGCTAGTTGGCCTAAGAGTTCCTTTGTTCAAGGAAAAGAGACGGAGACAATACTGTAGCCCCAGCAGAGCAGAGATAGCAATTTGTCTTTTTTTCTATTTGCATCTACTTAGACTCCTAGGCTGATTAGTCGGTACCTACTCATACTGAATGATAGTCTTCCCCACTTGGTACACTAAGTGTCACATGTCAATCTCCTTTGAAAACACCCTCTAGGATAAATCCAAAAATACTGCTTTACCAGTTCTTTAAGTATTGCTTAATCCAGACAAGTTGACATCTTTACTTTAATATTCATAATTACTGCTATATTGCATCTGCAGAAGACTACTTGTTTAGTATGTTTGAAAATATCTTATTATAATTCCAGTTGGAAATGGAACACATTTAACATACTCTGAGGATATGACCCTTATGCAAAAATTGTGGGACATAATATGCATCGGTTACTAAATTCTCTTAGTGAAAATGACTACTAAAATATTTTGTGTAAAATTTCTTTGCAGGAAAAAAATATTATTATATATACTTCCTCATAAGTATTATGTTCAGTTTCACTTAAATTTAATAGTATGTATGGCTCTTTTAAGAATCACTGTATTTTAAGTTGGTGCCAAGTGAAGGCATCTCACTTGGTTTATAAAATATGAATCTTTGATCTTTTCAACTGTGACTCTTTGTAGTTTCATGTTTAGTCTATCTATTAGATATTAATAGGGTAAAATAAGTTTGAAATTATACAAGTTGAATTTTTTATATTAGATTGTTAAAGATAAACTTTCTTTTCAACATGCATACATATATATGTATATATATATGCATGTATATATTACATTACAATTTGTAAATAAAAAAAGAACTGAAATATACCAGGGATAAAGGAGACCTCCAGATGGCATTGTTCTTTTCCTGAAAGTCCTACAGCTGAATCATTCCTGAGAATAGTATCTCCTTTCCCTTTACAGACCTCTGGAGACAGAGGTTCTCTAGATTTAACAATTCCTTTCTGGAGAGTGTTTATTCCTAATCTGAAATACACATGTTTCAGTTTTTAAATTTTTACAACTATTTTGGTTCTAGCCTCAGTAAAGGTGAAGGACATTTCCCATCTTCTACTGATTATGAAAACAGTAAGCTAGAACTCAGCTTTCACATTTCTATGTCACAGCCTTTTATTTCATTCCACTTTTAGATTTTTCTAGCAAATTATTTTTGAACATTGTAATTCAAAGATGGATTGCATATTACATAAATTAATCCAAATCATCTCTGTAAATTTTAGCTTATTTATCTATTAACACCTCATCAGAAATCAGCTAGGTCTACTGCTCTCAAATTTGGACAGAACATATTTGGGATGGGATGGTCTACATTCCTTATTTATTTATTTGAGAGGTAGAGTTATATACAGAGAGAAGGAGAGACAGAGAGAAAGATCTTCCACCTGCTGGTTCACTCCCCAAATGGCCTTAATGGCTGGAGTTGAGCTCATCTGAAGCTAGGAGCCAGGAGCTTCTTCCAGGTCTCCCACATGCGTGCAGGGACTCAAGCACTTGGGCCATCTTCCACTGCTTTCCAGAGCCACAAGCAAAGAGCTGGAAATAAGAGGAGCAGCCTGGACAAGAAAAGGCACACACTTGAGATTCTATTGCTGCAGGTGGAGGCTTAGCCTACTACACCACGGCACTGGTTCTGGGATGGTCTACTTTCAAAATTCACTGTTAGCAAACCATAATTTTACTTCAGGAGCTAAGGAACATTTTTTAAAAAAGAGAGGCAGTTGAATCCCAATTGTTTCTAAAAACTGAACACAAATTATCATCAATATAGCAAATATGCTAAGAATAGTGTGAGTTAACTATATACTATCTGAACTAAACAAAGTTTATTTGAATGGTGAATTCTGATAATACCTCAAAATGCAGTCATTCAGCTTGAGCAGCTAAACGAGGCCTTATAGTAAGATTTTAGTACTGTGGAGAGGGAATGTCTAAAATGACATGACCATTAACTAATCTCAGGAGTGACATAGCATTACTGGCTGGGTGCCTGCTAGAAAGTTAGAAATGTTCCAAAATAAGCCCATGGTTAATAAAGACTACATAAACAAATTTACTGAAGTCATTATGATTTGTGCATTTTATTAAAAGACATACTTTAATGTAACAGATAAAGAAATCACAGGGATAACAAAGCATGATTTGAAATGCAAGCCCCCAAAATTCACAAATACGGCTGCTGAATATTACAGTTGTGATTAAAAAATAAAAAAATAAGATAGGATTTTATTATAAGGATGATGTTTAGTGAGCAGAATAGCTTACTACTATTTTTATTTGAGCTCTCAAGCTCAAATATTTTAATAAAAATAATTGTTGTTATTTTTTATTTTTTTATTTAGTAAATATAAATTTCTAAAGTACAGTTTGTGGATTATAATGGCTTCCCCCCCCCCATAATTTCCCTCCCACTCACACCCCTCCCATCTCCCACTCCCTCTCCCATTCCATTCACACCAAGATTTATTTTCAATTATCTTTATATACGGAAGATCAATTCAGTATACATTAAGTAAAGATTTCATCAGTTTGCACCCACACAGAAACACAAAGTGTAAAATACTGTTTCAGGACTAGTTATAGCATTACTTCACATTGGACAACACATTAAGGACAGATCCCACATGAGAAGTAAGTACACAGTGACTACTGTTGTTGGCTTAACAATTTGACATTCTTATTTATGGTGTCAGTAATCTCCCTAGGCTCTAGTCATGAGTTGCCAAGGCTATGGAAGCCTTTTGAGTTTGCCGACTTTGAATTTATTCCGACAGGGTCATAGTCAAAGTGGAAGTTCTCTCCTCCCTTCTTTGATGGCCCCATTCTTTTCTTTCCACTGGGATCTCACTTGCAGAGATCTTTCATTTAGTTTTTTTTTTTTTTTTTTTTTTTGCCAGAGTGTCTTGGCTTTCCATGCCTGAAATACTCTCAGGGGCTCTTCAGCCAGATCTGAATGCCTTAAGGGCTGATTCTGAGGCCAGAGTGCTATTTAGGACATCTGCCATTCTATGTTTCTGCTGTGTATCCCGCTTCCCATGATGGATTGTTCTCTCCCTTTTTGATTCAATTAGTAAGTATTAGCAGACACTAGTCTTGTTTGTGTGATCCCTTTGACTCTTAGACCTATCAGTGTGATCAATTGTGAACTGAAATTGATCACTTGGACTAGTGAGATGGCATTGGTACGTGCCACCTTGATGGGATTGTATTGGAATTGCCTGGCACGTTTCTAACTCCACCATTTGGGGCAAGTCCAATTGAGCATGTCCCAAATTGTACATCTCCTCCCTCTCTTATTTCCACTCTTATATTTAAAGGATCACTTTAGTTAAAATTTAAACATCTAAGAATAATTGTGTGTTAATTACAGAGTTCAACCAATAGTACTAGAACAAAAAAAAATGCTAAAAGGAATAAAGTATTACATTGTACATCAAAAGTTAGGACAAGAGCTGATCAAGTCACTGTTTCTCATAGTGTCCATTTCACTTCAACAAGTTTCCCCTTTGGTGCTCAGTTAGTTGTGACCGATCATGGAGAACATATGATATTTGTCCCTATGGGACTGTCTTAATTCACTCAGCATAATGTTTTCCAGAATCCTCCATCTTGTTGCAAATGACCAGATTTCATTGTTTTTGACTGCTGTATAGTATTCTATAGAGTACATGTCCCATAATTTCTTTATCCAGTCTACCGTTGATGGGCATTTAGGTTGGTTCCAGGTCTTGGCTATTGTGAATTGTGCTGCAATAAACATTAGGGTGCAGACCGCTTCTTTGTTTGCCAATTTAAATTCCTTTGGGTAAATCCCAAGGAGTGGGATGGCTGGGTCGAACGGTAGGGCTATATTCAGGTTTCTGAGGAATCTCCAGACTGACTTCCATAGTGGCTTGACCAGTTTGCATTCCCACCAACAGTGGGTTAGTGTCCCTTTTTCCCCACATCCTCGCCAGCATCTGTTGTTGGTAGATTTCTGTATGTGAGCCATTCTGACCGGGGTGAGGTGAAACCTCATTGTGGTTTTGATTTGCATTTCCCTGATTGCTAGTGATCTTGAACATTTTTCATGTGCCTGTTGGCCATTTGGATTTCCTCTTTTGAAAAATGTCTATTGAGGTCCTTGGCCCATCTCTTAAGTGGGTTGTTTGTTTTGATGTTGTAGAGTTTCTTGATTTCTTTGTAGATTCTGGTTATTAACCCTTTATCTGTTGCATAGTTTGCAAATATTTTTTTTCCCATTCTGTCGGTTGCCTCTTCACTCTCCTGACTGTTTCTTTTGCAGTACAGAAACTTATACTTTTAGGAAAGTAACAGTAAAAATTATTAGTCCCGGGGCCAACATTATGGTGTAGGTGGTTAAACTGTCCACTGTTAGACTGCCATCCCATATAGACATAGGTTCAATTCCCAGCTGTTTCACTTCAGATCCAGCTCCATTCTAATGTGCCTGGGAAAGCAGTGATAGATGGCCCAAGTACTTGCACACTCCCACATTGGTATGTGGGAGACATGGATGAATCCCTTGCCTTCTGGTTTCTGCCCAACCCAACTCTAGCCATTGTGGCTATTTGCAGAGTGAACCAGTGTATGGAAGGTTTCTCTCTCTCCCTTTCTCTCTGGAACTCTGCCTTTCAAATAAATAAATGCCTTTAAAATGATTAGCCTTGTTACTTGGAAAAAATTATTTTAAAAATCTACTACTAATAAATAGTTACCCTTCTCTTATTCTATTTTCATCACTGAATAAGATTCATCACTGACTAAGATAGAATCTTTCTTCTCAAAATGTTTTCTGTTGGGGCCAGAGCCATGGCTCACTTGGTTAATCCTCTGCCTGCAGCACTGGCATCCCACATGGGCCCGGGTTCTAGTCCCAGTTGCTCCTCTTCCCGTCCAGCTCTCTGCTGTGGCCCAGGAAGGCAGTGGAGGATGGCCCAGGTGCTTGGGCCCCTGCACCCACCAGGAGGAAGCACCTGGCTCCTGGCTTCAGTTCAGCGTAGTTCCGGCCATAGCAGCCATTTTAGGGGTGAACTGACTGAAGGAAGACCTTTCTCTCTATCTCTGTCTCTCTCTCACTGTCTAACTCTATCTGTCAAAAAAATATTTCTCTGTCAGAATTAGTAGTTAAACTTTACAAAACTTTGTGTTCTCATCATATAGAATGTATATATGTGTATATACACATATACACAGAGACATATATATATATACATATATATATATATAAGATAGTGATGGGTTCTACTTTAAGAATTCTTGCAGATATTAATTTAATCATCAAACAACTACATGAGGTATGTAGTGTTGTGATCTCCATTTTAATGCAACGAAAATAGAGCACAGAGAATAAGAAAGAACACCGAATGTGGTAGATTTGGCAATTCTACATAGAAATTCTGTGTTTGCACTTCTGTGTCCCCAGTTTAATATATACTTCCTGGTTTATATATTGTGAACATACAAAAGCAAATTTAGGTAAAATTAGCTTAGCTTGCTGAGGCAAGTTGTTAGCCTAGTGGTTACTACACTGATGAATATACTCACCTGCCACATAGGAATACTCACATTTCACACCATCTCCAGCTTCTGACCCCAATTTCATGATATTGCAGACCATGAGAGGCAGCAATCATGGATCAATTATTTGGCTTCCTGTCACCCACATGGGAGACCTTAGATTGAGTCCATGGATCCCAGCTTCTGGCTGGACAATCCCTGGCCATTGCAGAAATTTGGGAGTGAAATGGCAGCTAGAGATTCTAAGCCTCTCTCTCTTTCTCTCTCTCTCATAAGAAATTAAAACAATGTTTTAAAATTAGAGTGCTATCAGGATATCCAGTCCATATTTTCACAAGCTCACTCTTAGACCATGGATAACTTTTTTGTTGTTTGTTGTTTCTAAATACCTATTCTTTTATCCAAGTGTAACCTTCACTGGTAGTAGAACCTTTTACTTTAAAACAGATTATGAGTAATGCAGTTCATAAAATAGAGATGTTAGATAATGGAGAGGGACTGAATAAGCATTCTCAAGAGAATTTTGAATTAGTTTTTATTACTGTAATGAAATACTTGAAGCTGACTATCTGTAAAGAAAATGTTATTGTGGATCATGGTTATGGAGATTCACAGTGCAAGATTGGGCAGGCTTTGAGTGATGGTCTTGTTGCTGGCAGAGTCCTGTATGCTGTGGCTTTTATGTGGCAAGACACAAGGAGGACGCCTGTCTGTCAGTCTTTGTCTGTAAGTTCTCTTTCCTTTTAAAACTACCCATTCCAATGATATACTTCAATCTAATCACTTCCCAAAAACCTCACCTGTAAACATCGTAACGGGATTAAGTTTCCACCTTCTTAGCGTCATTTGGAACTCAAGAGAAATAATCAAACCATATCAAGTTGTTAAGGATTGACTTAACAAAGTTAAAAAGCATAGTCTTTCAAATCAAACAGGCATAGTATACATTTGGGCAAATCCACTCAGCTCTCAAAAGCAGCTTTCACAAATGACAAAGTAGTGTTTATATAGAAGAAAAGCTAAACATTTCAAAAAATAGAGGTCAATAAATTAGTGGACCTCAGAATTTGAAACATGTCCCTGTGGGACTATCTAAAGAAATTCAGAGATTATTCTCTTTACATCTCTGCTGCATATCTCTATTAATTCTTCTTTCTGTAAACAGATTTCCTTTGCATACCACCCTGAGATAAAGTGCATAGAGCTCCATTACAGAGATAAAATTAAAAAAAATCAGTAAGATACTATTATATACCTGTTAGAACTGCAAACAAACCATTGGTAGTATAAAAGCCAAATCCTTGAGAATTTGAATTGCTGGTGAGGACGTTGAGTAAGTGGAACCCTCATACATTTCTGGGGGTGATAGATTGAAGACACATAATTTGGACAACAGTTTGGCTACTGAATATGGAATTAAATACTTATTTCACAACCTAAGATCCCATTCCTAGGTATCTGGCCAAGGAAAATGAAAAGAATATGTCCACAATGTGACTAATGCATTAGGATTCAAGGTAGGTTTCTGAATCATGGCTCAAAGCAGGAACTAATGTAAACACCCATATGCCTATGTTTATGGATAAACAAGCTGTGACAAATCCACACAGTGAAATGCGTATCAGCAATAATACTGACCACTAGTACATGCTATGTAGTAAGGTAAGCAATTTCCATATCCTACTCCCCAGAACCTGAAACACTGCCCCAGCATCTGAATAGGATTCCACAGATGTGATTTAATTAAGGAACCTGAGATAAAGACATAATCCTGGATTATTTAGATGGGCTTGTTATATCATGGAGATTCTTATAAGCGGGAGGCAGCAGACCAAAGAGGAATAAAGTGTAAAGAAAGCCATGACCACAGAAGCAGAGATTGACGTGATGCATTCAGGAATCAGGGAATGCTGTTGTCTGAAGGCAGAGAAGAATGGATTATCTGTTGGAATCTACACAAAGAACCATCTCTGCTGACACCTTGATTTTAACTCCTTGGAACTATTTTAGACTTCTGAACTCCAGAATTACAAGAGAATAAATCTTCGCTGTCTTAAGCCTATAATGCATTGATTTCTTGCAACAGCAGTAGGACGTTAGCACAGCAATACAGATGCATCTCGCATTCCATGTAGGCGCCAGTTCTAGTCCCGGCTGCTCCATTTCCAGTCCAGCTCTCTGCTGTGGCCTGGGAAAGCAGTAGAAGATGGCCCAAGTCCTTGGGCCACTGCACCCACATGGGAGACCAAGAAGAAGCTCTTGGCTCCTGGCTTCAGATTGTTGCAGCCATTTGGGGAGTGAACCAACGGAAGGAAGACCTTTCTCTCTGTCTCTCCCTCTCACTGTCTGTAACTCTAACTCTCAAATAAAATAAATAAAATATTAAAAAATAGAAAAATAATTTGTTGCTAGATGAAATTAAATTGTGCTGGATTTTGCACACATATGTAACGAATCTATTCAAACTGATAGGGAGAATCCACATATTTTGTTTTAATCAATGATGATTATCTCTGCTTTTCCTTTCATTGCAAACCCAATTTCTTTATTTATGTACCATTTTTTTTTCATTCAGAAGCTGACTATTGCATTCAAATATCTATCACGAAAATGTCACCTATATTCAGCATTTAAGTTTCCTTTTTTGCCCATTTTGCTTAGCCTTTATTTCTTTAAACTTGTTTCTTCTTTCAGCTCTTTCTTGCATTAACCTAGAATTTTCTTTGCTTGTTGTTAGAAGAAAAACCCATTGAGATTTAAAAAGATCTTAGTATTTTATGTTTTCTGAAAGCAGGAAACAGATTTTTACTTATAATATTTATTATAGGGATTGATACTAATTATGTTTTCTGGATATTTTCTAGATTATCAATTACCTTAACCTTTGGTAATAAATAAGGTAGCCTGTGACAACATACCACAACAGAAAAAAGTTGACTTGCTTGCAATGCAATGTGTCTTTTGAATAGATTTATAGATTTCATAATCTTACATAGTATAAAATTCCAATACTTAATAGTAAGAGAGATCTGGACCACAATAGTCATCTGAACATGTAGGTATTTGCTAGATTCGGTTGGTCAGATGTTTTCCAGTACAAATATGGAAAACTATTTGGGATTACACATTAGATGAGTATTTAGCTGCTTATATTTCTAAAAGGAAATAATTTTATTTGTCTACATAATTATGAGAATATCTGCACCTTCAAAGAAAAGTGAAATTTTCACAATAAGTTCATGCTTACTGGATAAAAAGTGTCATACAGAGTCACAAATACACATGTCTGGAAAATGTTCTCACTTGGAACTCATGGGAAAAAAATGTAAGCATGTCACTGCTAAAAACACACATATATTCAAACTTGAAAAACAAACAGATCAGCCTAGTGTCCTGAATTTTCTAACTTGCTTTAAAAATGTTTTTTACAAAAATGTGCGTATGCCTTAAAATCTGCTGTATAGATATTTATAAATATTTTCTCCACTGAATTATACCCCTTACAATAAATATATCTTCCCCTTTAATTTCATGATCTTTTTAATGAACCCTATATTTTGTAATATTAATATATTCACACACTTTTCAGGAAAATTATGATATGTGCATATTTATATAATGTCTACATAGGAAGCCAATGCTGCTAGATGTCAACTTTGCTAAATCTATGTTTTCTCATTGAAAAAATAGAACTCGGGGCCGGCGCTGTGGTGTAGCAGGTAAAGCCACTGCCTGCTGTGCCAGCATCCCATATGGGCACTGGTTTGAGTTCCAACTGCTCCACTTCTGATTCAGCTCTCTACTATGGCCTGGGAAAGCAGTAAAAGATGGCCCAAGTCCTTTGGGCACCTGCACCTGTGTAGAAGATCCAGAAGAAGCTCTTGGCTCCTGGTTTCATATCGGCGCAGCTCTGGCCATTGCAGCCATCTGGGGAATAAACCAACAGATAGAAGACTTCTCTCTCTCTCTCTACCTTGCCTTCTTTCTCTGTGTAACTCCTTCAAATAAATAAATAAATCTTAAAAAAAGAGAAAAATAGAATTTTAGGAATAATTCAAGAATAATTAGTAATTATGCATCCATAGTTTCTTCTTATTTTCTGATTAAGCCATTGTAATCACAACATATTTAAAAATATTACTATATATCTTACTTGAAATGTATATGTTAAACATCACTTTGATGTGTCAGGTTTTTCTCATTACTGTTTATACTATATTGTATTTATAATAAAAATTTAAAATATATTTTTATAATATTTAAAAGTATATTGTATCTATAATAAAAATGTATATTATTTTATAAACCCTTCAAATAATAGGTGGTAAGCTAATATGTGGAGTGAATTTGCAATAAATAATCTAGTTTCAAACACAGATCTATGTAAAGTAATTAAATAAAACCTTATTCTTCACCCCTTCCAACAGTTTCTGGGTATGCACAAAAATTAGAAAAATACAAGGTATCAGAGAAAAATATTGGGATTAAAAGGAAGGAATTGTTTATACATCCTCAATATTCTTCCCAAATTTTAGGATCTATTTTTATTTTTATTAATTGTAACATACTCTGGAGGAATTTTGTATTTCTGAATTAATCTGGAACTGTGATTATGGGGAGTAATATAAGTGAGAAATTTAAATAGAGTTATTTTACTTCATTTCATAACATGTGTAGCATTTAAGAAGAGGATTTTAGCCAAGGACTTACTTGTAGAATTGGGCAGATCTGTGTCCCATTTATAGTGAATGCCCTATTATAGACAGTCTTTATCTCCCTTTTCTGAAACACTGACACTCTTTTTGGGTTGGCATCCTGCTCCTCTTTCGATTTGTGTTTAGATTCAGTAATTGCCCTCGTATCTTCTTGTAAAACAAATCTCATTTGATTACTAGACCAAATCAGCCTATTTGTGTACAGAACCCCAAAGGACCAGAATTTAATCCCGTGAGTACTTAACATTCTTGTGAGTCAGGAGCAAAGCTAAAGTAAATTGATGATCAGAGGCACCAAGGCCTGAATTCGTGGGTAGAGTTGACAGATACACTCTTTGTTCTATTAAAAGCTTGTAAACACACTGTTTTTGCCCAATAACCTCCAAGAGGGACTGAGGGAACACATTTCAAAATGCCAATCAAAGCATTTTGAGCTATTAGCAAGAATGAATTATGGTCTCTACTAATTCTTAAAGATTCTAAATTTAAATGACCAATACTCAGTAGGAGTTTCTACTTACTTTGCTAATTTTTTTTTCTTTTGACAGGCAGAGTGGATAGTGAGAGAGAGAGACAGAGAGAAAGGTCTTCCTTTGCCGTTGGTTCACCCTCCAATGGCCGCCGTGGCCAGCGTGCTGCGGCCGGCGCACCGCGCTGATCCAATGGCAGGAGCCAGGTGCTTTTCCTGGTCTCCCATGGGGTGCAGGGCCCAAGCACTTGGGCCATCCTCCACTGCACTCCCTGGCCACAGCAGAGAGCTGGCCTGGAAGAGGGGCAACCGGGACAGAATCCGGCACCCCGAGCGGGACTAGAACCTGGTGTGCTGGCGCTGCAAGGCGGAGGATTAGCCTAGTGAGCCGCGGCGCCGGCCTACTTTGCTAATTTTGAAATGAAAAGACAGCATGAAGTCTCCATGGCTTTTCTCACTTCACAGTCTTACCTATGTGGTTTGGATTCTTCCTGCCCTTCCCTGCTAGATCGCTTGGTTATTGTCTGAAACAGTAAAGTTGTCTTATGTGATAATCCCCAAATGCAGTTTTTGTTATTTTTTTTGGATTTTCTGTAAGTTTGTTTTACTATTTATTCAATCTGCTTGAATGCTTGAATTGGTAATGAGTGAGGATTGCTGATGACTCAAGAGAAGAGCATGGCAGAAGGTTGACATTTTTGCTGCCGGTGCCTCGGCTCACTAGGTTAATCCTCCGCCTGCGGCGCCGGTACTGTGGGTTCTAGTCCCGGTTGGGGCTCCAGTTCTGTCCTGGTTGCTCCTCTTCCATTCCAACTGTCTTCTGTGGCCTGGGTAGGTAGTGGAGAATGGCCCAAGTGCTTGGGCCCTGTACTCGTATGGGAGACCAGGAGAAAGCACCTGGCTCCTGGCTTCAGATAGGTGCAGCGTGTCGGCCTTAGCGGCCATTTTTAGGGTGAACCAAAGGAAGGAAGACATTTCTCACTGTCTAACTCTGCTTGTCCAAAAAAAAAAAAAAAAGTTGACATTTGCCACTCACATCAAAGTACGCAAAGTAAACACTAACCATAAAATCCTAACAGGCAATTGTAAGGAAGGATGTTAAGAGATTCATAGAAGAAAAGAGGAAAGCGTGGTTTCCAAAGCTGGGGCTCCCAGCTCCCCTCTCAGACCCCCTACCTTCTACATGTCTGGCTTTGCTTGGCAGTGCCATGGTTACCCCTGGAAGATGGGCCTTCTCTACTTTGAGAGAAAGCGAGCACTACTAGCACCACATTCCAGTCTGTCCATTTTATAGCTTAGCAGGAAGCACAACAAAGCTGCTCCACACTAGAGTCTGAAAATCACCACCAGCAGAATCGTGTGGCTCCTAGACCATGTGCTTACCAGTGGGCTTTTTTACTGGATCTGAAATTCCTGGGTCATGTGTATTTTTGTGATAACATGAAAGTACAGGGTCAATGTCAGGAAACGGAGACAGTAAATCTTTCCAGACAAATTAAGACTCATAGACTTGCCTTTCCTTAGAACTTATTTTTCTTAGAACTTATTTTAAATTACATTATTGAGTAACCTATCCCATAGGGTTAGTCTTCTTCCTATTTCGACTTAAGTTGCTGAGTGAAATTTACCCATTCTTCCCTGGATGCTAAATCAGTGATCAGAGGTCTGAATGCTACTGAGAAAATACTAGAATAGAAATCACAATACTTAGGCCCAAATACCAGGACATACGAAACTCATTGTGAGAACTGAGATTAATGGAAAAATAAAGTTACTATCTTACAGGGTCAACCTGAAGATTTAATCAAAATACCCCTTAAGAATACTGTTTGTCATATAAGATTACCTAAGTATTATCAATAATATAATGATGATGATGACAGCTTTAAGATTCAATTTTTTACCTAGAAAAGCATGGATGTGTGCTACATATGAACTCATAATACATATTTAATATAGATATTTAACCTAAATTTGTGAAACTGAATATGAGAAACTTGGCTTTTTTGAGGCACATAAAAACAGGGATACCTCACCTGCAGGTGGAACTCAGTTCTCATCCTCAGTGGTTGGTTCCCGTTGTGTATGTAGAGCTACTCATATCAGGTCTATGCTATAGTTTGCATATTAGTTTAAATGTTCTCCAAAGGTCATATAGTAAGGACTTCATATCCATAAAGTTCATTTTTTAAAGATTTATTTATTTACTTGAAAGGCAGAGTTAGAGAGAGGCAGAGGCAGAGAGAGAGAGAGGTCTTCCATCTGCTGGCTCACTCTACAGATGGCTACAACAGCGAGAGCTGGGCCAATCCAAGCTAAGAGCCAGGAGCTTCTCCTGGGACTCCCATATGGGTGCAGGGGCCCAAGAACTTGGGCCATTTTCCACTGCTTTTATAGGCTATAGCAGAGAGCTGGATCAGAAGTGGAGCAGCTGGGTCTTGAACCAGTGCCCATATGGGATGCTGGCCCTGCAAGAGGCAGCTTTACCTACTATGCCACAGCACCAGTCCCATAAAGTTCAATTTTAATGGTAACAGGGGAATAGAAACTTAATCCAACCTTGGCATTTAGAGATGAAACCTTTGGGAAGTGATTGCATGGGATTAATGCATTAGGATGTAGCCCTTTGATCAAATTATGGTGTCTTGCTAAGGAAAGACATGGAGAGACAAAAACATACTTTCTGTGTCTTGCTCCATTGTATCTCAAGATTCAGCCAGGAAGAATTGTATCACCAAAATCCAGATTAATGGGGGGCATCTAGTCTTGAACTGTGGACCTCCAAAAACATACATTAAAATAAGTCTCCTCAGTTCACAAATGACTTGACCTAGGGTATTTTGCTGATGTGATGAAAGGATGAATAATAGACACATTAGAATTATTGTTAAATATACAGCTGTAAATTTTAAGATTATTTACATGTTAAACTCCATACAAGTGAAACATAGCATGTTTGTCGTAAACCAATATCAAAGTCCCCGGGCCGGTGCTGTGGCGCACTGGGTTAAAGCCCTGGGCTGAAGCGCCAGCATCCCATATGGGCACCAATTACAGTCCGGGCTGCTCCTCTTCTGACCCAGCTCTCTACTGTGGCCTGGGATGGCAGTGGAGGTGGGCCCAGGTCCTTGGGCCATTGCACCCGTGTGAGATACCTTGGAGAAGCTCCTGGCTCCTTGCTTTGGATCAGTGCAGCTCCGGCCATTGCAGCCATCTGGGGAGTGAACCGGCGGATGGAAGACCTCTCTCTCTCTCTCTCTCTCTGCCTCTCCTTTCTCTGTGTAACTCTCAAATAAATAAAATAAATTTTTTAAAAAAATCAAAGTCCCTCTTAATGTTATATCACTGTAGGGAAGGATCCTGATATCTGTTTGATTTTAAAGTAGATAACAAGATCTGAATTGTTTGATTCTAACCAGCAAGCAATTTTTATGGAAACCCTGGCCTAACATCTCAGAGACTAAAACTAATATAAAGATAATATAAAGTTTAGATAATATATAACTCTAAATTCATAATTTAGATAATTCTCATACTCTTACCAGAATTCTGACTTAATTGTACTATTTTTGTTTTCAAATTTATTTCCATTTACTTTTTTAAATGAGAAAACTCATTAAATCAGGAAAGATGTGCTAATTAAATTTTAAGAGAAATACTATACAAGTATTTGCTTTTAAATTATGATACTATGTATTTTAAAATGCATTTTTCTAGTAATGGAGGTGAGCAAAAATAAGATTTAGAACAAAATCTACAAGAAAAGAATGAAAAAGGATAGTTATGAAGCAGCAAGGAAGAAAGGGAATAAAAATAAATTATTGTTATAATTATATTATTATTATAAGTTATCTGTGAATTCATGGCCAAACATTTTTATATATGGTCTTTAAGTTTCCATGATACATGTTATTTATGATAAAAAAAAATCCTCACAACTATAATAAGAGAGAGTTTCCCCAGAGACAACAAATTCTGTGTTTTTTTTTCTTTTACAAATCAAAAATATAATCAAATTATTTAACTACAAGCAGATACCATTTCACAGTCAGTTGAATGGCTAGCATTAAACATGTTGACATCAAATTTTGATGAGGATTTGGAATGTCTGTAACTATTAAGTTGATCAACTACTTTGTTATTTGTATTTCTTTTTTAAAACTGATATATATATATAAAATATATATATATATATATATATATATATATATATATTGGACAGGCAGAGTTAGACAGAGAGACAGAGAGAAAGGTCTTCCTTCCATTGGTTTACCCCCGAAGTGGCCGCCACTGCCAGCGTGCTGCGCCAGTCCGAAGCCAGGAGCCAGGTACTTCCTGCTGGTCTCCCATGCGAGTGCAGGGGCCAAGCACTTGGGCCATCCTCCACTGCACTCCCTGGCCACAGCAGAGAGCTGAACTGAAAGAGGCACAACTGAGACAGAATCCGGAGCCCCAACCGGGACTAGATATTCTTAAAATTTGTTTTTATTGTATTTAAAAGGGAGAGAGAGAGAGAGAGAGAGAGCGCAATCAAGATATCTTCCATTCTCTGGTTCAATACCCAAATGCCCAGATGAGTCAGTGTTGGGCCAGGTGGAAGATGGAAGCCTGAAATTCAATTCATGCCTCCCATCCACATGGCAGGAACCCACTTACTTGAGTCATGATCTGCTAACTCCTGAGGCATGCCTTAGCAGGAATTCAAATGAGAAGCAGAACCTGAATTCAAAGCAGATGCTTTGTTAGGGGATGTAGGTACCCAAGTAGGACCTTAGCCGCTCTGCCACTCACCCCAGTTTTATACTTCCTTTTTAAAGAAACAAATATGTTGGTATGATCTAGCAATTTCACTCCCAGTTATTCAACCAATAGAAGTATAGTCGTTTGTGTACGAGATGCCTTGTACAAAATGGTTCTCAGCAGGTTTTTTTTTTCTTTTTTTTAAATTTTTTATTTGTGTATTTGAGAGATAGAGTTACAGACAGTGAGAGGGAGAAACACAGAGAAAGGTCTTCTATATGCTAGTTCACTCCCCAAATGGCTTCGATGGCCAGAACTGCATCAATCCAAAGCCAGGAGCCAGGAGCTTCTTCCAGATCTCCCACGTAGGTGCAGGAGCTCAAAAACTTGGGCCATCTTCTACTGCTATTCCAGGCCATAGCAGAGAGCTGGAGCAGATCGAAAGAGGAGCAGCTGGGACTAGAACCAGCGCCCATATGGGATGCCGGCGGTTCAGGCCAGGGCTTTAACCCACTGCACCACAGCACTTGCCCCACTATTTTATTCTTTTTAGTATTTTATTTTTCTACTTAATACCATTGGTTGAACTCTTTAATTAACACACAATTATTCTTAGGTGTCTAAAGTTAACTGAAAAGTGATCCCTGTTAAAAATAAGAGTGGGAATAAGAGAGGGAATTTATGTACAATTTGGCACACACTCACTAGGACTTACCCCTAATGGCAGAACTAGAAACGTGCCATGGGACTCCAAATTCCATAAAGTTGGCATGTTCCAATGCCATGTTACTAGTCAAAGTGATCAGTTTCAGTTCATAATTGATCATAAAGACAGGATTAAGTGTCAAAGGATCACATAAATAAGATCAGTGTCTGCTAATAATAATAATTGATATAATTAAACAGGAGAGAACTACCCAACATGGGAAGCAGGATACACAGCAGACTCATAGAATGGCAAATGCCCTGAATAGCACTCTGGCCTCAGAATGAGTCCTTAAGACTTTCTTATCTGGCTAAAAAGCCCATGAGAGTTTCTCAGGCATGGAAAGCCAAGACACTCTGGCAAAAAAATGACCTAAATGAAAGATCTCTGTGCGTGAGATCCCAGTGGAAAGAAGGGGCCATTAAAGATGGAGGTACCTTGCTCTGAAGGGAGGAGAGAACTGCCACTTTGATTATGGCTTTACCTAATTAAGATAGGAGTTTGTGAACTCAAGAGGCTTCCATAGCCTTGGCAGCTCATGACAAGAGCCTCAGGTGATTACCGATATCATAAATTAGAGTGTCAATCAACAATGGTAGTCACTGTGCACTTACTCCCCATGCACATTACTCCCTTAATGTGTTACACAAGGTGAATTAACTGTGAAACCAGTATTCAAATAGTACTTTATACTTTGTGTGTCTATGTGGTTGCAATCTGTTGAAATCTTTACTTAGTATATACTAAATTGATCTTCTGTATATAAAGATAATTAAAAATGAATCTTGATGAAGAATGGGATGGGAGAGGAAGTAGGAGATGGGATGCTTGCAGGTGGGAGTGTGGCTATGGGGGGAAAAACCGCTATAATCCAAAAGTTGTACTTTCAAAATTTATATTTATTATCTACGTCCTGACACCATTAAGAGAACATTGGAGAAACCCTTCAAGATATTGGCACAGGCAAAGAATTTCTGGAAAAGACCCGGGAGGCACAGGCAGTCAAAGCCAAAATCAACTATTGGGATTGCATCAAATGAGAAGTTTCTGTACTGCAAAAGAAACAGTCAGGAGAGTGAAGAGACAACCAACAGAAATGGAAAAAATATTTGCAAACTATGCAACAGATAAAGGGTTAATAACCAGAATCTACAAAGAGATCAAGAAACTCCACAAAAACAAAACCAACAACCCACTTAAGAGATGGGCCAAGGACCTCAATAGACATTTTTCAAAAGAGGAAATCCAAATGGCCAACAGGCACATGAAAAAATGTTCAAGATCACTAGCAATCAGGGAAATGCAAATCAAAACCACAATGAGGTTTCACCTCACCCCGGTCAGAATGGCTCACATACAGAAATCTACCAACAACAGATGCTGGCGAGGATGTGGGGAAAAAGGGACACTAACCCACTGTTGGTGGGAATGCAAACTGGTCAAGCCACTATGGAAGTCAGTCTGTTGATTCCTCAGAAACCTGAATATAGCCCTACCGTTTGACCCAGCCATCCCACTCCTTGGAATTTACCCAAAGGAATTTAAATTGGCAAACAAAAAAGCGGTCTGTACCCTAATGTTTATTGCAGCCCAATTCACAATAGCCAAGACCTGGAACCAACCTAAATGCCCATCAACGGTAGACTGGATAAAGAAATTATGGGATATGTACTCTTTAGAATACTATACTGCAGTAAGAAACAACGAAATCCAGTCATTTGCAACAAAATGGAGGAATCTGGAACATATCATGCTGAGTGAAGTAAGCCAGTCCCAAAGGGACAAATACCATATGTTCTCCCTGATCGGTGACAACTGACTGAACACCAAAAAGGAAACCTGTTGAAGTGAAATCGACACTATGAGAAATGGTGACTTGATCAGCATAGCACTGACTGTTAATGAACAACTTAATACATTATCCCTCTTAGTATTTTTTTTGTCTGTTCTAGTTAATATGACTGGTTTAATTATGTAATTATCACACAGTTATGCTTAAGTGTTGAAAATTAACTGAAAGGTGATCCCTGTTAAACATAAGAGTGGGAATAAGAGAGGGAAGAGATGTATAATTTGGGACATGCTCAAGCTGACTTGCCCCAATTGGTAGAGTTAGAAACATACCAGGGGATTCCAATTCAATCCCATCAAGGTGGCATGTACCAATGCCATCTCACTAGTCCAAGTGATCAATTTCAGTTCACAATTGATCATAATGAAAGGACTAAGAGTCAAAGGGAGCACATAAACAAGTCTAGTACCTGCTAATACTAACTGATAAATTAAATAAAGGGGAGAGTGGTCCAACATGGGAAGTGAGATACTCAGCAGACCCATAGAATGGCAGATGTCCTAAATAGCACTCTGGCCTCAGAATCAGCCCTAAAGGCATTCGGATCTGGCTGAAAAGCCCATGAGAGTATTTCAGGCATGGAAAGTCAAGACACTCTGGCAAAAGATCTCTGCGAGTGAGATCCCAGTGGAAAGAACAGGTCTTCAAAGAAGGAGGTACCTTTCTCTGAAGGGAGGAGAGAACCTCCACTTTGACTATGACCTTGTCTAAACAAGATAAGAGTCGGAGAACTTAAGGGGCTTCCATAGCCTTGGAAACTCATGACTGGTGCATAGGGAGATTACTGATGCCATAAACAAGAGTGTCAATTTGTAAAGTCAACAACAGGAGTCACTGTGCACTTACTCCTCATGTAGGATCTCTGTCCTAAATTTGCTGTACATTGAGATTTAATGCTATAACGAGTACTCAAACAGTATATTTCACTCTGTGTTTCTATGGGGATGCAAATGTTTGAAATCTTTACTTAATGTATATTAAACTGATCTTCTGTAAAAAAAAAAAGAAATTATCAATTCCCAACTTGACTCTTGCTGGGATTAAACATGACAATAGGTCTGATCTGATTTCATCATCATTTAAAAAAATCATCTATTATTTTTCACTTTATGTTTCTGTGTGGGAGCAAACTGTTGAAATCCTTACGTAATGTATACTAAGCTGATCTTCTGTATATTAAGATAATCGAAAATGAATCTTGATGTGAATGGAAGGGGAGAGGGAGTGGGAAAGGGGAGGGTTGTGGGTTGGAGGGACGGTATGTGGGGGAAGCCATTGTAATCCATAAGTCGTACTTTGGAAATTTATATTCATTAAATAAAAGATAAAAAAAAAAACTTTGACCAAAGGAAAAAAAAAAGTTACAGACTAGAAGCAAAATTAAAAGTAACATAGCATGTTTACAATAAAAAAAAATTATATTTATTAAGTAAAAGTTTTCTAAAAACAAAACAGATGCCTCCTCTACTGTGGGTGAGTGTCATTCAGTCAGTTGAAGATGTGAATAAAATGAAAGGGCTTGGTAGGAGAAAACTCTTGCTGCCTGTTCCTGCTAATAGAATCTTCCAGTTTTGTTGTGTCTTTAAAACTTGTCTTTCTTGGGTTTAGAGCCTGACTGGACCTGGCACCACCAAATTCCCTGGATCACAAGCCGTTGGATTCAGGCTAGAAGTACACACTGGCTATTCTGGTTTCCCAGCAAGCTGAATACAAATCTTGGGACATCTCTGTTAATTGCTAGAGTCAATTCCTTGTTACACACACACACACACACACACACACACACACACGTCTGTGCTTGCCTGCATGCACATGTGAAGGAACTTCATCATATTCAGGGAAAATGAAATTAAAATATGGGTCATTTAGCTTAGCAGTTAAGACAATGGTTGAGATGTTCTTGTCTCATTGTTGGAGTGCCTGGGTTTGATAACTGCCTCCAGATCCTTTCTCCAGCTTCCTGTTAATGCAGACCTTGGAAGGCAGCAGTGATGACTGAAGTGGATGAGTTCCTGTCACTCATGTGGGAGACCTGGATTTAGTTTTTGGTTCCAGCCTATGGCTGTGGCCCAACTCTGGCCCAGCATCAGTCTTTGTGGGCATTTGAGGAGTAGGCTATTTAGGACATGGAGCTCTTTCTGTTTTTCTGTCCACCTCTCAAATAAATGAATAATATTTCTTGAAATAGATATTGGTCTTGGTACCAAAAATTAAAATTTATAGTTTTTATAACATGCATTTTCTTTTTCTTCTTTTTTATTTATTTGACAGATAGAGTTAGACAGTGAGAGAGAGACAGAGAGAAAGGTCTTCCTTCTGTTGGTTTACACCCCAAATGGCCACAACGGTCAGAACTATGCCGATCCAAAGCCAGGGTCCAGGTACTTCCTCCTGGTTTCCCATGCGTGTACAGGGACCCAAGCACTTGGGCCATCCTCCACTGCCTTCTTGGGCCACAGCAGAGAACTGGACTGGAAGAGGAGCAACTGGGACTAGAACCTGGCTCTCATATGGGATGCTGGTGCCATAGGCGAGGATTAACCAAGTGAGCCATGGCACCAGCCCCAATATAATATGCATTTTCTATTGAGTTTTTAAAATACATCTATGTGTGTGTATTTGCTTCTGTATATCATTTTATCTGTGGCCTCTGAAGAATCCTGACTAATACAATTATATATTTATGTTTTAACTCATAAATTGAGGTTAATTTTAGATCCTGTTAGAAGTAAGGATTAAATGTATTATTATTTCTGATTAATTATAAAAAGGATGATTTTGTTATTTTGTTTGATAATCAAGTTTTAATTGGTCATACACCATGAATAACATGGAATAGATTGTATTTCATAGTTTCAGTTCAGAAAAGTGATTATTCAGTCTCATCTTCTTCCACTCTTCCTGTGTTCTGGAGGCACTAGCCCACTTGAAATCTAATTTCCTCTGAATTACTGTCTTTTACCTCGAAATAAGCATTGTATTTGTAGAATTAGATTCATCTGTTTAATTATCACCCAGCTACAAAATTCTCAGCATCACTTTCTTAACTATTATAATAAATAACTTAATTACTATCAAAGAGACATTTCAGATCAGGAGTTAAGATCATGGACTTTGCATCAAAATATTAGCTGTTCCATTTTAGCTGACATTTTGGTGTTTTTATAAATTGTGGCAGAAATTCTACCTATTACATATATTTAGCATAAAATTATTTAATGGATTTCAGGTATTTATATCACTGTACATAGCCAACAAAGTGAATGCATCATTATAGAAATTGAAACTGTGTTGCTACAATGCACATATTATGTTTCTGCTACTGATTTTCAGGATTTTAAAGTAAACCAATAAAATACAAAAACAAAAACAAGACATGAGTTTTTCTAGTTTTATTATGAGGCTTAAAAACCCAACGGTGGGGCCAACACTGTGGTGCAGTAGGTAATTTTCCTCCTTGCGGCGCCAGCATCTGATATGGAAGCCAATTCTAGTTCCGCTGCTCCTCTTCCAATCGAGCTGTCTGCTGTAGCCTTCTGAAGCAGTAAGAAGATGGTCCAATTCTTTGGGCCCCTGCTTTCATGTGGGAGACCGGAAGAAGCTCCTGGCTCCTGGCTTTGGATAGGCCTAGCTCTGGCCATTGAGGCCTTTTAGGGAGTGAACCAGCAGATGGAAGACTTCTCTCTTTCTCTCCTTCTCACTGTATGTAACTCTACCTCTAAAATAAATAAATAAAATATTAAAAAAACCTCAATGATGGACTTTAAAAGTTAACACACAAACCACAGGACTATTACAAAATAATATTGTAAAAATCTGGGAACAGGCCTTTAGTCTAGTGATTAAACCCCCTTTTATCCCACATCAGAGTACCTGGCTTTGATTCCTGGCTCCAGCTCCTTACTCCAGCTTCCTGCAAGTAATGGGATCCCTGTCACCCATTATTGGAGAGGTAGAGTTACAGACAGAGAGAGGGAGAGACAGAGAGAAAGGTCTTCTAACTGCTGGTTCATTCCCCACATGGCTGCAATGACTAGAGCTGGGCTGATATGAAATCAGGATCCAGGAAGTTCTACCAGGTCTCCCACATAGGTGTAAGGCCCCCAAGCACTTGGTTCTGTCTTCTGCTGCTTTTCCAGGCCACTAGCAGGGAGCTGGATCAGAAGTGAAGCAGCCAGGACTCAAACTGGCGCCCATATGAGATGCATGTGTGGCAGGGGAGGCTTAACCTCCTGTGCCACAGCACCAGCTCCTGAATTGACTTCTTGACTTCCAGTTTTAGTCTGGCTCATACCAGGTCATTGTAGGCATTTGATGAGTAGAACAGCAGATGGGCATTCTCTCTCTCTCTCTCACTCTCTCTCATAAAAATTGAAACAAACTTAAAAATTAGCTTGTTATCAGGGATATCCCAGTGCCTAACCCAGACTTAGATGGTGGATAACCTCAACCTACCATCTCCTATTTTTGAACATCATTGGTACTTGTGTCAAGTGTTTTGATCTTTGTCAACACATGAGACCTGCATTGCATTCCGGGCTCCCACCTTTGATCCTGCCCTAACCTTAGCTGTTGTGGGGACTTGGGGAGTGAAGGAGTAGATAAGAACTTTCTCAGTCTGTCTGCCTCTCATTCTCTGTCTTGAAGCCTTGCAAATAAATAAACACTTGAAGAAATATTGCCCATGAAGTTAAAATATAAATCATTTATAGTTACAAATTTTTTATTTTCTTAAAGTTGTTCTTTCTCTTAGAATCTAATAACTTATAGCAAAGGTACCATGAAATATTGCTAAAATCTTATTGTGATATATATATATATATATATGTAAGATATTGCTTGGGCCCCTACATACTACATGTGAGAAAGGAGGATGGAGTTCCTGGCTCTGGCCTTCAACTTGACCCAGCCCTGGCAGTTGCTGCCATTTGGAGAATGATTTGCAAATGGAAGATTTCTCTCTCTTAACCTTGTGTGTGTGTGTATGTGTGTGTGTGTGTGTCTACCTCTCCCTCTCTCTGTAACTCTGCCTTTCAAGTAAATAAATACATTTTAAAAGATGATGTTGCTAATTTCTTGGGCTACATTTTTCCCTACTGCATTCACAAAAAACACTAATTTTGGTTTTAGTGAATAGTGCATTTTCATTCACATTCTCTTACATCCCTCAGGAGGCTACCAAAAGCATTCACTATCCTAATAAAAATCTAATTTCTTCAACTATACCTGAACTTATGACTCACTTCTCAAATAATTCATGCCTACAATCTTTCCTTTTTCCCTTAACATCATCAGTATTTGTTGCCTAAACTATTTCCATTAGCACTCATTTATCTCCTATCTTTAAATGCAACTTTCCTCGAACTCATATACCTTACAGCTTCTACTATTTTTATTAGTTCCCTTCAAGTGAAGACTTCCTGAAACATCATCTGTGGTCACTGCTCTCATGTTCTCATTACCCTTTCCTTTTGAGTCTTCCTAAATCTTATTTTCATCCCCTAATATTGCTCATGTCAGGGTTAACAGTGACCTTTCAGCGCTCACTGTAATAGGTTCAATTACTAGATATCTTAATGGAATCCAAAATTGCTGACTCTAATTGATAGGCTTTATTTTTCTATGACAGTTTATATTTTCCAAAGATGACAGCCTCAATATATCCCACATGTTCGTCTAATAAAGTGACACTGAGATATGGGTTCTAGGCTTCCTGCACTGACTGATCATGGCTTGGATTCAGCCTCTTGACTTCTGTAGATTTTTGAAGTTGCATTGACCAATACATGTGGTGAATTTAGTGTTTCCTGGATTTTGAAGCTAATAAAAATTTGTAATTCCTGCTCGTGGGACACACAACTTCAGAGCCCTGAGCTCCGTGAATATAAAAATTCCAGATATCAAATACCCTCATCCTGGCATGATTACAGGAAGACACTACCTAACAAAAGAGGAGGATGCTCTAAGAAACACTAGCTGGCTCAGTTCAAAGCGGTCTGTTAGTCTTTACAGCACAGGTATCACAAAGTCAAATGATGGCAGAAGCTTTTGAATGATTTCAGCTTCTTGCCTTCAAGCTGCTCCAGCTGATACTTTGAACATCGAAGAATAGGTCCATGCTCAGGGTGCCATTTCAGAGCAATTCCAAGTTTTGTGGTGCTTTTATCACATAATCATAAAATACGAGACATTTGTCTTTGCTGATATAATAAGAAGCATTTTGGATTTTCCCTGTCTTTATTGTTAGTTCTCATTCTCTTCCCTTGGTTCCTATTTCTGTGTCTAATATCCTAATGTTAGAATGTTCCAAGATCCTGAGCTGCCCATCATTTCTAGCTGTATTATATAAATCGCTTTATCTCATTTACACATGATATTGACATGCAAATGGCCTTCTTTACTCCACAATTTCTCACTTCTACCTCTGATGTCTCCTCTGGACTCTCTGGATTTGGATATACATATGTAATGACCCATCTCACATCTCCACTTAAATATTTAATAAGGAACTAAACTAACATATGAATATTTGAGCTCTTGGATTTCTTCTTCCTGTAAAATAGTACATGAAAATTATTCCTCCTCTTGTCATACTCAGCTCAGCAAATAAATTACAAATCACACAATTTTTAACATGGAAAATTTATAAGTCTTTTTTTGATTCTTTCCTTTCTTTCAATGACTACACACAGTCTATTTTCATTAATTATACCTCCAGAACATATTTTACTGTTATCCATTTCTGCTTCTTCTTATGTAAATTAACATTATCTATTTCCTAAACTATAGCAATAAACCAGTTAACAGTCTCCATATTTAATCTTGCCACACATTTATCAATCATCCACATAATAGCCAGAGTGAACTGTTTCAACAAAAATCAGATCACATTATTACCTACCTCAAGGCCATTCAATATCTTCCCAGTTAGACACTTTTTATTTTCCAAAGAGAGTCTCCCAAGCAGTAATCTGCTGCTTTGACGTAACTTGCTACATCTATCATTGAAAGGTGGGAGTCTATGTTCTTCCTCTTTAAATACAGAGAGACCAGTGGAGGTGACATTATAGGTAATAAAACAGATAAAAATATGTCTGATGCTCTTGGAATGTCTGATTTTTGAACTGATTCCCCATGCCTGAATAAGCACATGTAGCCTGTGGGGAGGCTCATATGGTGAGGATTTGGGCCTTGCAACTCCTGCCAAGTTCAACAGCGAATATCCAATATTAATTTTCCAGCCATGTAGGTAAAATATCTTTTTTTCAAAATCCAATAAAAGTTTTCAACCTTGCTATAGTTACAAAATTTTGTATGCAACACATATCTTTTAGTATTGCAAGTTTTGGCTTTCTAAACCAGACTACATTTCCATAAAGTTCATTGGCTTTTTCTGTTCTAGCCAACAGTACTACAACTAAGATTCCTTTACAGTTTTTAATAGATATTTGGAACAACAAATTGGTGGAAAACTGAATCCTTATCAATAAAAAATGTTATCTCAAAATTTTAAAATTTCAGCAGTCTCTGCCCATCAGAAAGACCTATGTTTTGAACTCTGCCCAAGAATCTGTGTTGTAGATTTAGCATTTACCAATACTAGAAGATAAAGGTTTATCTTTAAACTTTGCTTTAATGAGTGTTAGAATTGTTACTGTTTTTTGTTACTATTAAGTAGTGTTTTTTATTAAAAAGTGCTGATTTTATTTTATTGTTTTAAAGATGTATTTATTTGAGAGGTAGAGTTATAGAGAGAGAGAGGGAAAGACAGAGAGAGATTTCCATCTGCTTGTTCACTCCCCAAATGGCCACAACAGTTAGAGCTGGATTCCATCTAAACCCAGGAGCTAGGAGCTTCTTCAGGCTCTCCCCAATGGGTACAAGGACCCAAGCACTTGGGCTATCTTCTACTACTTTCCCAGGCCATAGCAGAGAGCTGGATCAGATGAGGAACAGCCAGGACTTGAACTGGTGCCTATATGGGATGCAGGCACTGCAGGCTGAGGCTTAGCCAAGTATGCCACAACATCAATCCCTCGAAATATATTTTTTTGAAAGCTAATACGTTAAAATTGCCACTTACACACACACACACACACACGTACAGATATACACACAAAATTCCTGAAAACATCTCCTTTGTTTCTAATGTTTTATTTTTTTTCCAAGAAAAGAAAATCTTCACTGAGATACAACTTATGTATCACTTGCACTTGATCTACCTACAGTGTGTAGCCAGTTGGCTTTTGACTTACTGATATAACTATTTTTAAAAAAAAATATGGTAAAATATAAAACTTGCTGTTTCAATCACTTCTAAGGATACAACTAAGTGGCATTAATCGCCTTCACCATGTTGTATAACTTTCAGCATAAAGTAGTTCTAGAACATTTCCTTACCCCCAGAAACTTGCACCAGAAAGCAGTAACTCTCTACTCTTCCTTCCCCCAACCCTTGATAACCCATCATATATACTTGCTGTATATATGAAGTTGTATATTCTAGATGCTTCATAAGCCGAGTCCTATAATATTTGTTTTTCTGTCTCGTTGAATTTTTTGCAGAGGCATTTTTGACTCATTTCTCATTTGTCTTTATGTACATTCTATAGATATTAGCTTTGTGGTTATTATTGCATTTTAAATTATATATTGAAGCTATAAAATTGATTTAAAATTGAGTATAATTTCAATCATATATAAAAGATATCTTTATATCTCTAGTCTCTCCGTTCTTATGTTATTCACTATACAAATTACTTTTCTTAAAATTTTATTTGTTTATTTGAAAAGTAGAGTTACAGACCGAGACTGGGAGAGACAGAGAGAAAGGTCTTCCATCCACTGGTTCACTATCCCGATAGCCACAATGGCCAGAAGTGGGCTAAACTGAAGCCAGGATCCAGGAGCTTTTTCTGGGTCTGCCATGTATGTTCAGGGGTGCTGGACATTGCCTAAAATCTCCATTACAATATGGCACCTGGCAGATGTTTGAGGGGTGTGCCTACTGTGGCTAAGCTACATAAGGCAGGGATAGGTTCACTTTGGTTCTGGACACATGGACAGTGCTTGATCCCTATACTTTGCTTAAGATGCCCCTGTGCGTGGTCCACCCATGCCTGCGTGACCTTTTCGCTGATTGGCTCCCCTGCTACACATGTCTTTCAGTCAGGACATAAACTGGGGCTTCTATGGATTGTTGGCTCCTCCAGCAGAGGCTAAGCTTACTATGCCACAACACTGGCCCCCAAATTACTTTTTATAATGTGTCTCTGTTAGCATAGATTCAGTTGTTTATTATGATTCTATTTTTTAAATTCTATGCCAGATTTTAAGTTATTCATGCACCTACAATACAATGTTTTAGGATTTAATTTTTTTTTTGGACAGGCAGAGTGGACAGTGAGAGAGAGAGACAGGGAGAAAAGTCTTCCTTTGCCGTTGGTTCACCCTCCAATGGCCGTTGCGGCACACTGCGCTGATCTGATGGCAGGAGCCAGGTACTTATCCTGGTCTCCCATGGAGTGCAGGGCCCAAGCACTTGGGCCATCCTCCACTGCACTCCCTGGCCATAGCAGAGAGCTGGCCTGGAAGAGGGGCAACCGGGATAGAATCCGGCACCCCGACCGGGACTAGAACCTGGGGTGCCAGCACAGCAAGGCAGAGGTTAGCCTAGTGAGCCACGGCACCAGCCAGATTTAATTATTTTCAGTATATATGACTTTACCATGGTATTTATATTTTCATATGGTTTTGTTGCTGTTTTTTGTCCTTTTGTTTCAATTTGAAGGATACCCTTTAGTATCTTACCCTTATATATGGCACAAAAGTGACTTGTATGGCAGCTCTGGTGGTATTGAACTCAGTTTTTGTTTCTCTGAGAAGGTCTGAATTTCTCATTAATTTTTTAAAGATTTTTATTTGTTTATTTGACAGGTAGAGTTACAGACAGTGAGAGAGAGAGACAGAGAAAGGTCTTCCTTCCGTTTGTTCACTCCCAAAATACGGCCGGAACTGCGCCGATCTGAAGCCAGGAGCCAGGAGCTTCCTCCGGGTCTCCCATGCGGGTGCAGGGGCCCAAGAACTTGGGCCATCTTCCATTGTTATCCTAGGCCACAGCAGAGAGCTGGACTGGAAGAGGAGCAACCGGGACTAGAACCCAGCGCCCATATGGGATGCTGGTGCCGCAGGCGGAGGATTAACCTAGTGCACCACGGCACTGGCCCCTCTCATTCATTGTTGAAAGAGAGTTTTATAGATACAATAATCTTGGTTGGCAATTTATTTCAGCACTTCGACTATAAGATGCAGAACTTCCACTGAGAGATCCTTTCATCTTATAAGATTAAAGACTAAATATTACAAAAATTTAGACTAGTTATAAAATTTTTCACATATTAGCAATATTTTTGGAATCCATAGAATACATTACATTGTACTGCATTCAACCAACTCACATGCAAAATATAACCAAAATCAAACAATGTAATTAAATAGAAGATGTTTAACGACATCTGAAAAAATGAGATATCTGTCAAAATATTGATGTGACGAAACCAATTTAATTTTTCATTATTGACAAAAGCATATAAGCTTTATATTGGCAAAGCTCATGCCACAATATTATCAAAATTATCTGTCAAAATCACAAATCACATAATATATGAGCAGCAAGTTGATTGTGAAAATGTAAAATTAGATTTTATAGAAATGGCATGGTGCTGCAGTGTCCCTTTTCTATGACAGCTTGGCAAGTTCAGGAAAATAGCAATTTGTGATTTGGAAGTATGGAACAATACCACATAAAAATAGGAAGCATAAAATATTGAATTCAAATTCCACACAGTCTTTATACAAAAATTGCATTTTTCTCCACCCTGTTGTATGCACTCTGTGTATTATTTAACTCTCCATGGCATTGGGCACATTTCATTTCATCTTCTTTTATTTTTATTTTAATATTAATTAGCTTTTTAACAGATTTAATATGCTTTGTAGCTACAAGTCTAAGAACCTAATGATATTCTCTTTCTCCCTTTCTCCCCCCCTCACTCTCATGGTCCTTCCTTCCTCCCTCCCTCTTTCTCTCCCCTCTCTCTCTCTCTTTCTCTCTGTCTCCCTTCCTTCCTTCCTTCCTTCCATCCTTCCCTCCTTCCTTCCTTCCTTCCTTCCTTCCTTCCTTCCTTCCTTCCATTATTTCTTTTACTTCTTTCTGTGAAAACATATTTTAAACTTAGATTAAAATAAAAAAGCTTAACATTTCACAAAATACAAAGTTTAACAAATACAAAGTAAAGAAACCCTAGTGTAGTGGGAATATAAAACAATGATGATAAATAATAATTGAATGGAAAAATGACCATTTCATCCATATACAGTAAATTAAAAAGTATTTTATCATTAACTAGCCTTTTACAATGAAACTTTAGTGGCCAATTGATACCAAGAGTTCTAAGACTCTTCTTCTATTGTTGTTTAAGACTGGAGGGGCAAGTTGTAAAGATACTATTTAATTAGCTTTCTGATCTTCCTGTGCATACTTGCTAATATGACCAGTTCCAATAGACTTTCTGTCTACTGCTTTGATGGCACCCATATCAATTGTCTGTCTCATTTCATGAACAGAAAATGACCCAGAAAAGGAGAGTCAGAGAGATTCTCAACACACATGGGCTTGCCAAGAACCATATCAACGATAGCAGCATCAACAGATTTTAAAAATTTAGAGTCATCTTTCATCTTTTTACCAGAACAGCAATCAATCTTTCTCTTTAGCTCAGCAAATTTGCAAACAATGTGAGCTGTCTGACACTCCAGTGCAGGAGGATAGCCAGTGCTGACTTGGCCTGAATGATTCAGGAAAATCACCTGAGCAGGGAAGCCAACTGCTTCCACTGGTGGCTCATTTTTCCTGTTATCTTCAAGGTTGCCATGTTGGACATCTTTGACAGACACATTCTTGACATTGAAGCCCACGTTGACCCCAGAGAGAGCTTCACTCAAAGCCTCATGCTGCATTTCAGCAGACTATACATTAGTTGTGACATTGTCTGGAGTAAGGTTACAACCATGCCATGTTTGAGAACACCAGTCTACATTTTGACCACTGGGACAGTATCAAAGCCACCAATTTTGTCGACATTCTGAAGGAGCAGACATAAGGCTTGTCAGTTGGATGAATTGGTGATAGGATGCAATCCAGGGCTTCAAGCCATTTGGTTCCACTGAAATTGTCATCTTTATGGGTGAATTTCCATTCCTCAAACCAAGGCATATTAGCACTTGGCTCCAGTGTATTGCTCCCATTCCAACCAGAAATTGGTACAAATGTGATTGTCAGGATTGTAGCCAAATTTCTTAATGCAGGTGCTGACTCCCTTAATGATTTTCTCACATCTCTTCTGGGTATATGGTGGCTCAGTGGAATCTCCATTTTGTAACACCAACAGTTAGCTGTTTCACATTCAATGTGTAAGCCAGAAGGGAAGGCTCATGGGTCTGCCTATTCTTGGATATGTCAGCTTAAAATTCAGTGGAACCGACAGAAACCATCAGGACAGCACAGTCAGCCTGAGATGTGCCTATAATCATAAATTTGATAGTCTCTTTGTCCTAGGGCATCAATAATAACCACATAATGATCACTGGTCTCATATTTCCACAGGGAGGTGTTGATGGTCATAGCATACTCAAGCTCAGTTTATTGAAGACATAAGTATATTTGAAGGAGCCCTTTCCCATCTCAGCAGCCTGCTTAAACTTCTTGGTGATTCTTCTGTTGATCCAAGCACGTTTGTAGATCAGCTAGACAATAGTGACCGACTTGACCAAATCTATGTGTTCAATGAAAATAATATTGATATGAGTTTTTCTTTCCCTTTTTGATTTTCACTTAGCAATGGTTTTCATGACATGTCTTCTGGTAGCAAATCCAGTGTGAAAAATGATGAGATATCTTGACAGTTGGAACAGGCATAGGATTTTCTCCATCATTATTAAGCTCTGCTTTGATTGAAGAGTAATGATCAAAGTAAATATTTATAATTTCTTTAGGTTATTTAGCTTGGAGATTGATTTTTCTTTACACAAAAACAGATTATTACACAGATTTTGGTATTTGAAAATGGGCTATGGCTGTTAAAGCCCTAGAAAATCATTACTGGTTTTGAGACAAACCATATAAAGAAGTAGAGGGGGCTTGACAAAGTGTTACTAGAGGGCTATAGAACCATGAGGAAGCTACCTCTGATAGGTAAAATGGAAACTTTAAATTGTAATTGCAATATGTTTTGTAGTGTGGAAATTTTGACAATGCTATTACCTGAAGTCACAGGGAAGATAAAAAATGCACTAAAGAAGTTGATGATCAAAATGGTCAAACCAATTTCTAGGCAGATATATTGAAAGTGTCCATTGAATTATCCTTACTTATGATAAAGTATGAGGGAAAGATGAGATAAAAATATACTCTCAAATGTGAAAGATCCAGGAGTTCCTGAGTTTGAAAATAAGTATACTATTCATTCTCAATCTCTAGACTACAAACAATCCTTAAATTAAGTACTGGCTTCAGGCAGAAGAGCAATTGTACAGTAAAATCCACTGTTAAGAACTTAGAGAAATCTAAGATGATTTCTCATAGAACCCTTCAAGCAGACAAATACCCTTCTAAGGATCATAGTACTGTGCTTTAGCTGTGCTCTCCAGTATACAATGAAGCTTATAAAAATTGGGGGAATATTGGCCCACAGCAATCTAATGGTGAGGTCAAGTGAGAGGATAGTTTAACTTGAAAAAATAGCTATTTTTTTCCTGATGGACTGAATTATATCTTCAACACAAAAAGCTCTCAAAAATATTTTTTAAAAAGTATCAGCTTCTGAGAAAAATGGAAAGAAACAGCATACAATAAGAAAAGGCCCTAAAACCACAAACATTAACAGTCAGGAAATAGGCTTAAGGTAGACTCAGAGGACAGAATAAGAGTTAGTGCAGTCTGTCAAAAAGTCAGGGAGAACAATTCCCAGGAAGTAGAACTGAGGTCTATTTAAGATACTAACTGCATGTGCCAGTTTTTCACAGTGGATGTGTGCCTGTGGCCTCCATGTTCTTTCCTTCTAATCATCATTTTGCACGCAAGTATCTACCGCCAATTATCCAATACCTGTCCCATCACTTTATTTTGAATGTTTGGAGAATGAGAAAAATTGTCACTATAGATCAGGGAAGTCACAAGGAAGAAAGAGTGCTCAATGAGCAGTATTTGAGAAACTGCACAAATATCATTTATAGCTAAATTTGATTTAGATGATAAGACTAGACATTGAGCTGATGCAAATATACAATGAGATTTTACTTCCTGGAGAAGTGAATGAGTATGTTCTGCATGATGAAGGGATACATACTCTTATTGACTTAGATTATAATTCAAGATGTCTATTAAGAATTCAGTGTTGTAGCTTAGTGGGTAAAACTGCTCCTTGTGATGCTGGCACCTCTTATGTGTGCCAGTGCCTGTCCCAACTACTCTACTTCTGATCCAGCTCCCTGCTAATGGCCTGGGAAAATCAGCAGAAGATGACCCAAGTGCTTGGGACCCTGGCTCCTAGCTTTGACCTGGCCCATCCTTGGCCATTACAGCCATCTGGGGTGTAAACCGATGGATGGAGGATCTCTGTCTCTCTCTTATTCTTCCTCTCTCTTTATGTGTGTGTTTGTGTGTATATCTCGCTCTCTGTAATTGTGACTTTCAAATAAATAAATACATCTTTAAAAATGTCTGTTAAAGTCTCCTATTTCACCCTTTTTCTTAAAATATGTTGTTGATACCCCTCTCATCAAGAGGTATTCCTTTCCCTTGAATCTGGGCAGAAATGTTATTATTAATGCTATAAAACTTTACAGAGTTGTTCATGACATATACTAAATATTCATACTTCATTCATGATAATTGCTCTAAAAATTTTGCAACTGTGCTGTATATGCCTAGTAAGCTTGTTTAGCAAAGAAACATGTGAAGAAGAATTAGGCTCATGGCCAACAGTCTGAGCTCCCACCTGATAGCCAGAATGAACATGACACTCATGTGAGTAAGCCATCTTGAATACTCATGCCCCCAACTTAACCATTTCAGCTGATGCAACAGAGATTCTTACAGATTTTAGATTGAGTAACATTAATATTTTTGCTTAAGCCATTAACTGTTGGAATGGATTGTTATACAGAAATATACAATTAATACAACCATTAATATAGAATAAAATCAAGCTTCTGCATTGGCTGTGTTCATGTCATATTCTAATATTTGCAGCTTTCTGTGATCTTCCTTGGGAATTTTTCAGATATATTCTATTGAGAGAGGTACATAAAATAATTATAGTTTGAGTAGCATGAAATGAAAGTCACAGTGTTTTTTGTTTTTTCAGGCAGAGTGGACAGTGAGAGAGAGAGACAAAGAGAAAGGTCTTCCTTTTTTGCCGTTGGTTCACCCTCCAATGGCCGCTGTGGCCAGCGCACTGATCCGATGGCAGGAGCCAGGGGCTTCTCCTGGTCTCCCATGGGGTGCAGGGCCCAAGGACTTGGGCCATCCTCCACTGCACTCCCTGGCCACAGCAGAGAGCTGGCCTGGAAGAGGGGCAACCGGGACAGAATCTGGCACCCCACTCGGGACTAGAACCCGGTGTGCCAGTGCCGCAAGGCGGAGGATTAGCCTATTGAGCCACAGCGCCGGCCAAAAGTCACAGTCTTACACCAAGAAACAACATGTTGTGAGTCATTCATAGACCTGCTCTAACAACCTTTACTTTCCACTCCTGCATAAGAATTTCCTGGAAATAGTGGTTGCTAGACTCTAATTGCCTTTATTTCGTGCTCATGCTCTTACTTCTTTGATAAGAATGAGAGACTGAGATGTCAATAAATTTTGCACTTATGTCTTATTCTATTAACATAATAATAGTGCAATTCCTCTTAAGCACAAACACAGCAACAGCAATCATTACCTAATTCTAATTCCTTACTGTAAACAAACCAACCCATGCATTTACTAACCAATTTCCAATGCATCTAAATAATAACACAAATTTAGCTTATCATAGTGCTTAACTCTCCCTGATGAGCAAAAAGATTATATTTACTTATGCTTCTCTTGCAGTTTCACAGGATGCCCCATTAATTTCCATACTGTTCCCTTAGGCTATTATGTGCAGTCAATCTCCCCACCACCTGCTTCCCACTGTCAGCTCCTGGTCTTTTTCTTTAGAATTCTGCTTGAGTTGCCTCTTCTATTAGTGACAGCTTCTTTCATGGTCTAACTTCCTTCACTTTCCTTCTCTTTCAGAGTCTCACCGCATCTTGCATTGTTCTCCATCTATATTATTATGCTTATGCCATACTGTATTTGTGAAATACATAAAAGATTGGTAGTATTTTCATTTTATAGGTGATGAAACTGGAGAATGGAAGATAAATGGCTTACCAGAGGCCATGATTTGTGAGCTTTGTAATGGCTTTGATAGGAAGAAAGTAGAGGTGAAATGTCAGAATAGAGAAGTTATTGAGAGCTGAGATGAGAGATAGAGACCATAGAAAGTGGGAGTTAAATGGTCCAGGACATAAAATGACCCAAGGAATAGTAAAAGAAAAGGAAGGAAAGATTTAATATTGATGACTCCTCTATCCTGGTCATTTCAAAGTACACTTAAAGTTGAAATCTCTATCATTCCATTGCATTCGGACAGAAGAATGCAAACACATTCTGAGCACATGAAGCTCATACTGAAGCTTCGCAAATTCCCCACATTCTCAAGAAAAGTTAGAAAAAATACTATGAGCACACTTAGTTTTATATGATTATTGTCGTTTATCCTTCCAAATACATTTCACAAATTCATTGTCTTCTATTATTATACCATTTTTCCTTAACATTAAACAATTCTGCTGGTATATTTCTTTTATTAAATATTAATTATACCTATATAAGTTGCACCTGGCACCTGGCTTCGGATTGACACAGTGCGCCGGCTGCAACACACTGGCCGTAGCGGCCACTTTGTGGGGTGAACCAACGGAAAGGAAGACCTTTCTCTCTCTTTCTCTCTCTCTCTCTCTCACTAATTCTGCCTGTAAAAAAAAATAATGTACTAAAACTGAAATTGGAAGAAGAGTGAAACTTGAACCCAGGTATCCCAGTATGGAATGCAGGCATCTCAAGCTGCACCGAATGCCTGCTCCTTGACACGTTAAATTTGAGATGCTAATTGTCATATAATTAGAGAATATTGTGGTTTGTAAGTTGGCTAACCTGGAATTATGTTTCCCAACATTCATTTCCCTAAAAGTGTTGCATCCCCTTTCTGGAATAATGTAGTGTGCACATGAGGTCACATATATTATATCTCTCCTTGCTGGTGTATTGCAGAAACGTCAAGAGTGTAAAAAATTCTAGTGCTAGAGGTATATTTTTACTGTTTGCATTATAATAGATTGATAGTGGAAATGAGATATGGTATTAATATAGGAAGGGATTTCATCTATAATTAAGGCAAAATCTTGGCTAGAAAGAATAACAAATACAATTGCACAGAGTTCCCATTGGTCTTGAAAACTGGCAAGTACTGGCAGTGTCTTTTAAGAGGCTACAGAGTATGATCTGCTAGTTTTCCTGGACCTGTTAAAAATAGCTCTAAGCCAGACACATGCCATCCATCAGAATTAAGTGGATCAGTCAGCACCTGCTTCCTGTTCCCTGTCTTCTGTTACCCCATGTGCTTTCACAGATGCTGATGGGTCCTTGGCCCTCGTTTCTAGGTGTAGTAGTGATCTCTGCCCAGAGGAAAGGTAATGATCCCTGGAACAAGATATGCAAGTTGGGCATGTATTTATCATTTCAGGATAGAGCTTTCATTGCTAATAATAGCCACCTTGCATTAAATCTGCACTCAATGACAACTCTTACAATGCACATTCCAGATCTTATTTCATCCTGGAAATAGTGAGACAAGACAAGATTTAGTGTTATTTCTATTTCATATTTTAATAAATGTAATTACAAATAAATTGAATAAAATTCTCAACTAAATATCAGAACAATATTCACCTAAATGCCACCTGACTCTAATGCCTGATTTCACTTACTATATTAAATTGTTTCTGTGAGTTTGGGGAAATATTTTTTTCTTGAAGATTTCTAGGGTTATGTGGCTGGTTGCTTTGAAATTGAACTCTGATGTGGCCCCTAGATTCTTTGAAACCTTGAAAGGAAGAGGAGAACTTGCAATGACCCTTGTGATGTTTCAAAGGAAATAGCTGGTTTCTATTTTGAAAGAGAGGTAATAGATATATCTTGAAAGTAGATTCTTTTGCTGTAGAAAAATAACTTGAATAAACTATATAACAAGGCAAATAAACAGTAGATGACAGTATCAGAAAAGCTATTTCAGAATCTTGATTATAAGCAGTAAAGATGGTCTGTATAGTAATGCAAAATGTTGCCACCATTGTACACCTCAACAGACTGAAACCTTCTGGGCATTGCTATTGTTATTGTTGTTGTTGTTAATAGGATGGGTCTTGGCTGTTCTAGAAAATTCCAGCTTCCTCTATGGAGAATTCTGAGGACTTGCTGATGGAAAATCAGGGGCTAAATGCCAAAAAGCAAAGGAGCTCTTTTCCCGAGAGTCCGTCTCTGATCCCAAAAGACTTGTCCCTCTAATGATCTTGGGGGCAGAGATGAGGCATAGAACTGCAGAGGAGCAACAACTGGGAAAACAGACAAGGATGCGTGCCCACCAGGAAGATCAAGCCACTGTAAGCCTATGTGTCCTGAAAAAAAGCCAGAAGTCATGAAAAAGAAAAACAACCAAAAGCACTTCACAGAATATATATTTTATAATTTCCAAAAAACAAAGAATAAAGAGTTTTACTGAAATATTCATAAAGTATTTAAGATGTTAGTAAAAAATAATTTAAAAACTCACAGTAAAAATATCTTATACATGAGATCTTTAAAATGTTAATAGAAAATATGCATTTAAAAATAGCTTATGCAGCCGGCGCCACAGCTCAATAGGCTAATCCTCTGCCTTGGGGCACCAGTACACCAGGTTCTAGTCACAGTCGGGGCACCGGATTCTGTCCCGGTTGCCCCTCTTCCAGGCCAGCTCTCTGCTGTGGCCAGGGAGTGCAGTGCAGGATGGCCCAAGTGCTTGGGCCCTGCACCCCATGGGAGACCAGGAGAAGCACCTGGCTCCTGCCATCGGATCAGCGCGGTGCGCAGGCTGCAGGGCACTGGCCGCAGCAGCCATTGGAGGGTGAACCAACGGCAAAAAAGGAAGACCTTTCTCTCTGTCTCTCTCTCACTGTCCACTCTGCCTGTCAAAAAAACAAAAACAAAAACAAAACAAAACAAACAAACAAACAAAAAAAAACAGCAGACCCATAGAATGGCAGATGTCCTATACAGGACTCTGGCCTCAGAATCAGCCATTAAGGCATGCAGATCTGGCTGAAATGCCCATGAGAGTATTTAAGGCATGGAAAGCCAAGACACTCTGGAAAAAAAAAAAAAACCTAAATGAAAGATCTCTGTGAGTGAGATCCCAGTGGAAAGAGCGGGTCATCAAAGGAGGAGGTACCTTTCTCTGACGGGAGGAGAGAACTTCCACTTTGACCATGACCTTGTCTAAATATGATCAGAGTCAGTGAACTCAGGGGGCTTCCATAGCCTTGGCAGCTCAGGACAAGAGCCTAGGGTGATTACTGATGCCATAAACAAGAGTGTCAATTTGTTAAGTCAACACCAGGAGTCACTGTGCACTTACTCCTCATGTAGGATCTCTGTCCTTAGTGTGCTGTACATTGAGATTTAATGCTATAACTAGTACTCAAACAGTATTTTTCACTTTATGTTTCTGTGTGGGAGCAAACTGTTGAAATCTTTACTTAATGTATACTCAACTGATCTTCTGTATATAAAGAGGATCGAAAATGAATCTTGATGTGAATGGAAGGGGAGAGGGAGTGGGAAAGGGGAGGGTTGCCGGTGGGAGGGACGTTATGGGGGGGAAGCCATTGTAATCCATAAGCTGTACTTTGGAAATTTATATTCATTAAATAAAAGTTAAAAGAAAAGAAAAGAAAAGAAAAGAAAAGAAAAGAAGAGAAGAGAAGAGAAGAGAAGAGAAGAGAAGAGAAGAGAAGAGAAAAGAAAAGAAAAGAAAAGAAAAGAAAAGAAAAGAAATAGCTTATGCACTGATTTCAAATATTTTTGCAGCAAAACAAATTTAATTTTTAATTCCCTATTTCCACAAACTATTTGAAGGGCCATCATAGAAATGCAAGGTAATAGAATAGTAGAAGTGAAAAGCAAAAATAGCCAAAATTAATTAATTGAAAATAAGATCATTTTATTATTTGAATTAAAGAAGCTTTACATTACAGGCATTTACAAAGAATCTCAGGGGCAGGTGTTTTGTGCAGTAGGTTAGGCCGCCACTTGAGATGTCCACATCCCATACTCGAATGCCATGCTCCAGTCCCAGCTGCTTCATACTGCTGATCCAGATTGCTGCTAATGCACATCCTGGGAGGTAGTGGATGATGGCCAAAGTACTTGGATTCCTGCCACCCATGTGAGAGACCTGGATGGATTTCCTGGCTCCTGTCTCTGGCTTCGTCTAGCAGTGGCTTTTGTGGGCATTTGGAGTGTGAACCAGTGGATGGATGATATCACTATCTGCTTCTCCCTCTTTCTCTGTTATTCTGCCTTTCAAATAAATTAGTAAATCTTGAATAAAAACTGAATAAATCTCAGTACAAATCGATATGTCATTAAAATTATGCAATAACAAAAACATATAGTAACAAGTAAAATTTTAGACAGACAAATGCAATTTACATTTGTTTCAAGAAGCTGTCAAAACAAAAAATTGAGAACCAAGGTCAGTGTAGTTTCTTGTCATCTTGTTAAGCTAACTGTAACCAAGAAAAATTCTGCTTCCTTTTCTTAACTGATACTGATAACAAAAATAAGCCAATCATTGCTTTAGGAAATATTTGCTCTTGACAGATAAAACTGTAAACCAAATAAAGCTGCTTTTTAATAAAGACTCATGGCTTGTTTAGCAGTACTCATTCCATGACCCTGGATTCATGGTGCCCACTAATCTGAGACTATTTCCTAAGCCCTGTGTAATGCCAGTCAGTTTTCCATCTGGCATGACTCACTTGAAAATCACCAATTCCAAACATTTAATATAACAATTATTTCCCACCCTTTCTGACTTCTCTTTCCTGAGACTTAGAATCCCATCAAAAGTGTTATTCTTCTGTACCACATTAGGTCTGATAAACTTAGCTTTACTTTATCACCACTTCTGGATGTATATTGGGATGTTAACAGTCAACAGAAGAGAAATGCATCAACCAACATTAAAAACAGTTATTTTAATGAAGGAGAAGGACAAGCCTTTTTCACAGAATTATTCCAAGTAATTTTTGGAGAGACACCTTTCCAGAGATATGGAACTTAATTATTTCCCTTTCTCTGTCCCTACTCATAAAAGGTGGGCTAGAATTGCTGGTATTTCCCGAAATGTAGGGATAGGGAGGAGTCATAAATTTTATAGTTGAGGAATCTTGTAAGCACTACTTTAACCAAATGATAATGGCTAATGACACCAGTGATGCCATATGGACATTATTACCCCCTGATATGTTGTGATGAGAATAGCACTTCCCTCTGTGCTATTGCTTCCAAAAACTTCCAACTCTGTTCTAATCATGAGAAAAACAAGACATATTCATATTTGGAAACAACAAACAGGAAACCTTTCCAGTATACATCAAAACTTTCAAGTCATAGAAATCAGGAAAGACCAAGAAACTATTACATCTCAGAAGACACTAAAAATCAAACAACAGTATGCAATAGGGTAACTTGGGTTGGAGCGTGACCCAGTAAGAAGACATTAAAGAAAAAATTAGTTACATACAAATAAGCCTGGCATTTAACCATAGTGACATCACAAAAGAAAAAATACATTGAAATTTGAAAAAAAAATTTTGGCAATTAAAAAAGAAAAATAAGTGAAATTCTGATTCAAAACCTAGAAAAAAAGTAGTTTGTTTTTTAAAAGTAGTAAACACAACAAAAAATTCAGAGTTTATTTTAAAATTACTGAATCTAGAATTTTATTCTAAAAATTTGAAAATTTAAAGGAAATAAAAAAAGTTTCTTAAAAATAGGTCATGAAAATAGTATCTCTAGGTTTAAATGAGAGGCGTGGAAAGGCCAACCATTAGAAAAGGGTAGATTATATTTCTACATAGTAACTATTAAGACATTCAAATAAATAATTACTAAAAGTAGAGTTCTAAAGTAGACACAATTTTTTAAAATTCAATATAAGAACATTAGGAGAAAAATATTCACACTAACGAGAAAATAACCACAAAATATGAAGCAATATTTTAAGCATGGAATGCTTAATAGTTTTGTAAATAAAAAGTAAGTGTTTATTGAAGAAGTAAATAAAACATGCAAGAATGTAAGAATACCATCTATATGTCAGGTGATTCTATACATCCAATGCAACTGTAGTCGAAATTTAGCATGGAATTGTCTAGCTCTTCCCCATGGGTATCTGGAAATGTGACTGCGTGAGGAAAACTATGCAAGTGTTGGGAGTGAACTACTCAAAGTGGTGGAATTGCTTCCCCAGAGATTAAACAGTCCATGAAATTCATATAATCAGAATAATAAAGAGGAAGAGTACTGTATGTGCATATGGATGAGATGTGTACGATGTGCATGTGGACACTAGGGGTACCCTGGTAAACAAAATACCAACTTAACTTCCTGATCTATGAGATTTGAAGATTTAGAGTTCTAAAAGAATGCATTAAGATGGTTCTGACCAAGGTATGCTGGCAGACAAAGTCACTAGAGGCTATAGGAGGGAACTCATAAAGAGTGAAGGTGATATCATCTCAAGAACATCAAGGCTGTTTATTGGTCAGGAACAGTGGAACAGAACAAAGGATAACTCAGCTTTGTATTGTGTATCCAGTTAATCTGACAATATTACATATTTGTTCTCCAAAGAAATAGAATTAGCAGCATGTATATATGAGAAGCAAGAACTTAATTTAAGAAAATGATTTGACAGTGGATGTTTGTCAAGTTCAAAATCTGTAGGGTAGGTCAGCAGACTTTTTAGGAAGAATTATCTCCTCATCTGGGAAATTCACTTTCTTTCTTCTACTACAACCTTCACTGTTTGGATGAGGCCTACTTGCATTATGAGAGGTGATCTATTTTACTAGAATTTACTGATTTAAATGTTATTCTCATCAAAATATATCTTGACAGACACATCTAGAATGTTTGACCAAATATTTAACTACTGTGACCAAGTCATATTGATACAGAAAAAAGATGAAATTATGTTTCAATGTCTGATTATATGAATTTAAAATGGTCGTGACTGTGCCTGTGGGGCCAAGAGTATGAATCAATAAAACTGCTCTTTATATTTTGGCCTTAGAAACTCCTAATGCAACATGATGAGAGGGGGATAGCACACTTCAAATTATTAAGGAAAAGTCTGGTTGGAGTAGTGACTGAACAAACAAATAAAATGCACACTAAATTCATTAAATAGTTCACAATTACTGTACATAAAGCATTAAAACACAATATATTATTTTTTTTTTCTTAAAGATTTATTTTATTTGAAAAACAGAGATACAGAGAGAGGTAGAAATAGAGAGGTCTTTCATTCACTGGTTCACCCCCCAGATGGTGGCAACGGCCTGAATTCTGCTGATTTGTAGCCAGGAGCCAGGAGCTTCCTCCAGGTTCCCACTCGGGTGCAGGGGCCCAAGGACTTGGGCCATCTTCTACTGCTATCCCAGGGCATCGCAGAGAGCTGGATCGGAAGAGGAGCAGCTGGGACTCAACTGGCACCCATATGGGATACCGGAACTTCAGGCCAGGGTGTTAACCCGCTGTGCCATAGCTCTGGCCCCGACACAATGTATTATTAACCTAATACTTTTATTTTCTTCACTTGAAACACACACTCTTATTAAAGATATCATAGTATGGTGACGAATGCAATTATATCAAAAGTTAGTGGGAAGATGTTATTAAAGATAAATTTAGGGTGGGTGTACAGAGTGGTGGTCAGGACACTACTTGGGATGGCTGCATCATATATCAGAATGCGTGGTAGATTTGTGACTCCACTCCCGATTTCAGTTGCTTTATTTGAAAAAATAAATTTATTTTGGCAAAATTTTTAAATGAAACATTTGAAGATTCCCTGTAAAATTATTTTATGTTATTTATGAGTTATAATACCACAATTGGTTAAAATAAAAGGCACATGGTAAATTATGGTTTGATTGTCACTATTTATTCATAATTTTTCAAATCATTGACAAAATGTTTAAATAACATAGCATAAAAATGGACAAGGAAAAATAGCAATTCAAGGTAAAAACATACATAAAGATAATAACTGAAAAAAAAAGTTGAACTGTGTCAGTGATTGGGAAATGTGTTTGAAAGGAATACCATTTCTCATTTGTGTAAATTTGCTTTTTTTTTTAAAAAGGCAATGATTTAGTGAGGGTGATGGTGTTCTAAATATGCAGTTTTTAGAAAAGTAAATTGGAAGCAAAGTGCTTTCTCCTACCAATATTTGAAACATGCAAACACTGTGAATAAAAATTCTTAAAGAATTCAATCTTATAGAAATTCTCCCACTGAGGTGTTTAATATTTCATTATCAGGAAGAATAAATGAAGACATCTTATATTTTATCAGCGAGAGAATTATTTAGTAAAGGAGGGTATATTTACAATGTGGAGCACCTGGATGTAGTACAAATGTGATGCATTGATGTGCAGAGATTCATGCTATTTTGTTTGTTGAATGGTGGAGAGAAAACAGTAGTATCTATGCTTAGGTTTTATTTTGTAAAAGCACATACATTGTTATATATTTTCCAGCACACACATACATACACATATATACATATTGGTGCACATGCATAAACATACTTTCATTCATATAAAAAGTCTTAATTGTGTTTATCAGTGTGTTCACAGACTTTAAGTAGTGCTTCAGAGTTTAGGGGATAGGTAAAAAAGGTACCTTTTAATTTTTGCACTTCTATATGATTGAATATTTTCAAAAAAATCTTTCTTTTTCATAAGAGTATTTATTTTAAATTATAAGCCAGTGTTATTGAAAGTTGGATGTACTCTGTGCCCTCCTCCAATAAGGTTGGTTTTCCTTGATGTTTAGATCATTCATCACACTATGAATGACTACTTCGTATAAAAATATCAGGTGCAAAATAACAAGCACATAATTCTTAATACTACCCATGAAGCATAATTCAAAATGAAATTATTAATGGATATAAATCATCAAAATTATTAAATAAATTACCTAACAGATGAAAGAATCAACAAACTAAGGTAACACTGGGGAAAATAAAGAAGAAAAAAAATGAGTGACAAATTAGAAAGTTACCATCTACTACAAAGAATTTTCAAAATAAAGTGATACACTAAACATCAAAACATTTTAATTGAAATAACAACCAATGGATACTGGTGTAAATGCTTATCTATTTCATCATTATTTTACAAACAAAATAAAACATGATGATGCACATTTTAAAATAAAACAAATTAACTTCACACTCAAATTGCTTATTTTGTAATAACACAGCCTTCATTGATTTCTTCAAAGCATCTGGATTTCTTTATAGCTACTTAAGTGTATGAGTAGAGTAATTGTTATTTTGTCTAAAGAATTAAATTATCTGTTCTTCATTACTTATCAGAACCAATCACACTTAGTATGAAACCCTGTCATTTAAAAAGATTATGCACTCTACTTGGTAATTTGTTTATTTCTTTTCAATTAATACCTTTGAATTGGCAAGAGAGATAAATGCCTGTTATGTTCATTTGATTCCTTCTAATGGTAATTATTGTTCAAAAAATCAGAACTCAAGGTACTCAAAACACATTACACACACCCATGCTGATATAAGAGAGCTAGTTTTTTCCTATTACTAAAATATGTTACTTTGACACGTTTCTTCCAAGAAAAGTCAGCACACTCAAAATCATAATAATGAAGCTTTTTGAAAATTCTGTACTTCAGACATAAAAATGAAACATTGGCTCCTAGAATGGCGATCATTTCTTTTTAAATGTTTAATGAGATGGCTAATTTATGCAACTGTCAAATTCTTTTAAACTTTACTACAAAACATTATTTTTGAAGAACGCAGATTTTATTCAATCTTTCTAACTAATAAGCCACTTTTAAGTTAAAATAAGAAACACATGAGATGTACCACTGTTCTAATGGTACTAGAATGCCCTTTTTAGATCCTGGAGAAAGGTAACTTACTCAAAAATATTTTGCTAGTGCATCTCCAGATACAAACAACAGTTCATGGATTCAGTGTGGTCCACTTCATATTTTTGTAAATACAGTTTTATGAGATCAAAATTATAACCCATTCATTTATGTATTGTCTATGACCACATTTTAAATTCAATAGCAGAGGTGAGTCTTCAAAACTTAAAGTATTTATTATTCAGCCCTTTGCAGAAATAGTGTTACTTCTTGAACTGAACTGTTTTGCACCACTGAAGCCACACAGACTATAACAGTATTTACCATACTTGAAAAATGTAACTAAGCCCTTCAAAGGATGAAAAGTATTGTATTAGACCAGCAGTTATGGCTTTAATTTCTTATATGGTATACTATTTAAAATCTGAATAAACACGTTCCTAGGTATATTCTCCTATACTTGTAACTTAAGTATTTGAAAAATAATGTGAACATTAAATGGAGTTAATGATGATGTTATTTTGCACAGACTAAATCAGTACTTGGCACAGACAGAATTGGCATTACTTGGTTTTACATACAGGCTCTTCTGAGTTTGGCGCATGGACCCCTCAGCATTCTCTTTGATGACTCAGGTTTACTTCTGATTTTCTCCATTCACATTAACCTGGATCCTCTACTGGAGTAGAAAATGCTGGAATCATTTGGATCTGACTTCTAAACTCATAACACAAGTGAAGAAAGATCATAGAGTTGATGTTCTTTTTTTTTTTTTTTTTTTTTTTTGACAGGCAGAGTGGACAGTGAGAGAGAGACAGAGAGAAAGGTCTTCATTTTTTTCCATTGGTTCACCCTGCAATGGCCGCTGCGGCTGGCGCACCACGTTGATCCGAAGCCAGGAGCCAGGTGCTTCTCCTGGTCTCCCTTGAGGGTGCAGGGCCCAAGCACTTGGGCCATCCTCCACTGCACTCCCGGGCCACAGAGAGCTGCACTGGAAGAGGAGCAACCAGGACAGAATCCAGTGCCCCGACCTGGACTAGAACCCGGTGTGCCGGAGCCGCAGGCGGAGGATTAGCCTAGTGAGCCACGGTGCCGGCTCTATAGTTGATGTTCTAAAACTCTGTTGTTTTTATCATTTTGTCAGGAAAAGGACACTATCTCTTCTTGACACCAACTCATTATCAAAGTGATATGCAATGTGGACATGCCGACACTGGAAATCCATGAATTTTGATTACCATCAGGCTTAACTGACATGAGTTCTTAAATGGAGAGGAAAATGAAACCATTCTTATGGAGAACTTGTCGATTCCCTATGTGCATTTGTACACTCCTATTCTGTGTAAAAAGAAGTGACTCACAGAAAAAATGGAAATATTTAATGGAAAAGAAGTTCAGGTTAATGGTTGTTAGTTCATTGGTCAATGCAGATATAAAGGATGCTCTATTATTATGTAATGCTGGAGTCACTTACAGAATAGACTCCTACAACTTTAACAGAGTTAAAAATCAATCAAATCCAACTTCTAATAAACAACCTCACAATTTTAATGAACTGATCACATTAAAAGTCTGTCGTGCACGGTAAGAATTATAGAGAGACTTGATAGTATATTCCAGATATATGTTTCTTATGATATAAAATCTTACTGTTGACCTAAAGGAATAAGGCTTGATACATCAGATAGTTACATGTAATTGAGTTTCAAGTCTTTGTCTGAATAGCTACCAAAACAAGTGCAAAAATATAATACACTGGGGTCAGCACTGTGGCACAGCAAGTTAAGCTGCCATCTGAAGTACTGGCATCCCATTTGGATACCTGTTTGAGTCCTGGCTGCCGCTTCACTTCCAATCTAGATCCCTGATAATGCACTGGAAAAGCACTGGAAGATGGACCAACCCCTTGGGTCCCTGCACCTGCACTCACATGAATCTCCTGGCTCCTGGCTTTGGCCTGGCACAACCTTGGCTATTGTGGCCATTTGGGGAGTATACTACCGGATGGAAGATCTCTCTGTAATGTCTCCCTCTCTCTCTCTGTAATTTTTATTTTCAAATAAAATAAACAAATCTTTAAAAAAGTAATGATAAATTAAAAATTCTGAGTTTTATTAATTAGACCTAATGACAAATGCATGTATTAATAAAACTGGCTAAATGCTTACTTTATTAAAAAATGGGATTCCAAGTTTTAATTTACATTTAGCATATTTTGATACTAACTGAACATTTTTTGAGAGAATTAATTTGGATATAGTAATAGAAATATAATTTCATTTTCCAATTTGAATTTCTAAAAATTTGGGAAATTATGATTATTCTGGAAAAACTGCATCTCTGACTTGAACATGTTCCAGGAACCAACAGTCTTTGCTATTTAAGCAACTGTTCTAGCACAGACTATGGAATATATTTGTGGTTAGGATGAGTGGAAATGATGACTTGGATTCAACTTTCAAAGCAGAAAATATAAGGAACAAATGAGATAAGAGAGCAGATGAATAATATAAATTACAAAGGAAAATAAGTGTGGTGGACACATACTGTCCCCCTAACAGCATACACCTTTAATCTTACATGCCACTGAGGTGGAGCAGTTTGGGGTTCATGGCAGATCGTGGGAAGGAGATGCTAATAGGCACAGTATGTGTCCGTGCACGTACTGTCTTTCAAGCACACAATGGTCATGACAGTTCCCAGAGCAACTTTCACTATTGTAAAATTTAATAATTCTGTTATTTAGAACTTGCCTCCCCATGCCTTCTCTACAGAGACCTAAGAAGTTCTGTCTTAGGCATGATTCCAATAATATTCTGTTTACATGATTATAAGTACATGCTCTTGTAATGTTTTCTTGAAACAAAAGACCAACGTGGTTGCAAGGAATAATGATAATGAGAAAGAAGAAGTCATAGTTTCTCTATAAAATATTTTTGATTATTTTATAAAAATATACCTTAGATTATTATGCCAACATAAAATGCTCTGAAAAATTGTATGATTTCAAAATTTTATGAATCTTATGTACAATGTACTTACACAATTCCATATACAAAGAAATTCATGGCCAGCGCTGTGGCTCACTTTGTTAATCCTCTGCCTGTGGTGCCGGCATCCCATATGGGCGCCGGGTTCTAGTCCTAGCTGCTCCTCTTCCAGTCCAGCTCTCTGCTGTGGCCCGGGAGGGCAGTGGAGGATGGTTCAAGTGCTTGGGCCCCTGCACCCACATGGGAGACCAGGAGGAAGCACCTGGCTCCCGGCTTTGGATTGACGCAGCGCCGGTCGTGGCAGCCATTTGAGGGGTGAACCAACAGAAGGAAGACCTTTCTCTGTCTCTCTCTCTCACTGCATATAACTCTACCTGTCAAATAAATTTAAAAACATAAAAAATAAATAAATTCATTATCACAAAGGCAATAATAATAGCTACATTCATGCTAAGAAATGATATATAAACCACATAGGACATGGTGGCATCATTGACATTCCTTCTTACACTTTTAAAAGACTGTGGCACATTGAAAAATAGATTCCCTTTAGTTCATGACTTGTTCAGTTGCAAATTCATGTAAACTACAGAACCAGTTTGGCACCTGCTGTGATCATGAGTCTACTGCTGTTTCTCTAATCAGAAAACATTCCTATTAGATAAACCATCTGGCTTGAAAAGCATCCCTTTTGCATTCAAAATGGTTTTGTTAGAATTCAGCCAAAGTATATTTTAAAAGGAAAGATGTGTCAGCAAGACCAGTCTGTTTACTAATGGAACAGTCTTCTATTAAAATACCATTTGTGAGATAAAAGCCATAAAATGAAAATATTACACAAAAGGAATGTGTTCTAGTTACATGTGAAAATGTGGGTGGTGGCAGCTTTTGTCTAGGCCATACACTAAAATCTGTTCAGATTTAGCCACTCATAGTCATCATCTGACCAGAGCCAACTGAATTTCATATTTTTCTGATTGCAATCATTTCCATTGAAGTGCGATGCAGCGATGTCACTTTGTGACCATCACTATTACCTGTGGGCACTAAGGTAGTAATTGATTATCTACAGAGTTATATTGATTCCTGTGAATGTAATCATTTTTATTTAGGTTCTTAATATTCAGAATATATATATATGTATATATATAGAGAGAAAATCATTTATTCAAATATCAATATAAGATTATTTTAGGAATAATGCATAAGAACTCAAAATATTTAGGCTTAATATTTTCAATGAATTTGGGGACATATAGAGATAAATATTTAGTTTTTTTGTCAGGTACTACAGAAAGACAAAAGAGTTGAACCATGTTGACTCAGTTAATTAAAGCTTAATGATAAAGAAAAGAGTGCATCCTGAAGGAATGTTGCTATTGATCTTTTCAGTTACCACATTTGTCAAAATGTTATGGTATGAATACACTTGCTGAGATACTTTTGGTTGTATTTTAGGAAATACAGGCATAATTTTTAACTTCAAGGTGTTTGCCTCTAGCATTTACAGAAGCACTAGTGATGTATAGAACAACCGCACAAGGGCCTAATCTTAAAGGAGAAACTGCAGGTTTTTGAGGTTCAATTGAAAACATAACAGAGGTTTACAAAAGGAAAATGAGAATGGAAGATGTAACATTTGAAGGTTGATCTGTTGGACATAATAACTTTAGAAGGATAGATAGAAATAAAAAAGACACTTGGAGGGAACACAGAGAGGAGCAGAAATGTGGGTACAGGTAAAATCACCTTATTTATAGTCTGTAATGAGGTTTGGATAGATCAAACTTAAGGTACTGACAATTATGCAGTCTTTGTAAGGTGAGTCAAATAATTTAATAGTTGCCAGTGAAAATCAATCCTACCATTATTTTCCTTTGATTTATCCAGTTGGATCATATACTTCTTACCCATAGGACATCCATTGTATTCTGGAGCGCACAGGAACGTGCAATGCCTTGTAAATTGCAACATTTACATGGTGCTTTTTAAAGATTGAGTGTTTGAATGGGTACATAATAAATGCAGGTTGTATGAATGCTTTTTGTGACTAAAAACACCACTGTCATTATTTGTCTAAAAATTCAAAATCTTTTTGTTACTGATAATGCCTGAAGTGAGTGAAATAAATTTGTTGAATTAATGTAAGGTATGGTTATTTTTTAAAAAAAATAAATTACAAAGATAAAATGAAGGGTGTTCGGCAATTCAAACAATTCTATTTTGTAATCACTTCCTCTTTCTTTGACATTAAACTCTCATCATTGAAATTATTCTTTGGGAAAGAACAATGGACAGAGGCTACCAGGAACACACTATGTATTATTTGGAGCTTTTATGTATTATGTGGACCTAGAAATAGATACTGCACTATTTTTCAATCACACTGTTAGTAGGACATCTTCATCATATTTGGTAGCTAACAACTTTGAAAGCATAGAGGAGGATTTTGTTCTGAGAGAAAATGAAAAAGACAGTCGAATTTCAATTGGTAGGAAAAAAACTTTATCAACTTTCAGGACTTTGGAGGGAAGGGAAAAGCAAGTTATTTCAACTAGGTCCTCCTGCATAGATGCATGTGTGTGTAGGTATGTGTGTTCATGACCTAATGTGTGTATGTATGTGTATATGTGCATATGCTAGTATGTGTTATGTGAAAGTCTTATCACCTTTCAATAAGGCACAAAAATGGAAAAGTAAAAACTGAAAGAATAAGTTATTCAATTTCATTATAAGAATTTTCTATTAAAGAATTCTTCAAGATTAGATACTCAATACAATTACCAAGTAAAGAAAAACCTGTTTCTGATGAAAATTTAGGTAAAACAGATGTGTATTGTTTATTAATCATTTAATTATGTCATGCACTGTAGCAAGTGTTTACATGTTCATATTTTATTATGTAGTTGTTGCCGCATTTCTACATGGTTTCTATAGCAGAGGAAACTGTCATACAGTGATCTAGCAACTTCTGCAGTTGAATAGAGCCTATGAATTCAAGCACCACACACCCTAGATGTAGACTCACATTGATGCAAGGCAAGAAACAAAAGAGGAAGTAGATGATTCTGTTTTGTTGTTATTGTCGCTGTTGTTGTGGTTGACATTGTCCAGGTCTAGGTTACTACAAGAACAGAATACCAGCAGAGTTGTGGTGAATAGCGAAGTGTCACTACCTCAAGGATGAGGACTCAGTTGGAAATCTCAGCAAACAGAAAAGTAGACCTAGCGCATTGCTTTCAGTAAGAGCTATTAAAGCTTCAGGGGCATTTGAAACTCATATTTAGTCTTTTTTTAGTCTAGCATGGTCAGAAGAATTCAATACTAGAATTCTGATCAGGCCAAAAAGAAATGGGGAATATATAAAAGTTTTTATCAATGATTAATTGAAAAATATATTTTAATCAGGGATACGTATTGTGTCTTTAGTATAGTCTTTATTATCACAGTCCTGATATTTCTGTTTGATTTTGAATCCTACATTGTCTGACTAGCTGGATAACCTGGGATATAACATTAACTTTACTGTGACTTTTAAAAAATTATTCATGTATTTATTTATTTTTAGAGTGGTGGGGAGAGATAAAGAGAGCTGTCATCTGCTTATTCACTCTCCAAATGCTTTCAACAGCTGGGTTGGGCCTGGGCATGGGGATATAGGAAAACTATCTTCCTATGTTGTAAACTCGACCCACAAACTCAAGCCGTGTCTCACACATAGGTTGTAGGAACTCAATTACTTGAGCCATCACTGTTACTTTTTAAATTCTACATTGGAAGAAAGCTGGAATCAGGAGCTAGAGATGGGCACTGTCTCAGGAATTGGAATATGGAATGTGGAGCTTTAAGTGTTAGGCAATATGCCCACAGGTGAGTCTCAATTTTTTTCATTAAGGATTTGTTTGAGTATCACTGAGTTACAGTATTTATGTTCAACACAGTATGCATTAGCTGCTTTTATGACTTCTAGTAGACTCTGTTAAAATACTGGTTATTGAAAAGCACAGGTTTCTTACTGAGAAATGATGAAATTTCAGGAGGTAGAAGAAAAGGATTTTCTTCATCTAAACCTCCCTGGAATTGTGAAAAACTCCTTTCCTCCTCTATCCCTTGTAGAACCTAGAACATTCTTACTCTCAAAATTTACATTGAGATCTTGCTTGTAGGACTGTCTGGTGGATGGGAATGAGGCTGCAGCAGGAAAAGATTGAGAAACATTGATTTAAGTAGGGCTGGAGTACATTATCTTAACTACTTGAAGACCAACTTTCACTTTACTCACCTTTAGTGGCAAAGCTTTAAATCTTGCTGTAGAATATAATCCTATGCAGTGAATACAGCATCAAGTCCAACTGTTCTAGATCTGAACAAGTAAGACATGGCTTGCCATTCAAAATGCCCCCCAGAAATTTGCCACCCTTGAGAACCAGGAATATCCTGTATGTTTTTGGTGGACTTATTTCTTATTTCTCGATTCACTCATTTTTGTGGCCCCATCCCCAAAATGCTAGAAAGTAAACTCCATGAGAACAAGAATTTTATGTTTGTTCAGTAATTAGAGTCTGATATATGTTGTCATTCAACATATACTCACTGAAAAAATAAATGAATGAAGTGGTAGGTGTTTACTATTTGAAACAAAACATTATGTTGCATTGTATATTTTGTTGTTTCATTTATATAAACATTTATTGCTCTCTCATTACATATGAAATTTGTGGAATTTTTATATTTTTCAATTTTAGTTAACAAAATTGGGCCTACAATGGGTTATTTTATAAATATTTTTTGCTATTTCTTAATAACTAACAAATACTGGCTCAGTATCAGTAACTGAAAAGTGTATTATCTACCGTGTGTTTATTTTTCATTTTTCCAAGGTAGCTATTCACAGGAAAATAATTTTAGAAAATTTTCTTTTACCAACAAATTCCTGAAAATAGTAGTTGATATACTCTTCAGTGTTCTTACCTTGTCAAGAATACAAATGTAATCTGATTTGCTCTCTTGATAATCTTTTTAAAAATTGTATTATTTCAAACACTTTTTGGCTGGGGCCGGCACTGCTACGTAGGAGGCTAAGCCTCTACCTGCAGGGCCAGCATTCCATATGGGCATCAGTTTGTGTCCCAGCTGCTTGTCTTCTAATTCATTTCTCTGTATGGGAAGGCACTGGAAGATGGTCCAAGTGCTTGGGCCCCTGCACCCACATGGGAGACCCAAGAAGAAGATCCTTGCTTCAGATGATCTCAGCTCCTGCTGTTGTGGGAGTGAACAAGCAGATGGAAGTCCTTTCTCTCTGTTTTTCTCTCTCTGTCTCTCAAATAAATAAATAAAACCTTTTAAAAATACTTTTTGGCATACTTTTTTATTTAAGGCATTTACTAATACATTAGATTCATGGCATCACAAGAAATGTATGATAATTACTAGAACATAATTGTCAATCCTCATGTTAATGTGATATTAATACAAAAAGAACAGATTCAAAGTAGTTTATAGATACAATTCTAATTATATATTTATAATATATAATATTATATATTATATATAATTATATGATTATAATATTTATATTACTCCCCCCTTTGTCTTTCTTTATTGTGGCCAGACGTATATGAGTTTATGAAAATGTGCTTGTGAAGGAAGATGATGAACTGAATGGAATTGGAATATTCTCTTATTCCTTCAATCAGAGCGTTCATCCATAGTTCCAGCAAAATGGCCACCTCCATTTGATAACTTTGGTGAAATTCTGGCCTACAGTTTTCTAGAATATGGCTTTAACACCTCCCTAATATATCTGTCCGTCACTGATTATTTCCAGAAACTTATAGTTTGAAACTACCATCACAAGTTGACAATATTTCTTAAAATCATCAGGGACTACTTTTTAATCTACTTTTTATAATTATAATTCATGTTTGTAGTAGCCTAGAGTCCTTGTGTTATTTTTTTCATGTTGTATAGTTTGATTTGTATGTACTAGTTATATTTGTTGTTTCTTTTATCCAATGCCTTAGGGTTTTTCTCTAATATTAATTTTTGAAATCTATTTCTACTTTCATTTTAATTTGTGACTGTGTTATTCAGCCACATTTGCTCATGTGTGCCTAATTGTTCAGTGTCTAAAATATACAAAGGATCCTTTCTCCTTCTCTGTCTCTCTCTCTCGCTCTTGCTCTCTCTCTTTTCCCCTGCTTTTCTCTATTTCCCACATTCAATTCATCAACAAAACTTGCTAAGCTTATTTTTAAATCCATTCACTTTTCTTCTTCTATAAACCTATCACTAGTCGACTGAATAAATTACTAAAGGACTTCTTACTTCTCACTTCATTCCTCTACAGGATACATTCTTTCACAACAGACTGGCCAGAAAAAAAATCCTATTATACTACAGCCATGCTTTATACTATGAAATAGTGTTGTGTGGCATTTAGTACAAGCTCAGGGACTCACTGTGACCCTGGGAGTCATAGCAACTGACTCTGCCAACTACTCTAACACTGGTTTTATTTCTGTCTTCCGACATGCCAAGATCATGTGCAACTGAAAACCTTTCAATTCCCTCTGCTCTTCCCAGATCTGGCTAGTTGCCTTCTCAGCATTAAGTTTCAGCTCATTTATCACTTCCTCAGGAAATCCAGTTTTTAACTGCTTTTATAAAATACTCCATGCTTATTCTCTGAAGCAATTTTTTTTACTTAAAATATATATATTTATTTATTTATTTTAAAAGACAAAGACTTGCGTGCGCACACACACACACGCACAGAGAGAGAGACAGACAGAGAGGGTGCTCCCATCCTCTGGTTTATTAGCCAATTGCTCACAACAGCTGGGGCTGAATGAGACTGAAGCCAGGATCCAAGAACTCAATCTGGTTGTTCCCAAGGGTGGCATGGTTTCAATTACTTGAGCCATTGCAAGCTGCCTTTTTCAGAGTATTCACTGGCAGGAAGCTGGAGTCAGGAGTGGGGTCAGAACTCAAACCAAAGAATGTGGGTGTCAAAAGCAGTAGCTCAACTGCTATGCCAAAAGCCTTACCCCTGTAACAGACAACTGTTTATTAATTTCAAATAACATTTGGAATTTTTTTAGATTTATTTATTTGAAAGACAGAGTTAAAGAGAGAGGTAGAGACAGAGGGAGAGGTCTTCTAGCCACTGGTTCACTCCCTAGATGGGTGCAATGGCCGGAGCTGAGCCAATCCAAAGCTAGGAGCCAGGAGCTTCTTCTGGGTCTCCCACATGGGTGCAGGAGCCCAAGCACTTGGGCCATCATCCACTGCTTTCCCAGGCCATAGCAGAGAGCTGGATCAGAAGAGGAGCAGCCAGGACTAGAACTGGAGCCCATAAAGGATGCCAGCACTTCAGGCCATGGCTTTAACCTGCTGCATCACAGCACCGGCCCCAACACTTGGAATTTGTACATTCTCCCGGCATCTCCCCATGGTTAGGAGGATGTGCACTTCATCCTCATTGGTCTAAGTCTGATGGTTTTCTCTCTTATTTTGTCTGAGAAGTTGTCAACCAATGCCAGAGCCCTGCACGTAGAAATTCTAAAATTATTTTTCTGAGATTGAAAACTATTTTTTCCAAACCATGTATGACATTTTAAATTCAGCTTGGAGTGATTAGGTATAGGAATGGGCATAGGTTACAATTTGGTAAATGAGATGTGGAAGAAAGATTGCTAATGGGAGTCTGAAAATGCTCATTGCCTTATAAAAGGGGTGGGTCAAAGAAGAAATGATCTTTCAGCAATAAGATGGGTGTTGCTTTGTTAGGCCATGAAGCTTGGCACTATTGTGGTTATCTTGTGCCCAGAACGATAAAAGCTTGATGATAAAAGCCAATATCCTAAAGTTGACAGAGGAAAAAAAAAAAAAAAGACAAAAAGATGAGGTTTCAAATGACCACAGCTAGTTAAGCCACCTGAGGGACCCATTTTTCATGTTGGAATGCCAGTTCAAGATTGACGATTCTGCTTTGGATCCAGCTTCCTTTTACTGTACCAGGGAGGTAGTGAATGATGGTCAAAGTATATGGGTCATCAACACTCATGTAGGAGACTGGAATAGAATCTCTAGCTTTTGGGTTTGATCTGCTCAACCCCAGCTGTTACAGGGGTTTTCAGAGTGAACAAGTGGAAGGAAGATTTCTCTTACTTTCTTCCTCTCCTCCTCTCCCTCTCCCTTTCCCTCTTTCTCTCCATCCTTTCTCTTTGTCACTCTACTTTTCAAATAAAAACAAATCTTTGAAAAAATTCAAATAGCATTGCTGAATTATGTGACAAAATAGTAATTTGAGTCTTCTTTATTTTTTAGGATTTATTTATTTATTGTTTGAAAGAGTGACAAAGGGAGAGGGAGAGAAGGAAAGGAGAGAGAGAGAGAGAGAGAGAGAGAGAGGAGAAAGAAATCTTGCATCTACTTTTTTCACCCACCAAATAATTGCAAAGGCCAGGTCTGTACCACATCTGGGCCAAGCTGACTCCAGGAGCCCAGAACTGTACCCAGGTCTCCAATGGGCATGGCTGGGCCCCAAGGACTTGAACCATCATCAGCTACTTTCCCAAGAAAATTAACAGGGAGCTGGATGGAAAGCAGAACAACCAGGACTGGAACCAACACTCCAGTATTGGAAAGTGGCATCACAAATGATGGCTTAGACTGCTGTGCCATGACATTGGCCCCATCTAGTCATCTTTTCACATATGATAATAAGTCCCACTTCTACTTAACCCATTTGAAATTGGGTATTCGGTTCACTTCACACCACAGTAGCTTAATTGACATGTTTTCTAGTCCATTAGCCTGTACGGTGGTCTTCATGTAGGCAATGCATTTCCTTGTTTCTGTATGTCTTTTCCTATTTCTTTCTGAGGAAAAAAACGTCTATTTTGTACTTATTTCTAATCATATGCCTGGAATGGTGTTAGGCAAACAGTAGTCAGTAAATACATATAAATATTTCATGAACGCATTTGGTCTACTCCCTGTTTATCTAAAGGTGAACTTTGTCATGCTTATTTACTATAATAGCTTTAGCTTACTAGTTCTTTCCATTGCCACTTTAGGATTCTCTATCAAAATGTTTCTAAAGTCATATCCTACTAAGTTATTTCCCACACCTCTACTAGAAAAACAAAAATTTTACCTTCTTAAAATCTTTCCATAATGTTCTATTATCTACAAAGTCATGTTCAAACTCTTACATTGTAGACATCAGGCCCCTACTATTTAGCCAGCATACCCACCGTGTCCTGTACAGCAATCTTACCTAAGGTCCAATACCTCTTCTCAACCTTTCTTTCAAGATCTATCTCATGTTTTGCCTACTTTGGGAATCCTTGCCCTGCAGTACAGCTTCCCCTCAGCCCTCACTATCTCATTTTTCCCTCATTCACCCCCTCAGATTTTTTTTCCATTGTTCTACTATTATCCCTTTTCATGTGTCTTTTATGTGAAAGTAAGATTGTCACCAGGAGTAGTTGGCTTGCTCAGATTTTGCTGACAGAGTAACAAATTATAGTTCAGAAAGACAAAAGTAAAAATAACAAAATAAAAGTTTATTGAAATATGTTCCCAGGGAGGAAGAGGCCAGAGGAAAGAGCATGTGGTGCCCTGCAGGGATAGTAAAGCTAAGCACGTGAATGGGCCAGTCGAGAGAGAGTACATGGCAGCTTCTCTTCCTGATTTCAGACTTTTATCCCTAAAATTTGACTGGTGACGTGGCCTTATACTCATGACTGACATTTAGGATTGACATATGGGGTGTAAATACCTTTGGGCAATCTGTGCATGTGGCTACAGAATAGACTTTTATAGCTTGGTTAAGCTCCCGTTTGATCAGTATACTTTAGTAACTTAAAATAGAAAGTTGGTGGTATTGTTTGGGTCCTGATGGAGAGCAGGACCCCTGGGTTTGCCCCTGGAGGAAGGTCTATGGCCCCTCCCCAATCACTCATGTCTAATTATCTGCCTACATGAGTATCCTCATCTTTAACTGAAGCTATAACCCCTATATTGGAAGGAGCAATATCATATTAGAATCAGATCATAGGGAACCTCCTGATAAAAGCATAACCCAGTTATCCTGCAGACATTTGATTGAGCCTGCAACTTTGCCTCTGGTTTCTGAGAGGATATGACATCAATGTTACTCTCTCCTATATTTCTCTCCACGCTAACACTCAATGGGTTAATGACTAAGTCTACAGCTGACAATGGACATCAAAGGCAACAACAAAATAAATTTTTAAGAATTTGTTGCTGGTTTACAAGGATATAATGATATCTCTATAGCCTCTTCTCTTTTTGAAAATATTCTCAAATAATGAGAATTGTAATAAAGAGATAAGGGACTTGATCTTTGATGAAACGAAACTACTTGTAAACCTAAAAAATACACAAAGGCACCCTAAATCCAATGACAATAATACAGTGCAAGAAAATGCTGAGAAAGGAATTTACAGCTGTGTTGTTAGATAATGCTGGCACAGAGAACTCTCGGATGTAAATGGCCATCTTAAGGGATAAAATATCACTAGAGATTGAATTTCCAGGATGGTAGGACAGCCAGGGAAAGCCTCTGGAGAACTTTTTGAACATCACAGAGAAGCCAGGAGAGGTGGCTAAGGAAGAAAGCACACAAACATTTAGGATGTAGAGAAAACAATCTACCAGGGAGGCCAGATAATGAAAGCCTCTGCTCTGTGAGCAGCCCTGCAGCTGCTGATTTCTTTCAGCTGAGAGAAAATGGACAAGCTAAATAATCTGTCTCCTTATATTTCTCTCTGCTTCTACATATGCACATGAGTTTGTTTAAATCATATGCATATGTACATTGTTATAGAAAAGTTAAAACAGAAGAAACAGTCAAAATACAGATATACATACTCTAAAGACAATTGCTTAAAGCCACAAAGCCAAAAGTTATCCTGATTTTACTGAAATGTCAGTTCTAATCATAAATTAAACACAAGACACAAGCTTTATATCTCGCCAGCATGATTCAGTGAAATTAAACCAATCATCTAGAGAAAAAAAATCAGCTTAACTAGCTCTGCTTGCATTGAGAAGATTGTTAGGGTAGTCACATGACAGCCAATCAAAAAAGGACAAAATACTTCCTCTTTTATGATTTATAAACCGCTGTAACTGTTCTAAAGCAAGATTCTTAGCACACGGTTTATGGTCTCCTAGTTTGCAAACTGTTCTTTTACATGCCCAATAAATTTATATAATCTCTAAATTTGATGCTATTTAATATCTGTCACTGTACAAATAAATAAACACAAAGTCTTGCATCATAAGAAATTTCTCCATGAATGAGAGAGATATCCTGGTAAGATGTAAACTGTTCTGTGACACTCTAAACATCTCCTAGCAGATATTGTATGTAATAATTTAATATTTTTGTCATTTATAAAATGATTAAACAAATTAAAGATTAGAATTAGAAAAAATATAAATAACAAAGAAGGAACACATAGCAGGAAAATATCACTGTGGAGAAAACACAAATTTTAACAATACTATGCAGAAAATATTCCAATTTTGAACAGAAACTCAAAGCAGAGAGATAACAGAATGAGGAAGTCGTTGGAAAAATAAATAAAACAGGAACTGGGAGGTTTCAGGAGAGTAAAAGAGAAAATAGGTCATTCAGAGAACTAGGACACATAGAAAACATCAAATGAAGTAGACCCTCCTGGAATGGGGAGAAAAAATCCAGATTGAGAAAGTGGAGTAATCAGGCAATAACTGGTATTAAAGGGATTAGAAAGAACAGGTCAACAAATAAGATACCGAGAGCACATTCAAAATATATAGTTTGTTCTCTTCAGTAAAAGAAAAAATATAATACAAACATTTCTAAAACTATTAAAATTTATTTTATACATTATATTGGTAGAAAATATTTAGTGTTTAGATTGGATATACTGTTTAAGTAAAACTACTGTAATGCTAATTATCCTTCCTAAATTTCAGAGTAAATAATAATAATAATAACCCTTTGAGTTTTTAGAAAAAAGGATGAAGATGCTTATGGTGGTTGCAGAAAAGAAAGCTTCTCAAACCCCAAGCACTTTTCAATGTCTCAAGCAAAGAAGAAACTCAAATGTTTATGCTCACTGAAGATTTTATTCTTCATACACAAATTAAAACACACAAGAACACAGGGGATAGTGTTTTCATGAGTTCTCTGAAATAATTTCAAGATGGCAAGGTGGCCAATATGACAATAAATACAAACATTACAGCAAAAGATTGGCAATTATTATTTCTAATTGATGGTAGAAACATAGTTATACAATAGTGGAAATAATTCCCAGAACAATATAAATATCCTAAATTCTGTTAATACGTAGAAGAAATGTTCATTCACAGGGGCATCCTAGGTGGCAGATAGAGAAAAGACACAATGATTTTGATTACAGGAAGACTCCAGAGGAACAGGGTAGCGACCATGTTCCCAGGGGACAGTTATAGAGAAGTTTTGAGTTGAAAGCTTACAGGACAGAAAGAGACTCTGTGGGACAGCAAAAACACTGTACAAACATGCAACAGCTGCTGGATGCTACTAGTGACTTCTTCATCCAACAGCTGGTGGGGAGATGCCCTTCTCTCAGAGCAAGGTGAGAGGATTCCATAGCAGCCTCCATGCCACCGGTGATCTTGTCTAAACCTTGCAGTCCCCAGTGACTTTGAGTCTGGCCTGGAGAACTGACAAAGGGTGAGGATGCCCACGTAGTTCTGGGAAGGGAGGTTCCATTCCCTCCCCCCCTTCTTCCTGCCAAAGGACCAGACTCAGCTTGCTGTGGTGGAGCACTTACCAACACCTTTCAGGCAGGCTGCTAGCCCCGTGATGGGGACTCCTGCAAGGCAGAGAGCAGATCCCTTGCACTGTGTGACTGCAGGAGCTCAGAACTCCCTGAGTGCTGGGGAGAAATCTTGTACAATGCTCAGGATAACACTATGGAGTTCATAGATCCTTTATATGATTAGCGTGCCTGAGTGGGTGGGATGCACTGCTACTGTGAACTGTCCCTAGGGAGTTTTTTCACTTTGGCATGAAAAAGGCCTGAAGTTGGGAACAGGCCATCCAGGGTGATCTCTGCCTCCACCCCCTACTGATGATAGAAGAGATCTATTGTGTGCAATTTGGGTGTCACTCTGCACTCAAGCCTGATCCGCAAATGCTGGCAAGAGCTCCTTGGTCCCGCACAGCACATACCTTTAGGTATTCAGTGAAAGTGCAGGCATTCCAATGAGGCATAGAAGAACAACTCAAGAACAAGTACTTCAGAAGATATACCGAGAAATATTTTTCTAGATATGCAAACGTAACAGAAATACAAGAAACATGAGCAAGGAAGACAATATGACTCCCTAAAAGAAACAAAATATACTTGAAAATTAGACTGGGAAGACAAAAAGATTGACAAAATGCCTGAAAAGGAATTGAACAGAATGATTGCAAGATTTCTCAAAGATGCAGAGAAGAAATTATATGAACAAAGGAAATTTATACATAACATGGATGACAAATTCTGCAAGAGGTAGTGATATTAAAGAAAACAAACTGAAATATTAGAAATGAAGAATTTAATATATCAAATAAACAATAAAGTAGAAAGCATTAAAAACAAATTTGATGAAAAGAATAAAGCTATCAGAGCTAGAAGACATATCTTTGGAAATATCTCAGTCTGAAAAAAAAGAAGAAAAAATTAGAGAAACTAAAAACAGTGGGATCTATGGGGTACTACAAAATGATTAAATATACATGTCTAAGGAGTTCTTGAAGGAAGGGAAAAACAGAATGACTTATAAAAATAATTCAGTGAAATAATAGCAGAAACTTTCCCTAATTTGAAGAAAATTCTGGATATCCAAGTACAAAAAGTGCATAGAATCCCCAATGGAAATGATCAGAAAAGGTTTCACTATGATACATCAAAGTCAAATTTCCAAAAATAAAACATAAAGTAAAGAATGAAAGTGAAATAAATTTTAAATACCTGGGGACAAATTTAACCAAGGTCATGAAAGATCTCTACAATGAAAAGCTGAAATATTAAGGAAAGATATAGAAGACAGAAAACTTGGAAAAATCTACCATGTTTGTGGGTTGGAGGAATTAATACCAACATGTCCAAACTATCCAAAAAATTTATAGATTCAGTGTAATTCAAATCAAAGTACCAAGGATATTCTTTTCAGATCTAGAAAAAAAAACCTGAAATTCACAAGGAAACATATAAGACTCCAAATAGCAAGAGCTATTTAAGATTTTAAACAATAAAAACAAATCTGAAGGAATCTCAATATCAGATGTCAAGACATGGTACAAGGCAGTTATAATCTAAAAGTGCCAGTGCTGGCAAAAAAACTAGACACTTGGACCGGTGGAAAAGAACCCAGAAATTAAACACATCTACAACTAACTAATCATTTACAAATGAGCTAAAATCAGTCCCAGGACAATGGATACTTTGTTCAACAAATGGTGTTGGGAACATTGGATCTCCACATGCAGAAGTGTAAGATGCATATCTTACAGCTTATATAAAACTCAACTCACAGTGGATTAAGGACCTAAACTTAAAACTTGAAACCATCAAATTACAACAAGACAAGATGGTGAAATACTGGGAGGCATTGGCATAGGAAAAGCCTTGTTAGATAACACCCCAGACAACAAAGTTAAGTGGCAACCTGCAGAATAGGAGAAGATCCTTGAAGCAATCCATCTGATAAAAGATTAGTATCCAGAATATGCAAGGTACTCAAGAAACTCAGGAAACAGAAAACAAAAAATCGAATTAATAAATGAGTAAAGGACATGAATAGCCAGTTTTCAAAATATGAAGTACTAATGGCCAACAAACACAAAAGAAAGTGTTCAGGCTTACTAATCTTCAGGGAAATGCAAATCACAACCACAGATATACCAAAATAAATAGCTTTCAAATATACTAAAAAGGAGCTTATTTCAATAAAATCTCTGTAAGCATTGGCATATTGGCAGCACTGTTTTAGAAACAATGTAACACAATAAACGTAAAGGGAAAAAAGAGATCATTGTCTGCTTTTGCATGATGGGTACTAGGCACAGCCACACAAAGTTCTGTAGAGAAGGCAGGTACCGTCCATCAGGCACGTGTGTAGCAGAATGTCAGTGTCCCATGGGACATCAGTGATCCCTAAACAGAGGTAATTTGGCTAATTTTGCTGGAAGAATTGGCAATGCAGCTCTATGCAGGCAGCAAAGAATTCAGTAGGTCTACAAATAGTGGGAAAACACTAAGAAAATGACCTCACCTCAATGCTGTCAGCATCTGTTTTTGAACATGGTTGACATTCCTCTGCAACCCTGCACCTGAACATCTCCTAAGTCTGGAAAGACCTGACAGAAAACTGGAGGTTTTAAAAAACAGTTTGCATGTAGTATTAACGCTTGTGAACCCCACGGTAATATATCAGGAAACAGGATCATGGCACAGGTCGAGTACAGAAAGGAACAAATTACAAGTCTCTGATTGCTAATGAAAGATATGTGTATTCGAATTACCTAGGAGCTAACGCTTGGGGTCAAGCCTTCAGTTAGTAATGAATTTTCATATAGTTAGTAAAACATGGCCACTGCAGGTAAACAAAGCCCTGGATAAATTTAAGGATAGTTGAATAGAAATGCTCAAGACTGAATAACAAACAAGTGCTTCTAAGTAACTCTCCTTCACTAAGAAAGGAATAGCTAGCAGTGAGAGTGATAGGAAACAGGTGGCATGTGAATATTTCATTAGTTCCCCCACTCCTGCCTGCTTAGTCAGCTTCATTTTACTTTCATCTTCTCTGTTCCAATCCAGCACAATACTCCTTGCTTTGGTCATCCTGTTCTTCTGAGTCCTTGTTCAAAGTCATTTTACCATCATCGGCTGCAGGGAGCATAGCTGGCAGGAGCCACCATAACCCTTCTTCCCAGTCCTGCTGCTCACTGGAGGACCAGGCCAAGCAGCTGCAGGGAGCTTTTCAAAGCAGCCTGGCACCACAGGAAGCGATGCGTTGCTCTATCTGCTTCACCTTCCCTTTGTACCTCAAGTCTGAGTAATGTCAGAACTTAAAACAACCAGTGCCCTCAGAGGATTAGTGTTCATTTCAAACATCAAACAACAAGCAACTTGAAATTAACTCCCAATCATGTACACATTACATTATGGTAGAAGCATAACCTGAAAAGTTCAATTGAGTGATAATTTCAGCCTATAATTCATTTTCATTTTCTTAATTTATTTAACATTTATTACCTTTACATTCTTTGAATTAAATAAAGGGAAATACTCTAAATTTTTGTTATTTTCAGTGTTCAATGCATATATGTAACTGTATTTCAAGCCTCAGTTATTTGTGGAATTCTGAAAACACTTGGTATCAAGATTACATTTTTATATCAAAGTATATTTTATTGAAAAATGTTTTTATGCAGGAAGTAGAAGAATAATGCTTTGTATTGATGCATTTTGTCCTAATCAAGGTGTGGTGTTAAATGCCCCCTCTGAATCATAGACATTTCCCTGTTGGGTGCATGTGCTTATGCAAAACACATTATCTTCTCTGTAGTTGGTTAAACAGTGTCCCCTAGAGATCATGGAACCCAGAGCCACAGAATTTGGCCTTGTCTGTAAGAGAAGCATTTCTGCAGGCATGATTAAATAAAATGAAATGATACAGTATTACAATGATCATTAAATTCTGTGACTGGTGCCCTTATAAGAAGGTCTAATAAAGCACATAGGATCCAAAATCATGAGATGACAGAGACAGAGACTAGAGTTCTCCATCCATGGGCCAGAGAACATAAAGGGTGACTTCAAACCACCAGAAGCTAGGAGAAAGTCAAGAGATAATTTCTTCCTCAGAATCTATAGAAGAAAATGACACTGGTAAGAACTTGTTTTCAGAATTCCAGTTTATAGAACTGAGAGAAAAAAATTACATTGCTTTAGCTAATCCAGTTTCATGGTATTTATTATAGCTTCTTCAGAAAGTGAACCTATTTTTATTCTGAAAACAAATAACTAAAATTGTGAAAGTTGGTTTGGAATTGGGAAGTGGTTTGACAAAGTTGGTGCAAAAAACATGATTGCCTTGAAGAGGTTGATAAAGATTGAATGTCATAAGAGATTTTAATAAAGTCTCAGATGTGAGTGAGGATGAAGGTAGGGAGAACTATCATTGTAGAAAAAAAATATATATCATTGTAACAGAACTTTGGTTGAAATACAAATGTTAAATTTGATTCTAGTGTGTTGTCAGAAGGAAAAGAGAAGCCCGTTATTTGATACCGAATATAAGATGATTCCTGATTCTTATTATGAGGTGGTAGAAAACTTATCTGATTTGTGTTTTAGGGTTAGGTGAAAAAACTTTGAAAGAAATGAATTTGAATATTTAGCTGGAGAGATCCCTAAGCAAAATGCGGGAGATGCATCCTGGCCTCTTCTTCCTGTTTAAAGTAAAATGTAAGAGAAGAAAGAGCAAAGGAACTCTAGAGCAAACAGAACCAGAACTCAATGTTTTGGAGTATTCTAAGTCTATCTATATTGCAAAATGTGTTAAGGCATACTTTTGAGACAATTCCAAGACTGTGGCTAGACAAAGTTTTGTCTAAGAGATGAGGTGTATCACTCATGGGACCAATTCACCACCTCCACCAGAAATAGAGAGAGATTTATTCAGCAGGCACCAGTGAAGAATTCCACCATGTGGTATTGTGGATTCCCTTGAAATGCACAGAAGATTCACATGTTTTCTGAACATTTTATACCAGCATCAATACTGCCAGTCTGAATGGAAAGGAACAGAGATGGGAGGAAATGAAAGAAGAATGGCTTTGAAGGTGACACAGAGGAGTAGTCCAAGAAGTTTTGCAGGATCAAAGATACAGAATTTATTCTGAGATCTTTAAACCCAGTGAAATTTGACCCACTGAGCTGTGAACTTCCTTTAAAACACTGAGCGCTTTATTCCTTTCATGTTTTCTCCTTCAAAATGAGAATTTTTTAAACATTTATTTATTTATTTACTTGAAAGACAGGGTGATGGGGGTGGTGGAAAGGAGACAGAGATCTTCCTTTCATTGGTTCATTCCCCAAATGGTCAGACACAAGCCAGAAACCACAAACATCATCAGGGTTCCCTATATGGATAGCAGGGGCCCATGTACCTGGGTCATCTACTGCCTTCCCAGGCACATTTGCAGGAAGCTGGATTAAAAGGGGAGCATCATATTGACACTTAGCTATAGGCTGCTGACTTTGCAAGAGACACTTTAACCTGTGCACCACAATGCTGGCCCCAGAATATCTTTTATAAGTCTATCCCACCTTTGTATTAAGAAAATAAACTTGTTTTCTAGTTTTATATAGTCACAGGAGTTGTATGCCAGGATGAATTGCATTCAGAGTCTGATTTAGAGCATTTGAATGATGAGATTAGAAATTTTTTGAGTTGATAATTTTTTATCTAAAATTAACACTGGCATGAATCAAGAATTATAGGAATTTTGAACTGGGGAGACTATTTTGTATGTGAGTCAACTCTAAATTTGTGTTGGATGGAAGGTGGGCTATATTTGATTTAGTACTGCTTCACGTCCAACTGGAACCCAAGAACATGACCTTATTTGGAAATAGGGTTTTGCAGATATTATTTAAGGTAAGATGAGATCACACAGGAATGTGGTGAGGCTTCAATCTAATGAATGGTACCCTTGTCAGAATACTGCATGAAGATATACAAGGAAAAAAAACCATGGGTAGGTGGAGGCAAAGATTAGAGTGATGCATCTATAAGCCAGTGTATGCCACAGATTGCCAAAAACCACCAGATGCTAGGAGAGAGACATGAGAGAGTTATTCCTTCAGAGCCTCCAGAAGGAGTCAATGTCCCTGACACCTTGATTTTAAAGTCACAGTCTCCGGAACTGGGGAAAAATAAACTCCTGTTGTTTTTAACCATCCTCTGTGTGGTACTCTGTTACGGCAGCCAAGGAAGTTAATATATCCCCTTAAATAAAACATGGATGTAAGCACATTTATATTCAGTTTAATTTTATTGTAATGCTAACATTTTTGCTTCTTATAACTTACATTATTGAAAGCAACCAGCATTTATTGGGCATTTACAACTTCCAAGCGCTATGCATTAATAATACTCACAGCTGTTGTGGAGTTAGCATTATTATCCCCAGTTAACAGATTAGGATATTTTCATGATTATAAAAGGTGGGAGATTCCTACAGTTCTAAGTAGAAGCCTCAGTGTTTTAACTGATTTCTGTTTACCTCCACACTTCATAGCCTATCTATTACTTTATAATGAGAGAAAAAGAGATTAGTCTAACATATTGCAAAATTTTAAATCACGGTGAGCAATAGAAAGACCACTAACCCTTTATCAGTGTGTAATCTAGGTGCATTTAATTTCCTTTTCCAACCTTGCAAAATGTTGCCCATTGTGTCATCAATCAGGATGAACTTTCCAATTCATTTAGAAGTACAAGCACACTCAAGTGTGCCATGTAGTCAATTCCCTTTTCAATGAACATTCTCTCTGACATCTTAAAGCTTTTATATTTAAGCAAGTCTAATGACAACACCATTACTTCAGGTATTGACCAAAGCTTGCAAATAGACGAGCAATAAAGAGATTCTCCTAAAGATGCTATTATAAAGTGAGAGCAGTGAATAAAGGCAATACTATCCCTTTTAAGTTGAGCTTGCCCTTTACCCTATATTAGTCCATGTCTAAGAACCTTGATGATAGGATGATGTATAACAAAGCGATTCCCACCATTTAAGGGAGTATCCATTATAGTGAGGGGTCCAGGAGCAGTGGTGCAGCAGTTCATTGAGTGTATAACAAGAGTATTAGTTATGAGAAAAGAAAGTGTATGTTTTATATAAAACTTAAAATTATCCAACACCCTGGAATTCAGACCTACTGGATATGTCATGGGGATGTGTGTGACAAAGGAATGGAGAGCTGAGGAGGGAAATTTCAATTTAAGGGATGAAGGGGACGTAAGATTAGGCCCCTTCTATTAACAAAACTTATAAATAAGATGACAAGTGTAATAGTTTGCCAGGAATCAATAAACTACCCCAGAATGAAGTATCACACACTGGGTGACTTATGCAACAGTTATTTTCTCAAAGTTCTGTAGGCTGGAAATCTGAGATCAAGGCCTTCTTATGATTTTCCCTCTGAAAATATCTATGTTCAAATTTCTCCTTCTTGTAAGGGCACAAATCCTACTGGATTAGGGCCCATAATAGAGACCTTATTTTAACTTCATTGCCTCCTTAACAACTCTATCTCTAGGCACAATCACATCTCAGGTACTGGGGATTAGAACTTCAGAATATAAATTTGAGTGCTGTGGGAGACACAATTCAGTCTATAGCAGGAAGGATGATACTAAGTAAAATATTGTGCTATAAAAATTAGTCTCTGGCATTGATGTCCTTAAATTTGTATCTATTTCCTCTGGAGGACTCCAGGGATGGAGATTTTGAAGCATTATATCTCTGTGATAAACCACAACTGCAAAAGCAATAAGGAATTCTTCAGTTTGCATTGAACCTAGTGTCCACAGAGAATCCCCTGAGTTCAGAGTATTAAAGAGTCTGAGCAAGTAATACATTTCTACTGATAGTGAAGAGTTCCTCCCTATAACTATTACCAAACTCAGTTGATCAACACTCACAAAACCATGGGCTCAGTCCCGCCATCCTGCATCTTGTCTCATGATTAATTCTCCAGTTTTCTCATGCCTTTCAAGAATTTGAACCATGAAACTTCACTGGAAATAACTAGGCATTTTATGGCCACCCTCAGTTTTTTTTTTAAAAATAGACTTCAAGCTAATTTCATGAAACAGTCATGAGTCAGCCTCTTGTTTCCATATTTTAATAAGATTTGAAATAATAGCTTTGTTTTTGTTATTTTCATCTACTTCAAATGCCAATTTGGCTCTCTGAGATGTTCATCTCACAAGGGATGGAAGTGCCTGGAAGAGGAGGAGGAGGCAGTGAAAATCCCTATGGAAGGTGAAGGTGCCAGTGGCAGTGGTAAAGACTGGTAAAAGTACTGCCAATGCTTGGTGGAGACAGGTCAACCGTGGGGTGCAGGGGTTAACTTAAAATGGCCTCCTGAACCTTTTTAACAGTGATCTTGGCAGTGTACCTCCCTATAGGAACTTGAACATGGAGATGAAAAAAGAAGGTGCATCAGTTCATCAGCATGTGTAATGCAGACTTTGAGGATATGTATATGATTTGAGTTTTTTTTTAAGATTGTATTTATTTATTTGGGATGTAGAGTTACAGACAGTAAGAGGGAGAGACAGAGAGAAAGGTCTTACTTCTGCTGGTTCACTCCCCAATTGGCCGCAAAGGCCGGAGCTGCGCCAATCCGAAATAGGAGCCAGGTGCTTCTTCCTGCTCTCCCATGCGGGTGCAGGGGCCCAAGGCCTTGGGCAGTCTTCTGCTGCTTTCCCAAGCCACAGCAGAGAGCTGCATCGGAAGAGGAGCAGCTGGGACTAGAACCGGCACCTAATGGGATGCCGGTGCCACAGGTGGAGAATTAACCTACTGTGCCATGGCACAGTCCCCCGATTTGAGATGTTTTAAAAGGGACCTGGGTTTCAATGACCGCAAAGTGAGGAGACAATTTAGATAAATGGCCATTGTAACTGGTGTGACCCAAGGGAACAACTTTGTATCATTTCTGTGAACATTCCTTCTGAACTTCTTTTCCAAGGAGAGCCATTTAGATCAGATTCTGCAACAATGATCATATCTGGGACAGTGCAAGTACTTACATCCAAAAAATATGATCCAATTTTAATTTAAGTCTTAAATTGTGTTGCCCCAAACAAGTACTTAGATATATTTATTAATTTCTGATTTACAGTACATTTTCACAACATGTGTAATTGAACTTCAAGCTGTATTAGGCAAGCATTAAGTTGTTCATATCTAATGAGTAAGGAAATTTGGGAGTCATTTTGCCCTTTCTCCAAAAACATGTATTTCAATAGTACAATTATTAACATTTACTAACTGCTCAATAAATATTTGATAACCATGGGATTCTCATGAGCAAAATAAGCCTGTGAAAAATTTGTGTTCAAGTAAAAATCTAATTGTGATAAAACAGATATTTTATCTTTGTGGATATAACTTTATTCATATTCAGCTACACCAATAAGTAGAAATGTCTGTGACTTTGTCTTGAAAATTCAGTAACAAAAGATGTTGATGTTCCAAAACAATTAATGGAATCCTAATTGTCAATTAAAGATATGAGTTACCTTAGTATCACACCCCATTAAAACATATGATATTTTATTTTTTCTATTAGTAGAATAAATAGAAAAGAATCAGTCAAGGGAAAAACATCCATGTACTTAACAGTTTTAGATTCTATATGCAATGACTTTCTCTGCAGGTTTGCATAACAGTGATTTAACATTGGTAATCACATGATTTTAGCATGGAAGATAGCCTGAGTCATGACTTGTTCTACTGCAAGTGAGAGAACTCTAACTCAAAGTTACTTAAAATCAACTTCACTGAGCAATCAGGCCTAAGTATAGGAACTCATGCTAATCAAGTCCTCTCTGTTTTCCTACTTATCTGTTCTATTTTCTTTTGCATTGGCCTTATTTGTTGGCAGGTTGCCCACCACAGGTCCTCCGAACATCTCCAGGGACTTACATTCAGTCAATTTAGCTGCCCAGGGGGAATGAGCCTAACTTTTCCATAGCTCTAGCAAAAATTTCATGTGTGACTGTGACTGATCATAACTAATTTTTTGTCCATGCATGAGCAAATCACTGACACCCCAAATATAATGCTGCCAACTCTTGAACCACTGTGAGAGACATCTGCACACATCTGAACACATACACTATTACTAGATTAAAGATGATTTCCCCAAAGGACAATGACGGTCTGTTACCAGTATAAGTGGGATTGAATATTGGTCAGGCCGAAAGAACAAACTTCATTCCAGCACTCCATGAATGCTGAAATTAAGTGACTTTTCACAGTGAAATTAAGTGACTTTGGAAGCAAAGCCAAATTGGGCCTGAAATTCCTGTATCCTAGGCCAGAATTTTTCAATTGTACCTCACTGTCAGTTTTTATTATGGAGAGTAAATAAGATTGTGAGCTTAATTGTTCTTTGAGAAAGTGATAATGTGCTGAATAAATGGCTATTATACATGATCTCTAGGCAACAATCTTGAAAGTTCCAGATGTCCTGATTTAATTTGTACATTTGAAATTTATTCAATCTGGAGGAATGTATAATTTAAGTTATTTGGAAAATGTGCTGCAAGAGGACTTTTTATTCAATGGATCTTACTAATGGCCACTTGGAAATGATAATAATCCTTTGGGCTAGGAAGTGAGATAGTCTTTCTAATGTAAAGGCTGAGAAATGTTTGGACAATGCTTCTATTCCAATAGGGCTCCAGGGCTTTCCCAGAAGGCTCTTCATAGTGATTCTTTATTTGCTTCTCTACTCAGCTCTTCTTATGCTGAGCACCACTAAATCTCACCAGAATCAACAACCTGGCTTGGGCACAAGTACTAATAGCTCTCTTACCAAACCAATGATCTACTTCTTTCAAGGGGAAAATTATTCCTTCCTTATAGATTTCCCCAGAGGAATTATATCTCTTATCTCTTCTAAAATTATATTTTGTTCTTCTTATATGGGAAGAGGCATTTATGGCCTATTAAATCCAAATTTAGAAACACTGACATCTTTAAAGCTAGCTCTTTCTTTGATAAAAGGAAAATCTAGATATTTAGATTTCTGTAAAAATAAGGAGCAATTTTGTGTTGCCATCCTTTTAATATGGCAAAACAGAACATAAAATTACATTTTCATATTAAGATCGATTAAAACATTCTGGGGACTGGTGCTGTGGTGTAGCAGGTAAAGCCGATGCTTGAAGTGCCAGCATCCCATATGGGGGCTGGTTCAAGACCCAGCCACTCCACTTCCGATCCAGCTCTCTGCTATGGCTTGGGAAAGCAGTAGAATGTGGTCCAAGTCCTTGGGCCCCTGCACCCATGTGGGAAGACCTGGAAAAGGCTCCTGGCTCCTGGCTTCGGATCAGTGCAGTTTGGGCCGTTGTGGCCAATTGGGGTCTGAACCAGTGGATGGAAGATCTCTCTCTATCTCTCTCTCTTTCTCTCTCTCTGCCTCTCCTTCTGCCTCTGTGTAACTCTGACTTTCAAATAAATAAATGAATCTTTAGGGAAAACGCTCTGTCACAATTACATATTATACTTTTTGGAAAGTATTAGGTATTTTCAATTATAAATTATAATTCTAAGGAAAAGTTATAGTTTCATATAAATCTGCTACTTACAAAATACTCACTATTAATCTAAAAGGGACATCTTTCTGAACCATGAATGTTCTGGAAATTGTTTCTTCCAGTCTGTGCTAAGAAATCATCCAGGGCAGGTGCCGTGGCTCACTTGGTTAATCCTCTGCCTGCGGCACTGGCATCCCATATGGGTGGCAGGTTCTAGTCCCGATTGTTCCTCTTCCAATCCAGCTCTCTGCTGTGGCCCGGGAAGGCAATGGAGGATAGCCCAAGTGCTTGGGCCCCTCCTGGCTTTGGATTGGCACAGCGCTGGTGGTAGCAGCCATTTGGGGAGTGAACTAACAGAAGGAAGACCTTTCTCTCTGTCTCTCTCTCACTGTCTATAACTCTACACATCAAATAAAAAATAAATAAATAAATCATCCAACAGCCACACCATATATTAGAAATAAACATTCACACTCCATCTTAATTGAAAGTAGGAAGAACTAAAACTCAAAATGCGAGATGGATGGTAAAAAATGCCCATACTAGTGGCTATTCCTCACAGAAGATGTACAATTGGATATAGATAAATGCCACCCCTGCATCTCCAATGATATAGAAAAGAAGTACTCTTCAAAAAGAAAGCAAAATATTTTGGAAACCTTTGTTTTATACCTTTGCCAAACAAATAGTTAAGAATATTATAACACTAAGTACCATAGCTTAATGAACTGTGATTACTTTAAAATTTACTATAAATGAGTGAAATTGTCATTTTTCCATTCAATTATTGTATATAGCTGTTGTCTATATTCTCATTAGGTTCTTTTTTTTAACTTGTTAAAATTTTTGTATGTTTTTATTTTAATTTTTGACAGGCAGAGTTAGATAGTGAGAGAGAGAAACAGAGAAAGAGTTATAGACAGTGAAAGAGAGTTGGAGAGAAAGTTCTTCCTTCCATTGGTTCACTCCTCCAATGGCCGCCAAAGCCGGCGCTGCACGGATCCAAAGCCAGGAGCCGGGTGCTTCCTCCCAGTCTCCCATGCGGGCGCAGGTGTTAAAGTTTTCACATAGTGACAACTAATCAAACACCAAAAAGGAAACCTGTTGAAGTGAAATGGACACTATGAGAAACGGTGACTTGAAAAGCCCTTGTCTTGACTGTCGATGAACAACTTAATACTTTATCCCTTTTAATATTTTTTTTTTCTACTTAATACTATGGTTGAACTCAGTAATTAATACAGAACTATTCTTAAGTGTTTAAATTTAACTGAAAAGTGATCTCTGTTAAATATAAGAGTGGAAATAAGAGAGGGAGGAGATGTACAATTTCGGACATGCTCAAGCGGACTTGCCCCAAATCGTAGAGTTAGAAATATTCCAGGGGATTCCAATTCAATCCCATCAAGGTGGCATGTACCAATGCCATCTCACTAGTCAAAGTGATTGGTTTCAGTCTACAATTGATCAGAATGAAAGGATTAAGAGTCAAATGGATCACATAAACAAGTCTAATGTCTGCTGATACTAACTGAAAGAATTAAAAAGGATAGAATGATCCAACATGGGAAGCAGGATATATGGCAGACTCATAGAATGGCAGAGTCTTAAACAGCACTCTGGCCTCAGAACCAGCCCTTAAGGCATTTGAATCTGGCTGAAGAGCCCAAGAGAGTATTTTAGGCATGGAAAGCCAAGACACTGAGGCAAAAAAAAAAAAAAAAACAAAAAAAAAAAAACACAAACCACAAACCCTAAATGAAAGATCTCTGCCACTGAAATCCCAGTAGAGAGAGGAAAGAACAGGCCATCAAAGAAGGAGGTACCTTTCTCAGAAGGGAGGAGAGAACTTCCACTTTGACTATGAACATGTCTAAATAAGATTGGAGTTAGCAAGCTCAAAAGGCTTCCATAGCCTTGGCAACTCATGACAAGAGCCTCGGGTGATTACTGACGCCATAAACAAGGGTGTCAATTTGTTAAGTCAACAACAGGAGTCACTGGGCACTTACTCCCCATGTAGGATCTCTGTCCTTAATGTGTTGTACTATGTGAATTAAGAGTATAACTAGTACTCAAACAGTACTTTACACTTTGTGTTTCTGTGTGGGTGCAAACTGTTGAAATCTTTACTTAATATATACTAAATTGATCTTCTGTAAATAAAGAGAATTGAAAACGACTCTTGATGTGAATGGAATGGGAGAGGGAGTGGGAGATGGGAGGGTTGTGGGTAGGAGGGAAGTTATGGGGGGGAAGCCACTGTAATCCAAAAGCTGTACTTTGGAAATTCATATTTATTAAATAAAAGTTAAGAAAAAGTTTTTATACAATAAAGTATTAAGCCTTTTATTGTAATGTAAATTTAAAATAGATAATTTCAAAAATGAAAGCAAAAAGAGAAGGAAGTAGACTAGGAGAGAAAGGCAAGAAGAGAGGGAGAGAAAAAGGGAAAATAGTTCTGTTGTTAGAATTGTATCTACAGGGCTGGAGCCGCGGCTCACTGGGTTAATCTTCCGCCTGAGGCGCGGGCACCCTGGGTTCTAGTCCCGGTTGGGGTCCCAGATTCTGTCCCAGTTGCTCCTCTTCCAGTCCAGCTCTCTGCTGTGGCTCGGGAAGGCAGTGGAGGATGGCCCAGGTCCTTGGGCCCTGCACCCGCATGGGAGACCAGGAGGAAGCACCTGGCTCCTGGCTTTGGATCTGCACAGTGCCAGCCCTAGCAGCCATTTGGGGGGTGAACCAATGGAACGAAGACCTTTCTCTCTGTCTCTTTCTCTCTCACTGTCTAATTCTGCCTGTCAAAAAAAAAAAAAAAAGAATTGTATCTACAAATCACATCTTTTTTTCATGAATTTTCAAGACAAAGATACAGCCATCTCTAATGTTCTTACTGGTGTGGCTGACTATGAATACAGTCATATCCACAATTAAAAATTAAAATTAAAATTTTAAAAAATCATAAAAAGTAAATAAAGCAAAATATTTAAGATAATATTCAGGGCTTAGCACCATGGCATAGCAAGTTAAGCCTCTGCATGTAGTGTTTGCATTCCATATGGGCATTGTTTCAAGCCCTGATGCCCCACATCTGATACAGCTCCATTCTAATGGCCTGGGAGAGTGGTGAAAATACCCTAAATGCTTGGGCTCCTGCACCTACATGGGAGACCTGGAAGAAGCTCCTGTCCCCTGGCTTCAGATCGGCCAAGTTTCAGCCAGTGCGGCCATTTGAGAAGTGAACGAGTAGATGAAGATCTTTCTCTCTGTCTGTCCCTTTGTCTGTCTGTAACTCTGCTTCTCAAATAAATTCATAAGTATTTTAAAAAGATGACACGCAAACATCTATATATCTTCACTGCAATAATGCCATCAAGGAAGAACTGACTAGAAGTAGAAAAGAAATAACTTAATGAAAAATTATGAATACAAGTAGGAAATAAGTTGTTCTCTGGAACTCAAAGAAAAGAAAATCATTGTATTGGGTTCTGGGGAGTAGGGAAGACTACACTGCTGCCTATTGTCATGTACAAAGAATAAAGTATAAAAGAAATTAATTAGCTTGAACCATAGTCCCGCATCATCTTAAATATAAGCTATTTGCAAAGTAAGTGAAGGGGAGATAGTAATTAAGCAGATAAAAAAGAATATAACAATATTTATTACTAGATATGGTCTCACTGGGCAGGCAAAGCATATTGCAACAAAATATTAATAGAATTTTAATGATTATATAAAGTTTATATATATATATATTGAATTGTATTCCTATATATTAGCGATGAGCTTAACTTCTGAAGGTCCCCCTTTATTGAACATCTGGATTGAGGCTGGCACTGTGGCCAAGTTGGTAAAGCCACCACCTGAAGTTCCAGCATCACTTTTGGGCGCCGGTTTGAGTCCTGGATGTTCCACTTCCAATCCAGCTCTCTGATGTGGCCTGGGAAAGCAGTAGAGGATGGCCCAAGTCCTTGGGCTTCTGCACCCACATGGGAGACCCAGGGGAAGCTCCTGGCTCCTGGCTTTGGATTGGCTCAGCTCCAGCCTTTGCGGCCAATTGAGGAGTGAACCAGTGAAAGGAAGACCTCTCTCTCTCTCTCTCTCTCTCTCTGCCTCTCCTTCTCTCTGTGTGTAACTCTGACTTTCAAATAAATTAAAAAAAGTTTAAAAAAAAGAAAGGAAATCCAGATCAATGAAAATCAATTAACTGAATGAATTTTGTTTAGCAAAATGAGCCATTCTTCTAAAGAAGATGGGGATCCAGGATACATGAGAGAATGGGAGCCCCTTTTCTCCTAAAAGTAGATGCTGATTCTGGATCAAGTGGCTAAATTATTCAAAGACACATTTGATAGCTTAGGTAGTTATAGGTATAGAGCAAACAGTCATAACAGGGAGACTATAACATCTGTATCCTTCAGCTATAAGACTACAGTTGTTAATTCCACAAGCCACAGCATCATCCACCATTACCTGATGGGGCACAAGTAAAGTCCCTTCAGTGGCAAGAAATTCTGTGGCAGTTGCTGCTGCAAATATGATATTACCAGTAAAAACTCACTCTGTGGGGCCTCTGGAAGGTACCATGTTACCGTCATTCATTCCAAGGGACATGGGAAAAGTTTTCTCTGTCCTGTGGTACTGGTGTCAAGATTGCAGCATCATAACCCCTTAACATCAACTGTGTTTGCGTAGTGGCACTAAGACCTAGTGTTTGCAGTGCCAGAATCATGACTGCCACCATCACAAGCTCCAATAGGATTGAAACTAAACTCTATGGACCAGAGGACATATATCATTGGAAACCTGTGTCTAGAGCAAAGTCACACTATCATGTCCACAAACTGCAGCACTATAGAAAATTTCAGCACTTGCAGATACCGCACTAATGCTAAAGAATTCACACAGGTGCTACACGTCTAGTATCACCTAGAACCAAAGCCAGAGCAATTAATCAGCTGAAACCCCACACTACATAAAAGTATTTTTTTCAGTGAAAATTACTACATAAAATTAGACAAAGTAACTGTTACCCTGCATACACAGATCTCAATGTGGAAACAAAAGGAACAGAAGCAAGGAAATATGAGATCTCTAAAGGAACACAATAATTCTGCAAAAATAGATCCTAATGTGAAGGATACATATGCAATGCCTGAAAAATAATTCAAAATAATGATCCTAGGGAATACTCAATGTTATGAAAATAAAGACAAATAAACAATTCAATAAATAAGGAAGACATTTCAGTATGAGAATGAAATTTGACATAGTTAGAAATGAAGAGAATTAGTTATAAATGTCAACCAGTGAAATAAAAAAAAAAATAAAATTGAGAGCTTCAATAAAAAGTAGACCAAGCAGAGGAAAGAGAAATTCTTTATTTTAATATTTGCTAATGTATTCGCAATGCAGAGAGACAGAGATCAATTTTCCATTCACTGGTTCATGCACCTAATAGTCACAAAAGCTATATCTGGACCAGGCAGAAGCCAGGATCCAAGAGCTCCATTTGGGTCTTTCACATGGGTGGCAGCAGTCCAGGTACTTGGGCCATTGCTCCAGGCACATTAGCAGCAATATGGGTAGAAGTTTAACAGTCAGTACTTAAGGTAGCACTCTGATATGAGATGCCAGTGTCTTAAGCAGTACTTTATCCACTGCATAACATGCCAGCCTGAGAAAAATAAAAACAATTTCTGAACTTGATAACAGGTCTTTTGAAATATCAAAATCAGAGCCCTTAGCTTTAAAAAAAGATTGAGAAGAGTGAAGAAATACTGTGAGACATACATAACATCACTAAGTGAAAAAATAGTCACATTGTGGATTTTCTTGACAGAACAGAAGGGAAGCATACACTGAAAATCTATTTAATATAATTACTGAAATCTTACCAAGGTTTGAAGGAGATGTGAACATCCACATCCAGGATGTCCAAAGCACCCAAATTTGACTCAATCACAAATACATTCTTCAAGGCATATTTATCACATCTAAGATGGGCGGGGAATTCTATAAGCATGAAGAGAGGGGCCTGTGCTGTGGCATAGCAATGTTAAGCTACTGCTTGCAATCCCCTCATCCCATATCAGGGCACCGTTAGAGCCCCGGTTGCTCCACTTTTGACTCAGCTTCCTACTGGTGTATGTCAGAAAGCTGTGGGATATGGTCCAATACCTGAACCCCTGACACCCACGTGGCAGACCTGGATGGAGTTCCAGGCTCCTGGCTTTGACCTGGCCCAGCCCAAATGAAGAGAAAGGCATCAAGTCACACGTAAAAGGATACTCATCAGATTAACAGGAAATTTCTCAGGAGAAACCTTACAAACCAAAAGTGAAAGGACTATGTTTACAGTTGTATAGGGAAAATAAGTCAACTAAGAATGCTATACTCAGCAGATATCTCTCAGAAATGAAGAATAAAGTGTTTCGCAGATAAGCTAAAACAGGTAATCCATCACCATCAGAAATTCTCAACAAGAAATGCTTAATAGATTCCTACATTAGAAGTAAAAAGATAGCAATCATCTCTTTCTCCTCCTCCCCACAACTTCCTCTCTCTGTCACTTTACCTTTAAAATAAAGAAGTAAAACTAAGAAGAAAGAAAAATGCTATAAACAAATGGATCTGACAGATATGGATATTTCATACAACAGATTCTGAGTACATATTCTTTTCATCAGTAAATAAAATATTCTCCAGAACACTTCATATGCTAGGCCACAATTCAAGTCTTAGTAAATCTTTTAAAACTCAAAATCATATAGTGTATCATTTCAGGATACAATGAAATGGAATTAGAAGCGAGGGGTGATATTTGACACAGCAGTTAAGAAACCACTTGGGATGCCCACATTCCATTTCAGAGTAACTGGTTCAAGTCCCAGCTACTCTCCCCCCAACTGCTTCCAACTCAGTTTCCTTCTTGTGCACCCTGAGTGGTAACAGATGATGACTCAATTATGTGAGTCTCTGCCATCCATGTGGGAAACATAGATTGAATTCCAGGCTTCAAAGCTTTCAGTGTGGCCTAACATTGGTTTTGCTGGCATTTGGACACTGGGCCAGTAGATGAAAGTTAGACATTAAACAGATCAATTTCAAGTAATGAGATGGATGAAAGGAAAGTATAAGATCTCATGGTTTTACAGTCGAATTCTGTAAAACTTTAAAGAATTGATTCTAAATCTTTTCAGAATTGTCCAAGAAAAATAAAAATGAAGGAACTTTCTCAAGCTTTGTTTGTGAGACCAAAAATGCCATATCAAATACAAACAAAAAATAAAAATTACAGGCCAATATCCTTAATGTTCAAAATTCTCAGCAAGAACCAGTAAACTGAATATAAGAGCATCAAAGAGATTAGAGGTAATGATCAAGGAGTATTTAATTCAAGGATAAAAGAATGGTTTGAAATTTGCAATTATAATAAATCATATCACAGAATGAAATATAAAAATCAATATCATCATGTCCATAGATGCAGAAAATGCAATAAGATTCAATATCCTTTTAAGATAAAAAAATTCCAAGAATTTTGGTTTAGAGATAACCTATTCATAATAATAAAGATTATATATGACAAAGTCACTGACAATATCATACTAAGTTATCTGGAACAAGATAAGAATGTCCACTTCTACCATTCTTTTCAGTATAGTATTGGAAGTTTTAGTAAGAGCAGGGCAACAGAAAAAAATAAAGGGCATAAAAATTTGGAAAAAGAGTCTTAAAAATCCATGTTTTCAACATTATGTGATTTTAACCATAGGAAAGCCTAACTATTCCACCAAAATGCTGCCTGAAATGACAAAATATATTTCACAGGATATAAAATCAACATACAAAAACTAATAGCATTTTTAAACACTAGTGACAAACTTGTTAAAAAAGAAATCAAGGCATAAGGTTAACTCACAATAGATAAAATCAATCAAATAATCAATCATTAAATAAGAGTTAATCAAACCAAGGAGTAAAAGATATTTGTAACAAAAATTATAAAACATTGAGGAAAGGAAGCTTAAGAGAGACACAAAAAATGGTAAGGTATTCCATGTTCATGGATTGCAAAATTATAATTCTTAAAATGACAACAATACCCAAAACAATCTATAGATTCACTGCAATCTGCATCAAAGTATCAATGCTATTCTTTATAGAACAGAAAAAAAATCCTAAAATTTATGTGGAACCACAGAAGAATGAGAATTGTCAAGATGATCCCAATAAAAAATAAACTAATAAACCTGAAAGCCTAACATTATCTGATTTCAAATCATACTAAAAAGTACAGTAAAAATATCATTGTACTGGAATTAAAAACTGAAATACAGACAAATGGAACAGAATATAGGACCTATAATTGGACCCACATGCATACAAACAACTTATTTTTGTCAAAGGTGAAAAGAATATTTATTGGAGAAAGGACAGTCTCTTCAATAAATGATGCCATCAAAACTGGGTATAAGTTTGTACAAAAATGAAATTAGATTCCTACATGTCACTATAATCAAAAATTAACTCCCAATGGATCAAAACGTTAAATGTAACACCTGAAACTCTCAACTTTCTAGAAGAAATATTGGAAAAGCATTTCAGTAAATTGGTGTAGGAAAATATCTTTTGGAATAATAAACAAAAAACATTGGTAGCAAAATTTAAAAAAAAAAAAGTGAGATTACATCAATTAAAAAGCTTCCACCCAGCAAAGGAAATGATCAGCGCAGTGAAGAGACAATCAGTAGAGTAGAAGAAAATGTTTATATTCTATATTATTCATCTGACAAGGGATTAATATCCAGAATATTTAGTTCATTAAAAAAAGTGCAAATCTGGGTCAGCATTGTGGTGCAGATTATGCCACCACTGGCAACACTGGCATACCATAACAGAGCACCTGTTTGAGTTCTAGATTCTCTGCTTCTTACCAGGGTCCCTGCAAATGAACCTAGGAAAACAGCAGAAGATGTCCTAAGCAGATGGACCTCTGCCACCCGTATGGCACCTAGCATGGCCCAGTTTCAGCCATGGTAGCCATTTGAAGTATAAATACTATTTGAAAAAGCTCTTTGTCTGTGTCTTCCTCTCTGTCACTTTGTCTTTCAAATAATAAATAAATAAAACAAATCTTTAAATAATGTGGAAATAACCTGAAAGATTTCTCAGTGCAAGACAGAAATAGTCAAACCAGCATATAAAAAATACCGCTCTATCTAACTACTCATCAGGGAAATGCAAATCCAAACCATAATGGTATATCAACTCATCCCATTTAAAATGTTATTATTAGGATAAAACTTTTAAAAAATGCTGTTGAAGGGTTACAGAAAGTGTAATTCTTATACAAGTTGAGTATTTGAATTAGTGCAGCCACTATGGAAAATAGAATGGGGGCAGTAGGTTAATCCTCTGCCTGTGGTGCCAGCATCCCATAAGGGTACCAGTTCTAGTCCTGGCTGCTCCACTTCCAATCCCACTCTCTGCTATGGCCTGGGAAAGCGGTAGAAGATGGCCCAAATCTTTGGGCCTCTGAACCCATGTGGGAGACCCAGAAGAAGCTCCTACCTCCTGGCTTTGTATTGGCCTAGCACCAAATTTTGCAGCCAACTGGGGAGTGAACCAATGAAAGAAAGATCTCTCTCTGTCTCTCCTTCTCACTGACTGTTATTCTACCTCTCAAATAAAATAAGCAAAATCTTTAAAAATAAAGAAAACAGTATGGAGATTCTTTGAAATACTAAAAAAAAATAGATCTACCATTTGATACAGAAAACTCACTATTTGGTCCCAAGGAAATGAGATCACTTTGTCAAAGAGACATTTGCACTTTCATTTTTATTGTAGCACTATTCACAAAAGCCAAAATATAAAGTCAACCAAAGTGTTCATCCGCAGATGAATGAAGAGAAAGTAATACATAAACACAAAGAATATATATTCAACCATGAAATCCTGTTATTTGCAGCAAAATGTGTGATACCAAAGGACATTGCATTGGGGCCAGTGCTGTGGCACAGTGGGTTAATGCCCTGGCCTGAAGCGCCAGCATCCCCTATGGGAGACGGTTCGAACTTGGCTGCTCCACTTCCTGTCCAGCTCTCAGCTGTGGCCCAGGAAAGCAGTAGAAGATGGCCCAAGGCGTTGGGCCCCTGCACCCATGTTGGAAACCGGAAGAAGCTCCTGGCTCCTGGCTTCAGATCGGCACAGCTCCGGCCGTTGTGGCCATCTGGGGAGTGAGCCATCGGATAGAAGACCTCTCTCTCTCTCTCTGCCTCTCCTCTCTCTGTATAACTCTGACTTTCAAATAAATAAATAAATCTTAAAAAAAAGCACATTGTGTTAAACAAAATCAACCAGACAGAGAAGGAAAAATTCTGAGTCCTTTCCTCATATATAGATACTAAGAAAAGTTCTCCTACAAATAGAATATTGTTTACTACAGTCTGGCAAGTTTGAAAAAAAGAATGGTAGAGGGCATTGAGTAATAGGTAACGAAACATAGAATGAATAAGCGCTGGCGTTCTACAGCACAGTGGGAAGACTACAGTTTACAACAGCCTATCATGTGTTTAGTGTTACAAACAAAAGAGAGGAGCTTGTGCTTCCTAACAAAAAGTAAATGACAAGGAGAGGCAAGCATCGATTCTCCTGACTTGATCCGTGTGCATTGTATGTGACAAGATTTCACACTGCCTCATGCTGTGTAAATACATACAATTATTGATTGTTGAATCAAAACACTATTTATTTATTTATTTAAAAAGAAGGGAGGGAGAGAGGGAGAGAGGGAGAGAGAGAGAGAGAGAGAGAGATCCACTAGTTTATTCCCCAAATGGCCACAACAGGCAAATCTGGGCCAATCAGAAGCCATGAACCAGAAACTCCACCTTGGTATCCCACATGAATGGCAGGAGCCCAAGAATTTGAGACATCTTCTATTGCCTTCCCAAGCATTAGCAGTCATCTAGCTTGGTAGCAGGTTATAACAAACACTTTGATATGAAATCCCGGCATTGCAAGCAGTGGCTTAAGTCATCACAGCATCAGCCCTAAACAAGCCAAGAAATTGAAAGCATATTTGTAGCTAAGGAAATGCAAACTAAGCTAATTTGATCATCACTCACTGCATATATGTACCAGATTATCACACTGTACTCCATAAATATGTTCTGTTTAAATAATATTTTTTTTAAATTAAGAAGAAATGAACCACAGAGAAGAGAGCTTAACATTTTGATGACAGACTTCATCTTTGGCCTCTTAACGTCAGGGAGAGCAGTAGCTAGCAGATTAAAATAACCTAAATTACATTTCTACTTCTATCTACCACGTGATAGTTTATAAATTAAATCTTAACAAGCAATATGGGATTTGTAAACATGCGAGATATTCCTGTGTCCACCAAGAACGACAATGTCTCAGGAGGAAAGACTGCTGCAGAAATAAGGGAGTTTTCATTACAAAAAATATATAAAATGAAAATAAAATTACTCTTAAAATGTAAACAGCAAGCTTGTGCATGATCAAGGACACAAGTCAGCAATTTTCAGTCTATACATTAGAAAATCAATATATTTTCAGCAAAAAGAAACAATTTAGAGTCCTTCCAATATATAATAAAAATTCCCAACAAGTAATCAATACCACTAGACATGTGAAGGAAGAGGGAAATGCTATCTAAACCAACTGAATAAACAGTAAAAAAAAGAAAAAAAAAACATGAAATGTAGGCAGGTATTTTACTTTTAAATATTTGTTTAGTTATATATTAAAAGGCAGAATGACAGAGGAAGTAGAAGAAACATAAAAAAGACAGAGAGAGAGATGTTTGCAGCTGCTGGTTGATTCCCTAAATGGCTGCAGCAGCCAGGTCTGGCACAGGTCAAAGCCAGGAGCCAGAAACTACTTCTTGTTTTCCCACATGGGTGGTAGGGGCCCAAGAATCTGGGCCATTCTCCACTACCTTCCCAAGTGTATTATGAGGACACTGGGTCTGAAGTGGAGCACTTGGGACTCGAACTGAATCAACAAGCAAGTGGTGGTTTAACTTCCTATAGCACAATGGCATCTTCCAAGTATTTTTGAGTACAATTAAACACTTAGTAGAAAATTACACTAATAACAATTATTTTATGTAAGCATATCAGCTTATCAGCTACCAAAGTCGACTTTGGAAAAGAGCCACATAAAATTATACAACTAAAAAATGCAGTTTTTTTTTTTTTTAAATTTAACAGGTAGAATTATAGACAGTCAGAGAGAGAGAGAGAGAAAGGTCTTCCTTCCACTGGTTCACTCCCCAAATGGCCGCTACAGCTGGTGATGCAGCCGATTTGAAGCTGGGAGCCAGGTGCCTCTTCCTGGTCTCCCATGCAGGTGCAGGAGCCCAAGTACTTGGGCCATCCTCCACTGCCCTCCCAGGCCACAGCAGAGAGCTAGACTGGAAGAGGAGCAACCAGGACTAGAACCCGGCACCCATATGGGATGCCAGCGCCACAGGGGGAGGATTAACCAAGTGAGCAACAGCGCTGGCCCCAAAAAATGCAGTTTCTGAAATGACAAATTTAATTCATGGGCTTAATAGTATATTGTATATTGGAGAGAAAATGTCCAGTGACATTGAGTACTAATAAAGGTATCACATATTAAAGAAAAAAAAGTTTTAGGATAGTATCAAATTAGGTATCATGCATGTAACTGAAGTTATAAAGAAGGACAGCAAAACAGTTAACTTTGTTGTGTACTGGGTAAAGCCTCTACCTGTGATGCTGGCATCATATATGGGCACCGATTTGTGTCCCATCTGCTCAACTTCCAATCGAGCTCCCTGCTAATGGCCTGAGAAAAGCAGTGGAAGATGCCTCAAGTTTTTGCACCCCTGCCAACCTCATGGGAGACCTGGATGAAATTCCTGGCTCCTGGCTTCAGCTTGGTCCAGAGCTGGTCACTGGCCATCCCGGGTGTGAAACAGCAGATGGAAGGTCTCTCTCTCTCTCTCTTTCTCTCTCTCTGACTTTCAAATAAATATATAAATATTTAAAAAAATGTATACCAAAAATGATGGAACAGAAAAATAAATAAAAGCTGGAATATTTCCAAATATGTTGAAGGCTTCATTATACATATTCCAGGAGATTGGTGAAGGGTAATCACGATAAGTGCAATGAAAAAAGTATATAAAATCACATTATAATTAAACTACTAAATATCAAAACTTTTGGAAATTGACCAAAAATGGTACATCATGCATTGAATAAAAACAATCAGAAAAAGTATAGAATTATTATAAAGAAATAATGAAAGTCAGAAGAGAATGGAATCTCACTAATATGATGAAATAAAAAATGTTTTCATGCTCAGCAAAAAAAAGTTATATTAAAAATGAAGATTTAATAGAATTATGTTTTTGGGTTGGGTATCTGGTGTAGCAGCTGAAATGCCCCCATCCCATACTATAACATCTATGTTAGAATCCTTGCTCTGTTGGCTGGCACCACAGCTCACTAGGCTATTCCTCTGCCTGCGGCACCAGCACCCTGTGTTCTAGTCCTGGTTGGGGCGCCGGATTCTGTCCTGGTTGCACCTCTTCCAGTCCAGCTCTCTGCTGTGGCCTGGGAAGGCAGTGGAGGATGGCCCAAGTGCTTGGGCCCGGCACCTGCATGGGAACCAGGAGGAAGCACCTGGCTCCTGGCTTCGGATAGGCGCAGCACGCCAGCCGTAGCAGCCATTTGGGGAATGAACCAACTGAAGGAAGACCTTTCTCTCTCTCTCTCACTGTCTAAATCTGCCTGTCAAAAAAACAAAACAAACAAAAAAGAATCCTTGCTCTGCTCCCAATTAGAGTTTACTGTTAATACACATTGTGGGAGGCAGCAGTGATGGTTGAAGTAGTTGTATCTCTACCACCAACAAAGACACCTAGATGGAGTTCTGGTTTCAGCCTAGATGGCTCCTGGTTTCAGCGTGTCCAGAATGATACCTGTTGGGGGCATTTGAGGAGTGAAACGTCAGATGGTAGATATCTATCTGTATCTCTTGCTCTATCCTGTCTTTCAAATAAATAAAGTGATCAAATAAAATGTTGAAAAATGTCTTCTTATAGTTCCTAGCAAAGAGATTTTTATAATAGTAGATGTGCATTGCAAAAAATAAGCCAACAAGTGCTGTTTGAGCTGAAAGGCAACAACAATAGGTGAAAACTCAGATATAAAGAAAAGAAAAAAGATACTTTATAACAGAATGTGGACTTTTATCTTTATTTTTATTTATTAAATTTTATTATATCACAATTTATGGTTTAAGTCAGGAAAATGTGTAATGGCATAGTATTATAATAGTATTTCACAAATTCAGAACATGTTGATCAAAAATTTGATATTTTCAATTAAATGATGAAGTTGGGTATATTATAATTTGTGAGATTTTACTGAAGTCTACTTTGAGACAATAATTTGAGCTTAATCTAAATACTTTCAAAATTAAAATGAAGACTTATAAAGTATCTGTGATTAAATCAGAGATTAGGTTAAGCTTCAATAATTAGAAAAAGCAAATAATAATGTCTGGGCTTCTAGCTTTAATCTCACCCTGGATATTTGTGCTATTCTCTCTAGCTTTCAAATAAAATGAAAATTTAAAAATAAATAAAGAGAATAATAAAAGCAAATGATGTACCAATTAATTTCATATATAGATATATATATAGAGGGATTCAATCCTGCAACAAGTTTTAACAAATAGAATCTTACAATACATAGAAAAATATTATGAAATGTTACTTTTCAGGAACTTAAAGGAAGTTTGTGTTGAAAATACTCTAAGCATAACTTTTTTATAAGTTAAATGAGCTAAACATGAAAAATCATACTTTTGTAGATACAGAAAAGTATTTTATGAAATTTACTATCCAATTCATGATAAAAGCTCTTAGTAATCCAGAAATAAGAGGATATTTTAAAAACTTAATGGAAACCACACATAATGAAAACACTACAAAATGATTTGAAAATATTTTTGCTACAAAATACATGCAACTTTTAACACCACTTCCAACAAACTTTTTGAAGTATGTTCACAGAATAGAAATTTCTTAAGATAATAGATAATGCCTACCAAAAATTTACAGCAAATATCCTACTTCAAAATAGGCTATTAAAAATTAATACCTCAATTACCTTTGATATTTATATTTACTTATATTTAAACTTATCCTTTAGTTAAAATTAGCAAATCTAGTAAGAAAAGAAAAATATAAACTGAAATAAAAATATAATTTCATTATTTGTAGAAGATATGCATTTCATGCATAAAAATCAAATATATGGACATATTTAACTATCAGAATTAACAGGAAATTAGAGAAAAATGCTCACTACAAGGTTGATATGTAGAAATAATTTTGTTTTTGTATGCCAGTAATAAATAATAACATTTTAAAGTATATTTTACAGCAGCAGTACAATATCAAATATCTAGTAATAAATTTAACAGAACTGTGTGAGATATCTTTATTGAAAATTAAGATATTATTGAGAAACATCAAAAATTTAAATGCACAATGCGATAAAATATTTATTAAAATATGGCTCAATACTGTTAACATATAAGTTCCTCCAAGTTGATCTATACATTAAATCCCATCCCAAATTTTTAGCAGATATTTCTTTTCTTGAAATTCACAAGCTGTTTCTAAAATTAATATGGACATACAAATATCTGAACTACACAAGACAAACAACATTATAGAAGATGAAGTAGCTAATGGAATAATTCACCATATATCACAACTTACATATAAAAGAGCTGGACTTGGAGGAGTCCTCCAAGATGGCAGAATAGGGAAGGAGTGCACTGATAGTCCGGGAAAAGATAGTTTAATAAATGTGGAGAAACTGTTGCCGTAGGGAAGAGTTAGGGAAAAAAACTGCAGAGGAAACTCTTTTGGAACTAGTGGTACACGGTGGACCTACATGGAGGGCACTGGTGCCTACGGCTCAGGACCCCGGCCGCCGAGTCTAGCCACCAGCACTGTAAAGGGAGGTGAGGCAAAACCTCAGTAGCCAGACACACTGGCAAGGAAGTTGCAGGAAGAGCCTAGAGGGAATGAAGCTTGAAGCCCAGTAGGGGAAAGTTCACCAGGCTAACTAGAGGAGAGAAAAAAAAATAATAAAAGGAACCAGTATGGACACAACTCTCTCTCTACTCACTTTACAAAGGCAAAGAGCACACGCCATTTTGGACATATGTAACAGCTGCACCAGCTCAGGACTTCGCCCGCCCTCAGCCAAGCAGAAATTCCTGACTCTGGTGGGAAGAAATAAGACCTAGTGAATGTGTGGAGCTTAGGAACTGAGACTGTGAAAAAAAAAAAAAAAAAAAAACTGAGGGTATGTGAAAGAACTCACAGAGTGCCAGAGACATGAGTACTCAGTGAGAGATGCCACAAACTTGGTAACCTTGGCAACCCAGTGGGAGATTGCAGGGGAATCTGAGCTTACACTGAGGACTGCACAGATCCTTTGTGTGGTCCTTGGGACAGAGCAGACGAATATTATACCCACAGGGGACAGCACTCAGACACTGATTGCCTTCAAGGAGAAGAGCTCAGCTGTGGGGAATTACATCCCTTCTGAATAATAAAAAAAAAGAGAGAGAGAGAGAGAGAGAGAGAGAGAGAGAGAAAATTTGCCACATCAAATCTGGGTGTGTCACCTTTGGCACACCTTTATCCCTTTAGAACTGAACAGAGCTCTCTTGCAACACCCATCACAAGCCTCTAAAGATCCACCAAAAGCAGACAGTCCACTTAATCTAGAGTCATAGTATAACAAGAAAAGCCACCACAATGAGGAAAAAAAAAAAAAGAAACTAAATATCTCCACAATGCCAAGCAACAAATGTAGAAACTGAGGAAATGAGAACAAGGAAGGCATTATGATACCCCCAAATGAACATGACACTCCAATGCAAGATTATGAAGATGATGAGATATCAGAAATGCAAGATATGGATTTAAAAAATTTATGATAAGAACATTTAGAAGTTTTCAAAAACAAGTTCTTGAACTACAGAAATCCTTACTGGACAAGATAGAAAATCTCTCTCATGAAAATGAAATCTTAAGGAGGAATCAAAATGAAATGAGGAATCTAGTAGAACACGAAATTGTGATATTGAAGAGAAATCAAAATGAAATGAAGAGTTCAATAGATCAAATGACAAACACATTTGAGAACCTTAAAAACAGAATCAGTGAAGCAGAAGGGACAATATTGGACTTAGAAGACAGAGCACAGGAAAGTATACAGTCAAACCAAAGAAAAGAAGAGGAAATTAGAAATCTAAAAAATATTGTTGGGAATCTACAGAATACTATTAAAAAAAAAAAAAACAACATTCGGGTTCTAGGAGTTCTGGAAGGCATGGAGAGAGAGAGAAAGGATTAGAAGGCCTTTTTAGTGAGATACTAACAGAAAACTTCCTGGGTTTGGAGAAGGACAGAGACATCCAAGTACAGGCGCTCATAGAACCCCTAATAAATATGACCAAAAGAGATCCTCACCATGACATGTTGTAATAAAACTCACCACAGTGAAACATAAAGAAAAGATTCTAAAATGTGCAAGAGAGAAACGTCAGATTACTCCCAGAGGATCTCCAATTAGACTCACAGCAGACTTCTAATCAGATACCCTACAGGCTAGGAGGGAATGGTGAGATATAGCCCAGGTACAAAGAGAAAAAAACTGCCAACCAGAATATTATATCCTGCAAAGCTCTCATTTGTGAACGAAAAATAAAGACATTTTGTGGCAAACAGAAATTGAAAGAATTTGTCACCATTCGTCCAGCCTTGCAAAAAATGCTAAAGGATGTTTTACACACAGAAACACGGCCATCAATATGAAAGATGGTAAAGAAAGAAAACCTCCCAGTAAAAGATCACAGGAAGTTCAAAGCATATATTAAAAATATCTTTGGGAAAATATCAGGGCAAAATTACTACTTATCAATAGTCACATTGAATGTTAATGGCCTCAACTCTCCAGTTAAAAAACACAGACTGGCTGAATGGATTAAGGAACAAAACCCATCCATTTGATGCTTACAGGAAAAACATCTTTCCAACAAAGATGCATGCAGACTGAAAGTGAAAGGTTGGAAAAAGATATTCCATGCCAACAGAAACCAAAAAAGAGCTAGCGTAGACATATTAATATCAAACAAAATAAACTTTAACACAAAAACTATTTTTTTTTGGACAAGCAGAGTGGACAGTGAGAAAGACAGAGAGAAAGGTCTTCCTTTTTCTGTTGGTTCACCCCACAATGGCCGCTGAACTAGTGTGCTGCAACTGGCACACCACGCTGATCTGAAGCCAGGAGCCAGGTGCTTCTTTTGGTCTCCCATGTGGGTGCAGGCCCCAAGCACTTGGGCCATCCTCCACTGTACTCCTGGGCCACAGCAGAGAGCTGGCCTGGAAGAGGAGCAACCGGGACAGAATCTGGCACCCTGACTGGGACTAGAACCCAGTGTGCCAGTGCCGCAGGCGGAGGATTAGCCTATTTAGCCATGGTGCCGGCCCTACACAAAAACTTTTAATAGAGACAAAGAGGGGCACTATATAATGATTAAGGGATTAACTCAACAGGAAGATGTAACTATTATAAATGTATATGCACCTAATTAGAGGGCACTGGTTTATTTAAAAGATATTTCAAGTGAAAGTGAGACTTAGACTCCAATACAATAGTATTGGGGGACTTCAATACTCCACTTTCAGAAATAGACATATCAACCAGACTTAAAATCTACAAGGAAACAGCAGATTTAATCGACACTATAGTCCAAATGGATCTAACAGATATCTACAGAACTTTTAATCCTACACTTAAAGAATTTACAATCTTCTCAGCAGTACATGGAACCTACTCTATGATTGACTACATACTAGGCCATAAAGCCAGTTTAAGCAAATTCAAAAGAATTAGAATCATACCATGCAGCTTATCAGACCACAGTGGAATGAAGTTGGAAATTAGCAACTCAGGAATCCCTAGAGCATATGCAAACACATGGAGACTGAAAAATATGCTCCTGAATGAACACTGGGTCTTAGAAGAAATCAAAAGAGAAATCAAAAACTTTCTGGAAGTAAATGAGGATAACAACACAACATATCAAAACTTATGGGATACAGCAAAAGCAGTGCTAATAAGAAAGTTTATAGCAATAGGTGCCTACATGAAGAAACTGGAAAGGCTCCAAATAAATAAGCTTGCAATGCATCTCAATGATTTAGAAAAACTAAAGCAAACCAGACCCAACACTAGTAGGAGAAGAGAAGAAATCAAGAGGATTGAATCAAAAAAAAATTACAAAAGATCAGTCAAATGAAGAGCTGGTTTTTTGAAAAAGTAAACAAAATTGACACACCATTGGCCCAAATAACTAAAAAAAAGAAGAGAAAAGACAAAACCGAAAATCAGAGATGAAAAAAGGAATGTAACAACAGACACCACAGAAATAAAAAGAGTCATCAGAAATTACTACAAAGAGTTGTATGTCAGCAAACAGGGAAATCTTTCAGAAATGGATAGATTCCTGGACACATGCAACCTACATAAATTGAACAATGAAGACACAGAAACATAAACAGACCCATAACTGAGACAGAAATTGAATAAGTAATAAAGTCCTTCCCAACCAAGAAACGCCCAGGACTGGATGGATTAACTGCTGAATTCTACCACATTTAAAGTAGAACTAACTCCAGTTCTTCTCAAACACCACATTAACAAACCGCTGAAGGAAAACCATATGATTATTTCAATAGATGCAGAGAAAGCATTTGATAAAATACAACACCCTTTCATGATGAAAACTCTCAGCAAACTGGGTATAGAAGGAACATTCCTCAATACAATCAAAGCAATTTATGAAAAACCCACGGCCAGTATCCTATTGAATGGGGAAAAGTTGGAAACACTATGAGAAACAGTGACTTGATCAGCTCTTGTCCTGACTGTCGATGAACAACTTAATACTTCACCCCTTTAAGTATTTTTTTTCGACTTAATACTATTGGTTGAACTCTTTAATTAACACCCTGTTATTCTTAGGTGTTTAAATTTAACTAAAAAGTGATCCCTGTTAAATATAAGAGTGGGAATAAGAGTCCACAATTGATCAGAATGAAAGGATTAAGTGTCAAATGGATAATATAAACAAGACTAGTGTCTGCTAATACTAACTGAAAGAATTAAAAAGGAGAGAATTATCCAACATGGGAAGTGGGATACATAGCAGACTCTAAGAAGGTAGGTGTCCTAAACAGTACTCTAACCTCAGAACCAGAGCTTAAGGCATTCGGACCTGGCGGAAGAGCTCATGAGAGTATTTTAGGCATGGAAAGCCAAGACACTCTGGCAAAAAAAAAAAAAAAAAAAAAATGACCTAAATGAAAGATCTCTGCGAGTGAGATCCCAGTAGAAAAATGGGGCATCAAAAAAGGAAGTACCTTCCTCTGAAGGGAGGAGAGAACTTCCACTTTGTCTATGACCTTTTCTAAATAAAATCTAAGTCAGCGAACTCAAAAGGCTTCCATAGCCTTGGCAACTCATGACTAGAGCTTAGGGAGATTACTGACGCCATAAACAATAGTGTCAATTGTTAAGTCAATTGATCTTCTGTATATAAAGAGAATTGAAAATGAATCTTGATGTGAATGGAATGGGAGAGGGAGAGGCAGGTGGGAGGGTTGCAAGTAGGAGGGAGCTTATGTGGGGGGAAAGCCACTGTAATCCAAAAGCAATACTTTGGAAATTTATATTTATTAAATAAAAGTTAAAAAATAAAAAAGTGCATATAGGGCATACAGCAGTATCTATAGTATGGAATAAGGATATAAAACTACATTAAGTATATACTTTATAAATATACCTTCGAATATATATTCACTTGATAATCAATAAGACCTTCCTTAAATGAGAAAGGATATTTAAAAATTATACTTACTGGGGCCGGCACCGTGGCTCAATAGGCTAATCATCTGCCTGCGGCGCCGGCACACAGGGTTCTAGTCCCAGTTGGGGTGCCGGAATCTGTCCCGGTTGCTCCTCTTCCAGGCCAGCTCTCTGCTGTGGCCCAGGAGTACAGTGGAGGATGGCTCAATTTTTTGGCCTTTCACCTGCATGGGAGACCAGGAGAGGCACCTGGCTCCTGGCTTCCAATAAGCGCGTGTGCTGGCCACAGTGCACTGGCCGTAGCGGCCATTGGAGGGTAAACCAATGGCAAAGGAAGACCTTTCTCACTGTCTCTCTCTCTCTCATTGTCCACTCTGCCTGTCAAAAAAATATACTACTGGGAAAATTTCATATCTGCATGGATATAAAATAACCTTAAGGACTACTTCGGACCCCTTGAATACAGTCCTGAGTGAAACGTAGATTTGAATGCGACAAATCATGGCTTCCAGTGGACAATTTATGGGGATATCTATATAATATTTCATTAAGGAAAATTTAAATAGCATACTGAGTGCTATTATGGAAAATTAGCAAATTGGTTTCCATTCAATATAAGAGTATATGTTCATTAAAAATGCTCTAATGGGTTATCCAATAGCAAATAATGAAATAAGGTGAGTTGCAACTTCCATTTATCATCAAAGATCAGCAAATCAAAACCACAATAACATGTCAGACACAAGATGAGCTAATCAGAAAGGAAGGAAAAATAGTAAAGATAGATACTAAAGTTTGGCAAAAAAATAAATAAAAGGGAAAGTCTTTCTACACGGCCACTGAAATACACATTATTATAATCACCTTGGGGAAAAAAAATTGGCAGTTTCTACTCATGCTAAACTATGTTCGTATGCTTGGGCTGTTGTAACAATGTAAATTAAATAGGTTAAGGTTATTACCAACAGAAATTTATTTCTCATAGTTCTGGCATTTGGAAAGTTTAAGTTCAAAGAGCTGACATATCCGGGTCTGGTGAGAGCCTGCTTTCCAGTTAATAGATGGTGCCTTGTCCCCATGTCCTCGCTTGAGAGCAGAGTTCTCACGACTTACTCACTTCTCAGCACCATCTTCTGTCACAGAGAGAATTAAGTTGAACATAAGACTATTAAGGGACGCAAACATTCAGACCACTGCAATAGACAGGCAATTCCCCTATAATTCTAATCCCCCTACAGCTGCGCAAGTGCACATCCACCAAAAGACATATACAGGGGCCTGTGCTGTGGTGTAGAGAGTAAAGCTACTGTAGTGCCAGCAACCCATATGGGCCCCGGTTTGAGTCCCTGCTGCTCCACTTCCAATCCAGCTCTATGCTATGGCCTGGGAAAGCAATAGAAAATGGACCAAGTCCTTGGGCTTTGTACCCACGTGGGAGACCTGGAAGAAGCTCCTGGTTCCTGGCTTCAGATCGGCACAGCACCATCCGTTGCAGCCATCTGTGGAGTGAACCAGAGGATAGATGACTTTTTTTTTTAATTTTTTTTGACAGGCAGAGTTAGACAGTGAGAGAGAGAGAGAGAGAAAGGTCTTCCTTCCGTTGGTTCACCCCTCAAATGGCTACTACAGCTGGTGTGCTGCACTGATCCAAAGCCAGGAGCCAGGTGCTTCCTCCTGGTCTCCCATGTGGGTGCAGAGCCCAGTGACCTGAGCCATCCTTCCCTGCCTTCCCGGCCACAGCAGAGAGCTGGACTGGAAGAGGAGCAAACCGGGCAGGACAGAATCCAACGCCCCAACCAGGACTAGAACCCGGGTGCCGGCGCCACAGGCGGAGGATTAGCCTCATATGCCACAGCGCTGGCCAGGATAGAAGACCTCTCTCTGCCTCTCTGTAACACTGCCTTTCAAATAAATAAATAAATCTCCCCCCCAAAAAAAATGAAGCAGCCAAAACACAAACCAGTGCCCATATAAAATAAAAAGACATATACATACACACATACATATGTATGTGAAAATAATCTTATATGTACAAGAATTTCCACAACTGTAGTTTGCTAATAGTCTTCATTTATTAGTGTTAAATTTCATTGCAACTATACAACTCCTAAAATTTTATATATCCATAACTGGAACATTACACAGCACTGCGAATGAATAAATTACAACTGCAAACACACACCAATCCATTAATTCACAAATACAATCTCAAATGCAATACTGAGTGATAGAAATCAGACATGTGATTGCATTTGTACAGTGATGGAAAAACACATTATGTAGTCACCATGATTGTTAGCCATGGCTTGGGAGAGCTAGCGATAAGAGTGGCATGATAAACACTTTGTGTTTTACAATGTTTTGTGATTCAAATGGGGCAACACATGCATTTTGTTTTGTGGAAGTCTTTGTAAGTGCTGTGCTCTTATTTATAGATTTTTCTTCAAGTAAATTTTGCTTAAAATTGTCTATGTAGCAAACATAATTCTCAATATAGATAACAGTTCTGAAATTCCTCAAGTAACACAATCTGTTTAAATACATTTAACTCAGTTTTGTTCAAACTGATTTAACACCAAGACCCACAACTCAATTTTTATTTCAGTATAACACATTTTAACATCTTACATATATAATTCTGTCTGAATTACAGTGGGAAATAAATTATATAATTGAGTTTTAAAATCTAAAACAATGGATTATAATTCTTTGTTTTTAAATGAGATTTTAAATCTGCCACATTTGCTTGATATCCAGTTCATTATTTATTTTTAACTGAGATATTACCATATAAGCTATTAAAACACTCCAGGTCTCAGTGTGCTTTTTAAAAAAGTAGCAACAATGAATACTATTCCTCAAAAGTTACTAAATGAATATGAAAGAGACATATCAGTGTAGTTATTCCAATATATGATGAGTCAAATCATAAATAAGTAACGAAAAGATTTCCTCAAAAAGCAGCTTTGTTAATAGTTATAGACTAAGAATTCTAAGGTAAACATTACTGTTGCTCTCAAAGCAATCTTTATAAAAATATTAAATATAATTGTATCTGGTTTTCTCATGACATATTCATTATGAAAGAAGCCATTGGTAATTGGACAAAACTGTAACACAATAACTCCCTGTAGCCTTGTATATGCTTCAAGTGTTACTGACCTTAATTGCCTTTTTACCTGATACTCTTATGCGTAAGCATTAAGATTTGATTTAAGCACTATTAATAACTCTTGCTACTGGATACAGAATTTAAGTGTTCTGCTTGATTTTCTAATGATCTTTCTTTAGCTGGCTTATACATTATTTATAGGAGTTATAAAGACCTATGAAGAAGCCAATATAAAATTCAGATTTTACACTAAGGAAATTCACATTAGATTCACATAGGAAAAATGAAGGGTGAGTGGGCTTCAAAACATTCATAAAAATTAAATTTAGAGGCTAGTACCATAACACTTCAGGTTAAGCTGTTGCCTGCAGCACTTGCATTCCTTGTGGGCACCGGTTCTACTCCCGGCTGTTCCACTTATTAGGCTCTCTGCTAAAATGCCTGGGAAAGCAGCTGAAGATGACCCAAGTCCCTGGTTCCCCTGAGACTTGCATGGTAGACCCAGAAGAGGTTCCTGACTTCTGGCTTCAGCCTGGCCTAACCCTGGCATTTAAGGCCATTTGAGAAATTAGTTAATGGATGGAAGATCTCTCTCTCTCTTTCTCTCTCTGTGTCTCTTTTTTGTTTTTGTTTTTGACAGGCAGAGTGGACCGTGAGAGAGAGACAGAGAGAAAGGTCTTCCTTTGCCGTTGGTTCACCCTCCAATGGCCGCCGCGGCCGGCACGCTGCAGCCGGCGCACTGCGCTGATCCGATGGCAGGAGCCAGGTGCCAGGTGCTTCTCCTGGTCTCCCATGGGGTGCAGGGCCCAAGTACTCGGGCCATCCTCCACTGCACTCCCTGGCCACAGCAGAGAGCTGGCCTGGAAAAGGGGCAACCAGGACAGAATCCGGCGCCCCGACCGGGACTAGAACCCGGTGTGCCGGCACCGCAAGGCGGAGGATTAGCCTAGTGAGCCGTGGAGCTGGCCTTCTCTCTGTCTCTCTTTATCTCTCTTTGTCTTTGTAACTCTGCCTCTCAATTGAATAAATCTTTGAAGAAATGAAATTTAAAGGTAGTATGCCCCTTTCATGAGCTTTTCCAAGTCTCCTCTTATATAATAAATTGATCCAAATCTTTAAAGTTTAAATCAACAAACGTTTATTCTTTTATAGTTTCTCTAAGTATTTGATTATTTAGTCAATAAACACTGGGTTAAGTACATTGCAAGGGGATTTCAAACTGGCAGCTGGGTCTGTGGTCTATCTGAAAGATTCCTTGCAAGGAGGATCTTCCTCCAAGCTTACTTAAGTAGGTGTTGGAAGGACTTTATGTTTTCCATATTTCCTTTGGAAATACTGGGAACTTCAAAGTAAGTCATTTCTTGAAGGTTGTCTAATACGTGGGTATATATACATGGTTATAGTACCTAAGTATCGTTCTGCATTTGCTTTTAATCATATTTACTCCATAGATTTAATAACTAGTACCCGTCTAAATTTTTATTTAATTTTTCTTTAGTGATTTTTTAGTGATGTTTATAAAATCTATAATTATTTTTCAGTTTATTTGTTCATTACACATATATGTAAACCAATATCAAACCATCATTCAAATAAGAGCTAAACTTGTTTGAAATTATACCAAGATAATATATGAAGTGAGCAGAATTCTCCATAGAGAAAACAACAGTAACAGTGTTTTTTAATGGCAAATTTAATATTTTTTGGTGTTATGAAGACTGTATATGAAACCAGTTGTGGAGACTAACAGATACAGATTTAGCAATGATTGTATATGAAAAATATTGTAATCAATTTATGCTTCAGAAGCCATTGGTATGTGTGTTAACTTTATTGGCTCACTTTATTCTAACAACAAGCCTACAAGGTAAGTGTTCTGGGTGTCGGTTTTCTTAGCTGATAACATAGAGACACAAAAATAATTATTAATTGCCCAAGGCCATGTTGCTAGAAAATGTTGGAGCAAAACTTTACTAAACAATCTGTCTCCAAAGTCCACACTATTCTTGAAGGAAAAGTTACTTATAAATGACAAGGAAGCATGGCAGAATAGTAACAAAATTATATCTTTGTCCAGAGATAGGAAAAGGACAGAAGAAAGAACATAGTTTCTCTTTAACAAAGCCTTGATTTGGGGGATTTGAGGTAAGGTTTAGCTTTAGGCAAACAGAGAGGAAGAATTCTGTGCAGAATTTCAGGCTACTGGAGGATCTTTTCATTGAACAAGGAGTTTCAGAGAGCACTGTGTAAATGGTTAAGACGGAAACACAAGGTAGCATCGGATGAAGTATCAGTCATGTGAGATTCAAGAGGATGTGAAGTTCTGGGCTATGAACCGTCCTTGTAATGTCAGGCTGAATGAAGATCTGCCGACACCTAACAGGGTCCAGTACCTGCCTGGGCTTCTCAGTGCAGCATTGGAAAACTGTGTTACTGACTCTGGAATCTCAACCCTGTGGCCAAGGGGAAACACTTTTTTTGAATAAATCCCCAATAGCAAATGCATGTTTGGTGCACTGCATTTTTAGCTACGTGTTTATTTGCAAAACTTATTTTATTGTGTTTGCCTTTTAATCTTTGCCTTGTAAATTATATACAAACTCAAAAGGGATAAAATTCATTCACATGCATCATTAATCAAAAGTTAAAAATAATTACATTTACTTCAGATTATTCCATGAAGTAATCATAGATGAAGATGCAAGTTTTGAAGTTGTTGTTCTCTTTCTATTCTTAGTGGAAGCTATTATTTTTAAAATTGAGGTAAATTCAAACTACATGTTTATATATTAATGATATGAGTATAATATACTTAATAAATCATACAGGTGTTCATTAAAATTTCTACATGTTCATATACTTTGTTTCATATATATAAAAATTAATGAGATAAATACTATAATAAAAAGGTGATAAATAAAGAGAATGAAATTTAGAGAGAAAAGTGCAAAATATCATTGAAAGACATAAAGGAAGAATTAAACAAATGACACAATGTTAATGTTCATAAATACTCACTCGGTATTGAAAATCTTGAATATTTGTCCACTGAAATATAAAGATAATGCAATTACATTCAAACTACCAATAACTTTTTTGGGGGGAAGAGAAATGTGAACAAATTGATTCTAAAATTTTTATGAGGTGCAAAAGTTCCTGAATTAGGCATTGTGACACATCAGGAATGGCAACCACTTGGAACACTCCCACCCCATATTGGAGTGCCTGGTTTAAGTCAGCTACTCTGAGTTATCAAACCAGCTACCTATCAATGTGCCTTGAAAGGCAGTGGATGATATCCCTAGGACCTGGGTTCCTGTCATCCACAACAGAGTCCCAGATAAAGTTCCTGGGTCTTGCCTTTGGCCTGGCCCAGCTGGAGAGTGAACCAGTAGATGGAAGATCCTCTCACTATTTGTTTCTCTGTCTCCTTCTCTCTCACATATATATACTCTCTCATATATATATTTATGTTATATGCATATAATTCTGTCTTTCAAATATTTTTGCCTTAAAATCTTTAAAAAAAATATGAAGCTTCAGGTCAGAATTACCATAAATGATTCTGTCTGTTGAATTTCCTCTTTTGAAAAATACCTTTCAAACAATGAATGCTGATGAGGATGTGAGGAAAAAGGTACACCAATCTGCTGTTCATTGGGATGTACATTATACATTCATTGTGGAAGACTGTATGGAATTATCTCAGAAATCTGAAAATAGATTTACCAGATGACACAGCAACCCCACTGCTGGGAATTCACCCAAGGGAGATTAAATCAGGACATGAAAGAGTTATCTGTACCCCTATGTTTATTGCAGCTAAATTCACAATATATAAGCTATGGAATCTACCCAGATGTTTATCAACTTATAATTGGATATCAACTGATAATTGTGTGTGTATATATATATAATAGTTGTGATATTATTATATCAATATAATGTGTATAAATTTTGTTTATATTTTCAAAAAAGTAGCTTCATTTCACTGGTCTTTTGTATTATTTGTTGCTTAAATTTTATTTATAGCATCTCTATTTCTTTCATCCTATTAATTTTGGGTTTGTTTCCTTGTATTTCTAGTCCCTTGAGATGCATTGAATAATTTGATTCCTTTCCAGTTTTTTAATGTAGGCACTAATTGATATAAGCTTCCCTGTAAACACTGTCTTTGCTTATCTGATAACTTTTGATGTGTTGTATTGTCTTCATTCATGTCCAGGAATTTTTTTATTTCCCTTTTGATTTCTTCCATGACCTAGTATTTGTTCAAGAATGTGTTGTGCAATCTACATATGTTTACATTTTTTCAGAGATTCTTGAGTGGTTAATTTCCAGCTTTTTTCAACTGTGGTCAGAATTAATACTTCTTGTGATTTTTAGTTTTTTTTTTTTTTTTTTTTTTTTTTTTTTTTTTTTGAATTTGCTGAGACTAGCTTTGTGGCCTAGCATAAGGTCTATCCCAGAGAAAGTTCTATGCACTGATCAAAGAATGTGTATTCTGAAATTGTGGTTTGAAAGGTTCTAAAGATATCAGTTAGGTCAATTTTGGTCTATAGTGTCAGTTAGCTGTGTTGTTTGTTGATTTTCTATGTAGTGGACCATTCTATTGATGAAAGCTCAGTGTTGAGGTTCCATTACCCATTACTATTGCATTGTCCTCTATGTCTCCCTTTAGTACCATGAACATTTGTTTCAAATAGCCAGGCACCTTATAATAGGGTGCATATATATTTGTTATAGTCAGCTCATCTGTTGAATTGATCCCTTAATCATTAAATAATGCCCTTCATTGTTGCTTTTAATCATTTTTGCAGTAAAGTCTACTTGGTCTGATTTTGTGATAGCTACACCTGCTCACTTTTCTTTTTGTTAGCATGGAATATTTTTTCCATCCTTTTACTTTCAGTGCACATGTATCTTTGTTGGTAAAGTGTGTTTCTTGTAGGCATCAAAGAGCAGGGTCTTGTTTTTTTATTTTTTTAATCCATTAGGCCAGTATGTATCTTTTTTAATATTTTTTTATTTAGTAAATATAAGTTTCCAAAGTAGAGTTTATGGATACAATGGCTTTCCCCCCAATAATTTCCCTCCCACTCGCACCCCTCCCATGTCAAATGCCCTCTCCCATTCCATTCATATTAAGATTCATTTTCAATTCTCTTTATATACAGAAGATAAATTTTTATTAAGTAAAGATTTTTATTAAGTAAAGACTTCATCAGTTTGCACCCACACAGAAACACAAAGTGTAAAATACTGTTTCAGTACTAGTTATAGCATTACTTCACATTGGACAACACATTAAGGACAGATCCCACATGAGAAGTAAGTACACAGTGACTCCTGTTATTGACTGAACAATTTGACACTCTTGTTTATGGCGTCAGTAATCTCCCTAGGCTGTAGTCATGAGTTGCCAAGGCTATGGAAGCCTTTGAGTTTGCCGACTTCAATCTTATTCCGACAGGGTCATAGTCGAAGTGGAATTTCTCTCCTCCCTTCAGAGAAAAGTACCCCCTTCTTTGATGGTCCCGTTCTTTCCCCTGGGATCACACTCGCAGAGATCTTTCATTTAGGTCTTCTTCTTTTTTTTTTTTTTTCTCCAGAGTGTCTTGGCTTTCCATGCCTAAAATACTCTCATGGGTTCTTCAGCCAGATCTGAAGGCCTTAAGGGCTGATTCTGTGGCCAGAGTGCTATTTAGGACATCTGCCATTCTATGAGTCTGCTGTGTATCCCGCTTCCCATGTTGGATCGTTCTCTCCATTTTTGATTCTATCAGTTAGTATTAGCAGACACTAGTCTTGTTTGTGTGAACCCTTTGACTCTTAGACCTATCAGTGTGATCAATTGTGAACTGAAATTGATCACTTGGACTAGTGAGATGGTATTGGTACATGCCACCTTGATGGGATTGTATTGGAATCCCCTGGCACGTTTCTAACTCCATCATTTGGGGAAAGTCCGATTGAGCATGTCCCAAATTGTACATCTCCTCCCTCTCTTATTCCCACTCTTATATTTAACAGGGATCACTTTTCAGTTAAAATTTAGACACCTAAGAATAATTGTGTGTTAATTACAGAGTTCAAGCAATAGTACTAGAACTAAAAAAATACTAAAATGGATAAAGTATAATATTGTACATCAACAGTCTGGACAAGGGCTGATCAAGTCACTGTTTCTCATAGTGTCCATTTCGCTTCAACAGGTTTCCCCTTTGGTGCTCAGTTAGTTGTCGCTTATCAGGGAGAACATGTGATATTTGTCCTTTGGGGACTGGCTTAATTCACTCAGCATAATGTTTTCCAGAATCCTCCATCTTGTTGCAAATGACCGGATTTAGACCCCAGAAGCACAGGCAGTCAAAGCCAAAATTAACATTTGGGATTGCACCCAATTGAGAAGTTTCTGTACTTCAAAAGAAACAGTCCGGAGAGTGAAGAGGCAACCGACAGAATGGGAAATATATTTGCAAACTATGCAACAGATAAAGGGTTAATAACCAGAATCTACAAAGAAATCAAGAAACTCCACAACATCAAAACAAACAACCCACTTAAGAGATGGACCAAGGACCTCACAGACATTTTTCAAAAGAGGAAATCTAAATGGCCAAGAGACACATGAAAAAAGGTTCAAGATCACTAGCAATCAGGGAAATACAAATCAAAACCACAATAAGGTTTCACCTCACCCTGGTCAGAATGGCTCACATTCAGAAATCTACCAACAATAGATGCTGGAGAGGATGTGAGAAAAAAGGGACACTAACCCACTGTTGGTGAGAATGCAAACTGGTAAATCCACTATGGAAATCAGTCTGGAGATTCCTCAGAAACCTGAATAAAACCCTACCATTCAACCCAGCCATCCCACTCCTTGGAATTTACCCAAAAGAAATGAAATAGGCAAACAAACAAGCTGTCTGCATATTAATGTTTATTGCAGCTCAATTCACAATAGCTAAGACCTGGAACCAACCTAAATGCCCATCAACAGTAGACTGGATAAAGAAATTATGGGACATGTACTCTATAGAATACTATACAGCAGTCAAAAACAATGAAATCTGGTCATTTGCAACAGTATGTATCTTTTAATTGGAGAATTTAGGATTTTTTTTCAGGGAGAATTAGACAGTGAGAGAGAGAGAGAGAGAGACAGAGAGAAAGGTCTTCCTTCTTTTGGTTCACCTCCCAAATGGCAGCTACGTCAGGCGTGCTGTGCCAATCCAAAGCCTGAGCCATGTGCTTCCTCCTGGTCTCCCATGTGGGTGCAGGGCCCAAGCACTTGGGTCATCCTCCACTGCCTTCCCAGGCCACAGCAGAGAGCTGGACTGGAAGAGGAGCAACCAGGACAGAATCCAGTGCCCCAACTGGGACTAGAACCCAGGATGCCGGCACCGCAGGTGGAGGATTAGCCAAGTGAGCCACGTAGCCAGCGGAGAATTTAGCTTATTTACATTTAAGGTTACTATTGATAAGTAACAACTTGGCCCTACAATTTTTCCAAATATATTCCTATTGTTTGTTTTGGATTTCCTTTGTACTTTTACTGGGGTACTTTCTGCTTTTATTTTCTTTCCTAATAATGACTATCTTTCTGTGGTCTGTGTATAGTGCATCCTTAAGCATCTTTTGTAAAGCTGGATGAGTGGTGAAAAATGTTTCAATTTCTGTTTGTTATGGAAGGCCTTTATTTCACTTTTATTCATAAATGTGAGTTTTGCAGTCTATAGTAAACCAAGTTGACAGTTGTGGTTTTTTTTTTTTAACTTTTATTTAATGAATATAAATTTCCAAAGTACGATTTATGGATTACAATGGCTTCCCCCCCACACCGTCCCTCCCACCCACAACCCTCCCCTTTCCCACTCCCTCTCCCCTTCCATTCACATCAAGATTCATTTTCGATTATCTTAATATACAGAAGATCAGCTTAGTATACATTAAGTAAGGATTTCAACAGTTTGCTCCCACACAGAAACATAAAGTGAAAAATAATAGATGATTTTTTTTAAATGATGATGAAATCAGATCAGACCTATTGTCATGTTTAATCCCAGTGACAGTCAAGTTGGGAGTTGCTAATTTCTTTTTTTTTTTTTTTTACAGAGGATCAGTTTAGTATGCATTAAGTAAAGATTTCAACAGTTTGCACCCCCATAGAAACACAAAGTGAAATATATTGTTTGAGTACTCGTTATAGCATTAAATCTCAATGCACAGCACATTAAGGACAGAGATCCTACATGAGGAGTAAGTGCACAGTGACTCCTGTTGTTGACTTTACCAATTGACACTCCTGTCTATGGCATCAGTAATCTCCCTATGCTCCAGTCATGAGTTTCCAAGGCTATGGAAGCCCTTTGAGTTCTCCGATTCTTATCTTGTTTAGACAAGGTCATAGTCAAAGTGGAGGTTCTCTCCTCCCTTCAGAGAAAGGTACCTCCTTCTTTGAAGACCTGTTCTTTCCACTGAGATCTCACTCACTGAGATCTTTTGCCAGAGTGTCTTGGCTTTCCATGCCTGAAATACTCTCATGGGCTTTTCAGCCAGATCCGAATGCCTTTAGGGCTGATTCTGAGGCCAGAGTGCTATTTAGGACATCTGCCATTCTATGAGTCTGCTGAGTATCTCACTTCCCATGTTGGATCACTCTCCCCTTTATTTATTCTATCGGTTAGTGTTAGCAGGTACTAGACTCGTTTATGTACTCCCTTTGACTCTTAGTCCTTTCATTATGATCAATTGTGAACTGAAATTGATCACTTGGAATAGTGAGATGGCATTGGCACATGCCACCTTGATGGGATTAAATTGGAGTCCCCTGGTATGTTTCTAACTCTACCATTTGGGGCAAGTCAGCTTGAGCATGTCCCAAATTATATAGCTCTTCCCTCTCTTATTCCCACTCTTATGTTTAACAGGGATCACATTTCAGTTAAATTTCAACACTTAAGAATAACTGTGTATTAATTACAGAATTAAACCAGTCATATTAAGTAGAACAGACAAAAAAACTACTAAGAAGGATAATGTATTAAGTTGTTCATTAACAGTCAGGGCTATGCTGATCAAGTCACCGTTTCCCATAGTGTCCATTCCACTTCAACAGGTTTCCTTTTTGGTGTTCAGTCAGTTGTCACCGATCAGGGAGAACATATGGTATTTGTCCCTTTGGGACTGGCTTACTTCACTCAGCATGATGTGTTCCAGATTCCTCCATTTTGTTGCAAATGACTGGATTTCGTTGTTTCTTACTGCGGTATAGTATTCTAACGAGTACATATCCCATAATTTCTTTATCCAGTCTACCGTTGATGGGCATTTAGGTTGGTTCCAGGTCTTAGCTATTGTGAATTGAGCTGCAATAAACACCTTGCTCTCCAAAGCTGGTGTACCCTCCAGCTACGGCTGTGGTGGCTGCGTGTGGTGTTAATGCTTGTTGCTGTACATCTGCATCTTCCATGGCATCCCTTTCCCTTATATAGAATTTCCACTGCAAACTTCTAACACTCCCCTGCGAATGCACTTCCTCAGCTTTTTTGCTGGTATTTTCCCCTCTTCTGAAGCAGTATGTCTTTTCTATCTTCAGACATGTTGGAATCCCCTTAATAAGTATTTTAAATGAATGTGTACATTGCTATAAGAGACAATTATTATATTGAGCAGATGTTCAAACTGGTTTAAGTTTTCTTCCAACTCTAAATATGATATATTCTAGTAAGATTTTATTTTGAAGATTATAAAAGTTAATAAAAGCCTCTAAAATATTGTTTTTATTTTTTTCTTCTGCTCCAAAGAAGCCTAAGTCGTATATTTATAAACAATGACTGAATATTAGAGAATTTTGAAAGCATTAGTTTGCTAATCAAGACATCAGTTAAATGATTACATACTTGGCATAATGTCTTTTCATGAGACACAAACAAAAATGCTATAATTGCTTAATCTCTTGAATAAATAGACTCGAAGGTACTAGTCACCCATATAAAGCATTTATCTTGTTGCTCAGCAGGTTAATTTGCCAATTTTTATGCCAGTATCCCATATCAGAGTGTCAGTTCCAATACTGGCTGCTTTCCTTTTCATGCAGCTTCCTGCTAATGGAAGTGGAAAGTAGCAAAAGATTATGCCCATGATATCTATGTAAATGACCAGGATGGAGCTCTTGGTTCCTATCTTTATCCTGTCCAAGACCTGGCTATTGAATGCTATAGGGAAGTAAACTAGCAGATGGACGATCAATCTCTTTCTGTGCCTTTCTTTCTCTCTCTCTTGCTTTTGGCTTTACAAATAAATGAAGTCTAAAACCAAATCATTTAATATTACTGTAAGTCATTCACAAGCAGTATGTTTTTGTGCTTTTTCACAGATGGTATGGTACATATTAAAAGCAATATTAGACATTTTATGAATGTAAAATAATGATTTATATTTTTTAAGTTTTGGTTTATCTATCTATATGAAAGTTAGAGTAAAAGGGAGAGATGGAGAGAGAGAGAGAGAGAGAGAGACGTCTTCTATCTTCCTGGGTCACTACATAGAAGGCTGCAGTGGCCAGGGCTAAGCTACGCCAAAGCCAGAAAGAGATTAAGTGGGATAACCCACATTGGGTGGCAGGGGCACAAACACTTGGGCCATCTTCCAGTCCTTTTCTCAGGCCATTAGTTGAGAACTGGAATGGAAGTGGAGCAGCTGGTACATGAAAGGTACCTTTGAGGGATGCTGGTGTTATTGGTGGCAGCTTTACCTGCCATGCCAAAATGCTGGCACTGATATACTGATATCTACATAATTATTGTAAAATGATTATTTAAAAATGACAATATGGGAAGTATAGTAAAACAATACATAAATTACAGCTAAGAGTGTGGGAAAAATGATACTAAAAGATCATTTTTAAGATTATTGAATTCCTTGAAAATTACTATTAACTTAGTACTCTTCTATGTTTAGAATATTTTTGGACTACATATAGAAATCATTTAACCAAAAAAAAAAAAAAAAAAAGAAATGTTACCTTAATAAGAAGTGGGAATAGACTATTTTCATTAAGCCAGGTTTTTTCTTTGATTTATTAGTCTGGTTGTGCAAATTTCTATCCAGTTAGACTACATATGAAATTGTGATTTCATATTTAAAGAAAATTTCTTATAAAAATAGCAAAAACTCTTCTGAAAAATTTCTCATTGAAGGGCCAGCACTGTGGCACAACAGGTTAAGCCTCCGCCTGCAGTGCCAGCATCCCATATGGGCACCAGCTGGTGTCCCAGCTGCTCTACTTCTGATACAGCTCCTTGGTAAAGTGCCTTGGAATGCAATGGAAGATGGCCCAAGTCCTTGGGTCCCTGAACTCACATGGGAGACCCAGAAGAGAGCTCTTGGCTTTGGCTATTTGTGACCATTTGAGGAGTGGTTATTTAAAGAGTTAACCAGCTAATGAAATACCTCTCTCCCTTCCTCTATCTCTCTCCTTCTCTCTTTATCTCTGTCTTTCAAATAAATCAATAAATCTTTTAAAGAATTTCTCATTGAGTTTTCTTTCTACAGGTTCATATATGTCCCATCAAATACAGAGTCCATTATTTTCCTTCCAAGAAAATGAAACAGGAATAATAAATAAAATTAGGACAAAGATGAGGAGTGTGTGGAGACTTGTCTTTTGGCTGACAAACTATTTCTTACTGAGAACTGCTTTGTTTAGTACTCAACTGTTTTACCTTTCTTTATATCATTTTCATCCACTCCATGAAACATGAATTTCATTTTACAAATCATATTTTAAGCATCAATAAAATTGCATTGTGGATCCATCGTTATTCAAAAAATGGCTTTGTTTCCCTCATTGTTTCTAGTTTCTCCCAAAGCCACTATTGCCTCCCATCCCCCAGACATACCAAGTTAGTCTCTCCTGATGTGGCACACAGGGTAAGACCTCAAATGATTCCGATGCAAATGAAAAGATGAAGATCACATCTACTAAAGCAACATATAGGAAAAATCTGGAATCAATCCCCTTAGACAGTTAAAACCACATAGGAAACTATCCTTTTTTTCTCTAAAATTAATGTTTCTTTTAATTTTGTGTGATAAGTTATAGCTCCTAGCCACAGTAGAGTTTTGTGCTTAGTCATAAATTTGGAGTAAACAAAAGTAGAAACTTAAAAATCAGCTAAAAAACAACAAAAAACTAGCAAAAACCTCTTGTAACAATAAATTCCAGGTAAGGAGACATTCTGATGGCTTATAAAATGTATGAGGTTTTACTAAGTAATATCAGGTAAAGGGCCTTGAATAATATGGGAATTTTCCATTATGGATTTTTAATCTCATTATTCAGTGGCTACTCTTCAGCATACCTTGTTGCCTCTGAATTTGGGAGAAACGAATACTTTATGGAAATCCATGTTAATAATGGCTAATGCCCTCTGGCAATTGATCAATGTACTTAACTTGGAAAATCTTTAGTCTCTTTGAAAATATTGCTTTGGAGAAGTTGAATTTAGATAACAGTTCCCCAAGTATTATAGAACTGTCTTTCAGAAAAATAAAACAAATTAACTTGAGCTAAGTATTTGAGCAATAATCAATAAGTTGGAGAAGACCCCAGACTTGAGATGTGCTCTATAATTTTAAATTATGTGCCAGCATACAATTTTAATATATTTATTTGATTCTTTTATAAATTACTTGACAATTCTGTGGCTTCCTGTCTTTAAATAAATATTAGGACTTATAACGTCTTTGGAGGTTTTTTTTTTTTTTTGCTAGTCTCTATTTCATAATCAGAGAAATAATTATTGCAGTCATTTGCATTGTTACTCTAATTATGACAATCCTATTCAACTTGACTCTTTTTATAGGAAAAGTTACTTTTGGTAACAATATTCTCATTGATTACATAAGCAAATACAATTAATATAAAGAAATAAATAACAAAATTTAAAGATCACACAAAGAATATAGAATCCATTAAAATTTTAGGATTAAGGATTATGAAAGCAAAAATTATGATCATAGAGTAAAAAAGATAGGATTTAGAATATTTTTAACACTGTTCTTAAATTGTCCTTAGAAAACACACATTTGCCATTGCAATGTTAAGGTCCTGGCTTATCTTTAATCATCTGATTCATCAGATGAAATAGTGAGTTAGAGAAGAAAAGAAAGTAGTTAAACTGAATAAAAGATGGACAGAAATTGGATAACAGATTAAACTTTATGTTCAGTATGTTTGAATATAATATTTTCCATGTAGAATCTAAATTATATAAGTCAATCAATTTCTTGAGAAAAATATCCCCAAGCTACAGTACAGGAGTATCTTTTTTTTTTTTTTTTTTTTTTTTTTTTACAGGCAGAGTGGACAGTGAGAGAGAGAGACAGAGAGAAAGGTCTTCCTTTGCCGCTGGTTCACCCTCCAATGGCCGCCGCTGCAGCCGGCGCACCGCGCTGATCCTGGCAGGAGCCAGGAGCCAGGTGCTTTTCCTGGTCTCCCATAGGGTGCAGGGCCCAAGCACCTGGGCCATCCTCCACTGCACTCCCTGGCCATAGCAGAGAGCTGGCCTGGAAGAGGGGCAACCGGGACAGAATCCGGCGCCCCAACCGGGACTAGAACCCGGTGTGCCGGCGCCGCAAGGTGGAGGATTAGCCTATTGAGCCACGGCGCCGGCTTAGGAGTATCTTAATATACATGCAATGCCATGTGGAAATTTCTGTCTTGCAGAATCAGGGAGAGGAAAACAAGGGCTCGCAATTAATGCATTGTCAGAAACAGAATGTTTTTTGTAAAAACTGGTTTTAAATCAAGTGCCCTAAATGTATCTAGAAGTTGTAATGACATCCACTATTGTCAATGAGAAGTATAGTTTTACTGAAAGAAAAGAAAGGAACTGAACAAGACAAATGATAAACTGTTCTCAGAGTAGAGAAATTAATTATTAAACAATGAGTGCATTATAAAATGATGCTACTTATTCAAGAACTGTTTAAAAGGTCATTTGATTTGTTTCCTATCCTTAAAATAGTCTTTATGTATGTGCAATTTTTAAATGCTGTTATATTTTTCATGTTAGTAATTTAACACAAAGAGAATAGATTCAATGTAGTTCATAGACACGATTCTAAGAATATGATATTTCCTTCCTCCTTCCCAGCTTCACTACTTTCTTATCTCCCTCTCTCCCTCATTCTTCCTCCCTTCCTTCCTCCCTCCCTCCCTCCCTCTCCTTCCTTCCTTCCTTCCTTTTTTTCTCTCTTTTTAGCTTATGAGATAACATAGTTTTAATTAATATTGCCGTCAAGAGCTCAATGCTCCACTAAATAAGGAGATCAACATGTAAATAGTAAAAAGAATCTAGTTCAGCAGTAATATAGGAAATGGGCTTAACAATACTCAAATGGAAAGATGTTCATTTCACCCATATACAATAAATATTAAAACAATCACATATTATTAAAACTATAGTAGTATAACATTCTTAACCACTGATTTGGCAAAGACATAAAACAAAGTTTGCCAAAAAATATATTCATAGTATATTGATATACACCAGAGTTTTTCTTCTTTTGGTTTTTATTATTTGATTTATTTCTCTTCTTTAATCTTAGTTCCCACATATAAGGGAGAACATGCAGTATTTGTCTTTCTTTGTCTGGGTTATCTCACTCAGCCTGATGTCCTCAAGTTACATCCATTTTTAAGCAAATTGTAGAGTTTCATTCTATGTTATGGCTGAATAACATTCCATTGTGCATACATATCACATTTTATTTGTTCATCTGATGATGGACATCTTGGTTGACTCCATATTTTGGCTATTCTAAGCAGTAGTGCTATAAATGTGGTGGTGCAGGTCTCTCTTTGACACAACCTGTTCATATACTGGGTTTATATCCAGTAGTGGGATTGAGGGCTCATATAGCAAGTCTATTTCTAGATTTTTTAAAAGATTTATTTATTTAAGTACTTGAAAATCAGGATTGCAGAGGAGGGAGAGAGGAAGAGGGAGGGGAGGGGAGAGGAGAGGGAGGGAGGGGGGAAGGGGAGGGGGAGGGGGATAGGGAGAGGGGGAGGGAGAGGGAGAGGGAAAGGGATCTTCCATCCACTGGCTTACTTCCCAAATAGCCATAACAGCCATGGCTGGGCTAGGCCTAAGCCAAGAGCCAGCAATTCCTGGGTGCAGGTACTCGAGACCTTGGGCCATCTTCTGCTGCTTTATCAGCCACTTTAGCTGTGAGCTGGATGGGAAGTGGAGCATTGGAGACTTAATCAGGTGTGTCTATGGGATGCTGGTGCTTCAGGTAGCAGGTTAACCCACTGCATCACAGCACTACCTCCCTATTAAAACTTTTATAAGAAATGTCCATAATGTTATCCATAGTGACTGCACTAATTTACATTCCCACCAACAGTGTGTAAGTGTTCCCCTTTCTCCACATCCTCACTAGCATTTGTTACTCTCAGTCTTTTGGATTTTAGGCATTCTTATGGCATGAGTTGATATCTCATTTAGTTTTGATTTGTATTTCCCTGATGGCTAGTGATATTGAGCATTTTTTCATATATTTGTTGACCATTTGTATTTATTATTTTGAAAACTGTCTAAAAATGTCCTTTGCCCATTTCTTAACCTTATTGTATTTTGTTGTTGTTGTTGAGTTTTCGGTATAGCTGATATATACTGGATATTAATCCTTTTTTCAGATGATTGTTTTAATGTTCAGTGTATATGGGTGAAATGAATATCTTTCCATTTGAGTATTAGTAAACTCTTGCCTATATTGCTGCTGAACTAAAGTCTTTACTCACAAATATTTTTCTCCATTCTGTTGGATGTCTCATTACTATATCAATTGTTTCTTTTGCTTTGTAGAAACTTCTGAGTTTGTATAATTCTATTTGTTTAGTTTTGTTTTTGTTGTCTATGCTTTGAGGCTCTTCTCTAAGAATCTTGGAGTGTTTCCCCTATATTTTTTTCCAGCAAATTATAGTCTCAAGACTTAACTTTAGGTCTTTGATTCATCTTGAGTTATTTTTTGTGTTTGGTGAGAAGTATAATTCTAATTTCATTCTTCTACATATATTCATCCAGTTTTTTTTTTTTTTTTTTGACAGGCAGAGTGGACAGTGAGAGAGAGAGACAGAGAGAAAGGTCTTCCTTTGCTGTTGGTTCACCCTCCAATGGCCGCTGCGGCTGGCGCGCTGCTGCCGGCGCACCGCGCTGATCCGATGGCAGGAGCCATCTCCCATGGGGTGCAGGGCCCAAGGACTTGGGCCATCCTCCACTGCACTCCCGGGCCACAGTAGAGAGCTGGCCTGGAAGAGGGGCAACTGAGACAGAATCCGGTGCCCCGACCGGGACTAGAACCCGGTGTGCCGGTGCCGCAAGGTGGAGGATTAGCCTAGTGAGCCACGGCGCCAACCACATGCAGTTTTTTTTTTTTTTTTTTTAAGATCTATTTATTTTATTTGAAAAGCAGAGTTACAAAGAGGCAGAGGCAGTAAGAGAGAGAGAGAGAGAGAGAGAGAGAGAGAAAGTCTTCCTTCTGTTCATTCGCCCCCTAGATGACCACAACAGTTGGAGATGAGCTGACCGTAGTCAGGAGCCAGAGCTTCTTCCAGGTCTCCCACATAGGGGCCAGGGCCCATGGACTTGAGCTATCTTTTACCACTTTTCCAGGACATAGCAGAGAGCTAGATCAGAAGTGGAGCAGCTGGGACTCGAACCAGTACCTGCATCCATGACAGTGCCTCAGGAAGCGGCTACACCACAGTGCCGGCCCCATCATCCAGTTTTTCCTGCACCATTTATAGAAGGGATTATCCTTTCTTCAATGTATGTTCTGGGTGCTTTTGTCAAAAATATGTTAGCTGCTTGTATGTGTATTAATTTCTGGACTTTGTATTCTGTTCCATTGATCTATTTGCTGCCATGCATTTTTAATTACTATAGCTTTGTTGAATGCTTCGTAGTTAGGTATTATGAAGCCTCCAGCTTGATTTGCTTTTAAAGTTTTACTTATTTATTTGAAAACCAAAGTTACAGAAAGATAGAGAGAGAGGGAGAGGGAGAGAGAGAGCAATCTTCCATTTTCTGATTCACTCCCCACTTGGCTGTACTAGTCATTGTTGGGCCAGGATGAAGCCAGGGATTAGGACCTTTATCCGGGTTTCCCACGTGGGTGACAGGGACACAGAAGTTGGACCATGGTACTGCTTTTTCCAGGCCACTAGTAAAAAGCTGAGTTGGAAGTGGAGCAGCCAGGACTTAAACCTGACCTCATATGGGATGCAGGCAGCACAGTTAGTGGTCTTATCTGTCAGGTCCCAAAGCCTGCCCCATTTGGTTGATATTTTTAGTGTTTACTTGAATATTTTGAGTCTTTCATGATTTCAAGTGAATTCTAGAATAGTTTTTCTAATTCTGTAAAGAATGTTGTTGGTATTTTTCTTAAGTATTGCACTGAATATGTATATTGCTTTAAGTAGCATAGACATTTTTCATGATGTTGATTCTTCAACTCCATGTCAAGGAGTGTCTTTCAATATTTTGTGTCCTTTATGATTTCTTTCAGAAATCTTTCTAATTTTCATTGTATAAATCTCTCACTACTTTGTTTAATTTATCCTTAAATATTTGATTATTTTTTGGTTATTGTGAATAGGATTTCTTAATTTCTCTTTCAGTGAGTTCATCAAACTTTAGAAGAAAGTATGGCACATATGACACTTGAATAATACTGATAGAAATGTGTAATTTACATACAGTTTAAGATAATTTTTTCCAAAAAAAGCACTCTAGCTATTAATTGTTGAATAGAAATTAAAGAAAGCTTAAAATAATGCACTTATCTCATGTATATGTACAAATTGTCACCAAATATATTAATCTGTTTTTCTTTTGATCAAACTTGTCTAATTTTTTTAAAGTCACAGCACAGATCACAACCTGCAGGTACCAAATAATCTAGCTCTGTATGTGTGTGTATGTGTGTGTGTGTGTTTGTGAAAATTTTGCTAGCCACCTTCACGAATTTACCATTTATTCACCTACAAATGTGGAACAAAATAATAGATGTGGTAGAAATCTCTTCTAGTTGGGTTCTAAGCAAAATGGAGGAAACAATAAAGGATGACAAAAGAACATGCTCCATCTTGCTTCTGAGAGATTATTCCATATATTTTTCACATCATCCTAAATTTTCTGTAAATATTTTTGACAAGAATCATATAAAACTTGAATGTTTTGCAAGGGAAAATATAAATTAGGAAAAGAATCTTTTTAGATCCTTTCCCCTCATCTGTCAATTTCAGAACATTTCCTTGAAAAACATTTGTGATTATAATTTTCTCTGTTAGTTTGGATTACATAAGTCTTTTTAAAATCTGAATATTTTTCGAGTTACTTTATAAACCAGAAATATCAAAGTTATGTGCTATTAGCCCATTCACCCCTGATTTCTTTTCCTTGTTCTATATTTAATATTAAAACTTTGCAAATATTTCTGAATGTATCTTTCACTTACAGTAAACATTTGAGTAAACATTTCTTGAGAAACTCATTCAAAAAATAAAATTGACAAGGAATGGAACTGTTGCATAAGGCAAATATAGAAGTTATGACTCAAATTATAATATTTCCTAAAGGAGGTATGTTCAGTGCATATGAGTGTAAATATGCCACATTAGTGAAGCATAAGTAATAATCATAGTGTTAACATTTGTTCAAAGTGAAAAAATAAAATCTTGTAAAATTTCCCTGATGTCAGAAAAAGTTTTGCAACCTAAAAACCAAAATGTCAAATGTAACTGATAAAAGTAAACTCATAAATTTGAGTTATTTGCAACTAGAAATGTTTGAAAATCCTCTATTCACCTGACATAAGCAGCATCTCAGTTACAAAGAAAACAAAGCTGCATTGATATCTGAATCAAAACAAATCAAATAAAACTTAAACCAGAAAACTAATAGAGCAATGTCTATAGAATATTTGGTGGTATGAGATTTCCAGAAGTTAGTTTACATCCTTTTCTGTTGAAGAACACATAATAATCAGTTGTTTAAAGTTTGAAAAAGCATAAATATCCATATGATATCCTAAAATGATGTTAAAGATACAATTAAAATGATTCAAAATTAAGGAAGTCAAGGGCCAATATAATTGTGGAATATGTTGTGACAGATTGTATTTTCCTGGTTAAGTCAATATCTCACCTCTCTTCTTTCAATATGTTTGCCATTTCTCCATTGTGAAGTGAAGTATACATCCCTTTCTTTTGAAATAGCACAATTTTGAATGCTACAACTCATCTGTTGTATTGCTACAACCCCCTCTACTCTCATACATACAAAAAAAAGACATCTGTAAGTCTAACTCCAGGACCTTATAATATGATCTCATAAGAAAATAGTGTCTTTTCTGATATAATTAGTTAAACTGACATCATATTGAAGTGAGTTGGGCACTTACTGCAATAGTATTGGTGACATTGTAAGAAGATGGCTGTGTGAAGACAGAGAAACATGGGAGAATGCTCTATAAAGATGAATACCTGAATTCCTTCACAATTAAAAAAAAATAACAAAGTTTGTGAGTAAGTCACCAGATGCTAGGAAAGGAAGGATTCTCTATACAAAAAGCATGGCCATACTGATTCAGCCTTCTAGCCTCCATTACTGTGAGACAGTAAATCTCTGTTAAATGGGGCCAAGTGCTGTGGTGCAGCAGGTTAATGCCCTGGCCTGAAGTGCCTGCATCCCATATGGGCACCAGATCAAGACCAGGCTGTTCCACTTCTGATCCAGCTCTCTGCTATGGCTTGGGAAAGCAGTAGAAGATGGCCCAAATCCTTGGGCCTTTGCACCCATGTGGGAGACCCGAAAAAAGCTCCTGGTTCCTGGCTTCAGATTGGTGCAGCTCCAACCGTTGTAGCCAATTGGGGAGTGAACCATTGGATGGAAAACCTCTCTTCTCTCTCTCTCTCTCTCTCTGACTCTTTCAAATAAATAAATAAATCTTAAAAAAAAAGAAATCTCTGTTAAGTAACACAGTCTCAGTGCTTTGTTACTGCAGCCCTTAGAAACTAATATAATGGCCAACAAAGTATGCAAGAAGTGATAACAACTTCTTTTGGAGGTAAGACAGGAAATCAGATTTCCACTTGAATCTCCTGGAGTAAATATCTTGAGAATCCTGAAGTAATATGTGAACAGTCTGACATCTTAAGACTAGGTACAGAAACCACACTGAGATAAAGAGAAATATCAGAAGAAATCCAGTTTTCCAAGTCCTATCTCTGAGCTTTTCACACAAATCACCAATATATAAATCAGTAGAAATGGGTAGTACTTCAGCTGATTCCTCCACAGCTTTGCAGGTGATCCACGTAATACCACATGAATAAATTACAAGCATCCCCAACAAGAGTCAATATTTTAGATTTGTGAACAAAACAGACTTCACTGTTATAGTAGGTCACTGAACTTGTGGGCACTTTTTCTAATCTAATATGTGAAAGAGATTTTATTACCAGAATTTTTTTTCTAATCTAATATGTGAAAGAGATTTTATTATCAGAATTTGTGAACTGACAAAGCAGAAAGAAATGTATGGAGACATCCTTGTGAATACACATTAGCAAATACTGGAACATTGTGGAGTGGTTCAACAAAATACTAAAAAAAAAATACAAAAATTTTAATGAGATCATTAAAACAAACCTTTGATGTCCTTTGAGAAAGTTTTATTGAGAAATATATCTTTAGAAGATTCATTGTCATATTCAATAATTTGAACAGTGGGTAACTAATGGGAGTTTTTCCATATACATGACACACACATTTCTAGATATATCTTACTGAGGCCTAACCCTACCCCCCATGCCAAATCTCAATGAAAGTGGACAAAGATAATTCAAAGGCTAGTGGAATTTGTATTGCTTGGGAAAGACTCTCACCTGGGACATCTCAAACTGCTAAGATAATATATTGTAAACTTTACAAGGAGCCTTTTTTCACATCCCTCACCCACATTATCAGGGTCCATCTGGTGTCCTGTACCTCCCCAGAGAAGCAGCTTAAGAAAGAACTTTGCCTACTGCTCAGACAGAAGGAAGCTTTGCTTCATACCCCATGCCCTCTGTCTAGACATCATCATCTTAGAACCTAAAAAATCCTGAAACCTAACAATGATTGTTTTTCATTTTACTTACTATTGTATTTCATTATTCTTGTGATAGTTTGATAAGGATTTCTACTTTTAAATTCTTAAATAAGATAGTTCTGTAGTTATTCTTGCTATTTCTCTGCTTTTGTAGGGCGATTCTAGCTCTATAAATTGTATTTGTCTTCATTTATGTTAAAGTAAAATATGTTTAAAATTGGTGTTAGGTTTCTCAAAAAGTTGATGGAATTCACCAGGAAATAAGGACTGGCAATTTATTTACTTATAATGAAAATTTTATATATTTATCATATATAGGACTATTTAGGTTTTCTATTTCTTCTTCAGTAAATTTTTATACCTGTGTGTTTTGGGAATATTTTGACCAACCTATGTCAATTTAAAACTAGTACAAAACATAAGACAGAGAGTGAAATGGTAGATTTTTATCACAACTATCAGCAACTGAGTTCATTACAATGGCAATTTAATACAAACTTAAACTGAATTCAAGCAAAAGAAAACCAAACAAAACTGCTCAAGGTTAAATAATATAAGGACATAGAAAAGTAAAAAAAAATGAAAAAACAAAGTATTATTTCTAAATTTTTGTTGATTTACATATGCAAAAGGCAAAGAGAGATAGAGAAACAGAGACAGAGAGCACTCATCTGCTGATTTATTTCTGAAATTTCCACAGTGGGATTGGGCTGAGTCCAAAGCTGAGAGTCAGAAACACAATCCACATCTCCCATATGAGTGAGAGGAATTCAATTGTTTGAGCCATCAGCACTGCCTGCCAGGGTATGTGTTAGCAAAAGCTTTACTTAGGAACTAGATCCTGGTATCCAGTGGAGGAAGCTTAACCAGTGCCTGAACCACTAGCCCAAATGCCTGTCTAAACACAAACCTCCTTTCTTATATCTATTTTTTAATAAATTTTTTACTTACCTGTTTTAAAGGTAGAGTGACAGTCACACATACAGAGAGCAGAGAGAGAGACAGAGAGACAGAGAGACAGAGATCTCTAATCCAGTGCTTCACTCCCCAAATAATTGCAGTAACTAGACCTGTTCCAAAGCAGGAGCGGAAGTAAGTGAGCCATCATCCACTGATGCCAGGGCTCATTAGCAGTGAGGTAGATCGGAGGTGGAATAGCCAGAACTTCAACCAGTGCTCTGATGTGGAATGTGGACCTCCTAAGCAGTAGCTTAGACCAATGCATCTTACTTAGGTTGCCTACTTGCTTTCAGCATGACATAATGAATCCTGTTTCTGAGTTTTTGCTTGACTGGCAAAGTTGCATACTAGGAAAGAAAACAACCACTCAGGACTCACTGGTAGAAATAGATTGTTATATCTTTATTCAGGCTTTAACTTCTTCTTCAGATGCCAATGAATATATTGCTGGAAATTTATTATCATGTCTCTCTAAATGGAGGCCATATTCACTTAAGCTTTTCAAAACTTTAAGCAAAATAAGGGTAATGTTTTTGCATATAGTTAGGAATTGGGTTCTATTATTAGAAGACCAGAAAATTGAGATAGTTTGTAATACATGTCTAATTAGTTGGAATTTTCTAGTAACCTAGATCCCAGAGATATAAAAATATTAAAGTAATGTGACCTAGAGCCCATATTTAAATATCAAAATATATTAATCAGATACATTTTTTTGTAATCCTGAATGATTTGGGGGAACGAAAGTTCCTAAATGAAACTTAAATGCATTTTTAATTATTTTAGGAGGTTGGGAGCCTACAAATCATAAAAATTCATCACAGGAACATGCATTTCCTTATGAATCACAGAAACTTTGGTGGTGGGGTGGGAGTTGGGGGGAGACTACTGCTTCAAAACATGCATAAGCTTCTTTGTCTCCTGAACTTGAAAGTTTCTTATACCATTTCATAGAGATGGCATGATGCTAACAGAGAAAATATGAATTTACTTTATAGGATTGTAGAAGGCAATGAGTACTCTAATTTGTTACTGGAAGGTAGAAATGAAGGATGTTCATTTATGGTTTCTTTGCAAAACCTGATTCAGTGACCTTAAATCATTAGATAAAATTAAATATTCAGCATCTTTTGGGGAATAATAGTCTAGAGGGTTTCTCTTTATATTTCTCTTGAAATTAATTCCTCTGAAATATCTTCAGCAATATTTAATGACAAGAAAGTTATGTTACTCTCTTCTACCAAGATATGGTTTTAGATGGTATAAGTCAGCAATCTGATTAAGCTCTTTAGCTAGAAAGTGAACTCAAAGGTGCCAAGTGTCATCTAAATGCCAAGGTTTAATCATTGGTACCCATACTAAAAAGATTGGGGAAGTAACTAGTATAAATTCATTTCAGTTATCAAGATGTCTAAATCCAAGGCAAAAGGGAAAAAAAAGCCACGAAAATTGAGAGGAGAAACACCGATAGTAGTAAGAGTTTTTTCATTCATTATATCAATGTTTTGATCTGAAAAATAAGGGTAGAGGTGTAGAGGCTCTTTCTAGCTGTCTGCATTAGGCCCAGTTTTTTGAATGAAAAAGAAGAAAGAGAGAGAAAAGATAGAAAAAGAGAGAAAAAAATATCTTCCATCCACTTGTTTAGTCCCAAAATGCCCACAACAGCTGAGATTCAATTGGGCTGAAGCCTGGAATCAAGAACTCCATCCTGAATTCCCATATAGATGGCGGAAACCCAAGTACTTGGGCCATTATCTGCTGCCTCTAAGGCATATTGGCAGAAAACTGTATCAGAAGCTCACAATATCTGGCTCTTCAACCAGGCAGTCTGCTAAGGTATGTGAATGCCCCAAGCAGTGGTTTATCTCATTGTACCACAATGCTCATACCAGATCTAGATTTCTTAACAAGTCATTTTGTTATGCATTTTAATTTAGGAGGTAGATATATATCCTTAGTTGGGGTACAGGATTCCAAATATCAATTTTGTGAAATTTTACTGCACAGGTTAAAGTGAACAATGACGCATAAGGTTTTTTCCAATAAAATTCAAGAGCAGTCTTAAGTTGCGGTGTTTCTGGTAAGCTGAGTTTATGGGCTAAAGATCATGTAGGAGTACATGGTGTTTATTCTTGGGAAAGACACTAAGACATATTGATAATACATTTGTATTAAACTTTCCCAAAAGCTGTCTTTGTCAGGCTTCTGAGTGAAAATAGGAAATGGCATTATTAGAAGGAGCTCATATGAGAATGGTTCATGAGTTCTGTTTTGGAGCGGAGACAATGGTTATGGGAGCCGAGGGCAAAACCTTTATCACAGATACTGAAATTCTTAAAATAATTTTGTCACTATTAATTTTAGTATACCATTCATTCATTCTAATCTGTTTGAGAACTTTGAAAGTAAAGCTTCAAAGCAACAGACAGAACCTTCTCATGTACCTTAATTTTTGTTCAAAAGGAATGGATACTCCTGTCACTGGGCAGCTGAATTTGCTGTAGAGGGAAATGAAAGCCTGAAAGTTGGTTTCCTACCAGAAGAGCAGGTACTTTGTGATAAGGACAAACTCAAGTTAACCAGAAAACCTGCAGAAAATAATAAGAATATCTTGACAAACCTCTAAGACTCAGTTAAGTCCGTACATAGAGGTTTGAAGGAAACTGAAGACATTGGCTTATGATCATCTTTAGAGATTTTTCAGCATATGGGGTTCCTAGGTGGGACATGCACTAAAGATACCCCCTGTAATGTATTGTAATTTTCTAAAGATTATTGAAAATTACTAAATTTATTTTACGTGATGAGTTAAATTTTTTTTTTGAGAATGTCCATTTCAGTGTTTTAAGACAGTCTATAAGGCTGCCTTGTTGTTTCCAGAGATGTTGAACGGACTAAATAGTTTTATCACTTCTAATGTGGAGTGTTTTTGTTTCTTTCCTTGCTTTCAGTAGTGCTGCTTGGAGAAGACATTGAAGCATAGCTGCTCAGCTACCACTTGAGATGCCTGTACCCCATATCAGAATGCTTAGATTGAAGATCGGGCCCACTCCCAATCCAGCTTAATGCTGTGCACACTCTGAGAGGCAGAAGATGTTGGCACAATCATTGAGTTCCTACCACTGATGTGGGAGATCTAGATGGAATCTTAGGCTTTTGAGTGTGGCTTGATCAGCAACAGATGTTGAGGGTATTTGGGGAGTGCACCAGCAGATGTGAAGTCTCTCTCTCTTTCTTTCTTTTTCCTTTTCCCTTTCTCTTTCCCTTTTTCTTTCCCTCTCTCTCTTTTTCTCTCCCTCTCTCACACTCTTTCTTGCCTGTTTTTCAAGTAAGTACATAAAAATAAATATTTACAATTAAAAAATACCATAGTTCTGTCAAAAATATTAATTGGATACTTTGATATAAGAATTGTGCTGAGATCTGGGTAGAAGTCTTTATAGAACTTAGTTAACACTACAGCTGCTACCACTGCCCATAAACAAGCAGGTAAGATTTTTCTCATGAGATTAAGCAAAAAGGTCTAAACAAACAATGTTTATCTACTGTCTTATTGACTTAGAATCCCTAGGTAAGTGCGAAAACAGTTTCTATGTGTGAGGGTACTCAGGTATCCTTCATCCTTTATTTCTTCAATATTAGCTGCCTCAGAGGAAGGCTAGGAAACAATTATGGTTGAGAACTGCAGGGAGTGAGGAAGTATGGACTTGTAATTGGACCATGAATCGTGGACAAGCTGGTAACCACATCCATTTGACTTTTTGATTATAAAGGCAGCAAGGGGGTTATTGATTATGATGTGCCCTAGCCAGCACCACTGCTGGCTACATACATTTCCTTTTGCAAATTCTTTTAACTATACATTTAATATCTCCACACATTCTGTACCTGTGTGTTTTAGTGAAAAATCACCATTTAATTAGATTAGATACTTCCTCCTAAAACTCTTCTCTGAACTACTGTGTCAATAGTAAAGCCATCCCAGACTCTATAGATCTTGCGTTGAGGACTTATAAAGAACATAAATTCTCTGGACATTGTCCTATACAGTAACTCAATGTTCTCTAATTACTATACCCCAGCTTAGCTTACTATGAACTTTTCTTTATTAAAGAGAAGCACCATTTCTTCTGTTAGCATCACAAAAGACCAGTCTTTGAGATTTTCTTTAAGGCTATTTACTTCACTTTTATAAGGCAATTATGCTTTGACATGGTAATTTGTTTTCTTCTCTTGTGTTAAATAGATACATAAATCAAGGATCATCAACCTTCAAATATGTATAAGATGGATTTTTAAAGTTTGCTGAATCACAGATTTTCAAGGAGAGACTTAAAATATAAGGGGCCTTCAAAAATGTTTATGCAAAATGCATGTTTGAGGCAGCTCCACAGCTCACTAGGCTAATCCTCTGCCTGCAGCACCGGCACACAGGGTTCTAGTCCCAGTTGGGGCGCCGGATTCTGTCCCGGTTGCCCCTTTTCCAGGCCAGCTCTCTGCTGTGGCCAGGGAGTGCTGTGGAGGATGGCCCAAGTGCTTGGGCCCTGCACCAGAAGAAGCACCTGGCTCCTGGCTTCGGATCGGCGCGGTGCGCCGGCCACAGCGCTGGCCGTGGCAGCCATTGGAGGGTGAACCAATGGCAAAAGGAAGACCTTTCTCTCTGTCTGTCTCTCTCCCTGTCCACTCTGCCTGTCAAAAAAAAAAAAAGAAAAGAAAACTCTAGAAGACCTTTCTCTCTGTCTCTCTCTCTCACTGTCCAGCCTGCCTGTCAAAAAAAAGAAAAAAAGAAAGAAAATACATGTTTTGAAAAAACTGGATAAATTTCAATTTTTTTGCATCATAAATCAACTTCTATTTTAATTCTGTTTTCCACAATTTTTTTGAAGTGTCCTCATATACACACGTGCTTGGGACTAAATATTTCAAGACTACTGAGTCTGCACCCATAAGGAAATGAGAAGGGTCAACTGTGTAATCAAATAATTCATAAAATGAATGACTTAAAGATTTACCTTATCATTTTTGTGAATCACTATCAGAATTTATCCCAATTATATACTTAAATTATATTTTTATTTATTAAAGAATCAAGGTTATAAGATAATTCCAAACACAAAACTACTTTAACATTTGCTCTAAGTTATGTAAGGAACAGATCTACAGGAAAACACTGAGAGCTAATTAAGTTAGGAATGTTTCAACAAATAGTGTTTGTGAAAGGGATAATATACTTTATGACTTTTAATTAAGTTCTGATGGTACGCCACATACCAAAATACATTCCAGATTTGTTAAAGATTAAATTTTTTAAAAATTACCATATAAAAAGCAGTAAGATAATTTCTTGAACTGTGAGATGGTTAAAGTTCAGAATAGGGAAATAAAGAGGTTTTGGAACTGGAAGTTTTTATTCTAAACATAAATATTAATGAGAAGAATAAAAATATAAAACTATAGTATATTTTCACAAACATTAGTACACATTGGAAAAACTAATCAATAGAATTAAAAGCTAAAGATCAAAGGGGCAAGAAAATACAACAAAGGATTTACATCGTGTACATAAGGATACAAATTATTTAATAATCAAAAATAACTTTAAAATGTGAACAAACCTATAAGAAGACAATTTAGTATATATATAAAACAAATTCCATTCAATAAAGGAAATAATTTTCAACTCCACCAATAATATAGCATTTAATCATCACACTAGTAACTGGTGTCTAAGATTTCACTACACTGGCAAGCTAACAAATTAACTTGTCATAACTGTAGTTTTACCCCAGTAGAAGAACTAGACCTGTAGGCAAGAGACAAAGTTTATTCATCATTGCAAAAAATATTAAGCAGAATAACATCTCGCTTCCATTCTCCAAGCCCTAATTTCCACAGAGCAACATGATGAGGGCCAGATGGTACATGAAATTATGGTGAGAAAATGCTGCAGTAGAGGTCTCCTGTGTTTAGGACAGCCTGATCTTAGCAAACGGCTGCTGGCACACCTATCCATCCTCCCCTCTTGATTCCATTATTACCTTATAATGTAAGCCAATGTCTTCTGGAGAAGAGCTTCCTCTATATTAATCTGCAATGTCTCATGGGAAAACCATTTTTAAATCAGTTGACAAGCCATCACTGATGTCATCTTTACCACATGGAGATGTAAATACATTTGCTGCAGGAGTCCTGTCTTGAGCTTTGCTGAGTGTCCTGTAAAAACATTCTGGGAAAGATAGCTGTGGAGCCAGGGCCTGTAAAGTGTGGAGATGTTGACACAATAGAAATTTGTGGGGAATTGTCTAACAGCAGCAAGAATGTGTGGATTAAATAACTGACATCCTTCTCAGCCATCTTATCACAAATAATATAAATATATATATATATATATATATATATATATATATATATGAGGGATGCAAAAACATACGTATGCACTACTGGATAAAATTTACTCATATTTAGTCCTCTCTCTCTCTCTCTCTCTTGGACATCCATCCACTCGGTCACTCCCCAAATGGCCTCAATGTTCATCTTCTTTTGACTTTCGAGGTACTTTAACTTGGAGTTGGATTGGAAGTGGAGAAGCTGGGTCTCGAACTGGTGCACATATGGCATGCCGGAGTTGCAGGCAGGGGCTTGACCCACTACACCACAACACTGGCCTCTCATATTTAATCTCATAATGTGATAGATAGGGAATTATTGCAAGTTTTATTAAAACATGAAATATTATTTATGTATTTGGCTCTATGCTCTCATTTACAAAAACAAAAGCTAATTAAATAGAATAATATTCAAGCTTTAGTGACAAAATTAATTATTCTATTCATTATGATTAAATTATTTATTATATGAAAATAATGTTTAAATATATTTGGAATATATACACAGTACAATGATTTGAAAGTTATGTTTACATAGAGAATGGTAATTTAGACAATGTTAAGCTAAAATATAATTATTGTCAAACTTGAAAAATTATATGAAGATATAGATTTGCATAATTATATATAGATATAAAAAGTAAAGATAGAATCATATGCAGATATTTATATGAGGGGTTTCAATATGATCATGGAAAATGTACATTATCTTTTAATTCCATTTTTCATATGCTTTTTGAAGTACTCTAGTATGTTCAAAAGTGATGAGAAAGAAACTATTACATATTTTTTAAATAATACCATGAATCATTTCTATTTTTCTTCATACTTGTTTCTGTTTCAAAAGCTCATGTGTCTAATATGAATTTTACTTTCTGAAACAATAAATTAAACTCCATTTTTTTCATTCTTGGTTATTTAAATGGCATCCACATCAGATCCTAATCATGTTTTCATGTACTAGAGTTTATAACACATGACTTGGTTGGATAACTGCAATATGTTACCACTTGGATATGGTTTGCTCATGTTCCCCAAACACGCATGTTGGGAGCTTGGTCTTCAATGTGGCGATGTTGGAGCTGCTGTAGAACCATCAGAAGAGTCATCATGGCTGGAGTTGTGGCACAGTGGGTTAAGTGTCTGCCTGCCTCAGAAAGCAGCAGAGAATGGCCCAAGTGCTTGGGTTCCTCACAACCATGTGGGAGAGTTGGATGAGGTTCCTGGCTCATGGCTTCGGCATGGCTCGGTCCTGATGTTATGACAATTGTGGGAGTGAACCAGTGGATGAAACAGCTCTCTCTCTCTCTCTCTCTCTCTCTCTCTTGCTCTGTGTGCCTCTCTCTGAGAATGTGGGTATGTGTCATTGTGCCTTTCAAATAAATAAATAAATCTTAAGAAATGGAATCTCTTGGAAGGTCATTGGGAATTGCCTTCAGAAGGGATTCAGGTACCACTTTTAGTACCTGGGTTAGTTATTGTGAGAGCAAGTCGTTATAAAAAAGCTAGCTTGGTTCTTCCTGCCCTCTGGCTTGGGATCACTCCCTCTTACATGGTCTCTCACCATGCTGTCATCCACTGTTGGGCCCTCACCAGAGATGCAGAGGTACAACACATGGGTCCCATTGATTTGAGAATTTCAACCTTCTATACTGTGATCTAAGTAAGCTTCTGTACTTTATAAGTTACTCTGCCTTGGGTATTTCATTATAGTGACAGAAAATGTACTAAAATGCTGGGCGATTTTATATTATGAGGTATAAGAAGTTTTGAAGGCCAGCACCACTGCTCAATAGGCTAATCCTCCACCTGCGGCACTGGCACACTGGGTTCTAGTCCCAGTTGGGGCACCAGATTCTGTCCCTGTTGCTCCTCTTCCAGTCCAGCTCTCTGCTCTGGCCCGGGAGTGCAGTGGAGGATGGCCCAAGTGCTTGGGCTCTGCACCCGCATGGGAGACCAGGAGAAGCACCTGGCTCCTGGCTTCGGATCAGTGCGGTGCGCTGGCCACAGTGCACCAGCTGCAGCGGCCATTGGAGGGTGAGCCAACAGAAAAAGGAAGACCTTCCTCTCTGTCTCTCTCTCTCTTACTGTCCACTCTGCCTGTCAAAAAAAAATTTAAAAAAAGAAGTTTTGAAAATCAAGGTTATATACAAGAACACATTAAATCTAGTAATGGGATTTATAATAAAGTATATGATTACATTTTTTTTTATTTTTTTTAACTTTTATTTAATGAATATAAATTTCCAAAGTACGGCTTATGGATTACAATGGCTTCCCCCCCATATCGTCTCTCCCACCCGCATCCCTCCCCTTTCCCACTCCCTCTCCCCTTCCATTCACATGAGGATTCATTTTCGATTCTCTTTATATACAGAAGATCAGTTTAGCATACATTAAGTAAAGATTTCAACAGTTTGCTCCCACACAAAGTGAAAAATAATAGATGATTTTTTTAAATGATGATGAAATCAGATCAGACCTATTGTCATGTTTAATCCCAGTGAGATTCAAGTTGGGAATTGATAATTTCTTCTTTTTTTTTTTTTTTTTTTTTTTTTTTTTTTTTTTTTACAGAAGATCAGTTTAGTATACATTAAGTAAAGATTTCAACAGTTTGCACCCCCATAGAAACACAAAGTGAAATATACTGTTTGAGTACTCATTATAGCATTAAGTCTCAATGTACAGCACATTAAGGAGAGATCCTACATGAGGAGTAAGTGCACAGTGACTCCTGTTGTTGACTTTACAAATTGACACTCCTGTTTATGGCATCAGTAATCTCCCTATGCACCAGTCATGAGTTTCCAAGGCTATGATTACATTTTTGTTGATTGATTACTATCTTTCCTTCTATCCAAACATGTGGCCAAGCTGATACAAACAAAACAAAACAAAACAAAACAACAAACACACACTGACTCCTTCCCTGGGTAATTACCAGGAAGTCCAAACCCCACGACCCCCTCCCCCACCCCCATATGTGCACAGGAACCCTTTGCCAATCCACTCTTTCTGCTTAAGCCAAATGGTGTGGTTTGCCTGCTTCTCCTCCTAACCTCAGAAAGTCTCCACGTGTGAGTCATAAATATTTCTATACTCTTTCAAGGCATACATAGAATCATCAATCTGGGCCTCTGAAATGGTTTTTGGTGGGGAGAAAACATCCCATTTTCCTTGAAGTGAAAACAAAATAATATGTTTCCGCATTTAAACACACACTCGTATATAACAGGTCCTTTGAAAAATATGTGTTGAGTGAATGAATCTATCAATTTCTCATGCCTCTGGCATAAAAAAAAGACAGAGGTCATTTTGTTTTCTGGATGTAAGAAATGTTATCAGCAAAACAGCCTTGAGAATACAAGGGGAACAAACATTTTTACTATTCAAGTTCAACTCAAAATGGTACATATTTCTGGAGAACATTAATGATTAAGTGAATTTCAAAGTATATAGGTTCTCCAGCCTCTTCTCATTTGCACTCTTTCTTTATTAACCATTCACTCATATCCAAAGAAGCTCTCTATCAAAGGAGAAGAGCTTTGTGTATTTCTTCTTCTTGGGGAAACTTAAGTAATGATCAGATCTTACGGGGATTTTCCACACTGTATCAAATTAAACATAGGCAGTTACTTTCTGTAGGGGTGATTATTGGTGTTTACCAAGACCTACTTCCCTCTTCTCTCACACAGAAATATAACGTAAAATTTGGGAAGATATATGTCTGCCCAGAATTTAGACTACCATTTCTTAGTAAACAATGTAACTGAGTGTGGTCATGTTACTAAACTCTAGACAATGGGATATAAACAGAAACTATACTTGCTACTTTGTGAGCTTATTCTTGCTTCATATTTGAGGATGACAAAGAGCAGAAGTATTTATGGCCCAGTTCCTGCACCAGGAGCTCTGAATTTTTTGAGTAATGTGAACTTATAATTTAATTTGTTAATATTGTCTGACCTTAGAATTTAGTAGCACCAAATGGTCTGTGTGAAAGTCAAAGATATGGGGCAGGCATTGTGGCAAATGTGGTTAAGCTTCCACTTGGGACCTTGCATACCATATCTGAGTGCCAATTTGAGTCCTTGCTGCTCGACTTCCAAAGCATCTTCTTGCTAAAACACCTGGGAAAGCAGTGAAGAATGGCCTAAGTGTTTGGTTCCCTGGCACCCACATGGGAGACTGGGATGAATTCGTTAGCTGGCTTTGTTCTGGCCCAGACCCGACTGTTCTAGCTATTAGGGAAGTGAATCCACTATGGAAAGGTCTGTAACTGTCTCTATCCGCTCCCTCCCTCTTTGTTCTGTCAATCTGCCTTTCAAATCAGCCAATCAATAAATAAGTCAAGGATACACTGGGAAATAAATTAAGCTCTGTTCATGATCTAGCATTAATCATGTAATGGCAAATCTTTGAAAAGAATCCTTTATTAAAGACTGTTACTAGCATAATTAGGGAGCATGACAAAAACTAAAATATTTGGGAGGGGGTGAATGATGTTCCTGAGAGTAAATCTACTGTGCTTAAGAAAATCTTGATTTGTGGAAGGTGACTCTGATCAGGGAGTAAAAGTAGTTTCTTTTATTTTTAAACTTTTATTTAGTAAATATAAATTTCCAAAGTACAGCTTATGGATTACAATGGCTTCCCCCCCCATAATGTCCCTCCCACCCACAACCCTCCCATCTCCTGCTCCTTCTCCCATTCCATTCACATCAAGATTCATTTTCAATTCTCTTTATATACAGAAGATCAATTTAGTATATATTAAGTAAAGATTTCAACAGTATGCACCCACAGACCATAAAGTGTAAAATGCTGTTTGAGTACTAGTCATATCATTAATTCACATTGAACAACACATTAAGGACAGAGATCCTACATGGGGAGTAAGTGGACAGTGACTCCTGTTGTTGACTTAACAATTGACACTCTTGTTTATGGCGACAGTAATCACCCGAGGCTCTTGTCATGAGTTTCCAAGGCTATGGAAGCCTCTTGAGTTCGCTGACTTCGATCTTATTTAGACATGGTCATAGTCAAAGTGGAAGTTCACTCCTCCCTTCAGAGAAAGGTACCTCCTTCTTTGATGGCCCATTCTTTCCACTGGGATCTCACTTGCGGAGATCTTTCATTTAGTTTTATTTATTTATTTACTTATTTATTTTGCCAGAGTGTCTTGGCTTTCCATGCCTAAAATACTCTCAGGGGCTCTTCAGCCAGATGCGAATGCCTTAAGGGCTGATTCTGAGGCCAGAGTAAAAGTAGTTTCTAGAAGAACCCAGTGACTGTACTTAAATTTACTTTGGATCTAATCAGTCTTGCAGCATGTTCATGCCCTTGGACATATGGAAAAAACATACGCAACTATAAAGCAAGAAAGAGGCATGACTTAACTGCAAATGAAAGACTTCTAACAACTAATGGTCTTATGATGCTCTTTAACCATGAATAGAAATATTTTTACTATTAACAAAACAAAGGTAGTTTCATTATTACTATAAGAAAGTATACATATAGCATGATTCTTCAGCTGAAGGATACTGGAGAAAAGGGCAATTATTATTGGAGACATCCATGTTTGGCTCCAAAACAGTAGAGCTAATAGGAGAAGTAGTATCAGGGAACCAGAGAGGGAAACCCAAATAAGGGGAAGCGGAGCAGGAAACCTCAAGGAAGCCCCTGTAAGGTCACAAGTTAGTGACCGGAATTCAGTGCATGGCAGAAATGTGGCCTAAGAAGAAAAGAGTGGAATGGCATGCAATGCAAGTAATGCCATGGACTTAGGGGCTATGGCTTGTGGGTTCAAGAAATCTGGGAACACAGCCAGGAGCTGAACATGCGGGACTGCAAATCATTCTTGGAGTTCAGGTGGTCTTGAGAAGTACATTATGAATAGCATAATTGTGAGTATGTCAGTGGTTGGGTGGAGTTATGAAACTATTTCAAGGATCAAGGGCACATGCACAACTCTTAAAGACTTGCAGAGACACTACTAAAGGGAAGCTTGTCATTTGGCACCCTATAATTACACAGATGAAGCAATGGCGTTACTAAGATTCAGTTATATCATTAATGGGATTCAATTTGTACTCACAGACTAAGGAAGCCCCATACATGCAAGCTATAGAAAACTGTTAAATAATGGTCAATTTAAGTTTTACTTTAAAGTTTCATCAGCTTAAAATGTAATGCAAACCAATCATGTAAATCTTGCTTATGGGAAATGCAATAATTTCAAGGAAGTGGCAGGTCTCTAGAAATTATTATTTTAACTCTTGGACATAGGTATAGATAGTTTATAACATCTTCAGTATGACAGAATACATAAAAATATAGTTGTACAATCCAAACTGTATTTTAACTGAAGCACAAAAATAACAATATATCCTTTAACATAATTCTAAAGAAAAATAATTACATATTTACAAGCACTTATAATTAATCATTAATTCATGTCAGAAAGTGAATACTTTTAAAATATTTTTTCTGACTTTAAGGTAAAGTATAGTTGCTACCTTGCACAATAACATGGCACTTACATTTTATGATTGAGTAAACAGTATCTATGACTTCTTATGTACATGCCCATTGACATTTGTTGATATTCTCATTCCTTGCTGAGCTACTGCTTGGAAAAATCTCTTACATAAAATAAGTTCAGCTGGCTAACAAACCGTTAACCAGCCTATCTTTCACTTTAAGGGATTAAAAAAAGATATTGGAAAAACACTCATTAACTGAGCAGTGTTTCCTTAATAAATCCATGTTTAGCTATTTGTTGAGTATGCAGTGCAGCATGGAAATTTCAGCCTGTTTGTTAGTGTCCCTTGTTCTCTTCAGAAAAGCAGTGTTATGCTTTCATCACTTCTCTTAAATCTGTAATTCTATCAGGACTCTTGATGTCACTCTGGAGATAACTCTATCATCTACTCATTTAGAACTAGAATGGTCAGATGGGCTCTCCTCAAAGACTAAAATATCAAATCTGCAAAATTACCTGTAATTTAAGTCATTGACTTTTTTCTCCACTTAATTGCAATTGAAATAGAGTAATCATTCCACCAGGCCACTGAAACTTGCTACTTCTGCTCCGAAGAGGCCACACTGTTGCTATTACCTGTCTTCAACTTCTCTTTTTAATTCTTTTTTAAATTCTCTACAAATATTGAAACATCTCTGATGCTCACATTATTTTTAGTCATACCTCTCAGCCAGTCTCTATCCCAACCCTCTCTACATTCCTTCAAAATGATTTTCTTTGGGTCGCTTCATCTTCACTTCCACTCATGAACAATTCACTGTTATCTGTCCTCTGTTCTTACTCTTTTCTCCTGAAGCTAGTAGTAGTATCACATACATCTTTATTTTTGAGAAATGCGGTGGACACTTTTAGATTTTATTCGATCGAATATCTGGGTATTTGTCATCGTTCTTTTCTTTCTTGAAGTACTGTTGAGAATTTCAGGTCAGGGTAGCGTTTGTCTCCAGAGTTCAGGGCACACTTGGGATGCCTGTATTCCACAGCACACAATACCTGGGTTTGAGTGCAGCCTCTGCTTCTGATTCAGCATCTTGGTAACGCACACCTTGGGAAGCAGCAGGTAATGGCACAAGTACCTGGGCCCCTGCCACGCATATGGGAGATCTGGAATCAGTTTCTTGCTCCCCTGCCTGTGGAAGTGAGATAACAGATGGAAGATCTCAGTCTGTCTTTCTGTGTCTCTAATTTTCATTTCAAAGAAAAATATTTTAAACTTTAAAGAAGAGGCCTATGTCACCAAAGACTCTGGATTTCCCTGTTTTATATCTTGATATATTTTATCAGGTTTCTTTTTTATTTTAACATTTATTTTATTTATTTGGAAGGCAGAGTTACTAAGAAAAGGAGAGAGCGAGTGAGCAAGTAAGAGAAGTCTTCCATATGCTTGTTCACTTCCAAATGGCTGCAACAGCTGGAGCTGGGCCAATCTGTAGCCAGGAGCCAGGAGCTAGGAGCCAGGAGTTTCTTTCGGGTCTCCCACATGGGTTCAGGGGCCCAAGCACTTGGTACATCTTTCATTGCTTTCCCAAGCCATTAGCAAGGATCTGGATCGGAAGTGGAGCAGGTAAAACTCAAACCAGCACCCATACGGGATGGCATGCTGCAGGAGGAGGCTTAACCTAGTTCGCCACAGAGCTGGCGCCTAGACTCTTTTTTCTTATCTTTTATAGTTCAAAGTTTTGATAATCCTCTCATGTATTAGTCAATTCCCATTTATTCTGATGATTCTGTCATTTAGATAATTGAACACCAGTTTAATAAACTTCAGACTCACATGTCCAACGAAACACTAAACACTACAATTAGCTCAGGAACAGCGTGATTGAAACTATCGTTTTCTCTTTCACTTTTTCTTTTGAATGTCCAGTCTCATAGAATCACATTGCCATCAACTCAATTGGCAAATCCCAAAATGTGGCATCAGCCTTGTGTTCCTCTTACTCTCACTTCACATAATCAATTTGTCTCCAGTTGCTGTTTATTATACTTTAAAATTATATTTTAAAATTTTCCACTTTTTTCATCTCTTCTGTCATGATCTGAGTTCTGAAAAGAAAACTTTTTTCCCTTTGATGAATTAAAAATTCTCTTAACTAATATTTCTCTCACTATATTGACTCTAATTAACCTAATACATTTTATACTAATATGTCATGTCACACCTTAGTTTGACACATCAATAACTTTTTGAAAAGTTTATTTATGTAATGTATTTGAAAGCCAGAGAAATAGATACCGAACCATCAGCAGGTTCACTCCAAAAATGCCTTTAATAAACAGGGCTGTGCCAGGCTCAAGCCAGATGACATGAACTTCATCTGAGTCTCCCACATGTGTGATTGGTACCAAACTACCTGATTCATCACCTGCCACCTCTCAGGGTGCATACTATCAAGAAGCTGGATTGCAAGCAAACTCTATCTCAAGTACTCACATATGGATGCTCTTGTTCAAAGTGGTGGCTGAACTGACTGAATGACAACACCATCCCCTATACTATCAGAATTCCAAAACTCTTTATGTGTCTACTGTATATAAAACTAATTTGATGCATTTCTTAAGGAGAAATCACAACTCATGGAAAAATGTGGTACCAAAAACCATACTGAAAAATAAAATCTGAATATGTTGGGAGTACTCAGAACCAGTAATATGATTTTTTGTTGTTAACTTGATTTAGTCTTGTATGTGTATGCCACAAAATTCAGACTAATATGGTACTGAGAGCATCAGAAAATCACTTCTCATGGTGAAAATCAACACTATATGAGAGAAACAAAAAAAAGAAATTGGAAGCCAAAATTGCATCAGTGAAATCTAGTGTTTCTTAAGGATGAGTAAGAAATAATTTGCAGCCAGCACGGAGGCTCACTTGGTTAGTCATCTGCCTGTGGCACCAGCACCCGGGGTTCTGGTCCCAGTCAGAGCGCCGGATTCTGTCCCGGTTGCTCCTCTTCCACTCCAGTTCTCTGCTGTGGCCTGGGAAGGCAGTGGAGGATGGCCCAAGTTCTTGGGCCCTGCACCCTCATGGGAGACCAGGAGGAAGCACCTGGCTCCTGGCTTCGAATAGGCACAGTGTGCCAGCCATAGCGACCATTTGGGGGGTGAACCAACAGAAAAGGAAGACCTTTCTCTCTGTCTCTCTCTCTCACTGTCTAACTCTGCCTGTCAAAAAAAAATAATAATTTGCTTCTATATATATTAGGATGATTCAGTGGCCCAGTAAATAAAAGTTAAATATACAAACTTTTGACAGAGATCTGTTTAAAGGCATTTGATTTTTCTGAAAACAAGAGAATAAACTCAGGTGCAAATTGTAACCAGTATTTTCCTGTTCATAGAGTTTGCTAAATAGTAGAGCGTTTACCATACAGAAACCAACACAAGGAACACAAAGTGATTACCTCTTAAAGTTTAAATTCCCAAAACAGGCCAGCGCCGTGGCTCACTAGGCTAATCTTCCACCTTGTGGCGCCAGCACACCGGGTTCTAGTCCCAGTTGGGGTGCCAGATTCTGTCCCAGTTACCCCTCTTCCAGGCCAGCTCTCTGCTGTGGCCAGGGAGTACAGAGGAGGATGGCCCAAGTACTTGGGCCCTGCACCCCATGGGAGACCAGGAGAAGCACCTGGCTCCTGCCATAGGATCAGCGTGGTGCGCCGGCTGCAGTGCGCTGGCTGCGGCGGCCATTGGAGGGTGAACCAACAGCAAAAAAGGAAGACCTTTCTCTCTGTCTCTCTCTCTCTCACTGTCCACTCTGCCTGTCAATAAAAAAAAAAAAATTAAAAAAAAATTAAATTCCCAAAACAGGATCCACCCCCCCCCCAACACACACACACCGTAGAGTGGTCAAATTGATTCCATAACTGAAGAGAAAAAGTGAATACTCCTTTGTCAGGATAAGTTTTGTGAAGGAGAATATCACTCTCTATAGAAGTTCAAGCAAAGGAAACCTATGGTTGACCTTGCTACTCAAATCTGAGGGGAGGGAGTTTGAGGAAGAGTAGTCAGTATCTTTGTATGTGGTTCAACGTATACCATTAAAGGGTCCATAGTGACCTTTCTCTGATGATGTAGACATACAAGTGTCAGGGAGAGATGGATTGGTGGGTTGGTCAGGTGGAGAAGGTGCAAGATCTAACCTACTTTAGTTCCCAAATCTCAAGAGCAAAATAAAAAGATCCATTCATGTCTACAGTCTCTTAAACATGGGAAAAAAGATTTCTATGCAGAAACATACTCATGATCACATTTCAGGTAACAAATGGGTCCCAAATTTCTTAAACTGAAAAGCCTTCAATCTCTGTCCACCTTAGTAAATGACAGCGTTATCTATTTACTGGATAAGTCAGAGTACTGTGGTTATTCTTAACTTCTCTGTTTCATTTACACTCTTCTAGTCCATCAGAAAATTCTGGTAGCTTTATCTATAAATAGGTTATATTCCTGACTTTTTTTTGTCTTTTCATCCACTAGTACAGGAGTGTTATGTCAAGCCATCCTAAACTCTCTCTATTGTGCATGGAACAGGATTAAAGATCAGTAAATATTTCTTCATTGAATTTTACATATGCATTTATTAATATAAAGATTGTATAAGACACTTATAATGAGAATATGGTTTAAAAAGTGACACCTAGTGCTTTCGGGGATATTATAACTGTCCATTATACTCTGTTAACAACTCTTCCCACTTCTGGTGTAGAATTTCTGCTTGCCTTTCATGGCTTACTTAAAACATCATCTTCCCTAGGAAAGTTTCCCTCAGGCTTCCAAAGAAATGCCTTATAGGCTGCCCTCTTAATCTCCTTGTGTACCCTCCGGCTTATCTCTCTATGGAGCTTAAATTAATTTTTGTCACATTATAGTTATTGTTCTGATTATGTTTTCTTCCTCTATCAGATTATAAATTCCTTGAGGACATCCCCATTTAAATATTGAGAAGCAGTAGATTTTGCTATTGCTATCTTTGTGTCTCCTCCTCCTGACCAGAGACTTAATGTGGTTGAAATGTGACTTTTCTTAGAAAATAGTCATAGCTCACACATATGCCACCTGGATGGCATGTACTATAGTTGATTTCCACATATAATTCTAATTAGGAAGTATTTTATGTGATAGAAGGAAATAATAAACATGTATATGAAACAATTAATAATTCAATGATGAGTAAACATTTCTGATAATATGAAGCATAAGTAGTAACGTGAATATTAATCTATGGAAGAATATAAAATGTAAGACCTAGGCTCAGATACTAATCTTGAAAATAATTTATTACCTGTGCATGCTACAATTGGTTTGTTTAAAGAAAGCACATTATAAACACATTAACTCACTTCAGGTGTTTAATGTAACAATAACATATCCTGCTGTGTTTTATTACTTGGATGGAGTTGAGATGTGGTTTTCCTGCTGACTATTCAATCATATTTTCTAGACAATGGTAGTAACTTAGATCAAATTAGTCTTGTTTATCTATGGAGAATTTTGATCAACTCTATATGGTCTCATGTCAGCTGCTTCTTTTTCCTTAATCACACTGCTTTTGAGAAAGTGTACAGATACCTAACATTTTCAAATATTGGATCAATTCAATTTACCACATTACAGAGCTATGATGCACAGTATTATGCTGGTGATTATGTGAGGTTTCCAGTGTATAATCCTGTTCAGCAACATAATATTTGTCCAACACTTGATATTTTAAGTAATATATTCATTATTCTATTTAATTGTCAAGATAAAGAATATCATTAATAATACCAACCAGCTAAGGAGGTAGGACAGAAAGTAACAACCACAATTTGTAATTTTAGACATTGACTCATAGAGATCAGTAATCTGTTTTTAAGATTTTTTTGTGAAAAATCAACTTTTAAAATTCATTCATTAGTTTGAAAGGTGGATTTATGGAGAGGGAGAAACAGAGAGATCTTCCATTTGCTGCTTTACTCCCCAGACAGCAAAAGTGGCTGGGCCTGGGCAAGGCCACAGCCAGTAATAGAGCAGCTAGGACTCAAATACTGCTCACATGGGATGCTTGTGTTGCAGGAGGAGGCTTAATACGCTACACCACAACTCTGGCCCTGAGATCAAGATTCTAACTAAAGTATTTCAACAACAAATTGTGTGCCTCTCACAAGAGAGGCATAATGTTCAAAAATTACATTATATCTGGACATTATATCTGGACTTCTCAGCATCTCAAACAATTTATTTTATTTTTTGCTTTATTTAAAAGTTTTATTTATATAAGGTGAAAAAATTTAATGTATTTCATATATACTGATTCAAACACATAATGATACTTCCCATTTTATCCTATCTGGCTACCTACACTTGCACTTTCTCTCCTTCTTCCTTTCTTATTTTTTCTCTTGATACAATGAGTTACTTTCAGTTGGTTTTATAACCATAAGCTTAACTCTCCACCTAATAAATAATTCAAAAAGTAGTAAGTAGAAAAATTTCTGTTCCTCAAGAATATAGACAAGGACAGTAAATAATATTCAAATCTCAAAATGTCAACTTTACTCATACATATTACATTTTTGTGCTCTGTATATTAATTGTCAAAGATCAGAAAAATATATGATATTTGTCTTTTGGGGACTTGTTTATTTCACTAAGCATAATGGCTTCCAGTTTAATCCATTTTGTGGCAAAACACCTGATTTCATCCTTTTTCAGATAAGTAGTATTGTGTAGAGTATATGTACTGCATATTCTTTATCCAATCATCATTTGATGGACATCTGGCTTGATTCCATATCTTAGCTATTGTGAATTGAGCTGCCCTAAACATGGATGTTTAGGTAACTCTTTCATATGCTGATTTCATTTTATTTGGAAAAAAATCCATGAGTAGCATGAATAGATCATCTTTTCAGATTTCTGAGGAATCTCCATGCTGTCTTCCATAATGACTGTATGAGTTTATATTTCCAATATGGAATATTAAGGTACCTTTTCTCCCGCGTGCTCAATAGCATTTGTTGTTTTTTGATTTTTAGATGTTAGCCTTTCTACCTGGGTGAGATGTAATCTCAGTGTGCCTTTGATTTTTATTTCCATGATGGCTACTGATGCTGATCAATTTTCATGTGTGTTGGCCATTTGAATTTCCTCTTTTGAAAAATGCCTGTTGAAGTCTTTTGCCCATTTCTTAATTGGATTTTGTTGTTGTTGTTGTTGAGTTTCTTGAGCTCTTTGTAGATTCTGTATATTAATCCTTTATCAGTTGCATAGATTATAAATACTTTCTTCCATTCTGACAGTTGCCTCCTTACTTTGTTGAGTACTACCTTTGTAGTGCAAAAGTTCTTAGCTTGATGTAATCCTATTTTTCTATTTTTGCTTTTATTACCTCTGTTTCTGAGATTTTTCCAAGAAGTCTTTGCCTAGGACAATGTATTACAAAGCTCCCTGATGTTTTTCTTTGGTAATTTGATATATTAGATTATGTATTTACATCCTTGATTTATTGTGAGTTGAATTCAGTATAAGTTGTAAAAAAGGTTTTGGTTCATACTTCTGCATGTGAAGATTGAATTTTCCAGAACCATTTGTTGAAGAGACTGTTCTTTCTTCAGGGATTAATTTTAGCTCACTTATCAAAGATTGTAGATTGGTGGATCAGTGATTATAAATGTGTGGATTGATTTCATGCATTTCTTTTCTGTTAAAGGTCTGTATGTTCATTTTTGTGATGGTACCAGGCTATTTTGATTATGATTGCCTGTAATATGTCTAGAAATCTGGTATTGTGATGCCTTCAGCTTTATTTTTGTTTTTTTAAATTAGCTTTTAGCTATGCAGGGTCTCTTGTGTTTCCATATGAATTTTAGCATCAATTTTTCTAGATCTGAGAAGAATGTCCTTGGTATTTTGATTGATATCACACTGAAACTGTAAATTGCTTTGGATAGAATGGACAGTTTGATGATATTAATTCTTCCAATAATTAACATGGAAGATTTTTCCATTTTTTGTGTCATCTTCTATTTCTTTATTTAACATTTTATAATTTTTTATTGCAGAGCTCTTTCAAATACTTGGATAAATTTGTTCCAAGATATTTAAGTTTTTTATAACTATTGAGATTGGTACTGATCCTACAAGTTCCTTCTCAGTGCATAGCATTGTCTGTATATAGTAAGGCTACTGATTTTTTTAAATATTTATTTTATTTATTTGAAAGGCAGAGTTACAGAGAGGCAGAGACAAAGTAAAAGAGATCTTCTATCTACTGGTTCTCTCCTCAAATGGCTGCACCAGCCAAAGTTGGGCTGATCCAAAACCAGGAGCCAAGAGCTTCTTCCAGGTCTCCCATGCAGTCACAGTGGCCCAAGGACTTGGGCCATCTTCTGCTTTCCCAAGCCATAACACAGAGCTGGATCTGAAGTGAGCAGCAGGGACTTGAATATGGGATGCCAGCACTGCAGGTGGCAGCTTTACCCACTACACCACAGTGCCAACCTCAAGGCTATTGAATTTTATATGATATTTTTATAACCTGTAACTTTATCAAATTCTTCTTCTTCTTTTTTTTTTTTTTTGACAGGTAGAATGGACAGTGAGAGAGAGAGAGAGACAGAGAGAAAGGTCTTCCTTTTTGCCGTTGGTTCACCCTTCAATGGCCGCTGCGGCCCACGCATTGTGGCTGGCACTCCACGCTTATCCGAAGCCAGGAGCCAGGTGCATCTCCCGGTCTCCCATGCTGGTGCATGGCCCAAGGACTTGGGCCATCCTCCGCTGCACTCTCGGGCCAGAGCAGAGAACTGGACTGGAAGAGGAGCAACCAGGACAGAATCCGGCACCCTGACCTGGACTAGAACCCAGTGTGCTGGAGCCGCAGGTGGAGGATTAGCCTATTGAGCCACGGTGCCGGCCAACTTTATCAAATTCTGTCATGAGTTCCAATAGTCTCATAGTGGAGCCTTTTTGTTCTTACATATATATGTTCATATATATGTAATATATATGTTATATATATTTATTTAATATGTAATATTGTATATATATAAAACTATGTCATCTGCAAACAGGGTTAATTTGACTTCCTATGTTCCAATTTATATCTCTTTGATTTACTTTTCTTGCCTAATGGCTCTGGCTAAAACTGCTAGTACTATATTGAATAGTAATTGTGAAAGTGGACATCCTTGTCTGTTTCTGGATCTTAGTGGAAATGCTTCCAATTTTTCCTCATTGAATAAGATGCTGGCTGCATGTTTGTTATATATTGCATTCATTGTGTTAAGGAATATTCCTTCTATACCCAATTAGCTTAAGGGTCTAAGGTTATAATCTTGAAAGGATGCTATATTTTATCAAATGCTTTATTTATATCTATTGAGATAATCATATGGTTTTTATTCTTCAATTTGATTCGCATATTTTGAACTTTGCATGCCAGGGATAAATCCCATATGATCCATGTGAATGATTTTTCTTATGTGTTGTTGGATTTAATTATTTTGTATTTTATTATTTGTTGGTTATTTTTGCATCTATGTTTACTGGTGATATTGGTCTATGGTTCTCTTTCTTTGTTGTATATTTTTCTGGTTCTGGATTTAAGATAATGCTGACCTCTAGAAGGAGTTTGGGAGGATACCCTCCCTTTCAATTGTTTTGAATAGTTTCAGAAGTATGGAAGTAGTTCTTCTTTAAAAGCTTGGTGGAATTCAGCAGTGAAACCATCGATCTTGGGCTCTTTGTTGGGTATCATTATTACTGATTCAACAGGTTTTCTATGTCTTTATGATTCAATTTTGGTAGATTGAATGTGTCCAGAAATCTATCCATTTCTTCTAGATTTTCCAATCTGTTGGCATATAACTCTTTATAGTAATTCAACCAATTTCCTTTTTTTTTTAAATTTTTTTTACTTATTTATTTCATAGGATGAGAAAGAGAGATACAGAAACCAAGATTTTCCATTCCTTGATTCAATCCCTAAATGCCCACAGCAGCCAGGATTGTGCCATAATGAACCCAGGATTCAGGCATTCCATCTGGATCTTTCATATGAGTAGTGGAAACTTAAGTACTTCATCATTCATCTGCTGTCTCCCAGGGTGCACATTAGCAGAAAGTTTTATTAGAAGCAGAGTGACTTAAACACAAGCATTGTGTTATCGGATGTGCATGGCCTAAGCAGCATCTTAACTATTTAGCTATAATGCCTGCCTCTCAATCAATTTTTACATGTAAATTAATTACTCAAAACCTACCTTAACCTCTTGATTTTATCATCAGTTTGAGATCATACAGTCCATATTATTATCCTCTAAATGCCAGAATACCCAAATTAAGAAACTCAATACTGTACATGTTTACAATTTCTTTCCTTTCTTTTTAAAATTTCTTTCATTTCTAATATTTTATTCTATTTATTTTTATTCTTGATGATTTTTGTTCAGATAAAGCCCTTAACCTATGCTCCCTGTCGCTCCACCTTCTCTTGCCTTTTGTTATTTTCTTACAAGACTTCAAAACAATAATTCCTGTTAATAACTTACTAGTCAAAAGCATTAAACAATTTTCCCTATTAAATGTTGTGCCCAGACTCTACAACAATCTTCTCTGCAATAGTACCAGAAATGCTCAATGCACAGAGTAACTGTGTGGATTGATTCTACTTCAAACTCACTATCTAGGTCCTCCTTTTTGTCACACATCCCTCATCATAAACCTGGGCACACCTTGTACATTCCCCTCTGGATCTACCTCAAATTTATTTTTACACCCAGATTTCTTTCCACTCTTTCAGGATATGTCTTGGTGTTTTAAATTCAGAGCAAAAAGGGTGCCAACATTTGAGCACTTCCTTACTTCCCTCCCCCATGTCTGTAGGTTTATTTGCATGCTCAATTATTGTTACATACGAAATAGTATTGCTTCACCTTGCTAAAAACAAAGTCTATTCCTACACAAGTGACTTCACTCTCTGTTTCATATAAAACTTTCTCTTATCTATTATCTCTTCTTTTGTATATCTTCAAACTCACCTTTCATATTAGTACATCAGCAAGTATACATTTCTAAGACTTTTATTTGTTATTATTTTTGAAATATGCATTTATATATTTTGAAAGGTAGGGATGAGGGTGGGAAGAAGTGATAGAGAGAAAGATCTTCCACTCACTGGTTCACTCCTGAAATGGCTACAACAGTCAGAGCTGGTCCAGGCTGAAGCCAAGAACTAGAAGCTCCATCTAGGTCTTCCAAATGGATGCAAAGAGCCCAAGTACTTGGCCTATCTTCTTCTGCTTTCCTGAGCATATTAGCAGTAAGTTGGATTTGAATCACAGTAGCCTGTACTCATACTCATATGGGATGTTGGTGACATAGGCAGATGATTAGCCAATTGGCAACAGTGCAGGTCCCCTAAGGACTTTTAAGTTTAATAAAACACTTCTTCAATCCTTGTTTATTTTCTTTCATCTTTCTTCATTCTGTCTTCCATCTCCTCCAATTATTCCTTTCAGCTTTCCAGGACACATTGGAAGCAGCTTGTTATCCCATAATGTTCCACTAAGAAAGTGTTTATTATATTTCTTTCTGAAACAAATTTGAGTCAAATCAGCCTTTGTATGTGAATGCTAAGTTTGACCTAAAGAAGTCATCATATATAGCAAACTGTACTAACTTAACATGAAAGAAATTGTAATTTAATTGAAGAATATGCCCTTGTAATAAACCATAGAGTTTCATGATCATAATAGTTGAGCTTCCAACTAAAAAGAAATTGAAAGCTGCTAATGCGTGATCATGTAAAGCAAACACCAACTGCAAGCAATCTGGCTGTTTCTGTATGTCACTTTTTTCTCTTACTGTAATTACAACCCATACATATATTGGGGTGGGAAGCATTACAAACTATCTTTTGTCTGGGATGTTGCCTGATCCTATAACTGCTTTCTTGCCCAAGTAAACTTAGAAAAATTGAACTATTTTATCCCATGTTTCAATGTGGATATCATTAGTGTCATTCACTAACTATTGCCAGTTCTTCCTCCTGCTAATGTCACAGTATGACACCTGCTTTTCTCCATAAGTGGGTATGTGTGTATGTGTGTACATGTGTGTGTTCAGAGCCATTGAAATGTGCCTTTGTGTTAGTTATCAATGTACCTTCCTCCTACCCCTGAAAATCCTTCACTGTGTTTACAATGGCTTTTAGGTTTTCGCTGAGGAAATCCAGATATGTGATTTTTCAGGTGCACTACATCCCAGAAACATGGAATTTTACAGCCTTGCAATGAAAAACTTAAAAGAGTAACTGACCTGGAAGGGGTGTAGTCACATAGGTTCTGTGCCCTCTGGTCAGGACAATATTTGGGATTGACTCACCAGCCTCCAGAGCTGCGCTGATGATGAAGCTAGATTCACCCTTAGGGCACTTTACTTGCTAGTAGAAACTTAGCGAGTTCCTTTCAATTTGGTCCTACTTCCCTTTCCCACTTGTGGATTCGGCTCCTATTATTTACTAATGATGTCACTCTCACATGAGCCATCACTTCTGAGGAAGCCAACTAAAAGGAAATGTGTGTGAAATTGATGTGTCAGACCAAGGCTGACAGAGCTCAGGTCAAGGGTGATTTACCTTCTAGTTGGTTCCTCTACCTGGCAACTGGCAATGTTCCAGATAGTTACTGCTGTGTTTTCTTGGGGCGTGAGAATATGGGGAACAGATCCAAAAGTAAAGCCAAAAGTAAAAAACAAAACAAAACAAAACAAAAAAAAACTATTATGATATAGACATGAATTCTCACCTAATTTGTATCAATTTACATATTACCAAGATAGACTAGGCTATGCCTTGGTGATAAATTCCAAAATCCCAGTGGCAAAACTTTGTTTCTCCATTATGCTTCTTCCCTCTGCCAAAGTCAGGAATTTTATGATATGCTCCTCCTGCTGCATTCACTCGTCTGCTAAAATAGAATGTTACAAAAACCAGTGACAGTCACATATGAAATTTATTCAAAATGAGAAGCAAATGAGAGACAAATGAAAGGCAAGGTAACCGATTGGGACTGGCCACCGATCAGGACCGACACTCCTTACCAGAGTGCAGCCCCCAACAGCAGGTTACACAGCTTTTTATAGTATTCTGTCCACTAGGACTCACAGTTTTGAACTGGACCCCTGGTATGCAGTGAACAATAAAGAGTAAAACCAGAATATGGTTGTAAGATAACAGTTAACAACAACAAACCCAATAACAGATTCAATATATGGTTGTAGGATAACAGTGAAGGACACATTTCGGTCAACCTAGTTCCTGGGAATTTGGGCCCAAATAGTTTCACAAGATACACCCTTAGACATTAACAAGCAAAGCTAATATGTACAAAAGCAAGAGATCTGCAATTAGCTTTTAGCCACACTCACTCCATTTTGATTCTGATTTTACACTCCACCTGCATGAGTCTATGCATAAGGAGACATGCATAATGGGGGAATAAATCTTTCTCATTGGGGTTTTGGAATTCATTACCACAGCATAACAGTATATCTTAATAATATATAAATTTATTAAAATATTTATTTTCATGTATCTTATTTCATTATGAATTATTTTAATTGCAAGTAATTTAAAAAGTTACAGAGTGGCTTAAAAGTTAAGTTGGATTGTCTGTGGTTCAGGCAAGAAGACAGACTAAGGTAAATCTAAAACATCTCCTGTTACAAAATGCCAAGAAATACTGATGCAAACAACTAAAAAGCAAGTGGGGGCTGGTGTTGTGGCACAGAGGGTTAAGCTACTGCCTGCCACGCTGGCATACCATTTCAGACTGTTGGTTAAATTCTTGCTGCTCTGCTTTCAGTCCAGTTCCTTGCTAGTGTGCCTGGGAAAGCAGCAGAAGATGCTCCCAGTACTTGGACCCTTGTCATCCACTTGGGAGACACAGGTGAGATTTCAGCTCCTGGCAGCAGCTTGGTCCAGCTCTGTCTGTTACCATTTGGAAAGCAAACCAGCAAACCATTGGGTGGAATATCTCTGTCTTTCATTTTCTCTCCTTTTCTATTGCTGTCTTTCAAATACATGAAATAAATCTTAACAAATAGAAATAAGTGGATAGTGTAGTAGAAGGAGAATGTAAATGAGAGAATATACTTATGAGTTTGGGGTAGTAACAGTTCCTTAAACAGGATCTGAAGCTATAAATCATTAAAAATATAGTAATGAAAGTAATACATTAAAATTAGTCTTTGTATGATTAAAATACATAACCAAAAGACAGCAAATTGTGAATTGGCATAAATATGTATCACCCATATATTGGATACAGATTTTGTAACAGGAGTACATACAATGCTCCAGTGATTAAATAAATAAAACCATAAAGAGCTAATTAGAGAAGAGACAAAGTATACACACATTGAAGCCTCAAAAACTCACATGTTTAAGTAAATTGTATATGAGCCACTTCAGGAGTAATCAGGAAAATGAAAATTAATACCATAATAAAGTACAATTTTTATAACCATCAAAGAGAAAGAATGTAGTTAATCTCAATGATTTTAGTGTTAGTAAAATAAAAACTAACAACTTTGTTGTTGAGATCACAAATTAGTGTAACTTTTTAGAAAGCAATTTTGCAATATATAACACATTTGAAGTTGTATGCATTTAATACCCAAGTAATCTTAGAAAATAGAATGTCTCATAGATGCACAGGAAAATTTATGACAATATATTTTGTAATATTGTATTTGAATAAACATGCAGCAAAAAAGAAAATATTACTTGGAAGAGGAAGGCATAAATAAAGTGTGGCTTATTCATTTAGTAATATAACTACATAGGAAGTAAATTGTAAGTTAGATGATCCAGTATCAACAATTACATTCAGCATGAATGTAACTCATACATGCAATGTTATGTGTTAATTTTCTGTTAAGACAGAAAAATAAATACCAAATAGATATGTGTATAAACAAACCTTAGAAAACCTAGTAACATTATAATTGTAATGATTTGAGATAAAAGAATAAAAATTAACTATAAATGTTATTTTCCAATATCAGAACAGTGATTACCTCTGAGCTTGGAGATAGGGAGCATGAAGAACAATGGCAGGAAGTCTCTGAGATGGTGTTAATGATTTGTGCTTTCTCATATTCACTCCATTGAAGTATAGATTAGATCTAATGCTAAGAATGAACTGAATATGGAAAAGTAATAGACTATCTATCATTTTGGGCCTTCATTTTATTTCTTCACTTGCTTTCTAGCTCTGAGGTAACAGTTGCAATGTTGTAAGCTGTCCAGTGCAGAGGAGACAACACAACAAAGGCCGTAGGGTGCCTGCTGGCCAACCGTCAATTAGGAACTAAAAGCTCTTTCTTTTTTAGATTTATTTATTTAAAAGGCAGAGTGATAGAGAAAATGCACAGCGAAGGAGAAAGAGAGAGAGAAAGAAATATTTTATCCACTGATTCAATCCCCAAATGGCTGCTACAGCAAGGGTGGTCCATGCCAATCCAGGAGCCAGGAACACTTTCCTGGCAATGGCAGAAGTATTTGATCATCTTCAATAGCTTTGCTAGGTGAATTACTAGGGAGCTGCATCAGAAGCTGAGCAGGGATAGTGGTTTGTATAAGCCACTGCTTAACCCACTACACCACAATGCAGGCCCCAGACCTAATGTTCTTTTCCAACATTGTATAAAGAACCAAACCCTGACAGTAAAAATATAAGTAGTCTTAGAAGATCTTTCCCCAGTCAAACTATCAGGTGAGACCAAGCCTTGGTTACACCTTGCTTGCAACTTTGTGAGAGACATTGAGGCACAGGTAACCAGTCAAGATTCATAAGGTTTGTCTAGATTCATGTTCCAAGAAATTGTAAAATAATGAATATCTTTTTTTTTAAAAAATACATCTATTTATTTATTTGATAGGTGGAGTTATAGAGAGAAAGAGAGAGAGAGAGAAGTTTTCTATAAGCTGGTTCACTCACCAAATGGTTGTAATGGCTGGAGCTGCACCCATCTGAAGCCAGGAGCCAGGAGCTTCATCGAGGTCTCTCATGCAGGTGTAGAGGCCCAAGTACTTGGGACATTTTCTACTGCTTTTCCAGGCCATAGCAGAGAGTTGTATCAGAAGTGGAGCAGCTGGGACTTGAACCAATGCCATCTGGGATGCCAGAACTGTAGGTGGTGACTTTACCCACTGTGTCACAGTGTCAGACCAATCATTGTTTTAAACCACTATTTTGGGGATAATTTGTTAAGCAGCAATAGATAAGTAATTCAGAAAGAATGGAAAAGTAACTGAAATTTTCAGGTAGCCTGGCAAAATCAGCAGTTTGCAGAAAGGTTTGTTATTTCTCTTTTCGAGTTTGACTTTCCCATACTCTGTGCTTTTGTCTCATGCTGATGACAAGATGCCCACTGAATGCCTTATAATCACCCATACTTGCACAGTGAAGTCCAGGAGCAGTGTAACATTAACCAAAAATATTAAATTTAAAATTTTCTTGTTATCACTTATAATGAAAGCAAAGATAACAGGAATTAATTTTAGTAATATGTTGTATTTAACTTAATAGATTAAAAATCTTATTCCATTGCAAAATTTGCATAAATTATTGAGACATTTTATATTACTTTTCATGCTAAGTATATTTGTATGTAAATACATGTTTCATAAAATATACAGTTGAGAAAATGGATTTATATTCTGAAGAATATTCTAAAATAAACATTTTCCAAGAGTAAAAATGTGATAAACTAAAACTAGCAATTCCAGCTCTCAGTTGTCATAGCCACATTTCAGAACCCAAATAGCTACCTATGGCCAGTGGCTACCATATTTGACAGCTTGATTCCAAAATCTAGTTCTCCTGATATAAAAACTTTCTTTTCTTTCAGCTATCAGTGATTCTCATTATTAGTATGTTTAGGTATGTATTTTGAGTCATATATTCTATTCTAAACTGACCTCTATGTACGGAGATTGAGTGCCACATTAAGAAAGTGCTTCTCAAATTTCTCTGTACATAAGTTTGAACAGGAGAGTGTTAAATTAAAAAAAATCACTGTGTTCCATTGTCAGGCTCACAGATTCTGATGTACCTGGTTGGTGGTAAGTCCCAAACTGATTCCTCAGAAACCTGAATACAGCCCTACTGTACAACCCAGCCATCCCACTCCTTGGAATTTATCCAAAGGAAATTAAATTGGCAAATAAAAAAGCTGTCTGCATCTTAATGTTAATTGCAGTTAAATTCACAATAGCTAAGACCTGGAATCAACCTAAATGCCCATCAACAGTAGACTGGATAAAGAAATTATGGGATATGTACTCTATAGAATACTATACAGCAGTAAAAAAAAAGAAATCTGCTCATTTGCAACAAAATGAAAGAATCTGGAAAACATCATGCTTAGTGAAATAAGCCAGTCCCAAAGGGACAAATATCATATGTTCTCTCTGATCATTGACAACTAACTGAGCACCTAAAAGGAAAACTGTTGAAGTGAAATGGGCACTAGGAGAAACAATGACTTGATCAGCCCTTGTCCTGACTGTTGAGGAACAACTTACTATTTTATTCCTTTTTTTGTTCTACTTAAAACCATTGAATGAACTCTTTAATTAACACATAATTATTCTTAGGCATTTAAATTTAACTGAAAAGTGATCCCTGTTAAATATGAGTGGGAATAAGAGAGGGAGGAGATGTGCAATTTGGTGCATGCTCACTCGGATTACCCCTAAAGGTAGAGTTAGAAACGTACCGGGGATTCCAATTCAATCCCATCAAGGTGGCATGTACCAATGCCATCTCACTAGTCAAAGTGATCAGTTTCAGTTCATAATTGATCATAATGGTAGATTTAAGTGTCAAAGGGATCACATAAACAAGACTAGTGTCTGCTAATACTAACTGAAAGAATTAAAAAGGAGAGAATGATCCAACATGGGAAGCAGGATACACAGCAGACTCATAGAATGGCAGATGTACTAAGCAGCAGTCTGGCCTCAGAATCAGCCCTTAAGGCATTCGGATCTGGCTAAAAAGCCCTTGAGAGTTTCTCAGGCATGGAAAGTCAAGACACTTTGGCAAAAAATAAAAAAAATAAATAAATAAAATTTCTGTGAGTTAGATCCCAGCAGAAAGAATGGGCCATCAAAAAAGGAGGTACCTTTCTCTGAAAGGAGGAGAAAACTTCCATTTTGATAATGGCCTTGTCTAAATAAGATTGGAGTTGGCGAACTCAAGAGGCTTCCATAGCCTTGGCAGCTAATGACAAGAGCCTCCAGTGATTACTGACATCATAAATAAGAATGTCAATATTTAAATCAACAACAGGAGTCAATGTGCACCTACTCTCCATGTAGGATCTCTGTCCTTAATGTGTTGTACTATGCAAATTAATGGTAAAAGTACTACTAAAACCGTACTCTATATTTTGTGTGTCTGTGTGGGTACAAACTGTTAAAATCTTTACTTAATATATGCTAAATTGATCTTCTGTATATAAAGATAATTGAAAATGAATCTTGATGAAGAATGGGATGGGAGAGGGAGCAGGAGATGGGATGGCTGCTGGTGGGAGGGTGGTTATGGGGAGAAAAAGCTGCTATAATCCAAAAGTTGTACTTTGGAAATTTATATTTATTATATAAAATTTTTAAAAAGAGCTTGTAGAGGAAAGGAGATTAAAAATACATATGTCTTGTTTTCTTACTTATTTAAGTGTGGTATTTGGGATGGATCCTGATTGTAGCACTTTTTTGTTTTCTTCAAAAAAAAAATCTAAATGATCCAAATGTAGAGTCAAGGAGAGAAATAGCTAATTACCACCAAGATCAGACCTTAAAGTTGTATTTGAATAGATTGCTCTGATAACAAGTCTTTTTGGGAAGAAGAGATGGTTACTAGGACAGCAACAAATTCAGAAAGGAGAAATAAATTCTGTGTGGATGATCCACTGTCTCCACTGTACTCTCTGGGTTTTCAAACTTTTATATTTACATTTAATCTGTGTCGCTATTATGTTGCGAATTCCTCTTTATCCGATAATATTCCACTCTTTTACTTTTGGATTTTGAATACTATTATAATCTGATGACTCCTGGCTCCAAACAGAATAATCCATAATGATTTCCTGTCTACATGATCACTTGAAAATGATTTGATTTCTTTTAAGGTTTTATTTATTTGAAAGTTAGAGTTACACAGAGAGAGGAAGGCACACATACAGACACATACACACAGAGGGAGAGGGAGAGAGGGAGAGAGGGAGGGGGGAGGGGAAGAGAGAGAGAGAAAGAGGGCAATGGCTGGGCTGGAGTGGTGCAGTGGGTTAATTCCCTGGCCTGAAGTGCAGGCTTCCCATGTGGGCACCGGTTCTAGTCCCGGCTGCTGTTCTTCCCATCCAGCTCTCTGCTATGGCCTGGGATAGCAGTAGAGGATGGCCCAAGTCATTGAGCCCCTGCATCCGCATGGGAGAACTGGAGGAGGAACCTGGCTCCTGGCTCCTGGCTTCAGATTGGCTCAGCTCTGGTTGTTGCAGAATCTGGGGAGTGAACCAGCAGATGGAAGACCTCTCTCTCTGTCTCTGCCTCTCTCTGTAGCCCTTTCTTTCAAATAAATAAAATGAATATTTAAAAAAAAAAGAGAGAGACAATGGCAGGCCTGGGCCAAAGTCCAGCCAAAGGCCAAAGCCAAGAGGTAGGAGCTTCCTCTGGATCTCCCATATGGGTGAAGGAGCCCAATCACTTGGACCATATTCTGCTGAATTTCCAGGGACACAGCAGGGAGCTGGATCAGAAGTAGAGCAGCCTAGACCCGAACTGATCCTCAAATGGGGTGCTGGTGTAGCAGGCATCAGCTTTACCGGCTATGTCACAATACTGGCCCCGCCTTGATTTATTGGATTTTGATTGTCAGACTTGTTTTCTTCACATGAAGTTTTGATATTCCATATTAAAATAGAAAATTTTACTGCTTTTGTGCTATAACAATTGCTATATTTTGCAGGAGTACAATTTATATTTATATTCAATGTTATTTATATAATTCTCATCTACTCAGAAAATTATTTCTTTGGTTTGTTTTCTAAATGCAGAAGCATGAAATTTAATCTTGACTTTACTAATGTAGTTTCCATGAGATTAAAGGCTAAATATAATTTGACAGTGTTTCAAAATCTTTAAGATCTTCAAGTAGATATATAAATATATATATTACATACTTGATGTTCTTTTAATATTTTCGAAAATTAGAGTTATAGAGAAAGAGGGAGACACACAGAGAGAAATCTTACATCCTCTGCTTTAATCCCCAAATGGCTGCAACCTCTAGGGCTGGGAAAGATTGAAGCCAGCATCCAGGAGCTTCTTCAGGGTCTCCCACATGGGTAGGAACTCAAGCACTTGGGCCATCTTCTGCTGCTTTCTCAAGCACATTAGCAGGGAACTCAATTGGAAATGAAGCAACTAGGAATTCAATTGGTGCCCATATGAGATGCTGGCGTTACAGGTGGAGGCTTTACCCACTATGCCACAAAATGGACCTGGTATATTTTGTTTTTAATATGGTTGAATTAAGGGTTTTGTGGGGTTTTCTTTTGAGTCACTTGTTCGTCTGGTAATAGCTAAGTATCACAGTTCTACGTCATAGATGGACCAATCACCAACTTCTGTACAATAGCCTCTGACGGGGTGGAATAATTCTCTAGGAATCTGTTAAAAAAGATGCTTATCTATTATCTTACAGGAACAGAGAGAAACGCTACACCTAATTATATTAAAAATCATTTGCCATCATGACCTATGTGAATTTTCCATAATTTGGAGCAGTTATTTATCAAGTTATTAGGTTATTAGGAGGAACATTCTGTAATACTGCTCTGTATTAAAACTACTTCTTTTTATTACTAATTAATTTCACTTCTCGGATCTTGTTGCAAAACTACCACTGCCCCTAAACTACTTGAGGGAGTAGCTACAGATCTCTCAAATCTGTGTCTGCTCCCCCTACACTCAGAAAACCAATCACTGACTTCACTGTGGAAAGCTGAATATAATACTCAATTTAATACAAAAACACCATGCGCAGCTGGGGAATCAATATTCTGGGTCATTGTTTTCTGCCTTCCTAGGTACATTAGCAGAAAGCTGTATCAGACCCATTCTCCAAGATGGGGTGTCAGCTACATTAGCAGAAACATAACTTACTGTGCCAAAATGCTGGTCCTGAAAGATGTACACTGTTACAACAAGGCCTCATGACTATGTGTTTGGTAGTGTGTTACAATGTGAATTGCTATAGAGGAATCTTATGACAGTAGTGACAATGCACTTGAAGAAATAAAATCAACAAGTTTTGTCAGTTAATTCTTAGAACATGCTTAAGAGTAAAGAGAAGACAACAATCAATAAGATTTCCTGCGGGCAGAGATGTGGCATAGCGGGTGGGGCTTCTGCCTGCAATGCTGGGCATCCTATATGGGTGCTGGTTCGGGTCCTGGCTGTTCCACTTCCTATTCAGCTTCCTGCTGGTGCACCTGAGAGGGCAATTGACTAGGAACTTCTATTTAAAACTGAATAACGCAATAAAACACACATAGAATAATAGCAGCAAACAAGGAAGTTTTATTTATCATCAGATCCAAAGAAATAAGAATGGAAGTAGGATAAAAGGAAGACCTTTCTCTCTGTATCTCTCTCTCACTGTCCACTCTGCCTGTCAAAAAAAAAAAAAAAGAAGCATATCAACCTAAAAGTAGTGATTTTATATCTTAAAATGTATATAAAAATGTACTTGAGGCTAGAGGCTTCTGATATCTATTATACATATGTGCATACACCCGAAGCTTATTGGATCAAGTGTTGGCTTTGTGAGACTAAAGTAAAATGACTGGAGTTAAAACCCAGAATCGGGAGCAGGTATTTGGCCTAGTGGTAAAAATTCTACCTGGGATGCCTGAGTTCTCTATAAGAGTGCTTGGTTCAAGTCCTGGCTCTGCTCTTGATTCCAGCTTCCTTTCAATGTGCACCATTAGGTCAGAAGTAATGGCACAAGTAGTAGGGTCCCTGCCATCCAAGTAGGATACATGGTCTGCATTCCTAGATCTGACATTAGCCAGGTTCAGCACCAGCTGCTATAGGTATCTGGGGAGTGAACTAGTAGATGGGAGTTCTCTATATGTCTCTGTATCATTCTCTTTTTCGCTGTCTCTCTTGTTATCAAATAAATAAAGACCAATATAAAAAAGAGCAACAATCTTTGCAAAACAAATCTAACAGAATCTACAAAAAAGATACTGAAACTACTAATTGAGGTCTGTAAGATTAAAGAGAAAGCTTAAATTAATGGAAAGAAATACTAGAGATTCACCAATTTTGTATGTCAAGCTCTCCAAACTGAACCAAACATTCTATATATTCCTGGTTAAAATCCCAGCCAGCTTTACTTATAGAAGTTGCAGGCAGATTCTAAAGTTAATCTAGAAAGGCAAAGCTCTCAAAATAACACAAGCAACTCTGATTAAAAAGAGAACAATATTAGAAGACTAACAGTACTTCGTTTTTAGAATTTTTATAAAACTACAATAATCAATACAGTTGGTTGCAGCATTCAAATGCAAAAATAGAGCAAAAGAACAGATTGGATTCTAGAAGTAGACTCATATATATACGTTGTTTTTGTGCATTTGGACTGCTGTAACAAACTCCATAGGCAGTGTTAACAGAAGGAATTTATTTCTCATAGTTCCACAATCCATTAAGTTCAAACCAAGACTCAGGTGTCTGGTGAAGGCCTGTTTCTTGGTTCATAGACAGTTGTGTTCTCCATGGCAGAAGAGGACTTCTCTGTGTTTTCACTGGGTGCACTAATTCCAATCATAAAAGCTTGTCTATTATAACTTAATCACATCCAATGATAATGTCACATAATATTAAATTGGTGAGTTGGTTTCAACATGTGAATTTGGGGAAGACATAATATTCATTTCTATATCATGCTTAGATGACTAATGTCAACAGATGTAAATCAAAAATTCTGTGAGGAAATTAAAATATTTCCAAAATGCAATGCTGGAAAAATTGGATTTCCAAATGCAAAGTATAAGCAAATCCGTATCTCACACTTAAAAATATTATATAAAAATTGATCATAGACTATAATATAATAATCAAAACAATGTAACTATAAGGTGAAATATATGTGATCTTCACTTAGGAAAGGGTTTTTTGTGAATGAAACCATAATTGTAATCCATAAAGACAAAAATGGATAAATAAAACTTACAGGGTCTGGCATTGTGGTATTGCCAAAAAAGACGCTGCCTGCAGTGCTTGCATCCCATATGGATGCCAGCTCAAGTCCCTGCCACTCTAGTCCCAATTCAGTTCTCTGCTATGGACTGGGAAAGCAATAGAAAATGGTTCAAGTACTCAGGCCCCTGCACCCACGTGGGAGACCTGGAAGAAGCTCCTGGCCCCTGGCTTCAGATCAGCCCAGCTCTGGCTGTTGTGGTCATTCGGGGAGTGAATCAGTGGAAAGAATACCCCTCCTCCCCCTCTCTCTGCTTCTCTGTAACCCTACCTTTCAAATAAGTGAATAAATTAAAAAAAAAAGACTTCCATAATGAAAAAATAATAAAATTCTGCTCCTCTTCTCCCTCCCCAACAAGAATCATCTGGTTTTGAAGAACATTGTTAAGTAGATGAATATATAATTCATATGGAGGACATACTACTTTCCATATATTTATATGATAAAGGACTAGCATTCATATTATAAATACTTTTTAAAAATCCTAAAAACCTACAATAACAAATTAAAAGTAGCCAAATATTTGAAAAAATATTACACCAAAAAAGACATACAGGGGGCATGTGAGTGCATGGAAAGATGCTGAATGTCCTTAGTCACTAAGACCATGCAAGTTATATGAGAATTATTTACTACTACTAACTTGACATATGGCTTATACTTGAAAAATTGGCTGTATCCACTGTTAGCAAGACATAGACAGCAGAAACTTTTACACATGGTGGTGGGAATGTGAGTGGTATAGCCACATTTGAAGATCATTTTGATATTTTCCAACCTAGGCCCATCATATATTCCAGGCATTCCACCCCAGGGTTGTTGTCCTAGAGATGTGAAGGTTTGTGTCTAGGGTCAGTATTGTGGCACAGCAGGTTAAGTCATTGACTGTGACACCAGCATCCCATATGTGTGCTGAATTGAGTCCCAGCAACTCCACTTCCAATCCAGCTCAGGCTAATGTGCCTGGGAAAGCATTGACAGGTGGCCCAAGCACTTGGGTCCCTGCCACCCACGTCAGAAACTAGGTTGATGTTTCTGGTTCCTGGCTTCAGCCTGGCCCAGCCTCAGCCATTGTGGACACTGAGGAAATAAACCAGCAGATGGAAGGTCTCTCTCTGACTGCTTCTCTTTCTCTCTGTAACTCTGCCTACAAATAAAATAAATAAATAGAAGAAATCAAAGAGAGATCGTGTCTCTATAGAGATCTGTGAATGCATATTTACATCAACTTTATTAGTCATATTCCCAAGTTGGGAAAATAAAAAGGTTAAGAGTAGAAAAATACATTTTAGTATGTGGTATACTTATACAATAGAACACCACTCAGCAATAAAATGATGCAATATTAATATATGTGGCAATAAGGTTGAATCTCAAAATAATCATGCTGAGTGAAAGATATCACAAAGCGAAGTATATGGTAAAATTCCACTTGCAAAATTCTAAGATAATACACAATGAAAGAAAGCAGATAAGTGATTGACAAGGAATGTTGAAGGACTGATTTAGGGTAGGCTAGATTATAAACACACATGAAGAAAAGTCTGTAGATGAGGGATATGTTCATTATTTCAATTATGATAATAATTTACAGATGTGTATATAAGCCAAAAAAACCTATCAAACTTCATTCTTCAGCTATGGACAGTTAACTGTATGTCAATTTTATCTCAATAAAGTTTTTAGAAATTAATATATATATATATAAATATAAATCACAAGTAGTTTTGTCTAGTTTGGTACAATTTAGAGTATAACTACATGTATCATGATTAAGAAAAGCTAATACGACAATTGTTGGGATTAGAAAAAGTGAACATGACATCATCATATAATGAAGCCAAATTTAATGTTAAGAAAATCTACACTATAAAGACCTGTATTCTTTTTTAGGTCATTAAAAATAAAGGATAAATGCAATCAAATGATAGTCTTAGTACATATGTGATTAATGTACATCACTTTTTAGGACAAATTTAAGTTTTTCTGATAGTATGTATTTAGACCATCTCCATAGCGTATAACAAAGAAGATACTGGCCGGCACTGTGACGCAGTAGGTTAATCCTCCACCTATGGTGCCAGCATCCCATAAGGGCACTGATTCTAGTTCCGGATGCTTCTGTTCTGATCCAGCTCTCTGCTGATGGTCTGGGAAATCAGTAGAAGATAGCCTAAATGCTTGGGCACCTGTACCCACATGGGAGACCCGGAGGAAGTTCCTGTTTCCTAGCTTCTGATCGGCCCAGATCCGGCTGTTGAGGCTATCTGGGGAGTGAACCAAAAGAGGGAAGACTTTTCTCTCTGCCTCTACTTTTCACTGTCTGTAACTATATCTGTCAAATAAATAAATGAAATCTTTAGAAAAGAAAAGAAGATACTATAGATTATATTGCAAGCAATACCTCAAATACTGTACATTATCTATCTATCTATCTATCTATTATCTGTGTGTCATCAACCTATAGATGCATATATACAAATGAGTTCTCTTATAACATCCTGTAGTACAGCTTAATGGTATACATTCTATAAAGATCAGTCTACAACGAACTAAAGGATACAAAGTATGTATGGTTTACATCCACATTGAAATGTTGGAGGGGTGAGATGCTTCAACGAATATATAACTTAACTATTTTTTCAGGCTATAGTTCTACTATATTATTAATTTCAACAAATCTTACAATAATAATTAGAGAGTATATAAAGCATGGTTATAAATGACCATATCAATTATCTCAACAAAGTACCTCTCAGATTTACAATTAAAGCCTTATAAGTTTTGCAAGTTGCAAGATAAAGTTTTATAAAACATAGATATTGAAATAATTTACTATGGTTTGCTAGTGACAAGTCATCTAAATTACAACTCGGAATAAAAACTTTATTTATAATTTGCCATTATTAAATTATTTCTGGCTATTATTAATTAGGAAATTATGTCAATTTATAATTGCTATTCTAAAATCACATTTCACATTTAGAAGACTATCTGTTTTCTGTACCAATCTATTCTTTCTGTACCAATCTATTCTTCTAAACTTGTGATTTTAAATAAAAGATATGTACATTTATAAAATATTAATTTAAAAACCCACACTAGTATATTGTTTCTATAGATTTTTATTTAACAATGTTTATGCAAAAATTTGTTCCTGAATTTATATTATACTATGACGAACTTATATAAATTTAGATTGTAAATGCCCACAGATCAATTAGCTGGAAAAATACTTCAAATTGTAAACTTGCAAATTGTAAAGTATGTTTGTCCTTAACTGATGCATTTAAAAACACATCCAAACACATCCAAATGCCTTTAGAAAATGATTTAGAGTATAATCTCAATGCGTTATTGATAATCTTGCCTGACACCTGTCAGATTTGCACATAAAATTCTGACTGGCCTGAATACTTCAATTTCTAGATAACTAATTTGTACTTTCATAGAAAGGAGATAGTATATCAACAAATCACATGTCTGATGCAACTTTTTACTGTGAACGGATTTTTATATGAAAGGTGTTACTATAAGATGTTTGAAATGAGACATCATCTGTTCCTACTTATGAAGTACTCATATAGCAATTAACACAGAGGCACTCAAAATTTGCTCTGCTTCCTAAAGCTAGGATGGAGTTTGTTGGTGATAAGGTGACTATAACCAAGAGACACTGCTATGACTTACCAAAAGCCAGCCACTACAGGAATGAAGAGACTCATGGTGACTGTCTCCAGAGAATTTCAACATAAGATTATCAAGATTGTACAATTTCCAAGGACCTCTACATTTATGTTCTCTTTATGTTTAGGCTTCTAAGGAAAGAAAATAGTGCTTACTCTGTCAATTTTGAGGTCCAAGTGGAGTCTTTACCATATTCTGTATTTTTTTTAAGATTTATTTATTATTTATGTATTTTTTTTTTTTTACAGGCAGAGTGGAGAGTGAGAGAGAGAGACAGAGAGAAAGGTCTTCCTTTGCCGTTGGTTCACCCTCCAATGGCCACCGCGGCCAGCGCGCTGCGGCCAGCGCACTGCAATGATCCGATGGCAGGAGCCAGGTACTTCTCCTGGTCTCCCATGGGGTGCAGGGCCCAAGCACTTGGGCCATCCTCCGCTGCACTCCCTGGCCACAGCAGAGAGCTGGCCTGGAAGAGGGGCAACTGGGACAGAATCCGGTGCCCCGACCAGGACTAGAACCTGGTGTGCGGGTGCTGCAAGGCGGAGGATTAGCCTAGTGAGCCGCAGCGCCGGCCTCTGTTATTTATGTATTTGAAAGCAGAGTCAGAGAGAGATTGAGACACAGAGAGAAGCAGAGAGAGTGAGAGAGAGAGAGAGAGAGAGAGAGAGATCTTCCATTCACTTGTTCACTCTCTAAATGATCATAACAACCAGATCTGGGCAAGGCAGAAGTCAGGAGCCAGGAAATCTGTACTGGTCTCCCACATAAGTGGCAGAGGCTCCAGTACTTGGGCCATCTTCCATGACATTCCCAGGCACATTAACAATGATGCTGAAATGGAAGGAGAGTAGCTGGGACTGGAACTGGTGGTGCAATATGAGATGCCAGTGTCTCAAGTGGTTATTTGACAATCCAGCCTCTCTTTTTAAATTTTGTTCTTGGCTTCTTAACCCTACAAATTCTTACTCGGTACATACAGTTTATGCAGTACTCCAAGAACTAGTATAAGATTATAAAACAGTGGGATATTTAAAACTTGATTAGTGTAAATAAGATAGATAGACAACTATTTAAAGGGAATTATCTTTGCCAATTTATTTTTTGTTTTGAACTAAATGCCTTAGATTAATTCAATCATTTAAACTTGGACAAACATCTATATTTTGTTAGCTTTGTATGAAGTTTACCACATCATTTTAATATTACACCAAATTTTCTACTCAACTTCAAACCTCATTTTATTTAGGATGAAGAGATTTTAATTTATTAACCTATATTAGATCAAGTTAGAAAGTTTTTATTTCCATTGATTAATTTGGTTTCAAACTCCTTAAAGGATTAATATAACAATGCTGAAGGAATTCATTACCGTCATTGCTTGCACAAATAGCAAATACCATTGTGTTGGGATATGGTAACAATTAATGCAAACCAAAATATATTTGTGCTCTGACATTCAGGGCTCATGGAGCACCTTCATGGTTCTTGGAGCATATATGCAACTAGCAAATTTTTGGCACCATGACTATGCTAATAAAGATGGATTCAAAGAGAAAAAAAATAACGATAACAACCCATTTTCCTATTCATCTAAATTTTCATATTTCCATCAGATTTGACAAGAACCAACAATGAAATTGACTCTTAAATAACATTTTCTGGTAACAATAAAAAGCAGAAGCAAAGACAGAGGACTACAAAAAATTATATTTTTCCACCAAAGAAAATAATTCAACCTATAAATTCATTAACTTAGCTATGTTACCTAGACTGGATTAGTTACTTTGTTTTCTGAGTTCCACAGAAACAGTGACCATGAATATTTGTTCTAAATTATTTCTTTTACTGAAATATTTTTCTGCTGTTGAATGATTTTCAAATATTTAAGATATTCATTTTAAGACATGTAGTTCACTAATTGGTTTGTGCATGCATAATGTCTTATTACCTTAATTATGAATTCTTCACAGAAAAACATATCTCCTATGATTTTGTAATTCCAGTCCCCATCTCTGTGATTGAAGCATAAATGTGTTCTAGTTGTTCTCAACTGCAGTTGTTTTCTTCAAAGTAATCTCCCTAAGGTTGAACTCTAATTCCATTACTTCCCTATCCTAGTTTAATGGAGATGAGCCATCATCCATTTTTTTATGGCTGGTTAGAGGTCTGTGTATTCCCCCAGAAATAAATTATAGTCAGAGATCAACATGAGATAAATCAACCCAAGTCCACAGTAGCATTCCCTGACAAGTCTGTTCATCTGCTTGAAGTGACAGAGTAGAGAATTTGTCACTCAGGAAATTAGTGCAATTGGTACTTCTAGGAGCCTACATAAATGACTTTACATTGTATGAACTTTAGTAAAGCAAGGAATCATCAGTTGCGTCCAGTTGTACTCTCCTCTAAAGTAGCTTATTACATCAAGGATTCGATTTTGCAACTTGTAACTAATTTCTCTGTGGCAGAATAGCAGAATTTGTGAGGTAGCATGAAGAAGTATGCCAAAAAGTAGGGAAAGAGAGGTGATCACAGTTAACTGAGAACATATGTCTTTAGGGGAGCCCCCGAAACACTTAATACTCCTAATTACCTAATAAATTATTGTCAATTTTTAACTCACTATAAAAGGTGTATACATCTTTCACCAGATTTATTATTTCATGATGCAGTCTTGTGAAAGAATTACCACACCTGACATAGTCTCTGATATACCCCATTTCCACAGATGCTGCATCTACAAAATTCAGCAAAATATTTGGAGCATAGTCCATGCCATATTTAATTATGGCTTGAACATACTTTTGCAACCACCATTCTGAGAAAATTAAGCACCACTATTTTTTTTTTTTGACAGGCAGAGTGGACAGTGAGAGAGAGAGAGAGAGAGACAGAGAGAAAGGTCTTCCTTTTGCCGTTGGTTCACCCGGCCAGCGTGCTGCGGCTGGCGCATCCTGCTGACCCAAAGCCAGGAGCCAGGTGCTTTTCCTGGTCTCCCATGCGGATGCAGGGCCCAAGGACTTGGGCCATCCTCCACTGCACTCCCTGGCCACAGCAGAGAGCTGACCTGGAAGAGAGGCAACCGGGACAGAATCAGGCACCCCGACCGGGACTAGAACCCAGTGTGCGGGTGCTGCAAGGCGGAGGATTAGCCTATTGAGCCATGGCGCTGGCCAGCACCATTATTTTGTCAATTATATTAGAGAAGGTACATGGTTAGGGCTATTATGGAGGCAAAAAGATAAGTGAATTTATTGTAAAACAGATCAGTGTCTACAATATTAAGAAGATATTAATATCATGGAAACTCAGTTAATAATTTCCATATTAATTTAATTCAAAATCAAAAAAGAAGAGAAATTTAACAGTGCCTACTTGTACTTTTCTTTTTTTTTTTTAGACAAATAATAGATTAATTTATTTGATGCATGAATTCCAAAAATTTTTTATATTGTTGTCTTACAGTACACAGTTTCCACAACCTTTTCAAAGACCCCATGATGTGTGTGTGTATGTTTTCTTTTTTTTTTTTTTAACTTTTATTTAATGCATATAATTTTCCAAGGTACGACTTATGGATTACAATGGCTTCCCCCCCATACCGTCCCTCCCACCCACAACCCTCCCCTTTCCCACTCCCTCTCCCCTTCCATTCACATCAAGATTCATTTTCGATTATCTTAATATACAGAAGATCAGCTTAGTATACATTAAGTATGGATTTCAACAGTTTGCTTCCACACAGAAACATAAAGTGAAAAATAATAGATGATTTTTTTTAAATGATGATGAAATCAGAGCAGACCTATTGTCATGTTTAATCCCAGTGAGAGTCAAGTTGGGAATTGATAATTTCTTTTTTTTTTTTTTTTTTTTTTTTTTTTACAGAGGATCAGTTTAGTATGCATTAAGTAAGGATTTCAACAGTTTGCACCCCCATAGAAACACAAAGTGAAATATATTGTTTGAGTACTCGTTATAGCATTAAATCTCAATGTACAGCACATTAAGGATAGAGATCCTACATGAGGAGTAAGTGCACAGTGACTCCTGTTGTTGACTTTACCAATTGACACTCCTGTCTATGGCATCAGTAATCTCCCTATGCTCCAGTCATGAGTTTCCAAGGCTATGGAAGCCCTCTGAGTTCTCCGACTCTTATCTTGTTTAGACAAGGTCATAGTCAAAGTGGAGGTTCTCTCCTCCCTTCAGAGAAAGGTACCTCCTTCTTTGATGACCTGTTCTTTCCACTGGGATCTCACTCGCAGAGATCTTTTGCCAGAGTGTCTTGGCTTTCCATGCCTGAAATACTCTCATGAGCTTTTCAGCCAGATCCGAATGCCTTTAGGGCTGATTCTGAGGCCAGAGTGCTATTTAGGACATCTGCCATTCTATGAGTCTGCTGAGTATCTCACTTCCCATGTTGGATCACTCTCCCCTTTATTTACTCCATCAGTTAGCATTAGCAGGTACTAGACTTGTCTATGTGCTCCCTTTGACTCCCAGTCCCTTCACCATGACCAACTGTGAACTGAAACTGATCACCTGGAACAGTGAGATGGCATTGGTACATGCCACCTCGATGGGATTGAATTGGAATCCCCTGGTATGCTTCCAACTCCACCACTTGGGGCAAGTCAGCCTGAGCATCTTCAAAAATATGGTGGCTTCATTTTCTCTATGATCACTTCTAAAAGCAGTAAGGCAGGTTTAGGAGTTTCTCCAGGATGACTAATGGGATATCCCAGGTTCTCTTCTGGCTTTGAATCATATAAAAACAAACTGTTTACTGCCATGGTAGGATATCAAATGACTTCCACTAGAATGAATGAATCCTACATTTTAAGTCTCCCCATTTTATGCCTTATAAGCCTTTTTTGTGTACACAGGAAATCTGCTCAAATATTTTGTATTGAACAAATGCATAATGAATTGGAAAATACTTGATGATATCTGAAATATAGTTCAGAGCTGAACTATTCTTTAATCCTTGCTGCCCCCAGAGGCATGATGGGTATTACCACTTTGAAACAGCTGGCTTTTCACTTTAATTCAGAGTGCTGCCTAATCCCCCTTTGATTTTTTTCTTCATCAGTTAACAGTAAACGTGCTATTCATTATTTAGTCTTTGTATTTGATTCACTCTGATTTTATGAAGCTTCATTCCATTTTCCATGCTATTATTTATGATCATTTAGAAAACATTTCATGTATCCTAGGTTTCCTATGATAAGCATCCTTTCTATTTTGACTAATTCCTGGGATCATTTCTTTCTGGGATTCACTTCTTAGGCAGTTTTATTCCCAGATTTAGTCTCAACTTTGAAGTGTTTGGGCACAATAATAAGAACTATATTTAGATCAGTATTATTAGTATCCAGCTTAGTGTTGAAAGAAATCTATTTAACTTTCTTGCTTTTGAAATAAATATTTTACCCATTTCCATAAACCATTTAAAATTTAGTTTAAATTTTCCACTAACTAATTCAGACTAAAATAACAAATAATTTGAGAGTTTTTTCTGGTCCAGAGAAATGTGAAACACTTGAAATCTGACAGATCAAGTGTAAGGCAGTGCTACGACACCACATAGCCATAGCAGCATGCACATTCCCATTCAAAACAAAGCAGCTTCCACTAAGAAATGCCTTCCTGCACACTGAAATCAAACTGTACTGTTCCCAGGATTGCAGGCTCCACTTATTTCACCTGATTTCCATGGATATTTATCCTCAATTTCTACTTATTTTGCTGTAGTCTGCTTGGGCTGCAATAACAAAATAATATCATAGACTGATGGCTTTAAGAAGAGAAATTTATTTCTCACATATGGTCAAGGTACTGGCTGATTCAGGTTCTAGTAAGACTCTCCTTTCTGGCTTGTAGACTGCCACTTTCTCAATGTAACCTCACATTACAAAAAGAGACCTCTGATGCCTCTTCTTCTTTTATGGGAATACCACTTTTGTGGGATCAGGGCTCCACCTTTATGCTCTCATTTGACCTTAAACACCTCTTTAAAAGCCCTTTCACCAGTCAGTACAGTCTCACAGGGGTTAGGGCTTCCACATAGGAATTTGGGATGGACACACAATTCAGTCCAAGCACTGGGTTACATCTCTCACACATTCCATACTCTACTAGTGAAACTCCAGTGAACTACAGTTTTTCAACAAGGTTTGCTTCCACATCTCTCATTTTATGTCACTAGATCATTCCTAGGCTTTTTTTTTTCCACTTATGTTTCTCTGGTTCTCCATCTTGCAATACCATACTTTCACCCTTCTGAATACCGTGGTGCATTAGGTATGTCATCTAAGGGAACAAAAGTATTACCCAAGGGATTCTTCTATCTAATGAGACAAAATCAGTTCATAAGACATGTGCTATGTCATAATGGACTCCCTTTACCAAATATAAGGTTGGAAAGCTAAACTTTTTTTTTTTTTTTACTGAGGTTGGAGGTGATGATAGAAGAAATGTTCACAAAATGTATTTTTGTTTAAAAATGATGGAAGTGCTGTGTAGAACCAATTATTATAGCTATGGTTTGAAGCATGATTCCTAATTGGTGGGGTCATAAGAGACATAGATGAGAGATAAGAGAGATAATCTGAGAGATTACCAATACATAGAGAAAGCGGGAGACATCTCTCTCTCTCTCTATCGATATCTATGTATATGCCATAAGCATATTTTCCCCCAGGGAGCAAAAATCTCTCCCAAGGCTTGCAATCATTGGAGCTTAGATAGACTGAAGTTAGGAAACAGGAACTCAATCTAGATCTCCCACATTTGTGGCACAGACCCAAATACTTGAACCATAACCTAATGTTTCATGTTGTTTGCTGCAGTAGCAAGCTGAAATTGGAACCAAGACCCAGCACTCAAATCTAGACACTCTGATATGGGATGTGGGCATCAAAATCAGGGTCTTAACTGCTAGTCAAAACATCGAACCCTACATAAAAATTCTGACAAAACTTCATATGCACATATTTCATTTTTTGCATGAAAATAAGCTTACCTTTTAATTTGAATTTGCATCAACTTTTTGCAAAAATGTATTCTTGGAGCCCATTTTGTGGTACAGTTGGTAAGGCTGCCACAGGTAAAGTCCCAGTACTCCATTTCTGGTTCAACTCCCTGCTAATGTGTCTGGTAAAAGTGATGGAGGATGGCCCAAGTGTTTGGGCTCCTGCCACCCACACAGGAGATCCAGATAAAACCTCTGGCTCCTGGTTTTGGTTTGGCCCAGCCCAGGGTCAATACAGCCATCTAGGCAGTGAACCAATGAATAAAATTATGTCCCTTTCTGTCTATCTCCTTCTGTCTCTGCAACAGTGACTTTCAAGTAAGTAAATCTTTGCAAAAAATGTATTCTCTCTATATATCTATATGTATTTACAGATAGATAGATAAATAGATATTTGTGTCTATGTATCTATCTATATATAGATAAATAGATATTATCTATACATATATAATATATATTATATATTATATATTTTAATATATATAATTATAATATATATAAATATATAATATATTTTTATTATAGATAATATATAATTTATGGGAATACCATATATTATTATATATAATATATTATATATATTATACCATATATATATGGTATATATATATGTGTGTGTATATATATGGTATAATATATATAATATATTTACCATATATCATTATATATATAATTATCTATATAATATATATGGATAATAGATATCTATATATAGATATAGATAGATATCTAAGTGTAGAGCTATATCTATCAATCTATATTTATATCTTTCCATCTATATGTGTGTGTGTATATATGTATATTTATATATATATTTATATATGGCTTTTAGCCAAGATGTGACAAGAACATAAATGTTTAGACTTTTATATTCTTTGTATATCTTGGCAATTTTGAATAGTTTTGAAATGAAGGAGAGTGTAGATATTGCTTTTCAGACTGTGATTTAATTTCCCATGCATCTATACAAAATGTGGTGTTGCAGAATCATGAGACAATACTCTTTATTTCTGAGGAAGTTCCATTATATTTTCTGAATTGGATTTGCCAATTTGCATTCCCACCAACAATGTGGAAGGGTTCTGTTTCTCTAGATCCTTACCGCTTTTTATATTCTATTTCCTAATATTAGAGAGAGGGAGAGGGAGAGGGAGAGGGAGAGAGAGAGGGAGAGGGAGAGAGAGAGAGAGAGAGAGAGAGAGAGAGAGAGACTCTCTATACTTCTCAAATGCTTGCAATAGCTATGGTTGGGATAGGCAGAAGACAGGAGCCCAGAACTCAATCTGACTCTTCCACTGCATGTCAGGAACCCAGTGATAATTATCATTATCTTCTTATATACCAAGAAGGTACATCAGAAACAGAAGAGCTGAGATTTGAACTAGGTACTCAGATGTGGGATGCACTAATGTCAAGCAGTATCTTAACCAATGCCAAATTCTTACCCCTCTAAGAGTTTCTTTGTGAATTTTTAGTATTTTCTATGTGCATAACTCTGTAATGTGCAAACAAAGATAATTTTAGCTTTTTCATTCCAAGGTGTTTATTTTTCATGTCTAGCAACACTGACTAGAATTTCTAGAACTATGATGTAAAGAAGTGGTAAGTGTGGGCCTCCTTACACTTTACCAGGTCTTAGAGGGGAAGCTTCAATTTTCCCCATTGACTAGAATGCTAGCCATGCATTTTATATATGCTTTTCCTAACCTCCTCATCCTTATTTTGATGAGTATTTTCATAATGAATGGGTGTGGAACTTTGTTAAATGATTTTCTGTGTCTCTTGAAATGGCCTCTTAAAACAATTTATTAACATGTTGCATCCCAGAGGATTTGTGGGTTTGTTGAATCATCCTTGCATTCCTGGAATAAATTCCTCTTAGTTATGGTGTATAATCTTTTAAATGTGCAGTCAAATCCGCTTGCAACTTTGATAAGCTTTTTGCATTTTTGTTCATCTGGGATATTTATCTGTAGTTTTCCTTTCTTTAATATATTTGCATGATTTTTCTCTCAGGGTAACAGTGCCACATAAAACAAGTTGAAAGTCTTCTCTGCTCTTCTTTGTTTTGAGAGAGTTATTTTTTTTTAACTTTTATTTAATGAATATAAATTTCCAAAGTACGACTTATGGATTACAATGGCTTCCCCCCAATACCGTCCCTCCCACCCACAACCCTCCCCTTTCCCACTCCCTCTCCCCTTCCATTCACATCAAGATTCATTTTCGATTATCTTAATATACAGAAGATCAGCAGAGTAAGCAGTAGCTCAACCCACTGCACCACAACACCTACCACATATGAGAGATTTTTGATTACTGATTTTATATTCTTATTTGATATTTGTCTGTGTTTTCATTTATTCTTGATTCAGTTTTAACAGGTTTTATATTTCTAGGAATTTATTCTTTTCTTCTAGGTTATACAATATTGATGTGAAATGTTTCAAATAGTCTCTTATGACTCTGTTCATTTACAGAGGCAGTTATTGTAATGTGTTATCTCATGTGCTTTATTTATCATCTTTCTATTTCTCAATTTTTTCTTGTTTAAAAAACAAACTCTTAGCAGTAATCATTTAGCCTAGTTATTAAGATGTCCATATCCAAAATTGGAGTACCTGAGTTCAGTTTCTGGCTCTGATTCCTGATACAAGATTTGTAGACTCTGGGAGGCAGTGGTAATTGCCCAAGTAATTGATTCTCTGCCAAACATGCAGGGGAACTAGACTGAGTTCCCAGCTTCTGGCTTCAGTCTTGGCCCAACCCTGGCCATTGTGAGCATTTGGGGAGTGAGCCAGTACATGGGAATGCTCTCTCTCTCACTCTCTCTCTCTCTCTCTCTCTGCCTCAAAAATAATAAATACATAATGTTTAAAAGTCAACTCTTAGTTTATTTTTTCTATTTTTGTTCTTTATTTGATTTATTTCTGCTCTAGTTACTATTATGTCCTTTTTTTTTTTAATTATTTTACGCTTTTTCCCTAGCTTCATGGAGTACACAATTAGGTCACTTTTTTTTATATATATGTAGGCCTTTATCACTAGGAATTTTCTTCCTATACCTGATTGCTGTATCCCATAGGTTTTGGTGTGCTTTGCTTTTCTTTCCATTGGTTTTGAAGTGGTCCTTCCCTTTTTATCTCTCACTTTGATTTCCTGCTTGACTGAGCAGTTGCTTAAGACTATGTTGCTTTGTTTCCACATATTTGTAAATTTCCTTTTTAAATTTTTATTGTTGAATTCCAGTTTCATTCTGTTGTGTTCAGCAAGATAATTGAAAATATTCCATTCTCTTAAATTTGTTGATTCATTTTGTGACTCATTATATGCTCTAACCTGAGAATGTTCTGTATTTGCCTGAAAGCTGCTGTTGGTAGAAAGTTTTGTGTATGTCAGTTAAGTCCATTTATAAGTCAAGAACTAGCGTTCATGATTTTCTATCTGAATATTACAACTGTTAGGGTAAGTAAAGTATTCCCAACTACTATTATATTGTCAATATCTGCCTTCAGATCCATTGATATTTGCCATTATACTTGATAGATTGAAGTGTGCTGATATTGGATGTATTTGTAACAGCTGAGGTGTTTTTTTTTTTTTTTTAATTTTATTTATTAGGGCTGGGGCTGTGGTGCAGTGAGTTAAAGCCCTGGCCTGAAGTGTCAGCATCCCATATGGGTGCCAGTTCTAGTCCTGGCTGCTCCTCTTCTGATCCAGCTCTCTGCTGTGGCCTGGGAGAGCAGTAGAAGATGGCCCAAGTCCTTGGGCTCCTGCATCCACGTGGGAGACCTAGAAGAAGCTCCTGGCTCCTGGCTTCAGATCAGCACAGCTCCGGCCATTGCGGCCATCTGAGGAGTGAACCAGTGGAAGGAAGACCTCTCTCTCTGTCTCCACCTCTCTCTGTAACTCTTTCAAATAAATAAAATAAATCTTAAAAAATTTATTTATGTATGTATCTGAGTGATAGCGAGAAGGATACATGCAAAGAAACACATAGAGAGACCTTCCATCTGCTGGTTCACTCCTCAAATGGTTGCAACAGCCATTAACCAGGCAAAACCAGTAGCGAGGAATTCCATCTTGGCCTCCTACAGGGGTGGCAGAGGTCCCCATACTTGGACCATCTTCTGCTGCCTTTCCAGGTGCATTAGTAGGCAGATTGATTAGAACAGAGCAGCTGGGGCTTGAACTGGCTCTCATATATACGATGCCAGCACTTGCAAGTGGCAACTCAACCTACTGTGTAACAATGCTGGTCCTTAATTTGTGTAAAATTTATCTTCTGTATGTTGACCTTCTAGAAAAGATATGCACTCCTATTAAGCTCCATGGTAACCAGCATGGTCCAGTGCTTAAGGCCATTAATCTTGGAGAGTTTCAAGTCTTCACTCAGCACAATTGTAATATGATGCCAGGTGTGAGGCACCTTGTGCTTCCATAACCATAAATAATGATGGCATGGTAAATCCTAACAATTTAATTTTATGACATAAAGCTTCAAGTAAAGGATTTGCACACTAACTCCCTGTAATATTTGGGTAGATACTGCTAATCCTAGCCACAAATACAGAGCTGCCAACTGCTGATCACACCTGTAAATGAATTGCTGGTCCTTTAATCATGTGGCTTAAGAAATACATAGATCAAATATTGGAGACTGACTCCTTAAGTCCAATATCTGGCTTTTCAGCTAACCTGATATATATATATACACACACACACACACACACACCAGAGGTTGTTATAGGTGAATGGAAAGCTTAGATATGATTTGTTGATTCTGTATCTATTAGTTTTCACCAATAATGTGACTCCAGCAGGCCTGGAGTAACATGTCTTATTTGCATGTTACATTTGCTTTCACAACAGGGCCCATGTATATACTTCATATTAAGAAATATATCATTAAAATTACTGGATGATTCCAAGTCCCTCTTATAATACATATCCTACCCAAATTAATTTGTCATGGATTAGGTACACTGTCATTCTTTATAGTTTTATGTTATATACATAAATTTATAAATTTTTAAAATTTTTGATGATCAATTATGGTATTTCTAGTTTTATTTTTGGTGCTGCCTAAAGCTTTTATAATTCTTTTCTAAGTCTCCTGGTGCACCTGTATGGGCTTTTTGTTCTAGAATGCTTACTTGAGAGTGGGATTTCTGCTTTGTAGAACCTATATTTCAAATACTTAATAGGACAGTGCAAAACTTCCTTCCAAAAACTGAAATTAAGGATGAAAGAGAATTTTCATGGTTTGTCATGTTCACTACACTTTAAATTATCAAAGTATAAAATTATTTTTTTTTTGCTGATTACCAAGTAGAAGCCTTTTTTTTTAATTTTATTTTCCTTTTCATTATTACTGATGAGATTTAGTACCTTTTAATTTATGGTACAACAGCATTTTTTCTTCTGTGAAAGGCTTACTCAAGTCTTCTGCCAGTTGTTGATCCCATGCTATGACTTTTCTATCTCAGACACTGTAATATTCTTATAAGAAAGTTTGATTTGGGTCTTTTTAAGTAAAATTACTTGTCTCTCAATTCTTTCAATAAGTAGAGTATAGCAATAATACAAATTTGAATAATCTTGCTCCCTCTCCCTAAGATATTTTTACATGGTATTTGCAATGTTTAATCCAGTGGTACTTATTGCCTAGTAGCAATGCCTATTTTTGAGTATTCAATCAAATGTTTCATGAGTTATGGGTGTTTCCAGTTTGATTCATGTGAGTATTATTTCTTGCCTTTGTGAATGCCATGTATTCTTCCTTCTAGTCTGATAAATGGGTCTTTGTTATTTTCTTCACTTGCATGACCTGAATGGAAGGAATTCCACTAATTACTCAAGGAGGACCCTTGATGTCTCCAGCTCTCTCTCTCTTCTTTCTCTCTAGGCTAAATGCCAGCCTCTGGATTTGGTTTTGATTTCTGTTTTCTTTCTCATTATTCACAAGTAGAAAAAAATCTAAGTAATTGTTTTCTCAGTTCCTCATTTATTGCCTCATATACTCTGTCTTATTGCCTTCTGGAACTCCAAAGAGACATACCTCTGAAAAAATTCCATACAATGCCTTTATTCCATGCCTAATATTCCATATTTTTCAATGCCTAATATTCAATACAATGCCTTTAATATTTCCCTTCACTTTATTTCTTTGGGTTACATTGTGCACAATTGATTTTTCTCTATTTTCCTTGCAGTAATCCTCATTTAACTCATTTAATATGTTATTTGATCTATCTATAATGGTTTATAAAAGCTCTATTTTGTTACTTGAAAATTCTGATTTTTTAGAAAGATTATTTATTTATTTGAACGAGTTACAGAAAGCAAGGTAGAGAAAGGAGGAGAATGAGAGAGAAAGGTCTTCCATCTGCTGGGTCACTCTCCAGGTTGTCACAATGACCAGGGATGAGTCAGGAGAAAGCTGAGAGCCAGGAGCTTAATCTGGGTCTCCCATTGTGGTGGAAGGGGCCCAAGCACTTGGGCAATCTTCTACTTATTTTCAAAGACCATTATCAGGGAAAAGGATTGCAAGCATAGCAGCCAGGACACAAACTGGTGCCCATATGAGATGATGATGTCACAAGTGGCAACTTTACCTACTACATCACAATACTGGCCCCCAGCAAATCTAATTAAGTATCTCATTATCTTTCTCTTTTTTTAAAGTTTAAAGAAAATGTATATGGTTACTGTATATTGTGTTTCTGGAAAATTTTATATCTAATTTTGATATGATAATATAAAACTTTTACTCCCCTATCTCTGCTAACTTTGGTGAACTAATGGAGCATTGTTTCATGTAATGTTTGAAGAATTGAATATGAACTGCCCATTTTTCCTAGAAATTTATGGCCATATTTTAAAGAGAAAATTGAAGTACCATTTCTATAGAAATAATTTAGCTTTCTCTCAGTAGTAAACTAGGTGACATCTTAAAGAAAAAATTTTATTGATGTTTTCAGAGCAGAACATTAGTATGTATTTGGATGAAAGCCCTACAATGATAATTTTGTGCTTGCAAACTCCCAGAGCATATCTTCTCTGATCAATTCAATGCGAAGTTCACAACAAATGACTGTCTTTCAAAGTGGGGTTATTTCTCTTTTATCTGTGCACTCAGACTATAACCCTGAGGACCCCAAATTTATGGAAAGTCTTACCTTTTTATTGGGATCTGTTATGAAATTTCTAATATTGGGAAGATCTAGGTGGTGAAATATAGAGTCAGGTTTTACAGAAACATGGCTTTAGCTCCAAAATGTCTTCTAGTTTTCCAGTACTCTGCTTCTTAAATCAAAGTACTTTAGGAATATATCTATTCAATTAAATTCCCAAAACACTTACTGAGTAACTTCTGTCTAAGACATTGCTTTATAACATGGTGATATCACACAGACCATATCTGTGCTGTGTGCATATATTTCTATGTTGCCCTTAATGATTGCTTGCTCATAGTTTATTTTTAGATTTTTATCATTCAAACTAGATATAATCAGGCTTACAGACACTTTTCCTTCTCAACGACACTCTAAACAGAGTGCTTGTCCTCTGATAAAGATTCAGAGAGCTTATTGAGTGGGGAGAAATGTAATATTGGTTGTTCAGAATTTGAATTGTCCACCAAACAAGTTCCCTTACATATCTCTTGTCAAGGCTTTAAATTTCCTGCATCTTCACACTAGCGTTGGTCCAATAGCCTTAGGATTTAAAAATATCAGCATCTTTCCATGTAACTGGGTCCTTTTCTTTTTCTTCTTGAGGCAGATACAATCATGCATTTTGTATGCTGTCAATACAAGAATCTTTGCTACTTGTTTTCTCAGCAACTTAGGTCTGCTTTCTGATTTTGAGAAGCGAGTGGGACTCTGGTATTTCACTTAGTATTTTTCACTTTTAGCATAATTAATAATAAAGATTTTAAATATTCAGAAAGAAAATGTGCAAAGCAATTTTTTTGAAGATTGGAGGTTATAATTTTAGAAAACTTTGTCCAAATATTCCTGAATATTTTTCAGTATGTCTTAAGAAAACTAGGAAAATCTGCAACACATTTTTAAATAGATTTGTTTAAACATTTCAAATTAAATATATGTTCACTGCAATTTTGACTTAGAGGCTCTGTAAGCATGAAAACAGTATATTGGAGTCATCAGAAATTTCATAGTGGGGTCAGCTGTTATGGGACAGTGGGTTAAGCAGTGACTGGTGATATTGGCATCCCATATCAGATTGCAGGTTCAAGTCTTCTCTGTTCCATTTCCAATCTATCCAGCTTCCTCCTAATACATCTGGGAAAGCAGCAGAAGATGGTTCAAGTACTGAAACCCTGCTACCCATTTGAGAGACCAGGATGTGCAGTGGGAAACCAGTATGTAGTTCTTGGCTTCTGGCTTCAGAAGCCCCACCTGGCTTTTGTAGCAATTTGGAGAGTTAACCAGCAAGTGGAAGATCTCTCTCTCTCTCTCTCTGTTGATGTGCATTCTAAATTAAAAACAAATGTGTATTTGAAAAGTGTATTATGAAAAAAGCTATGTATAGATTTAAAAAATTGCATCTCAATTTATTGTTTACTTCCTTTTTTTCCATGAACTTGTTAAAGTGTATTAATATAATGAAAAAAGAAACAAATTCTAAAATGTATGATCTTAAAATATTTTTATGATATAAAAAAGAGCTTCCTGGGGTCAGAGCTGATGTGTAGTAGGCTAAGCCTACACCTGCAGTACTGACATCCCATATGGGCACTTATTGTAGCCTGGCTACTCGTCTTCTGATCCAGCTTATTACTTATGGCCTAGGACTTCAGTTGAGGATGGCCCAAGTGCTTGGACCCCTGTACCCATGTGGGACACCTGGAGGAAGATCCAGCTCCTGGTTTCAGATCAGCCCAGCTCTGGTCATTGCAGCCATTTGGGGAGTGGATCAGCAGATGGAAGTCCCTTCTCTCTGTCTCTCCCTTTCTCTGTAACTAAGCCTCTCAAATAAACAAATTTAAAAATAATAAATAGGGGCCAGTACTGTGGCGCAGCAGGTTAAAGCCCCAACCTGCAGTGCCAGCATCCTGTGTGGGCACCTGTTCGAGTCCCTGCCACTCCACTTCTGATCCAGCTCTCTGGTATGGCCTGGAAAAGCCAACTCCTCTGGCCCCTGCACCAACATGGGAGAAGAAGCTCCAGGCTCCTGGCTCCTGGCTCAGCTCTGGCTATTGTAATCATTTGAGAAAGGAACCAGTGGAATGGAAGAACTCTCTCTCTCTCTCTCTCTCTCTCTCTCTCTCCTCTCTTTCTCTGGTTCTACATCTCTCAGTAACTCTGACTTTAAAATAAAAAAGATAATTCTTAAAAAATAATAACAACAAAAATCTTAAATAATTTTAAAAATCTTAAATAAAAGAGCTTCTCATGCTCTTGTTCAAGTTGTTTATTATCCACAGTTTGAAAGAGAAAAGATAGCTTGAAACACTAATGAAGACTTTAAAATCACCGAGTAAGACTCGGTATAATCTGGGCAGGCATGGGGTTATACGGTTTTCATTTAATTAGTCTTTCATTTTGACTTGAATAGCATAAATTCACATTCAAATGTGAATTAAATTTGAATCTGGCGAATAAACTAACCTCAGGAGTAAGAAATAATTTTTAACAAATAGGATTAAAATGTAAACATCATTAAAGGCTAAAATACTATCCTGAGAAATTTGTAAAGAGATTCTTACACTATTAATGAGAGCAACTAATATAAATTACTAACATGAACATTTTACCTTTTATGAGCAAGGTATTGAGCTAGTTTCTCCATAGCAGTTACCTACATTAATCCCTCCATAGGCTCATGAGAAAAGCATAATTCTTATATAGCTCTATTTAGACATAATCATTTTTGTTTGAGACATGTCGTCTTTCATACAGAGTCTTGCTTTGTTGAGTTAATAATAAGATAAGTCGCTAGTGATGTGGTAGCAAATAAGTCTCTCTCATGAATTTGTTAGAGGATAATAAGTTATCAATGCCATGGGTACCTCTGGGTTTTCATTTAACTAATCAGGGGTACTGGAATCAAGAGTAATAACTATAACAAAAATGATTTATGAGATTATTTAATGTATTTGGAAGAACGTAGAGGAAACAGCAAACTACAGAAAAAATATCTTACTGGAGAAGAAGTGAACCATAATGTAGGCAATTTGAATAAGATTTTGATGTGTAGTGTATAACATGAACCCTCATTCCACATTCTCTCAGTATTTCCAGTCAACTATGCAATTCTTGGTAATGGATTGTTAAGTTGGAACTATTTCATGGATAGAGTTAGTGAATTATTACTCTGAGCAATGCTGATTATAACTCTTAGCAACATCTTCAAAATACTCATATCATTTTAGGTGAGAAAACTTGTTCTTTAACAGGTTTTATCATTTACTCAAGTTTAATTAGTTCATGAATGATAAAGAGGAGATTTTAATGAAGGCCCTGTGACTCCTGATATAACATTCTTAATTATTGGGTAGCACTATCATTCTGAGTTTTGTTGAAGATACATGTCCCCATCAAGACTGGTATATATCTTTTTTTTTAATGAGAAAACTGAAGCTTAAAGGGATTAAATAGGGGCTGATGTGGCACGGCAGGTTAGGTCACCACTTGTGCCATCTATATCCCATGTTGGAGTTGGAGCATCAGTGAGAGAACCAGCTGCTCACTTCTGGTCCATTTCCCTGTTGATGTGCCTAAGAAAGCATTCGAGGATGGCTCAAGTTCTTGACCCCTATAACCGAGATGGGAGGACACAGTAGGTTAATCCTCCGCCTGCAGTGCCAGTATCCCATATGGGCACCAGTTCTAGTCCTGGTTGCTCCTTTTCCAGTCTAGCTCTCTGCTGTGGCCTGGGAGGGCAGTGGAGGATGGCCCAGGTGCTTAGACACCTGCAGCCGCTTGGGAGACCTGGAAGAAGCTCTGGCTCCTGGCTTCAGAACGGCATAGCTCCTACCATTGAGGCGATTTGGGGGGGGGGGTGTGAATCAATGGAAGAAGACCTTTCTCTCTGTCTCTCCCTCTCACTGTCTTTAACACTACCTCTCAATAAATAAATAAATAAAATATTTTTAAAAAAACTAAATGAGAGGAGACTGCTGTATCCTGTGTAATATTGCCTGAGGGAGAACCTTGAGGACCACACTGACTTTGAGTTCAGCCTGGAGCTCTGGCAGAGAAGCATGGTGCCTATATGAACCTGTGAAGCAAGGGCACATGGTCTACTGCCGTCCCCACCCCCAACGCCCTGTCAAGGGCTCCTGGAAATAGCAGAGAGAAAGTTCCTTCTTGAAAGGTGTTTACAGGATTCCAAGGCTTGTGTGCATGTGACTATGGGATTCTTTTTTCTGAGGGATAAATCTGTAGCATTCACTGAGTTTGAATCTGGCCTGGAGGGTTGGAAGAGGACAGTGCAAATATTTAAATATTTGAGACACTCTCCTACACTCTATATAGCTGGCACCTGTACAAAAACTACCAAGATGGAACACCAGCAGGCAGCTGGCTCAAGAAATGCCTTGGCTCTCTTCATGGATGGAGCAGCCTCTCTGGACTGAGAGTGAACCCCTGCTCCCTGTGACTGTGGGGGCCATGAGTACTGACTGTGTGAAATTTGTGACTGCACAATGGAGTATGAAGTGTAGCTAGTTCTTTGGGTAATCACTGTGTCTTGTTTCAGAGGTTCAGAATTCCCTGAGTGCCTGGAGTGGATCATTGCAGAGGGTTCTGTGCTCACACTAAGGACGATGCAGCTCCTTCATGTGATTCTGGTGAATGTGTGGAAGGGGTGTGTAGACTCTGCAGGCTCATGCTGGACATTGATCACTTGAGCAGAGAGTAGATGAGGCAGTGATCACACCAGCTCACATGATCATACCCTCCTCTCTGTTGCTACTAGAGGAGATCTACCATTCCCAATGTGAGAGTCATTCATCCTGTACTCTTGTACCATACACAAGCACTGACCAGACTTCCATGGCCCCACTCAGCACATGCCTCTGAATGTCCAATTAAGAAACAGACACTCCATTAAGCCATATAGGTGTATTTCAAAGATAAAAGCCATCAGAGGAGAAAACAAACAGGTGGTTACACAAATGCCAAAAAAATAAGTGTAGGGAGTAGGAGGTGGGCTGGTTTGCAGGTGGGGGGTGGTCATGGGGGGAACCTGCTATAATCAAAAGTTGTACTTTTGAAATTTATATTTGTTAAATACAAGTTTTCTAAAAAAAGTAAATGTAGGAACATGAGAAACACAAACAAGGGAGACGATATGACTACCCCAAAGGAACACAATAACACTTCAATATTAGCATGTGTAGACAGAGATTGATGAAATGAGTGAAAATGAATTAAAAAATTATCATAGATTACTCAAAAGAAATGAGAAGCAAATCAATAACTTAAAGAAATCCATGCATGAAATGTATATAAATTTTTTTCAGTAAGATAGAGATATTGAAGAGAAATCAAACTGAAATACTATAGATTAAAAATGCAATGTGTCAGATTAAAAATACAATGAAAAGCTGTAACAACAGATTTGGTGAGGTAGAAGAATGAATATCGAAGTTAGAAGGCAAATCTTTGGGAATATCTCAGTCAGACCAAAGAAAATGAAGAAGAAGAAATTAGAAAAATTAAAAACTGTGTCCTGATTTATGGAATACTTTCAAATGACTCAACATATGGGTATAAGAGTTCTTAAAGGTGTGGAAAGAGGGAATGGACTAGTAGGCCTATTCAGTGAAATAATCACAGAAAACTTCCGTAATTTTGAGAAAGAAAAAACATCCAAGTAGAGGAAGCACATAGAACTCCTAACATACATAAACAGAAAAGATCTTCATCCTGACACATTATAGTCAAACTTTCAACAGTAAAAAAAAAAGAAAATATTCTAAAATATGCAAGAGAAAAATGACAGGTTAACTTCAGAGGATCTTCAGCTAGAGTGGCAGCTGATTTTTCATCAGAAACCTTGCAAGCTAGAAGATAATGGAGATACATAGTCCAAAAAATAAAAGGAAAAAAAAAAACCTGTCACCTCAGAATACTAAACTGTGCAAAGCTATCATTTATGACTGAAGGTGAAATTAAGACCTTCCATGACAAACAGGAATTGAAAGAAGTTGTCACCACCCATCCAGCCTTATACTGATGCTTAAGCATGTGCTCCACACAGAAACACAAAATGATAGTCATCATTATGAAAGAATGTGATGCAGAAAATCTCCTAGTAAAACTGCAAAGGAAAGTAAAACAAACAATAGGAATCTTGGTGGAAAAAATATAGGGTCAAGTTGTTATTCATCAATAATAACCTTGAATATAAATGGTCTAAATTCACAACTAAAAGGTACATACTGGCTGAAAGGATTAAAAACAAGACCCATCTATTTGCTGTCTGCAAAAACGTACCTCACCCACAAAGATATACACAGATTAAAAGTAAAAGAAAGAAAATGTTATCCTATACTACCAGAAAGCAAAAACAAGCAGGAGTAGCCATCCTTATATCAGAAAAAATAGACTTCAAAACAAAAAATATTAAAAGAGACAAAGAAGGGCATTATATAATTATAAAGAGATCAATCTGACAGGAAGATGTGACAGTAGTAAAGGTATATGCACCCAATGCTTCGCTGCCTGGCTGCCTGGCGATTTAGAACAATGTTAATCCAGTTAAGATATGTGCAAAGGACTTGAATGGGCCTTTTTCAAAGGATGAAATACAAATGGCGAACAAACACATAAAAAATGCTTAGGTTCATTAGCCGTCAGGAAAGTGCAAATCAAAACCACAATGAACTTTCACCTCACTCTGATTAGAATGCCTATCTTACAGAAATCTAAAAAAAAAAATGCTGATAAGAATGTGAGGAAAATCTTTCTGATGTGTTATTGCATTCTATTGGCCAGAATTTTATTGAGGATTTTTGCATCTATGTTCATCAGGGATATTGGTCTGTAATTCTCTTTCAGTGCTGCATCTTTTTCCGGCTTAGGAATTAAGGTGATGCTGGCTTCATAGAAAGAATTTGGGAGGACTCCCTCTTTTTCGATTGTTCTGAATAGTTTGAGAAGAATTGGAGTTAGTTCTTCTTTAAATGTCTGGTAGAATTCAGCAGTGAATCCATCTGGTCCTGGGCTTTTCTTTGTTGGGAGGGCCTTTATTACTGTTTCAATTTCTGTCTCAGTTATGGGTCTGTTTAGGTTTTCTACGTCTTCCTGGTTCAATTTAGGTAGGTTGCATGTGTCCAGGAATCTATCCATTTCTGATGGGTTTCCCTGTTTGCTGGCATACAAGTCCTTGTAGTAATTTCTGATGATTCTTTTTATTTCTATGGTGTCTATTGTTACGTTTCCTTTTTCATCTCTGATTTTATCGATTTGGGTCTTTTCTCTTCTTTTTTTAGTTAGTTGGGCCAATGGGGTGTCAATTTTGTTTATTTTTTCAAAAAACCAGCTCCTCGTTTGGCTGATTTTTTGTAATGTTTTTTTGGATTCAATCCTGTTGATTTCTTCTCTGATTTTAATTATTTCTCTTCTCCTACTAGATTTGGGTCTGGTTTGTTGTAGATTTTCTAGATCCATGAGATGCATTGAAAGCTCATCTATTTGGTGCCTTTCCAATTTCTTGATGTAGGCACCTATTGCTATAACCTTTCCTCTTAACACTGCTTTTGATGTGTCCCATAAGTTTTGGTATGTTGTGCTGTTATCCTCATTTACTTCCAGAAAATTTTTGATTTCTCTTTTAATTTCTTCTATGACCCATTGTTCATTCAGGAGCATGTTGTTCAATCTCCATGTGTTTGCGTATGCTCTAGGGATTCCTGAGTTGCTAATTTCCAACTTCATTCCTTTATGGTCTGAGAAGCTGCATGGTATGATTCTAATTCTTTTGAATTTGCTGAAGCTTGCTTTATGGCCTAGTATGTGATCAATCCTAGAGAAGGTTCCATGTACTGCTGAGAAGAATGTAAATGCTTTATATGTAGGATGAAAAGTTCTGTAGATATCTGTTAGATCCATTTGGGCTATAGTGTCATTTAAATCTACTGTCTCCTTGTTGATCTTCTGTCCTGTTGATCTGTCTATTTCTGAGAGAGGAGAATAGAAGTCCCCCAGTACTATTGTATTTGGGTCTAAGTCTCCCTTTAAGTCCCTTAACAAATCTTTTAAATAAACCGGTGCCCTGTAGTTAGGTGCATATACATTGATAATTGTAATATCTTCCTGTGGAATTGATCCCTTAATCAATATATATATTAACAGTTTTTGTGTTAAAGTTTATGTTGTCCGATATTAAGATGGCTACGCCCGCTCTTTTTTCATTTCTGTTGGCATGGTATATCTTTTTCCAGCCTTTCACTTTCAGTCTGTATGGATCTTTGTTGGAAAGATATGATTCTTGTAAGCAGCAAGTAGATGGGTTTTGTTCCTTGACCCAATCTGCCAATCGGTGTCTTTTAACTGGACAGTTCAGGCCATTAACGTTCAATGTGACTATTGATAAGTAGTAACTGTGCCCTGTCATTTGCCAAAGATATTTTCTAATATATGCTTTCAATTTCCTGTGATCTTTTGCTGTGAGGTTTCTTTCCTTTACCTTCTTTCATATTGATGACTGTGTTTCTGTGTTTCTGTGTGCAATACATCTTTAAGCATCTTTTGCAGGGCTGGACGAGTGGCAACCAATTCTTTCAATTTCTGTTTGCTATGAAAGGTCTTTATTTCACCTTCATTCACAAATGATAGCTTTGCAGGATATAATATTCTGGGCTGGCAGTTTTTCTCTCTTAGTACCTGGGCTATATCTCGCCATTCCCTCCTAGCTTGTAGAGTTTCTGATGAGAAGTCAGCTGTGATTCTGATTGGAGATCCTCTGAGAGTAATCTGACGTTTCTCTCTTGCACATTTTAGGATCTTTTCTTTATGTTTCACTGTGGAGAGTTTAATTACAACGTGTCGTGGTGAGGATCTCTTTTTTCGTGTTTATTAGGGGTTCTGTGAGCTTCCTGTACTAGGATTTCTCTGTCTTTCTCCAAACCTGGGAAATTTTCTGCTAATATCTCACTAAAAAGGCCTTCTAATCCTTTCTCCCTCTCCATGCCTTCAGGAACTCCTAAAAGCCAAATTTTTTTTAAATAGTATCCTGAAGATTCCCGACAATATGTTTTTGATTCCTAATTTCCTCTTCTTTTCTTTGGTCTGACTGTATCATTTCCTGTTCTCTGTCTTCTAAGTCCGATATTCTCTCTTCTGCTTCACCCATTCTGTTTGTGAGGCTCTCTATTGTGTTTGTCATTTGATCTATTGAATTCTTCACTTCATTATGATTTCTCATCACTATCACAGTTTCATGTTCTACTAGTTGTTTAATTTCATTTTGATTCCTCCTTAATATTTCATTTTCACAAGAAAGATTTTCTGTCTTGTCCATTAAGGATTTCTGTAGTTCAAGAATTTGTTTTTGAGAACTTCGTAATGTTTTTATCAATTTTCTGAGATCCGGTTCTTGCATTTCTTCTATCTCATCATCTTCATAATCTTGAATTAGGGTGTCTTTTTCATTTGGGTGCGTCATATTGTCTTCCTTGTTCTTATTACCTTGGTTTTTGCGTTTGTTATTTGGCATATTGGAGATATTCTTTGGTTTCTTCACTGTGGTGTTTTTTCTTGTTATACTATGACTCTAGATTAAGTGGACTGTCTGTTTTTGATGTAGCTTTAGAGGCTTGAGATGGGTGTGGCCTGAGAGCTCTGTTTGGTTCCTCAGGTTTAAGGGTGTGCCAAAGGTGACACTCCCAGGTTAGGCATGGTAAATCTCTCTTTCTTTCTTTCTATTTTTTTTTTTTTTTTGATTCAAAAGGGAAGTAATTCTGCACAGCTGAACGGAATTGGAGGTAGTTAGCAGGCAAATGATATACCCACAGGAGCCAGAGATTGGAAGCTCTTTCCCGAGGACCACACAGGGAATCTGTTCTGCCCTCCGTGTGGGCTCAAATTCTCCTGCAGTCTCCAACTGGGTTGCCAAGGGTTAGAAAATCATACTCTAATTCACTGTTAGTGGGAATGTAAATTAGCACAACTGTTTTGGAAGACAGTATGGAGATACCTCAGAAATCTCGAAGTAGATCTACCATTTAACTTAGTCATCCTACTCCTGGGAATTTACCTAAACAAATTGAAATCAGTATATGAAAGTGCTATCTATAACTCCAAGTTTATTGCAGCTCAATTCACAATAACTAAGATGTGGAATCAACACTGACATCTATCAAATGATGTGTGAATAAAGAAAATGTGACATAAATGCACTATGATAACTACTCAGTCATAAAGATTGAAATATTGTCTTTTGGAACAAAATTGATGCAACAGAAAACCATTAGGCTTAGCTTAATAAGCCAATCCAAAATACAAAATATATGTTTTCCCTTATTTGTGGTAACTAATAGACTACAAAAATTTATAAATAAGCAAAATTGACATTTAGTGGTTCAATTAATGTTTACAGACCTTGTCTCTGCTGTTCAGAAATGGTGTCTTTTCTTCTTCCTACTTGTTAAATTCTTTACTTAGGAGAGAATTAAGTTTATGATTATAAAATAAACTGAAAGTATGTCATTGTAAAATACATATAGGGAAGTATCAGAATTTAATACATACATATCAATTACCAAAACCCCTAAATTTGCCATTTATCACATTCTTTTTTCTTTTTTTTTTTTTGGACAGGCAGAGTGGACAGTGAGAGAGAGAGACAGAGAGAAAGGTCTTCCTTTTGTCATTGGTTCACCCTCCAACGGCCGCCACGGCCGGCGCGCTGTGACCTGCACACCACACTGATCTGAAGGCAGGATCCAGGTGCTTCTCCTGGACTCCCATGGGGTGCAGGGCCCAAACACTTGGGTCTTCCTCCACTGCACTCCCAGGCCATAGCAGAGAGCTGGCCTGGAAGAGGGGCAACCCAGACAGAATCTGGAGCCCCGACCGGGAATAGAAGCGAGTGTGCCAGTGCCACAGGCAGTGGATTAGTCTATTGAGCCATGGTGCAGGCCATTTATCACATTCTTGATAAATATGCTTAATCTTTCTTTATGAGGTCACAATTTTGTTCTGGTTGATTAAGTCTAAATTAAAATATACCTTTAATAGTTCCTTTAATAAAAAAGTCTGACTTTGTTTTTATGTTTGGCTGCTTTAATGCTTTTAAAACCCCACCACTACCCTTCTTTGCCTTTTGCCTCATGCCTGGCCAAGCTGATATGAATTCCAACTACCTCCTTTGGTACCCATAACAATATCAAAACATGAAACCCATGTACCTGCTCCTAGGCCTATCCACCCATCCATAACTTTAGCCACCATAAAGACAAGCAATTCTCCTGTCCCTGTTCTCTAAAGCCATTCTCTGACCAGCAATACAGCTAGTACTTGTGCTAGCCAGCCTCTCAGTGGGAGTAATAAAACCCTTCATATCTTATTTGTGTATGTGCAGGATCATCCAACTTAACAGAGCATAATTTTAGTAAGTGTCCATCTTGTTGCAACAGAGTAACACAACATTTCACAGAATATTTTTTAAAATGCAAGCATGAAAAGAATTTACTGGAAAGATATGGCATGATCTATTAAAGACTTGAAAAACAGGCTTAGCTACTGGGTGACTGCCCAGAGCATCTAGGTAGCTAGAAAGAGAGCCAACGACATTCTTGGGGGATCTTCTGGTTACTACTGTTGGCACTAAAGATGCTGGGCACTTATCACTGTCTCCACTATTTGACCATCCCAGTGATGACTGCCAAAACTGCATGAAAAATGACTGCATATACACATGCCATTTGGTAGCTAATTTTTCAGAATTTAAACCTGGAAGTGTAAGCATTTAATTTTTAGAGTCAGAATAAGTACTCTCTAGCCAACCACAAAGCAGAAAGAAAAGTTTAATTGACTTTTTAACATCTTCCACTAAGGCATGCACAGTTGAAGATAACTTGGAAGTAGAAAGCTTGCTCTGATTATTCATGACATAAAATTGCAACCACAACATCCCTCCTAAATAGTATTCTTCAACACAGTAACATTATTCTTAAGAGATTCCCATTTTTCCCTTGGAATCCTTAGTACAGCTTCAGGATAATCTTCAATTAGAGTCCAGCATATTTATAATTATTACCATTTTATTTTTTGCAGAATGTTCCTCTTCTCTATCCCTAAAGCCACTTTCTTTTTGCTCTCCAGTGGAGATAGCACTCATCTTTATAGCCTCAACTATTACCTATGAGGATGGTAAGAAAAACAGTATGCTAAGCAAAAGAAGCTAGAAACACAAGAGTTCAATCCTATGTTTCCATATATATTAAATTGCAGAACAGAGTAGTTAGTCTGTCACTATAGAAATTGGAAAGCAGATTTCTGGAAAACAAGAAAGAGAGATTGACTAGAAAGCAACAGCAAAAAGAATACTTTGGTGGATAACGTAGTTTTCATCTTGTTTTTAATGGTGATCATAGCTTTAAATTACCAGAACTCAATAAAGTGAATATCTAAAATCAGGCATATTTTATGTTACTTTTAATTAGACGACTTATTATGAACACATGCACATATACAAACGTGTACATATGGGAGTGTTTAAAACTAGAACTGCCACTGTAACTCCATGTTGCCAAAATCTAAACATGCAACAAAAATACTGATTAAAAAAGTAAATTGTGGTTTATACTTTCTATTTTAAGCTTGTTTTATTCCTTAGACTTTTAAACTATAAGAAAAAACACTTAGAGGAAACATTTTGGATATTGAAATAAGCAAAGGCTTTTTGGATCAGATTGTAAAACACAGGACACAAGAGAAAATATAGTTAAGTGGGATTTCATGGAACTAAATAGCTTCTGTATAGCATAGGAAAAAATCAACAGAATGAAGAGACAACTTTAGCTGGGATGGAAGGGGTTGGAAGATTGATCTCTCTTCCTCTGACTTTGTCACTTTTTTTTCAAATAAATAAAATAAATCTTAAAAAAAAAACAAAAATAAGTCAGACAGAGACAGAAAAAATTATAATTAGGAGTAACACATTCTGAAGTTGTCTTGCACAATATGGTGACTATAGATAATATTAATGTACTGTATATTTATGAATAAAAAGAAAAGAGCCTGTAAGGTAACATTTTGGATGTTTTCGCCATTTAAAAATGTTAAATGTTTGAAAAGGTAGATATATTTACCCTAATTGTTCCTCATACAATGCATACAAGTATCAAAACCTCACAAAGTGCCTCATAAATATGTACTACTTTAATGTGCCATTTAACTTTTCTAAATAATAAAGCAATTAGTGGGGGCTGGTGCTGTGGCATAACAGGTTGAGCCACTGCCTTTAGTGCTGGTACCCTATGTGGGAGTGATTAGAAGTACTGGCTGTCCCACCAGCTCCCTGCTGGTGCACCTGGGAAAGCAGCAGAGTACAGCTCAAGTGTTTGGGCACCTGCACCCACATGGAGATTGGAGGAGGCTCTTGGCTCATGGCTTCAGACTGGCACAGCTCCAGCCCTTGAGACCATTTGGGGAATGGACTAGCTGATGGATGATCTCTCTTTCTCTCTCTTTTTGTCTCTCTCTCTCTTTGTCACTCTGTAATTCTGCCTTTCAAATAAATAAATCTTTAAAAATATAATTAATAGCTTTTAGTGAAATTGGGGTCCAAGTCTATGTAATAAGAACTCATGAATCTACTTAAAAATCTTGCATTCAGAATTCTTTGTAAAAAATTTAAAACACAACTCTAATGTGACAAGTGCTATAATTAACTTGAAATTAATATACAGAAAAGCAATCATATGCTTTTCACACTATTGAACTTTAACCTCAATGTAATTGTTGATTTGTATGTTAAGACTTTTATATCAAGATAAGTTAGTTTATGCTGTGAGCACAATAGTCCTTATTCTTAGTTACTAAGTACAATGAAGTTTATTTCTCGTTAGGTACACGTATTTAAAATGGCTGATAGAGGATTTGGTCAGCAGAATCTTTTGGTAATGAGCCTTTCACAATGACCAAAACAGAGAAAATGAGACTTTATAGCCTATGGCAATGAAGTCTCCAGTAAGAAAGTGAGATACTTGCAAGGTCAGCTCTGTGGTGCAGTGCTTATCCCATTCCACAGCGCTGGTCCAAATCCTGGCTGTTTCACTTCCAAACCAGCTTCCAGCTAATGCACCTGGGATGGTAAAGGAAGATGGTTCAAGGCTTTGTGTCCCTGCCAATCACGTGAGAGATTTAGGTGGAATTCCTGGCTCATAGCTCTGGCCTGGCATAGTCTTTGATATTGCAGGCATTTGGGATGTGAACCAGTGGATGGAATGCATCTCCCTCTATTTCTTTTTCCCACTCTCTCTGCCATTCTTCTTTTCAAATAAATAAAAACTAAATGAATGAAAGAAGGAAACCAAGGCAATTTGGTTCTACATACAATTCATCGATCAGAATAAATTGCATGTGCGTGTCATTTTAGAGAGTGTATCTTATACATGGCTGGAATGCCAGGGTGGTGATTCAGATATTGGTGAACAATGGTAGCCTTCCATTTACTAATTTTAGGAAATGAATAATTTATCAGTAATCTTTTGATTTGCCTAAATGACTTTATATAATGCCTCCTCTGCTTGCACTAAAATATCAGCTGTTCATAATTACAGGACAAAAATTAAAAGAACAGAATAAATGGAGTCTTCAGTGAATAATAAGCCTTCTTTGTGTTCATTTTGTAGGTAAAGGTTAGCAGAGAAGCAAGATTTATTTGCATCCAAAGCCAAATTACAGACTCACAATGGTAGGCAGGCATGTTCAAGACAGAGCTACATAAAACACGCTTACATCCACTCCTTCATTTTATCAAGAGTCATAGGTGGTAGAGGGTAGTATTGGGGGTAGGGACTTTAGTCCCCCTGACTCCACATTTCCTTGTTATGTTTTGGAAATGGCACAAATGACATTCTTTCAGGTGTGTGACGTGAGTAGGAGTGTGAGCCATAGTAATTTTATTATAATGACATTGTATTTAGCTAAAGTCATTATGGGTATGCTATTGGCAGCATTGTTGACCTATTTTTAGCCTGTACTAGTTTTAAGCAAACTACAGAAGTGGTGGTTTTTCACTGCATGGGAGTGGCAGTAAGGTTTGATTTGTGGAGGCAAGGCTGCCATGCAGAGAGAGACTGATAATTTCAGCTCATCCTTGCCACCTACATTCCTGCCTCAATTTGAAGATCCTCAGTGGTTCAAGTGCCCTAGTGATCACTGAAATCAAAATATTTACACAGAAACTTGAAAAAGTCAAATCTGAAACTTCAGGGTCCCTTCTTACTTTCCTTAACTGCCCCATATAAAAAATTAAGATAATACCTATTGTAAAACACAAAATTTAAATGAAATAAAAGAAAAAATCAACTTCATGATCCCAAGCAATTATAGTAGTTTCGTTTTTCTCTTGTTTACTTATCATGCATTATCTATTTGTAGACATACTTTTATATTCTATTAAATGCAAAGCAGATGTGGTTAATTCTTTTTCTTTTATTGAGCACTATGTATCATAAATATTTTCTATAAATTTTACTATATTCAAACGGAACACTATGAAATTTGTGTTTATTTTAGAAACATAATGTCTATATTTCTCAGTCTCTATACAATAAGGTTCACTAAATTTTGACCAGTAAGAAGCAAAGCCATAAATACTATTAAAAAAGTCCTTTTAATAGTTTTACTGAGAACTGTCTTTGAAGGAAATACTTAGTCCCTTCTTTATTTCTTTCCTTATACAGAATTTAGAAATGATTTTCTAATTTTAAAAAAAACCACCCCAAGTATTAGGCTAGTAAGAATCTAAGTTCAGGAAGAGAAGTCCTACACTGAAATATCTCAAGAGATAAACAGCTAATCTATTTATCCAGTATTTATTTTATTTGTTTCTTTGATTTCATTATAATTTTGTTTCATTGCATGTGGTGTAACTGGCAGAAAACAGAAATTCAGAATTCTGCACCAATAAAAATATTTGATACTTTTCTAGGCTTTTAGAATTGCATATGTTTAAAAATTTCCAATAAGGCTGGCAATGTGGAGCAATGGTTTAAGTCTCTGTCTATGATGCTGGCATCCTATGTAAGTGTCAGTTTGAGTGCTGGCTGCTCCATTTGCAATCCAGCTTCCTACTAACATGCCTTGGAAAGCCAGGGAAAATGGCCAAGATACTGGGCCTACTCCTGCATCTACATGGGAGATTCAAATGTGGTTCCTTGCTCCTAGCTTCAGCCTGGCCCAGCCCTAGACATAGTGGCCATTTGGTTATTGAATCAGTGGATGGAAGTTCATTCTCTCTCTTTTACTCTCTCCATCCCTTCTTCCCTAAAACTATACCTTTCAAATAATAAACAAATAAATAAATCTTTAAAGTATTACAATGCTACAAAAGGAAGGAAAGAACAATTAAAAGCCATGCACGCCTTTCTTGGGCCTTCAGAATTTGACAGTCACTGCTCCATTTTCTTCAGAGATTCACTGTGAATCAACATGGCTCTGAGGAGTACTGAGGGATGACTTAACATTATTTCTCCCTCTCAATGCTGAAAGTTCTCTTTAGATTTCAGTTTGTCCTAGCACAGACAAATGTAAATCATATATTCCTTTATTGAGGTGGGTCCTATCAATCTAACAAAGTTCACTTCTTTAATATCTATTTTGTATACTCTGTAAGCATTATTTTACGTCACTAGATCAGCTTTTAAAAAAAAAAACATATATACAGAAGATCAGCTTAGTATACATTAAGGATTTCAACAGTTTGCTCCCACACAGAAACATAAAGTGAAAAATAATAGATGATTTTTTTAAATGATGATGAAATCAGATCAGACCTATTGTCATGTTTAATCCCAGTGACAGTCAAGTTGGGAATTGATAATTTCTTTTTTTTTTTTTTTTACAGAAGATCAGTTTAGTATGCATTAAGTAAAGATTTCAACAGTTTGCACCCCCATAGAAACACAAAGTGAAATATATTGTTTGAGTACTCGTTATAGCATTAAATCTCAATGCACAGCATATTAAGGACAGAGATCCTACATGAAGAGTAAGTGCACAGTGACTCCTGTTGTTGACTTTACCAATTGACACTTCTGTATATTAAGATAATCGAAAATGAATCTTGATGTGAATGGAAGGGGAGAGGGAATGGGAAAGGGGAGGGTTGTGGGTGGGAGGGACGGTATGGGTGGGAAGCCATTGTAATCCATAAGTCGTACTTTGGAAATTTATATTCATTAAATAAAAGTTTAAAAAAAACATATAATGATAACCCTCAAAAGGAGTAATAATATTTGAGTGCTGGTTTAAGCTTATGGGTAATGGGAAAAATTCATATAAAAGTAATATGATTTCATTTTCTCTATAATTTAAGAAGTTTGTTGAATAAACAAAAGCCAAACAAAAACAATTTATCCCCACAATATGTTTTCTGAGTATGAGAAAGAAACATATTTTGTAGGGTATTGTCAAAGCTGAAAATATCATGGTCTACTCTTTAAAAAAAAGTTTTAAGTCTTCACTTTATTTATTTGAAAGACAGAGAGACCAAGACAAAGAGAGACAGAAAAAAGAGAACTGTCATCCACTGGTTCACTCCCCAAATGGCCATAAGAACCAAAAATGGGCTTGGTCAAAGTCCGTAGCTGGGAACTGTAGCTCCCCCTCTTCGTGGAGGAACGACACAGGACCTGCGCTGTTCTTTCGTCTGCTCGGCCCTCCCCGGGTTTGCTGCTGGTTCTTCCCGGGTTGGCTACCGACCCTTCCACCTCCGTGGAAGGGCATTTCCCCCTGCCACATTCCCCACTTCCGCAGGGGAGCGGCACACCGCCGGCCGGCTCTCTCGGGGGCTTCTCGGGGGCTGCTCAGGTGTTCCCCTTAGATGTTCCTGGTGCATGCCGTCTCTCTCCTCCTTTATAGTCCTCCTCCGCCAATCCTAACTCGGCTGCCCACACGCCGAGTACGCTGCTCTCCAATCAGGAGCAAGTCCTACAGTTTATTGGTTGAACTGGAGGCAGCTGTGTAAAAGCTGTTTTTTTCTCCCAGCGCCATATTGTGGGAGAGCAGATGCATAGAATAAGTCTTAATTCCAGTAACAGTCCAGTCCGAGCTGCTCCCCACAGGAACTCAATCCAAGTCTCTCAGGTGGCAGGAACCCAACTAACTGAGCCATCATCCGATGCCTCCCAGGGTATGCATTAAAAGGAAGCTGGAAGATGGTGTAGAGCCAGGAGTCAATCCTAAGCTGTACAATGTGAAATGTTTACCCCAATTGGCATCTTGACCACCAGCCAAATGCCACACTGCCCCAACTCCTTTAGTCTACTTGTGCAACTAGTGGATAATTTGATTATATATGTAATTCTGGGTGAATGTTACTTTCCTTTGCTTTAATTTCTTTAGCTTCCAATGCAGCTGTAGAGAAGTTTCATGTCATTCTGTCCACAGTCTCTGAATATCAATAACTGATTTTTTAATGCTTCAAACGCCTTAAAGAACTCCTTAAAATCATTTGTTTACTTTCTGTACTGTAAAATTTCAGGATGATAAGAATTGATATTGTTCTTTCTCCATTTTCTTTGTTGGAGAAACAGTGGTCCTTTACAATTAGAAACTCATCTCTTTCAGATCTCACGACATTATAAAGTTATTTCTCTTTAATTGTTAGTCTTCTATTTTGATGTATCTATCTGGAATTTCTGTTATTCATGGAACATATGAAAACAAAGTTTCAATAATTTTGTTCTTACTCTCCTAATTTTCAACTTTCATGCTCTACTTTTTAGAAAATTCGTCAACTTTTTCTTTCACCCTTTTACTTAGTGTATCATATTATTAACTTCTTTGAGCTCTTTTTTGATATCTGTGTTACTTGATATGATATCATATTTTCTTACAGCTGTAATATTTTATTTTATTGATAGAAAATTCTCATATTTTAAAGTTTTTATTAACTCATAGACTCTGCTCCCTCCAAGATGTTTTTATTATTTTTTTTGGATATCCATTTCATTGCTTTCTTATGTATTACAGAGGTAACTGAAAAGTCTAACAATATCTGCATGTTCCTATCTGATACGGAGCACTAAATGATCAATGACTCAGTGTCTGTGCACAGGGATTGTTAGCTGTGAACCTAATTATAGTGTATACTGGTTGTGCAATTTCAATGAGGAAACTTTATGTTAGATTTCATACTCTTAGGGTCATATTCCTCATAGAAACTTCTTCCAGTCTCATGTCTAGACTTATAAGCCATATTATCAGTCTTTCTAGAATTCATTAGAAGAAGCAGAGGTGACCGGGTGTTTCAACAGTAAATATAACAACAAATTTTAATTACTCAGCCCCTTTTATATCTACAACTGGGACTACCATTGTGCTCAGTGTCTCCAGTTTGCTCTCTTAAAGAATAAAACTCCAAACCTATAAAATATAGGAAGAGAAACTACCTTGAAGTGCAGCATGTGTGAAGATCTTTAATAGAGGGTCCAAATACTGCCTAAATAAATCTTCCAACTGTTCTTACTTAGTTTAATCTTCCTTTCACTCTCATCTCCCTCAGAAATACTAGATACTAAAAATCTCTGAACCTTTGGGTTTCTGGAGGATAGGATATGTTACTTCATTGGTAATACCATCGCTAATGCCAAAGCAGCTCAAATATCTTTGTGGAGACTCATTTTTACTTAAAGGATGTAGGGCTTCCAAGGTGTCTGATATGCTGCAAGTTGCTTTGCAGGTTTTCATTTATAGTCCAGGAGAAAATATAATCACAAGTCATCCTGAACTATTCCATATACTACTGCAAAGGCAATCACCCTGAACTTTATTTTAGTACTACAATTTCCCCTAAGGATGATCTTCAGCCCATTACCATGACATGCGATGCATTGTGGTTGCATGTTTCTAGACTGGGTCTATGTGACATTGCAACTCCCTCTACATGTGATGACAAGTATTTCCCTTCTTCCATAATCATTTTTTCTTAAAAAAAAATTTACCTGTTTTCCCTTGCTCAGGGTCATGGCTTTGAGAAAGGGATCTCTGTGGTCTGCTTATGTGCTACAAATAAACAACTTTGTGTTTCAAGTCCTTCTAGTACATTCAATTGAACTTGCTAGGGTGTAGGCCCACAGTTTTGGATGGATAACACTAACACCATGACTTCAGAATTTACAAATTGACCTTTGGGATTTGGTTTCTTTGGGTATGTTAATTCATTTTTCTTTTACAGATTTGTTCTACAGCTCATAAAATTCTTTGGATGTTTCCTCTCCTCTTCTCTGTGCCTTGTTAAGTGTTTCGTAATTAACAAAAATGTTTAAATCTGATTACTGCCATTTCTGGTAAAGGGATATACTTCCTTTTGCCTTCCTTGATGTGAAGCCCTCAAAATTTTTGATAAACATGAGTGTTGTGTATTTCTGAAAATTTTAATATTTTTAAAATTAATTCATAAAATGAAAATCATTTAAAAATAAAATGTTTATAAAGCGAGCTACCAGGACAAGTGGTAGAGAGACAGACAAAACTTACTGTGAAGGCATACAAGTGTTCTCATTTTGACAGTAAGGATTATGTGATCTGGTTAGTAACTGCCATAGTAAGTTAAACTGAACTCCACAAGATCTATTTTGTGTTTTAACATAAATATTTAGTTCTTTGGTTTAATTAGTCTTAAGTAAATAATATTAACTTTTCTAATATAAATTAAGAAAAACTCTCATAATATTTAAAAATTCTCAATTATGCAATAACTTTTAAAGAACAGAAATAGCTGGTGAATTAATATAATCATTGTCACTTCTCTTGTCCACACATGGTTTGTGAGAAGCCCAGGAGAAAATGCTCTGAAGTTACCATAATCTGTTTTGCTTTTCCCTTCTTCTCTCTCTTTCCTTATCCATCTGAACTTTTTCTCAGGCATAAATTTTTGCCAAGTTAATAGGAGTGCAAGTAGAATCCAAGAAAGGAAGAAGGAACTGAATGCTATGGATTTAAAACTTCTTGACAAAACACAGCTGCTAATGTTGGAGGACATTTTATTGAAAATACAAATCCCCACAAATAGCACCTGGCGTCCAATAGTTTTAAAGCTGACAAGACTGTATTGTGAGTATTCTAACTGAATATTTAACAACTGCTCTGGTATCTCTTCTGGTCATTGCATGGAGGACCACTACAACAGAGAGAGTCTATAATGTTTAGGGCTGTGCCCTGGAGCTCTAACAGGGCCTTATAACATTTGCTGCCTCCACACCCTTTTTGTCTTCAACAACTTTCAAAACCAGAGTCTCTGAGTCTCCTACACTGAGAAGGGACTTCTGGGGTTTTTCTTCTTCATGGCAGTCCGGTGGACAAACGTGTCATTTTCTGGTTCCATTCTTGTTGATAAAACCATATCCATTTCTTAGATTGAACTGTTGTGCTCCCAAAAACTCTTGGTGATGACTTTTTTGTCCCCACCTGCAGGCACCTTGACCTTGGTACTGGATTTGGTTTCCTTGCCACACTCTAACATTACTAAAAGCTAGCAACATTGGACAGTAACAGCATTCAGTTATTAACAATGAGTTTGTTCTCCACATGTCTTTCTCAAAGTGGAATAGTTGTTGAAGTCTAGACATGAATAGACTGACCACTTGGGATAATACATTTGTCTTAAACGTAATATGTTATGTGAGATTCCCTGCTACTTTCTATCACATCTTAAGATGAAACATATGAGTTTTAGTTCCACAGGGAGAGGTTCAAAATAATGTCAGAACAATCTAGTAGCTAGAAATTTATTCAACCACTCCAAGCGCATTAGCTTTTCTAGTACATTCCATCAGCACTCATTTTATTTCTTTCTGTATCCATGTAGCCAGTGTTGCTGTGGACACTGGAAAGTACTTCCAAAATCAAATCTTATATATGGTATCCCAATTCTTTCAGATGTTTGTCTCTCTTACAGCTTATGCATAACTCTAGTTATTATCAAGTGTACACTTTGTTATTTCGTGTTTTAATGTGCATTCCCTTTAAAATTTTCTTGCATTTTTACTACTTGTCAACATTATACTCACTTCCATTAGTTAATTCAATTACATAAATGGTAAAAAAAGTTAATTCTATTTGAAAAATAGAGGAGAGGGTAACTTTCCCTGAACTCTGTTATCCATTTTTATTGACAAAAAGGAATTCAGTTGTCAAAAATCCTGCAGCTGTTTCGTCAACCAGGAACAATCAGCTCTTCCTAGAGGAGAGGAGTGTTTAAGTTTAAATATAGTCAACTTTGTCAAACATTATGCTATGTCCAAACTATTTCTAAAAGAACATACTCATCCTTCCTAAAATAATGTAGTTTCTCATAATTGACATGCATTTCTCTTCCTTCCTCTATTAAGATTCTATATAAACTTTCAAATTCATCAATAGTGTGGATATTTACTTTTTCCCCCAATAATTTCCTTGTGTGTGACATTAGCAATTAAAAAGCTTTTATGTCTTTTCTTCCTTTACTCTGCATGTTATCAGTTTGTTTCCTAAACCAGCTATTAAATTTAAGAGAGTACAGACAGTTTTTCAAACATAGGAGCATAGAAAGCAAGCTCCATGCAGTGTCCCCATTAAATTTCATTTCTCAGCATAATTTACTCTGTTAGGTGGATATAGCATTCACTGTAAAATGCTTTTCATTATTAATATCAGAAGTTTTGTTTTACTCCCATTGTCTTTAGATCAAACTGTTCTCTCTTGTATACTTATACTTGATATGATATCTATTAATGACTAAGATTCTGATTAGTTGATATCTGGCTGTTAACATTTTCATTTTCCTTTAATGAAACAAGCTTTATCTTGCAGAAAAATGTTTCCCGTGTGAAAGCTTACTCAAGCATATTTTGCATCTGTACATCAGTGGAGTCCCTGGTTTAGATTGAAAGCACAGATTTTTAAAAAAAATGAAGTACAATTTTATGCTGTAAAGAAGTTGAATAGCTGGAGTATAATGGATTAGTAATGAGTCGTTAGTGTCTAAGGTGAGGGAAAATTGCTGTAAAGTAATAAACGGCTCTGCAGCACATGCAACATTCAGCAAGAACCAAATGTCAATGAGAATCCAGGTGCCAAATCTTCCTGTGAGTTTATAAACTATTGAGAAGAACACAAACAATTTATACCATTTAGTAGAGAATAAAATGGAATGCTTAAATCCCTAATTCTCATTAAATGTAATCCACTTAGGTAGTAGAGAGAATCATCTAAACACTTAAGAAAATTGTATGTTACTGATTTTTTAAGTCAGACTTTGGTCATATTCTAAAATAGATGCCTGCAAGACCCTCGCTTTTCCAAAACTGATTTTCTTTTCTAAACGGTTGTGCACAGACCTTGGGTTCTCTTACAGGACCATGTAAGTCTGATTCTGAGAGGTACTTGGTATGCTCAAGAGATACGTGTTAAAGCAAGAGTTTTTTCTGAACATCTCTACAAAGAGCATATCACAAGGTCTGTTCATTAGAAAGGATTAAGTTGTGGATCTGAAGCAGGCATTTGGAGGAGTCCTACAGAAGCGGGCTTCATTTTTACTTTTTGTAAAGATTTATTTATTTATCTGAAAGTTAGAGTTACACAGAGAGGGGAGTGGGGAGAGGGGAGATGGGAGAGGGGAGAGGGGAAAGGGGAGAGGGGAGAGGAGAAAGGGATTTTCTATCCATTGGACCACTCCCCGATTGGCCACAATGTCCAGAGATGCGCCCATTCGAAGCCAGAAGCTTGCTCTGGGTCTCCTATGTGGGTGCAGGGGCCTAAAGACTTGGGCCATTTTTCACTGCTATCCCAGGCCATAGCAGAGAGCTGGATCAGAAGTGGAGCATCTGGGATTTGAACTGGCATCCATAAGGGATGCCAGCACTGCAGGCGGCAGCTTTACCCGTTATGCCACAGTGCTGGCCCCTTTTACTTCTCTGACTTAGGATCCATAGGCAGCTACTAACTTTCTAGGAAGTACCTCAATATTTTAATCATCAATATTTTCTTATCATCATGATTTGCTGGATGAATACCAGTCCTAACTGATTGAGTAATATTTTCAGCATTTGTCTATTAGAATTTTTTTTAGTGCTTTTTTTCCTCTAGTGCCACATGATACTGTTACCAGATGTCCTCAAGGAGGCTAATTACTTCATTTTCAATCATTTTCCTGTTTTGTTCACAGACTAGATCAGGAAGTTTCAATCAAGTTATATAATTTAACTTATAGAACTAGCAAGTGGCAGGATAGGAATTCTACACACACCATCTGTCTTTATTATTATTTTTTCAGTACTTTTTAAAAAAATATTTATTTATTTAAAAGGCAGAAATACAGAGAGGAAAGGAGAGAGAGAGAGAAAATCTTCCATCTGCTGGTTCACTCCCCGAATACCCGCAAAGGCCAGGGATAGACCAGGTCAAAGCCAGGAGCCAGGGACTTCTTCCAGGTCTCCCACATGGGCATAGGGGCCCAAGTACTTGAGCCATCTTCTGCTGCTTTCCTAGGTGCATTAGCAGGGAGCTGAATAGGAAATGGAGCAGCTGGGATGTGAACAGGCCCAGATGGGATGTCTGCCCTGCAGGTGAAGGACTGACCTTTTACACAACAGCCCTGGCCACTATACTCAGTACCTTTAAAACAACATCTGGAAAGTAAAAACTCCCAAAAGGGAGTTTGGTGCAAAGACTCCATTTACAAGTGAAATCCTGGGAAAGAATGGAGAACTGTTCAGGTGTGGTGGTGGGGGGCAGGGGGAGAGAAAAGAATGTCTTTGTAAAGATCAAACATGTAACATGTTGTTTTCTATTATTGATAAATAAAACTTTATACATTTATGTATTAAAATGCATTTTGTGACATGAATGGATGTGAATCCTAAGTTCACTGGAGACTTCTGTGAAGTCAGCTGCAGAGCCAGACTGCAGGGTGAATCCTAACCTCAATTGTTTCTAGATATGGGACACTGGCAGGTCACTTCGTTTCTGTCATCTCAGTTCAATTGCTGTGAAAATTTTATGAGATGAGTTATATACAGAACTTGGAACAATGCTTTGCAAAAACATTACCAATAGATTTTGGGCATTTTTATAAAATATTTATTTATTTATTTGAAAGAGAGAGAGAGAGAGAGAGAGAGAGAGAGAGAGAGAGAGAAAAGAGAGAGAGGGAGATCTTCCATGTGCTTCTTCACTTCCCAAATGGCCCCAACAGTCACTCTAGTCCAGGCTGAAGACAGAAGCCAGGAACTCCATCTAGGTATCCTACATGGCTGGTCCAAGCATGTACACCATAAGTTGCTGCTTTGCCAGGCACATCACAAGACAACTGAAGAGTAACTACCCTCCAAACTCACAGTCCTATATGAGATGATGGCATCGCAACTGGTGCTTAACTCACTGTGCCACAGTGCTGGCCCCAAATGTTCTTTCAAATGTGATTTTTATATAAGAAAATAGAAAGGGAGATTTTTTTTTCTTCTCTTTCTAGCCTTAATAGCCCTAGAGCTTTCTGCAGAATGGCTATTTGACAAATGTTGAATGAGTAACAATGAGTGATATCATAAAATACTTTAGAAAAAACACCACTTGATTTTTCTCTTTCCTGCCTCTAGTGAGACTTTCCACTCATACTAAAAATCCACTAGGGCCAGCGTGACCTGTGTTTTTGTTTCTTTTATATGTGGATAGGTGTGTGTTTCTCAAGTTCCTTACTTGGAAACCTGGAGTATAATGGATTTCAAGACTGTGAAAGATTATATTTTATAATAATCCTCTAAATGATAAATTCTAAATTGTGTTTACTTTATAGCGGGGTATCTGTAAAGCACATAAATCATAACAAGCTGTAATCTAACATGTTGTTGCAGTGTGTCACAGTGGAATATGTAGTTAAATTATGGCATACAATAATATTTAGTATTTGTTCTATGCTATGCAATTCAACAAAAGTGTAGGACACTAGAAATATAAGACCTGATATGAACCCTTGTGAGAATTGCTGAGACTTTAAGAAGATAACCTGAAGTTAACAGATTGGCTATTCTTATTTATTTGCCCATTTACATATTCATTGTTCTAGTTATCTACAAAGATTTAATGGAAGCTTGCAAAGTGCCAAACACACTGCTAGGTATGAGGATACAATAAATAATGAAACCATGTGTTTAAGGAGCTTCCAGTCCTGTAGAGGCCGTGGAAAAGTAAATAAATGTTTAAAATGAAATAAGTATTATGACTGAGGTGGAGCAGAATGTAATAGATCACTAGGACAAGTTGAAACTGATGAAATGTGTTTGGTAAGAATTCACAGACAAGAACATGAAGGCTGTAAATGATGTTTCTGGGCCTACAATGTACTTTATAGCTAGTGACATTAAGGCCATTGTAGGTAAGCTGAAATGGAAGTTGGCAATGCATCTAGAATAGATTTTTAAAGAATGGTATTACTTGTTTAAGTAGAAGTAAAGAAACAAGGTCATCTGATACTTTAATTCATCTTTTTTTCTTTCAGTTTTATGATTTGATGAGCTATTTTGACTACCCCCCTGCCCAAGGAACCAAGCACACCCTTTATTTTGGGCCATGAATAACAGAATCTCAGTGAGAAAGCTCAGGAATGTCATTTGGAAGGAGTTTGTCTTATTTATTGTATGGAAGAAACCCTGGCATTTGGTCCCCTAGTCTTGCTCTTCCTCCCTGCGTTTGATCACTCCCAGAGATATTTCCTCACTTTCTGCTTCTTTTATGTCTAGAAAATCAAAATCATATTCCACATTTATTTCCCTTAGTGCTTCATTACAGTTTCATAGACTATTTTGTACTGTTTTCTTTAAAGAGACCTTTGGAAAATTTTAATAGCATATTGTGGTCACAGGAATTCTTTCCTCTATAAATGAAATATTTAGAACATATTCAACTGTACCTCATTAATGTAGTTTCTTTATCTTTGAACATTTTGGGGAAATAAGCAAAGGACCAGTCATGATTTATCTAGGAACAGAGTTGGATTTTTAACTCTCAATAAGACTTTGATTACTTAGTTACATTTGTTGATATGTCTCTTTAGAACCTCTTTATAACTAGCTGTTTTCTTTATCCCTACTGTTTTTTTCATAATCTATTATAATTTTAAATTTTTTGGCATAATTACTTTGCCTCTTTATTTAAATAACTATTTCTGATTATGATGGTGATGATTTTATTTTTTTATCATGGAATTTGATTTTTTTTTTTTAGAAAGGGGATTACAGTTAGCTCGGTCAGTATTACCTTTATGGGCCTCTCTATGCTCTTACATCAAATGAGGAGACTTGATTAGATTAATTCTCATGCCTGCTTTTGCTCAACCACTGTGATTCTGTTGATATATGGTCCCATTAGTACAATTGGGGACACCAGAGGTAACAATTCTCTTGCAGACTATACAGCATCTTCTAAAAAAGTAGCAACAATCTAGATAATTCCTACATGAAATATCATCTTGATAGTTGTCCCTAGCTGTATTAAATGCTATGTGTGGGCCAGCACCGCGACTCACTAGGCTAATCCTCCGCCTTGCGGCGCTGGCACACCGGGTTCTAGTCCCGGTCCGGGCGCCGGATTCTGTCCCAGTTGCCCGTCTTCCAGGCCAGCTCTCTGCTGTGGCCAGGGAGTGCAGTGGAGGATGGCCCAAGTCCTTGGGCCCTGCACCCACATGGGAGACCAGGATAAGTACCTGGCTCCTGCCATTGGATCAGCGCGGTGCGCCGGCCACAGTGCGCTGGCCGTGGCGGCCATTGGAGGGTGAACCAGCGGCAAAGGAAGACCTTTCTCTCTGTCTCTCTCTCACTGTCCACTCTGCCTGTCAAAAAAAATATAAAAAAAATAAAAAAAAATAAATGCTATGTGTGTAATTTATAGCAGCAGAAAAAAAGCAGGAGAGGATGGGAAAGGCCAACATGACCTTGTGAAGAGGAGCACAGCTATTGTTCTTCTAACATGAAGGAGAAAAATCAGAACCAATCAACACCACTTCTTAGAGTAATAGATATCGAGACAAGTAGAAAGGGACCATTGGTAAAGAACAGGGCACTGTGAGCATCTCGTGCACTCTGTATTCTGCTCATAACATGAATATAATCTCATAAATTACTCTCTAGAGCTGAAAATGTTTTTCTTGTAAAAGACATTCATCATCTATGATTCTGATTCTCTGTACTGAAATGATGGAATAAATTGTAGACCCTGCAATAATGCTGAATAAAAATTACATTTTTAAGGCTATAACCTTTTCTAAACAGTATAATAATTGAAATGTTACCCTGCTACATGGCAATTGTGAAAATCTCACTTTCTTTTCAGTCCATACAAGACTGCAGCCTCTCTCATTGATGCAGCGGATAAGCTTAATTGCAGCAGTTTCATCTCTCTTCTCTTGAGGAGTCTAAGATACCTCAGCTCTTCAGATCCTTAGAAGTCCTAAGCTATGAAGTTATCTGGTAATTAAAAAAAATCATCATTTTATGTTAGAATATATAATGGCATATTACAAATATATACATACATACACAGAACACACACGTACTAAAAACACATATATATCTGTAAAACATGCATATGAATGCATGTGTACACACCCGCATCCACACTGAAGGGTAATTTATATAATGCCTGATGCTGTTATAAGTGCTTCATACGGTGTTTTAGTCAATATTGTATTGCTCTAATAGAATACTACAGACTTGGTAACTTATAAACAATTGTTTGGCTCACTGTTCTGGAGACCAGCAGGTCCAAGTTCTAGGGGCCACATTGGGCCTTCTTGTAGCATCATGACAGGGCAGAAGGTATCACATGACACATTTGAGAAAGAAGGAGAGCAAACTGCTCATACTCTCAAGCCCTTGTTTAAGTGGCACTCATCCTTGAGGAATCCCTCATGATCTACATATCTTCCATTAGAAGGAAGTAGGTTGTGTAAGTGGAAGAAGGGGGAAGAGTTACATTATTCAAAACCTGGGATAAGGAGGAGGGATATAAAGCAAAGCAGTCCTGCAAAGGGGTTCTCACTGTAAGCCATCTGAAGTTGAATTTATCTTCAAGATATTTCTATTAAGAATATAAGCAGGGGCTGGCTTATATTCTAGTGTGTTATCATACAAGAATATTCAATATTTTACCTCCAATTAACTTGATCTCTCTTAATATCTTACCTTGTCATCCTCTAGGACCCAAGAAAAAGAAAGGTGAATTTTGAAGGAAAACACTCAAATTAACAGGAGTACTCTGTTGTGAACCAATGTCTATTCTATTCTGGTTCAAATGAGATCATTCATAGCTCTCCAGAGGATTATGGTAAGCATTCTGAGTTTCAAGTAATGCTATCGATGCTGTGACCTCACTTTGCAGCTAGTACACACAGCTAAGATACTTGATCCTGCCTTATCAAAAATAGATGATTTTGACAGAAACATTACTTTTTGGTCCTACATAACTCGTGACATTGCACTGTTTCAACCTTGCTTATCTCCTAAATATTTCATGCTTTTCTCCTGTTCCTTTACTGTTGTTTATCCTCTTCTGTTGTCAATTTATGAAACACACCAAGCTCTTTAATGCTTCTGGGATTTCACCCATATTAGCCCTAATTTCTAGGATGCCCCCTTTACTGTTCCTTGCCTAGCTAGGAGAGTAGAATTTGATTATATCAATTTAACTAAGGGTGAAACACATTTTCTAGAAATCTCTTCCCAGAATAGATGTAAATTAGCAGGTTACACAAAAGATGTTTGGCATCAGATTTGGAAGGCAGAAGAGGAGCATAACATGTTTTATTTTTACACTTGGATAGTTGGGAACTGTATGCAGGTGTGGTTGCTTTCACAGGCTTTTTGATATCTACTAGTTCAACTTTTTTTTTTTTTTAAAGCGAGAAAGAGCAGTTTAGCCTATGGATCCTGCAGACAGTACCAGATCCTCTTTTGAATTCTTCAGTTTCTGATATAAGAACATGTTAACTTTGTGACAAGGTTCCAGTTTATCTGGGAACTTGAATTGTTGGTAATTTGGAGATCGTGAGAAACTGATTGCTAAAAATTAAATACATTTATTTATTTAAGTAGTCCTTAGAGTTTTGACAGCTTCAATGGACATTTTATACCTCTTAAATGGTATGCTACATGCCCTGATTCCCAAACCTAACTGGTACTGGAAACTACTGCTGATAAAAAACATTGAAGAACTAATGTTCTATAAGAAAACTTTGGAAACCATGATGTTGGTATTTAGGAATGAAATCATAGACTCCAAGGGGGGCACTAATAGGATTATTGTCTCCTAAGTAATTCACAACCAAATGAGTATGTTGGCCTGTAATCTAATTTTAGGTCTGAGAGGTCAATTAATCTAAGACTAAGAATCAATTGTGCAGCACTTGAACCTGAAGTCTACTTATTATCTGATAAGTAAACAAACAAAAAAGAAACTAGTTTTAAGATGTGTTAAAATTCAAACACAATATCTATGCTACAACTTATGCAAAAAATCAAAATAAGTAATTTGAAACATAAAAATATAAACCAAAACAAAGAACTCAACCAAGTATAGCTCTTTTTTTCAAAAGATATAAATAAACTAACAATCATAGAATAAAAAAAGTTTAAGGTTATGTTTAAATACTATTAAGGACATATAGAATAAAAAATGCTTGAATTTATATGTCTAACATTTGCTTGGCATCTCTATCATACATGAAAAGCAATCACTGGCCTAAATCACTGACAAGATTTCAATGTATTTTGGGTTCACTTTGACATCAGTGGGAAACAAGAAATATATCCAAATGCATTTTCATAGTGTCATGGCAGCACCATATTATCAAAGCAACTTTTTAATAGCAAAATATCTTATTTGTCAAATCATGGTATCTTTCAGACTTGATTTTTACTCTGAATTATACAGAGAACAACTGACTCACAAAAATATCTGTACACATGGATTTTTTATTTGTGCTAAGTTTATATTATTCTGAGGCTTTTATGTCTTAAACTTTAAAGAACATAAAAAAATCTGTAAAGGATCCAGAGAGCACTGCACTGAGGGATGATAATACTAAATGGTCTGGAAAATAGGATATATAAAGAAGGCTAAAAAGACCGTTTGCTTAAAAAAGAGAATCCTGAGGAATGAGTTGCTGAAAATTGTATTTGAGCCAAAAACAGAACAAGTAAAAGATATACTTAAATTGTACCCAGACAATAGGTTAAACCTAAAGATAAATTGTATTGTTGTACATTTAATTCACTTCTGACCTTGGGGCTTTTAGAGCATTTATAAGGCAAAAACCTAAACTAAAAAACATATTGAATGATATTTGTGATACTTGGATAAAATGAAAATACATAGTTTATTTTGATCTCTGTATACTCTTCCATGATTTTAATAAATGTTTTATAAGTGTATATTGTAAACAGTACTTAAATATAAAACATACAAAGCAATTGGAGAATGAAAATAGATGAATACATTTTGCTGGGCTACATTTGTGTGCATCAGAAGAGAGTACCAGAGATAGCACTGTGATGCATCAGGTTAAGCCACTATTCAGAGTGCTGACATCCTATATGGATGCCAATATGAGTCCCGACCACTTCGCCTCTCTGCTATTGCACCCGGTAAGGCAGCAGAAGGTGGCCCAAGTTGATTGGGCCTCTGCATCCACAGGGGAGACCTGGAAGAAACTGCTGGCTCCTGGCTTTAGCATTAGCCAGCCCTGGTTGCTTTGGCCATTTCAGGAGTGAACCAGCACATGGAAAACCTCTCTCTCTCTCTCTCTTTCTCTCTCTCTCTCTCTCCTCTCTTTCCTTCTGTAACTCTGTATTTCATATAAATAAAATAAATCTTTATCAAAAAGGAGTACGGTTCATAGAAGAATTATTGAAGAACAGTCAATGATTGTATTTTAGATCTAAAACTTTTTTTTTCATATAAGAAGTGTACTTATCCTTTTGAAAGACTACAATTAAAATTCTTCTACTGATTTACTAATTTACAATAGGATATGTACCTGTAAATGTACATAAATTTTCATGTGGAGCATGATGACACATTCTTAATAGTTAGAGCTAGGTAGTCAAAAACTAAATTGTTTGTTTAATGAATATAAAGCTATAATAAGGTGAGTTTGTTTATTAGGCAAATAGGTTAGTTAACATTGTAAAAACGTGAGCTTCTAAAATTATCTTTGGCTTAACAAAATTTTTTCTATTGGAAAGATGGGAAAATTATTTTAGTTCTCAAATATTCAGCCTGAAAGTGACTCATATGACTTTTGCACAAGCCTATTCCCCAAGCTAGTCTTTTGCATTATCTAATTGGAAGAAAGACACAAAAATAGTGATATGCATAAAATATGTGATGAGTTGTAGATGAGTTTGCCCTGGTGGAATCATTTTTTTTAATTTATTTATTTGTTGGAAAGGCAGAGTTCCATAGAGGCAGGGGCAGAGAGACAGAGACAGAGAGAGAGAGAGAGAGCCAGAGACAGAGAGACAGAGACAAAGAGATGTCTTCCATCCACTGGTTCACTCCCCAAATGGCTGCAAAGGCGGGAGCTGCGCCAATCCAAAGCCAGCAGCCAAGAGATTTCCTCCAGGTCTCCCACGCGGGTGCAGGGGCCAAAGGACTTGAGCCATCTTCTACTGCTTTCCAAGGCCATAGCAGAGAGCTGGATCGGAAGTGGAGCAGCCAGGACTCAAACCAGCACCCATAAGGGATGCCAGCACTGCAGAGGACATCTTTACCACTATGCTACAACACTGGCCCTGAGATAAGTTGGTTTATAAAAAATAGTATAACTTAAAATAGATGTTTGTAACAGTTTCTAACATTGTGTGATATTTGTCAGTGATCTAAACAGCTGAAAGAGGGATGCTAATTCTCTCTCTACCAAATAGTTCTGGAGTGAACATTGCTTACATTTTACATTTCAATTTTGTTTTCTCTTATGTCTGACCATACCATTTTCAGCTGCTGTTATGGGCTGAGTAGGCTTTGTCTGCCTAAAATTCATGACAATGTTTAAACTCGGATGTCTTAATATTAATGGTTGATGGATTAACAGTGGATACTTAATGTAATTATGGCATTTGAGAGGTTGGTCTCCTGGGAGGTCTTTAGAGGGGCTGTGTCCTCAGAGGGTGGTCCTCATGAAAGCATTGACTATTTTAGTTCTAGTGCTTCCAAGCTTTTTCTTTGCTTTCCAGGCTCACAAAAAAGGTCATTCCCCTAACATGTTGTATTCAACCTCCATATGATACAGAATTATTGTGACGTCTGATTCTGAACTGTAACATCTAATGTATGAGCTGAATTAAACAATTTATTTCCCAAGAATCTCCTATCTGATATGTTATTTAAGGTAATAAAAAGTAGAAATCTCTTCAGAATTGCTCATAACATTCAGAGAAAGTCTAGAAAGCTGTAAGCTCAGTGCTATGAGAAATTCTGATGAGGGTTCAGAAGACCAGAATGCAAATAGAACTGTGGATAATGAATGCCATGCTGGTGAGGATGTTTTGGTTGGAAATGAGTATCTTATCAGAAATTGAATGACAGATCACCCTTGCCATACTGTGGACAAAAATCTGGCTGCATTGTGCCCCTATCCTGAGACTTTGTGGGAGGCTGATGGTGGATTGGGCCGTTAATTAGAAGAAATTTTAAGATAGAAAAGTGTTCAGGCAGCAGCATGAGTGTTAATGACTGCTCTCAGAAAGTTTTACAAAGAGAACTGGAGGCAACAGTAGGTAGAACATAAACATTTTGAAAATTTATAGTTTGGCTAACTAAGGAATGTAGGTCTTCCAAGATAGAGTCCTTTCAGCAAGGAATTCTAGTTGAGGCTCCTGCTGGTGGCAAATCTGGGCATCATCCAAATAGTGCTGATTTTCCCCAGGCGTTCAAGAATTATGAGGTCATGTCAGCTTCCACCAAGATTTCAAAGGAAACCTTAGGCAGAGTATTACAGTGGGGCTGGAACCCTTGCGTGGAGTAATATGCAGTGAAGCTCTCAGATTACAGCTGCAGAGGAACCTCCAAAATAGTAGAGGGCCGGAAATGTGACCCATCTGCTGAAAAACACTACAAGCAGTAGGCAGACAATCTTGGAAAGAGTACAAGCATCAGCAGGCACATGGGCGAAGATCAATGGAGTCATGGAGGCATGGAGAACTCCAGCAAGACTTCAAATGATCTTTTGGACAAAGTGGGGGCCAGATAGAAACCTCGCAAGGAATTCCAACCAGGGTAAAGCCTAGTGGAACTGCAAAGACTCCAACTGTGAAAAATGAAGAATGGGCTGCAACCAACAAAGCTGTAGGGTGGGGTTTTCCAAGACATTGGTAGCTCAGCACCCAACACAATAGAACTTAATGTTTATCTTGTTGGTTTTGGTTTTGCTTTAACTTATTAATCCTTTCTGTTTCCTTGTCTCTCCAATTTGGAATGGAAATGGGTGCTCTCCTAGACACTGACTAGCACATCTCCCTTATCCAACTTTCTTTCTCCCAAGGACACTTATCTTCTCATAATCCAAGCATGTACTTTCTTGCTAACTGTCTCTATAGATGAGTTGGACTTAGGAATGTTGTTGCTTTGTTTGTCACTAATGTCTAAGTCAGTATCAGGCTTCCAGTAGGTACTCAATAAACATTTCTTGAGCTATTGCATGAATGAAGGATAAGTGTATCAATATAGTAAGTTTCAGAGATTTTTGTTTGCAGCAGGAAATTTTAATTGCTTTCAAGTTCATATTTTCACTATTTTTTATTATTTCAGTCAGCTATCTATATTTTAGCAAAAAGTTTTCTTCTATTGCATAAGTCTGTCAGTTCAGAAACCTTTGTTCTTTAAAGGGAAGAGGAAAAAATCAAGAAATCGATAGAATTCATGTCTACAAGTAGAAAAATAAGACAAAGTACTTATAATCGAAAGATAGCAATACACACAATTTTGTTATTTATAAATTATTTAGAAAAACTAATAATATGTTTGTTAGTTCTAACTCAAAAGCTACTTTGGAGAAAGCTGAAGAAAACTGACTACATATTTGTTAGACCATGCATTTTCAGCCCAGGAGCAATTACACTTCTTAATATCGCTAAGCACATTGTATTGTTGAAAAGAAATATTGGTGAAAATTATAATTGAAATGACAGTAAAAACTCTGAAAAGTCAGCATTATTAAAAACTGCTGAAAATTCAAAATCTAAGTAGGTAACTAAGCAGCTGGCTTAGGGGAACAATAGAATAATGCACTAAATAAAGAATGCACTGAGTATTCAGAATTTAATTCTTCAAAGAATAGACTGAAGTCATTGCAAATGTTTCTGAATATGTGAAGGTAAACTGACATTCCTTGAGAAGGAGGTTGTTGTGTTCATGTCTGATTAAGAGTGGATAAACTTCAGATGAATAGATTGGTCTTCATTAATTTTGTATCATGCTTTTAAAATATTTCAAATACCATTATGTATATTACTTACTAATTTATTTTTAATTAGAGGACATTAATCTGAATGATTTTGGATCTGTTGAATATTAGATTGAAGTTTTTTTGCAAGTTGGATCACTTTTTATGATTGAACAATCAAATAATATCACTTTTTTTCCTTAGAAATAACATGTAACTCACCTAAGACCTGTAAGAGTTTATGGTCAGTAAATAGTTGCTAACTAAGATGTAATCTGTCCTCTCTGTCCCCATCACTTCATTCTCTATCATCTCTATCTTCTATGTATCCAGTAAGTTTTAGAAAAGATTTTTCAGCACTGATTTTACTTATCCTCAACAATTGGGTATAATGAAGGATTATAATTCAGTTGTTTGCTTCAAACCTTTTCAAAAATCCATTCTAGTGAATAAAGCCAGATCATGCTGTCCCTGGCTGAAACAACATTGAATAGTTTCCATTTGTAATTTGAAATAAATGTACAGGTGAAAACCTTTAGGGAAAAGCTATTGATGGACAACCCTGCCAGCCTTTTCCTTTACCTGCATTTTTTTATAAGTCCCGAGACAATGTAAGTTCTTCCAAGTAAATTAAATGCATCATATTCCTACATCTTTGATTTTGCTTACCATTAAATTGTCTTTCGTGCATGAATTCATGAAGTCAACAGCATATTATTGATCTCTAACACATGCCCCTATGCTCTAGCCTACAGATACAGATATTTTATGGTATGCAAAGGGACATCACGGTAGTGGAATGGTAGAATTAAAATGCAAGTTTATTGTGGTGCTAAAAAATTGAAACCTTGTATATATTTTCATAATACATTTTTCCATGTGTCTTTTGAATACTCCGTGTGTGTGTGTGTGTGTGTTCATGCACTACTTGCTGATAAAGATTTCAGTGAAGGAAGTTGAGAGATAATTACTTGTTATTATGGACAAAAGGTGATATTTTTTTTTCTTTTGTGTGGAATGCAGGATTGTTAGTATATTAACTTGTTTGAAAAACAACTGATTCAGTTAAGAAATGGGCAAAGGACCTCCATAGAGAGTTCTCAAGAGAAGAAATATAAATGGCCAACAAAAATATGAGACAATGCACCAGCACTAGCAATCAGGGAAATGCAAATCAAAACTAGAATGAGATACACCTCACCCCTGTCAGAATGGTTATTATCCAAAGGCAGAGAGCAACAAATTCTGGAGAGGATGTGGAGAAATGGGAACTCTTACATATTGTTGGTGGGAATATAAATTAGGAAAGCTGCTATGGAAAACAGTATGAAGAATCATTTTAAAAATATAGAAATAGACTTACCATATGTTGCAATAATCACACTACTGGTTATATCCAAAAGACATGAGCTGCCTAAAAGACATACCCGTTGCACCATGTTTATAGCAGCACTTTTCACAATAACCAAAATATGGACTCAACCAATGTGTTCCTCATGTGATGAGTGATACAAAATATGATATATAAATAATGGAATATTATTCAGCCAGAAAATGGCAAGAAAATGGTTGGATCTGGAGGACACCATGTTAAGTGAAATCAGCCAAACCTGGATAATAAATAGCATATGTTCTCCTTTATATGTGGAAGCTAAAATTGAAAAAAAAAAAAGGAGAAATAAATGTTGGAGTGTATCAATTTTGCTGCTAAGTGTTTTGTCAAACTTTATTTTAAATATTTGTCTAACAAATTGATAAGGATTATATACTGCTATACTTTTAAAGATTTGTGACTATTTTAAAAGTTACATTGTATGAATGAAGTTGAATATTTTTCCTGTGTATTTTATCTTATGTAGTGCATGCTTATTTCCTGCTGGTCTATGATACTCTAACTTTACTTTATATTTGTTGAATTATTTATTTAGTGGAGTGAATAAGTAATTGACTATAATGTAAATTAAAATATGCTATCTCAAAAAAGTAAAAAAAAAAATAGAACGATCTCTTTAGAGAAAATAGGAAAGAAAAAGCTAGAACCAAAAATCAAAATTGTTTAAAAAATAAAATGCTTGCAGCTGGCATTGTGGTGTAGTATGTTAAGCTGCTACCCACAACACTGGTATCCGATATGGCTGCTAGCTCAATTCCTGGCTGCTCCACTTTCTAACCAGATTCCTACTAATATGTAGTAGAAGATAGCCCAACACACACGTTGGAGACCTGGAAGAAACTCTTGGCTCCTGGCTTCTTCCTGACCCAACACAACCACTGCAAGCATTTGGGAACTGAAGCAGCAGATGGAAAACCTCTCTCTCTCTCTCTCTCTCTCTCTTCTCTTGCTCTGCCTATCAAATAAATAAAATAAATCTTAAAATATATACAACAGGTTCCAGGGGATTGATATGGAAAGAAGAAATTTTGTTTTTGTGTATAGTAAAGCATTTCTCCCACATAAATATCAATCAACCTACCATTCAAAAATATTTATTGACAGTTGCTAAGTTCTTCCTATCGAGGAATAAGAAGTTCTTGTGCTCTGCTTCATAGTAGTGTGAAGATATAAAATTTAATATATATTTATCTACTAAAAATTGTAAGACAGTATATTTGAATATTTCCACTATGGAGAAATGTTAAGTGTTGAAATGATTAATATATATAACCTAATGGGACATTATATTATGTATATAGGGAACAAAACACCTCATAGTATCCCATAAATATGTACATTTCTTATGTTTGGTGCATTTTTCAAATAAAAAATTTATAAAAATACATTTAAAGTAGGAGAGCAAGAAAGGGGAGAGAGGGAAAGAGAGTCCTGTATATTAAGAGATGTAGGAAGGAGCAGCCAGTTGCAATGTATGAACATTACTTGTATAGGACTTCAAACAAAAAGCAAACCATAAAACATTTGAAAAAACTCAGGGCTGAATGACTGATTTGTCCTGGCTAATCTACTTCTGATCCAACTTCTTATTGTGCGTTTTGAGATGCCGCAGATAAGGGCTCAGCGAAGGTGTGGTCCTATTACCCATTTAGGAGACCTTTATTGAGTTTTTGATGACTGGCTCAGCATGGCCCAGCCCTGGCTCTTGCAGACCTTTAGGGAGTAAATCAGTGGATGTGATATCTATTTCTCTGCCTTTCAAATCAAATGAAAGTAAATAAATAATTTAAAGAATATAACAAAATTTGTGAAGGGCTCTCTATTTTCAAGGCTCAGTAAATGACATTATCTAAGTTCATGTGGAACTTACAGGTCTTTTATAGACGTTAACACAGCAACTACAAACATAAAAATTGCAATTAAAATAGGGAAAATCTGTGACGATGAGGTGCACAGTGCTGTGAGACTAGGGAAAATATAAATATTTGGAATCAGCAATATTTTATGTGAGGAAATTATGCTGTGATATGAAGAATATAAAATAAAAATTTAGATGAAGAGCAAGTTGAAACAATAAAAGACCATGAACAAGGCCCAGCAGTGAAGGCTAAGTTTGATTTAAAGGAATTGAAAAAAGATCAACATGGAAGAGTAAAGAAGATAGTAGTGGCAATAGACAATAACAGGTCTTATCTAAACTATTTTTTAAAGAAGTTGAAATATTTTAAAATAAGGATCTTGACCTAATTAGAGTTGCTCTGTAAACAAACTGCCTTGGTAGAAATGGTAAGAGTGGTTGCAGAGGAATGATTTCATAGAATTGCATTACAATGATACAGATATGTGATTCTGGTAGCTTGCTTTAAGGAGTCTAGGAATTTTCAAAAGATAGCATCACAGAAATTGCTGATGGATATGGAAGATAAGAGAATAAGTACAAATAGTGACATCAGCGTTCTATCTTGAGCATTTGGATGTATGCTAACACTGCTCAGATTCAAGCACCACTTAAAGAGAGATTCTCCTGCGGGAGGACCATTTCATTTTGTCTTTTTTTTTTTTTTTTTTTTTTGACAGGCAGAGTGGACAGTGAGAGAGAGAGACAGAGAGAAAGGTCTTCCTTTGCCGCTGGTTCACCCTCCAATGACTGCCGTGGCCGGCGCGCTGCGGCCGGCGCACCGCGCTGATCCGATGGCAGGAGCCAGGAGCCAGGTGCTTTTCCTGGTCTCCCATGGGGTGCAGGGCCCAAGCACCTGGGCCATCCTCCACTGCACTCCCTGGCCACAGCAGAGGGCTGGCCTGGAAGAGGGGCAACCGGGACAGAATCCGGCGCCCCGACCGGGACTAGAACCTGGTGTGCCGGCGCCGCTAGGTGGAGGATTAGCCTAGTGAGCCGCGGCGCAGGCCTTGGATCATTTCATTTTGGATATCCTAGGTGGAAAAAAAAAAGTCTGTGAGTTATGAAGCATTTCTGATTCCTCAGGTAAAAGTGGAGGTGATACTCAAGTAAGAGGCAACAGGAATTTAGGAATAGCTTTTTGACAAGCTCATTTTCCCAAACTAAGAGGGATTATTTTAGGGATGAATTGAAAGATGGTGGCAAGTATTTAACATAAAATGCACACAATGGTACTTGAAAAATCCTGTGTTCAATTAGCAGCAAACTTAGAGATCTACAAGAGAATCTTCACTTAGTGGTCCAATACATGCATTTGTTATTATAAGAGAAGAACTAATAGTCGAGAGAACTATAAAATCAAGACTTTCTTGAGAAGTCAGAATTACAGATGTAAACTTCAACAGTGTATGTTATTATGTTACGACCAATGTCTCAGACTTGTTATGGATGTAAATGGTCTATAGCTATTATGGCACTGGCTTTGTGCCTGCTTCCAGCTTTTTGATTAAAGTAAGCAACATAAATTTTTCAACAAAGGTTTTCCATCTGATAAAATGAAGAAAAGCAACAATAGTTTCCTCATAGAGTGATGAATTTTCAATTAATCAGTGTCAAAAATGTGTAGCAAAGTACTAGAACATGATGAATTCTCCATAAATGTTATTTTTGCTATGTAGAATGTACTTTTTAAAAATATTTTTATTTATTTGAAAGGTAGAGTTACAAAGAGGCAGAGGCACAGAGAGAGAGAGAGAGAGAGAAAGAGAGAAAGAGAGGTCTTCCAACTGCTGGTTCACTCCCCAGATGGCCACAGGGCCAGAGCTGTGCAGATCTGTAGGCAGGAGACAGGAGCTTCTTCTGGATCTCCCATGTGGGTGCAGGGGCACAAGGACTTGGACCATCTTCTTCTGCTTTCCCAGACCATAGCAGAGAGCTGGATTAGAACTGGAGCAGCCAGGACTAGAACCGCCAGCACTGTAGACAGAAGCTTTACCTGCTACGCCACAGTGCCAGCCCCTGTAATATACTATTTATTGTATATAAAACTTTTCTACTCTTAATAGTTAATGTAATATGGTACTAAAACCAATTTCAGTAGATATTTTTTTTTTTTTTTTTTTTTTGTGGAATACAAACATAATAGCATTGTACTGCTAGTAACAATAGCAGTTTCCCAATTGGACTAAGTTCTAATGACTATAAATGACAAAATGATTTATTTAACGTATTTCCCTACATAGATAATATGATCTCACAAGTCTGCTAATCATTTCTCCTTATTTTTATTCTAGTAATCATTACAAAATAGACACTACATGAAGCTTTTAGTAATAAAATATTCTGTAGGAGTAAAATGTGTCCTTAGTAATTTCTTCACATATTAATTGAGCATTCTATAAATAAAAATTTTTTGAAGTGCCATATTGAAAATTTTACTGCATTTAAACTATCTGCAAACATATCCCTTGTAATAATAATAAGGAATCAGCAAACATGAAATTAATGTGAGGAAAACAAATGACTGGAGACTTAAGACATTTGTCGAACAGTAGGTATCTAGTAAGTGGTAGGCACAGCATTCAAATCTGGTGTCTCATCTGGATTCAACATTTGACTTAATTGTCACTAGATTTTTCTTTATTTCTAGGATAATTTAAGTACTTTACACTGGAGGTTAGGTGAAATTTAGACAAGAGGAAATTTATTTCATTTCACAAAAAATCTTTAGTCTCATTTGTATATTAACAGGAGTTCTGCAGGGAAATAAACAAGCTGTGTTGAAAATACATAGTATACACTTCCGTAGACTTTGTAGTGAGTACAGCAGAAATTATGGAGGTTGCAAATTCTATTTTTAGAAGTGCACTTGTGACACATCAAATTCCCTAAGACTAGAAAGTGGTTGTCATAACACACTTATCAAAAAGACATTAAGTGATGACAAGTATAGGAACAGAAAATTGGTTAGCTTAACATAAATTATGGGAGAAACTATATTAGAAAACCAAGTATAGAAAGTAAGTACTTACACAAACATGCTATATGCAAAATGAAAAATAAAAGTGCTTTGGTTATTTCTTTTTTTTTCTTTTTTTTTTCTTTAACAGATGGAGTTAGACAGTGAGAGAGAGAGACAGAGAGAAAGGTCTTTCTTCCGTTGGTTCACTCCCCAGATGGCCACCACGGCCTTCTCTGCACCCCTCTGAAGCCAGGAGCCAGGTGCTTCTCCTGGTCTCCCATGTGGGTGCAGGTGCCTAAGCAGAGGCAGAGGCAGAGAAAAAGAGAGAGGGAGGGAGGGAGAGAGAGAGAGACACAGAGACAGAGAGAGAGAAAGGTCTTCCATCTTCTGGTTCACTCCACAATGGCTCCAATGGTTGGAGCTGGGCTGATCTGAAGCCAGGAGCCAGAAGCTTCTTCTAGGTCTCCTACATGGGTGCAGGTGCCCAAACACTTGGGCCATCTTCATTGCTTTCCCAAGCACATTGGCAGGGAGCTGTATCTAAAGTGGATCAGCTGGGTCTCAAACCAGTGTCCATATGAGACGCCAGCACGGCTAATGACAGATTTACTCACTAAGCCACAGCACTGGCCCCTGGTTAATGATTTCTATGTAACTATACACTCCAAGTTCAATGACTAAACAAAATAATTTATTTTTGTGGTTTGTTGGATTATTGGAGTATGTCTAGTTACATTCTACTAGTACAACTCTACTTTAGTTTATACAGGGACCCATTCCCTGATAGTAGCAGCTAGGTGCCAGTTTGACTGAGTCACCAAGAGGCCAGGAAATCGCTGCAACAACATTCTGGGTGTATCTATGAGAAATTTTAAGGATAAGATTGACACTTGATTAGGTAGACTCATTATAGCAAATTGTCCTCCCTAGCTTGAGTGGAGCTCATTTAATAAGCTGAAGATCTGTTTAAGACAAAAGAGGTGAACAGGGCTGGGCACTGTGGATCACAGGGTTAAGCCACTGCTTACAATACAACATCCCATATTGAAGTGCTCGTTGGAGTCCCAAGCTACTTTGATCCCAATGCAGCGTCCTGCTAATGCACTTAGGATGACAGTAGATGACCTCAGCACTTGAGCCTTTGCGGGGAGTTCAAGGGGATTTCATGGCTCCTGGTCCCTTCCCCTGCTATTGGTACCATTTGGAGAGTGAACCAGTATTTGGAAGATCCTCTATATCTCTCTCTCTGTCTCTTTTCCCTGTCCTGTTTCTTTGTCTTTCTCATCATTTTACCTTTCAAATAAATAAAAACATCTTGATAAAAGATCTATATTTAAAAATAAAAGCAAACTATATCTGAAGTACGGGCAGATTGCTTATGACTCACAGTCTAGAGCTGGAATATTGGTCATTTCTTGCCTTTGGATTCAAACTGAAATACTGGCTTTTTTTGGGTCTCGAGACTGCCAATTTTCAGAACTACAGCATCAACTCTCTTGGGTCTCCAGTTTGCTGTATGTAGATTGGGGGACTATTCAGCCTCCATAATCTTGGGGCCAGTTCCTTATAATAAATTGTGCACACTCTCCCTGCCTCTTTCTCTGTCTGTTTCTTTGTGTATCTCTCTCCGTCTCCATCCATGCCCTCCTCCACACCCCAGTCATTCCTCCCCAGATACATCTTTTTATTTTTTTACTTTTTATTTTGACAGGCAGACTTAGACAATGAGAGAGAGAGACAGAGAGAAAGGTCTTCCTTCCATTGGTTCACCCCCAAATGGCCGCTGCAGCCATCGCTGCGCCGGTCCGAAGCCAGGAGCCAGGTGCTTCCTCATGGTCTCCCATGCAAGTGTAGGGCCCAAGCACTTGGGCCATCCTCCACTGCCTTCCCAGGCCACAGCAGAGAGCTGGACTGGAAGAGGAGCAACCAGGACAGAATCCGACGCCCCAACCATGACTAGAACCCGGGGTGCCGGCACCACAGGCAGAGGATTAGCCTAGTGAGCAGTGGCGCCTGCCTGGATACATCCTTTTGATTCTTTCTGTTCACCGGTGAATCCAGTGGAATCTCTTTCTAATGACATGGCATAAGATGAAGAAGGAATACAAAAAAGAAATGTGAAATTTCTTAAGGTCTAAGAACACTGATAGTTCTATCTGCGTTCTATTAACCAGTACCAACACATGTCCAAGCCTAAAGCCAACTGACAGAGAAGGATACTACAACCATTATGTGGCCAAAACAAGGGTAAAGATTTGAGGCCATTGATTATTATGTCTCAACAGAGCCAAAAATTCATCAGGATGATTCTCATAAGATTTGATTTAATGTATCTTAATGAATTTGTTTCACTGAAATAAAACTAAAGGCTTAGATATGAAATTTAGAAAATCACATTACAATACTCCACATTTAAAGTCACTCTTGAAATTTAATATGTCTATAATTAAAATTAAAAGACAGGATATCAACACCTCCTTGTATTTGGGTTTTAGTCAGTAAAAATAGTCAATTTTGCTTCTATTTACAACTACAAGAATACATTTTCAGATTCTAGTTAAATATAGAAAATTAAAATTTACATTGGCTTTAATTCAAAATATATGTGAAGGAAAAACTCATATTATTGAGGTAGACAGTGAGAAAGAAAAGAAAAATGTTCACAAATTATATTTAAATTCTCAAAACAATGCAAGTGTATTGCATGAAGAAACAAAGAGTAGAATACTACAAAAACAAAGATATTTTAGGAGTTAAAAATGTTATGGCATAATTATAAAATTCAGTATTATACTTGGCAAATAATTCTAGCATTGTTTCTGGAAAGTAGAACAACACAAAAATATAAAGATTGAGGGAAAAAATTAAAGGATTAACTCAGAAAGTACAATACCAAACTACTCCATTCAATGGAAGGAAAGAACCCTAAATAGAAGGAATAAGGCATTTATTCTAGTGGTTAGACAGTTGTTTGGGATGCCCACATCCCATTGGTAGAGAACTTGGGCTTACTTATGGTTCACTCCTGATTCTAGCCTTTTCCTAATGTGTATCCTTGTATGCAACAAATGATGGCTCAAATACTTGGGCCCCTGTGACCACATGGGAGATGTGGATTGAGTTTCTGGCTCCTGACTTCAGCCTGACACAATCCTGGCTATTTTGGACATTGGGTGTATATGACAAATAAAAAAATGTCTCTTACTTTCAAATAAATAAAATGAATATATCAAACTGTCTGATGGTCACAGGCAGGAGCTCCATCTGGTCTCCCATGTTGGTGATAGGGGCCCAAAGACTTGGTCCATCTTTTGCTGCTTTTCTCAGGCATTAGAAGGGAACTAGATTGCAAGTGGAGCTGTCAGGGTTTAAACAGTTGACCAGATGGGATGCTGGCTTTGCAGACTGATGGCTTTACCTGCTATGCCACAATGCCAGCTCTGAGACTTTTTTTGTTTTGTTTTGTTTTGTTTTTTTTGTTTTTGTTTTTGTTTTTGTTTTTTTTTTTGACAGGCAGAGTGGACAGTGAGAGAGAGAGAGAGAGAAAGGTCTTCCTTTTGCCGTTGGTTCACCCTCCAATGGCTGCCGCGGCCAGCGCGCTGCAGCTGGCGCACCGCGCTGATCCGATGGCAGGAGCCAGGTACTTCTCCTGGTCTCCCATGCGGTGCAGGGCCCAAGGACTTGGGCCATCCTCCACTGCACTCCCTGGCCACAGCAGAGCAGCTCTGAAACTTTTAAGCTATAAATATTTTAATGCTATTTTCAATGTTTTAAATGTAGAGGTGGGAAGAAAGGATAAAACTTTCTGGAGTCTTTTTAATAACAAATCTATACTAAATTGAGCCTTTTTTTAAAATAAAAAGTGGTATTTTGCAACTGACACAATTATGAGTAAAAAGACATTGAAGGAAGTAAATGTTTAAAAAACTTTTTTCCATTTAAAAAGCATTTCAATTTTAATGTATGCAACAGTAAGTTAGATAGCTGCTATAAGAAAATGCAGAAGTAGCCAGGGAGTAGAAAGTGTAAAACTTTCCAAGTTGTCTAGGAGATTGTCATTAACTTAGACGGCATTGGAGAGTTTTGAACCCTGGAGTTAAGCAGGTACATTCACTTGTGAAATATGTTTGATTATGATAATTTCACCAATTTTGCAATCAGAATCTTCTTTGTATCTAATCATGAATCAAAGAGAATATGTACACTTTCTTATGATTTTGAATCTGTAATAAGATCATGACATTTAGTTACATATAGATAGAACAGGTGATAATTTATATGATTTCATAGAAAAATAGAAACTACCTATTCAAAACATCATTTATTTAATAGTACCTATAGTGCATTTAATAAGACACACATACTATCCTTCAAATCCCTCATAGTCGCTCCTAATATGGCTTACTAGAGGCAATACATTCATTTAATTTACATTAAAGATCAAAAGATCATTTAAAAAAGCCTTCATACTATTTATACCAACATCATTTTTTCAGCCAGTTTTAGAAACACTTTTATGACCTGACTCTTGCTTAATGTTCCAGGTTCAATATCTTCTCATTTACCTCTTATAGACTTTGGTCATAAACAATAGAAAAGCTGTTTTTTGTTTTCTTATACTGGAAAATATTTTAGTTGTTAGTTGTTTTGGATCAAAAATGATGAATATTTTTATCCTATGATTATGTTTGAAATACATACTGAGCATATTTTGTCAGATAGTATGCTATGTACCAGAGACCAAAAGGTACTAAAATGTAATCATATCTTGATTCCAGTAGTTCTAGTCTACAACAAATATGAGATGTACATTTCTTGACTGTCTGTTATTGTCCACCAAATAGAAACTTTTAAAATGAATTTTCATGCAGTTTTCATCATGGAAAGATTAATTGTGAGTTAGTAGAGCTATATTCTCAGGCATAATTTATTTGATATCAAAACATTTTATAACTCAATTCTCTACCTATGATAGAGAGAATTTTGTCCCCATGACCTTTGTCCATGGTGTCAAGCCAATGAAGATGTCACATTACATGAATGAAAAGAATTTTGCTGATGAAATTAAAGTTCTTAATGAGGAACATTGGTTTAAAATAGAAAAATTATCCTAGATTACATATGTACAGTTGCTCTTTGATTTATGATAGAGTGATGTCTCAATAGGCCATCAAATTTTGAAAATATTTTATTTTTTTTAACTTTAATTTAATGAATATAAATTTCCAAAGTACGATTTATGGATTACAATGGCTTCCCCCCAATACCGTCCCTCCCACCCACAACCCTCCCCTTTCCCACTCCCTCTCCCCTTCCATTCACATCAAGATTCATTTTCGATTATCTTAATATACAGAAGATCAGCTTAGTATATACATCAAGTATGGATTTCAACAGTTTGCTCCCACACAGAAACATAACGTGAAAAATAATAGATGATTTTTTTTAAATGATGATGAAATCAGATCAGACCTATTGTCATGTTAATCCCAGTGAGAGTCAAGTTGGGAGTTGAAAATTTCTTTTTTTTTTTTTTTTTTTTTTTTACAGAGGGTCAGTTTAGTATGCATTAAGTAAAGATTTCAACAGTTTGCACCCCCATAGAAACACAAAGTGAAATATATTGTTTGAGTACTCGTTATAGCATTAAATCTCAATGCACAGCACATTAAGGACAGAGATCCTACATGAGGAGTAAGTGCACAGTGACTCCTGTTGTTGACTTTACCAATTGACACTCCTGTCTATGGCATCAGTAATCTCCCTATGCTCCAGTCATGAGTTTCCAAGGCTATGGAAGCCCTCTGAGTTCTCCGATTCTTATCTTGTTTCGACAAGGTCATAGTCAAAGTGGAGGTTCTCTCCTCCCTTCAGAGAAAGGTACCTCCTTCTTTGATGACCTGTTCTTTCCACTGGGATCTCACTCACAGAGATCTTTTGCCAGAGTGTCTTGGCTTTCCATGCCTGAAATACTCTCATGGGCTTTTCAGCCAGATCCAAATGCCTTTAGGGCTGATTCTGAGGCCAGAGTGCTATTTAGGACATCTGCCATTCTATGAGTCTGCTGAGTATCTCACTTCCCATGTTGGATCACTCTCCCCTTTATTTATTCTATCGGTTAGTGTTAGCAGGTACTAGACTTGTTTATGTGCTCCCTTTGACTCTTAGTCCTTTCATTATGATCAATTGTGAACTGAAATTGATCACTTGGAATAGTGAGATGGCATTGGTACATGCCACCTTGATGGGATTGAATTGGAATCCCCTGGTATGTTTCTAACTCTACCATTTGGAGCAAGTCAGCTTGAGCATGTCCCAAATTATACATCTCTTCCCTCTCTTATTCCCACTCTTATGTTTAACAGGGATCACATTTCAGTTAAATTTCAACACTTAAGAATAACTGTGTATTAATTACAGAATTAAACCAGTCATATTAAGTAGAACAGACAAAAAAAAAAAAAAACTACTAAGAGGGATAATGTATTAAGTTGTTCATTAACAGTCAGGGCTATGCTGATCAAGTCACTGTTTCCCATAGTGTCCATTTCACTTCAACAGGTTTCCTTTTTGGTGTTCAGTCAGTTGTCACCGATCAGGGAGAACATATGGTATTTGTCCCTTTGGGACTGGCTTATTTCACTCAGCATGATGTGTTCCAGATTCCTCCATTTTGTTGCAAATGACTGGATTTCGTTGTTTCTTACTGCGGTATAGTATTCTAAAGAGTACATATCCCATAATTTCTTTATCCAGTCTACCGTTGATGGGCATTTAGGTTGGTTCCAGGTCTTAGCTATTGTGAATTGAGCTGCAATAAACATTAGGGTGCAGACCTCTTTTTTGTTTGCCAATTTAATTTCCTTTGGGTAAATTCCAAGGAGTGGGATGGCTGGGTCGAACGGTAGGGTTATCTTCAGGTTTCTGAGGAATCTCCAGACTGACTTCCCTAGTGGCTTGACCAGTTTGCATTCCCACCAACAGTGGGTTAGTGTCCCTTTTTCCCCACATCCTCGCCAGCATCTGTTGTTGGTAGATTTCTGTATGTGAGCCATTCTAACCGGGGTGAGGTGAAACCTCATTGTGGTTTTGATTTGCATTTCCCTGATTGCTAGAGACTTTGAACATTTTTTCATGTGCCTGTTGGCCATTTGGATTTCCTCTTTTGAAAAATGTCTATTGAGGTCCTTGGCCCATCTCTTAAGTGGGTTGTTTGTTTTGTTTTTGTGGAGTTTCTTGATCTCTTTGTAGATTCTGGTTATTAACCCTTTATCTGTTGCATAGTTTGCAAATATTTTTCCCATTCTGTCGGTTGTCTCTTCACTCTCCTGACTGTTTCTTTTGCAGTACAGAAACTTCTCAATTTGATGCAATCCCAATAGTTGATTTTGGCTTTGACAGCCTGTGCCTCCCGGGTCTTTTCCAGAAATTCTTTGCCTGTGCCAATATCTTGAAGGGTTTCTCCAATGTTCTCTAATAACTTGATGGTGTCCGGTTGTAGATTTAGGTCTTTAATCCATGTTGAGTGGATTTTTGTGTAAGGTGTAAGGTAGGGGTCTTGCTTCATGCTTCTGCACGTGGAAATCCAGTTTTCCCAGCACCATTTATTGAATAGACTGTCCTTGCTCCAGGAATTGGTTTTAGATCCTTGATCAAATATAAGTTGGCTGTAGATGTTTGGGTTGATTTCTGGTGTTTCAATTCTGTTCCATTGGTCTATCCATCTGTTTCTGTACCAGTACCATGCTGTTTTGATTACAACTGCCCTGTAGTATGTCCTGAAATCTGGTATTGTGATGCCTCCGGCTTTGTTTTTGTTGTACAAGATTGCTTTAGCTATTCGAGGTCTCTTGTGCCTCCGTATAAATTTCAGCACCATTTTTTCCAGATCTGAGAAGAAGGTCTTCAGTATCTTGATTGGTATTGCATTGAATTTATAAATTGCTTTTGGGAGAATGGACATTTTGATGATATTGATTCTTCCAATCCATGAGCATGGAAGATTTTTCCATTTCTTGGTATCCTCTTCTATTTCTTTCTTTACGGTTTTGTAATTTTCATCGTAGAGATCTTGAACGTCCTTGGTTAAGTTTATTCCAAGGTATTTGTTTTTGTAGCTATTGTGAATGGGATTGATCTTAGAAGTTCTTCCTCAGCCATGGCATTGCCTGTGTATACAAAGGCTGTTGATTTTTCTGCATTGATTTTATACCCTGCTACTTTGCCATACTCTTCTATGAGTTCCAATAGTCTCTTAGTAGAGTTCTTTGGGTCCCCTAAATAAAGAATCATGTCATCTACAGAGAGGGATAGTTTGAGTTCTTCCTTCTCAATTTGTATCCCTTTAATTTCTTTTTCTTGCCTAATAGCTCTGGCTAGAACCTCCAGAACTATATTGAATAGCAGTGGTGAGAGTGGACATCCCTGTCTGGTACCAGATCTCAGTGGAAATGCTTCCAACTTTTCCCCATTCAATAGGATGTTGGCTGTGAGTTTTTCATAGATTCCTTTGATTGTATTGAGGAATGTTCCTTCCAAACCCAGTTTGCTTAGAGTTTTCATCATGAACGGGTGTTGTATTTTATCAAATGCTTTCTCGGCATCTATTGAGATAATCATATGTTTTTTCTTCTGCAGTCTGTTAATGTGGTGTATCCCATTGATTGTCTTGCGCACATTAAACCATCCCTGCATACCAGGGATAAATCCCACTTGGTCTGGGTGGATGATCTTTCTGATGTGTTGTTGCATTCTATTGGCCAGAATTTTATTGAGGATTTTTGCATCTATGTTCATCAGGGATATTGGTCTGTAATTCTCTTTCAGTGCTGCATCTTTTTCCGGCTTAGGAATTAAGGTGATGCTGGCTTCATAAAAAGAATTTGGGAGGATTCCCTCTTCTTCGATTGTTCTGAATAGTTTGAGAAGAATTGGAGTTAGTTCTTCTTTAAATGTCTGGTAGAATTCAGCAGTGAATCCATCTGGTCCTGGGCTTTTCTTTGTTGGGAGGGCCTTTATTACTGTTTCAATTTCTGTCTCAGTTATGGGTCTGTTTAGGTTTTCTGTGTCTTCCTGGTTCAATTTAGGTAGGTTGCATGTGTCCAGGAATCTATCCATTTCTGATAGGTTTCCCTGTTTGCTGGCATACAAGTCCTTGTAGTAATTTCTGATGATTCTTTTTATTTCTGTGGTGTCTGTTGTTACGTTTCCTTTTTCATCTCTGATTTTATCGATTTGGGTCTTTTCTCTTCTTTTTTTAGTTAGTTGGGCCAATGGGGAGTCAATTTTGTTTATTTTTTCAAAAAAACAGCTCCTCGTTTGGCTGATTTTTTGGAATGTTTTTCTTGATTCAATCTTGTTGATTTCTTCTCTGATTTTAATTATTTCTCTTCTCCTACTAGATTTGGGTCTGGTTTGCTGTAGGTTTTCTAGATCCTTGAGGTGAATTGAAAGCTCCTCTATTTGGTGCCTTTCCAATCTTGATGTAGGCACCTATTGATATAAACTTTCCTCTTAATACTGCTTTTGCTGCGTCCCATAAGTTTTGGTATGTTGTGCTGTTATCCTCATTTACTTCCAGAAAGTTTTTGATTTCTCTTTTGATTTCTTCTATGACCCATTGTTCATTCAGGAGCATGTTGTTCAATCTCCATGTGTTTGTGTATGCTCTAGGGATTCCTGAGTTGCTAATTTCCAACTTCATTCCTTTATGGTCTGAGAAGCTGCATGGTATGAATCTAATTCTTTTGAATTTGCTGAGACTTGCTTTATGGCCTAGTATGTGGTCAATCCTAGAGAAGGTTCCATGTACTGCTGAGAAGAATGTAAAATCTTTAGCTGTAGGATTGAAAGTTCTGTATATATCTGTTAGATCCATTTGGGCTATAGTGTCGTTTAAATGTACTGTATCCTTGTTGATCTTCTGTCCGGTTGATCTGTCTATTTCTGAGAGTGGAGTATTGAAGTCCCTCAGTAGTATTGTATTGGGGTCTGAGTCTCCCTTTAAGTCCGTTAACAAATCTTTTAGATAAACTGGTGCCCTGTAGTTAGGTGCATATACATTGATAATTGTTATATCTTCCTGTTGAATTGATCCCTTAATCATTATGTAGTGTCCCTCTTTGTCACTCTTAACAGTTTTTGTAGTAAAGTTTATGGTGTCTGATATTAAGATGGCTACGCCCGCTCTTTTTTCATTTCTGTTGGCATGGTATATCTTTTTCCAGCCTTTCACTTTCAGTCTGTATTGGTCTTTGTTGGAAAGATGTGTTTCTTGTAAGCAGCAAATAGATTGGTTTTGTTCCTTAACCCAATCAGCCAATCGGTGTCTTTTAACTGGACAGTTCAGGCCATTCACGTTCAATGTGACTAATGATAAGTGGTAACTTTGCCCTGCCATTTGCCAAAGATAAGTTCTAATATATGCTTTGAATTCCCTGTGATCTTTTGCTGTGAGCTTTCCTTCCTTGGTTTCCTTCCTTTACCTTCTTTCATATTGATGACCGTGTTTCTTTGTTTCTGTTTGTAACACATCTTTAAGCATCTTTTGCAGGGCTGGATGAGTGGCAACAAATTCTTTCAATTTCTGTTTGCTATGAAAAGTCTTTATTTCACCTTCATTCACAAATGATAGCTTTGCAGGATATAATATTCTGGGCTGGCAGTTTTTCTCTCTTAGTACCTGGGCTATATCTCGCCATTCCCTCCTAGCTTGTAGAGTTTCTGATGAGAAGTCAGCTGTGATTCTGATTGGAGATCCTCTGAGAGTAATCTGACGTTTCTCTCTTGCACATTTTAGGATCTTTTCTTTATGTTTCACTGTGGAGAGTTTAATTACAACGTGTCGTGGTGAGGATCTCTTTTTTCGTGTTTATTAGGGGTTCTGTGAGCTTCCTGTACTAGGATTTCTCTGTCTTTCTCCAAACCTGGGAAATTTTCTGCTAATATCTCACTAAAAAGGCCTTCTAATCCTTTCTCCCTCTCCATGCCTTCAGGAACTCCTAGAACCCGAATGTTGGTTTTTTTAATAGTATCCTGAAGATTCCTGGCAATATGTTTTAGATTTCTAATTTCCTCTTCTTTTCTTTGGTCTGACTGTATCCTTTCCTGTTCTCTGTCTTCTAAGTCCGATATTCTCTCTTCTGCTTCACCCATTCTGTTTGTAAGGCTCTCTATTGTGTTTTTCATTTGATCTATTGAATTCTTCACTTCAGTCACTATCACAGTTTCCTGTTGTACTAGTTGTTTCATTTCATTTTGATTCCTCCTTTATATTTCATTTTCACAAGAGGTTTTCTATCTTGTCCATTAAGGATTTCTGTAGTTCAAGAATTTGTTTTTGAGAACTTCTTAATGTTCTTATCAATTTTTTGAGATCTGCTTCTTGCATTTCTTCTATGTCATCATCTTCATAATCTTGAATTGGGGTGTCTTTTTCATTTGAGGGTGTCATGGTGACTTCCTTGTTTTTATTACCTCGGTTTTTGCGTTTGTTATTTGGCATATTGGAGATATTTGGTTTCTTCACTGTGGTGCTTTTTCTTGTTATACTATGACTCTAGATTAAGTGGACTATCTGTTTTTGATGGAGCCTTAGGGCTTGAGATGGGTGTGGCCTGAGAGCTCTGTTTGGTGTGCCAAAGGTGACACTCCCAGGTTAGGCGTGGTAAACCTCTCTCTCTCTCTCTTTTTGCTTCAAAAGGGAAGTAATTCTGCACAGCTGAATGAAGTTGGAGGTAGTTATCAGGCAAATGATATACCCACAGGAGCCAGAGATCAGAAGCTCTTTCCCAAGGACCACACAGGGAATCTGTGCTGCCCTCAGAGTGGGCTCAAATTCTCCTTCAGTCTCCCACTGGGTTGCCAAAGTTATGGAATTGTAGCGTCTCTGGAGAATACTCACGTGAATTCCATGAGTTCTCTCCCCCACCGTCTCTTTTTTCACAGTCTCAGTTCAGTAGCACCACAAATTTACTAGGTCCTAATCTCCTGTTAATTTGCCCCGCCCAGAGTCAGGTTTTTCTGCTAGGCTCAGGGCTGGTGCAGACCTGAGATAGCTCTGCTTATGACGTATGTCCAAGATGGCTCCTGCTTTTTGCCTTGCTTGCCCTTGAGAGGTGAGCGGAGAGAGAGAAACCCGTATGCGTACCAGTCACCTTTTTTTTTTTTCTCTCTCTCTCTCTCTCTTCCAGTTAGCCTGGTGAACTTTCCCCCGCCGGGGGTTATTCCCTCTAGTCTCCTCTCTCCTCTTGCCTGCCGGTGTCTCAGGCTATTGAGGTTCGGCTCACCTTGCGTTCCAGCGCTGGTGTGTTGAGTCTGCCGCTGGTGTCCCGAACCGTGGACTCCCACACTCTCCACGCAGGTCCACTGTGAATCACGCATTCTGGAAGAGTTTCTTCTGCTGTTTCCTCCCCTACTCTTCCTTGAACCTGCAGTATCTCCACTTTTATTAAACTATCTCTCCCCGGACTATCAGTGTGCTCCCTTCCTATTCTGCCATCTTGACCAAATAAATCAAATTTTGAAAATATTTTAAATTGAAAAGCATTTTAAAATTTATTTTATTTTTATTTTAATTTTTGCTCATATATTTTAAATTTTTACTTTTTAACAGATTTTATGTGGTTTGTTGTTATAATTCTAAGAGCATAAATGATATTCTCTCCCTCCCTCCTCTTCTCCCATTAACTCTACTGAATAAAAATCTTAAAAAGTAAAAAGGCAAAAGACACTAATTTAATGGGAATAAAGACAGTGGCTAAAAACAATAATTGAATGGAAAAGTGAACATTTCACTCTTAAACAGAAAAGTTAATCATGATCATTAAAGCTGTAGTAGTATAATAATCTTAACCACTCTTTGACAAAGGTATCAAAGTTTCACAAAAACTATATTGCAGGCCATACTGACACACACAGACAATTCTTTCTTTTTCTTTTGTTTGTTTTTTAAATTTTTTTCTTTTTCTTTTAACTTCTATTTAATGAATATAAATTTCCAAAGTACGACTTATGGATTACAATGGCTTCCCCCCCATACCATCCATCCCACCCACACCCTCCCCTTTCCCACTCCTACATTTAAGGAAGAACATGCAGCATTTGTCTTTCTGAATCTGGTTTATTTCGTTCAACATGATATCTTCTGACTACATTCAATTTGCTGCAAATGATAGAATTTTATTCTTTCTTATATCTGAATAATATTACAGCGTGTGTATGTATGAATATGTGTATATGTATGTATGTATATCACAATTTCTTTATCCATTCATCTGATGATGGACACCTTGGTTGATCCCAAGTTTTGGCTATTGTGAACACTGCTGCTATGAATATGGTGGTGCAGATATCTCTTTGATACATTGTGTTCAAGTCTTTTGGCTATAAACACAGTAGTGGGATTGCTGGATCATTTGGGGAGTCTATTTCTAGTTTTTAAGACATCTCCACCATGTTTTCCACAGTGGCTGCATTAATTTATACTCCCACCAGCAGTGTAAAACTGTTCCCCTTTCTCTAGATTACAGCAGCATTTGTTACTCTCTCTGTTTGGGATTTTAGTCACTCTGACAGGGGTGATGTGAAAACTCATGGCTAGTGATAGTGAGCATTTTCTCAGATATTTATTGATAATTTGTATTTCTTCTGAAAACGGTCTGTCTTGCCCAATTCTCAACTAGATTGGTTATTTTCTTATTGTTGAGTTTTTTTTTTAAGTTAATATATTTGGGATATTAATCCTTTTAGGAAGGTGACTTGCAAATTTTGTTTTTCATGTTCTCTTGGATGTCTCTTCACTCCATTGATCGTCTCAGTTTGATATAACCCAGTTTATTTAGTTTTGCTGTCGTTGCCTGTGCTTTGGGGGTCTTATCCAAGAAGTCATCCCATATACCAATGTCTTGAAGTGTTTCCCTATGTTTTCTTCCAATAACTTCAAGTCTCAGGTCATGAATTTAGACCGTTGATCCATCTTGAGTTGATATTGTATATTGTGAGAGGTACGGATCTAATTTCATTCTTCTGTATTTATAAATCCAGTCTTGCCAGCACCATTTGTTGAAGAGATTATCCTTATTTCACTGTATTACCTGAGCTTTTTTTTTTTTTTAACAAAATCAGATGGCTATATGCATGTGGATTAATTTCTGGGCCCTATATTCTGTTCCATTTGTCTATGTGGTTTTTGTGTGTGTGTGTGTGTGTGCCAGTATCATGCTGTTTTAATTGGAATAGCTTTGAAATATACTCTGAACTCAGGTTTAGTGATGCGTTCACCTTGATTTTTCTTTTTTTATCAGGATTGCTTTGGCTATTCTGGGTCTTTAGTGATTTCACAAGGCTTTTTGGTTTGCTTTTTCTAGTTCTGTAAGTGATGTCATTGGTATTTTATAGGGATTACATTGAATATGTAAATTGCTGTAGTTAATATAGACATTTTAATGACATTCATTCTTCCAATCCATGAGCAAAAAACATCTTTCCATTGTTTTGTGTCCTTGATAATTTCTTTTCAAGGTTTGATCATATTCATTAAACAGATCTTTCACTGATTTGGTTAGATTTATTTGATTTTTTGGTGACTATTATGAATGGAATTTCTTTCTTCATTTCTCTGTGAGTTTATTATTAGAATACAAAAAAGCTACCTCTTTTTCTATGTTTATTTTGTAACCTGCAACTTTACTGTTTGTTTATCAGTTCTAACAGCTTTTTTGTGGAGTGTTTAGTTTTTTCCACACACAACATCATGTCATCTGCAAACATAGATAATTTGACTTCCTATTTTCTAATTTTGATGCCCTTTATTTCTTTATCCTTCCTAATTGCTCTAACTAAAACTTCCAATACTATATTGAATAGGAGTGGCAAAAGTGGATGTCTGTGTCTTGTTCCAGATCTAAGGGAACATGCTTTCAGCTTTTCCCTATTCAGTATGATATTGGTTGTTGGTTTGTCATACATAGCCTTTATAATTTTTAGGAATATTCCTTCCTTGAATACTTAATTTGTGGAGGGTTTTTATCATGAAGCTGTACTGAGTCTTATTAAATGATTCCTCTAAATTTATTTAGATAACTATATAGTTATGTTCATTCTATAGATATAATTAATGATGTTTATTGTTTTGTGAATGTTGAACCACTGTTGCACATCTGGGATTATTCCCACTTGATTGTGTTATATGATCTTTTTGATATGGTATTAAATTCAATTTGCTTGTATCCTTTTTGAGAATTTACATTCGTTTATGTTCATTAGGGATAAAGCTTTGTATTATTTTTTCCATGTCATGTCTTTGGTTTTGATATCAAAGTAATACTAGCCTCATAAGAAGAGTTTTGCTGAGTTTCATCTTGTTCAATATTTTGGAATAGTTTGAAGTATGTTGGAGTTAAGTCCTCTTTAAATGTTTTATAGAATTTAGAAGTAAAGCCATCTTTTACTGCTTTCCCAGGCCATAGCAGAGAGCCGGATTGGAAGAGGAGCAGCCGGGACTAGAACCGGCATCCACATGGGACACTGGTGCCACAGGCGGAGGATTAATTTACTGTGCCACTGCGCCGGCCCCAAGTCTATTATACTCTTAAAGCTTGCAATCATATTTTTATTCTACTGATTGAAGATTTCATCGCCAAAATTTCTGCTTGATTCTTCTTAATGAGACATATCTCTTTATTAATATTTTCATTCATGTCACTCACTGACATCCTAATTTCTTTAATCTGTCTATATTCTCTTGCATCTCATTGGATTTTCTTTAAATCATTATTTTAATTCTTTATTTATCATTTCAAAGATTACCTTCAGTACAGGATCTAATTCTGGAGCATTATTGTTTTCTTCTGGAGGTGTCATGCTACTTTGTGTCTCTTATGTTCCTAGGTTGGCATTTGCCCATTTGTACTCATCCCTCCTTCTTTAAGGAGGAGGCTTTATTTTAAAAGATTTCATGGTTTAGCTGGAATGTAGGAAATCAATTGGCTCGTTGATTTGGCTTTGGCTCTAAGTGACTTATTTGGTCTTAATATCAGCTGTGTCTGTAAGTGACAAAGTGGACTAGTCTGCTGCAGTTCATAATGATAGAAGTGTGGCTTTGAGATGAATAGGGGTTTCCTAAGGTGTGTTTTCCAGGTCCGCAGAGTGTTTGGTGTCAGTCTTCTTGGTGAATGTGATAGTCAGGGCCTTGTTCTTGAAAAAGCGTGACTGCCCCCTTTTTCTACTGGTAAGCCTGAATGCTGTTAGGTCTTGTGGTACCAATTACTGTGGCTCTAAGACTATGTGGAATGGATGGACTTCATTCAGGTCATGATAGGGGAATCCAACTAGTGCTGTGGCTTATGATGCCAACAGCCCAAGTCCTAGGACTGGGGAATATGAACTGAACCTTATTCCAAGTCTACAGAGTAACTACAAGGTATAGAGGAGATTTTATTCTGGAAGGTATGAGTCCAGAGAAGTGGAATTCAGGTGAGTTCGTCTCTATATCCATTATGTAGATTCCAGTGGCACAGAGAAATTTAGAACAAATTGTTACAGTCCTGATATTGCTGGGTATAGTGGGGTCATTACCCAGATCTTCCAGGGTGAGAGCAAACATTTATGGGCTGCTTCTGTTGTTAGTCCCTAGAAGCTAAGGTGAATGCCCTTTGCATACGTAGAATGCATGCACATAGTCCCAAAACTCCTACAGTTGCAGGCCACAGAGGAATCTGTTCTTTTGCCACACGTGTTGCTCTCACTCTGAATATGATGCTGGCATGAGTGGAACAGAAGCACACTGTGTGGCTTTTTGTTGATGAGAAAGAAGCAATGCAGTTTCCCTGTTCCAACCTGGGAAGTTGCTCAGACCCCAGTCAACTCCCCAGGCTCACATAAAAGCCAGTGGGTGACTGTGGAATTCCCCCTCAGCTAAAATTGCGAGTGATGAGGCATGAAATTTCTGGCTACCTCTACATGGTACAACGGCAGCCCACAGTCAGCAGCTGGTTGCATCTGTGTCTCTGTCTTCTGTACTCTTGTCCTATGGAGTCTGTTATTTTTTCACTTTTTCATCATAAAATTCCAACAGTTAGACCCCTGGAAACGTGGTTCTTCCTTTGTTCTTTTCATATTCTAGAGTAGCTGAAGTTAGTGTGTTTACACTCTATTCAACTATTTTGGATCTCCCCTGAAAATGCATTTAACACAACCTCAACCTACCTGACACCATAACTTAATACACAATATGCTGAAAAGTATCAGTTGTGTATCTCATGATTGTATGATTGACTGAAAGCTGTGACAAACTTTTAATGTCCAGCATGCCAAGGGAGCATCATACAGAAAACTGTTAGCTGTAGAAAACTTCAATATTGAAAATTTGATGTTTGATTTCTACTGAAAATGTATCACTTTCACCATTGTGAATTTGAAAAATAAAAAGTCAAAATTATTGGAAGTTAATGGTCATTTGTGGTAAACTCATGAGACGTTAAAAACAGTAAAGACATCAAAAATGGCATTGTAGCCCAACAGGTTGAGGTTCTGCTTGAGACACCAGCATCCCATATCAGCACTGTTCATCCCATATGAATCCCAGCTGCTCTGCTTCTGATCCAGCTCCCTGCTAATGTGTCTGGGAAAGCAGTGGAAGATGTTCCAAATGCTTGGGCCCCTGCTACCCTCCTTGGAGACCCAGATGGAGCTCCAGGCTCTTGGCTTCAGTCTGGCCCAGATCTGGCCATTGCAGCCAACTGGGGAGCATGAACTAGCGATTGAAGATTTCTCTCTCTTTCTCTTTCTCCCTCCCTGACTTTGTATCTGTGTCTATGACATCAATTCTTTAAAATAAAGAAGTAAAATGCTATATTTAAAGCAGAAAAAGTAATTTAGAAAGAGGTAAAAGAAAAAAAAATTAAATCTAAAGTATGAGGAGAATTCCATCTGGCATTGTTAGCTTGATACGAAACTCTGTGGAACATCTGAGAAGAAAAGGAATTCTAACAATAACTAGTGAACTTGGAAAAAAAAGACCTCAAGTTCTAGATTGAATTGCAGCCCTGTTGAAACTGATTTTGTAGTTGTGGCAATTTTGAGACACTGGTCAGATTATCTAGTCATGCCATGTCAAATTTCTGACCTACCAAATCTGTGAGATAATAAATAGATGCTGTTTTAACCTGATGTTAGTGGCAACTTGTTTGTGGCAATAGTAAACTAACACACTGTCTAAATCATTGTTCTTTACTATTGTCGTTTTATTTCTGAAATAGTATATTAATAAATCAATAAATTATAATCACATATGATTAAGATTTTATATTTAATATAGATTCAGTCAAGTTACTGACATCATACTTGTTTTTAAATAGAAGCATAATGAATATATGAAAATTATGAAAAAAATTTCCTTTATTTCTACAGAGATTTTGTTCTATAACAAAGAGCACTGGAGAGACAATCAGAATAGCTGACCTCAAGTCCAATATCGCCACATTCTATTTCTCACAACAAAAGACAGTCATACTTCTTGTACCTCTCAGAGAACTGTGAAATTCTAATGGGGAAGTGCATATAACTGCATTATTTTTTTAAATGATTTATTTATTTATTTGAAAGACAGAGTTACAGAGAGTGGTAGAGACAGAAGGAGAGGTCTTCCCTCCATTGGTTCACTCCCCAGATGGCCGCAACGGTCGGAGCTGTGCCAATCTGAAGCCAGGAGACAGGAGCTTCTTCCAGGTCTCCCACACGGGTGCAGGGGCCCAAGGACTTGGGCGATCGGCTTCTATCCCAGGCCATAGCAGAGAGCTAGATCAGAAGAGGAGCAGCTAGGGCTAGAACAAACGCCCATTTGGGATGACAGAGCCTCAGGCCAGGGCGTTAACCCGCTGCGCCACAGGGCCGGCTCCTATAACTGCATCTTGTAAAGTGTAAAACAATGTAAATATGATCAGTATTAAACTTGTACTAACAAGTCACAAGACTTTGTGAATTTAAAATATCTTGCATTATTAAAATAATTACATTTCATATTTAATCATAGATTTCTCAAAAAGGCAAATGGATCAATGGATAGATGATGGATTGACAGTTAAAGTAAATATGTTTATGCCTTTATAAAAAGAATTGTTTGCTGCACAAAGTTCAAAATGCATTTAAAATTTATTTTTGTACAAATGCCATTACAGGGTTAATATCAATGTGAATTCTATCTCAAGTCATTTAAAACCACTGTGTAATTCATATGCTTCTTAAAATCAGAGTCTCTCAAGCAACAAAGCAAAGTGTCAAGGCTCTTTATGTCATATATGTGGTATTATTATTAATTAAGCAACATCTCCAGGAGATGTTAAAATATAGTATGTGATTAACTCATAGTCATATACAGAATTTGCTAAGGCCTAGGAATTCACAAGTTTAAACGCACAAGAAAAACATGAAAGCATTAAGAAACTCATTAATATAAATAATAGAGTAAACAAAACAGATACTGCCTTAGGCAGTACAATTATTAGTCAATAACTCCTTATTAACTGTCTATGTTATCACCACTTTATTTTTAGCACTTTGCTTCTCTTATCCTTTGATCTAGTAATTCTCCTTTTAAGTCCTGGATGCTTTTGTTATTTTCTGGCAAGCAAATTAACCTAGTAAAGACTCTACCCAATCAATCTACACTTTAGTATTTTCACAAAATCCTTCAGTTAATTTTGACATTCCTTACTTTAATAATAATAACAACAATGATAATGGCTAACGCTTGCAGAGTGCTTAGTCTTTGAAGTAGCATTCTAAAAACTTCACCTTGTTGGTATGATTAATCCCTCTATAATGATTTCAAAAATTACATGAAAATTGTCATCCTCAATTTAATAAGGAAATTTAGAGAATTAGAAGATAGACTGAAAGGTTAAAGAGATGGTAAACTTGGAAAGCTGTCTTAACTGAGGTTCCTTTCCTCAAAATTATCTGAACTACCACTACTTTCTCCCACTTGTGTATACATGTACACATACACACATCTCATTATTCATACATATGTATGTGTACATTTCATTTTTATTCATAAAATCTTGAGTAGTAACTATATGATGCACACATGCTAATGCTAAGGACTGAGAGTTGTGAGTTATGACCTTGCTGGCTTTGTCTAGTAGAGACAATTCTAGAAACAATGTGGGAGTAAAAACTACAGGAAATGGGCCGTGACCAACAAATACGTGCAAAAGTTAGAAACAATATTATCCACACCTCAAAGTCACTACCTTATAATTGAGGCATGGAAAGAAACAATTTGAGAAAACAGTACCATTATTGATACAGGTGGAAGTAAAACTTGGAACTTGTAAAATTCACTTCTATTCCCTAAAAACAAAGAAAGCTGTGGCTACATCACCAAGGAAGGCTAAATGGGAATTTTCCTAGAACAAATAGGCCTCAGGAGCCTCTGCGATTATGCCTAATTACTCCCTGGTAGGCTTGTCAACTGCTGAGAGCATTACTACTTAGGCGGCAACAGAGGTCCTTGTCTCACTATAAGAATACAATTCAGAAGAGAGACATAGACTGGTAAGCAAGCCAGTGACATTTAATGAAAGAATCCACAAGACAAGGCAAAGGTAGACAGGTTGGCATAAACCCAGAGGCCCCACCTGCGTCAGAATGGGTTTTTTATGGGCATGGAGCAAATTTCCTCCTGTTGTTATTTCTGCTTCCCTCTCCAGAATGTTACTGAGCTGGAAAACTTCCCATGTGTAAGATCCCTCCTATGTGCTGTGTTACCAAGCATAAATGTTCCTGGGCACCAGATCTAAGACCTATTGTACAATGTTATCAGTCAGGACCTTTGTTCTAAAAACACACTTTCTCTTCTCATACTCATAGGTTAATGTCTGTCTTTCTGACTAATATTCCCACTTAAGGGAAATAACCCATAAATCTTATGTGAATAGCATGGGTAGGGGTCTGTCTTCTGTATCTTCTTCCTACTGGCATAGGGGCATAAAGCAATTTAAGGATATTCTTCTCTTGCTGTCTATCCTACACTGTTTGAAGATGAACTGGGAAAAGATTGCCTTTTGTGGTATATAAGATTGGTCATATTGTCCAATGTTATAGGCTGTAAGCCATGCTGATGACCACCTGGAATTGTTTCCTGTTAGAAACAAAATGAATGAAGATGTTAAAGACACATACTCAAGACAGAAGTAATAAGAGCATGGAATTTATAAGTCTAATAATGGGGCAATAGACAGGATTTTCACAAGCAGATGTTAGGCCCCAGATTCTAACCCTGTTTGGCTTGGCCTTGGAGTTATCTATCTTTGTCAGGAAATGTTGCCTATGGTGTTATACCTGTCTGGTCTGATAGACCCCAAAACAGAATTCTTCTCGGAACATGGCACAGATAACACCTTGGGCAATGTTTAGAATGTGCAAGCCCTACCTCTGTGAGAGGGTGGACTCACTATCTCTCCGTACCCAGGGATTCGTAGTCTGCAAAATCCTGGTAGTCCATGTCAAGAGCTGTCCTAAAGTTGTAGGAATAGAAATTGCCTGTATGACCTGTATCTTCTCTGAGGCAGTCTCCATGCCTCTGGCATGAAGATGAGCCCTAAGTTGTTAACTTTTATCAGACTAGTTGTACTTTTTCCTTAGATACCTGGTGGCCATGTTCTGTCAGGAAGCAAAGGGTGCTAGTTAGTGCTCTAAGTTGGACTCTCAAGTAAGGAAACAGACGAACAAATTGTCTACATAATGAATTATCTACACATCCACACTCAAGAGATAGATCCTTCAGATTCCCCACAAAGCCCTGTCCAAACGGATGGAGGGTGCCACTAAGTTCTTATGGCAGTGCTGTTCTTGGTAGCTGTTGCTTTAAGTTCTGTTTGCTAATCCATTTAAAAGCAAATATAAATTAACATTTAAGATTCATAATAATTTGCAGCCTTTAAAGGCCCAGACATGTATATCCGAGGCTTACAGATCCATTTCTTCATATGGAGTACTGGAAAATTTGGGATGGTTTATGGTTATGGTGTGAAATCTGACTTCCTCATATGTGGGCAAATTTATCTGGCTTCCTAACTTGCTTAGAACATCCTTCCCATAAGGGCCATGGGCCATTCAGTCATTTTCAAGAACTGGTGGGATAATATGGTCTGCTCCAAGACCATGTACCCTCATTATACATGAACCTACTGAAGGAAGACATCCCATTAACTCCCATTATCTGCCTGGATGAGAAGAGGGGAAAGTTGACCCAAATAGGAAGTTAAAAAGAGTTGATAATTTCTGAATCTAAAAAAAAGAAAAAAAAAGTTATGGTCCTACCTGCTATGTCAAGAGTTACCATAATCTTCATCTCTTCAACAGTAGTAATTGATTTGAGAGTCAGTTGGAGTGAAGGATTTCTTCAATTTATGACCAACAGCATCTGTTTTTCTAATCCAGGGGTCCTTCAGATCCCAGATCAGCCCTTTTTCCAGTGACTCACTTTTCACCAGAGTGCACAAGTCTTTTGCGGGGCTGACTTTTGTTAAGATGGCTGCTTGCCCAATGGTCTGGCATGCTGAATTGATACACTGTTTTATTTGAGCATGGACAGCCCTTGCTAAGTTTCTCTTACGGCAGATCACCACATATAATAGCTGTCAGCTTTGCCTCCCAACTATCCTTATGTTACACCTACTGCCTATCCTTTCTTCTTCTATTTGGTCTTTTTTTAAGATTTATTTATGTATTTATTTATTTGAAAGAGTTACACACAGAGAGAAAAGAGGCAGAGAGAGAGAGAGAGGGAGAGAGGGCTGGCTCACTCCCCAGATGGCCACAATGGCCAGAACTGCACCAGTCCGAAACTAGCAGCCAGTGTTTTTCCGGGTCTCCCACACGGGTGCAAGGGGCCCAAAGGACTTGGGCCATTGTCTATGGATTTCTCAGGCCATAGCAGAGAATTGTAATGGAAGTAGAGCAGCTAGGACTCTAACTGGCATCCATATGGGAAGCCAGCACTGCAGGTCACGGCTTTAACCACTACACCACTGCATTGGCCCCTGTTTGGTCTTGATTAAAGTAGACTGTGCAGGCAACCTTCTGAATGTCAGCCAAGGGGGTACATAGTACCATCCATAATATTTTAAGCTTCCGTCTATTATCATCGGTGGTGCAAAGTAGAAATAATCCTTTAATACTATATGAGAGTGAGAATCTACATCTTTAAGACTCTCTACAAAGGTGTTGGATTTTTCTTGGACTACAGTTACATGGTTACTAGTTTGTTGAAGTTTATCTGCCATTTCTTGCCGGCATACAAATCTTGATAGCAGATAAGCTAACATATGATCCCTACAACTTTGTCTGGCAGGAGTACTACAGTCCCATTAGGGCTATCCATTGGCAAGCTTCATTCAAAATTATTCACTTTTATTTTATAAATGCAGAGCATTCACATAATCATGGGTGTATTCTGCCACTGTTTTTCTTTCCCTGTGGGATAAGATGCTGTCCATGGGAAGATTATGTCCTTCCAGGTAGGGCCATGGGGATTACTTTATATGATATATCTAATTATTTTTTTGTTGGATCATCAGTGAAACTTCTCATTTTTTCTTTAATTTGGTTTAAATCTGAATTGAAAGGGGACTTGTATTTTGATGAACCCAGTTGGTCTCACTGCCGCATTGGGGGAACATCCCGATGATATCTATAATCTAGGCTATGGATTATGTCCCCAAGTAAGGCAGAGGCAGCCCCACATCAGGAAGGGGAGGATACAGAGGGATTTTGTTATCAGAATCCTGGGGGTCTTTAGTTTTTGTGGGGGCATTTCAGTGTGATGGCACATATTTTGACTCTGATTTACAGTGGGGTCTCAATGGTTGTTAAAGTAAAGCTAGTGTGGCAGTGTCCAGCTGGCACCCCTTATAGAGTTTATGATTTTCCCTTATTGCCGCAAAGGTGTATACATAAGGGAATTTTGCCCATTTATTTTGTCTGTGACAGAGTAGATTTAGCTGTCAAATGGTATTAAAATTTAGGCTCCCATTTTCTATGATTCTTGATCCTCTAATTTATATTATGTCCAGGGACTGTTACAGAAAATATTAGTCATCTCCTCTTTAAGGTCTGGGGATCATATAGTGACCCACTTTGGAGAATGCATCATAGTGGAGAGTTTTTCAGGACAGTGGATCAGTTTCTCATCTGGAAGAGAATAGAAGAGAAATGAGTGTAATGGATCAGACATCCATGCTCATTTTCCAAGAAATAAAGGCACCTCTGATCTCCTAATTGAACAAGAACTGGTCTAGCAATGGATCAGATATTTTCTGGGTTTATATAACCAACTAGTTCTTACCACATAATCCCACCTCAGTCATCTCTAAATCTTTCCATGCACCTTTGCTACTGCTTTTAATTCATACAGTGACCTGGAAAAACCAAGTAAGGCCATGCAGAAGGGTTGGCCCTGTAACCCACTTCTAAGAGTGGTGATTCCCTTAGATACATAAGCAAAATTGTCAGTGAGGGGTAGTTTTAAAGATTTTAAAATGCCCCTAGATTTTTTCCCATTAAATTTACAATTATGCTTGATAATAACTCACTAGTAACATCAGATCTCTATATAAGTTATATAATTTTAAAATACTTATATGATATCAATAATATAACAATATAAACAAAATTTGAAGTTTTACACCATTTTATGACCTGACAATGTAGTTGATATAATCCAAATTAGCATTTACCCAATGGAAATGAAATAAATAAACAGCTGTCTGCACCTCAATGTTTATTGCAGCTCAAATCACAATAGCTAAGACATTCAATCAATCTGAATGCCCATCAAATGAAGACTGGGTAAAGAAATTATGGGATATGTACTCTATAGAATACTATACAGCAGTAAAAAACATGAAATCTGGTCATTTGCAACAAAATGGATCAAGCTGGAAAACTTCATATTGAGTGAAATAACCCAGTCCCAAAGAGACAAACACCATATGTTCCCTCTGATCTGTGAGAATTAATAGTGCACTCCTAAAATGAAAGCTATGGAAGTCAAATTGATACTTTTAGAAACAATGACTTGAACAGCCCTTGTCATTTTGAGCATGGAAAGCCAAGACTCTAAGGCAAAAAAAAAAAAAAAAAAAAAAAAAAAATCCTACACAAAGGATCTCTGTGAGACCTCAGTGGAAAGAAGAGACCATCAAAGAAGGATGTACTTTTCTCTGAGGGGAGGAGAGAACTTCCACTTTGCTTATGCTTGTGTCCAAATACTGATGGTCACAAAAGGGCCTCGGGTGATCACTGACATTATAAATAAGAGTGCTAATTGTTAAAGGAACAACAAGTCACTGTGCACTTGCTCCCCATGTAAGACCTCCATCCTTAATGAGTTGTACTATGAGAATTAACTGCAAAACTTGTTCTCAAACTGTACTCTATATGTTGTGTGTGTGTGGTGCAAACTGTTGAAATATGTGCTTAACATAGAGTTGGTCCTCTGTATATAAAATTAAACTAAAAATGAACCATAATGAAGAAGAAGTTGGGAGAGGGAGTAGAAGGTAGGATGGGAGTCGGGGTGGAAGGGTGGGTATGGGGGAAAGAACTGCTGTATTTCAAAAGTTATACCTATAAGAAATGCATTCATTAAATCAAAACTTTTAAAAAGAAACTAAAAAAAATCCAAATTAGCTTACATGCCTATTGTCAATTCAGGATGAGAGACACATCTTTTGAAATTTCTGAGATCTTTTTCTGATAATGTGACTGAAAATGTTTACTGATTTAATCCTTATAGGAGATTTGGTAGGAGTTATCAAAATTACAAACAGCAAAGACGTGAAGGGAAAAGAACTATGCTAATACATGAATCTAACATACAAGCCTCGGTCCAAGGTAGGTCAAGACAGGTCAAGTGGACAAAATAAACACATAAGATATGTATTCCTAATATTAGCATCTATATTCCTAATAAACCTAACTAATAAGTTAGATCAGATAAGCATATACAGAAAGGACAAGAGATAGAATTAAATACAAATTTAAACTTCCAAAGAAAAGAACATTTTCCTCAAGTACACTTTAAATGTTCACAAAAATTGATCATATATTAGGTGATAAATTACCCCCAAAATGACATTCTGTTCTGTAAAAAGTGATAAAATTATAGTTAGTACCATGATTCTACACATTAAATGTATTTTAGGAAGTCAAAAATTCCACTAAGAAATTTTGAGACTTTCCTCAGTCAGTTTCAAAGAGTGATCTTGTTATAATCTTGTGTCTATTGAGCAAATAGGTAACTATTATTTATGTTGTTTGTATTTCATTGTGATAAAATACAAATAAGAAATAGTAAAAGGAAAATTCTATGATGTAGGATTTGAATTAGAGGTGTAAGTATAAACCCACTTGAAAATTGACTTTAGGTACAGTGTGATGGTATAGTGGGTAAAGCTGCTGCCTACAGCACTTATGGGCACTGGTTTAAGTTCCGTTTGCTCCACTTCCCATCCAGTTCTCTGATAACAGGCTGGGAAGGTAGTGGAATGGCTAAAGTATTTGAGTCCCTGCAACCCATATGGGAGACATGGAAGAAGCTTCAGCTTCCTGGCTTTGGCCTGATCTAGTCCTGGTCATTGTAACCACTTTGGGAGTGAACTAGCAGATGTTCTTGCTCTCTCTCTCTCTCTCTCACACACACAAACACACATTTTCAAATAAATGAATCAATCAATAAATTTTTTTTTAAAAAACTATGTCAAGGAATAATTTAAATTTAAATATTTTAAAGTGTTAATTCAGTGATACAGTTTCAAATGGAAACCACTCTTGCATTTCTGGAAAAAACTCCACTTATTCTTGATATATTATTATTTTGATGTGGTACTAAATTTGGCCTACTAAAACTATGGTTAGAATGTTTTTAACCAGGTTCATTAAAAGTACTGCCAGTGGTTACGTTTCTAGTAATATTTTGGTGTCATGGTGATGCTGGCATTGCAGAATGATTTTGAAAGGGTTTTTAGCTCTTATTTTCCTAGAAGCTTTTGTGTAAAATCAATAGGTGTTTTCCTTTAAAATATTTGATAGAATTTGCAATTAAAGCCACATAGGCCTAGAGTTTTCTTTTTCTTTTTTTTTTTTTTTTACTTTTATTTAATGAATATAAATTTCCAAAGTACGGCTTATGGATTACAATGGCTTCCCCCCCATTACGTCCCTCCCACCCGCAACCCTCCCCTCTCCCACTCCCTCTCCCCTTCCATTCACATGAGGATTCATTTTCGATTCTCTTTATCTACAGAAGATCAGTTTAGCATACATTAAAAGATTTCAACAGTTTGCTCCCACACAGAAACATAAAGTGAAAAATAATAGATGAATAATAGATGATTTTTTAAATGATGATGAAATCAGATCAGACCTATTGTCATGTTTAATCCCAGTGAGAGTCAAGTTGGGAATTGATAATTTCTTTCTTTCTTTCTTTCTTTCTTTCTTTCTTTCTTTCTTTTTTTTTTCTTTTACAGAAGATCAGTTTAGTATACATTAAGTAAAGATTTCAACAGTTTGCACCACCATAGAAACACAAAGTGAAATATACTGTTTGAGTACTCGTTATAGCATTAAGTCTCAATGTACAGCACATTAAGGACAGAGATCCTACATGAGGAGTAGGTGCACAGTGACTCCTGTTGTTGACTTTACAAATTGACACTCCTGTTTATGGCATCAGTAATCTCCCTATGCACCAGTCATGAGTTTCCAAGGCTATGGAAGCCCCTTGAGTTCTCCGACTTATCTTGTTTAGACAAGGTCATAGTCAAAGTGGAGGTTCTCTCCTCCCTTCAGAGAAAGGTACCTCCTTCTTTGAAGACCTGTTCTTTCCACTGGGGTCTCACTCACAGAGATCTTTCATTTAGGTTTAGTTTTTTGTGTTTTTGTGTTTTTTTTTTTTTTTTTTTTTTTTTTTTTTTTTTTTTTTTTTCCAGAGTGTCTTGGCTTTCCATGCCTGAAATACTCTCATGGGCTTTTTTTTTTTTTTAACTTTTATTTAATGAATATAAATTTCCAAAGTACGACTTATGGATTACAATGGCTTCCCCCCATACCGTCCCTCCCACCCACAACCCTCCCCTTTCCCACTCCCTCTCCCCTTCCATTCACATCAAGATTCATTTTCGATTATCTTAATATACAGAAGATCAGCTTAGTATATACATCAAGTATGGATTTCAACAGTTTGCTCCCACACAGAAACATAAAGTGAAAAATAATAGATGATTTTTTTTTAAATGATGATGAAATCAGAGCAGACCTACTGTCATGTTTAATCCCAGTGAGAGTCAAGTTGGGAATTGATAATTTCTTTTTTTTTTTTTTTACAGAGGATCAGTTTAGTATGCATTAAGTAAGGATTTCAACAGTTTGCACCCCCATAGAAACACAAAGTGAAATATATTGTTTGAGTACTCGTTATAGCATTAAATCTCAATGTACAGCACATTAAGGATAGAGATCCTACATGAGGAGTAGGTGCACAGTGACTCCTGTTGTTGACTTTACCAACTGACACTCCTGTCTATGGCATCAGTAATCTCCCTATGCTCCAGTCATGAGTTTCCAAGGCTATGGAAGCCCTCTGAGTTCTCCGATTCTTATCTTGTTTCGACAAGGTCATAGTCAAAGTGGAGGTTCTCTCCTCCCTTCAGAAAAAGGTACCTCCTTCTTTGATGACCTGTTCTTTCCACTGGGATCTCACTCGCAGAGATCTTTTGCCAGAGTGTCTTGGCTTTCCATGCCTGAAATACTCTCATGAGCTTTTCAGCCAGCTCCGAATGCCTTTAGGGCTGATTCTGAGGCCAGAGTGCTATTTAGGACATCTGCCATTCTATGAGTCTGCTGAGTATCTCACTTCCCATGTTGGATCACTCTCCCCTTTATTTACTCCATCGGTTAGCGTTAGCAGGTACTAGACTTGTCTATGTGCTCCCTTTGACTCCCAGTCACTCCACCATGACCAACTGTGAACTGAAACTGATCACCTCTCATGGGTTTTGGCCTAGAGTTTTCTATCTTCAAAGTTTGTAATCAAAATTATATATAAACTAATTTCCCTTATATATTTCTTCTTGAGTGATTTGAGTAGTTTCATCTTTCAAAGAATTTTCTATTTTTCTATATATTTACATATAATTTTTCTACAATGCATTTATTATTCTTATAATGTCTGTGGAAGCTATAGCAATATCCCCTCACTGTCCTTGGTAATTTATGTCTCCTTCCTCTCTGTCTCTGTCTCTGTCTCTGTCTCTCTCCCTCTCATTAGTTTCCCATTCATCAGTACTATGGGAGGTTTACCAATTACATTCATCAATTATATTGTTCTTTTCCAAGTGTCATGTTTTTTGGATTTTTGCCAATTTCTACTCAGTTGGTTTATGTTATCTGTATTGTACCTTTTCTTCTTCTAGTCTTTGATTATAATTTCCATTTAATTTGCTTGTCTTATAAGGTGGAGACTTAAATTTTTAATTTTAGACTTTTGTTTTTATCTGAAAGATGCCCTGAATTTTTCTTTAAGAATTAGTACTGTCATAAATTTCTGCATGATTGTGTATTTCTTTCAATTTGAAAGAATTTCAAAGTTTTCTCATGATTTATTCTGTGATCCACAAATCAATTTCAGGACTTGAGGTTTTTATAGATATTTATGTTTTTTTATTTTTAACTTATTGTCATTGTAAACACCAGGTTTTGATTTAAATTTAAATTTAAATTATTAAATGTATTTAGATTTAATTTATGCCCATATATATTATAATAAACTGGCTTGTGTTTTCCTGAAAAAATGTGTATTTTATTGTTGTTGAATGTTGCCTAAATATTAAGTTGATTAATTATGATAGTTAAACCTTCTATATCATTGTTTATTTTCTGTCCAGTTATTTTAACAATTACTAAAAAGAGTTTCAAATTTTCAGTTATAATTGCAGATTTTTATTATAATTTTTCATGTATTCACACCTCTCTTAGTAGATATGTATGTATTTAAGATTTTCATGTTTTTTTTTTTGTTGTTGTTGTTGAACTCAGTTCTTTATCAGTATGAAGTGTCACTCTACCTGTGAAGAGTTCTTTCTTCTGATGTCTTATTTTTCTGGTAATAATATGGATATACTAATTTTTTGAATAATTTTCACTATATTTTTCATTTTAACTCTTTTTATCATTATATTAGTGTTTATATCAAAAGAAAATTCTCATAGATATTTTATGTCATCATTTACTTTTTAAATTGATTTTTAAAATTTGTTTTCACTTTATCTGTAAGGCAGAGTAGGGGGGAGAGAGAGAGAGAGAGAGAGATCTTTCTTTTGTGTGTTCCCTCTGTAAACAACAGCAGCCAGGTCTGGGCTGGGCCAGACCAAAACTAGGAGCCTAGAACTCAGACTTGTTCTCACATATGAGTAGCAGCGAACCAATTACTTGATCCATCATCTGCCATCTAACAGAGTGGGACTTAGCAAGACATTAGCTTCAGAAGCAAAGCTGAAGCTTTCAAACATTCACACTCTAATATGGGATGAAGGAGTTCCACAGGGCATCTTAACCTCTGTTTCAAATAGCCACTCCTACCTCCCGTTTTAACAGTGGCTGCCTGTTCACAGAAGTAGATTGTTTCTATTAATGTGATTATTTATATATTTAGATTTTTAAAAAATATTTATTTTATATAGTTGAAGGTCAGAGTTACAGAGAGAGGTAGAGCCATAGAGAGAGAGAGGGGTCTTCCATCTGCTGGTTCACTCCCCAAATGACCACAACGGCCAGAGCTGAGCTGATCTGAAGCCAGGAGCCAGGAGCTTCCCAGGCCATAGCAGAGACCTGGATTGGAAGTGGAGCAGGCAGGTGGTGCCCATCTGGGATGCCGATGCTGCAGGTCAGGGCTTTAACCCGCTGTGCCACAGCATCAGTCCCATATATATTTAGATTTAAATATGCCCTATTACTATTTGATTTTGTTTGTGTTTGTGCCTGTTTGTGTGTGTGTGTGATCATTTATTTGCTCATTTTTTTCTCCATATTTCGAACTAATTTTGGAGTAATTTTCTTTTTTTTGTAAATTTGGTTCTTCTTCAATATTGACTTGTTTGCTGTATATCTTTGTTGTATTCACTAGCAGTTGCTCAGAGTTCAAGTATCACTATCTGCTTTTCATTCACATTATATCCATTTGTCAACTTCATTCTCTCTTTCATTTGTCCATGACCATTTTCATATTTTTCAGTGTTTCCATTTTTGCATCAACTCCATTCCATCCAGGAACTTCAAATTTTCTTTCTTTTTTTTTTTAAGATTTTTTAATTTATATTTGAAAGGCAGAGTTACACACAGAGAGAAGGAGAGGCAGAAAGAGAGAAAGATGTCTTCCATCTGCTGGTTCACTCCCCAGTTGGCAACCTCCGGAGGTGCACCAATCTGAATTCAAGAGCCAGGAGCTTCCTCTGGGTCTCCCAGGCAAATGCAGGGGCCCAAGGACTTGGGCCATCTTCTACTGCTTTCCCAGGCGATGGCAGAGAGCTGGATCGGAAGTGTAGCAGCCAGGACTTGAACCAACACCCATATGGGATGCCAGCACTGCAAGTGGCAGCTTTACCCACTACATCACAGTGCCAGCCCTAAGATTCAAATTTTCGTATGCTATCTGTTTTTGGTCGAAGAAGTTCCTTAACATTCTTATAAAGCAGTTCTGATATAGACATTCAAATAGAATATGTACAGTAACTAATATCTTTGTTTGGCTTCATTATTAAGATTTTTTTGGAATATATATTTCTGAGTTAAAAGTTATATTTTCCTTTTACTCTTTTTTCTGTTTGTATTCTAATTGAATATGTTCCAATGAGGGCTTTGTTATCACATTGATTGTTTCCCCTTATGTAAATGTCTTTTATCTTTATCTGCTCAACATTTTTTCCCTTTTTCAGTGGTTTTCAAAATATTGACCATATTTTACTTTGATGTGCTTTTCTTTGTTTACTCTTGGACATATTTGATAGCACATTCATAATTTTTATCAAATCAATATATTCTTTGGTCATAATTTCTTCAAATATTTTTCTTCCCCATACCCTCTTTTTATTTTCTCTTTATTTTCTTACTTTAATTTATTACTGGCAATATAGTTTTTCTTTTTTTTTTTTATTTAGGAGGTGGAACTACAGACAGAGAGGGAACGACAGAGAAAGAGATCTTCCATTCGTTGATTCACAGCCCCAAGCTACTGGAGCTCGGCTGATCCAAAGTCAAGAGCCAGGAGCTTTCTCTGGATCTCCCACTTGGATGCAGGAACTCAAGTACTCAGGTGATTTTCCACTGCTTTTCTAGGACATAAGTAGAAAGGCTCAGCTGGGACTGTAATTGGCACCCATAAGGGATGCCAGCACAGCAGGCAGAGGCTTAGCCAACTAAGCCTCAGTGCCGGCCCCAATAGTATAGTATTTATTTCAATTTTTTTTTCTATTTCTTCTATTTTTGCCTCTTTGTCATATTTAATCCTCTGTGCATTGCACTCATAGCTTTTTTATATATTATGGTACAAAGGCAGTCTCTCTCTCTCTCTTTGTATATATATATATCTATATCTATATATATGTATATATATAGATATTCTAGATGCATATATATGTATATATGTGTATATGTGCATGTGTGTATGAGAGTGTGTTTGTATTTTTTGGGTCATTTGAGGCATAGATGAGGCAGCTGCAAAATGTTCACATTCCATTTTTTCATGAATTTCTTTCCATGGAGTCATTTTAAGTTGCTTCTCTGAACTGTCCCTGCTCTGTGTCATCCACATCTCTTTCATTTGGGTACTTTTCTTGCTGATTATTAACCACTTTTCTTGCTTCATTGCATGCTAATAGAATTTTACTGTATCCTAATACTATGAACTGTATATTGTTAGGTTTTGGATCTTATTTCTTTTAAGAGTTTTAGAATTTGCTCTGGTTGTAAGTTATTTTGCATCAATTTATTAGATATTGTGAATGTTGCTCCAGAGAAGCCATGAGCCCACAGCTTATTTGACTCCATGACCAAACTGATGCCCTTGTGTTGACTATCCCTGATGCCCTGGCACTTCTTGTGTTCCAGAATTTGTTCAGACTGGTATGACACCAAGACCTCATGGAATTTTACCCCTTTAAGTGCAGATCAATAATAAACTAAAGATTCAGAATGATCTCTCTATGGTTGTCTGGAGCTCTCGTCCTCTCTGTGCTGTTCATTACATCCCAGAATTCTTCCCACAAACTTCAGAACTTCTCCATCTCCCTCAACTCAGACCTCTGGCTCTTCAACATGGTGAGATTACATGTCTTCACTCATTGTTCTTTCTCTGTACTACAGCTGGAAGGTGCCTTCAAAAAGTAGCTTTGTCAATCATTAGTTTCATTTGTTCCCTTCTCTTGGCCTCAAAGCACCATGTGAAATCAATTTTTTATTTTTTTCTGATTTTCTAGTTCCTTGATGAAGTAGGGCCATTCTCACTGAACTATGTAATGAGCAGAGTTGGAAATATTCTTGAACTCATTTTAAAATGTTATTTTTTAATACCTTCCCATGGAATGGGTCCAGGTATAATGACATATCACAGGCATCATAATGTCCAGCACCCAGATCTTCATTTAAAACATTAACCACTAACAATGAACCAGTACCCTTTTGAGGAATGAGCTATAGCTCAAAATTAACATGGAAATTCTTGTAACAGAAGAAAGCTTAACATTACTTGAAATTTGATGACTGTATAACAAAATAATAAAGCCATCTTCACAGCTCATTTAGATAATATTTGGACAATTTGAGTATCAAAAATAAGGAGGATTAAATTTATAATATATTGCCTTAATATACTGTATTGGAAAGAAAAATAATCCTTTAGACTATAATTACTGAGAAAATTATGAAGTGAAAGCAAAGTTCTCCTTTAAAGAAAAAAGCACACATAAAATATAGAAGGAACCATCAAATTAGAATATTATCAATTTGCAAACACTCTATAATTGTAATCCTACTAGTAAGAAGTGCTGTTAATACATATTGACTTATCTATCTATCTATCTATCTATCTATATCATTATGTGTATTTACTTCCTATTTACTTATCATTTTCCTTATGGACTCCATCTGTTTGGAGAACCTTCACTAATACAAACAAATAGAGAAAAAAGATTGAAAAGAAATTAATAGAATTATATGACCAACTTATCTAAACTTTTTATACAATGAAAATATCCTTCAAAAGTGAAGACAAAAAAAAAGCTTTCATATAAAAATATATACCAAGAGAATTGTTCATGAACTGATCAGGACTAAGGCAGGCAATACATGAAGAGAATCAGGGTGAAAAAATGAGACTAGACATTGTCGCTCCCCCTCTTCGTGGAGGAACGACACTAAACCCCGCCTAGGCTTCATATCCGAGTCACAGCACCATTATGTCGCTCCCCGTCTTCATGGAGGAGCGACACTAAGCCCTACGTAGGCTTCATATCCGAGTCACAGCACCATTATGTCGCTCCCCGTCTTCGTGGAGGAACGACACAGGACCCTGCGTCGTTCTTTCGTCTGCTCGGCCCTCCCCGGGTTTGCTGCTGGTTCTTCCCGGGTTGGCTACTGACCCTTCCACCTCCGTGGAAGGGCGGTTCCCCCTGCCACATTCCCCAGTTCCGCGGGGGAGCGGCACACCGCCGGCTGGCTCTCTCGGGGGCTGCACAGGTGTTCCCCTTAGATGTTCCCCTTAGATGTTCCTGGTGCATGTTGTCTCTCTCCTCCTTTATAGTCCTCCTCCGCCAATCCTAACTCGGCTGCCCACATGCCGAGTACGCTGCTCTCCTCCAATCAGGAGCAGGTCCTGCAGCTTGTCAAGTTGGTGAGAGGCAGCTGGGTAGAAGCTGTTGCCTCCTCTCCCAGCGCCATATTGTGGGAGAGCAGATGCATAGAATAAGTCTTAATTCCAGTAACTCAGTCCAATCCGGGTTGCTCCCCACAGATCCCCCTTTCTTTTTATTTTTTGGCGTTGATAAGCGCCTGTCTTCGGTGTCCCGCGGCACACACTCTGCTCTGCTTGCTAGAGTTGCCCACAGGTGCTTACAAGTCCTATCAATCAGGCAAACCGAATCCAGGTCCTCTCTTCGCCATGTTGTGAGGAGGTTTTTAGGCGCTGATGCGTGCCTGAGTTCAGTGCCCTGCAGCGCATGCTCTACTCTGCTAGAACTGCCTGCAGGTGCTTACAAGTCCTAGCAATCAGGCAAACTGAATCCAAGCCTTCTCATTGCCGTATTGTGGGGAGACTTATTGGTGTTGATTCATGCCTATCTTCGGTGACCTGCAGCTCATACTCTGGTCAAGCTGCCTGCTGGTGCTTACCGCCTTACTAATCAGGCAGACCGAATCCAAGCCTTCTCATTGTGGTATTGTGGGGAGACTTATTGATGTTAATTCGTGCCTATCTTCGGTGACCTGCGGCGCATAAGCTGCTAGCCGCCCGCAGGTTCTCACCACCTCCCTAATCAGGCAGACCGAATCCAAGCTCTCTCATTGCCATGTTGTGGGGAGGCCTTATTTTTCTCTATTTCCCTATCTCCGGGCATTCCTATTTCTCCTATTTTACTTCTATCTACCAGCATTCCTATTTCTCTCATTTTACTTCTAAACTTCTGTTTCTCTTATCCCTGCGGCTTCCCGGCGCCCGCCCCAAGGCTGCTTCTCGGCGGCTTCCCGGCTCTGAGCCGCTTCAGCCCGCACTTCTCCCATCTGTGCGGCTTCCCGGCTTTGCGCGGCTTGGCTTCGCGCGCTCTGCGGTCTCCACGCCCTTCGCGTCCACACCACAGCCTTGCGCCAGCCCCGTGTTCCCTATCTATTCACGCCCCGTGCTCTCTCTGCACACCGCGGCTTCCGCGAGTCACACAGCATAGCTTACGTCTCCGCCACTAGCATTTAATCCAAGTTCCCCGGACTAACCTGGTGAATTCCAACCTGGCGGCCCACGTCTCTGCCTCTGATTCCAGATCTTCACCTCTTGCTCCCCGGGGTGACTTGAAGAATTCCAAGCTGGCTTACGTCTCCGCCTCGGCCTGCACTCGCAGCTTCATCCTCCCTAACATATTTTTCTACCCGGTATGTTTCCCTAAGTTTTCTTCCAACAATATTCCTCCCTCGTTTCTCCTGGCCTCTCCCCACAGTCCGTATCCAAGTCTAAGTTTCTTATAGGTTTCACTTTCACTTTCAACCTGCAGTCCGTATCTGAGTCTAAGTTTCTTCTTGCTTTCACTTTAAATCCTAACTTCTTTCCCACAGTCCGTATCCCAGTCTATGCCTAGGCTTTCGATAGCTTCTTCCAGCACCTTTTCTGTCCGGCTTTTCCCTAGGCTCTTTGATAGTCTCTCTCTCCGGTATTTTCCCATTTCTTCCCGTTTCTTCCCTCCTAAGTTTTCTATCCGAGTCACGGCACCGTTATGTCACTCCCCCTCTTCGTGGAGGAACGACACTAAACCCTGCCTAGGCTTCATATCCGAGTCACAGCACCATTATGTCGCTCCCCGTCTTCGTGGAGGAACGACACAGGACCCTGCGTCGTTCTTTCGTCTGCTCGGCCCTCCCCGGGTTTGCTGCTGGTTCTTCCCGGGTTGGCCACCGTCCCTTCCACCTCCGTGGAAGGGCAGTTCCCCCTGCCACATTCCCCACTTCCGTGGGGGAGCTGCACACCGCCGGCCGGCTCTCTCGGGGGCTGCACAGGTGTTCCCCTTAGATGTTCCTGGTGCATGCCATCTCTCTCCTCCTTTATAGTCCTCCTCCGCCAATCCTAACTCGGCTGCCCACATGCCGAGTACGCTGCTCTCCTCCAATCAGGAGCAGGTCCTGCAGCTTGTCAAGTTGGTGAGAGGCAGCTGGGTAGAAGCTGTTGCCTCCTCTCCCAGCGCCATATTGTGGGAGAGCAGATGCATAGAATAAGTCTTAATTCCAGTAACTCAGTCCAGTCCGGGTTGCTCCCCACAGACATAATCCTATTCTATTCTATTTTATATGAAGTGGTTTCACATTATTTCAAGCAAGATGAAAAGTTGGGAAAGCGTATTGTAATTTCTTAAATAAGCACTATAAAATTAGTTGAATGCTAATGCAGTCCTAAATAAGGAGAGTACCTGGAATGCTAAAGTTTTATATTATTTTAAAGGAAGGCAATGAAGGAAGAACACTGAGACCATAAATAGAGATGAAAAATGGAAGACAACAAGAAGATCTTATTAATTTCAAACATACAACTGATTACATTAAGTGCAAATGGACTTGTTTCAATTAAGAATCAGAGACTGTCAAGTTGGATAAGATCAATTCATCCATGTAAAGTCTAAGATGCATTTTTAAGTGTGAAAACACTCAAAGTAAAATATGAGAAAAATTATATAAACATGGAACACAATAAATCAGATACAATTAGGTTTATATTACATAAAATAATATATACATACGTACATGTGTATATAGATATCTGAAAGTATACTATAAACCCTTATATATGTGTGTGTATATTATATACATGCATGTATATGCAGATTATAAGGTAAAAATATATATCAAGACTGGGATAGAATTAGTTATAATCATTATTTTTTAAAATATTTTTAAAAATTATTTATTTATTTGAAAGGCAGAGTTCTAGAAAGAGAGGGGGAGAAACAGAGAGACCACTTCCATCCACTGGTTCAGTCCCCAAAGGGCTGCATTGGCCAGGCCAAAGCCAGAAGTCAAGAGCTTTATCCACATCTCCCACATCGGTACTGAGACCCAAGTACTTGGGATATCTTTTTTTCTTTCTTTTTTTTTAGATTTATGTATTTATTTGAAAGGCAAAGTTACAGAGAGGCAGAGGCAGAGAGAGAGAGAGGTCTCCCATCTGCTTATTAACTCCTCAATTGGTCACCAATGGCTGGAGCTATGCCAACCTGAAGCCAGGAGCCAGGAGCTTCTTCTGAGTCTCTTACATAGGTGTAGGAGCCCAAGGACTTGGGCCATCTTCCACTGCTTTCCCAGGCCATAGCAGAGAGCTGGGTGGTAAATGGAGCAGATGGGACTCAAACCGGTGCCCATGAGGGATGCTGGCATTGCAGGCAGCAGCTTTACCAGCTATCCCACAATGCCGCCTGGACAATCTTTCACTGCTTTGTCAAGTGCATGAGAAGTGAGGTAGATTGGAATTAGAGCAGCTAGGAGTTGAACCAGTGCTTATATGAGATGCCAGGGTTGCAGGTGGAAGTTAATCTTACTATGCCACAATGCAGGCCCCCAGAAGCATTCTTATTGAATCAATTTCACGGAGAATTGAAAAATTTCAAATTTGTGTATACCCAATGATGGCACGTTTTCTGAACATGAAGCAATAACTTACAGAACTAAAGGAAGTTTAAAAAATCTGTAATTGTTGAAGGAACATATTGTATGATTTTATTTACATAAATTTCTAAAACATGAAATGCTAATCCATTCCAAGGAAATCTTAGTAGAAGTTATGCTTCATAAAGGTTTAACTCTAAAGGGACAAATAATATTTTCTCAGGGTAATGAAAATATTTTTGTAGTTAATGAGATGCTGTTTTCATAAGTGTGCACATTTGTTAAATTCACTTTACTATACATTTTACTTTATGCCTTTTAAAAGTCCATAGAAGTTCTATCTCAACAATATCTCAAGTTACTGCCCTGTATTCTGCAAAATATCTCCCTTTTTACTTTGCAAATTTTCAGTGTCTCACTGAATTGAACTAATTAATAAATATCTAATAAAATAAACTATGTATAAGGAATTTAAAACTTTAACTATGATTAATTTTATTTTATGTGAATAATGGAAGTTGGTATAATACTGGCAACAGATTAAATTTAGCCCACTGAATGTTTTTGTATGACCTACAAGCAGGGAATGGTGCTTACATTTAAATAATTAGGATAAAATCAAAAGAAGAAAAAATTATGCATAGCAGGTGAAAAGCCATAATATTCCAACTCCAAAAATTCCATTAATGTTTTAGAACACCAGGCAGCATCAAGACTTCAATCAAGCCCTGTGTATCAAAATTGTAAGGAGTGATTGTGAAATCAAAATAATTCCTAATCATGATCTATGCCAATTATCACCTGTTTCATAAGATACAGAGTAACAGATGGAGGTCACATAACAGAATGAGTAAGATTATTCTAAATGATTATGTGGGTTATAAGAGTGGAAACAATTTGGAAAACTGTGAGATAAAGAGATAACTAGTTTCTGCCTACACAGTTTAAGCAGAAAGGATAGATTTATAAATACTTTATAAATTAAGGAATTAACTACAGCATCACTAATCTGAAGTACCACCTACACCACTTACATAGTTTTCTATTAATAGTGCTTGAAGCATTAGCTGCCAAGGCCCTGGAATAAATTACTATGGAATTAGAGCTTGCTGAGATGAGTTATTGCCTCTCATATGCACATTACTTGTAGCAAGAAAATGCCATATTTGGAGTCAATCTCTTAAAGAGTCCAAAAGCTGTGAACAGTTACAATGACATAAGAGCTTAGAGTTACAGCCTTATTAATGTTTTATAGGAACGGGGTGGAGAAGACAAAATGGCTGATGACTTAAATGAAGGCGAGTTGTTCCCCCATATTTTTGATCCCCTTCGGTCTGCCCATCTACTTGTCAGCATACAAGGAAGATTTCCTCATTTTAAGAGAAGCTTCTTATTCTAGGGTGTTATTTATTAAGGAGAAAATTGATTTGATATTAATTATGTGAAAGATTATAATTAGAAAATGTTTAGGTCCACACACTTAATAAATTATAATACATCTCTGCCATGTAGGGTAAAAGGTTGAAGATCAGGATCATCTAGCTATAATTAATACAATGACTATAACTCTTACTGCCAAATACAAAACACATTGAGGATTACTTAATCAAAATGGAAAAGTTGTTGCTTAAAAGGACTATAAAGATACTTCACAGTTCACAAGAGCCTCACAAGTTCAGGTCTTAAGAAAATAACGGACCCCTACATGGCTGTCATCAGGGCTTCCTTCTTAATATCACTTTGACCTACTTCCTTGCTCAGACTTATTGGTCAATTCCTTCTCACAGGAGAAAAGGGCAGCCATTACCTTTCAAGTTTACACTCTTATTACAAAAGAGTGACATGACAGGGGTTCAACATACAGAATCCTTGCTAAGGAACTATGTGGCCTGATTTGTGCCAGTTGTGCTCCATCCCTAGTTGACCACAACAGGTCCTAAATTCCTGCCACCAGGTCCACAGGGGGAGATTTCACAGGTCTGGTCTGAGAGGAACTCGCAAGTCAAGCTGAAAAATGTGCCAATTTATCAAAGTAACATTTGTCTAAAAAAAACACTTCCTTCATCCATAAAACAGGAATGTTTGCCTTGTTTTCTATGGAATATCAAAGAATATACACACTGTGACTCTGTCCCTGAAACAGAACTCCTCAAACCCTTGTAATTTCTTGGCAATAATGATGCTAGGGGAATATTTTGATGTAATGCTTAATCTCCTCCTGAGTTATTGTAATGAAAATCTTAGTGCCCCTTGAGATAGGAGTATTAGGAGAATTGCTTGTTCAAATATTTGGCATTTGACCCATATTCCTAACACAAAGATCCTAAATCCCATGGAATTTCCTGGGTGATGGGGCACATTTGCTCTAATAGGGTGACTCTTATTGGGCTTGTCAGTTTGCACTGCTCACCAGAAAGACTAAGCCATGATTTTAAAATTAGAGTCTTGCATTTGCTGGAGAAGGTAGAGGAGCTACAAATAAAGTTAATAATTGGTCATGAGCACATAATCAAAACCCAATAAAAATTCCTGGATGATAAGGTTTGGAGAATTTCTGGTTGACAAAAATACCAGTGTGCCAGAAGAGTGGTGTATCCTAACTTTACAGGGTCATGCATATGTTACTCTGCATGGGCCCCTTCTGGACCTTGAGTCCATGTATCTCTTCATCAGAATATTCATCTGTATCTCTTATTTTCTCACTTACTATTAATAGCACAATGAGTAGGCATTTCTCTGAGCTACTTCTGTGGGCTATCCTAGAAAATTTACTAAGTCAGAGTAAGTGGTTATGGAGACCTCAGTCTTGTCATTCAAAGGTACAGGTGATTGGTGTCTGAAGAGGGGGATGTCTTAAGGAACTGAGGCTACAACCTGTGAAATCTGACACAATCTCCAAGTAGATAATGTTAGAATTGAATTATTGGATACCAAGTTTGTATGCACTGAAGACACTGATGTCAATGATATGTGGTTCTTCCTGGGAAACACACACACTCCAGAAGCTAGGAATAAAGCTAGATTCTTAACATTCCGAGTCTCCCTAGTGTATCATGCATGAACATGTGGCATAGATAGGACAATAACATTCATTCATCAGGGACTGTTCATCACAATATAAAATTACCATGCACAGAGTATACTCATTTGGATAGTGGATGCTGGCATCTCTGATGGTGATATCAGCTTGATCTCATGCGTGTTGGTGGAGGCGATGGTGCCCTGGGCAGTATTCAGTCTACCACAGTGTGTCTTTTCTATCCAGGTTTAGGAAAACTAGTTCTTACATCAAACTGATTCCACTCATTATAAAACTTGGATTTTTCATGCTTATTCTTATTTTTTTATACTCTTCCATTGGAACAATTTCAATTTCTCTCTGTCTATAAATATATAAATATATTTGAAATATTCATATATATGAATATTTATAATATATAAATATATTTATACAATATATATAAATATATATTTATAATATAATATATATATTTTTATACAGTTATATTTATACAATATATTTATATATTTATAATATATATATTTCTGCTTAGTCAAGAAAGACTTAGCTCTAGCTGGTTTGGTTTCTGTTGTTTGCAGCTTAGGACTGAAATATAAATTGAGGAAGTACTCATAAAATGCAATTCATTAATGTCTCATTTTAATTATTTTAACATTTATTTATTTATTTGAAAGGCAAAGAGATGGAGAGAGAGGCAGAGACAGAGAAACGGAGACAGATATCCCATCCCCTGGTTCACTCCCCAAATGGCCACAACAAATGGGCTGGGCAAGGCTGAATCCAGAAGATGGAGACTCAGACTCCAGCTGAGTCTCTCAAATGAGTAACAGGGGATCAAATAAAGCCATCATTTATTCTTTCCCAGGTGCATTAGCATGGAGCCAAATGGGAAGTGGACCAGCAGCTCAAACCAGCACTCTTAATATAGTATGCTGACACTGAACTACAACTATGTGCCTAGTCTTGCACACGGAATGTTGAAGCCTCTACTCTCCTTATTAAGAGGATACTTCCTCCCTGTTAGTTATCAGGTGCCCTTGTGGGCAGATGGGAAGAAAGCAGCATGGTCTCCCTTCACAGGGTTAGGTGGGCACTCTGTCCCCACTCCCATCCTACCCCAGGTTAGCCCTCCAGGCCATAACAGAAGTCAGTGTGTCTCACGAGGTTCTCCCTCAGGCAGTATCACCAGTGACAAGGGCAGCTGTAGGCTCCCCTCACCTCACTCTGGAAGATGGCATCTCTTCCAGCCACTGGTTGTTGTGGGAGTTACTATGTTGTCTCTCTAGCTGCTGTGTGATTGTTCTGTCCACACTGCTTCATGGTATCTCTCTTCATTCTGTAGAATTTCCACCACAAACTTCTCTACAACTGTCTCCCAGGAATAAGTTTCTCACCTTTTCTTCTGTTATCTTCCCATGTTCAAAGTCAGCATGTCTTTTCCCTATTCAGTCATCTGGTACATCCAGATGAGATGAATCAGAGATCTCATTTATTAGGTTGCTCCCCAAATACCCACAACATTCAGAACTGGGCTAGGATAAAACTGGGAACTGGGAACTCAATCCAGGTCTCTCAAGTTGGTGACAGGACCCAACTACTTCTTCCATCCCCTGCTTCCTACCAGTATCAACACTTGCAGGAAGATGGAATTGGGAACATGAGCCCAGTCATTCTGATAAGGTGTGCTGGCTTCTTAACCAGTCTCTCAGCTGCTAGGCCAAAAAGCCCACCCCTTTTCAGGTTTCTTATTCCACAATGAATAGAAATTTATTTAGAAACAAATAAATGTGAAATTTTAAAATATAAATTATTTGTAAACTTACTATTCCAAGATTTTTGGTGTACATTCTTCCAAAATTTGTTTTCATAAGTGCCCTTTTAAACGTTGAAGAGACTAAGCCTAATAAATGGAAAGCATGTATTGCCTTTGTCATTTTATTGATCTGGCTAGAAATCCTGCTTTTTAAAAATAAAATTTATCATTTCCCACCTGAACATGTCACAACAAACATTTGTTTTTATCCTCCAGATTTTTCATTGACCTGTTCCATTGGTAGTTTATGCTTATTGATTTTCTCAGCCAGTTCAGTATTGTGCATGTACTTTATAATATAATATTATTGGATTGTACTGCCTCAATAGCTTAGGGACTGTGATGTTTATCAAGTACTGCCTAATAGTTACCACTATCAATTGTGCCACAAAGATTATATAAAGGAAACAAACTTCTCTGAAGAAATATGAACTGGTTCATTTTTTCAAAGGGTTAAGATAGCTCAATTCTCTGTGCCCCAGTATTCCAAACACTTCAGTAGGATTCAATATAATACTTGCAACACTCCATCCAGTTCATGGGATCTGCTCCATGTGTACAAGCATTACTTGCTATTAGTATATTATTTTTGTTTTACATATTTTAGTATATTGATAGAATAAAATTACAAAATTATGAAAAGAAGTTTCACTGTTTTCATAAATATTTTAGATTATTTATATGTTTAAGCCTGCTTTCATTGTTAATGCAGCTGAATCTTCTGCTTTGACAAGTTCTGACATCCAAATGTGATTTTGTTATTAGAATATCTGAGACAATGAGTTACACCTAATTTTGTGGATTCTTTTTAAAAGAAAACATTATCTTTTCTCCGAACCAGACTAGTGACTCTAGTATCCTAATTGTGTGTGGTGAATTATTAAGGAAATTGAAGGTTTGGTTCCTTAAATTACATAAAATAATTTACTATTTTCTTTTTAAATTAAAATTTCCCTTTTGTCATGTAGTAGTTTTACTAACCTGTTCTAGTTATTTGTAAAATCTTCAGAACTCAGCTATGTTTGCAGTGTATCTTCAACCATGAGAACTAACAAAACATTAGATTTGCTGTCCACCTCATTGAATGGAATTTCCCTTCCAATCTAGTTTATGTGAGTCAACTGACGTGTGGCAAGTAACAACCTCACAGATGGATAAGTAATGACAAACACACAACTGCTGAGTTGTGCAACACAGGTGCTTGGATGGGCTTTGCTTGCCTGCCAGCAATTTACAGAATGTTGGCAGATCCCCATAGTTGTCAAAAAAAAAAAAAAAAAAAAAAAAAAAAGCGGAAAAAAAAAAAAAAAAACCACAGAGTGAGGGCACATACTCATTCAGCTGGCAATCATCTTTCTCCGCATTGAGTCTTATAGTTGAGCCAGACCCACTGCTATCATGTCCTCTTGATTCCTGAATCACTGTCAGATTCTGACCCATATTTGCAAGTTGGAAGGAAGCCATTTTTTGGTTAATTACAAACATATAAATTCAGTATGGAAATAATGTATTCCTTCATACAGTGTTAACTACCAACAGTGAATGAGAACTGAGAAAATGTGAAGACAGTACTTTTCTATCTGTTATTAAATGTTTCTGCAACAAAATAAAATACAATTTAAAAGAAATTTACTTTAATTAAAGCCAAAAGACACATGTTTTTGCTATTAGCTTTCAACTCATACTATTGGTTGTTCAACTACCTTCATCTTTCCTCTTTCAAGATATATCTAGAGACAGTGATTATCAACGCTATAGACCAAATGGATCCAACAGATATCTGCACAACTTACACAACTTTTCATCCTACACTTAAAGAATTTACATTCTGCTCAGCAGTACAGGGAACCTACTCTAGGACTGACCACATACTAGGCCATAAAGCAAGTCTCAGCAAATTCAAAAGAATTAGAATTATACCATGCAGCTTATCAGACCACAGTGGAATGAAACTGGAATATAGCAACTCAGGAATCCCTGGAGTATATGCAAACACATGGAGACTGAACAACATGCTACTGAATGAACACTGGGTCACAGAAGAAATCAAAAGAGGCTGGCGCCACGGCTCACTAGGCTAAATCCTCCACCTGCGGCACCAGCACTCTGGGTTCTAGTCCTGGTTGGGGCACCGGATTCTGTCCCAGTTGCTCCTCTATCAGTCCACCTCTCTGCTGTGGCCTGGGAAGGCAGTGGAGGATGTCCCAAGGGCTTGGTCCTGTACCCGCATGGGAGACCAGGAGGAAGCACTTGGCTCTTGGCTTCAGATCAGTGCAGCACGCCGGCCGTGGCGGCCATTTGGGGAGTGAACCAACGGAAGGAAGACCTTTCTCACTGTCTAATGCTACCTGTAAAAAAAAAAAAAATCAAAAGAGAAATCAAAAAATTTTTGGAAGTAAATGAGGATAACACAACATATCAAAACTTACGGGATACAGCAAAAGCAGTGCTAAGAGGAAAGTTTATAGCAATAGGTGCCTACATCAAGAAATTGGATCCGCACCAAATAAATGAGCTTTCAATGCTTCTCAAGGATCTAGAAAAACTGCAGCAAACAAGACCCAAAACTAGTAGGAGAAGAGAAATAATTAAAATCAGAGAAGAAATCAGCAGAATTGAATCAAAAAATTACAAAAGATCAGCCAAAGGAAGAGCTGGTTTTTTGACACACCATTGGCCGAACTAACTAAAAAAAGAAAAGACCCAAATCAATAAAATCAGAGATGAAAAAGGGAATGTAACAACAGACACCACAGAAATAAAAAGAATCATCAGAAATTACTACAAAAAGCTGCATGCCAGCAAACAGGTAGTTTATTTTGAAAAGTTAAGTTCACGTATGCTTTTTAAGATTAGGAAGAGATGTTGTGCACCGGGATCCCATATGGGGGCTGGTTCATGTCCAGACTGTTCCACTTCCAATCCAGTTCCCTGCTAACGCACCTGAAGATGCAGCAGAGCATGGCCCAAGTCCTTGGGCCCCTGCACCCATGTGGGAGACTGGGAGGAAGCTCCTGGCTCCTGGCTTCAGATCAGCTCAGCTCTGGCCATTGCAACAATTTGGGGAGTAAACCAGAGGATGAAAGAGCTTTCTCTCTGTCTCTACCTCTCTCTCTAACTCTTTCAAATAAAATAAAATAAACCTTTAAAAAATTAAGAAATTAAAAAAGAAGGGATATAATTGGAAAGATACTCTAAAATGAGAATTAGAGCTCTGATAATTTTTTCCTAAGGAATATGGGGTTTATTTTAATAAATAAATAAGTAATGTTAATTACTGGCGTTCCCAGAGCAGAACACTTGACTGACACCCTCAGCTAATGAATTTATTCCAATTCCTGAGCTTCCCCATCTCATTTCAGTGTATTTCCGCATGTTAAATTATTCAAACCTTATACCTTAGTCACTTTCAAGTGCTCATATTCTTCATATCCCATATTCAACAAATTAAAATATTATAATGAATTCACCTCCAAAATATATTCCATTTTCTTATCTGAACCTTTCTTTTTCAAACCACAATCATTCAAGTTGAAATAATTTCCAGTACTGACTGGAACCTACAACCTCCATATTGATCTCCCTGCTTTCACTGGGTCTATCTTTTCCTGCAATCAATTCGCCCCATGGCAGTCAAAGTGATCTTGTGAAACCGAAACCAGATCATGCCATCCCTATTTGTATCATTCTTCTAATAGTTTTTCAACGAACTTCAGAAAAAGTGTCAATGTCTACTACTCTTATAATATCCTATGATTAAGTTTCATCTCCTGTGGCTCTCCATATTCTTTCTACATTTCAACCTTGTTCTCAAAGGTTATGAGTTTATTTTTGTCTTCAGATTTTTGTACTTCCTAGAATGTTCTTCAGATCTTTGCATGGAAAACTTATTCTTGCCATTTTCATCTCAAACTTAACTATTGTTGACTTGTTAGACCTTTTATGTCCCCTCAATCTAAGTCATCCTTCAGGCACACAGTATCACAGTGTTTTTCAAATGGAAATAAGTAACATGAGCCAGAATGTAAATCATAGCTGGAAGGCTGCCACAAATCACACCGAACACCAGAGTTAGAGGAAAGGTTTATTGTCAGGTGGAGAAAGCCCAACAGGCTGTGGGGGGAGAGTAAGAGTATAAGAGAGAGAGCGTTTGTTGAGGAACAGCTCCTGTTAACCCCTTGCTGGGGGGTGAGCAGGAAGGTAGGAGCAGCGAATCCCATTAGGGTGAGATGGAGCTGATACCTGTGGTTGGGTCATGTAGTCAACTGGCTTCCAGCAATGGCAGTGGGGATGAGCGGAAGCTAGAGCCTAGGATGGTGCTCAGGGCATAGATCTCACCACAGAGAAGACTACACCATTTTACTAACACCCTCCTTTTTTTTTTTTTTTTAATAAAGCAAGAGTTGAATGGGATTACATCAGCCCCAAATGTCCAAGAGGGGTGAAGGGACAATGATCTGTCTTTAGAGCTACTTTCTGCCGACATGGGGCAACAAGTTACTATCTGCTGGCATGGGGCAATGTTTCAAGCCACTGTCTCCTCGGTGGGGAAGCAAGTATATCCCTATAGCAGCATTTGATTGAGCGCCTAGTTGGTGAAGTCTTTGGTTTGTTCCATTATCACCTCCTGTAAACACTTAAACAGACAAGATAGTATAAAAGACAGGGTTAGAATAGCAGCCAATGATCCCAAGAATGGCATTAACCAAGTAATGAGAGGATTTCACAGAGGAGAGAAAATGAGGGAGGTCTCTGGGCTCCTGTGAAGATTGTTTGATGGATGTGGTTTGAAGCTGGTCCCAACCAAGCCTGGGAGAAAGGCCACTTGTCTGTTGCAGTTAGAGGGGTTTGTCTGCAGAGAAAATTCTGAACAATCATACAATGTTAAGTGGGGTAGAGGACCATCAATACACACGGGTTGGGAGTAGAGCCATTGATGTTAGAGTAGAGGCTATGATTACAAAGGAATGAGGCTCCAAGTGGGCTAGACAGGGTCTAGAACAAAGGACAGAGTCATTATTGGAGGACCTAAGAAAGCTGCTGTCTAAGCCATGAATAAGTTTTATGTTTGAGAGGCAAATAGAAACTGACAGAGGGGGCCTGATAATAATCAGGTGGGCTTTAAGGCCTTATTAGTTATGAGGCCTAGACCTAGCTATCTCTTCATGGGGTACATCCTAAGGAAGGTGTGAACCTCCTTGGGGAATACATTCTGTTGACTTCTATTGCCCAGCTGGCCTGGGAGGAGAGCTGGCCAGGTAAAAGCATGTGACATCTCTAACAGGAAATTTACAGTTCTTCAATGTTACTCACCCTACTTGGCTGTCCCCTCCGCAGTGGTGGTTATTTTGGGAGCTGGGCAGAGTGAAGGGCTTTTCAGCTTAGAGCCAGCAAGGTCTGTGGCTCTGACCTGAAGTCCTTCGACTCCAAGGAAGTTCTATTTCTAGTGACCCAACTCTTGGCTGGCAGAGCTGCCAGGGCTCGTCATAAGCTGACTTCTGCTGAAGCCCTGGCTTTCCACAATGAAAGCCACTGCACTGGACTTGTCTGTCAGGTCTCCTTGATGGCAGATCGCTGTACAGGGCAGCCTTAATTGGGCTGCCACCTTTCTTTACACTGCTTCTGGTGCCTAGCTTTCTTTTCTTCCTGGCTTTTGTTGAAGCAGACCAGAGGATGTAAGTTAAGGGGGTGCTCAGTCCCATATCTAATCTTTGGTGGTCTAAATTAGAAGTCTATAGTTACACGCATGTTCTGATATTGGTTTTTCTGTGAGGTAGACAATTCCCATGAGGAAAGCTGTGTCCTCACTTTAAAGCTTTCTCTCCCTTTGTTTGGTCTGAAAGGGAGGCTTTTCCTGTTTACTGTGCCTATGACGAAGTAAATCTAGCTGTGAAGTTATAATTTAAGCTCTCATTTTGGCTATGCTATTATTACAGAAAATGTTAGCCATTCCTTTTATAAGATCTAAAAATCAAACTGTACATCCTGGAGAGTACTTCAGTATAGAGTCAATTTCCCATCTTGAAGAAAATAAAGAAATGAGGGAACAAGTCAGGCTTCCCAGATCACTTACTGACAATAGCAATATAAAATAAAAACTTAGCAAGCAATGTCAATTGTTAAATAACAACTTACGCAAACATTTACTAGAAGGTCCAATGTCTTCTATAAATTTTAAAAATATGTGTATTTGGAAACATCACTTAAATATCTAACACAGCATAACTTGTTTGACCAGCAAAGTCAAGCACAAACATGTAAAAATATGTTTAGTTTCTTTCTACCAACAAATTTAAAACATCTGATACAAAGATCCAGGCCACATGAATCAAAATGTATCTTCAATTAATTTTAGCAGTTTATTTAATCTTTTATCTATAAGCTAATTAAAATAGAGTTCTTAAGAAATTTTCCCATGTAGACATACAATATGTATACACGTATAATATACAAGATATAACAATAAAACAGTTTCAGTAATAGCTTCTTAAAATCTTTTTTTTTTCATAAATTACCAAATTACTTTCTGTTCTTAGTAACCTTGATTAACCATACTTTCTCACAGTTGGAACCTGTAGTACATTATTGGCTTCTTCTGTTTACAGAGCCCTCCCAAAGTACTGAATGCAGTAGAAGTGGCTGGAAAAAGTCCATCGTAACCTATATGAGGACAGCTAAACACAGAACAAACAATGTTTTAGTTTTATGAGCAGAAAGTCTGATATAAAAACTGTGAATGACAAAAGGCTTTAAATAGCCACATTTACAATTATAAACTCATTAACTAACAAGAGGCACTTGCTTGCTCCACACAATATTTTCAAAAGCACCTGTAGGATTTTACAAAAAATTTTCTAATTTAGGTCTCTGGGCCATTCTCATTAAGCTAACCATCATATCTAGTAACACAAAAGCTTTAAATTTTTAATTTTCAGACATTTATGTCAATAGCATTTTATATTATCAAAACTTAAAATTTAACACCACTTCACATCTTGACAGTATCAGTAATAAAATCCAAATAGTTTGATCAATTGGTGTCTATAAGATGACGTATATTCTTTTTTTTTTTTTTTTCCAACATGGTAGCCATTGGCCACATATGGCTGTTTTTTAAAGATTTATTTTACTTGAAAGCCAGAGATACACAGAGAGAGAAGGAGAGGCAGAAAGAGAGGTCTGCCATCCGCTGGTTCATTCCCCAATTGGCCACAATGGCTGGAGCTGCGCCAATCTGAAGCCAGGAGGCAAGAGCTTCTTCCAGGTCTCCCACGTGGATGCAGGGGCCCAAGGACTTGGGCCATCTTCTACTGCTTTCCCAGGCCATAGCAGAGAGCTGGATAGGATGTGGAACAGCTGGAGTCAAACCAGTGCCCATATGGGATGCTGGCACTGTAGGTGGCAGCTTTACCCACTATGCCACAGTGCTGGCCCCAACATATATCCTTTGATATTTCTGGGGCCCAACTAGAAATATCAAAGTCCAAATTTAGGGCAGCTTTGATTTTTTGAATGCCTGTCAAGGATGACCAAAAGGCTTTCAATATCTGGTTGAAATAAGATCCCTTAATATCATGACATAATATAGACCAGATCTGATCGTTGTTACAAGGTGATTACTCAAATGTTTTAGAATGAGTATATATTCAGACAAATCATAACTCCTTTAAAACTCAGTTGTTTTTAAGCAATTAAAACCTAACAGAGACATTAAAAGAATGTAATAGATTAATTTAACTCATTGTTTTAACAATGATCAGATTCTAATTCTTTGTAAAATAGACTAATAGCTTTTGCTTTCCATCTGCTGATTTCCCTAACTTACATTTTGAAATAATCCTTTAGAAATATCCAAATTAAGACAACATTTTCTAAATAAGATAACATCAAATTTCAACGTTCATAACTTTCGAGCAGTGCTGAGCTATTTTCATATGGACAATTTATGAAAACATGCTAGCAAACTCAAGTAGTTTTTCTATAGAATATAAGGTGTTAAGAGTACCAAAGGTTACATTTAGACACGTTTATCTCATTTGCCTTTACCCAATTTGCATTTAGTAATACCACCTGGGTGAATGAAGATGGTGGTATTATGCCATACCTCTATCTGAATTAAGGTCAAAATTACATTCTTATGGAAGTCTACTCCTTTCATAAAACTCTATAAATCAGTGACATTAAAACAGAGACTGCAACATCCACCTTAGGGGCTATAACAATTACAGATTTCCCAATGCTATATCATCGGAAACCTGCTAAAACAAATCACAAAATAAGTTTGGTAAGTTATAAAGCAATATTTTTAAAAGCAGTGATCTTAGATTTGAAGAGAGAAATTTCTTCAAACCTAATGTTACACTTGCTTTTTACCCTAAAAACACTTTAGTTCAATGATGCCCGGGTCAACAATCAGCCATTTGGGACTGCCTCTGAAACAAAATTTTAGGCAGCTGCCAGGCAGGTCCCTAAGGTGACTGTGCACCAGGGGCTGATATGCCAGGGGCAAGAAGTCCATTGGAGATTATTCACCATTATGTTAGGTTTAATGGGGGAAAGCATCCATCAGAGTAGATGGTTGGGTGGAATGCAGGACAGAGAAGTTCCCATGACCACCTGTGGAGTCAGATTGGTGGATAGAGGGTGTCCCTAAGGTGATGGCCATCTGATTAGGAGCGTATGGGAACAGGAAGTGGAGGTCATCATCCATGCACTCACTGGAGCCCAAGGCCTAGAGATCAAGGGAGTCATAGAGTCCATGGTAAGGCATACTACCCGTGGACAGCAAAAGGCCTGTGGAAGGTTGTGGTGCCTGGTATCAGGATTTCAAGACAAAGAAGAATGAGTGGAACCATCACGTGTGGTAAAGTTCGCCATGAGAGTGTTCCCTATTCCATGTCTTACCACAGGATTTGAAAGGCTAATTGTGGATGGAGATAACAGAGCACTCAGTGTCATGAAAGGAGGTCTGGGAGTATGTGTTGTGACTGGCAGAAATCCAGGACTCCAAAGCATTTGAGATTCCCAAAGAGAGCAAGATCAATGGGGAAGCCTGGATCTGAGTCACAGCACCAATGTAAGGCCACCACAAAACACACCAAACACCAGAGTTAGAGGAAAGATTTATTGATGGGTGGGAGAAGCCCAATGGGCTGGGGAGGAAGGGTGAGAGAATATGAGAGCATAAGAGAGAGAGCATGTGTTCAGGAACAGCTCCTTGCTAAATCCTTGCTGGGAGGTGGGCGGGGAAGTCGGAGCAGTGAATCCCATTAGGGTGGGATGGAGCTGACACCTGTTTTTGGGCCATGTGCTTACCTGGCTTCAAGCAATGGTGGCATGGTGGCCAATAACCTTATTTTACTTACTGAGAATTCTTACTGTGTTACAAAAATGTCAACTGTAATATCTTAGGTGTATCAGCTATGCTTATACAAAAACTTTAGAAGTCACTGTAGTGCAAATTATACAGAGAGGTAGATTAATATGATCATGTCATAAAGAATATACTTGAATGTGATTTTCACTTTTTGTCCTTTGTTACTTTCTCCTAATTCTCATCAATGGGAGAAAGAAGGGAATATATATGGGTAATATGAACATTAAAGTATTCCCGCTGGATGTGACTATGATGCCAATATTCTAGTTCTTCTTTTCTTTTATCTTAAGAAAGAGGTAAACGACACAGGTATTATGCAGATCCACATGTACATTTTATGTTCCAACAGCCTAAGATAGAGAAACATTCAGATATTGACTGAAGCAAATTATAAGCAACCATTTTAAGATTCCATAATGGAAATTAAAGAGCATAATTGTATTTCCAGTTAAGAAGTCCTATTGGCTGTTTTTTCTTTTATGTAAGAGAATTGACATCTTGGTTGTGATCCCAGAATTCTGCACTACAAAGCAAAGAAGAGCCATTTTTGGCCTGAAAATGTTAAGGGCAGGTGTTAGCAGTTAATGAAGAATTTCAATAGAGCTCTTGCCAAATGTGCAATTTTGAGTAGTTCTGCATTAGGGTCCTCCAGGATTAGTTAGCAACAAAATGCTGCTCCAAGAAGTTGAAGATGTTAACATACTGGTTGGGTTATTTATCATTATCCATTACAATTCTGAACAATACCCACTCCACCAAAAAATATGGATTTACTTTTGTTGCATTTCCCCTCCATAGAATAATTAAACAACAGGTTTGTCTTTCTTTTTTAAAATTAAATTTTATTATTTGTTTTGAGCAGGTAATATGCAGAATACTGAGTAGAAAATGCACTCCAAGATAGAACAGCAGATATCACTCTCAGTCCCTGTATCACAGCCTTTCATTCCCCTCCCTGGAGGCATTCACTGTTAGGAAAAGAGTTGTAGATCAATGCATTCTTACATGGGGCACCATACATGTTAGGAAAAGAGGCACAGAATAGAGAGGGGCAGTGTACGAATTTATAGCCAGACCAACTTTATTCCGAGAAATCAATTCATAGTGATAGGTGACCAACTGCCAACATGCATATGATGGAACACCTTGCAGAAGGCCCTTACCCGCAGGAGCCCAGGCTTTTTATATTTTAGGAGGGCTAGGAATGTGGGGAGGGACAGGGGGCAGCATGCAGAAGGGAATTCCTGGAACTGGTCTTTCAAGTATTCAAGCAACTGGTCTTTCAGGTGGCTGTGGGGGGTGGAGTATGAAGGCAATATGGTGTGAGACCCAATTGAGATTCAAGGGCAAGGAATAAATTCCAATGTTTATATATCTTTCTGACAATGAGCCAGAATGGCTGAGGCTTATGTCTTTGTTCCATCATTCACTGTTATTCCTTTATAAATGTGTTCCTCCAGAGATAATCTATACATACTGATGAACAGAAAGCATGTATACTGTTTGTTAAAATAGAGATAATAATACAAATACACTAACCACACTGATTTCCTATAATTAAAAATATCTTGCAGATTTGTCCATTTTATCACATAAAGGTTACCTTATGTCACTGCTACATGATAGTCCATTTTATAAATCAACCAAATTAAATCAATGTCCTTCTATTGGTGGACATTTTGGTTGTTTCCTAATTTTTCTAAAAATTTTGAATTCACCATTTAAACTGATCACATTCTTGGCACTGAAAACTGATACATGCAAAGAACAGATTTTTTTTTTTTTTTTTGACAGGCAGAGTTAGACAGTGAGAGAGAGAGAGACAGAGAGAAAGGTCTTCCTTTTCCGTTGGTTCACCCCCCAAATGGCCGGTACAGCCGGCTCGCTACAGCCGGCTCACTGAGCCAATCCGAAGCCAGGAGCAGGTGCTTCCTCCTGGTCTCCCATGCAGGAGCAGGGCCCATGCACTTGGGCCATCCTCCACTGCCTACCCAGGCCACAGCAGAGAGCTGGACTGGAAGAGAAGCAACCGGGACAGAATCTGGCGCCCCAACTGGGACTAGAACCGCGTGTGCCAGTGCCGCAGGCAGAGGATTAGCCTAGTGAGCCATGGTGCCAGCCAAGAACAAATTTTTGAAGTTGAGTCCTGGTGACCACAGCCATGCCACTGTGAAACAAACTAAAAATTGAGCACAATGGAAAGCAAAATGAACTGAAGGATTGCTAAGGCAATTTGCCATCGCAACTATTTTGGGAAGGAAATTGTTTGGAACTCAATAATTATCCCTTAGAAGTTCTTCCTAGAACCTAAAAAGTGTTGAGAATCCATATTGTTAAGTTACAGTCAGAGTAAATATAATCTATCTCTTCACCATTTATATTTGTCTGGAGGATTTGACTTGGAATCCCCAAAAATTTATGCCAGAATTTCTCAAGATTTATAACAATAATAACCCTCTGTTAGCCTAGGCATATGGAGAAATAATTCATTTAAAAGGAATGGCTGTGTCCAAAGATAACCTACTTCTGAAATTCTTTTAATATAGATACAATAGATTATTTTTAGAGTATCTATTTGGGCCGGCGCTGTGGCTCACTTGGTTAATCCTCCGCCTGCAGCGCCAGCATCCCATTTGGCTGCTGGTTCTAGTCCCAGTTGCTCCTCTTCCAGTCCAGCTCTCTGCTGTGGCCCAGGAAGGCAGTGGAGGATGGTCCAAGTTCTTGGGCCCCTGCACCCATATAGGAGACCAGGAGGAAGCATCTAGCTCCTGGCTTTGGGTCAGCACAGTTCCAGTCATGGTGGCCATTTGGGGGCGAACCAATAGAAGGAAGACCTTTCTTTCTGTCTCTCTCTCTCTCTCTCACTGTCTAACTCTGAAATAAATTTGAAAAATTACTTAGTAAAAGAATATTTATTAGTAATGATAATTATTTTCAAATAATTAAATGAAAATTTTGCATTTTTTGAAATTTTAGCAATGAACCATGGAGAATAAGTTAAATAAGAAAACCTGTATGGAATACATAATTAAAGTAACAAAATTAAAGGAAAATAATGGTGGTAATAATAATAAAAATATATTAGATATAGGAAGCCAAACTGGAGGGAAAAGGAAACATTTGAGGGTAATTTTTCTACTTTAGGTTATTTCTGAGGAAAGGAATAAGCAAAAATTAAAGTAATGCTAAAGTGAGACAGATTTGGGTAATCTGATCCATTTATAATAGGATTATGGTAGGAGAAAACAAGCAGATTGAGCAAAAATAGCAGACATACATCTGTAAACTTTCACCAAATGAAGATTTATCTGAATTTGCCTATTGGAAGTAAACTTTGAAAACCAAGGCAAAATTATATTAGACAAATAATAATTAGATTTTTTTTGGAAATTTTCTTATTTGTGTTTATTCCTATGGCTGCTGTAACAAAATAACACAAACTTTACAATTAAATAATAGAAGTTTATTCTATCTTAGTCCAGGAGAACAGGAGTTTCAAATGAGTTTCACTGGGTTAAAAGCATGGTGTTGACACAGCATCTTCTCTCCATGGGCTCAAGGGAAGAATAAATCCTTTGCCTTTGTTGGTTTTAAAAATGGCTACTGGAAAATTTGCCTTTCGGTGGAACCATTCCAATCCCAGCCTCTGTGGTCACACTGCTTTCTCCTCATTGGGTCAAATTGCCCTTTTCTTCATAGAAGGATACACATGATTGTATCTAGAAAATGTATCTAGATACATGTGATTGTATCTGGTACACATATGGCTACTATAGTATTTGTTATTCCTATGAAGATATTTAATTTAATCCTCATTATATTTTTCTTTTACAGTACAACATTCACAAGTTCCAGGGACTAGGAACAAGATATCTTTTGGGAGACTACTACTCAAGGTACATGATAAATGTATGTATGCAGCAATTACAGTAAGCATACAAACAAAATATGTTAATTATGTGCATAAGAATAGCAATATTGTTACATTCAGGTTTTTATTCTGTTCAGAAGTCTATGGAGTTGAGGGGATATTTTAAAAATAAATTCATGGGCAGACATTGTGGAGTAGTGGTTTAAGCTGTTGCCTACAATGCTGTGTGCCATATCAGAACTCTGGTTTGAGTTCTTGCTGCTCTGCTTTTGATCCAACTCCTTAGTAATGCACCTAGGAAATAAGTGAAAGTGGCCTGAGTGCCTGGACCCCACATAAACTTCTGGCTCCTGTCTACGGCCAGTACCAGACCTGGCTGTTAATGGTCATTTGTAGAGTAAACCAGGAATTGAAGATCTCTTTCTCTCTGTCTTTCCCTCTCTTTGTCACTCTGCCTTTCAAATAAATGAATATTAAAAATACATTCAATTAGTAGTGTTTTTTTGTTTGTTTGTTTACCTGTGAAGGAAACCAACCAAAAGGTTTTCTTAGCTATCAAAAGGTTTAGCTTACATTTCCTGAAGAACGAAATATCTGAATTAAAGATAAGAGTTGAGTTAAAGTAGTACACTTCATTGAGATGTTTCATAAAAGTCTAGCAAGGAGTACTGAAAGCTTAACAGAGGCTTAGGCATGAAATTGAATCTGGACTCTTGAGTGATGCCTCTGCTGAGTCCAGGCTGACATTCAATCGCTGGGTAATCTCTGTCAGTCCTATAGTTTATACACCACCTTTATGCTAAAATACAGTTTGTGTCTCTAATATAGATGACTCCTTTCAACTATATTTTCATTTAGCAAAGTATCCTCTCTTTCTTAGATATCTGATCAGCACATGAAAGTTAGCAAGCATGAACCAATCTTGTGTTTCTTTATTTAGATCTGCACCAATAGTGTTCCCTTTCTTAGAAGTGGATAACTCCACCTAGCATATCATTTAATCAGAGAGTCTTAATATTCATTACCTACTTTTCTATTTATGATAAATTTTGTTAGCTGTTGTTTTCAAAATACCAGAAATATATCTGTCATTCCAGGCTATTACCTACCTCAGACTACTTGCCTAAAATAGTTAAGCAGCTTTCTGCACTCTCATGTTTCCCCTCCTCACCACTCTATTTCAGCCTGCAGGGAGCCAGACTGATCTTTCTAAAACATTGTGTGATCATAATCATGTTAGTCATTTGCTTGAAGCCCAATGATGGTTTCCAATCTGTCCATTTTTCTCCTCCTGAATCTCATCTCCCATCTTCTCTTGTTTCCTATTACAGTCAAAGACCACCTTGCTGCTCCCTAATATTATAAATGCAAAGAAGGCCTGCCCGAAGTCTTCTCATTTGTGATATCCCTTGGGAACTTGCACGGTTTACTTTCTCAGTACCTTTTGGTTGGGCTGACACATCTGTTAAATCACCAGACAAGCCTGACCCAAGGTGAATTTCATTTCTTTATTTTTCTGTATTTGATTCATGGTCAAAATTTTATATAATGATATGGTTGTTTATTTATTCATTGCGTATCCCATCCTGCCAGAATGTGAGCTCCATGAGAGCAGAATTGTTTTCTGTTTTAAACACTGCTGTATCCCTAGTGTCTAAAATTATACATGAAAAAATAACAACATGTGCTAAATGGAAAAGGAAAAATTGTTCTAGTATATCATAAGACATATTTTGGAATATGTGGGTATATATATGTATATACAGTATATATGTATGTATTTTGTGAAGTAAAAATATTCACTAACATTTTTATGGACATACACAAAAAATAGAGCATCTCAGTAAGATTATAATATTTTTTTATTTTTTCATGTTGTAAGAGATTTTTCATCAGATATAGTTTTTGTCGCTCCCCGTCTTCATGGAGGAACGACACTAAACCCTGCCTAGGCTTCATATCCGAGTCACGGCACCATTATGTCGCTCCCCCTCTTCGTGGAGGAACGACACAGGACCCTGCGCTGTTCTTTTGTCTGCTTGGCCCTCCCCGGGTTTGCTGCTGGTTCTTCCCGGGTTGGCTACTGACCCTTCCACCTCCGTGGAAGGGCGGTTCCCCCTGCCACTTTCCCCACTTCCGCAGGGGAGCGGCACACCGCCGGCCGGCTCTCTCGGGGGCTGCACAGGTGTTCCCCTTAGATGTTCCCGTTAGATGTTCCTGGTTCATGCCGTCTCTCTCCTCCTTTATAGTCCTCCTCCGCCAATCCTAACTTGGCTGCCCACACGCCGAGTACGCTGCTCTCCTCCAATCAGGAGCAGGATCAGCTCCTGGAGGTCATCACTCAAGTTGGCAAGAGGCAGCTGCGTAGAAGCTGTTTTCTCCTCTCCCAGCGCCATATTGTGGGAGAGCAGATGCATAGAATAAGTCTTAATTCCAGTAACTCAGTCCAGTCCGGGTTGCTCCCCACAGTTTTAAATGTAGAACTATTAGCAATATTTATAGCTAAATAAAGCAGAAAAAGTAGACATTAATTGAAAATGTCTGTGTGTGTGTATGTGTACACGAACACACACATATGTATTTCCTCAAATTGTTTTGAACATAGAGCACCAAAATACCTATCTTCTTATCTTGTTTAAAGGGATCCTCCTCGATGGCCCAAGTGCTTGGACCCTGCACCTGCATGGGAGACCAGGGAGAAGCACCCAGCTCCTGGCTTCTGATTGGCGCAGCGGGCCGGCTGTAGTGGCCATTTGGGGGATGAACCAAAGGAAGCAAGACCTTCCTCTCTGTCTCTCCCTCTCACTAATTCTGCCTGTCAAAAATAAAATAAAATAAAATAAAATAAAATAAAATAAAATAAAATAAAATAAAAGGATCCTCCTCAACAATTGCCTCTAAGATCTGTATAGATGAAGCAACTTAAATAGGAATATGTCACAAAAGATTTCACTGGTGACATTTTTTAGGTGGGATCCAAACTCGATGCACATTACTAAACAATTGACATTTTATGCATTAGATTGATAGTGATGTGATAAATTAAATAATGGTCTTTAGGACTTCCTCATACAAATTTGTTCTTTTGTGAGATAGTGACATATAAGAAGAATTTGTGAAGGCAGTTAAAAAGAGTCTTAGGAAAAACTGAAATGTATCTCAGGCACTGGATAATGCATGTGAAGTAGTGGAATTCCCTACAGCAATGCCAACAAAAAATGAAGAGCATTGAGTCTTTAGGATTTGAGGCTTTCCTTGGTAACCTTCAATTCTCAGTAAGATAAATAAAAGGCTGCCTCTCTCACTGGCTATAATATCAACTGAACTAAGAATGAGGCATGATACCCTCTTCCTATCTTTGAAAGCTTCTGAAATCGAAAAAGAGAAATAACGTTCTGATAGAATTTTCATTTAATATTTTGCACATGACTTCAAAGAGACAACTCCATGGGAGATTATTAAAATTTTATTCTTCATGGTTATGAGAAAATGTTAAATTTACTTACCAAAGAGAATATTATGCACACATTTGGTTTAATATGGAAATGCCACTGCAGATATTAACATCTGAGATTTTCACTCACTTATTACCTTACACAAAGTTAGTGACTTCAGAATTATCATATTATAATGGTGAAAACGAAGATAACGCATTTCAACTGAAAAAAAAAATCGTGGCAATGTTTTTGAGAGCAATGGGAAAGGAAACATCCTCTATGATCAAGAATGTTATTTCAGCAAGAGACTAAAGGCACATTCATGCCAATGTTTGGGAAAACAGCTAAACAAAAATTCACACATCCTGAAACTCATATCCTACTTAGAACTCTCTTTAAGAAAAATAAAGTAAAATAACAATACCAAATAACATATTGCCTTTGACAGGATCCTTGCAGTGAGGACCCCTGATGTTTAAATTATATAAGCCTCTTGATAAATCTTTCTCTGAGAGAATGGTATTTACTTGGACTTCTCAAAGGAAATAGAGATAATAAGGGAAATTTGCATTATATATATGATCAATATACAGGTATAATCCCCTGTGAGTCCAATATCACATCACAAGGATCCCCAATTATTCCTTTGCATTAATGGGAAAAGAAAAGAGATAATAGGGAAAAAGTAGAGAAGAAAAGAAAATATAGGAAATTCTTTTTACAAAAATAATTATTTCTTGTTCAGACTCAGTCTGTCAGGAAACCAACAGAATTGTGAAGATATAAATTTGATGTCAAAGGGAAAGAGAAACAAACAATGAAAACATCAAAAAGTACTAAAAAATAAAATTGTTGACAGCTGGAGATTAACATGTATTAAGATTATTATATTCCTGGGACTTGAAAAATATTAGAAAAAATCACTAAAAATTAGGTATTCAACACTTATTATAATTTCAAGTTCTGCTACTACTTTTATTTGGGTTATGAAGAGACTCACAATTTTTCAAGGAAATCTGCTGCAGATAAATATTTGTATTTCCTTGATATGATTCCAGGAGGTTGGTGGAAATTGGAGTGTATGATAGGCACTTGCAGAAGTGTTGGATTGCACTTAGTGTCAACATAAAAAATTGCATTTCACAACATTAAATAGGCTAGGCAGACTTTATTCAATACCATCACAATGGAAAAGAGAGAAAGAATTCAATTTTCTGGAGAAAAAAGTGTTGGAGTGAGCTGGTGGAAAAGTAAGGTGACACACTATTGGGAGCATTAACCAATGGGGGCAATATTTCTGTGACTGGAAATATTTCCTTTTTTTTTCCCTTAGATGAGGCCATCCATGCCTGTTAGTTGATGCCTACCGAAGTTAGGTAGGCTTCTATCTCCTCACTGGCATGGGGAGGCAGGTGCACTCTCTTGTACCAACACTATGTTTCAAAATGATAGCTCCCAAGTCTTTGAGAAATGCCCCAGATTTTGGACAGTGAAATTTACAAGATGACACAAGAAGATCTACATGTGTTTTGAAAGGTCAGGCAAATATTGTACAAAAACAATTTCGTAAAGAAACTGCTCAAAGAAAAGAGAATTCAAAATCTTATAGTTGGGTAAAAGTGTGTGTAAAGCATAATGAATGGAATATTAAGGCCGTTTTTCTCAATGCCAATAACTGATTTTACAATCCAGATTGTCTTCAATAGACTAGACTAGCAAATTCCCGTTTTTGGTGTTTTTGTTTTTGTTTTTTCTTCTCTTGATTGATAAAATTGGGAATGGATATCCTGAATAGACAGGTGGGTGGATAGATAGGTAAGTAGATAGATATGCTAGGTAGACAGAGCTCTTTAAATATTTATTGCAATAATTTTAAAATGTTTAACTTTCTCTAATGCATGTTTACATTTTACTCTTTAGAGACATCTGTGAGAAGTTTTTTTTTTTTTTCTATTTCTTTTCTCTCAACCATTGATATAAAAACAATTAAAGGAGAATGGAAGGTCTCTTTTCAGGAAAACAAGGTAATACTATAATTGCCTCAAGCAAAAACCTTCTGCTAGTACTTCTAAGATGAAAAGCAATCACTAGTACTGACTGCCATAGTTTAATAATAGTTAAGTAATTGGTATTAGCAATGTTGCTTTACAAGCCTGGCAAAAGGATTACTTGTACTTTTGAGAGTTCACAGACAGCCAGTATATTTACAGGATAAATATACTCAAAAATAGGAATTAAAATTATAATTCCTTATATTTAGTATATACATTATCACCACTAATTATAGTCTATTTATCTGATTCCCAATTAGCTCAATTAAAACGATGACCATCTCTAATAATTACTGCTATACAAATAATCACATAATATTATAAATGTACTTCACTAAATCTTATTTTCAAGCATACCTCTCCTTAAAGCACATTTTTATTGTAAAAATTAAAAAAAGATATCTTGATATAGCAATTTTCTCATGTAGACATTTTAGAAAAAAAAAACATTTGTCAGAAATTTATCTTTAATGATTGGTAATCTGTGTTACAAACCATTTTATGGAAAAGTAACTAGTTTCTAAATATCAGAAGTAAATAGAGTTCTTTCTCATGTAAAATTGCAGATTTTATAGTTGTTTGCTCATGGTTATTAAACCCATATGGATATTATCTCAACTCTTTGTATTAACCATCTAGAATGGGTCATTGGTTTCCAAAATTTGTTACATTTTGGAACCTAGTAGATACCATTAAGAAATATTAATATTTAGCTTCTACTTTCATGTGGTGATTTGATTACTATGTTGTATGTGGCATGCATTTTGGAATTTTAATAACTTCCTAGTCAATTCTGTAATGTAACAAAGTTTGGGATCCACTAATCTAGAATGTATAAATTCTCATTTAGGGAAAAACTTGCACTTAAATTGTCAAGATGCCTAACACTTGTCATAGACAAATAAATCAGAATGGATTTAGAAACACAGAGTAGACTCACAGAGATTTGATTTTTTTTTTTTTTTCAGGGGAGAACATGAAATCAGTCCCCTACTGCCACAAATTGGGGAAATCACAGGGGTCAGCACATCTGGAATGCAATGGATAAGCCTCACCCTGGGGAAATCATCCTAGTGTTCAGGTGCAGCTATCCTAATGTATTTGGCTGCAGGTGTAGCAAGCGACAGTTGTCCCTGGGGATTCTAATGTGTAGTGAAGACTGAAGATTGATAATCACTGAATTAAATATCCCATGTATAGCTTGTGAAAATATCCATATATATAATTATCTCTATCTATGATCTATCTATTTATATATTTTTTTATCTCATCACTTCTTCTATGCTGATACCCTGAGGTGACTAGATGGTCAATTTAGATGAATTCAGTTCCAGATGACTGAGATGATGTCTCTCCTCCTCCTCCTTTGTTGCCCCTCCTCCTCTTTCTGTTTCTTCTCATCCTCATTTCTACTTTTTTTTTTCATGCTTCCTCCAGTTTCCCCAAAGATTTACGATGTGACTTTCTTCCCACATAGTACAACTGAGCTCTGCTATATATAGCCCCATTCATCTACTTAACAGTCACAAAACACAGTGACAGCATTGTGAAAGTGGTTAACTGAGTTACAGGGATAATCTCACAATGTCAAGGTATTGGTAGCTAAATGTCTTGGAAATTCAAGTTTGTTCATCTTTACAGTAATCATAAAGTGTTTAATTGAGCTGAGGAAATGAGCAAAGTCTGGAGGAAGAAAACCAGTCTTCTTTTGGTGAGACGTACGTCTGTGTGTTGTACACTCATGACTATTTGTGTTGGAACTCACCTGTAAAATCATCAGACCACTGCTGCTGCCTATAATTTCAAAAACTGGTTACTCTAATGATGGGATTTTGGAACAGGGACAAGAGAGATTTAGATTGACTTCATGAAAGCTAAGGGCTGATTGTTGAAGAAAATTTCCCCTTGTCTCTCCCTTCCCCACACTTGTACAACAAATTGTCTGTACTGGATGTGTTCACTTCTGAATATACTATTAGATTTGTGATGTGACTACATGGAGGTTTTATCATTTTTGTTGCTTTTATACCTGCAATACTTTCTTTGTATTTGGGTTAACATTATTATTTACTCAACTTCTAACAATATAATTGATGTGATATTTCTCACTTCAATTAATTTGTAAATTGTGTTTTACAATTACACCAGAACTAGCCAATGGCATCAAAACAGTTGCTGTTGTTTGTTTATTACATGTGCCTTCAATATAATATATATGTAATTTATATTTTAGTATTATTTTATAACTAACTACAGAAATATACATAATAATATATATGATGTTTATAAACTGTATCATATTAGCTTTTATGCTTAATTTGAAGACCATCTATGGCCATCATGCACCCTTATTTTCTAGCACTAAAAAATTTTCACTTTTTTCTTACCACAGTGCCAGTTAGTGAATTCACTATAATCCCATGCTGGACATCAATAGAATCGTGTATATATAAATGTAGATAAATTTGCATTTATACACATGTGTATCTCATTTTAAATCTGGTGATCTTTGGTATATTCTTTCATAGACTGAATACTCCACCAGGATTGTATTGATAAATAACAATTAATTTTTGGTTGTTGTTGTTATTGTTGTTATCTGAAGACAGAAAAACAGAGAGACGAACAGAGAGAGTCAGATAAAGAGATCTCCCATCCACTGCTTCATCCCAAAATATCTCCAATAAGCAGGGCTGTGCCAGACCAATCAGGAGCCTACAATTCCATCCAGGAGCCTGTTTAGCACTTGAGTAATAACCCCTTTACTGCTACCCTTTAGGGAACGACTCAGTGAATTTATTCAATACTACGTGTATCCTTGACAGGTTTGGAAATGAGCAATGTAATTTTTTAAATTATAAAAATAATACAGTTTGTAGCAAAGAGTATAATCATTTCTCTTCAGGAGCTGAGAATTGTCTTTATTAAAACCCTAATATTTTGGGTTCTAGGAAATGTCACCCCAAGCCAGATGTAAAAACTTCCAACTTTAAAATTTTCCCCACTATCTATTTTGAATCATAGGAAGGGTAATTCACATATAAACAATGTTTGTGAAGAGTTGGCAGATGGAGATGAGAAAGAGCAAGACTTAAAATGAATAGAATTTGAGAATCATAGGCATACATATTTTAAAACATAGATTCCAGGAATATATTCCTTTTTATCTTGTCTCTTGGTAGCAACATTTTCTTTCTATCATACGATATTTCCAAATGACTGAGTATCCAGTGTTTCAAGGTTTAGCTCATTTAAAAATGTTTGCTTATTTATTTTCATGTACTTCAAAGGCAGAGAGACATAGAGGAAGAGACAGAGAGAGATCATCAATTCTCTGGTTCACTCTCTAAATCACCAAAACGGCAGGGGCTGGGTGAAGTCAAAGCCAGGAATCAGGATTTCCACTTAAGTGGCAGGGGCCCAAGACCATCAGCCATCATCTGTTGTCTCCCAGGATGCATTGGCAGAAGCTGGATTGGAAGCAAAGGAACCAGGACTCCAAACCACACTGTAATGTAGAACGTGGGCATTCCAAGCAATAGCATATTCCACTTCACTATAATGCCTGTTCTTCAAGGTGTCATTCATTTTAAAAGGATATACTTCATGTATAGTAGTGAAAATATAAATGAGACTAAAAACCGAACACTGCTACTTTAGAGGAAATCAGTCTTAAAGTTATTCAGGAGAATTTGAAGCAGCACTTCAATTTCATGTGTGCACAATTAATTGTTGAATTTTATGTTGGGATTTTTTTTTTTTTTTTGACAGGACGAGTTAGGCAGTAAGAGAGAGACAGAGAGAAAGGTCTTCCTTCCTTCCTTCTGTTGGTTCACCCTCCAAAAGGCCGCTACCACCCGCATGCTGTGCCGATCTGAAGCCAGGAGCCAGGTGCTTCTTCCTGGTCTCCCATGCGGGTGCAGGACCCAAACACTTAGGCCAAACTCCATGGCCTTCCTGGGCCACAGCAGAGAGCTGGTCTGGAAGAGGAGTAACCGGGACAGAATCTGGCAACCCAACCGGGACCAGAACCCGGGGTGCCGGTGCCGCAGGTGGAGGATTAGCCTAGTGAGCCGTGGAGCCGGCCTATGCTGTGAATTTTAATTAAACATATTATAGTCATTTGGATTTTAAATGCTAGGTAAAATACAAAGTGAAAGATGTGAGGAATCAATATAATTCCGGAATTTTTGTTTCAGCTGTATAAAAGCTTTCTTAGTATATGTGTAAGAGTGTTTTGCTTTGATCTACTTTTATGAACTTTTCATAAAGGGCTATTCTACTAATTAGAATCCTGCGCAGCTTTCTTTTTTGCTAGTGTAGTCATTAAATTGATTTTTCCAGTCCATCATGTAATTGTTCCAACGATGGAATCCTGCTTTCCACTCTTGTTCTGCTTCATCAATATTTCCTGTAAAACATGGAATATAAAATACATTAATCTAAATTTTAATCTCTGTTTATATTACTTGAAAAATAATTTTGATTACAGATGCCATTTTCTCCTAATATACTACATAGCAATTTTTTTATTATTCATTATTTTTTATCTTCTTTAATTATTTTTTAGCTTTTTTCTAGAAATACTTTCATTTCATATGTGTATTATGTGAAAATACAAATAACAAGTAAGTTGTATAATGTATATGAAGCACATAAATATATAAATAAAAAAGTCTATATATTGCATTATGTCAAATTACATTAGAAATATTGTCTTTAGTTTCCAGAAAAACACATAGATATTCATCATCTTGACTTTGCTTAACACAAAAAAACCTCACTTAATGCATCTCATTACACAGCAAAGTATTATTTCTGATAAAAATATTTATTTATGAATATTTATTAATGCACAGGGATACTTTTGTAATTGTCATTCCATTTGGATTTTACATTCATTACAATATATTGTAATTCCAAACCATGGTTAGACATTTGTCCAACCACCAACTAAGTGAAAGTGCTTTATTAATTGCTTTGTCCAATATAAAAATTACTAAGGCAATTTCCACTTTCAAATAGTTTGCAATATTCAGAAATAATGTGAAGCAGTGAAATAAAAAAGGTCTCTGTATTAAAGAATTTTAACACTTATCCATTTGAAATAAATAAGAATAAAGTATTTAAATATTAGAAATTCCCCAATTATTACTTTAACCACATATTTATGTACTTGAAATAACTAAATCTGAAGAGGCTAGAAAATAATTTAAATTACTTAAATCTAAAATGATTTTATACTCTTTCAGTTTATTTTACTATTAATATTTTAGGATGCAGAGCCACAGTCATTAAACTGCAGACAAAATTTTAATTTTACATAAACCAAAAATAGGGACTAGCAATTTTTAAAAATATACACATTTTAGTTAGAAATCTTTGAAATTAATTATAGCTTTATAAGATATTAATTTGGAAAACACAATGTAGTGACTCATTTTAAACTTATATAAAAGTCAAAATATTTAAGGCATCTTAATATATTCATATATTTTGAATATATTTAGGCTCGAAAAGTTCATAATGCATGGACATTGGACAAGTATTTGAGGATTTATGTAAAATGTTCCACTTTTATGTAAAAATAATTTTAAAAGGTCAATGACTATAATCATTTTGTGAATAATAGAGGTCCTCTAAAGCATCACAAAGCTGGAAATGTAGAGGAAATATGCTAATCCCAAAGGATCCACTTTTACACTCAATATATGATAATTAAATGTTGCTTTAAATGTTTTTGCACAAAATAAGGATTTGAAATTTCAGAAAGAGCAAAATTTTGGATATAACAAATATGTCTAATAATTTGCCATTTTGGGGCCGGCATTGTGGCATAGCATGTAAATTGATGTCTGCCTCACGGGCATCCCATTTAGCACCTGCTCCAGTCTGGATGCTCCACTTCTGATCCAGCTTCTTGCTAATGTGCCTGGGAAAGCAGAAGAAGATGGCACATGGACTTGGACTCCTGCTACACAGGTGGAGACCTGGATGGAAGTTCAGGCTCCTGCCTTTTTCCTGGCTGTTGTGGCCAACTGGGGAGTGAACCAGTAGAAGGAGGATCTTTCTCCATCTGTCTTTTTCTCTCTGACTCTGTCTCTCTGTGTGTGTGTGTGTGTGTGTGTGTGTAACTCTGCCTTTCAAATAAATAAACAAATCTGGTAAAAAATTAATACATTTAAAATAATTCAGAAAAGTTAAAAATAAAATAACAGGGGCAAGTATATAACATTAATATAAATTTTTAAAAACGTGGCAATATGAACTGCAGCCACTGTAACAATCAAGGCCTAAAAGTAAATATAACTGATTGTTCACAAATAAGATGAAACTTCTTCAAAATTCATAAAACTTAAAATTCTGTGTTTTTTTCCTAAAGAGGATCACACTGAAACATAAGAAATCATAATAATATATTTAGTGAAGTATTTTATTACTGCATCATGTCTTGAATGAAAAAAAAAAAACATGATTTATTCTTAACTGCTTTCACACTCAAAGAAAACAATACTTTCAGAATAACTTTTCAAAGAATAAATAAAACATAAGTAAGGTATAAAATATCAAAACAAATAAATTGAAAAGATGTCAGTATATCCTGATACAAACACTCCAGCAAACAAAAGCAACTCTTCAGATGAATGTACTACCTTAGGACAAAATTGTTACATTTATACCATATGATAGTCTTACAAATTCTGAAAGATGTATGCAGTGAAAGCTATTGCATTTATGAAACAATAACCAGAACATGTCAGTCTCTCATTTGAAGTTACTAAATAGTTTTCCTTAAGATAAAATTCAAATTCCATAGCATTATGCATAAGACAGTTCATCCCTGCTCCATGCTTATCTGGCTTCTCTGTACTTTGTCTTCCTATTGAAATTCAGTGCAAATATCCTCTTGCCTTAGATGCTTTCCTTGGCCCTGTACCCTGAGTCTAGCCTCTCACTGTAGATGAGCATGTCTTTTCATTCTCATTTGTGCAGTTCCAGCTGCTAGTGCTGTTCCTAGTTGCAGGGTAGGCTTTGTAAGGCTTCTTAAACTACCTGATGAAAAACTGAAAACAGTAAAATGATCATATTTCTGCTTATGCTTGTGGTAACCTGTACTAAAAATGTGTTCAGAAATGAGAGGTAATTGCCAAGGAAAGATAATTGACTTAAAACAACCATAAATGTGAATGTCTAGCTGTTTAGGAATTATTTTGTGTTTCTCCTTTTGTTATATTTTCATGCTAATTAATATTGGGAAATTTTGTTTTTTATTTTATAAATAATTTGAATATTTTTATTAGTCTGTAACTTTTTATTAAAATATTTATTTATTTATTTGAAAGTCAGAGTTATACAGAGAGAGGAGAGGCAGAGAGAGAGAGAGGTCTTCCATCTGATAGTTCACTCCTCAACTGGCCTCAAGGGCTGGAGCTGCACCCATCTGAAGCCAGGAACCAGGAGCCTCTACCGGATCTCCCACGCCGGTGCAAGGGCCCAAGGACATTGGCCATCTTCTACTGCTATCCCAGGCCATACCAGAGAGCTAGATTGGAAGTGGAGCAGTCAGGTCTCGAACCAGTGCCCATATGGGATGCCAACGCTTAGGGTCAGGAGGTTAACCTGCTGCGCCACAGCGCTGGCCCCAGTCCATATATTTTTAAAATGTTATTGTCAGAGGTAGGGTTTTTAATAAAAATTGATACCTGTTAAGACAATTGCTTCCATATCAGACTGCCTGATTCAATACTTGGTTGTGGCTCCTGACTGGTTTCCTGTTAAGTCAGACCGAGATAGGCAGCATTGAAGGGTTCCTATCACAGACCTGGGAGACTTCTATTCAGTCCCAGCTCAGATCCACTGGGATGAAGCCCCGCCTCTGCTTCTCATGAAGCTTCATACTTAAGCACCTTGGAGGCAGCAGATAATGGCTCAAGTAATGAGTCCCGGTCTTCTACGTGGAGACCCCAGTGCAGTTCCTGACTCCTGGCTTCTGACTGTCCTAGACCTGGCTGATGCTCTCTTCTGGGGAGTGAATCAGTGTATGGAAGATTGATTTCTCTCTCAAATCTTTCAAGTAAATAAAAATGAATAAATAAACGTTTAAAAATTCATGAACACTTCAAACCACATCATTTGAATAACACTAATTTTCAAAACATTAAAAATTTAAAAATTAACACGAAAAATATCAGCTAAGTCATGACTTGTGTTCTTGATCTATGTAATCCTTCTACATTAATTATTTACAAAGCCTAAACATGCATTGATTTTATTTAAATGTAATATTTTTATTATTAATGATACTTTATTGATGTTTCATCATTTTATGCACTTAGGATACAATATAAAAATCATATTAAACATGAAAACCTTTGTAGAGGTAAATTACTTGAAAACTATTGATAAAATATAAAATATAAAATCTTGTTTTCCAGCCACATGGGAACTAGCCATACCAGAGCAAGGTATGGTTTTCTATAAAGCTCAATGTTGCTCAAGCTAAAAGGTTGTTCCACATTTTTAGGAAGGAGTAGCAGCCGCCCCAAAACTTTAGAGTCCATGTGTTTATGGAACGTAAGTATTTGGAGAAATATTTTTGAAGCACATCTTCAAAAATTATTAGTATTGAAATTTTATCTATTGGCATAAACGCATATCAGCTACAATATGTCACAGTAGCTTGAACCAAAATAGTTCAGTGTGGTTTATCATAATTAAGTCATTTAAAATCATCTCTACTATCTCCACTCATTTTTGCTCAAATTAAGTCTGTTTCATATAAGAACATTTTAAACAAAGCTTAAGAATATGTAGTTTATGATATGCTAAATGCTATCAGTTTGGGTCTCTTGGCAGATTAAACCCATTACCTCATTGCTATTCATTCTCAGAGGACACAGGGCAGCTTTGTTGCTCTGCCAATGGCTGCAGAAGCTCATCTCTGGGTATAGATTGTGCCATAGAACATTTGGTAATGCATATAACACTGGTATATGAGAAACATCTCCCAAACAGATGGAGAAGATAATTGTAATTTTGGTGGTAATGTTTTAGAATTCAAAGTCATATTAAACAATCAAATAAAGCTCTGAGACTCTCACATTTGTTTGAAACTATCCCCCAATGTCTCCAAACAATAAACCAAAAGCATATATTGTGTTGTGATGTCCAGCACAGAACCTGAATGTGACAGGGTGCTGTGAGCAGACTGCCAAGCTATGAAGGAACTGGGCAGCATTATGTCTCATCATTGAAAGTCAACTATTTTACTTGAAAAATAAAAACAGAAAATAGATATTAGGAACTATTTCAGCTCTAAACAGCTGGGCATTTTAAAAATAGGTAGTGAATTGGATCTATGTGCCATTTTTCACAGGGAAGATTAAAGGAAGATAAAACATGTTTAATCACTCTAAAATATTTTCTTAATAATGGATATTGGAAGTATTTGATAATCTGAACTGATTTCATTAATGTTTCCTTACTCGTAAGCAATAACTTCCTATGGATTGGTTAACTAAATTACAACCTGCTTATGAGTGTGTGATATGTAATATGTCTGTGCCCTTAATAAATATTTACGAGTGCAATATATTCAGAACATTTAAGATTATGTGTTTTAACATGTAAATTTTATAATTTTTCCCTTACTAGGAATCAGGGATTCTTACTAACCAACCAATAAATTTTTTTTACCTATAATATTCATATTTTAGTGTTTCATGTCATGATTGATTATATATATGTAGTCTAATGTACATTAAATTATATCTCTTTGAACTTCTTGGGAAATTAAGTCAGTTACATCATTATTATTCACGCTAGGAGGACAAAAGGATGGCTCTGTTACTCTGAAAATGAATCCATATTTAATATTAATATATAAATAATATTAATTTAACTACCAGTTAGTTGAACAAAGATAGGCTGAATAAGAAGTAGCATGACATTTTATTTTCCCTACTACATTTTATCTTTGGGAAAATTTATATTTAATTTTTCTTTTGTAATTTATTTTTATTTGCTTATATAAAAGGAATAGATTTTATGTATTTCATAAATACAGCTTTAAGAACATAATGATTCTTCCTATGCTTTCCTCCTCACTCATCCTTTTTTCCTTATTTTTCTCTTAATTTTTGTGATTGCATACTTTTTTCAACTTTTATTGAATAAATATAAATTTCAAAGTACAACTTTTGGATTATAATGGCTTTTCCCCCCATAACCTCCCTCCTACCCAAAACCATCCCATCTCCCACTCTTTCTCCCATCCCATTCTTCATCAAGATTCATTTTCAATTATCTTTATATAAAGAAGATCAACATAGTGTATACTAAGTAAAGATTTCAACAGACTGCACCCACACAGAAACACAAAGTATAGAATACTGTTTGAGTTTTACCGTTAATTCACATAGTACAACACATTAAGGACAGAGATCCTACATGGGGAGTAGGTGCACATGACTCCCGTTGTTGATTTAACAATTGACACTCTTAGTTATGACGTCAGTAATCACCCGAGTTTCTTGTCATGAGCTGCCAGGGCTATGGAAGCCTCTTGAGTTCACCAACTTTGATCTCATTTAGACAAGGCCATAGTCAAAGTGGAAGTTCTCTCCTCCCTTCAGAGAAAGGTACCTCCTTCTTTGATGGCCCGTTCTTTCTGCTGGGATCTAACTCACAGAGATCTTTCATTTAGGTCATTTTTTTTTTTTTTTTTTTGCCACAGTGTGAAAAAAGCCTTTTTCACAGGCTTTCCATGCCTGTGAAACTCTCATGGGCTTTTTAGCCCGGTTCGAATGCCTTAAGGGCTGATTCTGAGGCTAGAGTGCTGTTTAGGACTTCTGTCATTCTATGAGGCGATGACATACTTTTAATTTACTTTATAATCTCAAACTTAATCATCCACTAAATAAAGAATTCAGTAAGTAATAAATAGAAAGGCTGCTGTTCCTCAGGAGTAGACAAGGGCTACAAACAATAACCAAACCACATACACATTGTTGCATTTTTGTTCTCTCTATATTAATTACTAAAGTGCTTCACATGCTCATATAGTAAACACTCAAAAATACTGATCTGATAAAAGTTCCTTAATAACATGTATTCATTGAGATCAAGTAACCAGATTGTCAAACATATATGTTTATTAACAGTATCTCTGTGCCTCGGATAGTCTGCCAGTTTCTCCTTCTACATAATCCATACCATATTAATTAAGCAAGCAATAAAAAACACACACCTGTCATTTCCAAGACTTTGGGGAAAAATAGTGTCCAGAATCGGCATTGTTGAGCACGTAGTTTAGTGTATATCCTTGGTGACTCTGTATTCAAGGTCAGATATTTTTGTTCAGTGCTTTTGAAGACTGGCCATCTTGTGCTATTGTTCTGGGTCCCATTTGGATTACTACATAATTAAATAGAGATATTACACTTCAGTTGAAATATTTGTTAGAAAATAATTTTTTGACTTTTCGCAAGAATATTTCATCAGACCTGAAAAATGTAGCCCATATTTTCATGAGATTAAACATAGGTGAACCAGTTTTAGAGTTTTTAAGATATTCAAGCATGTATCAGTTAAAAATCCTAGTAGTTAAAATCTAAAGACAAGTTTATCACATTCATTTCTTTTTTTAAAAGGCTTATTTTTATTAAAAAGGCAGAATGAGAAGGAAAGACAATGATAGAAAGAACTCTTCCATCTGCAGGTTTACTCTCCTGATGACTACAATGGTTGGAGCTGCATCAAGCTGATGCCAGGAGCTAGGAACTTCCTTCTGGTCTCCCTCATGCTTGTCAGGGGCCCACGGTCTGTGCCACCTTGGGATACCTTCTCAAGTACTTAGTGGGGAGGTGGATTTGAAGTAGAGCAGCCAGGACTCTAACCAGAATTCTGATATGGGATGTTGGTGTCACAAACAGCAGTGTAACCCATTGGGACACAATGCCAGCAACTATCATATGCAATTCTGTTTAACATAAAGGAAGAAAAATACTCTGTTTCAATGAAATATTTCATCATTCACATTTAAATATGTTCAAAAGTGTAGCGTTATTTTTGTTTCATTTTCTTCCTATATCCCAGTCCTAATTCACAGTGAACATTAAATTGTGTATACAAAATTATCTCTTGCATCTGTGTTTTTCATTCTTTTGTTTTTACCAGGACTTCCTGAGTTTGAGACTGATTACCCATCATCCCTAAACAATAACCTCATTACTCGAGAAACAATCTTAAGTCTCAATTTTAACTTTGTCTTATTCTCTCATATATCTGCTCACCTATTGAAAACTTTTTAATCATTACCCACTGACTTCAGGTAAAGTTAATGAACATAATGGAACTCACATTTTCAAGCTTCTTTTCAGATACTCTTTTTATAAACAAGCCAGTGGGAATTGGAAACAATTCCCTATTAATTCCTTCCTCTATTTCACTTCCTGTCTTTTTTATAGCTAATATCTCTGTTTGGAATTCTTGTATTCCCTAGCCTAAAGGTTCAAAGTCCGTTGAGAATATTCATGTGGTTTTTGTTGATATATCCTGTATGTATAAGTGTGATTTTTTGATGAATATCAGTTGACATTTTTTTGATGCTTGCAGTTTTAGTTAATCCATACTTTTGTAGTACTGAGTTATTATTAACAAGATAGCATGAACAGAAATTCAAAGAACATTTTTAAATGACTCTAAGTAGTTAGTCAATGGTGATTCTATGATTTCTTTGCACTTATCTTTGTTATTATGAGTTATAACATGATCTTGGCTCTATAAAAATAAATAATTATGGTAAATTTATTTCCCCGAAGGGATTTATAACCATTATATTCATGAAAATAAAGGACAAAAAATATCATTCTAAACAAAAAGGAACAACTTATTAAAGAGGCAAAAATCACCATATACTTGAAAGAAAATTATTATGTAGGAGAGGAAATGCAAAACCGAAACCGTAGAAGGAAGTGGGAAAAACTAGGGAAAGGGAACAGAATTAGCATACACATAAAAGATAAATCTCCTTCTGAGGCAACTATCTATGAAAAAAAAGATTTTCTTGGATTCTAGGCTTAAGGAAACAACACTATGGGAGTTATATATTTAGTTTTTTTTTTTTATTTTCACATTATCAGATGACACATCCTAGAAAAATGGTTCAGATTTTAGCTTGCAGGCATTTGTATTCTTGAAGAGTTTTTGACTAAATAGCTACACCAACAATGCAGTATTTTATAAATATCGATATTAAGGTGGTTTTTAGAATAATTAAGAAACATAAAGCAGTCACAAGTACTTTGATCATAAATGGAAGATTAAAATGATAAGGTTAAATCATTTTATCCCATTCTCTTAGATTCATTTTACTTTTAACAGAATCATACAAGAAAAACCTCAGGTGAGGTTTTAAGAAATTCAGCACATAGAGATTGGTCTTTGGAATGGATGTTTATATGTTAGTTAAGACACCCACAATCCAAATCAAAGCACTTGGATTCTATTCCTGGCTCTAATCTTGACTCCAGCTTTCTGCCAGTTCACATCCTGGGAGGTTTTAGGTGATAGCTCAAATATGTGAATCCTGCTATTCAGAAGGAGAACATGAATTGAATTCTTGGCTTCAGACTTTGCCCTGGCCCAGTCCTAGCCATTGCAAGCATGTGGAGGATGATTCAGAGGATGGGCACTCACTCTTTCTTTCTGTGAATCTCTCTGCCTCTCAAATAAATTTAAGTAAATAAAAACTTCAGCACACAAGCTTATTTATCATTCAAACAGCATATGTAGAATATGAATACATACAAATCTGGCAATAGTGTTAGCATATATTTACTTTATTTTTCCTCCAAAAGCTTCAGAATCCAATAGAGTTTGGAAAGAGAAGCAGATATTCATCCAGCATGGTTACATGTAGGCAGATTTTGCCATCAAGAACTTGTATAGAATTAGACCCATAAATTAATATTTCATCATAGAATCAGAAATACTCAACCATTAATTCAGGAGCTTTAGAGATAAATAGCTTTCTGATGGACTAGTTGATTTGTGTAGGGATTGATTTAAAGAATTATTAATAACCAGAGCTATTCAAGCTAAACCAATATTATAGCAGGATTGAAACCTCCTGCTTTAGGGAATTATTTGAAAGAGGTCAAGAAGAAAATTTCTCCAGATCACAGGTGGAACACTTGTCTTGGTGAATTATGTAGACTTTTTCCTTTCTTTTAAACCTGTAGAAACTAGAATGCACAGCAGCTGACTCCTGGATATTAAACCAGGAGGACCATTGGTCTGATTCGGTACAGAAATTCTTGTTTTCCTAAAGTGCCCACCTTCCTTTCCTTCTACTTTCACTCTAATTAATTTACAGCACCATGTTAACTGCACATCCATTTCTGGCTTCTGTAAATGGTGACTTAAACAGAGCTGACTTGTACTTGAGTTCAAGAGCAAAGTGTTAATGGCATTGCCAATGTTCATTTAAGAAACTTTGTCCTATGAAATAAATCATGACATTCCAAATTGTAATCCAGAGATGATAAAATTCCTTTGATTATAGATATAGGTAGGGTATTCAAAAAATGATTGAAATAGCCATTGAGGTGATACAACATTTTAGACTATAATTTGAAAAAATCCCCAAATATTTCAAAACTTAGCAAGGCTATGATTCTCTGTATCAATTAAAAACTTTGTGAAATATAATTTACTTCCCAGACACACAATTCTGAAACACTATGTTATTCTAATCTCAAGATTATAAGATAAGTTTCAGCATCTTGACTTTCATATTTCTCAAAAACACTTTCTGTTCTTGTCAAAAATAAGCCATAATACCTAAAGTTCTTGACAAAATAGAGAAATATATGTCCTATTTTTACAGCCAGGCTATTTTTCTACTTAACAGAATACCAAAATGGAAAGATTATCCATATGGTTTTCCTTTCAGGCAGGTTTGAAAGAGAAGGCTTATTTAACCAAAAAGGCAGAGAATATCTTCCTAACATTAGTGTTACTGAAAATTACCTGCCTGTCATTGATACTGGTCACACATTTGATAATCCATTTGATGAGCAGGTTAAAACCAAGACAATAATTGACTCAAGATGTTCTATTATGAGTAAGTATGTATTTAATTTCTTGTATAAATTTTCTTGTGATTATGGAATCTTGATATTTCCTAGCCTGGTCCTAACACAGATATCAAGATTAATCTTGATTGAGAATTCAGAAAATTATTTCTATAGAAGCAATATAGTGATTTTCAAGTGACTATATTTCAGACTATATTTCAAGTGACTATATATCAAAACATAGTATTGAAACCATTGATAGAAATTGAATGCCCTGCTGAATTATGTCATTATCATAAGAAGTCTGACAGGAGATTATTTATATTAGACAATTTCTTAAATATGAAACATTCAGTTTCATATTCCATGTCATGTCACACTTAAATAAAATTCTATTTTAATTTAATGAGTAGAGGGACTATGAGACAATTTGATTTTATAAAATAAATTTATTCATTGAATCAATATTTATCCAGTATGTACTATGTCAGATGTATTTGAACTACAGGAGATTCAACAGACAGAATAAATTTTTTTTTGCTTTTTGTAGATTTTATTCTATGGGGAAGATAGACAATAAAGTGTTTCAACAAAGAAATATATATTACATTAGACAGTAAGTGCTAGAGATAATCAAAAAATGAGGCTGGGGGACAATAGAAGAATGAAAGTGAGCATCACTGTGTGTGTGGAGAGGTCATGGTGAGAGGGTAAATAATACATACTTCCATTGGCATCTGTCTCAAGTTCATGCACAGTTATGTAAACCTATGAATCTGATGCCATTCCTGTTAGTTCAGGCCAATGAGGTGACTCAGACTGGGAATGGTCACACTGATATTCTTAGGACAGCTACTAACCCTGAGTGAAATGGCATCATATGATTGGAAGGCTGGTATTTCGAATTGTGGTATCAATCTGCCTTCCTTCCAGGCACGGGGACAGCTGAAGACTGAGTTAAAATATGTGAGCAACAATTAAATCCATCATGCCTACATAATAAAATTCCACTTATAACTCTATACATAAAGACTGTGCTATCTGCTTGGGTTGCAAGACCCCACCTAAGAATTGCCACAATTGATGCCTTATGGACACTGCATCCCTGAGGACAGGGATTCAAAGCATTTGGAACCTTTGAAGGCCAAGATCCTATTCCATGTCTGTCTCCTTGACTGGTTCTGATTTTGATGTTTTGTTGTAATAAAATTGTGATTGTGAATATAGAGCTTTCTTGATTTATGTGAATAATTCTAGTGAATTGGGAAACTTGATGGAGTCCAGTGGGAATCCATATTTCTAGTTTGCTAATCTGCAGTGAGGTAGCCATGGGACCCCTGAACTTGAGACTGCTGTCAGAAATCTTGGTTTCACTTGCCAGTCTGGAGAACTATACACTTGAACCAGATTTTATCTAACTGAATAAGGCTGATTTTTAATAATTTAGAGGAAAAGAATTTTGGGGTAAATATTTGAAGAATAGGGGTGACCCATGCAGTTGAATGAGAGAAGAGTATTTCAGCAGAAGGAATATAAAATAAAAGCCATGAGTTGCCATGTGCCTGTGGTTGTCCAAGTAAAGCAGATAGTACAGTGTGGTCCTTGTGGAATCGGCCATGGAGGGAGTATTATGAGATGAACTTAGAGGGCTAACAGGCCACCTTAGTGTCCTGTAGAATTTTGAAAGGTTTTTGAACAAAGATCAAGATCTCCTTTAAATTATTTAGAAGATCATCTGGCTGCTGTGCTGGAAATAGACTACAGAGGGATCAAAGTCAGAATCAGGGAGACCAGTGAGGAGGGTACTAGAATAATTAAGGTGAGAGATGATGGTTTATTGGACTAGGAAGATGGTAGTAAAAACTGAAATGAGTGATCAAATCTTGCATATATTTTGAGCATAGAGACCTTAAGTATGACTAATAGATTAAATATGAAAAGGAAGAGTGCAATGATTACTCTAAGAATTATGGCCAAATGGAGTTGTCATTACTGAGCCAGGAAAGACAGCAAGAAGAGTATGCTCAGAGGGAAATATCAACAGTTCAAACATTTAAACAAACATGCTCACACGTCAATTTCACAGACAAATGGTATCGGTAAAGAGCACCAGCATCCCTTATGGGCACCAGCTCTAATCCTGGTTGCTCTACTTATCCAGATCTCTGTTAATGCGGCCAGGAAAACAGCGCAGAATGGCCCAAGCCCTTGGACTCCTGCACCCAGATGGGAGATCGGAAAGAAGCTCTTGGCTCCTGGCTTCAGCCTGGCCCAGTCCTGGTCGTTGCAGTCATTTCTGGAGTGAACCAGCAGAAGGAAGAGCTCTCTCTCTCTCTGTCTCTCTCTCTGTAACTCTTTCAAATAAATAAAATACATAATTTTTTAAAAAAACTTTATTGATGGAATCTCTGCATTCTAGATGGACTCACAAACTCTTTAATGCAATGTTCTCCCTGGAGATCTAAAAGTGTGTGATTCAATTTGCAAATTTCAATACAGATATGACATTTAAATGTATTAAATATATTAATTCATATGAGGTAGGGTACCTGTTCCTTCCCAGGTATTTGTTCTATTCTCATCCTATTATCTTACCTTTTTAGATGCTGTCCTTAATATTCCAGTTGGAGCAGGCATTCTTTTTCTCCTACTATAGTTTTATCTACTTTAAGTACAAGCCATTTTTCCCTCTTTTCTCATTAGAATGTAAGTAGATTGCTTTGTTGAAAACTGAAATTGTGCATAAATCATAGTGTAAGTTAAGAAAGAAGACTAGAATAAGCAAGAAGCATCGTAACTGATATTTTAAGTTAACTCTTTCTCCTTTGACTATAACAAATATTCATATTTAAAAAGCAGCTCTGGGCTGGCGCTGTGGCACAGTGGGTTAACACTGTGGACTGAAGCACCAGCATCCATACGGGTGCCGGTTCAAGACAAGGCTGCTCCACTTCCAATCCAGCTCTCTGCTATGGCCTGGGAAAGCAGTGGAAGATGACCCAAGTCCTTGGGCCCCTGCACCCACATGGGAGACCCAAAGGAAGCTCCTGGCTCCTGGCTTTTGATCAGCACAGCTCCGGCAGTTGAGGCCAATTGGAGAGTGAACCATCAGATGGAAGACCTCTCTCTCTCTCTCTGACTTTCCTCTCTCTGTGTAACTCTGAATTTCAAATAAATAAATAAAACATTTAAAACTAAATAAATAAAAATAAAAAGTAATTCTACAGAAAAATTATATTTCATAGATGATAATTTCTTCACTTGAGGAAAATCAATATTCTAAATTAACTAATGAGAAATTCGACTTCAAGTAACTTCGACAGTTTTAACATTTGCGTCACATATACACTATTTTTGTATGATTGTTTATTATTCAAATCAAATAATTTGCAGCATAGCACATAACCTGTATCTAAAAGATATACATTTTAAAAATGAGATGATGATATTTAGTATCCCAAGGAAAAATTAGGAGCCAATTGAGCAAAGAGGAAATTTTAAAAACATTCAATTAAGATCATAACCAGCAGTTGTGAGATCAAAGGAGAGATTCACAAGTTGCTTCTCTTATTTATTTGACATTTATAGAGAGAACAAACAAGTTTTCTCTTCACATTTAACCACTGTTAAACATGAGTTTATAATATGATCTGTTTAAGGAAAGTATAGAGACATAGATGGCATAGTGATACTGAATAAAAAGAAAAATATAAAGTGTGACTTTTCTCAAGATCATATTCTGAGTTTCATTTTATGTAAAAGTAACTGGCTAAATGTGGGTGTGAGATTCATTTCAAATAGTTTTTATTCTTTCTAGAGAAATGTTCTATAACTATAATATATTTATTTATAAATTTGATCAAGTCCCATTATTTATTATATTTAATTAAGTATTCTATTTTTTCTTTTTTATTTTTAGTTTAATTAAATAATTTATATAAAGGGAAGATATTTCAATTATTTCACATATACAGTTTTAAGAACGTAATACTTCCCACCATACACCCCCTTCCTTTCTTATACTTCCTGTTAATTTTTTAATGACATACTTTGAATTTACTTCATTTTTTAAAATTTTATATCTAAAGGCTATAAATTCATGTATTTTGTATATAAGGTTTTAAGAACATTATGGATCTTCCCACCCTACCCATTTTCCCTCCCTTGTTCCCACCCTTCTACTTCCTTCCTTATTTTTCTTTAAATTTTTGCAAAGACTTACTTTCAATTTACTTTATGATCTCAAGCTTAATCCACTACTAAGTAAAAATTTCAACACAGAGTAAGTAGAAAAAAGCCCTGTTTCTTAGGAACATAGACAAGGGCTATAAACCATAATCAAATCTCAATTTCACTCATATACATTATATTTTTGTACTCATACACATTACATTTTTTGTACTCCATATATTAATAACCACAATCATAGAAAACATGATATTTGTCTTTTTGGAATGGCTTATTTCATTAAGCATTCAGTCTCCAGCTGTGTCTATTTTGTTGAGAAAGACATCTGTACAGTCTTTAAAATTGGATGAAGATGACTTTCTTATACTAAATAAATTAATTATAAAATTTTTATAATTATATTCCCAAATAAAATGAGTTAATTGTCTGTTGAATTCCACTAAAGTAACTTGTAGTAACTCATGAACTTAATCATAATGGCTACATTTTAAAACGCAACCACAATAACCTAGTATGACTGATTAGTTTTAATGTCATAATGAATTTTATAATTTTCTGTATGACTTTAAGATGAGTCTATATAAAGACAAATGAAATAATTCAAATATTTTTCTGCATAAATACACCTATACACATACTATCTTAGTTTATCTGGACTACTGTAACGGAGCATCATAATTGAGTCACTTATAAAAATAGACATTTATTGTTCACACTTCTGGAGATGGAGAAGTTCAAGACCACTGACAGATATGTTGTTTGTGAGGGCTACTTCCTGTTTCACACTCAGCAGTCTTCTCCTGTGTCCTCTCAAGTAGGAAAGGGAAGGAAGGGAATTCTTTGAAGTCTCTGATTTAAGAACAGTAACCCCATTCTCGCATTCTGGAGGGTTCTATTCTCATGACTTAATCACTTTCCAAAGGCCCCAGCTCCTAATAACATCACATTAGCAGTTAGGATTTCAGCATACTAGTTTTAGGGGAAAAAAATTCTCAGTTCCTAGAACATGCAAAAAAAATGTATACATTTACATGTGTGTATAGTCTACAATTTGAATATTAAGAATATAAAAACAATTGAATGTATATCACTTACATAAAAACTTAATTTTGGGGGCCAGAATTGTGGGCTATCAGGTAAAGCTGCTGCCTGTGATGTCGGCATGCCATATGGGCACTAATTTGAGTCCCAGCTGCTGTACTTCTGGTCCAGTTCCCTGCTAATGAACTGGGAAATGTAGCAGAAGATGACCCAAGTGTTTGGGCTCCTGCACCTACGTGGGAGACTTGGAAGAAGCTCCTAGCTCTTCTTGGCTTTAGCCTGGTCCAGAGCTGGCTGTTGCATCATCTGAGTGTTAAACAGCAGATAAGATATCACTCTCTCTTTCTCTCCTTCTCTCTCTGTAACTCCAACTTTCAATATTAATTAATTAAAACAATTTTATAGCATATCATATTTTGCAACTTAATACCATAGTGTCAAATAATATTAATTTATTTACTTCAAAGAGAATTAAATGTTATTTATTTTTGCACGCCTAGCACTTACGATAAGCCTAAGCTCAAAAAATACTTGTCTAAACAAGAATGAGTGTACAGCTTCAAAACGTTGCCTATATTTTGAATAAGTTCAGTGTCTATTATAAAGTATAAAGTTGCACAATATTAGAAGAGTGAAATCCAGTTTATTCTCATTCATCAAGATGAAGACAAAGTCCTCCTTTTTATCTTGTGTTTCTTTTGCTACTACCATTATTTTCTCTCATATTATGAACCTCTTCTTTGTGAATGTAACTAAGAAATATTTTAGGTGTTTGCCTGTTTCATATTTTATTAGGGGGCAGCATTGCAGTACTGTCGCTTAATTGACTTCTTATGATACCTGCATACTATATCAGAGTGCCAGCTCAAGTCCAGGCTGCTCTGCTTCTGATCCAGTTCCCTGCTAACATGCTTGGTAAACATCAGATGATGGCCCAGGCATTTGAGACTCTACAATCCATGTGTGATTAAAGAACAAAGTTCCAGGCTCCTGGGTTCAACCTGGCCCAGCACAGGCCATTGGGGACATTTAGGGCATGAATCAGAAGATCTCTCTCTCACTGTCTCTCCCTCTGTCTCTCTCTTGCCCCCTCTCATTGTCACTCTCTTTTTCAAATAAGTCAATTACACTTTTAAAATAATTTGAAAACTTTTTTTTTTTAAATCTCATTGATGCTTCAAGTAATACAGCAATGCTCTCCATTATAATGTCCATAAGCCTGTTCCCAAACTTAAACTTAACTCAGATTGCCCAAGACCCACATTTGTTCTCCATCTTGATTCAGTATAGCTTGTTAGAAAGTCATTTCAGCCGGCACCGTGGCTCACTAGGCTAATCCTCCGCCTTGCGATGCCGGCACACCGGGTTCTAGACCCAGGCGGGGCGCCGGATTCTGTCCCAGTTGCCCCTCTTCCAGGCCAGCTCTGCTGTGGCCAGGGAGTGCAGCGGAGGATGGCCCAAGTGCTTGGGCCCTGCACCCCATGGGAGACCAGGAGAAGCACCTGGCTCCTGCCATCAGATCAGCGCGGTGCGCCGGCCGCAGCGGCCATTGGAGGGTGAACCAACGGCAAAGGAAGACCTTTCTCTTTGTCTCTCTCACTGTCCACTCTGCCTGTCAAAAAAAAAAAAAGTCATTTCATTTATTTATTTACTTATTTACTTATTTAGTCAGTTAGATATCTTCCAGCTGCAGAAAGAAGGAGTCAGGAATTCCATTCTTGTCTCCTCCATGAGTGGCGATGGCTCAGTTTCTCAGGAGTAGGGAGCTGAATCAGAAGTGAAATACCTGAAATGCCAGCCAGCACTCTGACACATTGCAAGTGGAAGCTTAACCTGCTGTGCTTCAATGCTGACTCCTTGGAAGGTTTTTAATGATTGTGCTTTTTTTTTAAACTTCTGGATGTAATAAAGTCAGAAGTATTACTTTAATGTAGCAATATGTAGTGTGAAATAATGCATATGAATGTAGAAAATAGCATAACTGTATTATTTTTGGTTAAAACTATATCAATGCAAATACCTAAATCTAGTATACATATGTTACTTGCTTCTACTTATCTCCTGATATTTCTATTACAAACTAGAAATCAGAGAAAAAATGATTAAAAAACAATTCCTGGTATTCATTAGCGTGTTAAGTTTCTTCCTTAGTTAAACATTAGGATTTGTGTTTTTGTTTCTACTCTGGAATCTAAATATCCAGAGGGATGGGATTATAATAGCATACATTAGAAATTGGCAGTAAATCAGAAATTCACTATCAGTGACATCTTGAATCAGCAATGCTGTAGTAAAAGCCCGCCATGGTCAAATCAGTTATTACATTTTTACTGTTTCATTATTCATGAAAAGTGAATTAGAATACGTTCTCAATTTCACGGAGAAATAGGAATACTGACTTTCTGGGAAAGAGACAGGAAGAGGAGAGGAAGGGAGGGGGATGTCAAGGGATATGTATAACCTGTACAACCTTGTTACCAACTCTGACCTAAAGCCAAAGCACATCAATATGTTAAACTTTCCAGGAAAGAAAAAAAAAATAGAAAAGGAAGATGTATTTTGCTCAATACTGACAAAGAAGAGCAATTACATTCCAGTTTAAATACTTGGAAGGTGAGATATATTTAGCTGCATATAATCTAATTTTAAGAATAATTAGCAGCTGTAGTAACTGAGTGTGCTGAAAAACGGATGGAGTTTCAGTGCTGTCAACAAGCAAAGGTCAGTTATGATTTAACATGGATGTACATGTACTATGAAAGTGGACAACTCGCGAGTAAGAAAGACGCAACAGCGCTCAAGGATGGTAAGCAAATATGCTCAAGCCCTGTCTGGTTCCTGGTGTCAGGAATTTTCTATTACTTCTGAGTGGTTCTTAGTGTCATGAATTTTATATTATTCTAATTATTTGTGTTATTATTATTTTTAGTATCACCTAATAGAATGTATTGCACAAAGGTTATCAGTGGGTTTCATTGAAGGTAATTATATCTTATTAAACATTTAGTTACTTATTTGAAAGGCAGAGTAATAGAGAGAGGTAGTGATACAGAGATGGAGACCGAGATTTATTCAACTCAGTTATACTTTCATAAAAGCATAAAGTACCTTCATGACACACAGACATGGTTTTTTAATCGAAATAAAAAATTTCCAGCATATTTTCACCTTTGTTGAGATGTAACTTTTTTAATATGTGTCATAAATGTGCCCATGTTAAGGCACATTTTTCTATATTCTGTGAGAACAGCTAAATTTTAATTAGTATTTAAAACATATTTGCCTACTTAATTCACTCTCTTAAATATTTCCCTGAAGTCACTGGATAGAGACATGAAAGCCAATTGATTCCTAGTGTACAGTTCTCCTTTAGTAATTAAGTCACATTGCACATCTTCCATCGTTCATCAGCTGAAGGGCAAAGGGTTGCCAGACAAAAGATCTCTGAGCTCTTCAGTGTACCGTTTGTATGATGGATGAACAAAGCTTTCATGGTCTGGAAGTTTATTCTTTCTTCTTCCTCTGCATTACTTGGACAAAATAGCTTGCTTAATTAGCGGTAAAGTTAACGAGGAATACCAGGCCCTGGTTAGCCTCCTTCAGCTCTCCCAAAAAAGACCTGCATGGAATACTAGATTAATTTAAAGAGAAGTAAGACGTTTTCCACCCTCCCTGCTTTCCTTCCTTCATTCCTGTTTCAAAGGTTTTGATTGCATTCACCTGTCTTGCCTAATTTCTAAATGTAAAGATGCATTATATTTGTACCTTTTTTTCTCTAATGAAAACAAAACAACTGTTACCATTTGATACTATTATACAATCCTGGAACTGCTACAGCATAATGGTCTGTAGGAAGTTCAAATGTCCTTTCATATCATGTTAGAAATACATTCATTTTAATAAGGAGACAATTTTACATAAACTATGGGCAAGAAAATATTCTAAACTTGAAATGAATTGGTTTCCCTTTGAGTCTTCCAAGTTCTGTCAATGTTGTTCTCACTCAGGTCTGTTTGCTCCACTTGGTGCTATAAAGTTGATGGCAGCAGTCCCAAAGTTACAGGAATGAGCTGAGAAATGCTGAGAAAAAGTCCTGGAAACTTAGTTTTTGTATTAGCATGTACAAATCTTAAAATAGCTTGACTTGAATTGTAAGGAATATTGAAATATTATTAGGTAGGACCTGGGAAATAAAATACTCTAAGTATGTTATATAAAATCCTAATTATTGTATTTTTTCCTTTAATGGTTAGCTTGGGCATATCAAATAATTATGCTTGAATTCAAAGTTATTTCTTTATATTTCTGTTCATGGCAGATCCTTATATTGGACTAATCACAGCAAAAAAAAAAAAAAAAAAAAAAAGAAAAAAAAAAAGAAACATATCTGTTGTCTTTACTCCTACAGCCTAGCACTGAAATAGAGCTCAATAAAATCTGCTTGGTAAAGTTTTCACCACTAGAAGATTTGTTTGGATATGTAAACCATTATATAAATCTGGATTTTAACAAATCTTTAAAGTGATTTGAATTATACTGCTTACATCTATAAATCACAACCTGCCTTTCTAAGGTAAAGAGCAAATTCATTTTAGTTTCCTAAACAAATGGCATGGATGCTGGCTAAGATATTTTGAGGTTATTTGAGATCTGTTTCAGAGGAAGTTAAATACATAAAACACAATATTTTAATTTAAAATTTGTCTATTTTACTTATTTGAAAGGCAGAGAGAGAGAGACAGACAGAGACAGAAGAAATCTCTTATTCACTGGTTTAGTTACTAAGTGTACTTAACAACCAGGTCTGGGCCAGGGCAGAGTCATGAGCTTGGAATTCAATCTGGGCCCTCACATGGATGTCAAGGATGCAAGAGGTTTGGCCATAATCTATTGCTTCCTACAAGGCATATTAGGAGGAAGCAGAAATGCAGAATGGAGCCAGAATTGAACCCAGATACTCTGATATGACATGCAGGCATCTTAAGTGGTGGCTTAACTCTTATGCCCAGTGCTCACTCCTAGAACAATGCATTTAGCTAATATTTAGTGAAAATCTTTTTAGACACTGGTCTAAGTACGTGTTATGTGCTAACATTTAACCATCACAATAGTTCTTTGAAGGATGTGATGTTATTGTTCATATCTTATGGATGAAGAAGCTAAGGGAAAGAGAGCAACATGTCCAAGATCAAAGCACTAGAATGAATGAGTGAGTCTTCAGACTCGGAAGGGTGCCTTAAAGTCCACTGTGCACTTGCTCCACAAGTAGGACCTCTGTCCTTAATGTGTTGTACCATGAGAATTAGCAGTAAAACTAGTACTCAAACAGTACTTTATACTTGTGTGTCTGTGTGGGGGCAATCTGTTAAAATCTTTACGTAGTATAGAGTTGATCTTCTGTATATAAAGATAATTAAAAATGGTTCTTAATGAAGAATGAGATGGAAGAGAGTAGGAGATGGGATGGTTTGTGGTGGGAGGATGGTTATGGGGGTAAGAACTGCTATAGGCCAGCACTGAAGCTCACTAGGCTAATCCTCCACCTTGCGGTGCCGGCACACCGGGTTCTAGTCCCAGTGGGGGCGCCGGATTCTGTCCCAGTTGCCCCTCTTCCAGTCCAGCTCTCTGCTATGGCTGGGAGTGCAGTGGAGGATGGCCCAAGTCCTTGGGCCCTGTACCCGCATGGGAGACCAGGAGAAGCACCTGGCTCCTGGCTTCAGATCAGTGCGGTGCGCCGGCCGCTGCGGCCATTGGAGGGTGAACCAACGGAAAAGGAAGACCTTTCTCTCTGTCTCTCTCTTTCACTGTCCACTCTGCCTGTCAAACAACAACAACAACAACAACAAAAAGAACTGCTATAATCCAAAAGTTATACCTATGAAATTTATATGTATTAAATAAAATTTTTCTATTAAAAAAACCCACAATACCAAAAGCAGAAACATGATATTTCAGTGGTTTCAACTAAATACACCAATATGAACATTAAAATTATATTAATCTTTACCAATAAAAGTTTATTGTTATGTAGTTTCTGAAAAGAATCTTACAAAGTTGCATTCAAATGACTTATGAAAACATTCCATTTTCAATATGGAGTCTGAAATTATCTAATTTTCTGTATAACACCTGCGACTCTGGGTGACTACTTATGTCTTTACTTCTTTGCTATGTACACAAGCCATACTCAAATTATCTCTCAAAATATTTGATATACTTTTATAGATAAATATTTTTCAAACCTTAAGATAAAATATACAGTATTTCTCTCAATTTTACTTGACATCTTTACATAATGCCATCTAATTTTTAAAATGTGTTTCCTTTATTTAGTGATGTGTGATCTTTGCAATGACATAGATCTCATCTTGAATTTTTTTTTAAGACTTATTTATTAACTTGAAAGGGAGAGATTACAGAGAGGTAGAGGCAGAGACAGAGAGAGAGAGAGAGAGAGAGAGATCTTCCATCTACTGATTCACTCCCCAAATGGCTGCAACAACTGGAATTGAGCCAATCCGAAGCCAGGAGCCAGGAGCCTCCTCTGTGTCGCCCACAGGGGTGCAAGGGTCCAAGCCCTTGGGCCATCTTCCACAGCTTTCCCAGGCCACAGCAGAGAGCCGGATCAGAGGTGGAGCAGCCGGGACCCAAACCAGAGCCCATATGGAGTGCCAGCACTGTAGGCTGCAGCTTTACCTGTAAAGCCATAGCATCAGCCCCTCATCTTGAAGTTTTGAGATTACATTGTGCCAGATATTATGTTTCTAGAAAATCCATTTTCTGTTTCAGTTGAACTTCCTCTTTAAAGCTTTTTCTCCTCCCAGTATTGATAAATCATAAATTGAATTGAGGTTAACATGCTTAAGTATTACATACACAATGTTATATAAATATATCAATTAATACATTAATATATCATTAATATATACTATATATACCATCTAAATACAAAGGGAAGATTTATAAAACAAACGAAAATTAAAATTAAATTTCAAACATATCTGTATCCATTTAATTTTAATTGTGCATGAGAGTTCTAAATTCATGGAAATGTGAATTATCTTGTAATTCCATTTTTCACTATTATACAAATAAGATAGAAGGTAATGAGAAGCAGCTCAGTGTGACATATTAAGGTGTACAGAGAGCTATTACACTCTTGTAAGAACCTTAGTGTACCACAGATGTTTTAAGTCACTTTTGTTGCAGTACACATATGTGTAAAATGGAGCCAAAATCATTACTTAATGAATTTCCCAAACTGAGCAACTAAGCAAATTACATTTATACTGGTATAATGATGGCACATAAAAAGTAATCTTTGGGGCCAATGCTGTAGTGCAGTAGGCAAAGCCCCCACCTGTGACACTGGCATCCCATATGGGTGCCAGTTCATATTCCAGCTGCTCATCTTCCCATCCAGGCCTCTACTCTGGCCTGGGAAGGCAGTAGAAGATGGCCAAAGTGCTTGGGACCTTGCGCTCACGTCGGGGACCCATAGGAAGCTCCTGGCTTCTGGCTTTGGATCGGTGCAGTTCTGGCCTTTGTGGCCATTTGAGGAGTAAACCAATGGATTGAAGACCTTTGTCTCTTCCTCTCTCTGTCTGTAATTCTACCTCTCAAATAAATAAATAAAATCTTAGAAAAAAATAAAAGCAATCTTCTGGAGCCAGCACGATGTGGCATAGTCTGTAAAGCTGCTGCCTGTGATGCTGGCATCCCATATAGGCACTGGTTCGAGTCCCAGTTGCTCCACTTCTGATCCAGCTGCCAGAGGAAGCAACAGAAGCTGACCCAAGTGCTTGGGTTCTTGCATCCACATGGGAACCCCTGAGAAAGCCCCTGGTTGGTACAGCTCAGCTGTTGTGGATATTTTGGGGAGCTAACCAGTTGATAGAAGATGTCTATCTCTATCTCCCCCCTCAATTCTGCCTATAGAATAAAATAAAAATAAATTTTAAAAAACAATCTTCTTTCACTTTAATAATCAATCTGAGGTATTTTGACTACTAAGTGGTAAAAATCTTTGACCCAAATGACATTAGATCTATGTTAACATTGAGGTGTTCATCAAAGAATGATTGGTGTCAACATAGAACACATCAGATTATTTTACAAGAACACTTCTACTATTTAACTATCTTATCAATAATTGGTACACTAAGAATTATCTATATTTCCACTTATTTAAACATTTTTTGATATCCCAGGTAAGCCTTCAGTTATTTCTCATTGAAGTCCCCTATTTTACTAGTATGTAATATGCAGTATTCTATAATTACATTTTTATTATTAAATTATTTTAGTTAAGTATTTTCAATGTACTTTTCTTTATTTTCCTATTATTGAAGCAATGTTGGGATTTTGCTATACAATAAATGTGATTTTTAAATAACATTGTCCAATTTCTCATTCAGTGTTTTATTCTCTCTAGAATATCTACAAAAGATTTTAACTTCTGTTTGTTCATTCTTCATAAAGAGTGTGTTTGTCACATTGGAGACAAGGTCATTCCAATCTCTGACAACTTCATTCAATACTAAATCTAGTTGGCAAAATATCTGCATTCAGACTCCACTAGAATTCCAGGAACTGAAGCTTTGTAGAATTTTCTTTTAAAAGAAAAGAAAAATATATCTTTGATAATACTAAAGTAAAAACTTTCTCTCTATAAATTTTACCCAAGTTTCTCTGTTTTATGCCTACCTAGAATATATCTATTTCTCTTTTATGACATAATGGCTGTTGTACTTGAAACCAGATCTATTCACTCCCAGATCAATCCCACTCCCTTCCACCAGTCATCACTCTTCCTGTCATATAGATTGAAGATTTCGTATTGTGAGAAAATGAAGTTTCTTTAATCCAGAAATATATCAAATGATGGCCAGTATTTTGTTAATGTTGTTTTAATTCACAATGCTAAACTGATCTTCTGTATATAAAGAGAAACAAAAATGAATCTTGATGTGAATGGAAGGGGAGAGGGAGTGGGAAAGGGGAGGGTTGCGGGTGGGAGGGACATTATTGGGGGGAAGCCATTGTAATCCATAAGCTGTACTTTGGAAATTTATATTCATTAAATAAAAGTTAAAAAAAAGATTGAAGTGATTTTTTAAATAATTGAACTTTATTACCTACGTGTGCCAGAAATTCATCTGTGAGCAATGGATATAATAGAAAACAGAAATATAAAAGTTTCTTGATCTTAATGAGTAGAGACAGACATAAATAAGCAAATTAATGAACATTATAAATACATATAATAATGTTATCTTACTAAGAAAAGACAAATGGGATAACTAAATATCTTTAATGAGCATATAATTTGGAATTGGCTCCTGAGTCATAGCAAGAAGTAGTGAGATGAACTGAGGAAGTTTATTTAAAGCAGATATTCCTTCCTGCCCTTGGTTACAGCTTTCTGGCTTTTATGTAGAATGAGAAATGTGAGAAGGATGAATGGACTGGACTTGGTAGCTCTCATAGATGCTAAATACAGATCTGGTAATTCCTTCCAGACTCTTCTGTTGTGACAGTGATGAATGTGGTTTCTAAATGACTGTTAATTGCAGCTAAGTCAGTAACAGCATTTTGCTTCTTGGGTCCACGGCATATATGCCATAATAAAAACTTCAAGAATAATTATTTTGTACAGAAAAATACTACTTATTAACATGTGTGTTTAAAGGCACTGCATCTTAGAAACTGTTTTATGAGGTTTATGCACAAAAATCTATTTAAGGGAATGTTGAAGAAGCAACAACATGTTTTCTGTTAAGTTGTATTTTGTCTTAGGATAGAGTAATATACATATTTTATGACCAGATAGGCTTTCAGCACTTTTAAGAATGTAGAAATATGCGGAATAGGAAGGGAGCACACTGATAGTCCAGGGAGAGACAGTTTAATAAAAGTGGAGATACTGCAGGTTCAAGGAAGAGTAGGGGAGGAAACAGCAGAAGAAACTCTTCCAGAATGCGTGATTCACAGTGGACCTGCGTGGAGAGCATGGGAGCCCACAGTTCGGGACACCAGCAGCAGACTCAACACACCAGTGCTGGAACGCAAGGTGAGCCGAACCTCAATAGCCCGAGATACCGGCAGGCAAGTGGAGAGAGGAGACTAGAGGGAAAGACCCCCAGAGGGGAAAAGTTCACCAGGTTAACTGGAAGAGAGAGAGAGAAAAAAAAAAATAGGTGACTGGTACAGACACGGGTTTCTCTCTCTCCGCTCACCTTTCAAGGGTGAGCAAGACAAAGAGCAGGCGCCATCTTGGACATATGTAATAAGCAGAGCGACCTCAGGTCTGCACCAGCCCTGAACCTAGCAGAAAAAGCTGACTCTGAGCGGGGCGAATTAACAGGAGATTAGGACCTAGTAAATTCGTGGTGCTACTGAACTGAGACTGTGAAAAAAGAGACGGTGGGGGAGAGAACTCACGGAATTCACATGAGTACTCTCCAGAGACGCTACAATTCCGTAACTTTGGCAACCCAAAGGGAGACTGAAGGAGAATTTGAGCCCACTCTGAGGGCAGAACAGATTCCTTGTGTGGTCCTTGGGAAAGAGCTTCCGATCTCTGGCTCCTGTGGGTATATCATTTGCCTGCTAACTACCTCCAACTTTGTTCAGCTGGGTGGAATTACTTCCCTTTTGAATTAAAAAAAAAGAAAGAAAGAGAGAGAGAGAGATCTACCACGTCTAACCTGGGAGTGTCACCTTTGGCACACCAAACAGAGCTCTCAGGCCACAACCATCTCAAGCCTGTAAGGCTCCATCAAAAACAGACAGTCCACTTAATCTAGAGTCATAGTATAACAAGAAAAAGCACCACAGTGAAGAAACCAAAGAATATCTCCAATATGCCAAATAACAAACGCAAAAACCGAGGCAATAAAAACAAAGAAGTCACCATGACGCCCCCAAATGAAAAAGACACCCCAATTCAAGATTGTAAAGATGATGAGATAGAAGAAATGCAAGAAGCAGATCTCAAAAAATTGATAAGAACATTAAGAAGTTCTCAAAAACAAATTCTTGAACTACAGAAATCCTTAATGGACAAGATAGAAAATCTCTCTCATGAAAATGAAATATTAAGGAGGAATCAAAATGAAATGAAACAACTAGTACAACAGGAAACTGTGATAGTGACGAGAAATCATAATGAAGGGAAGAATTCAATAGATCAAATGAAAAACACAATAGAGAGCCTTACAAACAGAATGGGTGAAGCAGAAGAGAGAATATCGGACTTAGAAGACAGAGAACAGGAAATGACACAGTCAGACCAAAGAAAAGAAGAGGAAATAAGGAATCTAAAACATATTGTCAGGAATCTGCAGGATACTATTAAAAAAACCCAACATTCGGGTTCTAGGAGTTCCTGAAGGCATGGAGAGGGAGAAAGGATTAGAAGGCCTTTTTAGTGAGATATTAGCAGAAAATTTCCCAGGTTTGGAGAAGGACAGAGAAATCCTAGTACAGGAAGCTCATAGAACCCCTAATAAACACGACCAAAAGAGATCCTCACCACGACATGTTGTAATTAAACTCTCCACAGTGAAACATAAAGAAAAGATTCTAAAATGTGCAAGAGAGAAACGTCAGATTACTCTCAGAGGATCTCCAATCAGACTCACAGCTGACTTCTCATCAGAAACCCTACAAGCTAGGAGGGAATGGCGAGATATAGTCCAGGTACTAAGAGAGAACAACTGCCAGCCCAGAATATTATATCCTGCAAAGCTATCATTTGTGAATGAAGGTGAAATAAAGACCTTTCATAGCAAACAGAAATTGAAAGAAATTGTCGCCACTCGTCCAGCCCTGAAAAAAATGCTTAAAGATGTGCTGCACACAGAAACACAGAAACACAGTCATCAATATGAAAGAAGGTAAAGGAAGGAAACCTCACAGCAAAAGATCACAGGGAATTCAAAGCATATATTAGAACTTATCTTTGGCAAATGGCAGGGCAAAGTTACCACTTATCATTAGTCACATTGAACTTGAATGGCCTGAACTGTCCAGTTAAAAGACACCGATTGGCTGATTGGGTTAAGGAACAAAACCCATCTATTTGCTGCTTACAAGAAACACATCTTTCCAACAAAGATCCATACAGACTGAAAGTGAAAGGCTGGAAAAAGATATACCATGCCAACAGAAATGAAAAAAGAGCGGGCGTAGCCATCTTAATATCGGACAACATAAACTTTACCACAAAAACTGTTAAGAGAGACAAAGAGGGACACTATATAATGATAAAGGGATCAATACAACAAGAAGATATTACAATTATCAATGTATGTGCACCTAACTACAGGGCACCAGTTTATCTAAAAGATTTATTAAGGGACTTAAAGGGAGACTTGGACCCCAATACAATAGTACTGGAGGACTTCAATACTCCACTCTCAGAAATAGACAGATCAAAATGACAGAAGATCAACAAGGATACAGTAGATTTAAACGACACTATAGCCCAAATGGATCTAACAGATATATACAGAACTTTCAATCCTACAGCTAAAGATTTTACATTCTTCTCAGCATTACATGGAACCTTCTCTAGGAATGACCACATACTAGGCATAAAGCAAGTCTCAGCAAATTCAAAAGAATGAGAATCATACCATGAAGCTTCTCAGACCATAAAGGAATGAAGTTGGAAATTAGCAACTCAGGAATCCCTAGAGCATACACAAACACATGGAGATTGAACAACATGCTCCTGAATGAACAATGGGTCATAGAATAAATTAAAAGAGAAATCAAAAACTTTCTGGAAGTAAATGAGGATAACAGCACAACATACCAAAACTTATGGGACGCAGCAAAAGCAGTGTTAAGAGGAAAGTTTATATCAATAGGTGCCTACATCAAGAAATTGGAAAGGCACCAAATAGAGGAGCTTTCAATTCACCTCAAGGATCTAGAAAACCTACAGCAAACCAGACCCAAATCTAGTAGGAGAAGAGAAATAATTAAAATCAGAGAAGAAATCAACAGGATTGAATCCAAAAAAACATTACAAAAAACCAGCCAAATGAGGAGCTGGTTTTCTGAAAAAATAAACAAAATTGACACCCCATTGGCCCAACTAACTAAAAAAAGAAGAGAAAAGACCCAAATCAATTAAATCAGAGATGAAAAACCAAACGTAACAATAGACACCATAGAAATAAAAAGAATCATCAGAAATTACTACAAGGACTTGTATGCCAGCAACCAGGGAAACCCATCAGAAATGGATAGATTCCTGGACACATGCAACCTACCTAAATTGAACCAGGAAGACGTAGAAAACCTAAACAGACCCATAACTGAGACAGAAATTGAAACAGTAATAAAGGCCCTCCCAACAAAGAAAAGCCCAGGACCAGATGGATTCACTGCTGAATTCTACCAGACATTTAAAGAAGAACTAACTCCAATTCTTCTCAAACTATTCAGAACAATCGAAAAAGAGGGAGTCCTCCCCAATTCTTTCTACGAAGCCAGCATCACCTTAATTACTAAGCCGGAAAAAGATGCAGCATTGAAAGAGAATTATAGACCAATATCCCTGATGAACATAGATGCAAAAATCCTCAATAAAATTCTCGCCAATAGAATGCAACAACACATCAGAAAGATCATCCACCCAGACCAAGTGGAATTTATCCCTGGTATGCAGGGATGGTTTAATGTGCGCCTGACAATCAATGTGATACACCACATTAACAGACTGCAGAAGAAAAACCATATGATTATCTCAATAGATGCAGAGAAAGCATTTGATAAAATACAACACCCGTGCATGATGAAAACTCTAAGCAAACTGGGTTTGGAAGGAACATTCCTCAATACAATCAAAGCAATCTATGAAAAACCCACAGCCAACATCCTATTGAATGGGGAAAAGTTGGAAGCATTTCCACTGAGATCTGGTGTGGGGAGCAAACCGGACTAGACTGTTACTGGAATTAAGACTTATTCTATGCATCTGCTCTCCCACAATATGGCGCTGGGAGAGAAGTAAACAGCTTCCGCACAGCTGCCTCCAGTTCAACCAATTAACTGTAGGACTTGCTCCTGATTGGAGAGCAGCGTACTCGGCGTGTGGGCAGCCGAGTTGGGATTGGCGGAGGAGGACTATAAAGGAGGAGAGAAACGGCATGCACGAGGAACATCTATGGGGAACATCTAAGGGAACCCGTGCAGCCCCCGAGAGAGCCGGCCGGCGGTGTGCCGCTCCCCTGCGGAAGTGGGGAATGCGGCCAGGGGGAACTGCCCTTCCACGGAGGTGGAAGGGATAGTAGCCAACCCGGGAAGAACCAGCAGCAAACCCGGGGAGGGCCGAGCAGACGAAAGAACAGCGCAGGGTCCTGTGTCGTTCCTCCATGAAGAGGGGGAGCGACATAATGGTGCCGTGACTCGGATATGAAGCCTAGGCAGGGCTTAGTGTCGTTCCTCCACGAAGAGGGGGAGTGACATACTGGTGCCGTGACTCGGATAGGAAACCTAGGACGGATAGCAAACTTAGGAGGGAAGAAACGGGAAGAAGCAGGAAAATACCGGAGAGAGAGACTAGCAAAGAGCCTAGGTGCCGGAAGAAGCTATTGAAAGCCTAGGCATAGACTCGGATATGGACTGTGGGAAAGAAGTTAGGATTGAAAGCGAAAGTGAAAGCTTTCATAGACTCGGATGCGGACTATGGCGGGGAAGCTAGGAGATTGAAAGCGAAAGTGAAACCTGGAGGAGGCTTGGACTCGGATACGGACTGTGGGGAGTAGCCAGGAGAAATGAGAGGAATATTGTTGGAAGAAAACTTAAGGAAACATACCGGATAGAGAAAAATGTTAGGGAGGATGAAGCCGCGAGTGCAGGCCGAGGCGGAGATATAAGCCACCTTGGAATTCTTCAAGTCACCCCGGGGAGCAAGAGGCGAAGATCTGGAACCAGAGGCAGAGACGTGGGCCGCCAGGTTGAAATTCGCCAGGTTAGTCCGGGGAACTTGGACTGAATGCCGGTGGTGGCGGAAACATTCGCGGAAGCCGCCGCGTGCAGAGAGAGCACAGGGCGTGAATAGATAGGGAACGCTGGCGTAGGCCGTGGTTCAGACGCGAAAGGGTTAAGCGTGGAGACCGCGGAGCGCGCGAAGCCGAGCCGCGCAAAGTCGGGAAGCTGCGCAGATGAGAGAGGCGCGCGGGCTGAAGCGGCGCAGAGCCGGGAACCCGCCGGCGGGGCGAGGTGCCGGAAAGCCGCAGGGATAAGAGAAACAGAAGTTTAGAAGTAAAAGAGAAATAGGAATGTTGGCAGACAGAAGTAAAATGGGAGAAATAGAAATGCCCGGAGATAGAGAAATAGAGAAAAATAAGGCCTCCCCTCAACATGCCAATGAGAAAGCTTGGATTCGGTCTGCCTGATTAAGTGAGGCGATGAGCACCTGGGCGGCTAGCAGCTTGTGCGCCGCAGGTCACCGAAGACGGGCACGAATTAACATCAGTAAGGCTTCCCCACAATACAACCATTAGGAGGCTTGGATTCGGTCTGCCTGATTTAAGGCGGTAAGCGCCAGCAAGCAGCTCGACCAGAGTATGAGCTGCAGGTCACCGAAGATAGGCACAAACCAACACTAATAAGTCTCCCCCACAATACGGCAATGAGAAGGCTCGGATTCGGTTTGCCTGATAGGACTTGTAAGAGCCTGTGGGCAACTCTAGCAAGTAGAGCAGAGTGTGTGCCGCGGGACACCGAAGACAGGCGCGTATCAACGCCAAAAATAAAAAGAAAGGGGGATCTGTGGGGAGCAAACCGGACTAGACTGTTACTGGAATTAAGACTTATTCTATGCATCTGCTCTCCCACAATATGGCGCTGGGAGAGAAGTAAACAGCTTCCGCACAGCTGCCTCCAGTTCAACCAATTAACTGTAGGACTTGCTCCTGATTGGAGAGCAGCGTACTCGGCGTGTGGGCAGCCGAGTTGGGATTGGCGGAGGAGGACTATAAAGGAGGAGAGAAACGGCATGCACGAGGAACATCTATGGGGAACATCTAAGGGAACCCGTGCAGCCCCCGAGAGAGCCGGCCGGCGGTGTGCCGCTCCCCTGCGGAAGTGGGGAATGCGGCCAGGGGGAACTGCCCTTCCACGGAGGTGGAAGGGATAGTAGCCAACCCGGGAAGAACCAGCAGCAAACCCGGGGAGGGCCGAGCAGACGAAAGAACAGCGCAGGGTCCTGTGTCGTTCCTCCATGAAGAGGGGGAGCGACATAATGGTGCCGTGACTCAGATATGAAGCCTAGGCAGGGCTTAGTGTCGTTCCTCCACGAAGAGGGGGAGCGACAATCTGGGACCAGACAGGGATGCCCACTCTCACCACTGCTATTCAATATAGTTCTGGAAGTTTTAGCCAGAGCTATTAGGCAAGAAAAAGAAATTAAAGGGATACAAATTGGGAAGGAAGAACTCAAACTATCCCTCTTTGCAGACGATATGATTCTTTATTTAGGGGACCCAAAGAACTCTACTAAGAGATTATTGGAACTCATAGAAGAGTTTAGCAAAGTAGCAGGGTATAAAATCAATGCACAAAAATCAACAGCCTTTGTATACACCGACAATGCCATGGCTGAGGAAGAACTTGTAAGATCAATCCCATTCACAATAGCTACAAAAACAATCAAATACCTTGGAAGAAACTTAACCAAGGACGTTAAAGATCTCTATGATGAGTATTACAAAATCTTAAAGAAAGAAATAGAAGTGGATACCAAGAAATGGAAAAATCTTCCATGCTCATGGATTGGAAGAATCAATATCACCAAAATGTCCATTCTCCCAAAAGCAATTTATAGATTCAATGCAATACCAATCAAGATACCGAAGACCTTCTTCTCAGATCTGGAAAAAATGGTGCTGAAATTTATATGGAGGCACAAGAGACCTCGAATAGCTAAAGCAATCTTGTACAACAAAAACAAAGCCGGAGGCATCACAATACCAGATTTCAGGGCATACTACAGGGCAGTTGTAATCAAAACAGCATGGTACTGGTACAGAAACAGATGGATAGACCAATGGAACAGAATTGAAACACCAGAAATCAACCCAAACATCTACAGCCAACTTATATTTGATCAAGGATCTAAAACCAATTCCTGGAGCAAGGACAGTCTATTCAATAAATGGTGCTGCGAAAACTGGATTTCCACGTGCAGAAGCATGAAGCAAGACCCCTACCTTACACCTTACACAAATATCCACTCAACATGGATTAAAGACCTAAATCTACGACCGGACACCATCAAGTTATTAGAGAACATTGGAGAAACCCTTCAAGATATTGGCACAGGCAAAGAATTTCTGGAAAAGACCCGGGAGGCACAGGCAGTCAAAGCCAAAATCAACTATTGGGATTGCATCAAATTGAGAAGTTTCTGTACTGCAAAAGAAACAGTCAGGAGAGTGAAGAGACAACGGACAGAATGGGAAAAAATATTTGCAAACTATGCAACAGATAAAAGGTTAATAACCAGAATCTACAAAGAGATCAAGAAACTCCACAAAAACAAAACCAACAACCCACTTAAGAGATGGGCCAAGGACCTCAATAGACATTTTTCAAAAGAGGAAATCCAAATGGCCAACAGGCACATGAAAAAATGTTCAAGGTCACTAGCAATCAGGGAAATGCAAAGCAAAACCACAATGAGGTTTCACCTCACCCCGGTTAGAATGGCTCACATACAGAAATCTACCAACAACAGATGCTGGCGAGGATGTGGGGAAAAAGGGACACTAACCCACTGCTGGTGGGAATGCAAACTGGTCAAGCCACTATGGAAGTCAGTCTGGAGATTCTCAGAAACCTGAATATAGACCTACCGTTCGACCCAGCCATCCCACTCCTTGGAATTTACCCAAAGGAATTTAAATTGACAAACAAACAAGCGGTCTGCACCCTAATGTTTATTGCAGCACAATTCACATTAGCCAAGACCTGGAACCAACCTAAATGCCCATCAACGGTAGACTGGATAAAGAAATTATGGGATATGTACTCTTTAGAATACTATACTGCAGTAAGAAACAACGAAATCCAGTCATTTGCAACAAAATGGAGGAATCTGGAACACATCATGCTGAGTGAAATAAGCCAGTCCCAAAGGGACAAATACCATATGTTCTCCCTGATCGGTGACAACTGACTGATCACCAAAAAGGAAACCTGTTGAAGTGAAATGGACACTATGAGAAACGGTGACTTGATCAGCATAGCCCTGACTGTTAATGAACAACTTAATACATTATCCCTCTTAGTAGTTTTTTTTTGTCTGTTCTACTTAATACGACTGGTTTAATTCTGTAATTAATACACAGTTATTCTTAAGTGTTGAAATTTAACTGAAATGTGATCCCTGTTAAACATAAGAGTGGGAATAAGAGAGGGAAGATATGTGCAATTCGGGACATGCTCAAGCTGACTTGCCCCAAATGGTAGAGTTAGAAACATACCAGGGGACTCCAATTTAATCCCATCAAGGTGGCAGGTACCAATGCCATCTCACTAGTCCAAGTGATCAATTTCAGTTCACAATTGATCATAATGAAAGGACTAAGAGTCAAAGGGAGCACATAAACAAGTCTAGTACCTGCTAATACTAACCGATAGAATGAATAAAGGGGAGAGTGATCCAACATGGGAAGCGAGATACTCAGCAGACTCATAGAATGGCGGATGTCCTAAACAGCACTCTGGCCTCAGAATCAGCCCTAAAGGCATTCCAATCTGGCTGAAAAGCCCATGAGAGTATATCAGGCATGGAAAGCCAAGACACTCTGGCAAAAAACAAACAAACAAACAAACAAACAAACAAAAAAAACAAAAACAAACTTAAATGAAAGATCTCTGTGAGTGAGATCCCAGTGGAAAGAACGGGGCCATCAAAGAAGGAGGTACCTTTCTCTGAAGGGAGTAGAGAACCTCCACTTTGACTATGACCTTATCTAAACAAGATAAGAGTCGGAGAATTCAAGGGGCTTCCATAGCCTTGGAAACTCATGACTGGTGCATAGGGAGATTACTGATGCCATAAACAGGAGTGTCAATTTGTAAAGTCAACAACACGAGTCACTGTGCACTTACTCCTCATGTAGGATCTCTGTCCTTAATGTGCTGTACATTGAGACTTAATGCTATAACGAGTACAGTATATTTCACTTTGTGTTTCTATGGGGGTGCAAACTGTTGAAATCTTTACTTAATGTATACTAAACTGATCTTCTGTTAAAAAAAAAAAAAAGAAGAAATTATCAATTCCCAACTTGACTCTCACTGGGATTAAACATGACAATAGGTCTGATCTGATTTCATCATCATTTAAAAAATCATCTATTATTTTTCACTTTATGTTTCAGTGTGGGAGCAAACTGTTGAAATCTTTACTTAATGTATGCTAAACTGATCTTCTGTATATAAAGAGAATTGAAAATGAATCTTGATGTGAATGGAAGGGGAGAGGGAGTGGGAAAGGGGAGGGTTGCGGGTGGGAGGGACGTTATGGGGGGGAAGCCATTGTAATCCATAAGCTGTACTTTGGAAATTTATATTCATTAAATAAAAGTTAAAAAGTAGAATGTAGAAATATGAAACATGGGATAAGTTATGAACTATAAAATATAAAAATAAATAAATATAATTTTAATATTAGGAATGAAAAATGTCTTCAATCTTAAAAGTCGGGTAAAAGTTGATTTACTACATTGGAGAATTGCAGCTTTAGAAAGACTTTGTGAAGTATTCTTACCAACAATACAATAGTATGTTAATCTTATGTTTTATTTTATTTATGACAAAAGTCCCAAATTGTTATTTTAATCACCATAATGTAAAAAGATTTTCAAAATTAAGGAATTGAGGTTAAAAAAGTATTTATTAAAAATTTTGTTGGTAGAGCATCTTTGAATAATTTACCTAAGCTCTGTCATCGTCAGTTGCTTCATTTGTGATATAGAAATATTAACATCTTTACATAGAGTGATCATAAAAATGCATGCAATACCAATGTAGGATATTTGGAGCTATGAGTGTAGCTTAATAAATAAAATATTTAGGGGCCGGCGCTGTGGCGCAGTGGGTTAAAGCCCCAGCCTGCAGTGCTGGCATTCCATATGGGTGCCAGTTCATGTCTTGGCTGCTCCACTTCCTATCCAGCTCTCTGCTATGGCCTGGGAAAGCAGTAGAAGATGGCCCAAGTCCTTGGGCCACTGCATCTGTGTGGGAGACCTAGAAGAAGCTCCTGGCTCTTGGCTTCAGATCAGCTCAGGTCACCTCAGGCCATTGCAGTCATTTGGGGAGTGAACCAGCAGAATGGAAAACTTCTCTCTCTGGCTCTACCTCTCTCTTTAACTCTGTCTTTCAAATAAATAAAATAATTCTTTAAAAATAAATAAAATATTTAGTCAGTGTAAATTATAATGGTGAGAGGAAGGCAACAGGAAAGAAATGAGAATGGGGAAAATAGGCATCAGCCTCCTCCAACCACCAAAGCTTGCTGCTGCTTGCAAATTTGTCCACCATAGACCATATCTGTATGTATCCACAGTAGGATATACTGCTTACTGAGTACATTTTCACACTAAGCATGTGAGGGAATTTTCATCAGGGGAATAGAGACACACAGGGATGAAGTACCTTGGCAACTGTGAGATTAACATGGGCTTCAGAGTCAATTAATTTGCACCCTCCAATGCAAAACTCTTTCTGATACATCACAGTTTGTTGGAAGTCAAAGCAAAGCTTTTTCCGTGGATGTGAAAGCACATCCAAGAAAGCCATATTTAAGTGTGTGTTTAGATTTTGTGCTTCTAATGTGAAATATTGCAATACTTTCAGGATTAAAAAGTAATTAAAATGCAATAGCATTACATCTTTTTAAAAATGTGTACGATTTTAAAAAATCCTCATCCAATTCTTTTTTTTAGAAATAAAATCTTACTGATATTCATTTATCAGTAATTCTAATTATATGTATGATAATACATATACATATAATAATAATGAGTAATAATACATATAATAAAAATACATATAATATCATACATACATAGGTATGATAATGAGAGTGCTATCCACAAGACAATTCTTCATTGAAATATTTCTTTTTATGCTGTATTTCTTTTGTTGCTACTGTTATTTTCATTTATGCTATGAAACTTTTGTGTATGTAGTCAATAAATATTAGAAATATTTTAGGTGTTTATTTGCTTATGCTCTTTTTATGTAAACTATAAGGCATTAACCTATGGCTATTTCTGTATTTCTAGTTTATTTTTAATGTATTTTTCAATGTTTACTTATTTGAGTGACAGAGTTACAAACAAGAGAGAGACAGAGAGAGAGAGAGGTCTTCTATCTGCTGGTTCACTCCCCAAATGGGCTAAACTGCTGGCACTAGGCCAATCCAAAGCCAGGAAGCAGGGGCTTCTTCCTGGCCTCCTATTCTAGTGCAGGGGCCCAAGCACTTGGATCATCTTCCATTGCTTTCCCAGGCCATTAGCAGGAAGCTGGATTAGAAGTGGAGCAGCTGAGACTAGAACCGGTTCCCATTTGGGATACCAGTGCCACAGGCAGAGGTTTAGCCTGCTATGCCACAGTATATCCCCTGTAGTTTATTTTTTCAAGATGTATATTTTTGGGGACGGCACCGTGGCTCATTTGGTTAATCCTCCACCTGCAGCCCCGGCATTCCATATGGGCACTGGGTTCTAGTCACGGCTGCCAATCTTCCAGTCCAGCTCTCTGCTGTGGCCCAGGAGGGCAGTGGAGGATGGCCCAAGTGCTTGGGCCCTGCACCCACATGGGAGACCAGGAGGAAGCACCTGGCTCTTGGCTTTGGATTGGCGCTGAGGGACAGCCATGGCGGCCAACTGGGGGGGTGAACCAACGGAAGGAAGACCTTTCCCTCTGTCTCTCTCTCTCACTGTCTAACTCTGCCTGTTAAAAAAAATAAAAAAGATATATATATATTTATTTATTTATTGTTTTGAACTGTAGAGCAACACAGAGAGAGAAAGTGATAGACAAAGGAAGAAAGAGTGAACCATCTATTAGTTCACTCTCCAAATGGCTGCAACAACTAGATATTTCAGGCAGAAGCCAGGAAACTGGAACACCATTTGGGTCACCCACATGGGTGCTAGGGGACCTAGAACATTATCTATCTTTCTCTGCCCTCCCAGATGCTCAATCAGGGAGCTGGATCAGAAGCAGAACAGCAGGGACTTGAAACAGAACTCTGCTATGGGATGCCAGAGTCACAGGCAGTGGCTTAACCTGCTTTGGCATAGCATAGTGCCCTATACTTTTCATTTCTAAGTAATACACCACAACCTAACTTGGAAGTATATTTTTGCTACAAATAGCCAGGTTAGCCCAATGGCAAACAATTGAGTTTCAGTCAATCACAGGCAGCAACTGATCAGAACATGCTCAAATAAAATAGATGTCTGCCTATTCAATGTCTCAGTGAGGCAGACACCTAGCCAGTTAGGTGGTGTCTCTACTTTGCTTCCATTTTTGGACTATGGTTCATTTTGTTTCGTTGCTCATGTTGCCGGGTGGAGCTCTCTAGCTCTCCTCTGGTTTTAAGTGCTTCCTGATTCATGAATCATTCTTTGGTTAAATAAACTGTTAAATTTAACTTATCCAAAGTTTGTCTTTTAACACTGTAACTCAATGATTCACAGTGCAGTGAGAGATAGGAATAAGAAAAAACTCAAGTGGTAAAGACAATGCCATGTGACATGTTACCTGTCTTCTTTGTGGGACTTTTGAATTGCAGTCACCCTACCAATGAGACTAGCCATTTTTTGAACTAGAAAAGAAACCTCATTGACTGAAAATAGGTTGGTGACTATGGAGACAGTGACATCTAAATTATCTTGAGATATATTTAGGATTGAGCTGATAGCATTTGCTGATATGGAATGGAGAAAGGACTCAAAATTAGCAAAAGTTTGCATTTTCAGCAACTTGTAAAAGAAGGGGACACTTACAGAAATATTAACAGAATTCATGAGCATATACATGATACTTAATGTCAACAAAATAGGTGAGATTAGTTAAGGAAAAGTACTTAGGGAAGATATCTAGAAACAACTTTGAGAACATTTAGAGGTGGAGAAAATGAGAAGAATCCCATCAATTAGTTATTTACTAACTTATTCAACAATTATTTATTAACTCTCTATTAGATGCTCAACAATGTTGTAGGTTCTGGAAATATACTTGTAGACAAAACAAACAAAAGCCCTATTCTTCTGAAGCTTATATTTTGGGTGGAAGTGGGAGAAATGAATAAAACAAATCAGTTAAATGATAGATGCTAAGAGCACAAATAATAAATAAAGCCAACATTAACCATACAGATAGTTACAGCAAGTTTCTAATTCATTAAACTTTTAATGCTATACTACAGACACCACAACCTTGTTTTTGAAGCAATTCAAGATGCATTTTCAACAAAAGAGGACAAATTTATAGTTAGTCAAAACAACATTGTCAGTTCTAACAGTGTTTACAAGAATAGGTCACTTCACCTGTTGCACAGACTATATTTTATGACTATATTTATGACTATTACAAGATACATTTATGACTATATTTATGACCATTATAATATGAAATAGACATGAGAATGATTAGAAAAATATATTTTAAGTATCATTTAATATTTGGAAGAATGACATAGAATAAGTATATGTATATATATATATATATACATATATATATGTGTATATATATATATATATATATACAGAGAAAGAGAGAGAGAGAGAGAATCAATTTTCCACATTCTGGCTTATTCCTTAAATAGCCACATAGCCTTGCTCTGGGCCAGGCTGAAGCTGGGAGCTCCCTCCTTGTTGAAAACTCTTACATGGGTGGCAGGTGCCCAAATATTTGGTTCATCTTCTGCTGTTAAACCAGGCACATTAGTAGGGAGCTAAATCAGAAGCAGAATATCTGTGACAGGAACTGGCACTCCAATATGGGATGCTGGCATTAGAATCAATGGCTTAACCCACTGGGCCATTGTGCTGGCCCCAAGGTATAGTTTTGGACATGATCCCAGCTTGGTTTTTTTTTTAAGGTTAAGTTACTGATAAAGTCATTGACAGAGTTTACTGACAAATTGGCTATGGGCAGTGATGAAAAGACCGGCAGTAACATTGATACAGATAATTTGGCCACAAACAAATGGAAAAATGGTCATGTTTTTAGTGTATATCAGGGAGTATACGAAGAGAATATTAAAATGAATTATAGATGTATAGTGTTCTAGGTACTTATTAAATATTTAAGTATACATATACATAAAGCCAAGCAGTACATGGAGATATAGAACTTTGGGTGTTAGCAATGTGTAGACCATAGTTAAAGCAGTGAAGCTGAATGATAACATCCATGGAATAAATGGGTACCAAAGGATAAGATGTGCAGCACTAGAACATTTATAGATGAGGAGGAAGGAAGAAAGGAGACTAAAATGGCAGGCCAGGAAATGTCAGACAAAACTTGGTGATTTCTGGGTTTCTGTCATTCAGCTGGGGAAGATGCTTTAACAACGCACTGAACACTGACAACAGGGTAACAAAGATGATTGACAGATGACCACAATACTTGGCATTGTGGAAGTAATTGCTAACCTCCTGCAGAGAAACCAGTGAGTTGTCTGGAATAAAGGGCTAGTTCAAATATAGAATAGAAGAGAAAGGAATGCAATTAGTAGAGGTAAATCATTGAGTGAGTTGTGCTGTCAAAGAGAATAGGACTATTAGACAAGGAAAGGGGCCTTTTTAAAAAAAAGAATAGAAACGTTATTCTTAAGTAAACCTACAGGAATGATTCAGTGGATAGAAAAATTAATAATGGTAATTCAGAAACAAAAAAACAATTTTAGGAGCTCAGTTCTTGCATAGCCACACATGGGCTTTACAGAATCCCACCTCCATGTCGAGATGGGAAACAAGAACATCATAGACACTCCAATGAGTATTTGTGCATGGGTTTGATAGATTGGTTGATTTGGTGAGCTGATTGAAACTATGTTGTGTTTTAATTTCTTGGTGTAAATAAAAAGTTTATAACAGGTAATGTGACTGGAAAAGGACATTTTTTAGCTTTGAGGAGAGGGTAGAATGTACATATTGTCTTTAGTAAAGGTGGAATCAGTTGATTAAGGGCATTTAATGTTAGTCCACATTAACAACTCTTTTGAACTTAAAGTCTTATCTTCCTTAGCACATTGTACGTGTATTGTGTGTGTGCGTGTGTGTGTGTGTTTTCAGGCACAGTAAACTGTTAGGTAGTGATCATGTATTTAATTATTGTCGCTCCCCCTCTTCGTGGAGGAACGACACAGGACCCTGCGCTGTTCTTTTGTCTGCTCGGCCCTCCCCGGGTTTGCTGCAGGTTCTTCCCGGGTTGGCTACCATCCCTTCCACCTCCGTGGGAGGGCGGTTCCCCCTGCCACTTTCCCCACTTCCGCGGGGGAGCGGCACACCACCGGCTGGCTCTCTCGGGGGCTGCTCAGATGTTCCTCAGGTGTTCTTGGTGCATGTTGTCTCTCTCCTCCTTTATAGTCCTCTTCCACCAATCCCAACTCTGCTACCCACACGCCGAGTACGCTGCTCTCCTCCAATCAGGAGCAGGTCCTACAGTTTATTGGTTGAACTGGAGGCAGCTGTGTAGAAGCTGTTTCCTCCTCTCCCAGCGCCATATTGTGGGAGAGCAGATGCATAGAATAAGTCTTAATTCGCATAACTTAGTCTAGTCCGAGTTGCTCCCCACAAATTATAAAAAAGATTGTGATTCTTGAAGGTGAGAAAGACCTAAACCTTGAATTAATTAAAAGTGTTTACTTGATTTATGATTGAGAAAAGGAAAGAAGCTAAAAACTCCAATCAATGAGACTGGCGTTGTGGCATGGTGGGTTAAATATCGACCTTCAGTGTGGGCATCCCATATGGGCACCAGTTAGAGTCCTGGCTGTTCCTCAGATCCAGCTCCCTGCTGATGGACTGGGAAAGCAGTGGAAGATGACCCATGTACTTGGGCTCCTGCATCCACGTGGGAGATCCAGAAGAATCTCTTGTCTTCAGATCAGCCCAGAGTCAGCCATTGCAGCCATTTGGGGAGTGAACCAGCAGATGAATGATCACTCTCTTTGCCTCTCTCTATATATACCTGTAACTCCGCCTCTCAAGTAAATAAATAAATCTTAAAAAAAGATCTTTGTCCTTAGTGTGCTGTACATTGAGATTTAATGCTATAACTAGTACTCAAACAGTATTTTTCACTTTATGTTTCTGTGTGGGAGCAAACTGTTGAAATCTTTACTTAATGTATGCTAAACTGATCTTCTGTATATAAAGAGAAACAAAAATGAATCTTGATGTGAATGGAAGGGGAGAGGGAGTGGGAAAGGGGAGGGTTGCGGGTGGGAGGGACGTTATGGGGGGGGAAGCCATTGTAATCCATATTCTGTACTTTGGAAATTTATATTCATTAAATAAAAGTTTAAAAAAAATCCAATGAATAGTAGGATTCAGCAGGGTTTACACAGATGATTAATAAAAGAATGAAGAGTGAATTATGTAATCTGATAGAATCAGCTTCAAGAGAATTTATTCTGAGAGAGGAGCAAGGAACAACTTTTTGAAAATGATGAAGAGCATTCAGATAGACATATATATGATCCTATGTAAATGATTACAGGAATAAAGACAACCATCACTTGAGAGGGCTCAAGGTGATATGAAAACTTCAGGATGGGCCAGACTTTCGTTACAAGGAGTAAAATAAATACTCAGTAGTTGAAACTGCAGTAAATTTTGCTGCCAGAATGGGAATCCCAGGAAGAATAATTGAAAGGTTTGCAAGTTTGGAATATACAGAAATTTGATTAATGTAGATTGCAGCACAGTTTACTACAAAATTACAAATATATTTTGAAAAGGGCATTGTTTTGTTTCTCAATGACATAAGATGTTTTATCACCTATTTTGAACATTTAACATAATGTTTGCTTACACCTAAGAATACAGGCAAATGGAAAGATATTCCTGTCATCATGTAATTCTGGATAATGTAACATACAGCACACAGAGATGGCAGCAATAACATAACTCATTAAGTATAAAGACATTGTTTCTTTTTTAAATAAATGAAAGGCTGAGAGCAATAGAAACAGAGAGGCAGAAAGCTCCTATCTGCTGGTTCACTCTGCAGACAATTGCACTGGCCTGGGATGTGGCCTGGGATGCTGAAGCTGAGAGCCAGGAACTTAATTCAAGTCTTCCACCTCATGACATATCTAACTGTCTGGTGCCTCTCAGGGTGTGTATCAGCAAGAAATTTGAATCAGGAACAGAACAAGGACTTGAACTCTGTCACTTCAGTATGGAACATAGTTGTCCCAACTGACATAGTAACAGCTAGGCTGACTGCCCTAACAGTTGATGGTTGCAATTTTTTTTTTACTCTATTTCCTTTCTTTTTGAGAAATTTACTTTAATCATCTACAGAAATACCACAGTTTTATCCTCACTCTTCCTTATTTTCTTTTTTATGAATACACTTTTTAAATATATTTTATTTATTTGAGAGGCAAAGCTACAGACAGTGAGAGGGCAAACAGAGAGAAAGGTCTTCCATCCATTGGTCTACTCCCTAAGTGGCACCAAGGGGTGGAACTGAGCTGTCTGTAGCCAGAAGCCAGGAGCTTCTTCCAGGTCTCCCACGCGGGCCATCTTCCACTGCTTTTTGGGGCCATAATAGAGCTGGATCCAAACTGGAGCAGCCAGGACTAGAACTGGTTCCCACATGGGATGCCAGTGCTGTAGGGGAGGATTAACCTCTGCCATGGTCCCTGCCTCTTAATACACATTTTTTAACACGATTAAAGGTCTTGGCTTAGGCTGATTTATAGTACTGTACAATGTCATTGATTTTACCTTTCATTTTAGATAGCTTCCACTTCTAGGTAAATAATCACCAATACCTACGGGTCATATTCATGGAACCTCTCAAATTTGTCTTTTGCTTTGGGTTTTCATTTCTATCTGCAACATTTTTATTGCCTTGCTGGACCTAGCAGTGTTCTTCAAAGTGTTCTCACTGTCATTTTTCTGGCTCCCTTCCAGACCATTCTCCACTCTGCATACAAAATGAACTTTTTAAAGTCAAATTTGAGAACACTATCCTATGACATTAAAAACAAAATTACCACATGGCTCTCACTGCATGTGTTCAAAACTAGCCTTGTTTACAAGTTTGTAACCTGATTTGTTAAATTCTCCAGAAGGTTTCTCCGTAACTCCGAATGTCTCCCCAAGACGTCTTTTGCTTTCTCACACTCTTTCTATCACTTCTGGGTCTTTGCACGTCCTCTTCCATCTTCCCAGAGGACTTTCTGATCTTCTTGAGAAAGGTTTTTATAAGCTACGAGGACTGGACTAAGAGCCTGTTATGTATCACTGACCATGGTACAGTTCTCATTGCATTTTTGGTCAATTTCTTATATTCTGCCCTGTTCCAGCAGTGGGTGGAGACCTCTGTGTTGGTAACTGAATTTTACTTTGCACTATATTCATACTTAATCTACAGCATTTAACCAATGCTTGAATCATAATTGGTACTCCATAATTGTTTGTTAAATTAATGAACTTATAAAATATATACAAAATATTTGATTTTTATAATCATCATTTATGTTCATAAAGTTGGATAAGACAAAAAGAGACTAGAACCAGATGCCCAAATAATGGCAGAATTGCATCTTTATGATTATCATTATGTAGTTTATCTTAACTTGGCTGAATTACTCAAAAATTGATGAAACATTTTCTGATAGTTTTAATGACCGAATTGGTTTTTTTCAATGGCAATATTGATGGATTATACAAAGTTCAGTTGTTAAATTAGAGGGAAAATAGCATTATGACTCAGACTGTAATTTTATAGATACAAATATGAATACATTTGACATAATTGTATTATAAATAAATGTAATATAATTGTAAAGAAACAAATATAGATAATTATGCCATGTCTTTGGAGGACATATTAAATAAATAGGATTGAAATGTCAATTTTAAAAATGGTTATTATTTGATATAATTTCCTTATGAAGTCATTAGTTTTTGATTGGAGTGAAAAAGGAAATATCAGGAGTTTTTAATTTTCATGTATTTTTTAGCTAAGATTGTAGGACAAAAGAAAAATATGTCATATGTTCCTCATATTAATTTATTAAGAATTGGCAGCATCTAGTCCTTTTTAAAGTTCAGAACAAAACTCTGCAGATTGAAGTAAATAATAGTTATGTTTGTTTATCTTTTGGATATCATAAAAGATTCATTTTTTTCTGCAACCTTTCATGACTTTTAAAGGAAAGTGATATTTTCTAGAAACATGCATCCCATCAGTGTCTTTAGGAAATATGACTGAATTTTACCCTACTCAATAACACAATGGTATTTTAGTACACTTGAGAGACTTATCATCATTTAAAAAAGTAGTTATCAGCCTTTTACTACTATATGAATTCCTCTTACAAATTAAAAAGGAGAAAATTTATTAAATATTCTAAAGTAAAATTATTTACTCAGGGGCTTTCAATGAGGAACAGTGTTTTGTTTTGTTTTCTCTTCATACTATTTGTTGATATATTTTACTTTGGGCAGGGTTAATTATGTGATCATTAAGTGCACTGAAAAAAGATCATTGTAAAAATTAAGAGTGGGAATCTGAGAGAGAGGAGGAGGAAATGTTGGAGCGTGAAAGGGAGATTTGCATAAAGAAAATATATGAAACTTGTATAACTTACATAAAATATATCAAAATAGAGCTGAAACAAAAATTATTTACTCAATGAAATTTTTATGCTTCACATTTTGTTGAGTTGAATTTCTTGACAATAAACTGGTAACCTGGTTTGATCTTACCTATTCTAAATAATGTTAAGTATTTCAATGATGGCATTAAAAATAGTGCTAGTAGATATGACAGATATTCTTTATGAATACATATTTACTGATTGATGAGAAATATATCTAAAAAATTTCCTTTAAGTTGCCACAGATACACAAATATCTAATCTTTGTGTTAGAGCAACATATATCATAGAACACGATGAGAAATGTTACACATGTAATTTTTATATGCTTAATTTGTAATATTCTGGTGAATACTAGTCATGTTTATGTGCTCATAACAAGACTAGTGTCTGCAAATACTAGCTGATAGAATAAAAAAGGGAGAGAACGATCCAACATAGGAAGCGAGATACACAGCAGACCCATAGAATGGCAGATGTCCTAAATAACACTCTGGCCTCAGAATCAGCCCTTAAGGCACGCAGATCTGGCTGAAAATCTCATGAGAGTATTACAGGCATGGAAAGCCAAAATACTCTGGCAAACAAACAAACAAACAAAAACCCTACATGAAAGATCTCCGTGAGTGAGATCCCAGTGAAAAGAACGGGTCATCAAACAAGGAGGTACCTTTCTCTGAAGGGAGGAGAGAACTTCCACTTTGACCATGGCCTTGTCTAAATATGATCAGAGTTGGTAAACTCAAAAGGCTTCCATAGCCTTGGCAGCTCAAGACAAGAGCATAGAGTGATTACTGAGGCCATAAACAAGAGTGTCAATTTGTTAAGTCAACAACAGGAGTCACTGTGCACTTACTCCTCATGTAGGATCTCTGTGCTTAATGTGCTGTACATTGTGATTTAATGCTATAATTAGTACTCAAACAGTATTTTTCACTTTGTGTTTCTATGTGGGTACAAACTGCTGAAATCTTTACTTAATATATGCTAAACTGATCTTCTTTATATAAAGAGAATTGAAAATATATCTTGATGTGAATGGAAGGGGGGAGAGAGAGGGAAAGGGGAGGGTTGTGGGTGGGAGGGACGTTATGGGGGGGAAGCCATTGTAATCCATAAGCTGTACTTTGGAAATTTATATTCATTAAATAAAAGTTACAAAAAATATTCTGGTGAATACTGCCTCCTGAAAAAAATGCTCCATAATCCACCATGTAATAAGACTGTTTAGGATTTTTTTTTTATTTTAACTGAACACCATTTTGGCTTTTTTTAATAAACATAGTAAAAATTGCTTTTAAGGGCTATGGCTATATTTTGGTTACTAGATTTCTGTTATAACTTAAGAAGGCAGATTTGAATAGCAACTCGAAAATACCATTCATATCTGCAAAATAGGCATATACTCTAGAAAATTATAGAATATAACCTAATATCTTGATAAGTTAAGAGAGCAAAATTTAAAGAGAAAACTATTAATTGAGTAGTGATATATTTTAGTTATTTATTCCTTTAGACTCTATATGTAATATTAAATGTAAATACTGAGAATGTCAAAGACTATTTTTAGTTATAAAATGAAATGAGGAGTGGGCATTGTGGCATAGCATGACAAGCTGCCGCCTGCAACACCGGCATTCCATATGGGTGGTGATTTGAGTCCTGACCGCTCCACTTCTGATACAGCTCCCTGCTAATGTGCCTGGGAAAGCAGCGGGAGGTAGTCTGTGTCCTTGGATCCCTGCACCTATGTGGGAGATCCAGAGGAAGCTCTTGGCTCCTAGCTTTGGTCTACAAGATCTCTCTCTCTCTCTCTCTCTCTCAGTCTCCCCAGGCCACACCCTGTAAATGTGCTTATTAAATAAATAAAATAAATCTTAACAAAAAATCTATATTACAGTAGCTTTCAAGGAAAAGTACATAATATGATAATACATAAAAGCTCTTTATGAGAAGTGGCATGATTATAATGATTAAACTTGCAATAGTAAAAGAAGTTGATGTTAGTCATGTCCAGTATACCATTATCTTTAAATTTCTTTAATTATCAAATTCTAAAAATGTGTTATCAAGTTGAATTATGTTATAATTTATTTGAAAATCCCAATTTCTCTAGCAAATAAGAATTCACATATCCCAAGATTTAAACAATATGATTGTTAATTATCATTAAAATTACTATTCTTAGTCATGCCTATGCTGCATTTTGTCAGCAAATCTATTTATGTATTTATTTATTATTTTTTTAAACTTTTATTTAGTAAATATAATTTTCCAAAGTACAGTTTATGGATTACAATGGCTTTTCCTCCCCATAACTCCCCTCCCACTTGCACCCCTCCTATCTCCCGCTCCCTCTCCCATTCCATTTTCATCAAGATTCATTTTCAACTATCTTTATATACAGAAGATAAATTTAGTATATATGAAGTAAAGATTTCATCAGTTTGCACCCAAACAGATCATAAAGTGTAAAATACTTTTTGAGTACTAGTTGCAGCATTAATTCACATTGGACAACACATTAAGGACAGAGATCCCACATAAGGAGTAAATACACAGTGAATCCTGTTGTTGACTTAACAATTTGAAACTCTTGTTTATGGCGTCAGAAATCTCCCTAGGCTCTAGTCATGAGTTTCCAAGGCTATGGAAATCTCTTGAGGTCACTAACTTCGATTTTATTTAGACAAGCTCATAGTCAAAGTGGAAGTTCATTCTCTCCTCCCTTCAGAGAAAGATACCTCCTTCTTTGATGGCCTATTTTTTCTACTGGGATCTCACTCGCAGAGATCTTTCATTTAGGTCCTTTTTTTTTTTTTTTTTTTTTTTTTTTCAGAGTGTCTTGGCTTTCCATGCCTAAAATACTCTCAGGGGCTCTTCAGCCAGATCTGAGTGCCTTAAGGGCTGATTCTGAGGCCAGAGTGCTATTTAGGACATCTGCCATTCTATAAGTCTGCTGTGTATCCCACTTCCCATGTAGGATCGTTCTCTCCCATTTTGATTCTATCAGTTAGTATTCACAGACAGTAGTCTTGTTTATGTGATCCCTTTGACTCTTAGACCTATCAGTGTGATTAATTGTGAATTGAAATTGATCACTTGGACAAGTTAGATGGCATTGGTACATGCAATCTTGATGGGATTGTATTGGAATCCCCTGGCACATTTCTAACTCCACCATTTGGGGCAAGTCCGACTGAACATGTTCCAAATCGTACATCTCCTCCCTCTCTTATTCCCACTCTTATATTTAACAGGGATCACCTTTCAGTTCAATTTCATCACCTATGAATAAATATGTGTTGATTACAGAGTTCAACCAATAGTATTAACTAGAACAAAAAAATACTAAAAGTGATAAAGTATTAAATTGTACATCAACAGTAAGGACAAAGGCTGATCAAGTCACTGTTTCTCATAGTGTCCCTTTCAATTCAACAGGTTTCCTTTTTTGTGGTTTGTTAGTTGTCACCGATCAGGGAGAACATATGATATTTGTCCCTTTGGGACTGGCTTAATTCACTCAGCATGATGTTTTCCAGATTCCTCCATTTTATTGCAAATGACTGGATTTCATTGTTTTGACTGCTGTATAGTATTCTATAGAGTATATGTTCCATAATTTCTTTATCCGGTCTACTGCTGATGGGCATTTGGGTTGATTTTTGTGTAAGGTGTAAGGCAGGGGTGTTGCTTCATGCTTCTGCACGTGGAAATCCAGTTTTCCCAGCACCATTTATTGAATAGGCTGTTCTTGCTCCAGGACAGTCTAGATCTTTGATCAAATATAAGTTGGCTGTAGATGTTTGGGTTGATTTCTGGTGTTTCTATTCTGTTCCATTTGTCTATCCATCTGTTTCTGTACCAGTACCATGCTGTTTTTATTACAACTGCCCTGTAGTATGTCCTGAAATCTGGTATTGTGATGCCCCGGATTGTTTTTGTTGTACAAGATTGCTTTAGCTATTCGAGGTCTCTTGCTTCTCCATATGAATTTCAGCATCATTTTTTCTAGATAGGTGAAGAATGTCTTTGGTATCTTGATTGGTATTGCATTGAATTTATAAATTGCTTTTGGGAGAATGGACATTTTGATGATATTGATTCTTCCAATCCATGAGCATGGAAGATTTTTCCATTTTTTGGTATCCACTTCTATTTCTTTCTTTAAGATTTTGTAATACTCATCATAGAGATCTTTAACGTCCTTGGTTAAGTTTATTCCAAGGTATTTGATTGTTTTTGTAGCCATTGTGAATGGGATTGATCTTAGAAGTTCTTTCTCAGCCATGGCATTGCCTGTGTATACAAAGGCTGTTGATTTTTGTGTATTGATTTTATATCCTGCCACTTTGCCAAACTCTTCTATGAGTTCCAATAGTCTCTTAGTAGAGTTCTTTGGATCCCCTAAATAAAGAATCATATCGTCTGCAAAGAGGGATAGTTTGACTTCTTCCTTCCCAATTTGTATTCCTTTAATTTCTTTTTCTTGCCTGATGGCTTTGGCTAAGACTTCCAGAACTATATTGAATAGCAGTGGTGAGAGTGGGCATCCCTGTCTGGTACCAGATCTCAGTAGAAATGCTTCCAACTTTTCCCCATTCAGTAGTATGCTGGCCATGGGTTTTTCATAAATTGCTTTGATTGTATTGAGGAATGTTCCTTCTATACCCAATTTGCTTAGAGTTTTCCTCATGAAAGGGTGTTGTATTTTATCAAATGCTTTCTCTGCATCTATTGAGATAATCATATGGTTTTTCTTCTGAAATCTGTTAATGTGGTGAATCACATTGATTGTTTTGTGAACACTGAACCACCCCCTGCATACCAGGGATAAATCCCACTTGGTCTGGGTGGATGATTTTTCTGATGTGTTGTTGTTTTCTATTGGCGAGTATTTTATTGAGGATTTTTGCGTCTATGTTCATCAGGGATATTGGTCTGTAATTTTCTTTCAGTGCTGCATCTTTCTCTGGCTTAGGGATCAAGGTGATGCTGGCTTCACAGAAAGAATTTAGGAGGATTCCATCTTTTTCGATTGTTCTGAATAGTTTGAGGAGAATTGGAGTTAGTTCTTCTTTTAATGTCTGGTAGAATTCAGCACTGAATCCATCTGGTCCTGGGCTTTTCTTGTTTGGAGGGCCTTTATTACTGTTTCAATTTCTGTCTCAGTTATGAGTCTGTTTAGGTTTTCTATGTCTTCATGGTTCAATTTAAGTAGGTTTATGTGTCCAGAAATCTATCCATTTCTGATAGGTTTCCCTGTTTGCTGGCATACAAGTCCTTGTAGTAATTTCTGATTATTCTTTTTATTTCTGTGGTATCTGTTGTTACATTTCCTTTATTTATTTTAAGGATGTTATTTACATATTTGAGAGATCATTACAGAAAAGAGATATGAGAAAAAGGTCTTTCATCCACTGATTCACTCCCCAAATGAATGCAATGGCCAGAGCTAGGCCTATCTGAATCCAGAAGCCGGGAGCTTCTTCTGGGTCTCCCATGTGGGTGCAGGGACCCAAGCACTTGTGCTATCCTCCAGTGCCTTCCCAGGCCATAGCAGAGACCTGGATTTGAAGAGGAGCAGCAGGGACAGGAACCAGTGCTGCAGGCAGAGGCTTATTAGGCTAAGCTCTGGCCTCTTTTCAGCTGATTTAAATGCATTCTTTTTTAAACACCAAGTGCAAAAGAGTTATTTTAAAGACAAAAAAAATAAGTAAGTGTTTTTGGTAGAGTCATTAAGCAGCCTCTTGGAGAAGTCATACCCCATATCAGAATGCCTGGTTTGAGTTCCAGCTACTAAGTACTTGAATCTAGCTTCCTGCTAATGCACATCCTGGGAGGAAGCAGGTGATGACTCAACTATTTGGATCCATGCCACATATGAGGCAGACTTGGATTGGATTCCATGCTCCTAATTTCTGCCTGGCTCAGTCCCAGCTGCTACAGGCATTAAGGAAGTAAACCAGTAGATGGAAGAGCTCTCTCTCTTCTTTTGAAATAAATGCAAATAAACAAGCAAGCATTTTTATAAAAGTAAAATCGAGGCAAGGCTAAATATTTGCTTGCTGTATTTTTTTAATTCGATTTAGTTGTGTCATCCACTCTAGGATAAATGCCAAGGGCAGTGAAGATTCTTTGAGGTCATCATTCTCACATCACAGGCAAGCCAAGCCTCATGTTCCTGTGTTTGAAATTAATGGTAAATTGTTGGAGTGCTTTCCTTAGCATTGTTTGAGGCTGTGCTATAATTCCATTTTTGTCTTTTAAATATATTTTCTCTTTAGTGTTCCATGAAATGAAGAATTCACGTGGTGCTCCCATCTCAAAGGGCGCTCTGCTGCTGGATCAGCAGAAGGAGGGACTTTGTGGGGAACAGAATCATCTGGCGCAAGATTAATGTATTACAACTCTGACAAACACATACAGCTGACTGAAGAATCTTTATCTTTTGAGATAAATTGATTGAAATTCATTGTTCAGAGTTAATAAAAAAGAAACTGTAGTGTCCACTTCATATTTACAATACAATAAATCTTTAATTTTTTAAATCATTCATTGAAGCAGCAGTAATGGTAATTTTAATAAGTAGAGCAATACAGTCTTTGAATTGAAGCTGTCTTATTCAAAGTGTAAGGTCAAATTGCAGATGTATATAAAGCTGAGGAACACAGACTTCTCCATTTAGCATTTAACCTTGATAGATTAGTAAAAATAAAAATGATCCTGCACATGCAGGTGGAGGTCGAAGAGGCTTTGTAACTAAATTTCCATTTAATATCAAAAGGCACCGTTTTGAAGTAGAAGTGAAAATATGCATACATCTGAACTCAAATGTGCCTCACAGAGAGTCATACGTGAGAAATACATGGATGTGAAATAAATGGAAAAATAAAAGTAAAACAGTGCTTGCAATAACATTCATCAATAACATTCTACCAATAACTTAATTTGTGTATTTACCAAAATCCACCAAATCAAACTGATAAACTAATCAATTTTCTTTGCTCTTCAAAAATATGTTTTTGATTTTTTGTTTCAGTATAAACATTTCTAATTTAAATGCATTAAATAAATAGAATTTAATATTATCATTCAAATGTGGTATTTTTCAGCAAGATGTTAGGTACCAAGGATAAACATAGTGTTATCCTAATGTGTGGAGTTCTGGCCTAATCACAGAAATGTGATGTAATGAACTCAATGGAGATTAAAAATAATATTAATCATTAAAATCTAAATAGACAAGGTGTCTACGTGGTTAATTGGAAACAAATGGGCTTTGGGGCAGGTGTTGCGGCACAGCAGGTTAAGCCACCACGTAGGAAGCCCACATCCTATTTCTGGGTTATTGCCTCGAGTTCCCCCCACCTCAAGTGCGGGGAATTGAGGCAGCAGGTGATGAGAGGGAGGCAGCAGGTGAGGATCCAAGAACTCGAGTTGCTACCCCTTATGTGGGAGACCTGTATGGTGTTAATGGATCCTGGCTTCAGCCTGGCTTCTCTAAGGCTTTTGCAATTAATTTGGGAAAGAACCAGCAGATAGAGGATCTCTCTCAAGCAGTGTCTCCCTTTTTCTCTTTGGCACTCTTCCTCTCAAACAAATATGTCTTTAAAAACAAACAAAAAAAGAAAGAAAGAAAAAGGACTTTGGCAGTGACCCAAGTACTCAGGACATCTTTTGTTGCTTGACAAAGGGGTAAGTAGGGGAGCATCCAGGACTTGAATCCATGCTCCTATGAGATGCTGCGTGATAATGACAGTGACGTTCTGGAAAAGGAGCAAGCATTTGCTTGTAATTAGTAAAATTTATCTGATGCTGTTATTACTACCATCAATACTATGGTTTTAAGATTTTGAATCCAGACTATTTAGTAAGCACTTCCTTAAAAGCATTCCTATGACACAATAGTCTATGTTAATTATTTATACGATACATGATACAAGAAAAGCATACTCTTTAAGAGTCTAACAAATTATTTTCTAACAGACATTAAATAACACTTCCCTGAGTGAACAACAACATGTACAGCCATTGTATAACGTGCTTTGTGATCTCAACATCAATATTTTCTTACTATTTAGCCTAGTTAACACAAGAAAAGTTATCCCTCCCATCCCCAACACTTGTGTTAATGTTAATCTGTGTCCTCTCAGTTCTGTTGCAAAATTGTTTGCCTCTTACCTAATCCTTAGAAATCCACTTCTGGTTTGTCACTTATTTTAAAGCATAGAGGAGTAATTCTCTTAGAATATAAGATACATTACCAATGAATAGGTTCAAATACAGCCTTTTCTGTGGAACAAATATCAAAGGAATATTTCTGTGACAGTTTCTTTAATGTTTAGAGTAAGTGACTAGTTGTTTTATCTATTTTCCATTTGCTTTTATCTCTTGATTTTTCCTTACTCGTGCTCATAATGTCCAAGTTACTGACAGCCTAAGTTCCAACCAATTAACTTCCATTGAATTTACAATTATTGTTTCCTAACGATACATAAATAAAATTAGGTGTTTAGTTATGGTACTTGAGGAAGCCAAATTGGTCACCTTAATCACTATCCCAATCCCATCAGCAAATCAACATATAGCAATACCTCCCACAAGAAAGATAAAGCAACACCCTGTCCTGTTCTGTCCAATGTCCCCTGATTCAACTTCCCTGCTGTCCTTCAGGATAAAACTCTGGAAATTTGCCTCTAATTGCAATCTGTGATTCCTTTCTTCTGTGTATTGCATCTCCTCTGACATTTCAGTTCCCATCACTCCATCAAAACATCACAGATTTGCCATTCATAATGTCCACATTTCCAAACACACAATTATATACAGTTGTATCTATAATTGACATAGGAATTCATTCTTTCCTGGAAGCACTTTCTTCAGTTGGTTTTATCCTTCTAACTAGTTTGTTTGGGTATTCCATTCTCATGTTTTCGTTCTCTGACTGCTCACCTGGAGTGCACAGACACCTGCTCCACCTACAATTTCCACAGGTGATATGATTTTTTTCCATGGTTTTAAAAATATCATCTTCATATTTTTGGATACCAAAAGCCTTTGTTTCTTTACTTTGGATAACTCAAGCCCTTACTTCTTCCTTCAATTCCAGACTTACGTATTTGAATGGCAGTTTTAATATTCTAAATGTCTTCTCTTCAAAAGAGAGATTTTAAACTCAAAATGCCTTAATTACAAGGTCCCAAACACATCTTCCCAGAGTCGCTAGCTCAGAAAATGGCACCTTTGCTTTTCTGGTGGCTCAGATAAACAACCTCAGAGTATCCTGGTATCCACTGTTCTCTCATATTCCACATTCAGTCTACCAGTAAATTCTGTCATAACTTCCTTCAAAGTCTATCCTGGATGTGACCGTTTTTTCTATTTATAGCTAAGCTAAGACACCATTTCTCACTGCTATGGCTATAATTGCCTCCTAGGCCTTCTGTCTGTTTCATCCTTTTGTACATACCAGAGACCTCTTTATAAAATTTAAATTATACCACTCAACTGCATGAGAACTTTCATAATTTAACATCTCATTTAGATCAGATTACAGATCCTACACTATATCCTGGACCCTTACTGCAGTATTACATTCACCTTGATAATGTTTGATCCATATAAATTTTCAAAGGTATTTACTGAATTAATAAATTGAAGAATAAATATACAAATAATCATAAAATGGAGCCTCATCAAATGTATTAACTTACGATCTGCAAAGCTCTACTAGAAAAGATAGATTCTTACTTCAAGAAGTTTAAGGGAATATATCTTCTTTATATTTCTAAAAACCTATCAAAAAAGCAAATGCATAACTGGCATTATAGTTCTTAAGCAAAATCTGAAATTCTAGCTTGTGACTTCAATGAGTTGTTACTTTGCTTTTTAATGATTTACAAGAAAAATACATCTCCCAAATAATAACTTGATTTTAGTCATTAAACAAATATGACTTTGCTACCAATTCTCAAAGACTGGCATCCAAAAATAATGTAATTTCTATAAAATTAAGGCTCATTTATTTTTAGATAACTGAGGTCCGTGGACTAGATAGTATTAACATTTCATTTATAATTAACCAGATCATTCTGTCACATTAATAGTACCTAACGTTAATATAAAAAACTTGAGACAAAATAGGAACATGTGCAAAACAAAGGGAGTGGAACAATGCTTCTTAGAACTCTGATCTTGATTGTAACTGACTGTGAAAGAAAATTGGAGCAAGAATAACTTTTTGAAGCACATCAATCTGACCAGACATAATGTAATCATATGTGATTACAGAACAGTCAGAAACACATAGTACTTTATATAATGACATTAAAATTGACATTTTGGTTACTGAATTTGTAGCTTTGCAATTTTTGAAGCTAGTCTCTTATCTCACTGATCTATTAAAGCAGGCATTTGGGTGTATATTTATCAAATGATGATTGATTTTTAAATGATAAACTGTGTTATTAATTTTAATATTAGACTGAACATAAGAAGTACACTTGGATGGATTGCTCTAGTATCTCCAAGTGCAGAAACACTTGAGAAAGTTGAAAACAAATCACATTATTTCTAAGAAAATGGATCAATGAATACATTTTCCAACTTTTAATAAGTGAGGACACATTAAAGTGAGAGTACCCTAACTGCACTGTGACAGAACATTCTGAAATATTCAGTCAAGTGTGTTATTTCAAAGCTCTTTTCACAGATTCTCCCTTTAAGGAGCAGGTGTTGTGTGCATCTCATTCCCTGTCATTAACGGTAATATAGGGCTGCTCTCTGAAATGATTTTGCAAGTTATCTTATGAACACTTTAATGTAATTCTTTTTCTGACCAGTTACAGTAATATATATGTTTTTGTTATATACATCTATATTCTGTTAATGGTAAGATGTTACAAGAATGCTGCAGTGAGCACTTACTATATTACTCCTTTCCTAGTCATTTCCCATCTAATTGTTAAGAGGGGAAAGGATTTGATGTAATAGAACATGGATGCTGTCATGATACTAATAAAATAAATCCCACAGGATTTGAGACCTGACCCTTTTGCAAAGTCATCACAATGTTCCAGTGGGTTAATTACAATCAGGTACCACAAATAATTATAGAATCAGAGGGTAAGGATTTTCTCTTCACTCTGGAAACCACATAAACTGTTATCTGTCATAAAATCTAATTATAAGACTGATAATAATTGGACTAGATGGCCAGATGACAGTTTTTCACAAACTTGAACTTTTCTTTATATCCCAGGATATCTAATTTTAGTCTCTTTTTTCCCCTTATCTCTGTAACATTAACCAGACAGGTATCAGCATGCTAGCATGTTAAAATTACCAGTTTGCAATCAAATGAGTTTCATAAGCATTGTTAATGACTGCTTTTAATAATTCATTATGAAGACAGACTGGTGAATGTATAATACACGGAAATTAAAGTTAATAGACTTGAGTCATAGTTAATTTTTGTTCTGCCACATATTAGCCACATTTCACTTTTCTATGAACCACAATTTTCTCATTTGAAATATGTTCAATCGTATCATTACTTCAGCATTTTTTCCCATCTAATAATAGAAGTGATAAGCCTCATACCTTGTCAGTGTAATGTACCATTCATATTAAAATAATCTTTGACTGATATACTATTGGCATATTAAAGTCATCTTATTTTTGGAAAGCATATTATAGTGAAGTTCTTTGTTAAGTTGAAAATAAAATAAAAATTAAATTCAAGTGTAATTTCAAAATGAATTTATTGGTGTAGGTATTTGCACAAGTGCTATGTAATGGGTACCCACACATGCTAAATTCATATACAGTGATTTAGGATAAAGTAACACTGATTCTCCTTTCATAATTCTTTGGATTTTCCTCATTGTTTCTGTTGCCTTTGGGAAACACACAATAATACCAGGAGGAAAAAAAAGAGCAACAATAAATTAGTACTTCAAGAAATATAGCTATCTGGAAAAATATGTGGGGTTGAAATACTGTTATTTCTATTACCTTGTTTCTTGGGTGTTTTATGAGTAAACAAGAATGAAACACACTACAGAAATGTTAACATTATTAAATTAAATTCACAGTATGAGCATTAGAAAGCACGTCACTGTGGGGCAGACTCCCATTACTGTAATGCACAAGTATGAGTGTGCCCCATTTGTGTGTGTGTGTGTGTGTGTGTGTTTCAAATTACAACTAAAGTTTATGGCTTTATAAATATGTCAAATTATAATTTCTGATGATTGCTATATAGTACACGGAAACATGACTACTTTTTTATATTGTCAGTTAAAAATCTGCGCTAATAAAATATAATTTGTCATTTTAATTAATCTTATCTACTTCCCATTGAAATAGTTAATAACTCTGTATTTGTATATGTGTATATATATAATATATGCATTTTTTCCAAATCAGTTAGCAGTGGAACTATAAATTTTAGTGAAAGTATTTGTTTTTTATTTAATAAATTATTCCTCCTGTGCTAAAGTTCTTTAATGTGCAAGAGAATAAATAAATACAATCTTATCAGAATAGCAGAAGTTATGTGATGATGCTTACAAATTATATGTTTAATTTTTACTTTTTAAAGATTTATCCTGTATTTATTTATAAAGCAGAGTTGCAGAGAAAGACAGACAGAGATATCTTGCATCCACTGGTTCACTCCAAATGGCTACAACCACCAGGGATGGGGCAGGCTCATGCCAGGAGCCCCGAATTTCTTCCTGGTCTTCCAGGTGGGTGTAGGGACTCAAACACTTGGAACATCTTTTGGTGGTTTCTCAGCTGCATCAGCAGGGATTTTGGATCAGAAATGCAACAGTCTTGTCTTTAACCAGTTCCCATATCGGATGCCAGTGTTGCAGGCAGAGGCTTAACCTGCTAAACCACAATGCCGGCCCTGCAAGTTACTTTATTAAATAACTTTAGTTTCATATCAAAATAGGATAAAATATATCAAGGAACCTGAATTTAATCTTAGATAAGAATATATCAAAGCATGGGGTAGGATATTTATATTACCATTGTATAGACAAGATAAAACAGCAGTGAATTTTAAGTAACCCAGCTAAGTTTATACAGACAGAGGATTTGTAGAAAGATTACCACTGGGGACATCAGAGGCGTGTCACACATGATCCAGAAGACTGTGTGACTTCACTGTGAATGGTTCCCCACAGAGTTGTACACTGAAGAAACTGAATATAGCACTCAAAGAGGTTATAGTGCACATCAGCTCTCTATAAGAGTAGAAGGCAACTTGAGAGGTCCTGGGGTAATAATCTATGCTGTGTTTTTTGTTTGTTTGTTTGTTTGTTTGTTTTTAAGATTTATTTATCTATTTGAAAGAGTTACACAAAGAGAGAAGGAGAGGCAGAGGGAGAGAGAGATCTTCTATCTTTTGGCTCACTCCCCAGTTGGCTGCAACAGCTGGAACTATGCCCATCTGAGATAGGAGCCAGGAGCCTCCTCTGGGTCTCCCACGTTGGTGCAGGGGTACTAGGACCTGGGCCATTCTCTACTGCTTTCCCAGGCTACAGCAGAGAGCTAGATTGGAAGTGGAGCAGCTGGGACCTGAATTGGCACCCATATGGGATGCTGACACTGCAGCCAGCGGCTTAACCCGCTAGGCTACAGTGCTGGCCTCTATACTGTCTGTTATCTTAACTATGTTTTGGTTTATTTTCCTTTCTTAGTGTTCTACTCTCTGTTACAAATTAGATTCCATCAATTTATCTATTGCTAGAATAGTGCTGACAACATGACATTCAGTGGTTAATTTAATTCTTTCACCATCCAGTTACTGCTTGAATGCATAATTAGTGATGGATGTTACATTGCTATTCCAACTTAGAGTACAATGGTATAATGGGTGTAATGTACATTTATACCTGTGTGCTATTTAGATACGATTTCAAGCTTCTTTTACAGAAGGGTGGGAGGAAGAGCAGAAGGAAATAAAGTGTGCTTAGGTTATAATTTCAACTAACAAAGGTTTAAATAATATTCTCACTTCTATTTAGTAAAGATAATTAAATGCAGTCTGTAGAGGCACCAAATGTAAATGTTGCTTAGTTTTATCACAGAATAACTCCCTCATTGTTTTGACTTAAGAAATCAAAAGCGTTTCATGTGTCTTTAAGAATAACTGAAAAAGAAGCTTTGTGTAACTGAACTGGATACAGGAGATACCTGTAAAGCACAGAGCAGGGGAGAGAGTGTAAGGCATTAACCTGCCTCCATGACAGCATGGCTAAATCCAGAATGGCCACCTAATCAGTCAGATCACTGGACAAAGCAAACACGGCAGGGAATTTCAATAACCAGATAACAGGCACTGCAATCCTATGACAACTGAGAGAAGAACCCCGAGGTGAGTCCATGTTTACTGTGATTCCCTACTTGAAGTTAATTTATTGTCTCAGGTCAGGAAACTTTACCCAAATTAAAGTAAGTTACCTCCAGCAAAGTGAAGAGAGAGTTCTGTACTACTGCAAAAGGTGGAATCTGAAGGACTTCAGAGAGTCGGGAGTTGGCAAAGAGATGGGCTCGAGTTCTCTTCAGGAGCTCCTGAAAACAACTGACTGAGGTTGGGCTGAGTACATACCGGGTGAGGCTATGAGAAGCTGATCAGAGAGAAGCTACCACAGGACTGACAGAAGAAAATAAGTGACAAGAAGGGCTGGGAAATTTTGGAGGGTGAAGAAAGGAAGGTTACACTGTTGGGAAAGCTCTGCTTACGTCACATCAGTGTGTTTAATAGTTGGCATTCAGTTGACTTGAAGACATAGCTTGTACATGAAGAATATCATAAGAACTAGACTATCCAAGCCTAACAAATTCTCAAACCAAATGGAGCAGACTTTTGACTTTAATTTCTGCCTATTTGGAAGATCTATAAAATATCTTGACCTTGCCATGCAGTCACCAACAAATCATTAAATGAAGAAGATACACACGTGGTACAAAATCAAGTCTATTTACATTCCTTGGTTGAACTTCATCATAAAATAAAAATAAACGTTCTTTAGTGGAAACATGTATTCTTCCAAATAAGATAAAATAATGTGTAATATTTTCTCATGTTTTACCCATAAAGTCTAATATAAAATTTAAAATTATTAAGGATATTGTGAAATAGGAAAACATAAGATGAATCTGATGACTCAGATATTAGGTGAAAGAACAAATGTCTTAAATTAGATATTTTAAATATGTTCAAGAATTGAAAGAATAATATGTGTTCCTTTTTTTAAAAAAATATTTATTTATTTGAGCAGCAAATTTACAGAGAGACAAAAGGAGAGACAGAGAGAGAAGACTTCCATCTGCTATTTCACTCCCCAAATGCTTGAAATGGCCAGAGCTGGCCTGATCCACAGCCAGGAGCCAGGAGCTTCTTCTGGGTCTCCCATATGGAATCAGGGCCCCAAGTACCTGGTCCATCTTCCACTGCTTTCCCAGACCATAACAGAGAGCTGGATCAGAAATGGAGTAGCTGGGACTGGAACCAGCACTGCAGGTAGAGGTTTAACCAGCTATGCCATAGCCGCCACAGCACCAGCACTTAATATATTTTCTTTATTAATAAGAAAGTGTACACTCTTGCCAAAGAATTAAAGCTACAGTCGTTTTTCTTTAACTCTAAGAGATACATCCCCAAGAACAACTGTTAATGCCTGCAACTATGGATAGTATTCAGTCACACACACACACACACACACACACACACACAATTATTTTGTTATTCCTACAATCCCTGCAGCACTGCCACATAGAACAACAGTTAATATGTCCTTCCATATTTTATGCCCTAACGACTCTGTTGACATCATTAATTTTACTCATTTGGGCCATTATTAAGCCATCAAAAAAAAAAAAAAGAGGGTGAGGGTGTTGTTGCCTGAACATAAACCCTGGGAAACCATCACAATTGATTAGACAACCAGGACAGGTACCAAATGACTAATGGGTAGCTAGTGGGTAGAAAAAGGAATATTTGCTATCCTAGGAGGTGGAGAATTTATCACACAACTCAGAGGGCACATAATTTAAATTCATTGTTAGATCATGGCAAGAATTTTCCATTTAATATTTTTGTACTGCTGTTGACTGTGGGTAACTAAATCTCAGGAAGTGGAACCATGCATAAGGGGGATGCAGTGATTGCACTTTGAAAAGATGTGTAGATACTAAATTCAAAACTAAAGTAAGTGAAATGAAAGAAAATTAGTTGGTAAGTTCCAACACAGATTTAAACAGGAGAAAAAGGATTCAGTGAGCTCACACAGAAATCAATAAAGAATACCTAGTTGGAAAAACAGAAACAAAATTAAAGAAAAGAGGACACAACCTTAGTGATTGTCCAACAATATTTGATAGCCTGGATAATGTATAACTGGAATTCTAAAAGCAGATAAGAGTGAGAATAAGACAAAAAATACATGATGAAATACCTATCTAGCATTTCTCAAATAAGACATAAAATTTAAACTTACGAGAATCTCAGGTAACTTCAGGCCATAATAAAAGCAGCACAAATTAAAAAAAATCATATCTTGAAAAACATGAACTACTGAAAACTAAAGATAAAGGGAAAATTCTGAAAGCAGCCAGAGTAAAATTGCAAAGGACGTTGCATACACGTGATGAGAGCATGAATAAAGGCTCCTTTGAAACCTTAAGTGAACAGACAAGAAATAAAAGGTACACATCCTAAAACTGATGGAAGAAACTCAATCAACTAAGAATTCTATATTCTTTCAAAATTTCAAATGAACCCAAATAAAGATTTTTCAAATAAAAGAAAGTAGAGAGAGATTGTAACTTCCCAGTCTGTGCAATGTGAAATTCTAAAGGGTACTGTTTTGCATACCATATGATACCAAATTGGAAAATTAAAACCAATGAGAAAGAATAAGAAATATTATATGTAATACAATTTTTTGTTTTATTTTATAAATTTCCTAAAATGTGATTACTTAGAGCAAGCAGTGTTTGAAGAGGGGCTTCATTCTACATCACTTTGAACGTCTGAAAGCAATACAAAAAACAAGAGGGGAGATACGTGAAACTATATTGCAAGTCTATTAGTTTTGTGAAGTGATGGTTATGAAATAGAAAACAGAAAGAGTGAAGAGGAAAGTGAGAAACATGAACGGTAAAGTCAGTACTGTCAGTTGGGAAGCATGTAGATTTAATTAAATTTGGCCAAAACAGGCCTCTGTAATTTCAATTCCTACATAACGAACTGCAACCAGTTTTAGTTTGTAAACAAAGTACAATCTGAGGTAAGAGTATATGCTTCAAAAATGTAGCTGAATCTCAGTCAAACAGCAACAGGTATCAACTCATTCAACCACTTCCATATAAGGTAACTGCTGTATTTCTCCATACCAGAGTGAAGCAAACGTTGCTTTAACAAATCATAATGTTTCCATGCATTGCTTTCTTTTTCTCTCTATTTATACTGTCTGCACTGCTGCGAAGAACTCTCTAACCTTTTATAGTTTCAGGTTGCCATCCGACTCATGAATCATTCTCCATTCAAATAAATTGTTATCCCTTTAATTCTTTTGAGAGTATTTTTCAGAGTTGTGAACTGTTCAAATACTAATTCTGGGTGGGTTGTTATAAACACAAGAAGAAATCGTTATAACTGAGGAAATCACTAAAAAAAAGCAAAAGTATACATCTACATAGAGTTCTAGGAGTTGTGGAGCAGCCCTTTAAGTTGTTGCTTGCAAGGTAGGTACCCCGTATCACAGGGCTGGTTTGAGTCCTGTATTATTCGCTTCCAGTATGCCAGGGTAGAGAGAGGATGATGGTCCAAGTGCTTGGGCCCCTACCACCAAGATGAAGTTCCTGGCATAGGTCTGCCCTATACCTGGTTGTTGGCATTTGGGATGTATACCAGTGTACAGAAGATTATCTCTCCCTCTCTCTTTGTCACTCTGCTTTTCAAATAGATGGACAGATAGACAGATAGATATTTTTAAAAAATAGAGCCAGCATTGTAGTGCACCAAGTTAAGCTGCTGCCTATGACTCCAGCATCCCAAAGGTGAGTCAGTTTGAGTCCGTGATGCTCCACTTCTGATCCAGCTCTCTGCTAGTATGACTGTGAAAGCTGCAGAAAGTAGCCCAAGAGCTTGACTTCACCACTCACGTGGAAGACCCTGATGGAGTTCGAGGCTTCTGGCTTCATCCTGGCCCAGCCTCGGCTATTGCTACCATTCGGGGAGTAAATGCTTGGAAGATCTCTCTTTCTGTCTCTCTCTGTCTCTAACTCTTCCTTTCAAATAAATAAAAAAATCAATCTTTAAAAATGTATGGATAAGTTGAAAATAGAGGGTGAAATAAAATATGTTATGCAGACATAAACATGTGAAACTTGGCCTATCTATCCCAATATTAGCCAAAACTGATTTCTGAACAGAAGAAGACATTTCATAATAATAAAATGGTCAATTATACACTAATATAAAATCTTAAGCAGACATAATAGCTTAAACTTAAAGTATGGACAGGAAATTAGTAAAAGTAAATATAAATAGATAAACCATAATTATAGGTGGAGATTTTTATAGCTCTCTGTATTTCACAAAGGGAGATAAAGACATTAGAATATTAGACTATCTGAATACGAATAAATTAATTTAAAGAATTTATTGTTGTAAATAACTGAAGAACACATATTCCTTTCAAGTGTGCATTAAATATTCATGCAGATAGATTATGTGCGGGGTCATAATTCCCAATGTATTTCAAAGGCAGAAACATTACAGAGTTTATCCTGCTAAAATAAATTAGAATCCCACAACAAAAAAGAATTGCAGGGCCAGTGCTGTGGCACAGTGGATTAAGTTGTGATCTGCAATGCTGACATTCCATGTAGGCACTGGTTCGAGCCCTGGCTGTTCCACTTCTGTTCCAGCTCCTTGCTAATGTTCCTGAGAAAGCAGTGCGAGATGGACCAAATACCTGGGCCCCAACACCATGTGGGAGACCTGAAAGAAGCTCGTGGCTTCAGCCTGGCACAGCCCTAGCCATTTTAGCCATTTGGAGAGTGGCCAAGTGGATGGAAGATCTTTATCATTGTCTCCGCCTCTCTCTCTCTAACTCTACCTTTCAAATAAATAAATATTTAAAAAGAAAAAGAAATATTGATATAAACAGATAGCAAAAAAAAGGAATTGCAAAAATCTTTCAAATATCAGAAATCAAATAACAAACTACTTAATAACCCATAAACAAACAACAAATTTAAAAAGTCAGAATTATTTTAAACTTAATATAATGAAAAATAATAATTTACAGAAAGAAGTTAAAGTAATGTTAAGCAGGGCATGTTATTTAGATGTCTATATTAGAAAAGAAAAAGGCTGAAATGATATTTATTTAGAAGATTAATAAGTTATAAAAAGAGCAGTAAAATAAATCTTAATTCACAGAAGGAATAAAAGTTTTTAAAAGATATGTTACAAAGCAATAAAGTAGAAAAAGATGGAGAAAACTAGCAAAGTCAAATCATAATGATTTTTTTTTTTTTTTATTTTTGACAGGCAGAGTGGACAGTGAGAGAGAGACAGAGAGAGAAAGGTCTTCCTTTTGCCGTTGGTTCACCCTCCAACCACCGCTGCAGCCGGCGCACCGCGCTGATCCGATGGCAGGAGCCAGGATCCAGGTGCTTTTCCTGGTCTCCCATGGGGTGCAGGGCCCAAGCACCTGGGCCATCCTCCACTGCACTCCCTGGCCATAGCAGAGAGCTGGCCTGGAAGAGGGGCAACCGGGACAGAATCCAGCGCCCCGACCGGGACTAGAACCCGGTGTGCCGGCGCCGCAAGGTGGAGGATTAACCTATTGAGCCACGGCGCCGGCCTAAATCATAATGATTTTTAAAAAGTTAATAAAATTAAAAAAAGTCAAGCAAAATCAACCTAGTGCAAAAAGGAGATAATTAAATGGCCAATACTAAGAATTAAAATTAGATATCACAAACACCATAAAAATCAAAAATAAAATAATACTATTGAATAATTTTATTCAAATAAATTTAATAATTAATTTATTGAAAAATATATCATTGAAAAACATAACCACTGAAATTAAGTCTAGAATAAATATAATATTTAGGTAGCTCTATATCTGGTGAGGTATAGGTTTTATTTATTTTTTATTTATTTATTTTATGACAGGCAGAGTGGACAGTGAGAGAGATAGACAGAGAGAAAGGTCTTCCTTTGCCGTTGGTTCACCCCCCCAACGGCCGCTGCGGCGGGCGCATCGTGCTGATCTGAAGCCAGGAGCCAGGTGCTTCTCCTGGTCTCCCATGGGGTGTAGGGCCCAAGCACTTGGGCCATCCTCCACTGCCTTCCCGGGCCATAGCAGAGAGCTGGACTGGAAGAGGAGCAACCGGGACAGAATCCGGCGCCCCGACCGGGACTAGAACCCCGTCGTGTGCCGGGGCCGCAGGCAGAGGATTAGCCTAGTGAGCCGCGGCGCTGGCCTATAGGTTTTATTTTTTAACAAAGAAATTCCAAATTCAAATGGTTTCACTAGTAGAGTATATTAAATACTCAAGGATTCAATAATGCTAATGTGGGCATATTCAATAATTTGAAACAGAAACAATATTATTCTGATACTAAAACCTTAGAAAGTTATTCAAGGAAAGAAAATTATATAGCAATGTTTCCAATGAATTAAAGGAACATTCATCAATAAATTACATTACTATTAACAAGTCAATCCAGAAATGTAGAAGGATGGGTTAATGCAAAGTGGCTTTAACCCTTAAATATGAGATTGCTCCAATACTCAAAAAAAAGGATTCAGCATGTTTCACCACATTAACAGAATTAATGAGAAAATAAACAACAATCACCAAACAGTATGATCCTCTTAAAAAAAAAGCACTTGTCTTAATTTAGTAACCAAGTATAATGAAGTCTCAAGAAAATAGAAATAGAGGCCGGTGCCGTGGCTTACTTGGCTAATCCTCTGCCTACGGCGCAGGCACACCGGGTTCTAGCCCCAGTTGGGGCGCCGGATTCTGTCCCAGTTTGCTCCTCTTCCAGTCCAGCTCTCTGCTGTGGCCAGGGAGTGCAGTGGAGGATGGCCCAAGTGCTTGGTTCCTGCACCCGCATGGGGGACCAGGAGGAAGCACCTGGCTGCTGGCTTTGGATAGGCGCAGTGCACAGGCCACAGTGCGCTGGCCATAGTGACCATTTTTGGGGTGAACCAACAGAAATGAAGACCTATGTCTCCCTCTCTCTCTCTGTCTCTCTCTTACTGTCTAACTCTGCCTGTCAAAAATAAATAAATAAATAAAATAGAAATAGAAGGGAATGTTCTCAATTTGGTGAAGGGCATTTTGCAATTAATATAGACAATCGTAAAATTATAACCATTTTCCTAAGGTTTGAAACAAGTTTACATACTATTTAATTTATAGTTGTCCTAAAATCCTAGTGAATGGAATAACAAAATCAATTAAAAAAAAGTAAAGATGAATTGGAAGAAGTCAGCTGTCTTCTATAGTTCACAGAACAATTTTCCCAAAAGTAGAATTCTTAATCAATTCACAAAAATATAATTACTAAATACAATTAGAAAAATTACATAGCTTAAGGTCAACATAAAGTCAGTATATTTTTATGTATTTCCAGAAATATGCAGTGGAAAATAAATTTTGAAATACAGAAAAAACTTAGGAATAAATTTAATGAAACAAATGCAAGAACTCTTCACTTGAAACCTTGAAATATTAGTTGAAAAACAACAATGCTAAAATGATCCTTCTCTTCAAAAAGATAATGCTTTTAGGTCCTATCAGACGTTGTGGAAACCAAGAAGCATATTCTGAACTTTATTTGGAAAACATAGTCTGAAATAGATTTAAACAAACACTTTGAAATACAACATACACAATGACCACTAAGCTCAAGAGCTTTCAGAGAAAAGCAGAAAAGTGAAACCACAATGAAAAGTTGCTACAAAGAAAGCAGACAGTGCAAGAGTAAAAAACAAACAAACAAACAAACAAACAAAAAATCTAATTCCAAGTGCTGCTAAGGATGTGGAGCACTGGGGTTCCAGTACCTTGCTCCAGGGAGTGTAACATCATCAATAAAGGAAAAGAGTCAAACAGTTTCTTAAAAAGATAAGCACGCATTTATATTTACTCTAGAAACCCCTCTCCTGGTTTTTGCCCAGAAGAAAAAAAAACATATCAACAAAAGTTTTCTATAAATATATTCTCAGAATCTTTATTCCTAGTATTCCCACATAGCAAATAGTCTGTGGGTGAATTGATAAATTGTGGATTGATCTCCCAAGAAAAATACTTGTAAGGTCTCCAGTAGTATGCTACAAATGGAATACTGATTTAGACAGTTCAGGTAAACTGCAAATGAATAATACTGAGCAAAATAAGTCAGATGAAAGATAATATAGAATGTGACATCAATGATATGAAAATCTAGAAAAGGTTAAGCCACTCTATGATGATCAGCATGAAATCTGTGGTTGACTGGAGAGTCGAGCAGAAAAAAGACTGCAAAGTGGCAGGGTGAGAGTATCTTCTGACATGATGGAGTTATTATTGTCATGATGGGATGATACTGTATTGGGCTGTGTCTACTGGTCCCAACCTGTTGAACTGTCTGCTTAGTATGTATTATATCCCCATGAAATTCATAAGTACCACATAGATTTACTATATAATAAATAAAAGTATTGATATTATATGAAGTGTGAACTTGAAAATCCATTCTCCTGAAAGATAACTAGAACTCCATCACCTGTTCTGTACTTTCTTAACTTGCAATTTGGAGATTCTGTGGGAAGTAGAAATGAGGAAAGTTTTTCAACTTTGCATTAAAGACATTTTGAAGGGAATGTGAGGCACTGCCTGTGCATTACAGAATGTTTAATGCATCCCTGGCCCACACTCTGCTACCACCATTATTCCCAGTTTTGACACTCAAATCAGGGTCCAGACATTGTTACATGTCCCCATGGGCTCACTGCGGTAGAGAACTGAAAGGAAGAACCACAGCATTGGAATATCATGTCTGTGGTGAGACAGATTGAATGGTTTTAAAACCTAACACCAACTTCATTTCTATTGGAATTCATTTAACCACTCTCTTTCAATGTTTATTTATGGATATATTTTTGGGGAAAATAATGTACACCAAGGGATTAAAACTGTGTTTTCCATTAAGGCAATTCTCAAGACATATCATGTACTATTTTTTCTCTGGTCAACTACAGATACATAGACAGTAAAGAAAATTACTTATTAAAATAGTGTTTTGTTATGGCTATGCTATTTCATAAAGTTTACTTTGACCCTTTAGGTTGATAAGCTCTATTATATTTATTCGTCATTGTAAATAAAAGACCAACTCTCATTTATTTAGCATTGAAATATGCTAATAACAGAAGTACTTTAACAAGATTAAATAATTGGGGCCAAAGTGCCGCATAGTAGGCTACGCCTCCACCTGCAGTGCCAGCATCCTATATGGGCCCCTTTCGGTGTCCCAGCTGTTCCTCTTCCAATCCAGCTCTTTGCTAATGGCCTAGGAAAGCGGTGGAAAATAGCTCAAGTGCTTGGGCCCTGCACTCATGTGAGAGACCTGGAAGAAGCTCCTGGTTCCTGGCTTTAGATTGGTCTGGCTCTGGACATTGCGGCCATTTGGGGAGTGAACCAGCAGATGGAAGACCTTTCTCTCTGTCTCACTATCTCGCTGTCTTTAACTCTAACTCTCAAATAAATAAAGTAAATATTTTTAAAAGATCAAATAATTCATATTATTATAGTCATAGACTCTTTTTGACCTCCCGCTATTTATGTGTTATAAAATAAGACACTTATCACTTCTGATATTCAGTATATTCTATTGTGAAGTGAGAAAATATAAATTCCTCCATGATTTCAACATAGAAAATATGAAATCAATTACAGTCATCGATAATTTAAAGAAATATTCCTTATTAAATTATTTATAGTATCAGGAGTTGTAAGAAAGAATTAAATACATATTCAAATGGTTCAATATAGGTGTAACCTTTCAGGAGAGAGCAGAATGAGACAGAAGTAACTCTAACAAAGCTTTAAAAATATGATAACCCTTTTTTATGAACGGAAATTTAGGGAGCTGTTCAAAAATCAAAAAAATTTCATTGCTAATCTAATAATCTATATATCTTGGAAGAGTAACATTGCATTGATTATTCATACTAGTTTTTATCAGCTTTCATTCAAATGCCAAGAAAATATTTGCTAATATGATACATACCTATCTTTGTACTACAATGAATACACAACAAAATCAGTTTTTGTTTCAAGAAGCTAACATAGTGTAATTTTGGAGGAGCAGTTTGCAATAGAAGATTGGTTATGACAAATTCCTAATAATGATTTCTGTGAGAATAGAAAGAGGTCTAAAATAACTGCAACTTTAGAAATTAAATCATTATTGGATGAGCTGTGTAAAATAAGGTCTTAAAAAAAGAACAGTTTGTTTTACTAAAGAGAGCTATAGGTGTTCAAAACTGGGCACACAGCAAAAACAAAACTCTAAGGTGCAGTAAAGTTTGGAGTCTTTGGCATTCCTCTAATACCTAGCTTACCAAGCACCAGGTGTAGGATAATGTACATTGCAGCAAAATTGTAGAGTCCATTTAAATACTAACTGAACAATTTTAGCGTTATACACAAGGGACAACTGAAAAACAACTTTGATATAATTATAATATGCAACTCCTATTGTAGGAATATATATACAGTAACATGAAATATAAGGAATTTTGAATGGAGAGTGAAAAAGAAAACCACAAAAAATTTCATTATCAGCATTATTTTCATTATAAAATAATATATTCAGATTATATTAATATATCAATTTGTTTTGATATAAATTCTCCTTTTAAAATGAGATTCCCAAGTAGTCATTTCTTCTTTTATATTGCTATTATTCTCATTGATACAAACAATTCCATCATCTAATATTCCTTTGAGGTTACAACTACAGGGGGAACATGAATATTATTTGCAATAAATATATAAGAGTCTCTCATAAAGCTCACTGAAATTTTTGATCTAGTCTGGGGCTGGCACTGTGGCATAGTGGACTAAGCCTTCATCTTCAGTGCTGTCATCCCATAAGGATGCCAGTTCATGTCCTGGCTGCTCCTCTTCCTATCCAGCTCTCCAATTATGGCCTGGAAAGGCAGTGGAGGATGGCCTAACTGCTTGGGCCCAGAATTCATGTGGGAGACCCAGAAGAAGCTCCTGGCTCTGGGCTTCAGATCGGCTCAGCTCTGGGCATTCTGGACATTTGGGGAGTGAAAAAGCAGATGGAAGACCTTTCTCTCTGCCTCTCAATCTCTCTGTCTGTTACTCTACTTCTCAAACAAATAAATAAATCTTTTTTAGAAAAAGAAAAATTTAAAAGTCTATGCATATCTGTGGACCTTCAAAATGTTTTTTTATAGCATTGCATATTATGAAAATATGTATGATTTCTAAAAATTTTAAACCAAACCAATATTTTTAATTTCATTTTTTCCACAAAATATTTTGAATAACCTTTGGATATGTAGACTTAAAAATGTACTCTGACTGATTACAGATGTTTCTTGATTTACAATGGAGTTGTTTCCCAATAAATTCATTGTGAATTTGAATTATCATAAGTCCAAATTGCATGTGATACATTTATCTTCTTAAACATAATAGTTTAGCAACATAGTAAAGGAGAGAGTTCCAGTTGTTCACACAGGCAAGCATGTGGTTGACTGAAAATTTCAGTTTGCTGCTACTGTCAAGTTTCACCAAGGAATTTATTATCACATGTTGCCACCCAGAAGAAAACAAAAATGCAAGATTCCAAATATATTTCTACTGAATGGTATTACAAACATGAAAAATTGAAAGCCAAATCATCATAAACTGGGATTGTCTGTATTTTATTCTGTCTTAAGGAAATACTATCATAATATGCGTAGCATATCAGGGAAAATGTGCTTTTCGGTGAAGACTCTATCCACTTACAGTCATCAGATTCCTCAAATGGAGAACAGTTTGGCTAAACATGAAGACCTTCCATAGTACCTGTCAACCATAGATTATCTGACAGCTCTGAACTCCATAGAGAAAAACAATGATGAAATAGTCAATTCTATGTGTTCTGTGTAATCTGAGGGCAATCCTACCACTATTTTGCCCTTTGATTTTGTTGAACAGAGTTGTAATTCTTCACGTATCTGATGCCACTATACCAACTTGACATACAAGATATATTCACCCACTTTCCTAAACCTGTGAGCATTATAAAGTTTCAAGTTCAAAATCAATGCAACAAGTAATTTCAGTACTTGAAACAAATATCTATCTCCATACAAAGTTTTGCCAACATAGTTAAAGGATTTCACGATATTTTTGGTGATGAAATCAGAAAATATTTTCCTTAAAATTTCTATGATGAATACTTTTAAGCGCTCTGACATGGAACAAAATTCACTGTATAATAAAGAGAAACTAATTTAAGTACACAGAGAATAAATAATTAAAACTTCTGCAAGTTGTTAATGAAGTCTGCATCAAAAACCAAGCAAAGACACGCAAAACAAAATAAACAAACCCAGAGAAAAAGAATGAATGAAAATCACACTTACCCATACTTTGCAAAATTTGCCCAACGTTTCATAATGGATCTACTCAAAATTTCTTCAGCTTTTGTATAATTAACTCTTCTTTCAAGTGGTAAGCCAAAGACAAATTCAATTTCATAGCCATGCATCACTCCCATCCATTCTGGCCAAGGAAGTTTGGAGGATCGGTGTTCAAAATAGTAAAAATAGGCATTGTTTCCCATTTCCGAGCACTTCTTGGCAAACTCTAAAGCAGGGCATATAATGTTGTAATCCCCAACCACATCATCCAGTGCTTCGCGGTAATTCTCAGGCCTCTCATCATCTAACCAGTCTGCATAGTGGAACAGGATTGACTCCTTTCCAAATTCACTCACTCTCGGAAAAAATATTTTTAAACCATCTTGAAATTCTTTTCTAGTTATGATACTATTGTTATCTTTACTGAAACCAGGAGCACCATAGACAAGAAAGGCTGTCCCTTCATCTTTATTCACACCCACCAAGATCTGGGTTTTTTTTAGTTGTCCAAGCTGAAGGAGTGTGTCTGGCATGTCAGTGAGAAAGTCACCATCCACTGTTGGACCAAAGTTCACTGAGAGGAGACTATCAAAGGGAACAACAAATACTTCATTCAGAAGAATCTCCTGGGCATCTTTGTTTCGAAGGCATTTTATGATTTCAGTCTCATTCTCTGTAGAGCATCCAACAAACTTAGCTAATGTCAACGTTCTGTTCCTAGCTTCATGAAGAGACATGACTGCCCAAGGGGCATTAGATGATCCACTCTGCAGAATGGCTCTGGTGAACAACGGGTGACTTCTAGGAGAAAGCAAATGGAGGCTCACAGAAGCTGCTCCTGCACTTTCCCCAAAGAGAGTTACACTTTTAGGATTTCCACCAAAGGCTGCTATGTTTTTTTGAACCCACTGAAGGGCCAACTGTTGATCAAATAAGCCCATATTCCCTGGGGCTTCGGGATTTCCCGGCAAAGCTAGGAATCCTAAAGCACCCACCCTATAGTTCATTGAAACCACAATCACTCTTTCAACCCGAGTCAGAAACTTGCCATCATAAACTTGCAAAGAAGAGGTTCCAGTCTGAAAACCACCACCATAGATCCATATCATTACAGTGGCATTTTTTGGTTTAGGTGTTGGAATCCACACATTCAGATATAAACAATCTTCACTGAGGTCAGTGTTTGGGTTCCACATTTCTGATCCATGGAAGCCTGGGAAACTTTGATCTATGTTCTGATAGCAGGAATTTGCATATTTTGTGGCATTCCAAATGTCAGACCATTTGGTTAGAGATTGTGGCTTTTTGAATCGAAGTCTACCTAGAGGTGGCTGTGCATAGGGAATGCCAAGAAAGGCTGTTACAGTGCCTCCGAGAACCGGCAAGTTTATCCCTCTGATTCTTCCATTCTTGGTTGTAATTATCACATCTTCGGTGTGTGACTTCCTGATAACCATGCAGAGTAAAAGAAACCAGAAAAGAAATCGGATAGATATGATTGTGTCCTTGTCCTGCATATTGACTTCTGAAAGAGAGAGCAGTAGGAAGTTTTATCAGTATTATGCATATAGAATTACACTGTGTTGATGCGAATCCCCTGAAATATAGTAGCTTTTATGAGTCCTATAAAATACGAAAACTATTCAAATAGTTTTCAGTTTGGAAGATAAGTAAGTACATTAGGAAATAGAATTTATTTGATTTGAAGACTAGTCATTATCATTAATCTGTAAAGGAGATTTAGTATTTTAAAGAAGAAATTTGTCCCTAGCATATATAATACAAAGGGAATTTTAAAAGTTCAGGGAAAACAGAATTAAAGGTAACTATTTTGATGCCGAGAAAATTTTCAAAACCGTGTACAATTTTTCACAACACACATGATCAGGGATTTTTGTAAGTTTTGATACCCTGGGCTGGAAACCATACACAGTCACAGCAAACCTGGCATTAAGTAGTTTTCTGCTTATATCAGGTAAAATTTCTACCTGTGCAGAGGAGGCAATGCAAACCAGCGTGTTTTCTGAAATTTCATGATGTCTGATTCTTAACAGAATTGTGAAATAATTTAACAAGTTGTAAGGAATTGTAAACTACGATGGTCATTTCCTGTTTCACAGTCCCTTCTGTGATACCTTTTTGCCAGCGATTTCTCCCCCTGTACAATCCAGCCTATGGTCAGAAGAAAAATCGGACAACTTAGACTGTACAATGACAGAACTATAGTAATGAAATTGTCCTACGAATTGTGAAAACCAGGAAGCTTGCTATCACTGAAAAACAGAAAAATTAGGGCTGGAATATTTATCAGGTGACTTGAAGTTTTTAAATCATGATAGGCCTTTCTGTCTACCTTACAATTCCAATGGTGAGAGCTGATGGCTGGTATTACAATATGTAGAAGATAGACAACTTGTGGCTGGTATTACAATATGTGGGAGAAGATACTGATTTGAAAGATATGGTACACTCAGTGATTGCATGTGGCACATAAATTAATTTGTTAACTGATTACAATATATAAAACAAATGAAATTAAACATGATAGTATAGTCACAGTTGTATTTTGATGGTGAATCAAATAACTGAAGTCAGAGGATTAAAGCAGAAAAAATTCCAGGACAATAAGAGATCCAAAGTAATCTTTGTGACCTACAAAGTGATTAGTTTTTGGCGTTTTATTCAGTAATATTTATTTGATGCCATAAAGAGATTATTTGGGGAGATAAAATTTTATCAAAAATTCGTAGTGCAAATCTTAGTGTATTTTAAGTAATAGAAACATTTCAGATTTTGAAGCTCCACAAAGAGGGAAAGAAAATGTAGCACAAGTATTGTTTAAAGAGCTAATATATTTATATAGCTGAAAGAAACTGATTTAAATAGTCAATTACAAACAGACTCTTGCCAGACAATAATAAAAAGGCTCATGAATGTCCAAGACATTTCCTTTATTATATTTTATGATGCTATAATTGTAAATGCAACCTACATGAACAAGAAGCTTAATCCTATGAGCAGTGGAAATTTGTGCCTTTTGTTTTGTTCATTTGTTGTTCATTTGTTATACTGTCTTAGAAGGCCAGACAATAAGGCATTCTCCTATAACCCACAGCCTAGACCCATTTAAATCAACTTAATTTACCATTGAAAATGGGAGAGCTACCGATGAATAAGCATTTTTTAATCCCCAAAACTAGCTTAATAAATCAATGCATGTTGTAAAGTATTTTATTCAAAGATCAATAATGAATATATCCATACTTATATCTATATCTAATCCTATCAATATGCATATCTATATTCATGTGTTTTAAATAAAATGCTATAATTTTTAACCAAGCCAGAAAACTATAATTTTAAAAAAATTTACAGTTTGATAAAATGGATTGTGTCCTAAGATCCATAAAATATATTATTAAAATGTATAAAATTTTAACATTTTATATAGTTATGGTATTTATGTATCATTGTACTCACAATAAATGTAATCCGTTGTAATATAAATAATAACAAACTGATATACTGTAATGTAAAGCTTTTTGTAACTTTTTATTAGCTACTGAAATTTTATATTTCTGATAGGAGTGCGAGGCACTGTTATTACCTTATTTTGCCTTATGATTTTTTTCTGTTTTGAAAATTTTCATTGGAAACATGAACTACAAAACCAGTTTACTCTAGAGTGCATTTCAAAATTGCAACATCCCTGGTTTTACTCATTCCTCTAGCTTGGCTCAGTCAATGTTCTTCTAACACAAAGTACATCTGTTGTTTTTGTTTTGTTTCCTTGGTTTTATTTAAAAGCTATTTGATCTTTAAAAATGAAACACCTGGTCCTAATGAGTTTTGGTCTCATTTTCAAACTTTTGTTCTTTAAATAACTTGTTAATTTTATTTCAAAGCAAGTATACTTATTACCAAAATATATTTGCTTTGTGTATAACTAATAAATGTGATAATTTTCACTGTTCATGTTTTAAAATAACTGCTATTACAGCTAAAGGGTTGGGATATTATTCCCATTCACTTAGCTTGACTTACATAAATATTTCTTATCTTCAATTGTTTCATTTATATTTTGTGCTCACAAGATCCTGATTTTATATAGAGCTATTTTATGAATCAGAATCCTTGCTTTTTCAACAATATCTGTGAGTAGTTACATGTAAATAATGTAACTAGTAATTTTCAAAACAATTGTTGTTTTGCATTTATTGCAAAATGACAATATAATTAGAAATCAAATCCTACTTGTTGGAGAGAGCATATACCAAATCACTAAATCTGTACTTTAATATAAAATTATGAATATGTTCACATCTTGGCATAGCCTAATATTTTTACATTTAGCCACAGTCTGTTATTTAATAAGCATCACTTTTTCATGATTTGATCTTCTATATTCCAGCATGCTGCTCTTATTTCTTCCATTGAAAATAGGTTTCAATTATTTTGTATTATTTTTTAAAGCTTTATTTATTCACTCGACAGGCAGAGAGACAGGGAGTGGGGATTACAGAGAGATCTTCCAGCTTCTGATTCAGTCCCCAGATGGGAACAGTAACCAAAGTCAGCAAGCCGGAACTCCACACAGGTCTGCCATGTGAGTGCCAGGAAAACAAGGACGCGGCCATGTTTTGTTGTTGCCATCCCAGGCACATTAGCAGGAAGTGGAGTGGCCAGCATTGAACCATACTCTAATATAGGATGCTGGTATCACACATGGGAGCTTACCCACTATACTACATCAGCCCAGGTTTAATTTTTTAATATTTGTTTACTATATATTTTTAAACAATTAAAAGAAAGAAATTAAAGGACACTAAAAAGTTCTTAATAACCTATATCTCTAAATATTCAATAAGTATTAAAATATTCAATAGAACTTTACTGTTTTCCCTTTTATAAGTTGTCAGCAACTGAGTATTTCACATTGAATAAATGATTAAACTTTGAGAGCACTTAGAATATGTATTACAAAGTATGGGCACACTTTTACACCAAGTACAACTGAGTACCTGAATTTAGATCAATCAACTTATTGAAATAAAATAAATTAATTATATAGAAATTATTTACATACTTCTAATTTTTATTTTATGTATTTGAACAGCATATATATACATATGTTAGATATTTCTAATATACGTATATTTTGTGTTGTGTGTGTGTCTGTGTGTATTAGAGAGGGAGAGAGAGATCTTCCATCCACTGGTTCACTTCCCAAATGTTTGCAATAGCTGTAGTTTGACCAGGCTGAAACCAGGAGCCAGGACTCAATCTGGATCTCTTATACAGGTGGCAGGGACCCAGATATTTGAGCCTTCCTTCATCTATTGCCTCCCAGGATGTGCATCAGCAGGAAGATGAACTGGGAACACACCCAGGATTCAAACTCAGGGACTCTGAGGTGGATTGTGGGTGTCCTAAAAAGCAAACTGCATCTTAACCATTACAACAATTGCTTGTCCCTGAAATAGTGTTTAATAGTTGAAAGGTGAGAATTTGTGTGGAACTGACAAAAAAAAGTAGAAATACTTGATAAAAAATAAGTGCTATAGTATTACAAGTTTATCAAATATGTTCACATATGAAAATGTTTATTTTTTACTTGCTGAACTTATGTAGTGGAAGCCTTTGATGATAATGCAATTTAAAAAGATGTTATCTCAAAAGTTAACAAGGAAGGAAGGAGAAAGGAAAAGGGAAGGAAGGAGGGAGGATAAATAATATCATTATATTCTTAGAAATATATCTTTGAACTACATGGAAACTGTTCTTATTGTATTAATATTATATTAACATGAGAATTGTTGAATATTGTGTTGTGGTAATTATCATGCATTTGCTATAAACCTGATAATCTAATATAATAAAAAATTCACTTTCAAAAGTACTGGTGATTTTTGAAAACCTCTGAACATTTAAAATATGACTTTCAAAATAAGAAAGAAAATTTAAAGTTCTCTGTTTTATGTTTTGAATTCAAGTTTGAAAGAAGTTGCAGAATTCTCATGCCAAATTCAAGAAGAATTGTATATCCTACTAGTAGAAGAATTCAGAATGCTGCTCCATAACATACGGATATGATAAAATGATTGATAAAAAGAGCTCTGTGTTTATCATCTATTTGTCGTAATTGGATAGTCATCAACTTTCCAAAGTTATGGCCCAACCAGAAACTTATTAAAGAATGATCAGATATTCACAGTAATTTTCCAAAGTTTAGAGTAATTTTTCTTTTAAAAAGTTATGTATGGACAAATATGTATTTCTGTTTGAAAATAAAACTTGTTTAATTGGTGGGAAAATATCCACCTAGATATATTAATATATTTTAGAACAAGCACCACTAAAAAGTATTTGGTCAAATTAAAACAACTAAGTCTTTATATCAAACCTAACAGGCTTGTTTTGTTGCAGACTAAGTGAAGTGGAAAATTGAGGAAGTCTGTTTATAAATAGAGTATACCACTATCTTTGATAAAAGACACTGTATTACGTAGAAGTACTAGGAACTTCTTGTCCTCAATCAGAAAGACCACTCACAAACATTTCATTGTATGGATAATATGTATATTTAATTACAACATTTATTGTGTCTTTGAAAGTGGATCCGCTCTTAGGTTGTATGTACTCAAATAAAATTTCTAACATCTGAGACAATCCATTGTTTTTACTAGGAAGCAGACTTTGTCATGAAACCATCAAAACAAAGACTCAACATAATTTAAATATGTGTTACTAATTGATATCAAGAAACCAATCAAAACAAACAAAATTTTCATGACATGATTTTTAAGATATTATTAGCTTAAATTTTGTATAAATGAAAAATAGAGTAGATTTCAAGTTTTTTTTTTTTTTTAATAATAGGAGGAGGACATATCAAACAGCAATAACCAAACCAAACTTTGAAAATCCTACCAGAAAATTCATATTATTGTATAACATTGAGAAGTCTAAAGATATTTTTCAGTTATAAAACTATGTTTTAAAATCTCATAATTATACCCATAAAAGTAGTTATTAAAGTAAATAATAATTGCATTTATCATAATTATGAGATGCTCTATATTAAGACATTACACAGACTAGGGATAGTGTAATTGAGTTTATCATGAGACATTCATATAAATATATGACATAGAATAAAATAAAATATACACGCAACTAATAGAAATCATAAACAATGAAATTACTTTTATAATTCAATTTAGTTTTAATCACTTATACATTTTATACTTTGAATGCTTAATCCCCTGGATATACTGGAACTGAAGACATCAAAATGTTAGGGATAAATTATAGGAATAGTTTATGAGATTATAGCACAAATAGAAAGTTTTAATTTGCTTAAATTTCTTTAAAGATAAAAATAATAGCAACTGTCAGATATTTTGTTACAATTTAAATACACATATAAAAAGAGAACAGACAGCAAAGGGGGTGTGTTTGTGAATCAAATTAAAAAATTAGTCTTCTCTTTACATAAATGATACTTAGATCTTTGATTTGTCAATTGACAGTGTTAAAGTTTCTGATGCCAAAATGTTGATTCAGAAAACTACTCTGTTAAACAAGACAATATGAGAACTATTAATTTAATGCCATTTTTTAAAAAGGAGGAAAATAAGGCAAAGACTACTTTTGTTGGTCTTTTAAGAACAGATTGAATACAGAATGCATTTAAGGTAAAACTGCATAAAATATAATTCCTTAGGGAGCCCACTAGAAACATCCATGACAGCGATTCCACAAGTCCTTTATACAGTGTTGACCAAATTCATTATTTCTTCAGCAGTTAAATGGACTGTGTCTGTGTTCCCTGAATAATAGATTCGATGCATGTGCCTGCCCGCTTCATCTGTCCCATTTACAGGCTTTACTAAACTGCTCTCCACAGAGCACTAAAGAGACAGAGCAAACACGTGAAGAGATCGCACTTCTCGCACGGAATGAGTTTCTCAGTAACTTGCATCCCTCTAGGAAGGTGTAAAATCAGAGCAACTTACCCGACTCTGCAGCAAAGATGATAAAGTTTCTAAGGACTGGAAATCATGTAAACACTTCAGGGAAATGCAGGATGCAGCTGCTGCTCCAGCCTGTAAATTGGACTGCACTGACATTACAATCAACTGTTACTGACAAAGCTCGCGAGAGTTGGCAGCAGCAACTTGATCGAGAGGCAGCCAATCTTTACTTTCTGACATCTGTTCAGAGGCTAATGGTATGAATGATTCATTTACAAAAATATTGCCAGATTCATGTTTTACAATTGCCGATACCCTTCTAAGAGTTAAGAGAAAAAAAAAAAAAAAGTGTACGGGATTTTTCTTTTTTTTTTTAAACATAAGGAGAAGATGCATTTTTTAACATTATCAGAACTTTTTAAAATTTTAGTAGAATGTATCTTTTTCCCCCGTACTGAAAATTTAAAGATGTCCATTTTTTTTCCAAAAAAAAAAAAAAAAATGCTGTCATTGAAGTCCTTTGCAGGTGCAATGTGTGTCAGCTGTGCAGTTGTAAAGATTAATAGGGAAGAAAATATGAAATAAGATAAATACAATGTAGTATAAAGTATGCAAATCAAGAGTGGTGTATTTACTAAATGTATGTCACTGACTTGTATCACCTTTCAACTCCTACACCCCTACACTTGCTTTAACTTATACAAATTTGTGTTGGTATTTCTTATTTAGGGGACCCTGCAGGAGAACATGTGAGAAAAGCCTTAACTTTCTGCTCAAGAGAATAAAAACGCATTGTATGATTTCCATGGAACTCTGAAGCACTTGTGAGCCAGCAGTCAATGTGCTCTAGAGGATATATTTATGTCTTCTTAGAAAAATTAAGAAAAAAACATGAACAAACTTTTTAATGTTTGAATTTTCAGTGGAGTTACATTTTTAATATCTTATAAGCCATAACTTTTCATTTAAATCACTAATGGGCTCACTATGGAGTAATCAGAAGGTATGCATTTGTAGGTAATTCTGCTTTTTTGTTTTTAGCCATATTCAAATTTAAAACAAGCCTGTGAAAACTGACATTTGTGGGGTTCTACCTTGACACTTTACATGGAAAAGTTTGTTATTGGTACAATAAATATATGAATTAAATGTTATTATCCACAGTTTCAAATGAGAAAACTATATAAAAGTCAGAAACTTGTATATCCTACTAGTAGTAGCTATTGAGTCAGAATTTTAACCTACATTTGTCTGATGTCATTATACATTGTCTGATTCAAGATACTAACAATTTCGGTCTTTTTAAAATTATCTTTTCTGTGAAAGTTGCTACCTAGGAATTATTGATGAGATATTATAATTCAGAATCAAAATGATTTATGGTGTACTTAGAATATATTTTATATATAACTTAGTTACACAAACATTACAGAATGCATCACTCTATCTCAAATTAGGAAAATGAATTTTAAAGGGCCTATGGTGACAATTATGCAGTGGTTTATAAAGTGATGGCACTTTGGTTTAAAATGTAGTGATTCTGGTGGCCCACATGAAAATTCATGATTCAGTATAGGTGGTTTTTTTGCATGCAGACATCGAAATGATTCTCTCCAAGGCACATCCACTGCATTGCTTTCTGTGCTTGCATGAGGACCTTGTTATAAAGCCTTGCAACTGTTGAGTGATGTGTTTTGATGTTAATGAACTCAGTAGAGCTCCCTTCATGCTCCTAATACCCCTTTACTACTATGTAAACGATTCCAAATATGCCCATGTTTTGTTTTCATCTTTAAAAATGAAGCATAACCAAATAATAAATTCACAAGCATAGTTTTATTTTTAACTCCTGTTTAAACTGGCTCACTAGCAACATCAACCAATACACAACCTGGCAATTCTACTTCTGCTCAGTGTTTGATTTCAGTAAACCACCTTCAGCTACTGTCCCTTTAATTCCTTTTCACTCACGCTTCCTCAGCTATGCCACATAGTTTATTGCTTTATTTCTGTGTGCCCTTAAAGCATTTCTTCTTCCTGTCTTTCTTCAGAGTCTCTTCCTTTGAGGCTCAACAAACAGCAGCTGCTTTGCTTCTGAGGTGTCATCATTTTCTCACACACATCCAGCGAGAGGATGTAGGTCACCTACAGTGAGCTTGGTTTGGGGTCAGTAGGCAAGCGCTACTTCATTGCCTCACAGCCTTGATGGTTAATGATCCTGCTGCTCAACGTTGAGTAGGCCTTATAAGCGACACTGATGAATCACAAGCCACTTGACACCACATTAACACTGCACGGATTTTGCAACCATATATGCTCAAGTTTGGGCAGGGCAGCCATTACAGTCTTGGCTCTGGGATCTCTTTCAGTTAGCCAGTGTTGGTGGCTTTTTGCTTTTAAGGTTTCATTATAACTCAGTTCCCACCCAGCTGGCTGTTTTCTCAATAGCTGCACTAAAGGATAGTTGAGTCAATGCACTGCATTAATCTTATTTAGAGTTAATCTTCCTTAGGCTTATCGATGCCACACAAGTGTCTTGATATTTTCTTTTATTAATACATTCGTTTTATACAAGAACAATATATTCTCTGAAAAACTAGGAGTGATAAGGAAGATTATTTCAATATTTTACATATCATCAATATGGAAAAGATCATTCTGTGTTCTGTTTATTGTTTTAAAAAATCTATGTACCTATACTTACACAGTTTATTAGCAATTAAATGGCTTTTAATAGCCTTTCTTGTTTTTCTTTAATGATACTAATTTTCCATTATTATTTTAATGACTGACAAACTATTATATAGGTATGGTGTAAACTTATTGCACTTTTTGTTGCTTTTATAATGGTAATAATATTAAGCTATAAAAATTATTTGAAAACACTTTTTGAAGCTCTGTAAATACAATAATTCACTTAAAAGTAATTATCACTTTAATGTAAGTGCTATCTTACTCCAGTTTCACAGTTGAAGAAATTTAGTTACAAAGGGGCTAAGTAATTTTCCTTCCATCATAATACTTTTAATATTTTCCAATATTCATGTTAACACCAACTACAATGCATATTTTACTATGGATATGCATATTTTGTTTGTTTGATTAATTTCTTTTCCTTGGTATGTGCGAAGTTGATTTTCAACCTTCTGAAATCCTTTACAGGCTATTGAATAGAAATGTTTCCAACAGTTCTGGCATAAATGGTACACATGTTAATCAGAATGAATCTAAACAATCCCTGAAGCAAAGGACTAGACAATCATCCTCAATTACATGTTACGTGTTTGAAGGTGTATTTCTCAGCAGACATTGGAAGCAGGCCCAGATGTGCCAGTTATAAAATTCTGTGAGGATCTGGGGGCAGCTATGAGGAAAGTGACTCAGGCAGTGTCATCAATAAGGAACAGCACATAGGTCTTCTGAAGTTAAGGGACAGGAAGTAATGGGAGCTGCTGGTTTGTATATGTAGATATATATGTAGTTCAAGTGAAGGAGTTGTGGAAAGAGATTTATGGGCATCAACCTAGAACACTAGCTCCTAAAATGTAAATAGAGGGGTCAGTGCTATGGGCGCTGGTTCTAGTCCCTGCTGCTTTTCTTCTGATCCAGCGCTCTGCTATGGCCTGGGATAGCAGCAGAAGATGGCCCAACTGCACCAGCGTGGGAGACCCAGAAGAAGCTCCTGGCTCCTGGCTTCGGATTGGTGCAGTTCTGCCTGTTGTGACCAATTGGGAAGTGAACCATCAGATGGAAGACCCTACCCCCCATCCCGTCTTTGTCTCTCAATCTCTCCTCTCTCTGTGTACCTCTGACTCTCAAGTAAAATAAATAAATCTTTAAAAAATAAAAATAAATAAAATAAAATGTAAGTAGAAATCAACAACATGTCATTGTTCTTACGGAACAATATACCAACCAGATTTTCATAGAAGTGGTGGAGTCAGAAAAATCAGAATATGGAAGCAAACTCTGAAACTGGATCACAAAGAGTTTTAAAAGAGAAATCACTTTTTTTTTTTTAACGCAAGAAAAAAGAGAGGGAAAAGCTGCAAGCTCTTTTATTATAATCTAATTTGTTAAAGTGACTTAAACATACTCTTGCCAAGTACTTCAATGACCATGAATTATGCTTTTGGAAAAATTGTGCATTAACATGTCAGTCGGAGTGCTGTTTTAAAAATCCAGATTCCAAGACCACAATCCTTGGCTTGGACCACAGCAGATCTTGGGGGTAGATTTTTAATTTGGCCTCATCTATGAACCTGATTGGGATAAGTTTAGACACCACAGCAAAGAGACGAATTCCTGAAGCCTTGCTCCTGAGGAAATGGTTGTCCCACTGTGTGTACGTTTTATCTGTTTTCTTTCTTTTACTCCTGTATAATTACATTTTAAGCTAATTTAGAAATGAGGCATATGGATCCTTGAAGCTTCTTTCATTTAGCCCATTTTAAGTTTTTGTTTTTCCATAGGTGAAGTTGGGTATGGTTCATTAATTTTGACAAATATATTATACTAACATAAGAAATTAAAATAGAGAACATTGGTTATAGGGTATATAGGAATTCTTTGTACTACTTCACAATTTTTTGTTTTGTAGAATTAAAACTATTCTGAAATAAGAATTTTTAAAAAATCTATTTATTTGAAAGTGAGTGCTATTTGAAAGGGAAAGAGGGAGAGAAAGAGAAGGAGGGAGAGAGACCTTACCTCTGATGGTGCACTCCCCAGATGGCTACAACAGGCAGGGTTGGGTCAGATGGAAGCCAGGAGCCAGGAGATTCAGCCCAGTCTCCAACGTGGGTAGCAGTGGCCCAGTACTTGGGCCTTTTGTTGCTTTTCCAAGACTGTTAGAAGGGAACTGGATCAGAAGTGGAGTAGCTAGGTCATGAACCAGTACCCAAGTGGGATGTCAGTATTGCAAGAGGCAGACTAACTCGCTATACCAAAATTCCAATTCCGTGAAATAAGAATTTAAAAAAAAATACAAATAGTGGTATCAAATATACTTCTTCAAGTTATTTTTGTTAACAGCACATTTATCTTTTTTTAAAGATTTATTTATTTATTTGAAAGTCAAAGTTACACAGAGAGGGGAGAGGCAGAGAGAGAGAGAGAGAGAGAGAGGTCTTCCATCCGCTGATTCACTCCCCAATTTGCTGCAACGGCCGGAGCTGTGCTGATCTGAAGCCAGGAGCCAGGAGCTTCTTCTGTGTCTCCCACATAGAGACCTACACGGGTGTAGGGGCCCAAGGACTTGGACTATTTTCTATGCTTTCCCAGGCCACAGCAGAGAGCTGGATTGGAAGTGGAGCAGCCAGTCTCCAACTGGCTCCCACGTGGGATGCTGGTGCTTCAGGCCAGGGCGTTAACCCGCTGTGCCACAGCGCCGGGCAAGCACACTTATCTTTTATATGGATGTATTATAATTTATCTAATCTCCTGTTTTGGAAAGCCAATTTTTCCAATAAATAACTATATAAATGGGCATTATAATTGTAACATTTTTTGAATATTTCTTACTTTTCATTAGGAAATTACATAAAAAAAAAGAGTTGTCCAAAGGTATATAGAGATTTTTGATTAGAAGTGTATCAGCTGGGGCCAGCACTGTGGCCTAAAGTGTAAAGCCACCACCTGCGGTGCCAGAATACTATATGGGTCCTGTCCAGGTCCCAGCTGCTCCATCTCTGATCCAGCTCTCGGCTATGGCTTGGGAAAGCAGAATATGGTCCAAGTCCTTGGGCCCCTGCACTGGTGTGAAAGACCTGGAGGAAGCTCCTGGCTCCTGGCTTCAGATAAGAGCAGCTCCGGCCATGGTGGCCATTTGAGGAATGAACCAGCAGATGGAAGTCCTCTCTCTCTATCTTCCTCTGTCTCTCTGTAACTCTGTCTTTCAAATAAATTAATCTTTAAATAAAAAATGTATCCCCAACTATCTGTACAACATATTAGCAATTTACATTCTCACCAACAATCTAGGAAAATAAGAGCATCCTTTCCTCTCAAAATAGAGTATTATCTTGTATTTTTTTCATTTTTTCCCACTTCATTTAAAATTATGACTATACTTGTGTTTAATTCATTTGCTTATCATTGTGATGAACCATTGTGTTAATTTTCTAAAATATAAATTGTTTTATGATGTAATTTCAAGTTTATATTAACCTTCAAGTTAATGGCAAGAACAAAAACTCTTACCTTGATTTATGACATGTTAATATTTGGACCCTGTTTTTCTTTATCATCTTTATACACACACATACATACACACTCATATACACACAATTATTGCTATTTTTCACAAGAGATTGGTTTGGTTTCAGGACCCTTAAGAATACCAAAACCTGCAGATATTATAAAAATCTCTTAAATAAATAAGTGGACATATGAACATTCTCCCTCATACTTTAGGCCATGTTTAGATTACTTATAATACATAATGTAATGTGAATGTTACGTAGATAGCCTTCATACTGCATTGTATTATGCCGACAGGGAAAAATGTCTGTACCCATGCAGTACAGATGCAGTTATTTTATTTTTTGAACTGTGGTTGGTCAAATCAGCAGATGCAGAACCTGCAGATATGGAGGGATAACTATTTTTATATATCTAGATCTATATTTATATTTATCTCCATACATATGTATCTTCATGTGGAATTGTTGTATATCTTTATATGCACTTGGAAATTATTTGTCTGAATATTTCAGTGTTATTTGTACTATCATGTTCTATCCCTAAACCCTCCATTAATATCTGTGGAAATCTACCTGCTATCCACTTGTAAATACAGTGAATCAATTTAACCAGTAGTATGGTAATCATATAAAATTAAACAGCTCTGTTACTGAAGGAAATATTTAACATCAAGATGACAACACATAAATGTAAAGGAACATGATGCAGGAAACAAATATTTTGCAGACTTTGATGAAATATTGATTCAAGCAAGAATTGACAATCAATATTAAAGGTATTAGATGTGGTGTGTGCTTGATATGGACCTGGATATTTAAGGTTGCTGCTAAACCATGCAGTTTACATTCAAATTTTCAAAACTCAAACCAAGAGTCAATTATGGTGTTGTGAGCATTCCTTTTTTCCCTGTATTTTTATGTATTTGTTTTTATTTATTTGAAAGACAGACATCATGAGAGTCAGGGACAGGCAATTAGATGTAGATCCTCCACCCACTGGTTTACTCCCTGCTGCCTGCAAAATCCATAGCTGGGCCAGACTGAAATCAGGAGCTCAGAACTCAGTCACGACATCCCATGAAGGGGCAGGGACTTCAGTACTTAAGCCATCACCTGCTACCTCTCAAGGTGCACATTTGCAAGAAGCCAGAATTGGAAGTGGAAATGGTACTCAAATCACGACCCCAAAACCAAGGTCCTGTGATATGCAATACGGACATCTCAAATGCATCATAATCACTACATTACATGCCTGTCCTGAGGTGAAAATTCTAGAGTAAAAGTAGCAAGTTGCAGAATGTTAGGATAAATATGATCTCCTTGTGGTACATACATACACCCACACCCCCCCACACATACACAATTGGAAGCCTATGCATTAAGTGAGCATATCAAATGTCTTCAAAATATTTGTTTTCAAATTTTTGTAATGCAAATGCACTGTTCCTGAAATTATTATGCATATGAATAGAAAGTTGCATTTCAATGAAGGATAGTAAAACATTTCATTCAGCAATTCATGCTCAAAATGACCTCACAAGTATGAGTGTTTTGGGTAGCCTGCCACAGGCTCTCAACTCTAGTTTCCTTGTGGGGAGCAGCTCGGACTAGACTAAGTTACTGGAATTAAGACTTATTCTATGCATCTGCTCTCCTCTGTGGGGAGCAGCTCGGACTAGACTGTTACTGGAATTAAGACTTATTCTATGCATCTGCTCTCCTACAATATGGCGCTGGGAGAGGAGAAAACAGCTTCTACCCAGCTGCCTCCAGTTCAACCAATAAACTGTAGGACTTGCTCCTGATTGGAGAGCAGCGTACTCGGCGTGTGGGCAGCCGAGTTAGGATTGGCGGAGGAGGACTATAAAGGAGGAGAGAGACGGCATGCACCAGGAACATCTAAGGGGAACATCTGAAGGAACACCTGTGCAGCCCCCCAGAGAGCCGGCCGGCGGTGTGCCGCTCCCCTGCGGAAGTGGGGAATGTGGCCAGGGGGAACTGCCCTTCCACGGAGGTGGAAGGGATAGTAGCCAACCCGGGAAGAACCAGCAGCAAACCCGGGGAAGGCCGAGCAGACGAAAGAACAGCGCAGGGTCCTGTGTCGTTCCTCCACGAAGAGGGGGAGCGACATAATGGTGCCGTGACTCGGATATGAAGCCTAGGCAGGGTTTAGTGTCGTTCCTCCATGAAGAGGGGGAGCGACATTCCTACCAATTCAGATCTTCGAAGCAGAAGGAATGGCTCAATTAATTGAGTTTCTGACATTCACATGGCAGACCCCATGTGAATGCTTTAGCCCATCCCAACTCCTTTGAATCAGTGGATGGGAGCTTATAGTCTCTCTCTCTCTCTCTTTCTCCCCTTCCTTCTTCTCTCCCTATTAAATAAATAAAAATATCTAGCAGGAGATTTTTTACCCAAAATTGTGAGGCAGCTTTTTCTTTAATGATTTAAAGAATCAGGAAGAGACAAATTTGCTCAACGCACATTACACATTACAGAGATGATATAACCTTCACAGGAAAAATAACTTGAGGACAATGAAAAGAAGGAAGAATCTGGAGCTCAAACATTCTAAGATGCGGCAAGGCAAAAAAGTGAAAATCAAATACAAATTAAAGAAAAGACAGTGCTTTTAGGATACACCATACAGACCACGAGTGCTGAAGAGACAGACCCAAAATAAAGACTTCTAGAAAGATATTTGTGGTGAGGTGTAACGCTCTCCTGAGAATCCTTAAATCTGTTAGTAGATGCAAACGTTTTTCAATGATTCTGGAGTAGTCATGTGTTTCTGTTTGTTTTTTTTTTTTTCCTCTCCCTTCTATGTGTGTGTGTGTGTGTGTGTGCAAGTGTGTGAGTGCATGTGTGTGTGAGGGGCATGTTTTGGAGAGACACAGGCTGCACAAATATGCAGAGCAGGGCTTAAGGAAGGGGGAACAGGTCAGTTTTATTTATATTGAATAAAGCGGTTGTGCTGTTAGTGAGGTAGGACATTGGGGCCCTTGGCATTCTTTCTCCATCACTATAATTTGAAAAATTTCCTTATTTACACAAAAAATGTGTAAGTAAAAATAAGTTTCTCCTAAAATAAGCTTGATCATCATAAGAGCACCATTTGGAGTTACGCAATGGCTTCCAAACTACGAGTAAAGAATACTTTGCATGGTAGGTTCTCACCTTGAAGATCTCTACAATCTGCCTCTTTCTTCAGAGACTTTTGGCCTCTAACCAATATTTACCTTCTATATCTTGTTTCTTTATCTGCTTTGCAATAATTTCAAATATTTGTCTATCTGCTGTGCCTAAGAACTGTTATTTTATCCACTTCAGAATGATTTTTCAAATGCCAAAATTTCAATCTATGTTGTGGGGGGAGTAGAGACATAGAGTCAAGATCCACAGTGCAAAAATCGTGAACTGTTGAAATTCACCTCTGTTTTGGAGCTCGATTAGCAAAGCACTGCCAAATAGCCTGACATTTAGCTAAGCATTGGATTGCTGGTGTGTTACAGCAGTTACTAAATATAATCAGTCCAATAATAATTAATCTTTCTGTCTTAGTACAATCTGTATCTTAACAATGTTTTTCAGTCTGTTCATATTTGGTGATTATAATCACAGCATGATTTGATCATGCAAGGGAGGTTTTTTTCGGAAGGTATTCTTAAATACAAAGACCTTAACTTTGCCAGCCATGAGAAAACATCATGATATCAGCCTGACTCCAAGCAATGATTTCACATCTGATATCCTCCTTCAGCCCATCATAGGATACTTTATAACTTTGTCTCCATCATCACTCTCCTGAGTAAAGCTATACTTTTGGCTCTGTTTAATTATCAACATGATGCAAAACATACCATTCACTATTACAAACTCCAAGAAACAGTTCTTGAAAAGGCAACCTTTCCATAGGCCATACAAAATATTCTTCTACAAATAGATGTACATAACTAATTTTTTATAGAAATTATCAGAACCGGAGTAGTATGAGCATTGTAAATCTACATTAGTGGACACAGAAAACATTCTAAGAGATCTGTAATATGGTGGTTAATTTTATTTGTGAATTTGACTGATTTAAGTGATGTGCCAACAGCTGGAAAAGCATTGTTTCTGGGTGAGTCTGTGAAGATATTTCCAGAAGAGACCAGTGCTTGAATTAGACTAATTAAAGAAGGCCTGACCCAACCAGCATAGGGAGGCAGCATCTCATTCCTCCAGAAACTCCACCCCACTCTGCATAGAGAGGAAGAGGGCAGAGGAAGAGCACATTTGTCTCTTCTTGAGCAGGGACATTCATCTTCTGCCTTTGGAGACTGAAGATCCTGATTTTCGATTCTGGGATTGCATCATTCTCTGCCCAGTTCTCAAACCTTTGACCTTAGACTGAGAATTACAGTGCCAATGAGATCCTCCATCACAGGCCTTCACTCATTGAATTATACAACAGGTTTCCCTGGTTCCTCAGACAGCAGTTGGTATATTACAGGACTTCTTAGCCTCCATAACTCTGTAAACCAATACCTACAATAAATTTCCTCTTATTTATTATATGCTATTAGCTCTGTTTTTCTGGCAAATGCTGAGTAATACAGGCATCTAAGAGAATATATAAAATTCAGACTTGCCCATTTCATCACGTTTTGGGAAAAAATCATATGAAGTAATGATGGAAATGCTCATTGGAAATTATAATTTTGTCATATTTTACAGTGCTTTAGTTGCATACAAAGGATCTTCAAAAAGTTTGTGAAAATCCATACAAGAATTCAAAAAATTATTTCACCACAATTATCTTATTTTTTAATTTAATCTTTCAGTGAGATTTTGTTTTCTTTACTCAATATCATTTTGGTCATTTGAGATCTTCCATGGTTTCACACAAATTATAGTAGTGATTCATTTAGTCATATAAAAATGTTATTGGTATTTTAATATGGGTTGTTGGATTGAATCAATAAATCATTTTGGTTTGCACACACATTTGAACAAAATTGATTCTTCCAAACCATCAGCATGTTTATCTTGGCATTTCTTTATGTCCTCTTCCATTGCATTTATCATTGACTTTTGTTTATCATTTTAGACAAGTTTCACCTCTTTGGTTAAATTTATTATCAGGGTATTTTCTTCTAGTTCTTGTTGTGTTTTGTTTTTTTATTTGTTTTTGGTAGGTATTGGAACTTTTTTTTTAAGATTTTCTTTACTTATTTGAGAGATAAGAGTTACAGACAATGAGAGGGAGACAGAGAGAAAGGTCTTCCATCTGCTAGTTCACTCTCCAAATGGCTGCAACCCCCATAGCAGCAGTTCTGAAGTCAGGAGCTAATTCCAGGTCTTCCAGATGCGGGGGCCCATGCATCTGGGCCATCTTTCACTGTTTCCCAGGCCATAGCAGACAGCTGGATTGGAAGATGCAGCCAGGACTAGAACCAGCACCCATGGAGGGGTGTGGGGAGGTGATGCCAGCCCAGCAGGATTAACCTGCTGAGCCACAGTGACAGCCAGGTAGCTATTAGAAATTGTGTTGCTTTCTTGATTTCTTTCTTTCTTTTTTTTTTTTTTTTTTGACAGGCAGAGTTAGATAGTGAGAGAGAGAGACAGAGACAGAGAGAAAGGTCTTCCTTTTCCATTGGTTCACCCACCCCAACATGGCCGCTACGGCCCATGTGCTGTGGCCAGCGCACTGCTCTGATCTGAAGCCAGGAGCCAAGTTTTTACTCCTGGTCTCCCATGAGGGTGCAGGGCCCAAGCACTTGGGCCATCCTCCACTGCCTTCCAGAGCCACAGCAGAGAGCTGGACTGGAAGAGGAGACTAGAACCTGGGGTGCCGGTGCTACAGGCGGAGGATTGGCCTAATGAGCCGAGGCCGGCCTCTTGATTTCTTTTTTCAGTTTATTCATGAGTGGTCTCTAACAACACTGCTGATTTTTATACATTGACTTTAAATCCTACAACTTGCTGAATTTGCTTATTAGCTCTAGAATCCTTTTGTGATGTCTTTGGAGTTTTCTACATATAAGATTCCTGTCAGGTACAAACAGTGATAATATGACTACTTCCTTTTTAGTTTGTACGCCCTTTATTTCTTTATATTTTCTTAGTGCCTTTTATTTAAGTTTGAAGAACTCCTTTAGCATTCCTTTTAACACAGGTCTGGTGATGATAGAATCTTTCATCTTTTGTTTGGGAATGTTTTATCGCTCTATGATATCTGCAGAATAGCCTTTGCAGATGCAGTATTCTTGACTGGTAATTTATTTTTTCTTTAGTACTGTGAAAGTCTCATCCCACTACCTCCTGGCCTGTAAGGATTCTGCTGAGTATTTGTGCAGTTAGGCAAATTGAGATACCATTATGTGTTATTTGATTCTTTTCTTGTGTAGTTTTGAGAATTCTCTTTATCTTTAACCTTAGAGAATTCAACTATAATATACCTGGGGGTAACCTTGGTTGAGTTGAAGCTGACTGCAAACTTTGGCCATTCCTATGCCTGGACTGTTTTATCTTTCTGTAGAATTTGAAAGGTTTCTGTCATTATTTCTGAATATGCTTTCTACCCCTTTGAAATTCTCAGGTCTATCTTGAATCCTAGAAATTAAAATATGTGCTCTTTTGGGCTATCTCATTTTTCCTATAAGCTTTCTTCATTCCTCCTTAGTCTTTTTATCCTCTAATTATTTACTTCATTTTTTCTTTAACTGTTTACTTTCATCTACTTAAAAGATAAAGTGACAGAGAAGGAAAGGGGGAGGGAGAGGGAGAGGGAATGGAAGAAGGAGAGGAAGAGAGAGAGAGAGACCTCTTTTATCACTAGTTCCCATCTGAAATGTCCACAATTGTGAGGGCTTCTCCAGGCTGAGGCCAGGAGCCTAGAACTCCATCCAGGTCTCCTACTTGGATGGCAAAGGCCCAAATATCTGAGCCATCATTTGTTGCATCCCAGGATACTTTAGCAGTAAGCTGGATCAGAAACAGTGTAGCCAAGACAGGAGCAGGCACCCTGATACTGCATGAGAACTTTCTGAGTAGTGACTTAATCTGCTGTGCCACAATACCACCTCCTATTTGTGTATTTTCAGATAGACTTTGATCTCAATGTTTCTTTCTTCTGTTTAACCTATTCTGCTATTGATGACTTCCAGCATCTTTTAGATTTGAACTAGTGAACTTCTCAATTGAATAATTTTTGCTTTGTTTAATAACATTTATCACTATAAAATCTTACTGTTAGAATATTTAATCATTTCTCTATGTTCTTTTGAATTTTGTTACATTTTCTTAAAGTAGCCATCTTGAAATCTTCATCCAGGAAGTTTCAATTCCTTAATGGTTGGTTTCTGGTACTTTAGTTTGTTATTTAGGTGAGATCAGGGCTCCTAGATGTTCTTGATGCTTGTTAATGTATACAATCATTTGTGCATTGAAAGATTACTTTAGGTAATCTGGCTTCATTTGTGACCGCCTTAAATATTCTTTGAAAAATTTTTTTTTGTATAAGGTGAACAAATTTCACATATTTCATATATACAAATTTAGGAACACAGTGATACTCACCACCCTACCCTCCCTTCTGTTGATTCTCCCATCCACTCCACTCTATTTTTCTTATTCCTTGTTTTTAAAAGATTTATTTATTTATTTGAAAGTCACTGTTACACAGAGAGAGAAAGAGAGTCAGAGAGAGAGAAAGAGAGAGAGAGAGAGAGAGAGAGAGATCTTCCATCCAAAGTTCACTCCCCAGATGGCCACAACAGCCAGAGCTGAGATGATCTGAAGCCAGGGGCCAGGAGCTTCTTCCGAGTTTCCTACATGAGTGCAGGGGCCCTGGGACTTGGGCCAACTTCCACTGATTTCCCAGGCCATAACAAAGAGCTGGATTGCAAGTGGAGCAGCCTGGATGCAAACTGGCGCCCATATGGGATGCTGGCACTGCAGGCAGCGGCTTTACCTGCTACACCACAGCACCAGTCCCCTATTTTTCTTATTCTTTATTTTAGTTTTTACATTGACATACTTTCATTTTATTTTATAATCATAAACTTAACCCTCCACTAAGTAGAGAATTTAACAAAACAAACAGAAAACCCTGTTCCTCAACAGTAGAGACAAGGGCTGTAAACAATAATCAAATCTCAAAATGTCAATTTTGCTCATATACATTAGAGCTTTTGTACTCTATGAGTTACCATAGATGAGGGAAATCATGATATTTGTTTTTTTTTTGGGGGGGGGATTGGCTTATTTCACTAAGTATAATGATTATAAGTTGAATTCATTTTATTGCAAAATAAAGGATTTCACTATTTTTCATGGCTGATGAGTATACCATAGTGTATACATACTACATTTTCTTTATTCAGTCATTGCTTTATGAGTAGCTTGGTTGATTCCTAAGCAGTCTGTTTATCTGTTTCTATGCATGCTTTTGTTATTTCAGAAATTGGTAGCTTACAATGTCAATGTTTGCCCTAGTTTTATTGTTGATATATTTTTGCTGATTCATTCAATAAAATCTGTAGTTGATATGCTGTCCAGTATGAAATTGAGAATTGCGTAAAAAGCTGTAGTCTGACCTCACGAGCCTCTTATTGAGCCTGTCATAAACTTAGACTTCTTGCCATGTGATCACAAATGCTGTAATGCTAGATCACATCCAGAATCCACAGCTCACCAGGACCTGTGCAGCCTGGGTTGGGGGGAGGGGGGGATAGAACGACAGCTCACTCTGCTATACAGACTACTACTGATTGCGGCACTCTCTGATGTGCCCGTCAGTTACTGGTGATGTTATAGGGGGTACAAGACTATTCCACCAGGACTAAAGAACTCTGTCAGGCCAGTGAAGAATGTTAATGGCTCTGCACTGGCCTGGGGAAAGGAGCTATTTGGATGTGCTGGATGCTGGGTTTTATCAGCCTGACAGTGAATCACAAAACATTCTGTGACTCCCTGTTGTCTGTTAAAGATTGTAAAATGGGTGATATAGGTAGTTCTCAGTTACTTAGGTAGGTCACACCTGTGTCTTACGTCACCAGGTCCTGTGCAGTCCTGAGTTTGCACAACCAGCCTGCAAAATGAAAGTCTAGAAATTCTGTCAAACTCCCTGAGCTAAGGGCAGAAATAATTAGAATGTGCTCAGTATTGAGCTTACCAGCACCGCACTGAGTCCCAAGAAATGGTCCTGTGACCACTTGTTACCTGTTTAAACTTAAGAGAACGGTAATAAAAGCAGACCTCCAGCCTCCTAGTCTGGCCCCATGTTGCTCAGACCTAGGTTTCACCATCTTGGGTTCCTGCAAAGTCTTGGAGTATATGCTAATGCACCCAAGGCCAGCAGAGACAAAAGCCAAAAATGAATCTGCCTTGCCAGATTGCAGATGCCAGACACGTCTAGACACTCAGTCTGTGAGAACTTGTAGGAAGGGTAGAAGCCTTTGGGCTTTTTCAGGTACTGGCTGTGGCTCAGGTAGGTCTGGCTTGGGGCTCCAAGGCTTGCTTCTGAACTCACTTTCCCAGCCTCTTCACAAATCAGTTTCACTTTTGTCAGCAGTTGAGGAAGAGGTAGCAGAGTGTATGGAGCATAAACCAGGTTGACCAAAGTGACTCCATCTTGAAATATGAAATTGAATAGCTCTTGTTAAGACAAATAACATCACCGATGGACTTATCAATTGAGCAGACACAGAGCCAGGACACAGAGCCAAGAGTGACCTAAGAGACATATCACATAACACAAAGACTCATTGATTTAAAAATAAGGAGACAATTTCACCCAAAATGGCCTCTAAAAGAAGAGCAAGTACTTTGGCTCTGTGTACCAGGGCCCTGCAGCAGTACAGTACCCACCTTTAACAACTGGTGTTTGCCTCAAAGCACTCTTCCCAAGTGATTGTGCAAGCCAATTCAGAGAGACCACAACCACAATTAACTTGAGATCTGCCTCCGTGGTGACTGGAGCATCCCAGACAATGGACTCTATTATTCTATTCTTTCCTCTCCTTCCCCCTTGATGTGAGTGATATGCATTACTGATTAACTTTGCATATTTTCTATGACTGATTTATTTGCTTGTATGCATTTGAAAACTACATCTGACACGTGGAAAGACACAAACGTGTGTGGTCACCATCCAGGGGAAAAAAATGTTTCCCAGGAATGCATGCTTATTCCTACAACCTAGAGGTCACCTGGCTGTAGTGGTTCCAAATACTTACTTCACAGATACAGATCTAGGAGGCTCAATTCAACTGAATTTTTTGCAGTGGGCCTGAAACTGGCGTTCAGTTCTCTCTCCTAAGCAAGAACGGTCTCTCCACAATGCCCTCCTTGCTGCCTGAGGAGGGGTGATGCAGGCAGCTCTTTCCTTTCGTCATCAATGTGGCTTTTCTTATGATTATACCAAAACAATGCACTGTGTTCTTTCATCTGGCTTCTGTAGCTCTCCTGAAGATGACTTGGTACGCGTACAGCTTTTCACATTGGTGTCTCTGTGGAGAGGTGATCGCCAGAGAATTTTAATCAGCTACCATCTTAAGATTCTTAAATAAACCCAGGAATTGGAATGAGTACACCTCTGCTGAAGGAGTTCCAGCAGAATCTTGAGCCCAAAATGCAGGGACTAAGTATTTGAACCCTATGGGTAGAATCATAGATCTACCACAAGAGGAAACAAGGTAAATTTGTGCTCCAAGTCCTTAAGAGATTTAAATGTATATTTAGCATATTTTTGTGTCATCTAAAAGCTAAGAAATAATGTTAAAAACTAGTCCCTAGAGAATAAAATCTTGGAGATTTCATTCTTGGCAGAGCAAACAAAAACCCAAAATTGTTCTGAAGGGACAGTGTCATAACCCAGGCCATGAGTCCTATGTAGAGAAAACTATCTCTAAGAGAAACGGTTGCTAAAAATGAGATGGTACATTGGTTGAGAAGGTCAGTGACTGAAAACCATCAACACAAAAACTCAGAATCTGAATTCCAAGCAAGAAATTGAATACCAATATGTAATATGTAAAATAAATATTCCTAAAATTAGTGGAGAGACAATTGTAAATAAATATATTCCTTAAAAGAAAAATTTAGTTTTATTAAAGACTCAAGCAAGTGTTCATGAAAAAGAAAAGTAGTGAAATTAAAGCGAAATATTAAATAGTAAAGAAAACAATAATTTAATCACAAAGAAAATTTGTGGACTTTAAAATACATACAAACATTTTTAAACTAGAACTGAAATATAGTAGCTAACATATAAAACAAGAGGGGAAATGGGATATTTGAAAATAATTAAACATATTAAAGTCATAAATCACAGTTATGACATAAATCCCAGAGGTGTTCTGGGAGAAAATAACCAAACAAAAGAAATCATCCAAAGAGAATTTTTCAACACTTATGAATTATGTGGATTCTTATTTCAAAAATGGAAATATTCTAAGTCCACTATGAAAACCATAACTGCAATTATTCAAAAATAAAAAGTCATTAGATGACAGTAGGCTGCTCATCAGAAAAAAATAATTCAAAATAATTACGTATTCAAACTACTTAGGTGGTGGTGGGCATTTAGATTAGCAGGGAGGACGCCAGTGAAGATGCCCCTGTCCTGCCTTGGAATGCCTGGGCTTGACGCCTAGTTCCAACTCCTGACTTCAGCTTCCTGCTAAAGTGAAGGCAGCTGTGATGGCCCAGTGGTTCCTATCACCAATGTGGATGACCTGAGTTTCGTTCCTGACTCTTGGCTTCATCCTCAGCACAGCCCCAGCTGTGGTAGGTATTTTAGAAGTAAGTCAGTGTATGGAAGGTCTCTCTGTCTGTCCCGTCCTGCGGGACGTCAACTAGGGCCAAGCACCTAGGAAGAGGAATGAAAGGGACAGGAGACACAAGGGAGGCAGCAAGATAAGAGTTCTAATCAAGCTGCAAAGTTTATTTTTTTTTTTTACACAGTGGTTTATATACTTCTTAGGGGAAGCAGTAGGGGGTGGGAAAGAGGAGCTGTTTCAGGATCTGTTCAAGGTTGAAGGTCAGGTGGCAGGACACAGTTATCGAAAGCAGGCACATGTTATCTTAACCACAGGATGTTCTTTAGTTATGGCAGAATGTTTCAATCCTCAGGGCAAGAGGCTATGCAGGCACCTTTCCATGCCTAGAGCTATTAGGGAGGGGGAGAGTGTCCCCAACATCTGCCTCTTTTTCTGGGCCTCTCTGCCTCTCAAATAAATAAGTAGAAATAAATCTACTTAGGATGATAGTCTAGATTTCTATTGCCAGACAGATTTTCATTTAAGAATGAAATCTTGAAATTATTTTTAATTGTTTTTAAAGGATTTATTTATTTGTAAAGCTGAAAGAGAGAGAAATATCTTTCATCCATTGTTTCACTCTCCAAATGCCCATAATAGCTGAGGTTAGGCTCCTCTGGAGCCTGAAAAATCATCCAGATATCCCATGTTGGTGATAGATTATTGTCCACAGCCTGTCCACGGGCACTGGCAAGAAGCTAAATCACAGATGTAGGAGCCAGGTCTTGAACGGGCTTGAACTGTCAGCTTAACCAACTACATCACAACACCCACCCTACCAATTATGTTTCTTACATTTTGTTTCCAGTACAAACACCTATTTTTAAAGATTGTAAATAGTTCATTAGAGACTTTAATATCTATGATGCTGAAAGATAAAATATAGAGGAAAACAATTTGCTATTAAGAGATAGAAAACACAGAACTGACCAATCCTAAACTGATTGAGCAGATCTTAGCTGAATTCAATCACCATAGGGAAAATAATACACCTTTTAAATAGGGTAAATTTAAAAGTTGGGCCCAACACTGTAGCAAAGTAGGTTAAACTGCAGCCTTCAGTGCTGGCATCCCACATGGAGTCAATTCCAATCCTGGCTGTTCCACTTCCGATCCAGCTCCCTGCTAATGTCCATCAGAGAATGGCCCAAATGCTTGCATGCCTACACCAATGTGGGAGATCCAGAAGCTCCTGGCTTCATCTTGGCCCAGCCCTGGCCAGTACAGCCATGTAAGGAGTGAACCAGTGGATGCAAGATATCTCTCTTTCTCCCTCTTTCTCTCTCTCTCTCTCTCTCTCTCTCTCTCCGTCTCTCTCTCTTTCTCTCTCTCTCTCCCTCTCTCTTTCTCTCTCTGTGTATGGTAGGTGGTGTTTGTGTCTCTCTCTAACTCTGCCTTTCAAATAAATAATACAGACAATGAGAGGGAGAGACAGAGAAAGGTCGTCCTTCCGTTGGTTCACTCCTCAAATGGCTGCAATGGCTAGAGTTGCGCTGATCAGAAACCAGGAGCCAGGAGCTTCTTCTGGGTCTTCCATGTGGGTGTAGGGGCCCAAGGACTTGGGGCATCTTCCACTGATTTCCCAGGTCACAGCAGAGAGCTGGATCGGAGAGGAGCAGCCGGGAGCCCATATGGGATGCTGGCACCACAGGTGGAGGATTAACCTACTGTGCTATGGTGCTGGCCCAAAATACAAATAAATCTAAAAAAAACCAATATCTTTGAATTACTTTTTTTTGAGAATTTACCAGATATAGCAGGATAATATAAAAGGAATTATAAATAAATAGAACATGATGCTTCCAAATATGTAGGTAGGACAACAAAATAAAGAAGACTCAAAAATCAAATACAAAGAAGGGAAGGTAAGGAAATGTAGTCAGAAGAAAACACAATTGAAATGTAAAAGGGGGGAGAGGGAGAAGAATGTGTATCTATTTGAAACAAATGGATAAATAATAGTAAAATGAATAATTTATAAATTATATCTACATATATTAGCAATTTATTTACATGACAGAGTGACAGAGAGAAAGAGGGAAAAAGAGATATACTGTCTGCTGGTTCATTCCCCAAATATCCTCAACAGCCAGAGATCAGGTTGAAACCAGGAGCCAGGAAACCATGCAGGTATCCAAATACTTTGTTCATCTTCTTCTGCCTCCCAGTTGCTGGAGCTGAAAGTTGGATTAAGAAGTGACAATCACCTGGCTTCGGATTGGTGCAGCTCCAGCCGGTGTGGCCATCTGGGGTGTGAACCAGCGGATGCAAGATCTTTCTCTCTCTCTCTCTCTCTCTCTCTCTCTGTTTGCCTCTCCTTTTCTGTGTAATTCTGACTTTCAAGTAAATAAATAAATCTTTTTTTAAAAAAAATGACAATCAGCAGGAATTTCAACTAGTATGCTGATATAGGATGCATACATCCCAAGCAACAGCTTCATCCACTGCAGTGCAATATGCATTTCTTTAAACTGGGGTTTTAAGAGAAAGTTGTATACAATGTAAAAGAAATAAGATTGAAGAAAAAATAATGTAAATATTTTGAAAGTACAGAGTGGAAAATTTTATTTCAGATAAATGCTAACCAAAATTATCTTGCAGTAATTATAACCTTATTGGAAAGTTTTATAACAAATATGTAAATATAAAAGATTTTATTATTTATTTATTTGATAGGCAGAGTTATAGACAGAGAGAAAAATCTTCTATCTATTGGTTCATTCCCCAGATGGCCACAAGGGCCAGAGCTGGACTGATCTGAAGCCTGGAGCAAAGAGCTGCATCTTGGTCTCCCAGATGGGTGCAGAGGCCCAATCACTTAGGTCATCTTCTACTGCTTTCCCAGTTGCCTTACCAGGTAGCTGGATCAGAAGTGGAGCTGCATAGGACTGGGATTGGCACCTCCATCTTAATTTTTCTTGTTCAGGATCCCTTGGCAATTCTAGATCTTTATAGTCATTCCATGTGAATTTTAGAATTTTTTTTCTAATACAGTAAATATTATCATTGTTATTTTGATAGAGATTACATTGAATCAGAAGATTGCTTTAGTAGTACAGTCATTTTAATTATATTGATTCTTCTAACCCATGAGCAAGGAATATCTTTCCATTTTTTCTATTCTTGATGATTTCTTTCATCAGAGTTTGATAATTTTCATTGTAGAGATATTTAACTTCATTTAGTTAAACTTATTCCAAAACAGGTATTTTGTGTGTGTGTGTTTGTGTGTCTGTGTGTTGTGCCTGTATCTGTGTGTGTGATTGTTGTGGATGGAATTTATTTCTCGGTTTCTTTTTCTGTTAGTTCATCAAAAAGCTACCCTTTTTATACGTTTATTTTATAATCTGCAACTTTACTGAAGTGGTTTATCAGTTCTAAAAGCTTTTAGGTGGAGTGTTTAGGTTTTTTCATGTACAACATCATATCATCTGCAAACATGGATAATTTGACCTCCTCTTTTCCAAATTTGATGCCCTTTCTTTCTTTCTCCTCCTTATTTGCTCTTGCTAAAACTTCCGGTACTATATTGAATAAGACTGATGGAAGGATACATCCTTGTCTTGTTCCAGATCTGAGGGGAAATGCTTTCAGGTTTTCCCCATTAAATACAGTATTGAATGTGGATTTGTGATATATAGCCTTTAATTTGTGGTATTCAGTGGTAAGGCCATCAGGTCCCGGACTTTTTCATGACAGCAGACTTTTGATTACAGTTTCAATCTCATTGTTTCTTATGGATCTGTTTATGTAGTCTATATCTTCTTGAAATGTACAGTATTTAACAGGGAATATTTTCCAGAATTGCAGACTTGGACTTTATTTTTCTGGGACACACCTGACACATTCTCGTTTTCTCTGCATAATAATAATAATAGTATTGACTTTTACTAAAATAAGGTTAACGAAAAATTATATAGGCCCCAATAGGTGAAAATGGGTAAATGAGGACATATTATAGAATATTTCTAAGTGAAGAGAAACATATGTAAACTCAGAGTTTTCAGTAACATCTTTGTATGTGATGAATATAGCTGTTAATGACTTGTAAATATTCAATTCAAGAAAAGAACAGTGTCTTTCCTTATGAGATCACTATATAAATATGATCTCCAAAATCTTATTGAAGTCATTACTTTTCATGATATTTACCTACATGAATTGCCAAGGCATTTCATCTTCTATTAGGATAAAGCAGCTCCTGGCCTCAGCCTAGCACAGGAAGGATTTATTGACTGTGTAGTCTGTGCTGCTACATAGTGATGAACATAAACCCTGCTTCTTGCCACTCAGTCTTCACCTTACAGTGTTGCAGCTGTGCTTAGCAACAGAATGCCAGATGGCACGAAACGTCAATTGATTACTACTCAAGAACAATGTCACCTATCAGAAGGGCCTACAGACAAATTGACAAAGACAGTGCTATGTTTGGAAGCCTGAATGAAGAAGCCCTTTACACAGATACATCGTTGAATTTTAAAAATGTGTTTTGTTTAGAAAATTTTATCTAACGCTGAGGCCAAAAATTAATTATGCATACATATTTTTCTAGAATTTTTTCTTTAAGGCATAGACTCCTTTACTTGCCTACACATATAACAAGATAAAACAACATGCTGAAACTCTCTGTCATATGCTATAGCAAATCCAAAATTAGAATCTGAATTCTGCTTATAAAACACATCCTTATCCATTTTTGTATGATGATCAGTTACCATTATAAACTTGAGCCACAGTGGAAAGCCAGTGGAAAAATTGCCTGACAAATTCTGGAATTCACAAGCTGTCGGCATGAGTTATCTGTCCACAAAGAATGTCTTTTATGAGTAAGTCTTGTTTTTATAAGAGGCATTTATTATCATATTTGGCATCATTTTATGCAAGAAATCTTGAATTGTTTGCACTCAAACATCGGCTATATGCTATAGCTGATGGTATGGAATGGGTGCCAATATTTGGAAAGCACACTCAGCTTAACTTTAGTAAATAAGTCTTTTTTTTTAATATTCTGGGAAACTCCTTGATTGTTGTAGCTTTTTGTCAAATTTATTTTAAGTGATGCTGGTATGATAGAAAAAAATTCTATTTCAATAAGTTTCCTGCTTTTTTGCAGGCATGAATTGCCTATAACTGTTGTTGCTGATAAAGACTGTACATTTACTTAAGTGCAAATATAATGCTGCTTTGGACGTAAAACTGATCTGCTTGTCTGAGTTGTTGCCACACTGCCTCACTCACTGCAAGGAAGGTTTTACTGGGAAGACTCAAGAAGATTGTTGTAAAACACACATTCCTGGGCCCTAAGCCCTTCTGTGTATTATAACTGACAATATAAATTCTTGTTTCTAACTGACCTCACTGTCACTTGAAACACACATTCACGCTGATGATGGTGGCAGAGAAGTAGGTCTTATGTTTACCTATTAAATACAGTTTTATAGCTGTTTGTGTAAAGTAGTTGCTTTTGCTTAAGCATTTGATCAGTGTAAGTTATAATATCCTCCAAGGACTATTTTCTGCTTCCAATGTTGTGTTCCTGATATGACTCTAGATTTTGCACTGTGCTTCAGGTAAAGCTGTTTGATCTCTGTGGAAGATATCGTCCATATATATCTTCCTGACTTCACTGAACTGTGTACTTCCCACCAGTCTGAATCCATATGTGTTGATGGGGCCCTAGCTGTGCCTAGTTTCAGAATACCTGCATGGACCTGCTGACTGTGACTGTCTAACTTCACACTGCCTCATATTACCAGATTTCCAGATGCTATAGTTCCCTTGTTCCAAGTTGAGTCATCTTTCAGATCAGTTTGGCATTGCCACACACTCAAAGAGGAGGAATGCAATTCTGAGTTCTTGCTCACCTTAAACAAATTCTGAGCTCCCTGTGGCACTATCTTAGCCTCTTCTTCTGCCTATCCAGTAAAGCTGCTATTTCTAGTCTTCAGTGATTAGCGTGTGCCTTAGGTATAAGATCTTTTTGGCTTTCTCCTTGCTCTGCCTTGAATTTACTTTACCTTTTTTTCCATTCCCAGTGAGGGGATTGGGATGCTAACCAGAGAATCGCTCAAGATCTTAACAAGCTTCCATTCTGTGTGTTTATATTCCTATCAAGACTCAAACATATTTCCTTTCTAAATTATAGTAAATCTGTTTATATACTATGCCCTTTCTACACTTTGACAAAAAGCTATGCTCATACCTCTGAATTTTAAGTTGATATGTGAAAGGAAGCTTCAAACTTTCAGAAAAGGCATTAACTGTCCATTATACTTATTCAGACAAAAACTAATGTGAAATTCAAAACAGCAATAAATGACTTATTTGGGCTGTATTTGACAATGTGTGCTTGTATGTTGCAATCAGATTATTGGGACTGAAATTCTATTGCTTCAATACACAAAATGCTTTCTCAACTCTATCATACCCAAGAAAAATATTGCTTTCAGGCAGAAGACACTTAAGGCTTCCATTTATTCCTACAGGTTGAAAATTGCATGCTGTTAAACTTGACTTTTCCATCACATGCCAGCCATCTCACTAAATTTGGCTAGATAACATGTGGGGGCTGGTTGTTATTCTAAAATGTGAACACTAGAGGGCATATATTTTACCCTAGAACATCAATCTTCAAAGTAATCATGCATCAGGAAAACTCAGAAGGCATGAAAAGAGATTTTTAGGCTTCATTCCCAGAGTCTCTAATTCAGTAGATGTAGGAGGGACTCCAGGATTTACAAGTCCTTCACACATAACTTTGCCACTAACACCAGCAAAACTTTCTTTGAGCAGTTTTGCATCATTGCCCAATTGTGAGTCACAATTTCATCTAGTTCAACAGTGATGCACGTGTCCTCATATTCAAAATAATGGTATGACCTGGTGTGATAGTCTCCTGTTGCTTGTCAAGACATTTCCAAATGACTTACTGTCCCCATTGCCAACTTTATATTTTCTTTTTGGCCTAGATGCTGAGTCTGGATTTTTTTCCACAAATTTTCAACTTTTTCAAATATTTCTAGGCCACACATATAGCCTAGAACTGTTGCTGTGGAAATCTGTATTCTGTGCCTGAAAGAGTGCTCCATGGTTTAAAAGCTCAGAGTCCAAGAAAGGAGATTTAAAGGTGTTTTTCTAGGTCATTCCTCCTTATCTTCTTTTCTTACTTTTCTCGAATAATCTGTTTCCTTGGTATATGTGTGTGTCTTTTTCTAAAATGTCATATGATTGGGTTCAAGTAATTAGATTTTTATTCAGGGGATTGGTAATGACTCTATGGCTATAAATTGCCACAAATAATAGATCTGGATATAGATATAAAATTCAATTACTGAGGCTTTGTAGGTAAATATCACTGTAATTAAGAATTCTTGGTGTTGTTAAAAGAGTTTCCAAGAGTAATGCAAGTGAGTTTTGGAGGAATTACACTGAAACTTTTGAGAGGAGATCAAAAAATCACTTGCGTGGAATGGCTTACGGGCAAACTGCAGAAGATTACTGATGAGACTTTGCCAGGCAATGACAAGAAAAGCATAATCTAGAGGATGATTCGATCTAGCATTTTGAGGCATGTTCTCATGCAGGAAATGATGTTGTTGAATGCTTGGTATTGATCCCTTGTTGCTCTGAGTGTGACGTGGCACATGCTGGCTAGGCTAATGATAGTGTTTTTACTTCTCTATGCATGGTCTCCATACATCTCATCCCTCATGGTGTGTTTCTTTTTCTTATGTTAAATCACATTTCAGATCAGTTCAATTGTATCTTTTTTTTTTTTTTTTTTTTTTGACAAGCAGAGTTAGACAATGAGAGAGAGAGACCGAGAGAAAAGTCTTCCTTCTGTTGGTTCACCCTGCATATGGCCACTATGGCCTGTGCGCTGCGCTGATCTGAAGCCAGGAGCCAGGTGCTTCTCCTGGTCTCCCATGCGGGTGCAGGGATCCAAGCACTTGGGCCATCCTCCACTGCCTTCCCAGGCCACAGCAGAGAGCTGGACTGGAAGAGGAGTAGCCGGCACACAACTGGCACCCCAACCGGGACACAAACCCAGAGTGCTGGCGCCACAGGTGGAGGATTAGCCAAGTGAGCCACTGTGCCGGTCACAACTGTATCTTTCTGTGACCAAGTTATATCTCCACCATTTCTCCAATTCTTGCTGTGTTATAAACTCCTGCTCACCTGTTTAATATCTTTTTTAACTTCTATAATTATTTCATTTACTTAAAAAGACACAGTTTTTAAGCATCAAAGCTTTTCATTGTGAAATAGATCTTCGAAAAAACTAATACAGCAGATTTTTCACTTTATTTTTGTATTCCTACTACAAAAATATAAAAATTCCTTGTGATAGCACATGTAGCCCAGGCACAGGATTGACTTTGTATAACTCTGGAAACAGGACTTAAGGAAGGTGGTCGCCTTGACACATTCCTTAAACTCAAGATGAAAAATATCTAAGGAACAATAATTGAGATGAAAATATAAAAAGTAATATTCAGGAAGCAACACTCCGTATCAGAAGAATGATATAATAGTATAAGGGAATAACCCTCTTTTAGTGCTTAGAAGAATATGATGACTTCAGAACATTTTTTCTGAGACAGAAACTAAGTCTTTTCACCTAATTTAGCCTCATACTTAGCACCATGAGTTGTATACTATAATTCTTAATGTATTTGCATGGAGTAGGTTAACAAAGAAAACTGTATATACTGGTCATTTTGAGTCTTTAAATTTATATAGAGTATTCCAATAGTATCAGATATTGAGAATTCACTCAGTGGAGAGGTTTTCAAGATTTGGGGACTTTGAGCTGTTTTATAAACTTAAAAACCATTAAGAATTCCAAATACATTTTTATGTGGGTTATATTTATTAAATTTGCATTATTAGACCTTAAAATGAGACATTTTGAAAATACTTATTAATTCAGTAATTAATACAGTAATAGGAGCAGGGGTTGGTGTACAAATTAAGATGGTAATAGGAATGTTCACATCCCATGAGTGTCTGAGTTCAAGTTTATCTCCGCTCTCAATTCCAGTTTCTTGCTAATGTACATCCTAGGAGTCAGTACACAATGGCTCATGTAGTTGAGTTACTGCCACCTGTGTGTGAAAAGCAGATTGATTTTCAGCTCCTGCCTTTAGCCTGGTCCAGCCCCTACTGTTGTGTATATTTGGAAAATAGAAACAGTCTGAATATCTTTATCTTTCTCTTTCTCTCCTCTCTCCACCCTCTCAATTCTTCAAATAAATAATACAGTAAAAGTCATTATGTGAGAATATAAAAATGTGTAAAAAATAGTATATTTTTCAGATTTGAAAAAAATTTAGTCTGAAAATGGCATTGTTTTACATTCTTCAATGTTCTCTTTAATCTTTACCTTAATAGGAGTCAGTTGGGTATTCATATCTATTTCAGAATTCAATTTCTGGTGATTACTATGTGTTGTGTAACCTCTGGAAAACTACCATATCCACAGGAGATAGATGTGAAAGGCAAACAATCTCAATAGTATGAGAACATTTTGTGTTTATGGACCTCTGAAAGGCTCTCAGGGAAATCTAGAAATCCCTGGAACACATTTTGAAAACCATTGGCTTGATTATTCATTGATAAGTTTGTTTTCTGTTGACACCAACCAAAATAGCTCAACATAAGAACAATAAATAAAAGAAATATAAAAGACATAGGAGAAATGAAAAATACTGGGAAAACTGCTCTTTCTCTTCATATTCCATCATGAAACTTCCTCTATATTTACAAATTTTTAAAACAATACTGTTTGTAATTTAAGGTACAGATTGATTAATGAAAACCATAGCTCCCTCATTTTTGGATTGAATATAGTGAGGGATTACTGTATTTTCTTAAGAAAATGATGATTTTTGGGTCACATAAGAAGGATAATACTGTAGAATTTGTAACCCTTGTTTCAATACTGAATATCCCATTTAATCTCAATAAAAGTCCTTAGTAACAGAATTTTTATTATGAAGACATCAAATTTATTGTATATACATCACATTTATACCCATTTAAAGCAATATTCAAATGTGCATAGGTAAAACATTCATAATTCAGTTTGAAATATGAAGCTAAAAAACAGGTGGCACATAATTGGGATGTAATTTATCAGAATTGATTTATAGACTTAAAGCTCAATAAATGCTGTCAGCATAATAAAAATGTAAATATATGAGAATTTCTTTTGTATAATATGGACATATAGTCTAAAGTAACAAATTATGTAGCAATATTTGTTCATTTTCCAATGAGTTCTCTATCTACTTCCATTGAATTTTTAGAATATTCATGGTGATACAGTACACACACACACACACACACACACCAAGTACTTGGGCATTTAAGAACTACATTCCACAGTGCATTAGCTGGGAGCTGGATAAGAAGTGAAGCAGCCAGGACTCAAACCGGTGCCCAGAGGGGATGCCAGAATCACAAGTGACAGCTTTACCATTATGGCACAGCCCCAGCCCCTGTATAACACCTTTAAGTTCAGAACATCTTGGGTTCTTTCAAAAAAAAATGAATACACTTTTATTGATATGTTCCACCAAAATATTCTCTTATAAATATTTTACCTAAAAATTGAAACCATTAAATATAATAAATACATTTATTATATAATACATCACTTTTAAACCAAAGCGACACCATTATGCAGCACTACTGAGCATTATTACATGAAACCTCACCAATAAATATCTTTTACAAGAGAAGTCTTTATTACTCTCTAAGTGTAGAAGTAGTATGTGATCATGAACATTTCATTATGGGCATCTGCGCAAACTTTCCAAATTCATGCCATGATTCCTACATGTTGGATAATTTATCATCATGCCATCTGCTTAAAAATCATAGCTGCCAACATGGATGGATTATTAGGGAAATAAATTATCTTGTGCCTTATGTAAACGCTTTTAATGATAAATGAACAAAAATCCGTGCTGAGCATTAGTTTGTAAAAGCAAAATAGCATTCTAAAGAAAGAATAACTATCAAAAATAAATTTAATCCTAAGCAAATGAATAAATTTTACCTAAAATCATAACTAAGTATCCATTTTTCTTTTAAGCTTGTGAAAAAATACTGTATATATTTAAAAAATAGGATAGTGATGTTTTTAATGAAAATCTATTGATCTAGATTTTTTCTCTAATTATTCACTCTGGTACCATACAGATGTAAATTTCCTTAGATCCACTATAATGTAGATATATTTTTACCTAATTTGCATGATAAATTTTTAAGATTATATGCAATTGCAAATATTGTCCTTTATCACTGACTGAATATTGTATTGTAAGTGATCAACAATGGAAAAAGAATGTAGGACATCTAGGCTTTCCTAGCTCAGAGGTCTTTGAGAAAATGACTTCTAATTGTGGTTCATGGAAAATTTGACTATAAAGGATTTTGAAATTTGCAATTCAACTCCTGCAGTTCATGAAAAGAAAATTATTTTTCTGAGTGGCCAAGAACTCATTTGACAGAACTTCTTTCCTTTTCCAGAGAAGTAGAATCAGAATCTATAGAATGTGTGGAGTTGGGGGGGGGGGGCGAGAGAGAGAGGGAGAGAGAGAGAGAGAGGTCTTCCATCTGCTGGTTCATTCCCCAAATAGCCATAGTGGCCAGAACTGAGCTGATCCAAAGCCAGGAACCAGGAGCCTCTTCTGGGTCTCCAGTGGGGTGCAGGGGCCCAAGGACATCTTCTACTGCTTTCCCAGCCCATAACAGAGAGCTGGATCAGGAGAGGAGCAGCCGGGACTAGAACCGGAACCCATATGTAATGCCGGCACTGCAGGCAGCAGCTTTACGTGCTATGTCACAGTGCCAGCCCCTAAAACCCAATGTTTTAAATGTTAATTTGATCAAAAATACCTTCGAAGAAAAATGTTCAGAATAGCTTTCTACCAGACATCTGGACACTAGCATGTCTCAGTCAAGTCTACATGAAACATTAACCATCACACTCATATTTATGCTACCTTGCCAATGTTCTCTTAAAAAACACAAGGAGCTCTTTGGGTCTTTGCATATTTCCTTCCAGAATATTTCTTACATACCACTCTTCTTTCAAGAAAGTGGTACAGAAGTGCTGTTACAGAGTAGAGTTCTCCCTAATATTCATGGGAAATTGAAACCAGGACTTTCTGTGGATACCAATGCTCCAAAATACTACAGTGCCTAACATAAAATAACATTATTTTTGCATATAACCTACATATACTCCTGTACATGTTATTATCTCTAGATTGCATAAAATACCCACACAATGTAAAGGCAACGCATATAAATCCTGTTCTCCATTTCTTAAGAAATAATGACTAGAGAGTAAGAATGTACATATTCAAAGCAGATCATTTCACACCTGTAATTTCAAACCATGGTTAGTTTCAACCTTTGGGATGTGGAACTTACAAATATGGAAGGTCAAATATATGTTGCTAAAAATATAATAAGGATATGACTTCCCTATCAACTGAACAAAAAATGCTGATTTCAGGGCCGGTGCTGTGGCATAGTAGGCAAAGCCTTCGCCTGCTGTGCCAGCATCCGATATGGGCACCGATTCGAGTCCCAACTGTTCTACTTCTGATCCAGCACTCTGCTATGGCCTGGGAAAGCAGTAGAAGATGGCCTGAGTCCTTGGGTCCGTGCACCCATGTGGGAGACCCAGAGGAAGATCCTGGCTCCTGGCTTCGGATTGGCGCAGCTCACCTCGTTGCGGCCAAATTGGGAGTGAACCAGAAGATGGAAGACCTCTCTCTTTCTCTGTCTCTCCTTCTCTCTCTGTGTACTCTGACTTTCAAATAAATGGATAAATCTAAAAAAAAGCTGATTTTAATTGTCTTCAATTCTATGACATTAGGTAGACACTACATAATAAGTATATTATAACCTAGTTTTTTATGTAGGTTATAAAATTTCATTAAGATCATAATTACATTTTATTTTTCAGATTAAAAATCACATAAGTTTATTAGAATAAAAATAATATTTTCACAAACACTACCAAAATAACCTTTTCAAATAGACTTGATGATGAAATATTGTTTAAAAATTACATGCCACCCCTACCACACCATTCTTTTGTTTTTCTCTGTTCTTATTCCTACTGGTCTTTCTAATATTTTCAACTCAGGCTCATTCTCTAAACACATCTTCACCATCATTTACTATTGTAATTATGTTCTGGTGGCTCCCTTCTATTTTGTTAGAGTAACTTATATGTAATTCTGTCGTGCTAAACTTCTATAACATAGTCTTCAAGATTAAATGAAACAATTTCATTTTCTACTTCAAAATCTGAATACACTTACTTTTCCATAACAAAGTTCATATCCAATTATTTCTCTAACTCTGAAAAGAAATCTTTTAATTTTTTAGGACTATTTTCATTGCAATAAAGAATTCAGCTTTCTTTAATTAAATTTTTATTGTGTTTTCTACACCATTTTTATACCCCCATTTCATTATTAACATTTTAAAAGATTTCTTTATTGATTTGAAAGACACAGTTATATATATATATATATATAAAAATTTATGGAGAGAGAGAGATGATTTTCTATCTACTGGTTAATTTGCCAAATGGCTGCAATGGCTGGAACTGGGCTAGGCAGATCCAGAAACCAGGAACTCCATCCAGGTCTCTCCCAAGGGTAGCAGGAGCCCAAGCCCTTGGACCATCATCTGCTGCCATCTCAGGCAGGGAATTAGATAGGAAATGGAGTAGCCAGGACTTGAACCAGCGCTCTTATTTGATGCTGGCATCGCAGGCAGCAGCTGTTAACCTGCAGCACCAGTGTCTGCGCCAGTACTAACTAGCCTTCATACTTCCCAAATGAAAAAGTTATTTTATTAAATATCTCTCACTAAAAGTGTGATAATAATACAATTGGACACATCTCTAAAGGTATTTTATTAAAAATCTACGCTAGGGATAAATGGAAAACCACATTGACTATAAACAGTGACACTTGACATATAGGTACCTTTTTCTTTGAAAATCATAATAATTACAATAAAATATTAATACTTTATATGTTAGTAGAGTTGTACATTATAGTACAGACTTCCAAATATTCTCTAAATTTATCCTCTTTCCTAAGTGTGTGAAATATAGTGCTTCTTTTTTTCAACTTCATAAAAAGAACAAAAAACTAATTGACCCAGTTTAGTTTTCAAATATGATAACCAAGTTTACAACATCTCTTAACTTCGGAACTGACTGTTGTCCAATCCCAATATAATAAAAAAAAGTGCCTAGGAGAGTGGAATACACGGTTTTATCTGGTAAAACTAGGGCTGCTTGTGTGGCTATTGATACGACAGCATGCTTTCAAGTTTTCTGGCAGGGGCAGGTCACCAGAGCTTAGTTTTTTGTTGCTGTATAATCAATTACAGAAAACTTAGAGGTTTACAATAGCGTACATTTGTTTATCCAAGGTTTTGTTAGTCAGGCATCTGGAATCAGCTTAGCCAACTTGTTTTCTTGGGATCTTAGAATGATATAGTAAAGATCAGTCGGGACTATAGTCACATCAGGACATTATGACTTAGGAGTAATCCCTTTTCAAAGTAACTTGGCCTTTCCATAGACTTCATTTCTTTGTAACTCTTGGACTGAGTATTATCAGGTTCTGAGTAGCCAGAGGCTAAAGGTCATGTCACTTCTGAGAAGCTACACCTGGTTCCCACAGCTGCTGTTGGCTTTCCCAGTATGTCTGCTTACTGCATCAAGCCAGAGAGAGATGTCTCAGGGGCAAGTTTGTGAGCAAGATGGAGTTTTACGTAACATAGGTGTAGGAGTGGCATCCCTTTACCTGCCTTTGCCAGATTTTATTGATGAGAAACAAGTCATGTGTCATATCCAAAATCAAGGGGAAAGTATTACACAAATCACAGTGGGGAGTCACTCTGGGGAAGCTGGAGAGTCTCAGAGTTTGTCAGCTGTCTTCGGTATAGACAAATTTTATCAGTCCCAGATGAAAATAGCAGAAGTGGAAGTTCCTCACAAGTCTTAACATCAGTAGCAAATGATGACATTCAGACTTTAAAAATACATCTTTCTTGTTCCCAGAATTAAAATCTCAATATGATGAAAAGCTTATATCTGGCTCTTATTCTTGGCTCTTGACATCTATTGAAAAGCTTAGCAACATAAGCCAGTTCAGCCCTGGCTCCAATCCCTTTCCCTGCTTCATCCCTGGCCTCTGCTCAGTGTTCGCCTCTGCACCACGTTGGCAGATCGTGTGTTTCAGATGTCTCTGTTCCACACCTGCTTCTGAAATTTAACAACTGCAGAAGCCAGGCATCGGGAACAGACCCACACAACTCTAAGAAGAAAGAACCCCCCAGGCAATCAGAACGTGACTCAATAGAAAGCAAGGGAAATCTGACTGAAGAACAGAGAAAATAAAATGATAAAATAAAAGAAATGGGGACAAAAGACTCTTATTTTTATGTTCTACATGTTATATCTGGATTTTTTTTAAAAATTACTTACGTAATTATAAACACAAGCAGTAGGTGGCAGATTGCTCTCCTGAAGGCTGCATTTTTTTTTTTTTTAATTTTTGACAGGCAGAGTGGACAGTGACAGAGAGCGAGAGAGGGCTGCATATTTTAAGGATGTTAATGGGAAGTGCATTGTCGTCTCTTTCACTTGTCTAAGGAAGGACATTAGAGCTTATACTGCATGGAGGGAGAACAAGTATATGATGCTCATATAGGGACCCAGAAGGAAAGACAATCCTTCCATTTATAACCCAATCAACCATTAATGTGAAGGGCCAGAAATGAAGTATGGTCCTATGGTGTGAAGCCAAGGATCCGAGGAACAGGACCAGAGCAACAGATAGCAGTAAGCACACGGGATAATGTTCTTGTTAAGTCCCTGGTAAGGCGATCTGTGCAGCCTGATGAGTTGGGTGCATGTGCCATGGGTAGAACAGATGGTGGCAAACAGAGTTATGTGTCCTGCAGCAGCAGGAAACCTGGAATGCTCTTTGCTTTAGTCATCCTATGTGAGGCTACTCATTCATTTATCAGATAGGTATAGCCTTGGTTAAAAGAGTCAGAAATATTAGCTCTCATGGAGTTTGAATCAAGGGAATTGGATTCAGACCTGATAAATATGAGGGTGTTTCAAAAAGTTCATGGAAAATGGTACTAAATAATAAGTTTCTATGGTGCAAAACAAGTTTGAAATCTGTGCACATAAGGGCCCTTCAAAAGTTCATGAAAATGCATATCATGGAAAATCTATGCATGGATTTCATTTGTTTTTCCCATGAATAAACTTTTCATTCCATTTTTCACTCTATTTTTGATGTTTCTTTGTCTGTACATGATATAGTGGTAGGTGATAAATCCCTTGGAAAAGATGCATGGATTCAGATGTGATGGGTTAATTATTAGTCCTTACTGAGAGGGTAACATTTAAAAAATATTGGAGTGAAGTAGTATGTACACAAATAGATAAAAGACAGAGGTGTGCCTACTGGTTTTAAAGAATAGTAAGAAAGCAAATGTGCCTGGTGTGGACTGGCCAAAGGGGTGGACAGTCATAGATGAGGACAGAAAGGTATTGTTCTGATTGGCATGAAAAGCCATTGGAGGCCGGTGCCGCGGTTCACTAGGCTAATCCTCCGCCTTGCGGCGCCGGCACACCGGGTTCTAGTCCCGGTCGGGGCGCCAGATTCTGTCCCGGTTGCCCCTCTTCCAGGCCAGCTCTCTGCTGTGGCCAGGGAGTACAGTGGAGGATGGCCCAAGTGCTTGGGCCCTACACCCTATGGGAGACCAGGAGAAGTACCTGGCTCCTGCCATCGGATCAGCGCGGTGCTCTGGCTGGCTGCAGCTTGCCGGCCGCGGCGAGCGGTCATTGGAGGGTGAACCAACGGCAAAAGGAAGACCTTTCTCTCCGTCTCTCACTATCCACTCTGCATGTCAAAAAAAAAAAAAAAAAAAAAAAAAAAAGAGAAAGAAAGAAAGAAAGAAAGAAAGAAAGAAAGAAAGAAAGAAAGAAAGAAAAGCCATTGGAGCACCTAGAAATTTAATCTGGATTATCCTAACCTACAAGCAAACTTCTGTGCACTCTTGTGACTGATTTCTGTCCCTACTCTTTCCCTTCTGAGAATAGCGATCCTATAAACTTACGTATAGGTATGTTGACTTTGTATTTGCCCTTAATTCTAACAGAAGATAACTAATTGAGCTTTTTTTTTTTTTTTAATATTCAGGTAGAATTTATTTAGTTAAACCTAGATATTGTTCTGATTCCAGTTTTCAATAAATAAAATAACATTTTATTTTATTTATTTCTTTTTTTCACATTTATAATTTTATGAAAAATATTTTAACTTTTATTTAATGAATATAAATTTCCAAAGTACAGCTTATGGATTGCAATGGCTTTCCCCCCATAAAGTCCCTCCCACCCACAGCCCTCCCCTTTCCCACTCCCTCCCCCTTCCATTCACATCAAGATTCATTTTCGATTCTCTTTATATACAGAAGATCAGTTTAGCATACATTAAGTAAAGATTTCAACAGTTTGCTCCCACACAGAAACATAAAGTGAAAAATACTGTTTGAGTACTAGTTATAGCATTAAATCTCAATGTACAGCACACTAAGCACAGAGATCCTACATGAGGAGTAAGTGCACAGTGACTCCTGGTGTTGACTTAACAAATTGACACTTTTGTTTATGACATCAGTAATCACCCTAGGCTCTTGTCATGAGCTGTCAAGGCTATGGAAGCCCCCTGAGTTCACCCTCTCTGATCATATTTAGACAAGGCTATGGTCAAAGTGGAAGTTCTCTCCTCCCTTCAGAGAAAGGTACCTCCTTCTTTGATGACCCATTCTTTCCACTGGGATCTCACTCATGGAGATCTTTCATTTAGGTTCCCCCCCCCCCCCCAGAGTGTCTTGGCTTTCCATGCCTGAAATACTCTCATGGGTTTTTCAGCCGAATCCGCATGCCTTTAGGGCTGATTCTGAGGCCAGAGTGCTGTTTAGGACATCTGCCATCTGCCATATTTTTTGTTGTTGTTGTTCTACTTAATACTTTTGGTTGAATACTGTAATCAATACACAATTATTCTTAAGAGGTTTTTTTTTTTTTTAACAAAGTCTAGGAAATAGTATCTGAGGATCAACAAATACCCTTTTACCTAACAGTACTGAGAGATTTACTTTATAATTTGCTTTTCCTGTTGATGCTTTTGTTAGTATAGAGACATTCAAAGCATTAATATCAGTCTTCAAAAACTCTTTTTTTTAAGATTTATTTATTTGAAAAGCAAAGCTACAGAAAGAGAAGTGAATACAAAGGAAAAGAGGTCTTCCAACTTCTGGTTCACTCCCCAGATGAGTGCAACAAACAGAAATGACCAGGATGAAGTCAGGAGACAGAAACTCCATGGAGTTCTCCCATAGAGACATAATCTACTACCTTGTCAGGAGCAGTAGGAGGAAACTGGATAGGAAGCACAACAGCCAGGACTAGATGTGATGCTCTAATACGGGATGCTGTGTTGCAGCTGGTGGCTTAATCTCCTGTGTCACAACCCTGCCCCCTGTACAAGACTTTTGATATATTTGCTGATTGGCTGCATCCAATCACAGAGATTTCTGTTGCATTAAGTCCAAGAATGAGGCCAGAGATGCCTACGGATCCTATACTGATTTCACAAATTTTTACTATATGTCTTTTAATTGATTGGTAAATAGAAAATGTTTCATGTCCACACTTCCCAGTTTAATGTTTCCTAAAACTTCTTACATTTGTTGACACAGGGGTAAGCAATTACCTATTTGTTGAGCGAAAGCTTTTGATACACACATATTTATATGTATATATATTTATTTATTTATTGAAAAGAACTAGCACAAGGAATGCTGCATCTTCTTCCATATCCATCTCAGATCAGTGGAAGACAAAGAGCAGAATGAGCCCTTTATATCTACAGCTGTACACCCTCTTTCAGGTGAGCTGTGTCACGCTTGAACTGGAGGTCAGAAGATCACTCCCATTTGCTTCTCACGTCAACAGGATCCACACAGGTAGCTTTGCAAAACTGCCACTTTTGATTTTTTTGACAAATTCTCAATTTGTTAGGAATATTGGTGGTGGTGAGAAATGTTTATTGAATTTCTTTGGAGCCTAGATACACTTTCATATACATCAAACAGTGGTCTCAATACAGTAAATCTGAAAATATGTTAATTAAAAGAAGGAGATAAAATGCTAAATTTCTGTTTTTCAGTTTTGTGCTGGAATTTCCTCTGTTAATCCCACTAATGTAATGAATATATTCTACAACTAGATGATAAAGGTGCCATACACTCTACACTTCGGTTTCAACCTCTTTTGATTGAGCTAGAAGAAGGCAGAACTTATTTATATCTCTGTCAACAATAACAATCAAAAGCCCAGTGTAAAACTTCATCTTAAAATGCAAATTAAAAAATTAGAAACATAGATAATTTTCTTCTTTGAAGAAAAATTATGTACCTTTCATTTATGCATTATTTTAATTGTAAGATCAATCAGTTTTGTCTATTGTATATACCATGAAAACATCACCCAATTAAAATATAGAATATTTCCATTACCTGAGGCAGTTTCATGTAAAGTTTATAGAATTTGATTTTCAAGGGCATAAGGTAGAAAAGTAAGTAGAGGAATATCCATTTTAGAAGAACTTCAGGATATCCAGGATTAGATTTGTAGTTCTAAAGCATCCATCCTTACAAATCACATTCAAACGTAGGAGTGTATATCCTGCCTCTGTGTCTAGCATGTTACTTATGAGAATGCGCTACGTAAGTGGATATTCTAGGAGTTGAAAAATAGGAGATGAAAGCCTAAGACATTTAATTAAATATCTTCAGAAGCAGTATGACACTCATTTCGGATTTCTTAATACATATCTATTGCTGAAATCTATCATACATATCCTTTTACCCATTGCTAATTTAAAAGCAAAGATTTTTTTCTTGGGACTTACTAAGTTTAGTGCTTCAGTTTGCTTTTGTTCTGTTGGTGGACCAAACTGTTGGGTATACACAAATTAGCTAAGTGATCAGAGTATCTCTTCAAATTTTCAGTTCTCCTCTATGACATAGCAATCTGCAAAATTTACAAAAATGCAAAAAGCCTTAGAAGAATAGCTATAATAATTTTGTCTTAACAAACAAAACAATCTACACACAAACAAATCAAAAACATAAAAGCAAATGTAATTTTAAATAAAACCTTGTAAGAATTTAAATGAAAATTTAAATAGTATATTATCAAAATAGAAAGTTACAATTGAGGAGAGCATCTCATAAGTTTCTCTAATACAGAGTTTTACACTATGTCTATTCTGTGATGGTGATGACGATGATAATGATGATGATGGTGATGATGATGATGATGATAACAAAATTTCATAGCTCTTCTCTTTACCAACCTGTGGGCTAAATATTTTGCATTTGTAATTAATTGTATCTTTTCCACAAGTCTATGAAATAGGAATCTCTCTATGATTGGCTAGTAATTGAGTAAATTTGGACTTAGCTACATTAAATAAATAATGCTCAAGTTATCTCTAATGAAAAATTGACAGACCTGTGTTTTAAATGCAAGCAGTATGAATACAATGTTTCTCCAATGATGAGCTGTAAGAAATTTACATCACTATCAGTGGAAAATGTAGGCTTTGATTCTCATACTGACCCTTTTGTGTATCTATCCAATGCTAATGATTAAAATTGAAAAAAATTTGCAGCAATTCTTAAAACACTTCCAATTTCCTAACAGCCAAGCATATTTGCAAAGGCAATGAAGGCATAAAAAGAATTATTTCCCCTATATAATCAGTCTTGGGAATGAGATAGCAATAATTTCTGTTACTTTTGTTGCCTGTGAAAAGTGCTTAAATATTATGGTATAAGAAAGAATGACTTGCTTTTTCTAGATATTAAATTATTTTAATGAGTTATAATGCAGCGATTATAAGCCACTGGCATCTCCCTGCACACAAATGAGGAATAAAATGAATTCCTACCAGTAATAATGATTGTCCAAAGCAGTGCCTAAAAAGGAGAGGGAACAGGAGTAAAGAAAACTGGTAGGGAGGAGTTTAAGAACAGGGTCTTAACCTCCAGTTTAGATGAGGATCTCTGATATCATTTTTGTCAACACAACTATTGATAATTTAAATAACATACTACTTTGAAACTTTGTTCAGAAACTCCAGAATATGCATATGTTATTGAGCTACTCACAAAAATATTTATTTATGAATCAAACATCATATATATAAAATAGAGACACAAATAAAAGTTTCAGAAATTAACCAAGAAGACAGTCCACTTTATAATTTTTCACTAAAAGCATATTAAAAATACTTGAAATTTCATGTAGGGAAAATTATAGTCTTCTGTTTAGTTAATATTTACAAGAAAAATGGGCTTTTAATATATTGTGTGTGATGAAATAGCATATTGTTTAAATGAATACATAATTTATAGAATATGGTTAAATTATTCTAGAGATAGTTTTACATTATATTACTAAACACTTTGGTTCTGAATAATCTATGAACAATTCTAACTTAGACTGACAGATGTCCCTAAATTAAGATGTCAGATATTTGAGTTACTCAGTCTGAATAAAACCACAATGCCAAATGTTGTTACAGAGTGTAAAGCGAACTATCATATCAATTAAGATGAAATCAGCAATAATCCATATGTTAAAAATCAAAATTGTGAACACTGATTCATTACTTAGGAATTTTAGTTTTAGGTATTCATGACTATATCATTTATATATTAACTGTTTCCTTTTCCTTGATCTATAAAATGTAATGATATAACTGTTTTGTCATCAAATTTCAATCATTTTTGAATAAAGAAAAAGCACAAGGACTTATTGCAAATTGATGCCTTGTATACTTTTTTCCAAAACCATGGCTCTACATCTCCACAGGTGTGCAAGATTGTCATAATGCAAGGTTCAAAACTATCACTTTCTTTGTAACATTAATTCAGGACACCATCACTTGAAATCATGTCTGTACAGCAAGCTCTCTTTGTATCTTTTATCGTCTCTACGAACTATAAACTCTTTGAAGGTAGAGGCATGTAGTTCTTCTTTGTTTCCACAGTTCTAAATTAGAAACTTAGCAGTGGTAGATTCTCAGGTAAAAAAATTGTACCTTCCAAATTTTGCTTTTCCCATAAATTATCTGAGAGGTTATGGAAACAGGTAGTTCATTTCCAGGACGCATACCCTGGATGTGTCAGAACCTATGCGTTTAAAGTGTTATCTCCAAAGTAGGTTATTTGTGGTAATAATAAAAATTTGCTTCAACAATAGAGAAACTTAAAAATAATTTTATCATGTGGATAGGATTTTCATTATAATTTTTCACGTTTCTCTTCTGCAATAGGTTAAAGGAAGTAAAAACACTTACTCCTGCTCCACTGCATGCATAGCACCGAAGAAGCAGTGGAGGGAAACAGGAGCTTGGTCCCTGTGGCACTTCCAGACCTTATTGAATATCTCAGGACGAAAGCAATCAGGCTGCAACCATAGGTTCCCTAGTGAGGAAGAGAAAATTGGGATTTAGGACAGAGGGCATAATAGATGTTGTCAGGAACACAAATATTGCTGTGTGCACCCTGCCAAAGTAGTACTAGCCTAGATTTCAAAGTACATTATTTGAAGGTGTGTTTCTAACAGAGTATTGTAAGTAATGCATTTTAATTTGAGTCAGTTCTGTTTTCTGAACATTTTCACACAGACAATAACAGTTTTTAAAATTTTCTTGAGGCTCTTTTAGTGGAGAATATGAGAAAAGCACAAGTCTTCATGTTGGGAGCTGTGTGGGATGAGAGAAGAGAGGAGGCTGTTTATAAATGTTCTGATCTCACCTGACCATCCTTCTCTATGACTTCAGTCATGTGACCAGGATACAGTCAGCAAATCTACAAAAGTGAGGGATAAAGTACCAAAATGAACTAAGGAAATAAACTATCCAAATATTTTTCAGTGCCATTAATTTACCTTTACTATTTCTTTAACCAAACTAAATAGGTCTAAAATTTTATGTACTAGTGATCTAAAATTGTACTTCTATCTATCTTACAAAAATAATCAATGACATTGTTCTACAGCTACAATTCTAGTGCTCTATAATACAGTGGGGTCACTAGGGTCACAACAAACTGTTATATATTTTATGAAAAAAATAGGAGAAGCCAAAAGGCCCCGAACAGAAACTTATGACCAAAGAATAAAACATTAATTATCCTGTCTTAATTGGTATACATTTATTGAAATATACTTTTAATACCAAGTTATAGAATAATGTTACATACAACCAGTTTTCTAAAAATAATACAGAGTATGATACCTGGGAGTTTCTAGTGCTGGCCCTTGGGGCCAGGTTTCATTTCATCTGTACTGAGAGTTTTCTGTGCTAGCTATTACGTATGCTCTGCATACAAACAAGAGAGTCATACTATGGGGTTTTTAAATGCAATTATAACTGTTAAAGCTTCCTGAAATTTAAAATTATTAAATGCTCTTAATTATAATTTACTTACTGGGTTCTGCGTGTCCCATTTAACACTTTCAACACTTTAATATTTTCTTTTATGAATTGAATTGACCTCATACATTCCATTTCCCTTTGATAGTGCATGTAGAAGTCTGACTGGAGTCTGTCTTCCTGTCCCTTGTATTTCTCACATAACTTACTTTTGGCTCAGCAGAAACCTCCTTACTGTTGATATTAATTGAAAGAATTCCCAATAATTGAGAAACTTGAGACAAGGGCAGAAGAGAAAGAAAATAATGCATGAATAGGATATTATCATGATCTGAAATAATCCTCAATTTTCAAAGCATCGGATTCTTGTTTATAGCTGTTGCCTATATTTTGAAGAACAGTGATTTTTCTACGTACTACTTATTGAATTCTTTATTTAGTGGAGAGGGAAGCCTGTGACTATAGAATAAATTGCAAGTGTGTCAACCAGGGGCTGGCATTGTGGTTTGTTGGTAAAGCCACTGCCTGTGATGCTGTCATCTCATACTGGGGCCAGTTTCAGTCCTGGTTGCTCCACTTCCAACCCACCTTGCTGCTAATGGCCTCAGAAGAGCAGTGGAAGATGGCCCAAGTGCTTGAGCTCCTGCACCCTAGTAGGAGACCTGGATGAAGCTCCTGGCTTCTGGATTCAGTCTGGCCCAGTGCTGGCAGTTATGACCATGTGGAGGGAACCATTGGATTCATGATTACTCTCTCTGTGCATGTGTGTGTTTGTGTGTGCATGCATGTGCGGATCTCTTTCTCTATAGCTCTGCCTTTCACCTAAATAACAATAAATGTTTTAAAACAACAAAACGATAAGATATGTAATTGTGAAAATTAAAAGAAAAACAAGAAAAGAAGGAAGAGGGTGGGTGTGAGGAAGGGAGGGTAAGGAAGGAACTACTATTATGCTCTATAAATGGGCCAGCGCCATGGCTCACTAGGCTAATCCTCTGCCTGCGGCACCGGCACCCCGGGTTCTAATCCAGGTCGAGGCACCAGATTCTGTCCTGGCTGCCCCTCTTCCAGTCCAGCTCTCTGCTGTGGCCAGGGAGTGCAGTGGAGGATGGCCCAAGTGCTTGGGCCCTGCACCTGCATGGGAGACAAGGAGGAAGCACCTGGCTCCTGGCTTCGGATCAGCACAGCACGCTGGCCTTAGCGGCCATTTGGGGGGTGAACCAATGGAAAAGGAAGACCCTTCTCTCTGTCTCTCTCTCTCACTGTCTAACTCTGCCTGTCAAAAAAAAAGAAGAAGAAGAAAAAATAATTCTATAAATGAAATACATGAAATTTGTTTCCTTTTTAGAAACAAAAAGAGAAAAGCCAAGAAAAGTATAAAGTGGTTAACAATAAAATTAAATTGAATATAATTTTCTCCTTAATCATAGATAGAAACTTAGGATCAAATATGTAGAACATTAGGAATCCCAATTCTTTTAAATCTTTAATTAACAGTTAGATTTTATTAAACACAAAGAAACTATGACTCTAAAAGTGAATGAGACTGTTCTACCAATACAGATTTTGTCATGCTTTGGACTATTTTGAATTATTTTCACAGTACATGTCCTCATTCACCTAATATTTCCCTAATAAACACCAAATATTCTGGAATGAAGAAAGTGCACTGAAGTTTCTTATTCATACAATGAAAAAGAACAATTTAAAATTAGATGATGCAATCTGACCACAAATATATCTGTTTCTCCAGTGATTGGTGTATTTTCATAAATATTGATTTTCAAGACAGAAATCACCCTATGTAGTAAATTGTAGACTTTAAATATAATAAATCAAAGCATATAATACAAATAATGTGAAATCATCCTAAGAGGGGATGTGATGTCAAGCTCTTGTAGATCAGGTAGTTTCTGGATAAAGAATGGTGTGGAATGTAGCTACCAAAGGAATAATAGCAAATTAATGAACCATTCACATATTGTATATTCTAACAGCAGTAAACCTTACACTCATACTCATCTAATTTAATAATATAATAAATGATTAAAATACATTTATGAAACCTACATAGGAGCAATCAAGTGATTATTATATGCCTATACTATATTCCCAAATATGCTCTCTATGTAGTATGTACTAGAAGGTAAAATGGGTGAGTGTAAAAGGTAACAGCATACACCTTTAGGCTAGAAAGTAAAGGAATGTGAAACACAGCTATATTTATGTTAATATCTGAAAAGTGGCCAAAAGATACCATCAGGGAGATTCCAGAGTACTTCCTATAAGTAGAACAGCAAGTGCAAAATCCCTGAAGTGAAACAGATTCAACTTTTAGAAAAATGGAAAGCAGATCAGAGTGGTTGTAACCTAGTGAATAACGGTGAGACTACTGGAGGAAATTCTGTGATTTTTCTTTTGTGAAAGCTGCCTGAGATTATCGGCTGTCTTCTGTGTTGATTTCATTTCCAGATAGCAAACATTAGTAGTACAGCCTTCAGGGCTGAGGAGTCAACGGCTGTGCCTTGTCTTTATAACCCAGTGAAGTCTTTCCCATTAGAGTTCAAGGGAATTCCATCCTACAGGTTTTGGGGGACAAAAGTAGTTAATGTCCCCCTTGTTTCTTCTGTTATCCCATCATCTTAATATAAGCTCTCAGCAATTCTTGTCAAAGACACCTTCAAAATATTTCTAGCATCTGACAACTTTCACTACATCCTTCACTTGGATTATTACAATATCTTTCAAAGTGATCTCTCTACTTTATAAATGCATTGCATCTATTTTTAACACTACAGTCACGTCTATGATCTCATCTCTATCTCATTTCTCTTTGCTCACAGAGTTTCAAGTCATATTTACATGATACAATGGTTACTGATTTGTTCTATGCTTTAAGTGGATATATCTCATGAAATTATTTAAAGAATTATAGGACTAGGGCAGGTATATATGATTAGACAACATAGAGGTTAAGGCACAGGCTAAGTTGCCTGCATCCCACAAAGGAGTAACTGGGTTCACTTTCCAGGGCTATCTCTTAATTCCAGCTTCCTGCTAATAGAGACCATGGGACACCTGCGCCGCGGCTCACTAGGCTAATCCTCCACCTTGCGGCACCGGCACACCAGGTTCTAGTCCCGGTCGGGGCGCCGGATTCTGTCCTAGTTGCCCCTGTTCCAGGCCAGCTCTCTGCTCTGTATACATTAATAACACTATTTCACATTCTGCACTACTTACTTGAAATAGACATTGTGGCATTTTTTGTCTCATCTGAATGATTTTAAATCTGATGAAATATCTCTGGCTTCTCTTTACTAAAACGTGAGATATCTCATATTTTTTATGACTGAAGAAAGATATGTTTGACAGTTTACCTAAACTGCTTTTAGAAAGAATCTTCTGCCAAGAAACAGTTGAACTACATGTATATTACTAAATATGCATTTATGTTCAGATCTCTGAGCTCTGTAAGAAGAATGGCTTACCTGATGAATAACACTGGAAAAGTGTTATCATTTAAATATATAGAAGGAATATATTTCTACTCTCAAGTGCTTGATGTAAATTCAAGTTTCTTTTCAAGGCAAAAATGCAATTTAGATGACAACAATCGCTTCTCAGCCTTTTGGCTAAGACCAAGTGTAGATGACAAAATCTTAGCTTTATTATACTTGAATTTAAAATATCTCTACAGTAAGCTAGACTTTTTTTCAGTCTTTCATAAAAATACAAATGTTATGGTATCCTTCAATGTGCTTCTCTTCATTAATAAAACATATGCTGTAAAATGGAAAGTTATAAATTTGAATGACATATGTATTGTCATTAATAAGTAAAATTCATTTATTCATTTATTTGTATGATTGAAATAATTAAGCAATGGGACATTAGAGAACATAAGATGAGTATAAAAATATAGACGAAAAGTCATTGTTATAACCATTTATCAACATTAGCCTGTTACATGATTTCCTAATGCCTCAATACTTTATCATTAATTTAAACTAAACATGACCAAGGGACTAAATAGTAACTTGGTAACTACAGATTCACGTATTCTACAATGAAGTGCATATGATTTAAGAATATGCATAGTTTTAAATTAAAAGTCTTGAACAGTAACTGATTAGTCATTTTAATAGGGAAATTAGAATACAAATTGTTAGGGAACCATTAATGGAGAAAGTAACTGTAGTGCCATTTGAAAGAAAGTAACTGCCCAGTAGCGCAGCTTGAAAGAAAAGTAGAAAGGTAACCATGCTAGCTGGTAAGATTTGAAAAGGGAAGTCCTAACTAGATGGCCTAACCACAAACTGTCATTGCCATGACTACAGGACCCTGGGAGGTCAGAATGTGGGCGGGGCTAGCCTCTAGAAACTGCATATAAGGGGACCCTCAGATGCTGTAAACCAGAGGTTGCTCAGCCTCTCTCCCTGGTCCGTAGCTTCTAGTGCCCGTGGGGAGAAGCTCCTGGTCCATAGTGCCTAGTGCCCGCAGAAGTTGGCTTGAGCAATCTCTCCTCCTAGTCAACTAGAGTATCAATAAAGTGTGTTTAGCTTGACCTTCCTCAGTCTCCTCGACTCTTCCTTCACTGCAACCTGGCCAGTTCCCGGAAGGGGAGATCCTGACACAAATATTTTTTTCAATTTTAAAAACTGTATATGTTTATACACACACACACACACACTAAAGATTTATTTGTTTATTTGAAAGTCACATTTACACAGAAAGAGAAGGAGAGGCAGAGAGAGAGGTCTTCCATCAGCTGGTTCACTCCCCAGTTGGCTGCAATGGCCAGATCTGAGTATTTGAATCCAGGAGCCAGGAGCCAAGTCCAGGTATAACCAAGTGGGTTCAGGACCCCAAGGACTTGGTAATATTCTACTGCTTTCCCAGGCCACAGCAGAGCACTGAATTGGAAGTGGAGCAGCCGGGACTGGAGCTGGAGCCCATATGGGATGTGAGCACTGAAGGCGGCAGCTTTACTCCCTCCACCACAGCACCAGCTCCATACACGCACACACACACATACATACACACATTAGATAAACAGATAGAAGATATATAGATAGATATATAGATACACACAAACATATATATATATATATTCCTAAAACAGTGAATGTACCTAATAAATAAGTTTATGATATCAATCTACCTTAAATTGAGAATGTAGAAGATTTATTTTGTCATTTTCTTGTTTCTTAAGATAGGAGATGGTATTACTTTATTATCGCATAGAGTGCTGTACATTGAGATTTAATGCTATAACTAGTACTCAAACAGTATTTTTCACTTTATGTTTCTGTGTGGGAGCAAACTGTTGCGATCTTTACTTAATGTATGCTAAACTGATCTTCTGTATATAAAGAGAATCGAAAATGAATTTTGATGTGAATGGAAGGGGAGAGGGAGTGGAGAAGGGGAGGGTAGTGGGTTGGAGGGACATTATGGGGGGGAAGCCATTGTAATCAATATTCTGTACTTTGGAAATTTATATTCATTAAATAAAAGTTAAAAAAAATTATCGCATAGAAAAAAGAATTAAACAAGACTTAGGGATTCTGGGCTCCACTTTTTATAATGGTGGCTTAAATATAGTACAATATTTGTAGACATTAAATTTCTCATAGTCACCTTTGCAGAAGCAAAATGTAAGTACAATGAAAAAAAGTTAAGCTTGTTCCAGAACAAGCCAACCAAGTAAAACTGTCGACGGGGCTATGATCCATAAAAGAAGTTGAATCCAAATGGAAATGTAGGCTACTATTTGGATCATTTTAATTCTTTTCCTCAAGTAACTGAGTTGAAGATGGAATGATGAGGACAGGCAATTGGAGCAGAACTGAAAGGAAAACAGAAATGTCAGTGCACAGACAGGTACATCCGTGGAAACCACAAGGGATTAAGGCAAGGCATTTATAAACAGATGCCGTGATGAAGTACTAGTTATGGAGTGAAGAGTTGATCTACAGAGTGAGCACTGAAGAGTTAACAGAAGTCACAAGTAGAGTCTAGGCAGAGTGACAAAGAACAAACTAAATTTTAGTTATGAAGTTTGGCATTTCCCTCTGTTTTGGAGATGTTTGAAGAACATACACAAATCCATGAAACCATTTTAATTCAAGGTGTGTGGTCTTGTCATCCTAGCCCTGGAAACCATGAAAGTGGCCATACCATGCTGGGGCTGATTTTCCTGTCCTTTCCATTTCCACAGGCACCTCTACAATAAGGTACTCATCATATGATGAGATGAAGCTACCCCTCATGTTAGTGTTCTGAGGTTACTGTAATAAATTGCCACACATTTAATGCATTTAATTCACATATGTTTTATATTTATGGAGCATATCAGTCCTAACATGGATTTTACAGGGCTGAAATCAAGTTGTTGCCCAAGTTGCATTTCTTCGGTCAGGAAGGTGCCGGGAGAAAATCCATTCACTTGCCTTTTCCAGCTTCTAGTTTTCCTTTTTTATCCTCTGACTCTGTCTTTTGATAAGGTCCTGGTGATTACATTAGGTCCATCTGCATCATTCAGTTCAATCTCCTTATTTCAAGACAATGATATCTGAAAAGTTCTTTCTGCCATGGAAGGTAAAATATTCACAAATTTCAAGCGTTAGGAGATGAACATCCTCAAATGGTCATTATTCTGCCTATCACACCTTACTCTTCAAGAATCCTGCTGGATAAAATTATTAGCTAGAGAAAATGCATTTATTTAACCTGCAAAAGAAATTGTTACAGCAGACAAGCAAGTCTTGTAGAATTTGGAAGATTAAGTAAGGATTTTTACCATCTAAGAAAAGAATGGGTCCAACTTCACATTACATGCAAAGAAGAAAAGAGCACAACCAATGATGTGGAAGAAGTAGGTTCGAAGGAGAGACATTTTGCTCAGATGGTGGCAGCAGAATATGCACATTAGAGATGAAACAGATAATCAAGGAGAAGTTATTTTTGGAAAAATGTATTGAAACCATTATGAAAACATTTTCATTTTAGTCATAGTATTTTATTTTCTAACATGATTATAGTGGTAGAATGCAGTGAATAAAGGATTAGAGATAAATTTTTAGATAGCTATTACAATATGAAGTCACTAATTTCCAAGAAAGACCCAAACTAATGGGATAATCAAAGGGGGATATAAAAACACTGAATTTTCCTTCAAATATTAAAAAGATGTTTCATTTGTGACTACAGATGTAAATAGTGAAAATATGTTCATCTTCACATATCATGTAAATTAGAACTTACTTTACAAGAGTGTTATACTATAGCATACAAACAGGTAAGATAAAGGAAATACAGAAACCTGTTTTATTTGAAGACCACTTTTGGACTAATTTTTATATAATTAATGGAAAAGTAGTAGGTTCATATCAACCAAAGACATGTAACTCCAAAGCAAGAAAAGAACAGATTTATTTTAATATTTACTTAATATTTGAAAGGCAGGGATACTGAGATGGGGGAAAGACACAGATAAAGATTGAGAGAGCAGAGTGGGGTGTGTGTGTGGGGGGGAGAGAGAGAGAGAGAGAGAGAGAGCAAGCGAGCTTCTATCTGTTGGTTCACTCCTCAAATGGCAAAAGCCAGAATCTGGAATTCAACCCAGGTCTCCCAGATGGGTGACAGGGGCCCAAGCTCTTGGGCCAGCCTCTGTGGCTCTTCCAGGTGCATCAGTGGGGAGCTGGATAGGACATGGAACAGCCAGGACTTGAAGAGTTGCTCACAAGGAATGGTAGCATCACCAGCAGTGGCTTATCCTGCTGCATCACAACACCATTCCCCAAACAGACTATTTGAAAACAAAATGTATTGTGAATCCCATTCTCTTTGAGATGAGACAATAGATGATAAAATATTCAGTGTGAGAAATGATAGGAAATAATTAAAAAAATTTGTTTGTGACAGATACTTTTGCCAATTAATACCTGTAACAAGTCTACATCGTAATGTGAGAGTACTAAAGTGAAGAGCAGTTAAATGTTTGCAGTTTCAGATATATAAATTGATTGTTGCAATGGTGAAGATCAAACATGGTATTTCTATTCTTACCATTAGTTGCTGAAACTTTGTATTAAACATCTTTGCCACCCTGAAGAATAAAAATTTGAATTATATGTTCTCTAACGTCCATTCCAGAACCAATATTCCCTAAATGTTTGTGTAGCTGGAATGAGAACATGACTTCTACTTACCTCTTTTGTAATAAAATTATGATAAAACAAAGGATTGTTCTATTATCTTTTTAAAAAGGCATAGTTCAAAACAAGTACAGGCGAACACAAACCATGTAGTAAAGCCCGATTCTTAGTTACTGTCTAAATAGTGTCAGTAGTTAGGTTTATGCCTGTCTTTCACCTTTTATTTTGTCTAATCCATTATGGAGTATATTCTAAATGGAAACAGTCAGGCCTTATGGCATCCAAGCAGTCAGAGAATGTAACAGAAGACAATGATTCTCTGTAACCAAATTAAAGGGAAAAAAGATAAAGAAAAAAGAAAAACAACAGTAAAAGCGACAGAGGCAAAGCAGTATATCAACACATTTCTTCGTCAATGTCCATGGTTCTCAAACCTATTGTACAATTGAATCATGTAAAGTACTTTTTAAAATCACCAGTACCTGGACCTTCCTACCTTGAAATGTTGTTTCAGTTGGTCTGTCATGAGAATAAATGATTATTGTTTTTATTTTATTATTATTATTTTTTTTATTTTTGACAGGCAGAGTGGACAGTGAGAGAGAGAGACAGAGAGAAAAGTCTTCCTTTACCGTTGGTTCACCCTCCAATGGCCACTGCAGCCGGCGCACCGCGCTGATCTGAAGCTGGGAGCCAGGTGCTTCTCCTGGTCTCCCATGCAGGTGCCGGTGCCGTAGGCGGAGGATTAGCCTATTGAACCGCGATGCCAGCCGATTATTGTTTTTAAATATCAATTTCATTTATATTATTATGGATACTGGTATAAGAACTTCACCAAAATCAGTGATGTAATATGGCCCTCTCAGCTAGGCAGAGCCAAAGTATTATTATTATAGTAGATTAGTAAATGATTTCTTTAGTGGACAAGAGACACACCTGTCATTTGAGTACATGAAAACTTCGATATGCATGACAAAAAAAACGTTGGTGCCATGTGATTAAAAACATAAGCATGGGAGACCAGGATAAGTACCTGGCTCCTGCCATCGGATCAGCGCAGTGCGCCGGCCGCAGCGCGCTGGCCTCAGCGGCCATTGGAGGGTGAACCAACGGCAAAGGAAGACCTTTCTCTTTGTCTCTCTCTCTCACTTTCCACTCTACCTGTCCAAAAAAAAAAAAATAATAACATAAGCACGGTTTATTGTTTTTAAAAAGGTTGTAGCTGCCAATACCATCTGGATAAAGAGTCTTTTAATTCCTGGAATGCATATTTTCAAGATTTTCCATGGTTTAATTAATGAAAATATTTCTAGATTATATATTTCCAAATGGCTAATGCAGAAAACATTGTTGCTGACTGTTAAAAGTCAGAGTCTTAAGAAGGGAACACTATGGGAATTTTTGCTTTTTCCCTCATGCTTCACAATTGCAGAAGGGCTATATGTAGGCTGTGTTTTCTACAGGGCCTTATATTTATACTCCTTCCAGTCTTCCAGGATGTTGTGATTCATTCTGCTAAAATTGTCTCATGTATACAAAGGAAACGCCCAAAATGCAGTAACTCTTGTTGTACTGCTTAATTCAAAGGAATGTCCGCATGGTTTTGGTTTACAATTTAAAGATTAACATTATTATTACTGAAAAATCACTTCAAACACAACTTTAGATAAATACTTTGTATTTGAGGTTTTTGTGTGAATCTCCCCACAGACTCAGCATTTCTATATCTTCAGTTATATTTAGAAATTAACTAGATCTTTGGTAACACACTTAGATGGTGATGTGTGACCAAGCAAATTGTTTCCCAGTTTCAGAATGATCACAATCTCTTCCTCAGAAAATAAAAAAGAATGGTGATTTCTCAAAAAGAAAGACTTAAACCTGGACAGTAGATATTTTTACTGGCCATGCCTGATAAATGAGTTTATTTTGTGAGGTTAATAGAGATACATCTATATTTACTTGGTTTTGACTCGTTTCTCTAAAATAGAAATTTAAAACTAATATTTTAAAATACAGTTTTTATGGGTAGGTACATGAGGTTAAGCATCTCAAGGATGAAATCGAGGAGGAATTGTGGAAAAAAATTGACACATCAGTAAATATTTTTCCTGCTTCTTGCCCTTCCATTAAACCATCATGGAGAAAGCATCTTTGGATGAAACTGGTCCTCAACTATACTCTGGCTACTGAGTCTTTCTCCACTGCTCTTTGGCAACTTTTCATTAATAACAGTACTTAAGCTCACATATCCCTCTCTTAATCATTCTTCTTAAACTAGTTATAGCTTTACTTGATTCATCATTTTTGTAGTTGATCTTGCTATAAGACTTACAATATGTATTCACCTCTTGTTTTTTAATGTTTTCCTCTTATTATTCTATGAAGGCATCCCTAATAGGGGAGCCAGGTTCTACTTCTCGTTTCTCCTCTTCAAGTCCAGCTCTCTGCTGCGGCCTGGGAGGGCAGTGGAGAATCGCCCAAGTGCTTGGGCCCCTGCTCCCGCATGGGAAACCGGGAGAAAGCACCAGGCTCCTGGCTTCAGATTGGCTCAGCTCCGGCTGTAGTGGCCCTTTGGGGAGTAAACCACTGGAAGGAAGACCTTTCTCTCTGTCCCTCTCTCTCTCACTGTCTTTAACTCTACTTGCCAAATAAATTACAAAAAAAAAAAAAAGAAAATTATAAGATATTGAGTAATTTTATCTTTCACAGGTGCAGTTGTATCAAAATACACCTCTTCTTTTATCGAGAAAGATTTAACATTGTTATGTACAAGTTCAGTGTTGACAAAGTTCTTGTTGAAATAATTCACTATCAAGAAATCAAATTTGCAAAACATGCATAGAATGAATTAGAACTCTCTAAAAATCTTTCCAGAATTTTACCTTGAATATGGAAATGATGGAAGAATGCAATAGCAAAGTATAAAACATAATGACAATGATCAAATAGCAGGGAAATATTCAAATAAGTGAAATAGAACCAAAATGCAAAAATCATTAACAAATGAAAAGGTGTGTTATAGGAATAGATTATGGACAGATGCAAAGAAGTACAGCATAACTGAGTAACTTTCATGATCATTAGCTATGCTTTGAAGTTTTGCATCAAAATGGATTGTTTTTTCTTTTTGGACATGGCTTTCTTCAATACAGTCACATTCATTTGTTTGAATTTGTCTTTGGGTTTTGACATTAAAAAATATAAAACGTGTAAAGAATTCAATGAAAACATAAATTCATGATTAACATTTTGCCAAGTTTATGTCATATGTTATTGTAAGTATGTATAAATGCATATATGCACACATACAAACATAATTTTTGAAAGCAGATTTAGATATATTTTAACACATAAGGTGACATTCATGATAAATGCCATAAACTTAAAATGAAGTAAATGAGAAAATGAATATTACATAAAGGATATAATTCACTGATCAAATGTACTTACAAATATCTATTTACTAAATATTATGACAAAGATAATTCTGCAAATGGGAGAAAACCTGTGGCATTTGTGTTTCTTTCTCTGGCTTATTTAACTAAGTACAATGACCTCCAATTCCATATATTTTGTTGCAAATATTAGAATTTTATGGCTAAGAAATGTTCTACTTTGTATATATACCACATCTTCCTTATCCATTGAAGCATTGATGAACATCAAGGTTGATTCCATATGTTTGCAATTGTGAATGGTGCTGCAATTAACATGGTAGTGCAGGTATTTGCTTCATATATTTATTTCATTTCCTTTGTATCTATTCCCAGAAGTGAAGAGCTGAGACATATGGTAGATCTATTTTTAGTTTTTGAGGTATAGCCACACCATTTTGCATAATGACTGTACCGTACATTATATTACATTGCTTTTCTTGCCTGCGTTTTTGGGTTTTATCCAAAAAGATTTGTGTGACAATGTCTTTTAGAGTTCCCCTAGGTTTTCCTCTAATAGTTTCATAATTTTGTGTTGTGTATTTAGATCTTGTATCTATTTAGATTTGATTTTTACACAGTGTGTAAGGTGAACATCTTGTTTCAAACTTCAGCATGTAGACATTCAATTTCCTCAAATAATTTATTAGAATTATGTCCTTCATCTGAATGTCTTCACTTTTAAAATATTTATTTATTTATTTTGAGAGTCAGAGTTACACAGAGAGACAGATAGAGAAAGAGACAAATCTTCCTTCTGCTTGTTCACTCCCCAGATAAGGACATCAGTCAGCACTGGGCCATGCTGAAGCCAAGAACCATGAGCTTTGTTCAGGCCTCCCACATGGGTGGCAGTGACCCAAACACTTGAGTAATTTTCAGAAGTTGTTCTTAAGTTATTAGCAGAGATCTGGATTGGAAGTAGAGCTGCCAGAACATGAACTGGAGCCCATATGGAAAGCCAGTGTCTAGGCAGCAGCTTTAACCAGTATGCTGTAACATCAGCCCCTCCAGGAGTCTTGTTATCCTCTTTGTCAAAGAGCAAAAAATTCTGAAAGTATGAGCATTTACATTAGGATTCCCTTAGTTTGCATATTCTTTGGATTTGGATAATTGTATAATGATATGTATATATTTATACACAAATAAATGTATCATAGAGAATAGGCTCACTGCTGTAGAAGTCTTCTGTATTATACCTATTTATCCCTCCCTTACAACAAATCCCTGAAAACCACTTATATTTTTACTATCTTCATTGTTTTGCCTTCTTAAGAATGTCATATGAGTGAAATGATACTGTATATAATCTTTTCAGATTGGTTGCTTTCAGTTTGTATTATGAGTTTAATATCCTCGTGTGTAACATGATAGTACACTTTTGAATATTGATTAAATTTGCCTGTAAGGTTGTACCATAATTAATTTACCCAATAACCCAACAAAGCACATCTTAATTTCTTACAGTGTCTTCATTTATAATTATGCAGTTGCAAACATCAATGTGTAGAATAATCTGTAGACATACTCCAAACTCATCTGGGAAAATACCAATGAGTGTGATTGCATGCTAGGAATATGTTTATACTGGTAAGAAAGTACCAAACTATCTTCCAAAGTCAAAACACCATTTTTTTTATTTCCAACAGCAATGAATGAGATATTCTCTTGACCCACATCTTTGCCAGAATATGACTTTGTCAGCTTATTGGATTTTTGCCGATTCAAGAGGTTTTTTAGCAGCATTTTGTTGTTTTAATTTGTAATTTCCTGATGACATATGATGTTGAATATCTTTTCATGTTCTTATTTGATAGCTGTATATCTGCCTTGTTGAAGTGTCTATTAACACTCGTCTTCCCATTTGTTAATTTAGTTGCTAATTTTCTTTAAAAAAATATTTTTCTATTTGAAACCCTGAGTTACCAAAAGAGAGACAGATCTTCCATTTGATGGTTCATTCCACAAATGGTTGCAATGGCCAAGGCTGGGCCAAGCCAAAGTCAGGAGCCAGAAACCAGGATCTTTACTCAAGTCTCCCACATGGGTGAAGGGGCTCAAGGACTTTGGCCATTTTCCACTGTTTTCCCAGGTGCATTAGTAGGGAGCTGGATCAGAAGTGGAGTAGCCTGACTCAAACCAGCACCTAGATGGGAAGCCAGCATTGCATGCAGCAGCTTAACACTTTATTCCACAACATTGGCCTCAGTTGTTGATTTTCTTATTGCCGAATTTTAAGATTGCAGTTTGGTTTATATTTAGAATTGAGGCGGCCTTAAAAAGATAAACAAATTGCTGTGGGAAAAACAAGTATATGTGGTACTATTCCATGTTCGGTTTATCAAAATTCTAATTATATATATATATATATATATATATTTACTGACCTTGGAGAAATAGAGAGTAGCAAGTCTAATGATATAATTTCAGAATTCATTGGAGATTCAAATTTTATTCAAAAGCCATTGACATTACATTGTGAATAAGTAAGATAATTCTAAAGAAATTCAAGTGATAGGATGCTAATAATAAAGCATGATCATATTTACTAAACAACCAAAAATGATTAGGAATAAGATTATGTTCATTCAGTCCTTCAAGAAGAAGATCCTGAGATGTTGTCATATGTCTCACAGATTTATTGAGACAAAATTCTTGTAAAATTTAGAGAGAAGAAGAAACCAACACAAATAGGGATAGATGTTACATTGTGACGTAAATACAGCACCCATGAAATGGGAAGAGGAAAAGGCTAAGTAGGGTAAGAAAAGACACAGATACCATTACAACTTTGAGAAAGTTTAAACCAAGAGGTACTCGGAGTCAAAGTTATAAATATAATTGGGTTCTTTGATGGCTTATTGCACTGGGCTAGGGGAGGACAGTTAAAAAAAAAAGTGGAGAGAGTGAAATTTCAGGGAAAAGTTAGGGAGAAAACTGAGGTGGAAATTCTATGGAAAGAAGAGTGATGCTGTGGATCTTCTTGTAGGATATGATCGCACAACATGAACATGGACACAACAGAGGACCCCAGAACTGAGAACCTAAAGCCAGCTTTGGACAGTGAGGTTAGACTGGACTTGTAGCAGCCCTTGCCACGTTGATATAGCTGTGGGGAGGACCTAGCATGAGTCATGCCTGGAGCCCAGTCAGGGACAGGGTACCTGCCAACTTAGGGGTTGTTTCTCTTTCCCAATCCCAGCAACCAGCAACCATCTGAGAGAAGGTGGGTGCCATTCTGGACATACATAACAGCTGCACAGCTGGTGTCTGCATGGCCAGTAACCAGCTGAGAGGAGACGCCTGAGTTTGGCTGGGAGGATTGAAAGGGAGGATTGGGCATCCATGTAGAACCGTGGTGTCCCCAGGCTCCCAACACATCACAGGCTCTGGGGCTCAAACTGCCAAAGTGAAGCACTCACAGGCAACTGGTGCAGAGAGCTTCTCTGCCTCTCTGTGGACAGGACCAGTTAGGGAAAGGAGAGAGCAGATCTTAGGCACACATTGACTGTGGGAGCCTTGTGTGCTGAGATTGTGGAAACACTGTGACTGACAGAGAGGGTGCAGGGTATATCTGGGTCTCTGGGAAAGCACTGTGAGCTGCTCCACATACTCAGACATCTCTTATCCCCTGGGGTGGGTCATTGCAGTGGGATATGTGCTCAAACTGAGGACTGCAAGGGTTCTTTTTGTGATTCTTAAAGCAGTGCACATGACTATGTTGCACCCACTGGGGGCTAAATCCCTCCCACCTGATAACAAAAAAAAAGAGGAGATCTATCATGCCCAAGTTGAGATCTACAATGTCCAAGTTCTCCACCATGGAGCACTGCCCAGGGATGCCTGGCCACACCCTGCATAAACCTCAGGGTATTCACTGAAAGAGCAGACACTTCTCTAAGCCACAGAGGCAGAGTCTGAAGATAAACGTCATCCGAGGAAAAAAACAACAAATATCTGAACAGATGCCTAAAAATAAATGTAGAAATTCAAGAATCAAGTAAAAGGAAGACAAAATGACCACCCCAAAGCAACTCAACAGCACAACAATATTAGAATGCAAAGTTGAAAAATTGAGGAAATGCCTGAAATGGCATTCAAAAGATTAATCATATGATTACTCCAAGCAATCAAAACAAATCTGCAACTTACAGAAAGCCATATATCACATGAAAGAAACATTTTTCCATGAAATTGAGAATTTAAAGGGAAATCAAAATGAAATATTAGAAATGAGAAATTCAGGCTGGTGCTGTGGCTCACTAGGCTAATCCTCCTCCTGCTGCGCCAGTACCCCAGGTTCTAGTCCTGCTTGGGGTGCCAGATTCTATCCCGGTTGCTCCTTTTCCAGTCCAGCTCTCTGCTATAGCCTTGGAAGGCAGTGGAGGATGGCCCAAGTCCTTGGGCCCTGCACCACATGGGAGACCAAGAGGAAGCACCTGGCTCCTGGCTTTGGATCGGCGGAGCACACTGGCCGTAGTAGCCATTTGGGGGGTGAACCAACGGAAGGAAGACCTTTCTCTCTGTCTCTCTCTCTCACTGTCTAACTCTACCTGTCAAAAATAAATAAATGAAATAAAGAAATGAGCAATTCAATAGATCAATTTAAAAATGTTATAGAAACCCGTACCTACAGACTTGGTGAGGCAGAAGAAAGAATATCTAAGCTAGAAGAAAAATCTGGAACATTTTCAGGTAGACCAATAAAAAGGAGAAATTTGACAAAATAAGAATAGTATGGGAGATTTATGGGATATTATCAAGTGATCCAGCATACAGATCTTAAGAGTTCCTGAAGGTGTTAAAAAAGAGGATGGATTAGAAGGCTTATTCAGTGAAATCATTACAGAAAACTTCCCTATTTTGGAGAAAGGGACATCCAAGTATTTAAGGCACATAGAACTTTAAGTAGATATGATCATAAAAGATCTTCACAATGACACACTATAGTCACAATTACAAAAGTAAAAATAAAGAAAAGATTCTAAAATGTGCACAAAAGAAATGCCAGATTACCTTCAGAGGATCCCTAACTAGACACACAGCTTACTTCTCATCAGAAACCTTACTGCCTAGGAGAGAATGGTGAAACACAGTCCAAGTTTTAAGAGAATAAAAAAAAAAGTTGTCAACCCAGAATATTGTTCCCTGCAAAGCTCTCATTTTTGAATGAAGGTGAAACAAAGACTTTCCAAAACAAACAGAAATTGAAAGAATTTGTTATCACTCATGTGGAAACACAAGAGACCCAAATATCTAAATCAATCTTATACAACAAAATCAAAACCTGGGGTATCAAAATACCAAATTCCAGGACAAACTATGGGGTAATTTAATTAAATTTAATTTGATTAAAACAGCCAGAAAAGTATGTATAGACCAGTGGAACAGAATAGAAATGAATCTACACATCTAAAACCAACTTATCTCTGACAAAGGAGCTAAATTCAATCCCTGGGGCAAGGAAAGTGTCTTCAAATAATGACACTGGAAAAACTGGATTGCTGCATGCAGAAGTTTTAAACTGTACTCCTACATTACACATTACACAAAAACCCACACAAAATGAATCAAAGACCTAAATCTAATATCATCAAATTACTAGAGAACATTGGGGAAACCTTGGAAGACATTGGCATAGGTAAAGACTTCTTGGAAAAGGCCCCCAAAACACATACCTGTGCTAAAACTGACAAATGTGAAACTGAGAGGCTTCTGCACTGATGAAGAAATATTTCACAAAGTGAATAGGCAACTAACTGAATGAGAGGAAATATTGCAAAATATGCAGTTGATACAGGATTAATATCCAGAATCTATAAAGAGCTCACAAAAATTCAACAACAACAAAATGAACAGTCCAGTTAAGAAATGGGCAGAAGACATGAACAGGAAATTTTTAGTAGTGGAAATGCAAATGGCATAACAGACAGATGAAAAAAATGTTCAGAATCACTAACCATCAGGGACATGCAAATCAAACCCACAATGTGGTTTCACCTCACACCAGTCAGACAGACCTTCAAACAGAAATCTACAAATGTTGGCAAGGATGTTAGGAGAAAGATACCTTACTCCACTGTTGGTGAGAATGTAAACTTGTTTAGCCACTGTGGAAAACAGTTTGGAGATTTCTCAGAAATCTGAATATGGACCTAGCATATGGCTCAGCCATGCCACTATTGGAAATTTACCTAAATTAAAAGAAATCAGCATGTGAAAGAGTGATCTCTACCCCCCATGTTTATTGCAGATCAATTCACAATTGCTAAGATATGTAGCCAACCCAGAAGTTCACCAACTGTAGAATGGATAAAGAAATTATGGTCTATATATTATGGAATGCTACCCAGTGTTAAAAATGAAATCCTGTCATTTGCAACAATATGAATACAACTGGAGACAATTATACCCAGTCCCCCAAAAGACAAATATCATATATTCTTTCTGATCAGTGGGAATGAATACAGTACCTAAAAGGTAACCTACAGAAGTGAAATTGACACTTTGAGATGTGATGATTTTGAATAGACTGTCTCAAATATTGAGGTACAGCATATTTTACTTTTTTCCCCCTCATACTATTATTTGAAATCTTTACTTAGTGTAGGGTTAATCTTATGAGTATAAACTTAACTGAAAATAGAACTTTGTAAAAAGTAGGAGTGGCGATAGGGGAGGGAAGAGGAAGAAGGGTGGAAGTGTGGATGGGAGGAATGTTAGGATGGAAAGAATCACTATGTTCCTAAATTTGTTTATATGAAATGTATTAAGTTGGTATGCCTTAAATAAAGAATTTCTAAATAAAAAATAAATATAAATAGCACTATATAATATGCAATTGGTCATAGACCCTTTTGAGTAACTAATAAAGTTATATTTTTGTAAAAGTGAGCATATTATTCATGGCATATTGTTATAAATTTAATTGCACTGAAATTTATTGTTATCACATAGCAAAATAAAAAGAAATCCTGACAGAGTTATATCATCTTCAGTTTTTCATCAAAAATGTGAATTTCACTTCAGAAAGGTAAATAAAAACTTCTCAAAATCAAAAGTCAACTCCATATCTATTCACAAGTGAATTTCAATAGGAAACAGCTGTAGTTTTGTTTACATAAGAAATTGATGTTTCAAGCAGTTTTTTTTTTTCATTACAACTCACAAGTGATCTTTTATATTTAGTTGCCTTTGATTTTTCATTTTTAGGATAAGTGATGAAATCTCTCCTTTAGTGTTACTCACAGTAGCAATCAGTATGAGAGCTCCTAGCCTTTCATTTGCCTGACAACCACAGCCTTATGGCAAGAATCACTTGAATTCACAACATTTTTTGTGTTAAAATGTACATTACTCTTTTTCTTCAGGTTAATAAGATAACATTTGATTCAGCTTGAATTATGAATTATATGTTGGCAAAATTAATGTGATTTAGATTTTAAGGCTAGCTCAAAAGAGAATAATTCAACAAAGTCATTAACAACTACCAGTTCTATAAATTTTAGTTTGCATTTAAGGAAACATGTTTTATGAACTTTGACTCCAACCTAGAAAATGAATTCTTCCAGCGCAGAGAAATGTGTATAGCTACTTGCCTCTAACCCACAGTCCTGGTGTCATTTTGGACTACAGAAATGCAATTTTTAGTATCATCTATTATTGTCCTATCTGGTGCTGAATTGGAGTTTCAACCTATTTTTAAGGCTAAAAATATAATCTAAGTCTTTATTGAGTACATTCTTGTTTTAAGACAGAATTTCTTCTATCTGTAATAACAACCAACCATTGAACCCAAATTTCAATCCTATTCTTGGGGAATACCTTCAGTATCTCATATACTTCACACTGTGTTTGTATTTCTTGAACAAACCTACTATAAATTGCTAATCTAAAATATTTGTTGCAATCATATTGACAATATTTACAATATTAGGGAAGTGTCTTTATATCTTTACAATTAACCAAAGTAAAATTAAAACTAGTTGAACATATAAAAGGAATTTTCAGATTATTGAATCAAAATATTATTTAAGTAACCAATATAGAAAAAGGAAACAAATGAAGCTGTTCTTAAGTCACTATTGGAAATAGGGACATTAAACCTAAAAGTACTCTTTCCATTCTTACCTCTGATTCTCACAGTGTGTTGGTTCACATTTTATTGTTTCATATTCCAGGGAACATGAATATTGACACCTCCAAGTTTTTGAGTTTTATACATTGAGAAAGAATTAACCTGAAATCTCAGCGTCCAGACTCCAGGCACATTAATGCAACTTGGTTCAAATGAATTTATTTCTGGTCAATGTGTACAGAGTATATAACAACTTTGAAGTTCACAATATGGCAATATGTTTAGGATATTTTACCAATAGGATTAGGGATAGACCAGGAAGAAATTTTAAATTTGATGTCATACCAATAACTTCTGGGAAACAAATTTAATACTAATGGTTGCCATGCAGAAAAGAGTAAAACACAGTGTGTCTACTTTGTTCCAAACGTGAACCAAGCGTCTCAATTGTCTGGGGCCAAATATTTTTATTTTACTAACTATATTGCTAGATGTGCACATGCACACATTCACAAACTCACACAATCACCACACAGAATATGGATAAAAACTTTAAAGTTTTCCAAAGGAGCTTAAAAGTTAAAAAATAGGAACTGTTCATCTATAAAAACATCATTACTTTTATCCAGGTAATAAATAATGGAAAAGGGTATATTTTAAATTAACACTAAGACATAAATAAAATAATAAAGAAGCAGAAGTTATTCTTCAGTAAGAGGCATAATGAATCAAAGGACCCTTTGTGTTGTCTGAAATTTGAATTGCAGGAATTATCAAACGTTTGAGAGTTGAAAGAATAACATAAAAAAAAACTGTTCCTCATCTATTAAAAAGTTTTAAGAATTATCAAAATATGTGCAATCTTATTTCATCTATGAACTTTTTAATCTCCACAATAGATATTTTAAAGTAAATAGTAAGAGTAAGATGAATTTGCTCAAAATGGTATAAATATATACCAACATTTTTAAAAATTCAACTTGATTATTTGCATTCAATTTAACAAATAAGTCAAAGTTGCCAAATTTTTCTTTTAAATTATTTATTCTTGAAATGGTATTATTATCACACTCTGAATTTTCATTTTTGTGATGTTTTAGTTAAAACCACAGACTTGATCAGATTAAGGTTCATTTTTTTCCTAGAATATTTTATAAATGATACATTGCATTTTTTATTTGCGTACATCAGAAAACACAGGATAGTTCTGTGTATTTTTCTTGTGATATTATAACTAGTGAGGTAGTGAAGGACTGGCCCCACAACATAGTAGATTATGCCTTTGCCTGCAACATAGGCATCACATATGGATGCTGGTTCAAGTCTCAGATGCTCTACTTCTGATTCATCTCCCTGCAGATGGCCTGGGAAAGTAGTGGACTTCCCAAGTGCGTGGACACCTGTACCCAATATGGAACCTGGAAGAAGGTCCTGGCTCCTGGCTTCATATTGGTCCAGCTCTGGCTGTTGCAGTCATTTAGGGAGGGAACCAGCAGATGGGAGACCTCTCTTTTTGTCTCTTCCTCTGTCTATAACTTTGCTCCACAAATAAATAACTCAATCTTAAAAACCTATCAGTTAGTTCATGTATTACCTGTATATTCATCTATTATTCTATTACTTGTCAGTCTTTGACTTTAGAGACATAAGTAGTAATTATGACTATTAACTAGACATATTATTTCCTTACACATTGAGAAATGAATATTTCTAATTTGAGCATTTACTTTCTAATCAAAAGTTAGACAACCCTTCACTGAGATAAGGCATATACAAGGAGAATAATATTAATGTTTGATTCTATTCCCTACCCTGAATATTTAGAATAACAAAGATTATTAATACCCTCAAATTTGTTCTTAATTTGTGTGGTTCAATTTTTGAATATATAATGCTTCTCAGCTAACAATATTGTCACATACTGCTACACCCAACAAAACTTGAAAATATTTCGAACTTAAAATGCATTTAATACAGCTAATGTTAGTTCAGCAACAGTAAACACTGTAGACCATCAGGAGTTACCCTTGTGATCAAGTGGATTCCTGGGAGAGATTCAGCTGGCTGCCAGAGAGTGTTGTCAAACAACTACCTAAGAAAAGGTCAATTTCAAAAATTAAGGTACACTTTCTACTGAATATCTATCATTTTTGCACCATTGTAAAATCAAAATATGTAAATTTTAACATAAGTAGGGTGCCATCTGGATTACTGTAAGCATATATGTTACAACACTTCCTCATTTCATGTCCACACTGTCTATTTAAAAAATGGTTATTTATTTGAAAAGCAAAGTTTTATACACACACACACACACACACACAGAGAGAGAAAAGAGGGAGGAAGGGAGAAAGATGAGCTTCCATTCATTGGTTCATTCCCAAAATGGCTGCAAAGGACAAAACCAGGTGCTTGGAACTCCATCTGTTTCCCATGTGGTGCAGGGGCCCAAATACATGGGCCTTCTTTTGCTGCTTTCCCACGGGCATTAGCAGGGAGCTGAATCAAAGGCAAAGCAGCTGGGAAATCGAACCTGCACTTTTTATGCCATCCTTGCGTTACGGCTCATAGTTTACCTAGCTGTACCACAAAACTGGCCCCCAAATTGTCTATTTCTTTGTAAAAAACCCTTTACCTTAGCAATCTGTGTGATTGTGGCATTTCTTTTAGCCCTTGACAGCATTCTTGCTTTCTAGAATTACAAAGTGCCTTACATCATTTCATCTAATAAATGCTGGCTATAGATGTGGGGCTAAGTCATTACTATTTACTCCTTGTACAATTTATTTGGTGCACGATTAAGATTACAAAGTAAGCTGAAAGCATGCCATTGTAAAAATAAAAAGAAAAACAAGAAAAGAAGGAGGAGGAGGGAGAGAGGGGGAGAGGGAGGGTAAGTTGGGAAGTATTATTATGCTCTTAAAACTGTACATATGAAATAAAAAAGAAATTATTGTAAAAATTAATGGAAAAAAAGGAAGAGGGGTTTGAGTGAAAAAGGAAGAGAGGCAAATATGGTTATATTCTTAGAACTGTATCTGTTATATTAATAAAATCAAAAAAGAGATAAAAGAGCTATGGTTTATACTAGAAATTGCTATCTCAATACCACAATCTACATAATTGGTGGTACTCATTTCTATTAGGTTAATAATTCACAGGCACTATTGGTGTATATATATAAATAGTTAAATGTGTGAAAATATATTCACTCTGTGTTTTTTCCATTTTTAGCTACTTTCTTTTATATTGATAGTTTGTTTCTTAATGAAAACAAAATAAAACTTATTTCAATCATTCAAAGCAAAATTTATTTCATAAATCAAAGCCACTATTATTATTATTAACTATAGAAATGATTTAACATGGCTGTTCTATTTCTATATATTAACTGTGTCCTATAATGGATATACTGACAAACATTTTGCTATAGTCACTTAAAATCATTTTTTATTTGTGTTACATGCTGATGAACTGAATAAAATTCCATTAATTCATTTTACATTTACTTTATATATATTTAGAAAATTCACTTGACGTTAATATTTCATTGCAGTTATATAAATACATAATATCTCCAAAGTCATATTTATAAAATTTAGATTGAGAATGTTCATTTCTATTGTTATGCCTTCTTTTTTTCATCCTATCTCCAACCATTTTCATGAATAAAATTTTTTAATCTTCTTATTTTTTCAGTTTTTGCCAAATACATATCTAATTATTTGTTCCATTTTTTGAAGACATTAACTTTTATGCTATAGTACTTCATCTCCGTTTTCTCTTTGCATATAATTAATAACCTATCCTGAAATTTTATACTACAATACCTACACTATTAGAAGAAAATGAATCCAAAAATATCATTCTATCTCAGTTAAATGTAGTCTTACCTGAGCGAGCGAGCGAGCTATCTATCTATCTATCTATCCATCCATCCATCCATCTACGTATCTAGCGGAGTGTTCTCAAAATTCTCAGCTGATTAAACTTTAAACTTTATTCTCTATATGAGGAGATGACCGATTCATATAAAATTATATAACTATTATAAAAAGGGGCAGTGTTTTGTTGTAGAGGGTGAAGCCACCTCCTGTGACACCAGCATCTCATAAGGGCACCTGTTCCTGTCCCGACTGCTCTACTGTTGATTCAGCTTCCTGCTAATGGCTTGGGAAGGGCAACAGAAGATGGCCCAAGTGTCTGGACCCCTGTCACTCATGTAGGAAAATCAAATGAAGCTCCTGGCTCCTGACTTTGGTCTGACCCAATGATGGCCATTGCAGCTATCTGAGGGGAGAACCAGCAGATGGAAGATTCTCTCTCTCTCTCTCTCTCTCTCTCTCTCTCTCTTGCTCTCACTTTCTCACTCTCACTCTTGCTATCTCTCCCTTCTGCATTCCCTCTCTATAACTCTGACTTTTAAAATAAATCTTTTTAAAGACAATAAAGACAAAGAATAGTGTTAATTCTAATACTTAAATGAATAGAAATATACATTGTTTAATGGGTAGGAAAACTCATCATACTAAAGTTCCCAATTTCCCTAAATTAATCCATTTTTTCCCTTTTTTTCTTTTTTCTTTCTTTTTTTGACAGGTAGAGTTACACAGTGAGAGAGAGAGAGAGAGAGAGAGAGAGAGAGAAAGGTCTTCCTTTCTTTGGTTCACCACCCAAATGGCTGCTACGGTGGGCACTGCACTGATCTGAAGTCAGGAGCCAGGTACTTCCTCCTGGTCTCCCATGCGGGTGCAGGGCCCAAGGACTTGGGCCATCCTCCACTGCCTTCCTGGGCCACAGCAGAGAGCTGGATTGGAAGAGGAGCAACTGGGACAGAATCTGGCGCCCCAACAGGGACTAGAACCCGGGGTGCTGGTGCCGCAGGCAGAGGATTAGCCTGGTGAGCCATGGTGCCGGCCGATCCATATGTTTAATATACTTTTCTGGGGCCAGAGCTGTTGTGGAGCAGGTAAAGCAGCCACCTGCAGTGCTGGCATCCCATATGGGCACCGGTTCAAGTCCTGGCTGCTCCACTTCTGTTCCAGCTCTCTGCTATGGCCTGGGAAAGCACTAAAAGATGGTTAAAGCCCTTGGGCCCTTGAACCCACATGGGAGACCTAGAAGAAGCTCCTTGCTCCTGGCTTTGGATTGGCACAGCTCTGGCCATGGCGGCCAACTGGGGATTGAACCAGCTGATGGAAGACCTCTCTCTCTCTGCCTCTCCTTCTCTCTGTGTGTAACTATGACTTCCAAATAAATAAGTCTTTAATATACAATATAATATAATATAATATAATATATAAAATATATATGTGTGTGTATATATATATATATATATATATAATACTTTCCACCTACACACCACCACGATGCAATGAATGCCAATATATAGCCATTCTAAAATTTATATGTAAAGCTACATGACCTACAAAAGTTAACCAATTTTGAAAAAAGAATAAAGTACTATGAATCACATAATCTAATATTTGATATTAAAACTTATCCTACAGCTATAGCAATCAGGATAGTCTTGCATTGGCAGAGGGGTAGTCACATACATCAGTGGAAGAGAACTATTTCAAGGCTCACACAGTACTGAAAGCTTCTCAGGAAATTTTGTTGAAACTACTTTACTTCAAGTGACTTAACATCATAACCTCCTGGAACAATAAATTACATGTCTGGCAAAGAGGTGCATAACAAAAGTTTAAAGAGAATATCTTAGGAATTCAATATTCATAGGGAAAAATAGAAGGCTCATTATGGACCTGGGGAATCTAAGATCAAATACAAGCTAATGGCTGTACACATATATATTTTTTTTTTGACAGGCAGAGTGGACAGTGAGAGAGAGAGAGACAGGGAGAAAGGTCTTCCTTTACCTTTAGATCACCCTCCAGTGGCCACTGCAGCCGGCACACAGCAGCCGACGCACCGCACTGCCAGAAGCCAGGAGCCAGGTGCTTCTCCTGGTCTCCCACGCGGGTGCAGGGCCCAAGCACTTGGGCCATCCTCCACTGCACTCCCGGGCCACAGCAAAGAGCTGGCCTGGAAGAGGAGCAACTGAGACAAAATCCGGTGCCCCGACTGGGACTAGAACCCGGTGTACCGGTGCTGCAGCTGGAGGATTAGCCTATTGAGCCGCGGCGCTGGCCAATGTAGACATTCTTTGAAAAACTTTAATGAGGCTCTAAGTTTCCAATTCAAAATGATCTACACACTAATAATCTACAGATTAAATGCAATCTTTTAATTTTTATAGAAGTGGACATACCAATTGTATTATAAAAATGGAAGGAGCCCAAAATAATTTGAGAAAGAAAAAACTTGGAAGATGTGTGTTCTCTTATTTCTAAACTTATGACATAAAAGATTTTGCTGGTAGGCAGTTAAAAACATTTTGTTCTATCCACCCCATGTTCCTAGAGAAAATCATTTTGGAAACTAGTTTACTGATTCTTGACCCCTATTATCTCTAAAGGTGATGACTTTAAGGTTCTATTAAAGCAACTGCCCCTTTTGAATCCAGCCTATTTTTGTCAAAATATGTATTGAAAATTCCTGGTGTAGAAAACTCAACATATGCTGTAACATAGGAAGTACATCCAACTGCCTACAATCTTTTATGGAAGATACTTTAAAGATCCTACTCCCTTTTTCGTAAGGTTGTCGTGTTACTCTAAACTGAGACAAGATTTAATGTATAATTTATAAAGACCAATAAAGAATGGTGCAAATTATGTGTCATTTAACACATGGAAGCCATTTTGATCCAAGAAGTTACTTAAGTGTTATAGTCAGCATCTCGCCTGTGAAACTTTGCCATAAACAAAAAGAGTGTGCTATGAAAGCTGCTTTATATTGAAAAAAAGAATAAAACACCTTCCATGAATTTAAAATAAAGGAGGAAAAGAGTTATGCAGATGTATTCTTGGAACAGCAAGTTAACTATAAATATTTTAATGTTTCGTTACACTTCTGTGGCCTAATCTCATACTAAAGTATGAAAAATATTCCTGGACTACAACTTACTACATTATGGAACAAAAATCTAAAAATATGAATTACAGATATAATCTTTAGACCATAGTTGTAATCATGTGTAATGTGTCTATAATTCTTGGAATTATTTGGACTGAAATTTTTTCACCCATTTTGGTTTCATGTTTTGTGTTTAATTTTAATTTTGTTCATTGTTTGAAAAAGATAGCTCTCTGTTTAGGTAGGAAGTATTGTTTTTCCATAAAATGATGTTAACTTGGGGCCGGTGCCATGGCTCATTTGGTTAATCCGCCACTTGCAGAGCTGGCATCCCATATAGGCACTGGGTTCTAAACCCAGTTGCTCCTCTTCCAGTACAGCTCTCTGCTGTGGCCCGGAAGGGCAGTGGAGAATAGCCCAAGTGCTTGGGACCCTGCACCCGCAAGGGAGACCAGGAGGAAGGACTTGGCTCCTGGCTTTGGATCAGCGCAGCGCCAACCATAGTGGCCATTTGGGGAGTAAACCAATGGAAGGAAGACCTTTTTCTGTCTCTCTCTCACTGTCCATAACTCTACCTGTCAAATAAAAAATAAAAAAAAGTAAAATGATGTTAACTATATTAAAATATCACTATACTTGTTTTATACTATTTGTGTACATGAGGTGACATTAATGCTGAATTGCAAAATTCAGGAATTAAAATGTTTCCCTCTTAAAAAAAGGCTTATGACAAATTCAGAGTAACCTAGACACTGTAGTATTTACATAAGTATATGTACAGAGATCAATGGAACAGAATAGGTAACATAGGAAATAGATTAAACATCTATGATCAACCAATTTTCAATATGGCTGTGAAGACAGTTCAATGAAGAAAGAATATCATTAATAATTGTTACTGTGATAAATTGATATTCATAAGTAATAAAAAGGATTTGTACTAAACCTCACATTGTATTGAAAATTACCTAAAATCAATAAAAAGAAGACCTAGAGGTAAATCTTCACTTGGATCAGCAAATGATTCTTAAATATGACACCAAGAGCATAAGCAACAAATGATAAACACAACATCAAAAGTAAAACTTCAATACATCAAAGAACACAAGTAATAATGTGAAAAGTCATGGAATGGGAGAAAATATTTACAAATTATCTACATGAGAGCGCTCTGGTATACAAAAAACATATTGTTAAGACTCAGTGGGTAAATTGACAGTTAAACATCCTTTAATAGATAGTTCTTTAAAGAAAATACAAAGTGAGAAACACCATAAAATTATGTTCAGTGTCATCAATTATCAAAGAAAATGCAAATCAAAACCACAATATTATTACATAACAACAAGGACAGATATAAAAATATTGTTAAATAATAGTAAGTGTTAGTTGTGGAAAAAAATAGAACTCTGATGCATTGCATGTGGGAATGTACAATATCAGTTATTGTGCACTTGATCTTAGCCAAAAGGCCGAGAAGCGATAGTTATTGTAAAAATAGTTCGATAAGTTTTCAAGAAGTCAAACATTTATCACATGATCCATCAAATCTGCAACTAGGTGTATTCTGTAGAAAACTGAAAACATACCTACAAAGAAAAATGTGTACATGAATTATTCAGGGTAGCCAAAAGTAGATATAACCAAAATGTCTGGGTTAAAGTGGATACATAAAATGTGTGATACCCATACAATGCAATATAATTGAGTGAGAGAAATAAATGAAGCCCTAATATATGCTGCAACATGAAGAAAACATGGCAGTATTATGCCAGCTGTAAAAAACTAGCATCACAATAAAATATATTGCAACATATTATTCATGAAAATGTAGAGTATAGACAAACACCAGTCAGAAAGAGATATGGTTGGCATGGTCTTGGAAGGTATGGATAAAACGAAGTGATCATCAATGGGCAGAGCGTTTATCTTAAGAAGATGCAAATCTTCTGACATAAGATAGTAAGAATAATCACATAATTTTGTAAACATGTTAAAAAGGATAAATTGTACCCTTTTAAAAAGATAATTTTATTATTTCTGGATATTATATATATATAAAGAATTGGTAGTGTGCATTTCACTCAAGTCCCATTTTTTGGAATGCCTGAGTTTGATTCCTGGCTCCAGCTCTTGGATTCAGTTTCCTCCTGAGGCAGACCATGGGGGACAACAATAATGGCTCCTGTGACTGACTTCCTGACATGTGGGAGACCTGGATTATGTTCCAAGTCCAGGTTCATGGAGTTCTGTTGGTTTGTCTGCCTTTCTCTATGTCTGTATGTTTCTGTTTTTTGAGCAAATTAATTTATGAAAGGAATTCAAATCAGGACATTTAAACTGGAATAAAAGTTAGACATCATCTGACCAGTGGTTTCCAAACAGACTCATTTTTGAGATCATATTTAGAGGTCTCTATATGATATTCATTTTCTAGATATTTTTATTTGATTGGTCTGAGTTAAGAGGTGAAACAGCAGAAACAGCTAGAATCAGAAGCTAAGTTTTTCGGCTCTTTTGTCTTTTCATAATACTGTCCTGTTCACCATTCTATTTATCTTTAAATTAATTATTTTACCCATTTGATCTTTCTATTTCTTGTATATTGCGTGGTGACTCAGCCATATAAGGAGGATTGCCTTTTTTAACCCCATGTTGGTATCTCATATCTTCACGGTTTCTTGTCACTTCCTTTCAAAATCCCATCTTCATTTTCCCTTTACTCTGGGAAAAGAGGAAAGCAGGATTTGCATTATATATTTGTAGCTCATTTGAGAAAAAAGAAAGAAGAAAATGGATCCACAATTATGTTCTGACATGATAGCTTTAAGTATATTGTTACTGTTGTATTATTCCTGTCTCTCTCTGCTTTCCTCTACCTGTGCTTTAAAGTTTTATTCAGCTTTATATTTTTCAGCTCCACTTGAGATTGTGCCTATTTTTCCTGAGAAGAAAGCATGAGGCAAAGTAGAGGTGATTTTTAGTGACCTTACTCAGCATATGCCATTAATGTCTAAGTGAAAAGACTTGTAAGTAAAATGACTGTGCTATACGAGGGGACATCAAAAGATTTGAGCAAACTCTGTATTATGAAAAAAGCTATGCAGAGATTCAAATTTTGTGTTCAAATAAGCTTATGTGTTAAGTCCATTTTAATTATTCTTAAGTACATTTGTATGTCCACAGAAAGAGAAATAAAAGCGAATGTCTGGTGGAGTTGCTAAAATGATTCCACTTGGAATTCTCTGCCTGTGAGATCTTCACTGGAGCTGGTACCTAAAGAATCTGCCAGAGGACAGTCATTACATTTTTTATAGAATGAATGAAATGAGTATGACATCATTTTTAATTGTGGTGATTAATTTAATTACATGAGTTAATAATTGAAAAGCACTTAAAACTATTTCTGTCACCCAGTGTTTTATGAGTGTTAACCATTATTATCATCAGCTTTCCCGGAGGAGCCACAATGTGGATTTATCCAGCAGTGTGGTAGCAAAGACACCTCTTCTATCTCACCTGAGACCATAAGGTTTGCTTCCCTGTGTAGGATGTTATCAGTGATTCTAGGAAATCGTAATGGGATTCTGAAATTGAAAAGAAGGGACAGAAGAAGGAATGCAAGCAAATAGAATATTCAAAATACCTAGCACCAAGTATCCCTGACTGTTTCTTGCCAACATATGCTTGCATACAATTGCCCTCAGATATCATCTTGGAAGAAAAGCAGGGAGCTACAAATATTAGGGTTCTTAAAATATTTAACAAAATATATATTATGAAAAACATTAATTGCAAATTTATTTTGCCCTAAATTAATCTTAACTTTTAATTTTATTTACACAAACTTTTTAAAACATTCTCTTATCAAGGCTGTTTCAGAGACAGTAATTTTAAACTGAACATTAAGAATAATTTAAGCAAAAGGGAATACTTGTCACTGTGGGTGGGAATGTGAATTTGTGGGGCCACTGTGGAAAACAGTGTGGAGAATTCTTAGAAAACTAGAAATAGACTTACCATAGGATCCAGCAATCCCACTACTGGGATATACCCAAAAATATGAATACACTGTATCAACAAGATACCTGCATCACAATGTTTATTGAAGCACTGTTCACAATAGCCAAAAGATGGAATCAGCCAAGGTGTCCTTCATCAGATGAACAGGTAAAGAACATGTGGTATATATACACAACAGAACATTATTCAGCTATAGAATTCTACCATTTGCAACCAAATGGATATAACTGGAGAACATCGTGTTGATAGAAATCAGTCAGAAACAGAAAGAAAAATACCACACTTTCTCCTTCAAATATGGGAGTTAAAATTTAAAAAGAAAAAAGAAAAGAAATACCTGTGTGTATCAGTACTGTTGCAAGTATACTTTTGTCAATGTTTGTTTTCTAGCTTTATCAAACCAGTACTTAAGAATTTTATGTTGCTATAGTTGAATGACCTATGATTTTTTTAAAAAATGCATGGTATATGGGTGGAATGGTCACATTTGCATTTGATTATTGTATATAGTCCTTGCCAATATTCCCGCTAAACTTTTTTGCCTTTTACTTGTTAAACTTTTTATTTGGTGGAGCATTAACCTCTTCACTGTAATGTAAATTAAAAAATATGTTAACTAAAAAACTAAAAAAAAAAAAATAGAATGGGAAAAAATAGAATGGGAAGGAAGAGCTGGAGGAGGGCAGGGAAGGGAACATCGTTATATTATTAGAATTATATTTATAAAATACCGAATTTGTTAATAACTAAAAATAAGTTAAAAATAATTGCTTAAAGGGTAAAAGACAATGAAGAAATTTCCTGCAGTTTTCTATTTACTACTGTGCTATATTTGTTGCTTTCTTCTGAGTATTCATGATTCATTCTTTCTGCAATTGTCCTCTATAGGAATTAATTTTTTTCTTAATCTGAATAGGTGATTTAATTGGTAAACCTAGTTTACACAATCCTGACAAATCAGCACAGCTCTTTCTTCCAGAATAAACTTTAGCTGTAGGCATGTGACAGATCTAAGCCAATCCAATGACAGTGATATTAATTGAAGAGTGGGATAATAATATTACTAGGAAAGAAAATGTGATTGTAAATTTCTTTGTATGTATTGAAGAAGAATTTGTCTGATATCTAGGTAATTCAGTTAAATACATAAGTGATTTTGTTTCTATGGTCCAATCTCCTAACTATATTTAATTGTTTTATCTAGTGCTGTGATCCTGTTTTGTAGCTATTCACATGAATAAATGATATTGACATCCTAGACCATTAGCATATTGTGAAAAGACTGTGTGTTGTGTTTTGTATCCTTTTCCCATTTAGCTATATTTAATAAACATTCTTCTCACCTCTCCCCCACTGGAGATGTCTGTTACTTTTGATATGTCAGTTGCACAGTGACAGGGAATTGCCAACTATCCTTTATAAAATTATGCCTTGTCATAGTCAGACTGCAATTGGCAAAATATGTTCAAAAGTTCAAGGGATTTTGTGTTGCAAAATGTATTTGAGAAGGAAACTTTATTATGAATGCGGAAGCAAGATAATCAGTGGGTAGAAGACCTAAGGAATTCTAATCTGATGAATTAAGGACTTTACACTCTTCAGCCCTCCATTTTTGGGGAGATATATAAATGATGGAGATATAGGTATGCATTTATAGAATACAGTAATTCTGACTGTTGTCAGAATCCTGCCATTTTCCTAGAGTCTTTCTAAGGAGACTTCATTAAGTTTGGAACTAAATTCTGGTGACTTGTGCCAAAAACTAGCAATGGAAATTCCAATCAATTCATTCCATCTTATCCATCATTTTATTTTTACATTTATATTTTCAATAATTTCACATAAGAAATACCTTATTAAAGGAGCCAGATAGTAAGAAAATAAATTTTTGGTGAGCTTTAATTATTCTAAACCATTTCTCATCCATCATAAATAAACCAATAGTATTCATTTATAAATGTTTGAGTATCAAACTAGCTTAATATGGCTGGTTTCACAATGAGGAATAAAATAATGAATCTTTTTTTTTTTTTGACAGGCAGAGTGGACAGTGAGAGAGAGAGACAGAGAGAAAGGTCTTCCTTCCGTTGGTTCACCCTCCAAATGGCTGCTACGGCTGGCATGTTGCAGCCAATGCACTGCACTGCACTGCCAGGAGCCAGGTGCTTCCTCCTAGTCTCCAATGTGGGTGCAAGGCCCAAGGACCTGAGCCATCCTCCACTGTACTCTCAGGCCACAGCAAAGAGCTGGACTGGAAGAGGTGCAACCGGGACTAGAACCCAGCACCCCAACTGGGACTAGAACCCAGGCTCCCGGCACCGCAGGCGGAGGATTAGCCAAGTGAGCCATGGCGTTGGCCAACAACATAAATTAATTAGTACCTATCTGAGATTGTTCCAAAAAATTTACAGCGATATATATCTAATGTATGTTTCCCAGTAATATTTTACATAAGCAAAGTCACTAAAACCTTTGTTATGGGGAAGCAAGTAAATGATTCACAGAGTAGCGGAGATACTTACAGCTCTTTTCTACGCGCTCAAATATTGTAAGCTTACCTGAAAGACAGGGACGGGAGAAGCTTTCTCCTCAATGAATGTGTGTCACCGGTGGAGACATTCATAGGGAACAAGAAGAGCAATTAGCTTAACAGAAATGTTGGGGCCAATGGTCACCAAAGTTGGAATATGCGTATTCTCCTTTCTGTATTTTATAATTGAAAAATTCAATTAACATCCTTTAAGTGGGATGTCATATTTCAGTATAGTTTGGGAATTAACTTCAAGCAACATTTAAGCCAACCCATATCATTTTCCACTAGGGTTTTTGTTTTTTTTTAAACTTACTGTAGTTCTCTGTGTAATGGTAGAGACAGTTTATTTTACATGAGCAAGTGTTTTAATAATAGAATATAAATAATACTTTGTAAGGTGGTGTAGAATAATCAAAATCACTTTTATAACACAGAGGCATTACATCATGATGAAAACCTCAGGGGAGTTTTAAGGCTATAATCAGCCACCTTTTTTTTTTTTTTTTTTAGTAAATAAACTTGCTTAATTGGCCAACATTATTTTTTTAATTTCATTGCCAAAATGAGAAATATAGTGTTTTAATAGGCAGATATTAAGAAATAACCAGATACTCTTTAGGATAAGGATTAATTTATCTACTTTTCAACACAGCATGTACTATGGCCAAATATTTTTGAAATTAGATGCCCAGAAGTGTCCTCATTACTCTGCTATTAAACTAATAAAACTGGTATAATATATATCTGTAGGAACTCTCACATCTGTACCTTGTGAACATAAATTCATCTTTTCCTAATTGCTTAAAATTCTTTCAAATGAAGTGTTTCTATATGATTTGCACCTATATGATTAAAATATAGAAATGCAAATCTTTTATTGATTTATATGCACAGTTGATGGGCACAGAATAACATAAAAATCATATTCTCACTAAATTCTTGTCAAAGTTTGAAGACAAAATTGGGAAAATATTTTATTATAAAAACAATGGGAGCCAGTGCTATGGCATAGTGAGCAAAGCTGCTACCTGCAGCACCAGCGTTTTATCTGGGCTTCAGTTTTAGTCCCGTGGGGTCTACATCCAATCCAGCTTCCTGCTAATGTGCCTGGGAAAACAGCGGAGGATAGCCGAAGTCCTTGGGCCCGTGTAGCCACAGGAGAAATCCAGATGAAGCCTCTGGCTTCTGGCTTCAGGCTGGCCCAGCCCTAACCATTGCTGCCATTTCGGGAATGAATCAGTGATGGAAAACCTCTCTCTTTGTCTCTCTCTCTAATGCTTTCAAATAAATAAATAAATATTTTTAAAAACAACAACAAACAGTTACCATGATTGTTGCTTTTACATGTGAACTTGAATCAGTTAAGGGATGTGAAAGTAGTTGATATTATTTCTAGACGTTTCTGAGAGGGCATTTTCAGAGTAGATTGACATGTGAGTCAGATTAGCAGTGAGTACGAAAAATCTGCCCACAGTGTAGACAGGCAGCAACCAAAGGGCTGGGGTTCTAGTTAGAAAAACAGAGGTAACAGGATTTCCTCCTGCCCTCCCTGCTAGCGGTGGAATTCCCTTGGGCTTCAAAATTTCAGGTTCTCTGTCCTTTGAATTTCAGGATTGCCATCTGAGGCTGCCTGGCTTCCAGGCCTGCAGTTCAGACAGTTGTTCCATTGATTTCCCAGTTTCTCATGCTTTCAGAGTTGGAGTGAGTCACATTACTGGCATCCAAAGGTCTGCAGATTGCAAATGACCCACTGTGGAACTTAGTTTTCAAAGCTGCAATGGTCAATGCTCCTAAAATCCCTTCTTTCTCCCTTTCTCATGCCCTCCTCCCTCCTCTCTCTGGTTGTGTCTCTCTGCAGAACAAATACAGTCAACCCTGTTATAATTGTAAGTTTATAAGCAGTTATATTTTATTAGTTATGACAATGAGTATAAAATTAAATGAAAATAGGATTAGAATTTTAACTCCAGGTGCATTAAAATATTAAGCACATTAGGCAACATTGGTTTTATTAAAAATTAACAGTTTATCTGGGAAAAAGTGTGCTAATAATGAATAATCTCATAAATATTTATTTTTTATTCTTTGTAAAATTTAATTTTTGTTGTTTAAAATGGATATAGTTTAATAGAGTAGTGCATGGATGTAATTTTGAAATACATGCAAACACAATCCATTTATTAGTATACATATTCAAATATTAGCTGATAGAAATGCATGTCAAGAAGCTTTTGGAGACACATGCTAGAAAGCGTTCTCTCTCGTGCTTACAAGAGCTACAAAATTCTTTAAAGCAACAAGAACAGTCAGCTCCCAGGGAAACATTTTTGGGAACAAGATAGAATGACAAAAACTGCAGCAAGCATTCCCCAGACACACGGAGATGCCAACTTCACATTTTTTCTGCTTTTCTGCTCGTCCTCTTCCCTCCGCATGTGCAAATATTTATATCTTAAAGAATTCCACATCACATATTTGCAACTAATATTTGATGAGATGAACAGTTCTAATCAAGACACTCTGGCAAAAAGATCTCTGTGAGTGAGATCCCAGTGGAAAGAACAGGTCTTCAAAGAGGGAGGTGCCTTTCTCTGAAGGGAGGAGAGAACCTCCACTTTGACTATGACCTTGTCTAAACAAGATAAGAGTCGGAGAACTCAAGGGGCTTCCATAGCCTTGGAAACTCATGACTGGTGCATGGGGAGATTACTGATGCCATAAACAGGAGTAATTTGTAAAGTCAACAACAGGAGTCACTGTGCACTTACTCCTCATGTAGGATCTCTGTCCTTAATGTGCTGTACACTGAGGCTTAATGCTATAACGAGTACTCAAACAGTATATTTCACTTTGTGTTTCTATGGGGGTGCAAACTGTTGAAATCTTTACTTAATGTACACTAAACTGATCTTCTGTTAAAAAAAAAAAAAAAAAAAAAAAAAAAGAAACTATCAGTTCCCAACTTGACTCTCACTGGGATTAAACATGACAATAGGTCTGATCTGATTTCATCATCATTTAAAAAAAAATCATCTATTATTTTTCACTTTATGTTTCTGTGTGGGAACAAACTGTTGAAATCCTTACTTAAGGTATACTAAGCTGATCTTCTGTATACTAAGATAATCGAAAATGAATCTTGATGTGAATGGAAGGGGAGAGGGAGTGGGAAAGGGGAGGGTGGTGGGTGGGAGGGACGGTATGGGGGGGAAAGCCATTGTAACCCATGAGACGTACTTTGGAAATTTATATTCATTAAATAAAAGATAAAAAAAAAAAAAAAAAAAAAAAAAAAGAAAATGTGACTCCAGAGCAAGTGCATTCAGGGACGACTTCCTTTTGCTTCTGCGTTTCTGATGCTTATGCTACACTCTTGTCAATATTCTTTGCTGAAATGTCAAGAACCATGTTAAACAATAAAAGTCAGTGGTATTATGCTTCTTTTTTTCTATCGTAGATTTTTATGCTTCATATTGACCATGAAGTTGGTAGCCAATTTGATCTGATAGATAGCTATAAATGTAGATACAATCATAGTTTGCTACTTATCATTTTCTTAGGGAACTAGAGAGTGTTTTTAAATATTGTTTTTAAATATTTATTATATGATCATAAAGTTGATCTCCCATGGATCTATTCACTTTATTTGTTGAATATAACTAGACAATTCTTGCATTCTCACTAGCAACAAAATTACTTGGAGGTGATGTATCGTTACTCTTAATATAAATATAAATATAGACCAAATTTGGTTAACCTTTATGATCACTATTAATAAGATATTTCCATGTATTTATTCTATATTCATAACTTCTCTGCTTATATTCATCCTGTTATAGTACATTTTGAATAGCAAATGCATCTTTTTCTTTTATTTGTTAAACTTTGAAAATGGAATCATTTTACATAGTATATTTAAGTTGGACAGACTCTTTGAAAATTTTATTTAGATGTTATTGAACATAATGCATTTCTTATATCTTCTTAAGTTAATTTTGTAAGCTCATATACTCCAAGGAAATGAGCATTTTACCTAAACAGACATTTGCATAATTGTATGAAAGTAGAAGTCTGAATTATTGTCTTTCTTCATTTTTCATTGTTAGTCCATTAACAGCTTCACTGATACAGAAATTCATTCTTCATTGATACTATGCAATTCTCCCACTTAGTGTGTACAACTAAATGTTTTCTTTTATATTCACACTGCTGTGCCTCCAGCAGCATTGTAGTTATGGTATATTCTCCTCACTCAAAAAGAAAGCCTAATACAAATTAGCAGTTTCTCTCATTCCTCTACCTACCCCAATGGTAATAAACTGCTATTCTGCTTTTTGTTTGTATAATCCTGTCCATTCTGAATACCTCATAGACAGGAAGTAATACAATTTGTTATATTTTGTGCCTGAATTGATGCTTTTAGGTTACTGTTTTCAACATTTATCTATGTTATAGCGTGCACCATTTTCTCATTTCTATTTATGATTTAATAATATTTTATGTGGATATAACAATTTATGGATATTTAAATTATTTCTCCTTTCTGGTTATTATTAATAACATACAATGAATATTCATATACTCTTTTGTAGATGTATGTTTTTTATTTCTTTTGTATATATATCTGAGTGATATTGTTGCATCAAATGTAAATTTTAAGACTATAATGATGCTATTATTTTACAAATACAAGATAAATATATTTCAGGGTCTATTTATTTGAAAGTGCTATGATGGAATGATGCATTACTTTCCCTTTTTTATTATCTGGGAAAGTAGTACCTTTATTCTAGTATTTATTTCTCAAAAGCACATCCATGGCTGGCTCCACAGCTCAATAGGTTAATCCTCCGCCTGCGGCTTCAGCACACCAGGTTCTAGTTCCCGTCAGGACTCCGAATTCTGTCCCAGTTGCCCCTCTTCCAGGCCAGATCTCCGCTGTGGCCCCAGAGTGCTTTGGAGGATGGCCCAAGTGCTTGGGCCCTGTACCTGCATGGGAGACCAGGAGAAGCACCTGGCTCCTGGCTTCAGATCAGCACGATGCGCCCGCCGCAGCGGCCATTGTGGGGGGTGAACCAACAGCAAAGAAAGACCTTTCTGTCTCTCTCTCTCTCTCACTGTCCACTCTGCCTGTAAAAAAAAATTCATTTGGTTACTTTATTCCTATTTCTCTTTTTTATTCTTAAAATGAAATTCTTGTCTTTGTCAGAGACTATGCTACTATTTGAGGAGTTAGTCGATATTAATGTATATCTCATGGAGACAAGTTCTACTTGTCTCTAGGAGACTCCTATTGATTTATTATCAAATGAGGTATTGATTTTTTTTCACTGATGCTAGTTTCAAAGAAATGCCATGCAAGATATCAATTTGAGTCATACATAGAATTAAGAGTTGAACTACGCAGAATTGAAAAGATTTCTTCGTGTAAAAATTTGCAATGGTAATCAAAATTTATTGCATTATCCGTGTGTACACCACGATACAAATATTTTATATTTTCCATCAAGGCAACAGATATATAGTAGAATGCTATAATTTTACCTTTTAATTGCTTTCAAATCAGTGTTTATTAGACTCTATTATCGAGTCATTAGAATGTGTGCTTATATATGTATGCATTTTTATCTGCCTTTCCATAAACACACACTCATGTAAAATATATGTATGTATGGGTATTATCACACGTCTGAATAATATCTTGAACTTAAAAGATTCAAAGTAAAGTGAATTGTTTTTGCTTCCTCCCTCTATGGGTTTCTTTAAGTTGATAGCAATTTTATTAGATGTTATTAGAGTACTGAATGTTATTAAATATCATACTGAATCTTCAGTATTTGCTTTTCTGCAGGGTCCTGTGTTGTCAGCATTCTTCTTATTGCTCCATAATCCCACCAGTTCACTTCCCTTCAGCAGTTCCCTGTGATAAATCCACAATGGTGATCTTCCAATGTCTATAGTAATTTTTAGATTCTGTAGTTTTGAGGACTTGGTCATCTTCATTCTCTTCTGAAAGATTAGTTAGATTCCTTCCTTGATCATGAGGATTTCTGGGATGATTGCATTCATTTTAAGCAAGCTGCTCTTTATTTCCTTCAGGATTATAATCAGCATCAACAATAGCTGTATTTACTTTTTTTTTCTTTTCTCTACAACAGAATAATCTAAAATAAGGCATAAAATTATGTCTATTTTATTTGTCTAGTAGAACTCATAACATCCTGAAATCATAAAATAAATATTTCTGGTTTAAAAAGCTATAAGAAAAGGTCAATTGAAATAACGGTTTATTTCCTGGGAATTGATAGGAAGATTAACAAAAGAAACGGAAAAGCAAGCAAACAATCAAAGTTAATAAAATTTACTCTGTTCCTTCCAAAATACTTTATTCTTGTTTTGAAATATGCAAGTTTCTCCAAAAAATATAAAGTATAACTTTGTTCATTTGAATGGATTTATTATGCTTAAGAAAACCCGTAAAGTTTAATTTTAAAAGTAAACAAAGGATAAGAAAACTCCCTTCACTTGGTAGTGACTCCTAGGAATATATAAGATTTCTCGATAAAATAGAGCCGGCGCCGTGGCTCAATAGGCTAATCCTCCACCTTGCGGCGCCGGCACACCGGGTTCTAGTCCCGGTTGGGGCGCCGGATTCTGTCCCGGTTGCCCCTCTTCCAGGCCAGCTCTCTGCTATGGCCAGGGAGTGCAGTGGAGGATGGCCCAGGTGCTTGGGCCCTGCACCCCATGGGAGACCAGGAAAAGCACCTGGCTCCTGGCTCCTGCCAGGATCAGCGCGGTGCGCCGGCTGCAGCGGCGGCCATTGGAGGGTGAACCAGCGGCAAAGGAAGACCTTTCTCTCTCTGTCTCTCTCTCACTGTCCACTCTGCCTGTCAAAAAAAAAAAAAAAAAAAAAAAAAAAAAAAAAAAAAAAAAAGTTAATTTCAAAAAAAAAAAAAGAAAAAAAAAGATTTCTCGATAAAATAATTTAAAACACATAGTAGAGAGAATAGAGAAATGTGAGAATATAAGAAAATAAATAGTTCCTAAGTAAACTGACACTGTTCAGAAGGTTTCTGGGTCTTTCAGAGTCGTTCACAGGGGCCTGGCACATATTTTAAAGTCTCTTTGCCATGGAGAATGTTTATCTTTTGAAAGTTAAATCAGTTTTTGAGAACTTAATAACCAATTTTGAGTTAAGTTTGCTGACTAAGGAAATGATTGAGTTAGAATATAATAGTTTAATAAAAGAAAACAATTTAACTAAATAATAAGGCTAAACTGCATATTCAGCTCATAAAACTTTAAATTAAATCCTAAAAATTATCCTAAAGATATTCAGAAAATAGAAAAAATAATGGTGTAATTTTATTGCCTCATGAAAGTGACTTATTTATAGGACATATTATTGTTCTTTAAGTGTAAAATTTCCAGTAGTTCTATGTGAAAATAAACTCCTAGTTAGTGTTAACTCAGTTGATGTTTTGAACTACCTTGTCAATTTACTTAAAACATTTAAGTGTATCATTTTTAAGCACTAATATACCTTGAGTATATTTATTCTAATGCATTAATAAGTACATTTTCTCTCCATGAGAAGAGAAACAAAAGTTTTTATGAGATGGTTTGGTGACAGTTGTAAGTGAATGAACGATGCAAACTATTAAGACATATAGTATTTCCTTTTCCTTAAAGTTTTAACTGGCATGTTACAATTACATATAATTTTTTGTTTATTTATTTGACAGGTAGAGTTACAGACAGTGAGAGAGAGAGAGACAGAGAGAAAGTCTTCCTTCTGAGACACACAGCAGACTCATAAAATGGCAGATGTCCTAAACAGCACTCTGGCCTCAGAATCAGCCCTTAAGGCATTTGGATCTGGCTGAAAAGCCAATGAGAGTATTTTGGGCATGGAAAGCCAAGACACTCTGTCAAAAAAAAAAAAAAATGACCTAAATGAAAGATCTCCGTGAGTGAGATCAGTGGAAAGAACAGGTCTTCAAAGAAGGAGGTACCTTTCTCTGAAGGGAGGAGAGAACTTCCACTTTGACTATGACCTTGTCTAAATAAGATAAGAGCCGGTGAACTCAAAAGGCCTCCATTGCCTTGGAAACTCATGACTGGAGCATAGGGAGATTACTGATGCCATAAACAGGAGTGTCAATTTGTAAAGTCAACAACAGGAGTCACTGTGCACTTACTCCTCATGTAGGATCTCTGTCCTTAATGTGCGGTACATGTGATTTAATGCTATAACGAGTACTTAAACAGTATTTTTCACTTTGTGTTTCTGTGTGGGTGCAAACTGTTGAAATATTTTCTTAATGTATACTAAACTGATCTTTTGTATATAAAGAGAATCGAAAATGAATCTTGATGTGAATGGAAGGGGAGAGGGAGCATGAAAGGGGAGGGTTACGGATGGGAGGGAAGTTATTAGAGGGGGAAAGCCACTGTAATCCATAAGCTGTACTTTGGAAATTTATATTCATTAAATAAAGTCTTCTTTCCGTTGGTTCACCCTCGAAATGGCTGCAACAGCCGGAGCTGCGCTGATCCAACGGCAGGAGACAGGTGCTTCTCCTGGTCTCCCATGGGGTGCAGGGCCCAACGACTTGGGCCATCCTCCACTGCACTCCCGGGCCACAGAGGAGAGCTGGACTGGAAGAGGGGCAACCGGAACAGAATCCAGTGCCCTGACCGGGACTAGAACCCGGTGTGCTGGCGCCGCAAGGCGGAGGATTAACCTAGTGAGCCGTGGCGCTGGCCCAGTTTCTCTTTTCACACATTGATTATTTTTTGCAACAAGAGTCATCTTGTTATGAAAAAAAATTAATGATTTCTTTTCTTTTATTCCCTGTGTTTTAGGTTGTTATGTGAAAAATCATTGTTTATACTGACATCTTGAAGTTTTCCTCTAGTATTTTCATAATTTTCCATTTTATATTAGATATTTCATCAATTCTGAATTTATTTTAGTACCCAATGAAAGACAGAGGTCTGACTTCATTCTTCTGTATATAGATACAGTGTTTCTCACTACAATTTATGCTAGAGACTACTCTTCTCACAATTTCAGTCTTGGTACCTGTGTCAAAAAACCATTAGCTATTGTGCATTGTTATATGCCAGTAGCAAACTTTTTTTTAACTATTTTATTCTATTTTCAGTATAGCTGCATAGTATATTTTAAGTCCAGTATTGTGATACTTCCAGCTTTGTTATTTTTGTTCTTTTTTTTATATTGGGGATATTTTGTTGTTTCACACTAATTTTAACATTTTCTTTTGCTTGTTCTTACTGAAAAATGTCACTAGAATTTTGGTAGTGATTTTATTGAACCCCTAAATCACATTGGTAGTATGGACATTTTAACAAGATCAGGTCTTTGAATCCATGAACCAGACTATTATTGAACTTATTTATGTTATCATCAATTTATTTCATTAATATTTCATAGTTTCCAGTGTACAGATCTTTCACTTTCTTGATAGTATATTTTATTTTATAGGTATTGTAATGGGATTTCTTTATGTTTTCGAATACTTTTGATGGTGTATAGAAATGCTACTCAGGGTCGGCACTGTGACATAGCTGGTAAAGTCTCCACTTGCAGTTCTAGCATCGCATATAGGTGCCGGTTGGAGACCCAGATGCTCCACTTCCAATCCAGCTCTCTGCTCTGGCCTGAGAAAGTGGTGGAAGATGGCTGAAGTCATTGGGCCTCTGCACCTGCGTGGGAGACTGCAGGGAAGCTCCTGGCTCCTAGTTTTGGATCAGCATAGCTCTGGGCCGTTATGGCCATCTGAGGGTGAACCCGTGGATGGAAGATTCTCTCTCTCTCTCTCTCTCTCTCTCTCTCTCTCTCCTCTCTGTCTCTCTACCTCTGCCTCTCTGTAAATCTGCCTTAAAACAAATAAATAAATCTTAAAAAAAAAAAGAAATGCTACTGATTTTCTTTTGGACAAAACAACTAAGAAAATGTGAATAGAACAATAGTGACTGAGAAAACTGAATCAGTAATGAAGTATTCCATTAATGAAAAGCCCAAAACTTAATGACTTCACTGCTTAAATCTACCAAACATTTGAATAACAATCAATACCAACCCTTTACAAATTATTCAAAAATCATTGAAGCAGGAATTCCTCACAACATATGCTAAGAGACACATAATCATGCTGATGTCAAAACTAGGTAGGTATACCAGGAAAACAAACTTACAGACCAATATCTTTGATGACTATAGATGCAAAAGTCTTCAAAAACACTAATGAAACTATTTAAAGAACACATTAAAAAGATCATTGAACATGGTGAGGTGAGGATCATGCCAGGATGTAATGATAGTTCAACAAAAAAAATTAAGAAATGCAATATATCACATTAACCAAAGGAATGACAAAAGTATGATTATCTCAACAGATGCAAAAAAAGATAAAAAAAATGATAACAGGCAAACATTCCTTCACGATAAATATCTCAACAGAACAGGTACTTAAGGAACATGTTTCAAAATAATAAAGATCATATGTGACAAAATATACAGCTAACATCACACTGAATATGGAAAAACCTGAAAGCTTTTCCGTTAAGATTATAATAAGACAAGGATGCCTATTTTCACAGTTCTCTTCAACATACTACTGGAAGTCCGAGCCAGAGAGATTTACCAAAACAAAAAATAGATGGCATGCACATTGGAAAGGAGAATGTCAAATGACCCTTATTTTTAGATAAGATGGTCCCATATGTAGGAAACCCTAAACATTTCATGAAAAACTTTCAAAATCAATAAATTAACTAATTTTAATGATACAAAATTAACATGAAAGTCAGTAGTATTACTGTATGCTGGTTTGGAAGTGGCACTTCTGGGATTTGGATGGACATTCTGATACAGGAAGTTTGTGTCACAAACAGTAGTTTAACACGTTGTACCACAACATTGGTCCCTAAAACGCCTTCTGATTCCTAAGCCCAAGGTCCATTAGTTACTAAGAGGATTTGATAAAATTTACATAAATTAAGTTGAAATTCATCTGCTCTTTTTTAAATCCCATCAATTTTTCAGTTATGACAATGACAATGTGCTATTTTATGGCATTAACTGTTTCAGACCCTGTAGGAGGTGTTTCACAATTGCTATTATCTATGGTATTCACAGCAGCCCTATTACATGGTTGTTAATATTTTCAGCTTTTTACAAAGGAGGAAATTGAACTTCACAAAGAAATTAGTGAATTTATAAAATCATGAAGAATAAATGTTTATGTTTATGTGGCAATTATCCCAAATGCTTTCTCATCATAGGTTTTTTACAATGATAGAAGGCTATCTTTCTCAATTTATGGGGTAAATTCGTATTCTATTGTGTATTATATAGAGGGCCAGATATTAGAATTATTACACAAACTCGTTCAAGAAAGATGGGATAAACGAAAGCAAAAATTATTGGAATCTATTTTTTTCTTTAAAAAATCCATTTTAGGGGCTGGTGCTGTACACTCATGTGGAAGACTTGAAGAAGGTCCAGGTCCTTGCTTCAGCCTGGCCCAGCAGCCATTTGAGGAGTACAATAGCAAATGGGAAGTCTCTGTCTCTCCTCCTCTCTGTTACTGCCTTTCATTTTAACAAACAATTTTTTTTAAAGAAATAATTTTAGGATGGCGCTGCGGCCCAATAGGCTAATGCTCCACCTGCGGCACCAGCACTTTGGGTTCCAGTCCCAGTTGGAGCGCTGGATTCTGTCCCGGTTGCTACTCTTCCAGTCCAGCTCTCTGCTGTGGCCAGGGAGCGCAGTGGAGGATGGCCCAAGTGCTTGTGCCCTGCACCCGCATGGGAGACCAGGAGAAGCACCTGGCTCCTGGCTTCTGATCAGCACCGCAGCGCACCGGCCATTAGGGGGTGAACCAATGAAAAAGGAAGACCTTTCTCTCTATCTCTCTCTCACTGTCCACTCTGCCTGTCAAAAAAAAAAAAAGAATACAAAAATAAATAAAGAAATAATTTTAGATTAAAAAAAGTGATTAAAAATACTCAAATAAGGAACAGGAGATTTCAGAGTACATTAGAAAGTGAGTACATTGAAAAAATGAAATTTCATAAATACTTTTACATTTCATCACTTTTTCTGAGTAAATTAAGTACCATGCAGAGAAAAATTTCCTGGAGTCCTCTTTATGAATTATTATTTCTTTGCAATGTTTTTTTTAGTATAGCTATTTCCAATATTCTCTTTCTGCTTTTTTTTCCTGTCACATGTATTCTGCTCTTTTTAGTTTATACAAGTCTCTGTCTCTTAGCACTTTTATCACAAAATAGATGAAACAGAGAACACAATTAATTTAGGAAATTCTGTTTACAGATCTAGTAAAGGGTGTAGTAGCAATTAAACTAATGGCTTGTCCCTTGCCCTCCCACGGGATCAGTAGCTAATAGGCCTAATTAGTCATTATAAAGAAATGCTTTATTCAGGGTTGTAAGTGCAGAGACTAGAGTAAGATAGCCTCTGGAGAGCCTCTGGCATTAGAATTCCCCTTTTAATATATTTTTAAATTTTTTTAAAAGAGTAAGGGTAACATTATCAAGCAGTTTAATTAACATGGGTAAAATGAAACAAACAAACAAAAAAAAAGAATTCTCACTTTTTAACACCCCCCTAAAAATATCCAAATGGAAAACCTTAGTCATTATGCATTGGCATTAAGAGTTCTTTCAACTACATAAAAATGGCTGTAAAATGTCTATATTGTGATTCATCAACTCACTGACCAACAAATATGGGTTTTAAATGCTCTTACAGGATTCAAAACTTCCCGACTATCTGTACCATGTTACAGCAGTTAAGTTTCCAATGGGCTTTCCTTCCAAATACAGATGGTCTGTAATTAAAAGCAAGCCAGCCTAGTTCCAGCTGCAAACTCTTCACTTCAATGAGTCTCCTCCTACTAGTTCCCTCATTTTACACATCAGTGTGTGAGAACACACACATATTTTCTGTATTACAGAAAAGAGTGAACACTTTAGTTTTTGCTTTTACAAAAACTTAAGTGGATATATTACTGACTATATGACCTTAATGTTTTTCACAGTTTAGTTAAACTTTAAAAAGATTTCTTCTTTAATATAGTGTTTCCATAATTTTTTTGATTACTCTTTTGCTTTTTCCGATGGCCCATTGTTCATTCAGTAGCCTGTTGTTCAGTTTCCATATGTTTACATATATTCTAGAGATTTTTGAGTTGTTGATTTCTAGCTTTATACCATTGTGTTCAACGAAGGTGCATGGAATGATTTCAATTTCAATTTTTTTTTTGATTTGCTGAGACTTGCTTTGTGGCATAGACTATGCATCAGTTCAGCCAGCTTTTCGGTGTAGTTTGTAGGCTTTTCCACATTTAATATCATCTCATCAGCCAATGTGGATATTTTGACTTCTTTCTTTCCAGTTTTGATGCCCTTTAGATATTTTTCCTAATTGCTCTTCCCAAAACTTCCTTTATGATACTGAATAAGAGTAATTAAAGTGGACATTCTTGTCTAGTTTGAAACATGAGGGGAAATGTTTTCAGCTTTTCCCCATTTAGTATGAAATTGATTGTTTGTCCGTCATATAAAGCTTTTATAATTTAGAAGTGTGTTTCTTGCATAGTTCATTGTTGAAGGTTTTTATCATAATTTACAACCTTTTTGATTTGGTTTTTGATTCAGTTTGCTGGTATTTTTGAGAGTTATTGCATATAAGTTTATCAGGAATATTGGTCTGTAGACTTCTTTACACATTGTGTCTTTTTTGGTTTTGGTATCAGACTGATGCTGGTTTCATAAAACCATTTGGTAGAGTTCCATCCTATACAGTATTTTGGAATAATTGAAAAGTATTGGGGCCAGCACCACGGCTCAATAGGCTAATCCTCTGACTGCAGCGACAGCACCCCGGGGTCTAGTCCCGGTCGGGGTGCCAGATTCTGTCCAAGTTGCCCCTCTTCCAGGCCAGCTCTCTGCTGTGGCCAGGGAGTGCAGTGGAGGATGGCCCAAGTGCTTGGGTCCTGCGCCTGCATGGGGGACCAAGAGAAGCACCTGGCTCCTGGCTTCAGATCAGCGTGCTGGCCTCAGCGGCCACTGGGGGATGAACCAGTGGAAAAGGAAGACTTTTCTCTCTGTTTCTCTCTCTCTCTCACTGTCCACTCTGCCTGTCAAAAATAAAATAAAATAAAAATAGAAAACAAAAGTATTGGATTACTCCAATGCCTTTCTAAATGTTTTGTAGAATTCAGTAGTAAAGTCATCAGTCCCTGAACTTTTCCTGGATGGAAGAAGTTTAATTACTGTATCAATCTCTTTTCTATGATCTATTTAGATTGTCTATATTTTCTGAATTTATTATTGGTATCTTATGTATGTCGAAGAATTTTACAATTATTTGGTCATTTAACTGTATCTCAATTTCATATAGATATTCTTAATTCTTTTTAATTATTTTGCTTTTATTTTTGTCTGATTCAGCTATTTCAGAAGTCTTGTCATACAGGTCAAGAATTATTTCCGGCTGGCACTGCAGCTTAGTAGGCTAATCCTCCGCCTTGCAGCGCCAGCACACCGGGTTCTAGTCCTGGTTGGGGCACCAGATTCTGTCCCGGTTGCCCCTCTTCCAGGCCAGCTCTCTGCTGTGGCCAGGGATTGCAGTGGAGGATGGCCCAAGTGCTTGGGCCCTGCACCCCATGGGAGACCAGGAGAAGCACCTGGTTCCTGCCTTCGGATAGGTGGGGTGCGCCAGCTGCAGAGCACTGGCCGCGGCGGCCATTGGAGGGTGAACCAATGACAAAGGAAGACCTTTCTCTCTGTCTCTCTCTCTCACTGTCCACTCTGCCTGTCAAATAAAGAAATAAATAAATAATTATTTCCTTTGGTCTATTTTGATGTTAAGACTGTCAATCACATTTTTTCTCACCAATCTAAGATTTTACCTCGCAATTTTCTTTTTTAAGATTATTTATTTATTTGAAAGGTAGAGTTCAGAAATAAAGAAGAAAGTACATACACACACACACACACACACACAGAGGGGGAGAGAGAGAGAGAGACAGAGAGAGAGAGAGAGAGAGAGGTTTTCCATCTGCTGGAGTCTAGGAGCCAGAGGTCCATGCACATGGGCCATCTTCTATTTTCTCAGGTGCATTAGCAAAGAGCTGGATTGGAAATGGAGCAGTTAGGACTTGCAGAAGCCAGCTTACCACACTGTTCCACAATTCTAGCACCCATCCAAAATTTCCGTTTGATTCCTCTTAGTGATTTTTATCTCCTGAGTCAGTTTTTCATTTTAATTCACATCACTCATTGATTTTATCATTTATTTATTACCTGTCTGAATTCTCTTGCATCACTTTCAGTTTCCTTACAATCATTATTCTGGCATTTCATAGATTTCCCTCATCAGGATCTAATTCTGGAGTCCTCTTGTGTTTTTGGAGGTATCATGCTATGTTGCATTTTTGTATTTCCCTACTTTGACATCTGCACACGGATTAAAACAAATGATACAAAGAGTATGCTTCTGGGCTCATCTAGAACCAAAGCCAATTCAGTAAGCCAAGTGATACTCTGTATTCAGTCCAAACCGTACACTCTTTTCCAATAAACCTACTCCATAAAAAAGTGACTATTAGAGAAGAAGTTCATTTAATAGTTTACCGTTGACCAAATACTGGTCAATTTAGAAATCAAAAAAATTAAAGAGCAATAGATTAGAATACACCAAGTATATGAAAAGTATACATTGCTAATTTTATTAATAAGACAGAACATATTGGACCATTTTAGAATATGCAAAAGAAATCAACTAATTTGAAAATTTGTGAATATAGGGAAACTAAATGCATTTTTTGGCCGACGCTATGTCCTAGTGGGTGAGGCCTGCCAGCATCCCGTATGGGCGCCAGTTCAAGTCCTGGCTGTTCCACTTCCCATCCAGCTCTCTGCTATGGCCAGGGAAAGCAGTAAAGGATGACCTGAGCCCTGGCCCCTGCACCTGCATGGGAGACCTGAAAAAAGCTACTGGCTCTTGCCTTCGGATCGGCATAGCTCCAGCCTTTGCGGCAAACTGTGGAATGAGCCAGCAGATGGAAGACCTCTCTCTCTCTCTCTGCCTCTCCTTCTCTCTCTGTGTAACTCTTTCAAATAAATAAACCTTACAAAAAAAGGTGCATTTTACTTTTCTTTCATGAACTGTTCATTAAGGTAACAAAATTATTGAAGAATTAAAATTTGTTTATAGAGGTATTCTGAACAATAAATGAAGACAAATTATAAAATTAAGAATGAAAAGGCAACTTTTTAAAAATGCTAATTGAGGGGGCCAGCACTATGGCATAGTCTGCAGTGTCAGCATCCCATATGGCTGCAGCTTCAAGACTCAGCAGTTCCACTTCTAATCCAGCTCTCTTCTATGGACTGAGAAAGCAGTAGAAGATAGCCCAAGTGCCTGGGCTCCTGTACCCATGTGGGAGACCACGAAGAAGCTCCTGGCTCCTGGTTGTGCATCAGCCCAGTTCTAACCATTGCAGCCATTTGGGGAGTGATGGAGTGGATGAAAGACCTCTCTCTCTGCCTCTGCCTCTGCCTCTCCCTATCCGTAAGTCTGTCTTTCAAATAAATAAATAAATCTTTCTAAAGAAATGCTGATTGATTGCTTTGAAAGGCAGGGCAACCAAGAGTAAAGGAGAGACAGAGAAAAAAGATCTTTCACCTGGTGATCTATCCCCTAAATGGTGGCAACAACCAGGTCTGAGCCAGGATGAATTCAGGAACCAGAAACATCACCTGGGTTTCCCACATGGGTGACAGGAAAACAAGAATGTGTACCGTCTTCCACTGTCTTCCCAGGCTCATTAGCAAGAAGCTGGATTGGATGCCAAGTAGCTAAGGACTCAAACTGGCATTCCAACATGGGATGCCAATGTTGCATGTAGTGGTTTGTTTCCCCCTTATAAGGTATGTTAAAACAAACAAGCAAACAAACAAAGATTGTTGAGAAGCATTGAAACAGAGAATATATAACTATAAATTTTGAGTGGTAGACTCCTAATTGAGGGTTCTATAAGGTTTGCAAAATCACTGGGTCTTACACTGGCAAGGCAACCACATGTGGTACTTGAAGCTCAGTATATCTATAGCAGGCTAATTTTTAAATGATAATTTTACTACATGACTTGTGGATGATGTTATAGATATCTACTAGCCCTTGTCAGAAAAAGGTTCCCCACCCGTTCCATAAACAGAGGATATTGTGAGAATTTAAAGTCACCAGGGCCCTTAGGTATCTTTTTATTGGATGATGTGAACCAGAACAAAGGACACACTGAAGTTAGTACTGGTGTATTCAAGGCAGCTAACGACAGTGAGGTAGGAGTCGTGGGTCTCTCAGGCTTCCCTCAATTATGGAACTATAAAATCTAAAGGAAATTTGTCGTATTCATGGTGAGCTTCTTCTCTTAACCCTTGATAAAGAAACAGAAACCCAAGAAATTCTGGAGAAGCCAGAGGTAATTCAAAGTTGGCCATTCTTCCTTTAATCCTTGCAACCAGAGAAGTCATATGCCATTACACTGGATAATTTTTCACACCTGTTGACACAGTTTGGATATCCTTATAATATATATTCTCCACTTTAATCTTAGTTGTTAGAAAAGTTCTGTCATATTACTTTGTTATCCAGGAAATTCAAAAATAGCTTCTGATGTAATAAATTTGCAAAGCATTATCAGTGCCAAATACCCTGTATTTGGGAAAAATCCTTCTTTAAAGAACACCAGGGGCCGGCACTGTGGTGCAGCGGGTTAACTAACACCCTGGCCTGAAGCACTGGCATCCCATATGGGTACTGATTCTGGTCCTGGCTGCTCCACTTCCTATCCAGTTCTCTGCTATGGCCTGGGAAAACACTAGAAGATGGCCCAAGTCCTTGGGCCCCTGCACCCACATGGGAGGCCTAGAAGAAGCTCCTGGCTCCTGGCTTCGGATCCGTGCAGTTCTGGCCATTGCAGCCAATTGGGGAGTGAACCATCGCTTGGAAGACTTCACTCTCTCTCTCCCTCTCTCAGCCTCTCCTCTCTGTAACTCTGACTCTCAAGTAAAATAAATAAATCTTAAAAAAAAGAATACCAGGTGATTAGTCTCTTTATATTTTCTACAAATTTGTTGAAATCCATAAGGACTGATTAACTAGGAAAAAAAGTGTACAGGAGTAGGCATCTGGTGTAGTGGTTAAGACCCTGCTTGGAAGGCTCATATCCCTTATTGGCGAACCTGGGTTCCAGTCCCAGCACTTCTCTCAGTTCTAACTTCTCACTAATGAACTCCCTAGGATGTAGTGAGTGATGGCCCAAGTAGCCGGGTCCCTGCCACTCACATAAGTTATCCAGATTGAATCTGTTGCCCCGAGCTTTGACCAGGGCCAGTCCTGGATGTTGTGACAATTTGGGGAGTGAAACAGCAGATGAGCATTCTCTCTACTCCACATGTCAACTCTCTCTATTCCTCATGTCAGTCTCTCTCCTTAACTCTCATTCTCTCTTTCAGCCTTTCAATAAAAAATGAAACTAAAAATTAAAGAAAATAAATATATAGAATATTAATGTGCCTTTTTGGAAAAAAATAAAATTTTATTAAGATTAAAATAATTTTTAAATCTGACATTTTTAAATCTATTTATTGTCATTTCCACTCATTACCACTATTATAGCCTGTACAAATTACAATAAATTATTTATATATATCATTATGAATATTAGTATTTAAAATAGAAAATTTGAACAAAATTATATTAAGTAAGTTTTGGTGTTTGGTGTTTTGAGAACTGTGCATTTTGAATAGTAGAAAGCACAGTGATTTTATTGAAGTATATTTCATTTTTCAACACAAATTTGACCCTTACAATTGATCATGAGCTAATGATCTCAAATAAAAGCAACTGTTGTTTTAAAAAGATATTGTTTATTGTCACAGCATATGTGCTGAAATTAAAGTTTTTCATAGAAAATTATTTTTAAATCAAAATTTTATAGGGAAATAGTAAAAGAACTTTCTTATGCTTTTCTTTATGAGGGATGACTTTGTCCATAATGGAGCATTTTTCAAAAAAAATCTTTTACAACTTTGATATTTTTTAAAAACAAATTGCTTTCAAGTATATGAAAGACTTTAAGGAGGTTTCTGAATAATGATAAGGCCAGTAGAAATTAAGTAAGCCTGATAGCTTGCATTTTTTTATTGTGAACACATTTTATGACTCAACAACATTGCAATGTTTTCCTAATTTTTGCTAAAAAAGGGAAGTAAAATAAGAGTTTATTGTGGCAATACTTCATACTGGCCTACTTCTGTAAATTGTTTTTAAGCTCCAGGGTATAAAGAGGAACATTCATGTTTTTAAATTGGATACAAAGCAGTTTTTATCCTGTAACTGTTATAGCATAAATTATCAAATAGAGACTATTGGATATGTCTAAATGTGTTGATGCTCAGTAAATTATAGGCATGTTTTTTGTTGTGCTGTACCTGATGTAAGCTTATTTAGATTTTATTGATTAGTTTAGAGATATAATACAAGTTATTAAATGTTTCAGTCTCTAATAACAAGACTTTCAATACATGTGATGCAAACCAATGAGGTATTACAGTCTATCTTTTTTGTAGATGAAATATAGTTTCAATCTTTATTTCTGGATAAAAAAGAGAATCTTATAAAGCAAATAAAAATTTAGCAATCACAAATATTTATATTGAGGAAAAGTAGAAATATAAATGGCTTTTAAAAACATTGAAATTGATCTCTCAAGTGATCAATTTCAGTTCACAATAGATCACACTGATAGGTCTAAGAGTCAAAGGGATCACACAAACAAGACTAGTGTCTGCTAATACTAACTGATAGAATAAAAAAGGGAGAGAATGATCCAACATGGGAAGCAGTTTACACAGCAGATTCATAGAATGGCGGATGTCCTAAACAACACTATGGCCTGAGAATCAGCCCTTAAGGCATTCGGATCTGGCTGAAGAGCCTATGAGAATATTTTAGGCATGGAAAGCCAAGACACTCTGGAAAAAAAAAAAAAGAAAACACCTAAATGAAAGATCTCTGTGAGTGAGATCCCAGTGGAAAGAACAAGGCCATCAAAGAAGGTGGTATTTTTCTCTGAAGGGAGGAGAGATCTTCCACTTTGACTATGAGCTTGTCTGAATAAGATCGAAGTCAGCGAACTCAAGAGGCTTCCATAGCCTTGGTAACTCATGACTAGAGCCTAGGGAGATTACTGATGCCATAAACAAGAGTGTAAAATTGTTAAGTCAACAACAGGAGTCACTGTGTACTTACTCCTCATGTGGGATCTCTCCTTAACGTGTTGTCCAATGTGAATTAAAGCTATAACTAGTACTCAAACAGTATTTTACACTTTATGTTCTGTTTTGGTGCAAAGTAATGGAATCTTTACTTAATATATACTAAACTGATCTTCTGTATATAAAGATAATTGAAAATGAATTTTGATGTGAATGGAATGGGAGAGGGAGCGGGAGATGGGAGGGGTGCGATTGGGAGGTAAGTTATGCGGGGGGAGCCATTGTAATCCATAAACTGTACTTTGGAGATTTATATTTACTAAATAAAAGTTAAAAAAAAAAACATTGAAATAATTCTGAGAACCATCAAAGTTTAACCTTGAAGATATTCTTATATGATGTATATGAAGACAAATTAAAGATTGGTTTCTTCCCTACTTTGGGAATGCTGTTGTTTTGATTAGAATCTACTTTTCGTAACAGTACTTTTAATTTGCCAAACATCTATAGTGTTCCTCTCCATATTGCTTAACATGAATTAAATTTCTTAGTTTGTTTTATTTTGAAAGTAACAGTTGTAGTTTTCTTTTTTTTTTTTTTTTGTAGATGTTGACTTTAATATGAGGGAACTAAGATTAAGATTAGATTGTTTTTAAATCCCTATCTTGGGGCCAGCACTGTGGCATAGTGGATAAAGCCGCCACCTGCAGTGCCGGCATCCCAAATGGGCACTGGTTCAAGTCCTAGCCGCTCCTTTTCCAATCCAGCTCTCTGCTGTGGCCTAGGAAAGCAGTAGAAAATGGCCCAAATCCTTGGGCCCCTGCACCTGCGTGAGAGACCCAGAAGAGGCTCCTGGCTTCGGTTCAGCATAGCTCCGGCCTTGCAGCCAACTGGGGAGTGAACCAGCGGATGGAAGACCTCTCTCTCTTTCTGCCTCTCCTTCTCTCTCTGTGTAACTCTGACTTTCAAATAAATAAATAAATATTTAAAAAAAAATTTGTCTCCAAATCCTTATAGTAAAATTACAATAGCTAAAAATGACGTTCTGCTTTTTAGATGGGAAAAGTAAACTGAAACACCACGAATAAGCAGAGTTTCTTCACACTATGTTAAATATAATAAATTAATATTGTGCTTTTCTAAGTTCTGATGGATGTTTTGCTCAGTTACACTTACGCAAGTCAGTTACATTCTATTCTATGCACCATTTCTAATTATAAGTGTAAAATTATCGCTTCTCAGCCTTTTGGCTAAGACCAAGTGTAGTATCTGTTCTTATCAGTTTAATAAGTGTAAAATTAGTCCTACAAATGTTAGCCTTATTTATATTACTTTACAAAGTCCACATTACTAACATTACTTCCAATCTATTCTCTAAACTGACTTAGCGCATCACTGACAACCATGAGAATAGCATTGTCATCAACTAATTAAAAACAACTTTAAAATCAGAGGAAACTGTTTTACTCTAACAGCTTTGTCTCTATTGTTCAATATTGTTAGGATATTTGGGAATTTTAGGCCAATATTTGAACATTGGGGGTGGGATTTCCCTTTGTGTGTTTGTGCATCCTTCAATATTTTTTTTCTATAGGGTTCTGTAATTGTATTGTAGATTTCTTTACCATCCTTGATTAAATTTATCTCAAGACATTTAATTTGATTCATAACTATTTTGAATGGGATTTCTTTTTTATGTCCTATCCCTTCAAGACTGTTCTTCATGTATAAAAACACTATTGACTTTTCTGTTATGATTTTGTATTGTACAACTTTGTTAAATTAATTTACTGCTTCTAATAGTCTCTTGATGGAGTCTTTCAATTCTCTTATATATAGAATTATTTCATCTGCAAGCAATGATAATTTGACTTCCTCATTTCCTACTTGTATGTTTTTTTATTGCTTTGCTCTAATCACAGTTAAACATGAAAATGTAGAAAAAAAGCACACATTTCTCTTCATCATTGGACATTGTAAATGTAATTGCTCAAATGAATAAAGTCTTTTTCTAGTGGAATATCAAGCATTTTACAGTGTCTATAGTCATTCCTTTGTCACATATTGCCTGTCAAATAAAGAATGTCTGTACAGCTTGTCAAAGCTCAAATACAAATATACATATATATTTAATGTATTCTGAGTCCCAGTTGACACTTTTATCACACTGTACTGTATCTTTGCCTTTTAAAAATATTTATTTATTTATTTATTTGTTTGAACATCAGAGTGATAGAATTGGTAGGGAAGGCAGCTGCAGGGGAAAAGAGAGAGAGACCTATCCACCAGTTGACTTCCCAAATGCCCTCAGCAGCTGGTACTGGGCAAGGTTAAAGCTAGGAGCTTGGACATCCTCCAGGTGTCCCATGTATGCAGCAGGGATCACTCTCTCTACCTCTGCTTCTCTCTCAGAAGCTCTGCCTTTCAAATAAATAAATAAATCTTTTAAAGAAGGTTTATACATGTGTATAAAGTGCATGTTATTTCAACTATATTATTAATATTGATATTAATTTCTAAAGGATAAAATGAATAATTTTTATTTTTCACAGGTGACAATCATGTTTCTGGCTGATTGTGAATCAGTCATCATACTTTTATCTTCTTCATATTGCAAGAGTTAACTATTTCTGGCTGAAAAGCCCATGAGAGTATTTCAGGCATGGAAAGCCAAGACACTCTGGGGGAAAAAAAAAAACCTAAATGAAAGATCTCCGTGAGTGAGATCCCAGTGGAAAGAACAGGTCATCAAAGAAGGAGGTACCTTTCTCTGAAGGGAGGAGAGAACTTCCACTTTGACCATGGCCTTGGCTAAATATGATCAGAGTCGGTGAACTCAGAGGGCTTCCATAGCCTTGGCAACTCATGACAAGAGCCTAGGGTGATTACTGAGGCCATAAACAAGAGTGTCAATTTGTTAAATCAACAACAGGAGTCACTGTGCACTTACTCCTCATGTAGGATCTTTGTCCTTAGTGTGCTGTACATTGAGATTTAATGCTATAACGAGTACTCAAACAGTATTTTTCACTTTATGTTTCTGTGTGGGAGCAAACTGTTGAAATCTTTACTTAATGTATGCTAAACTGATCTTCTGTATATAAAGAGAATCAAAAATGAATCTTGATGTGAATGGAAAGGTAGAAGGAGTGGGAAAGGGGAGGGTTGCATGTGGGAGGGACATTATGGGGGGGAAGCCATTGTAATCCATAAGCTGTACTTTGGAAATTTATATTCATTAAATAAAAGTAAAAAAAAAAGAAAGTTTATATTTCCTAAATAAAAAATTAAAAAAAAAAAGTTAACCATTTCTATGACGCTTCTTCTGAATAATCAGCTCTCATTAATCTCCGTCACTCCTATACTCAGGTAAACATCATTTCTGTCTGATAATAAAAGTTTTTACATTTTCTTCACTGTCACTAGACAGATATAAAAAAGTCCATGAAGCTTTGTAAACACACTCCTCCTCTCCCCTTGGGAATGACGTAAGGATGTTGCATTTCAGGTACCAAATTAAATTGAATTAATAGAGTATTGACAGATATGAAGAAGGTAAAGTGTTTTAAAAAATTAAATTAGTTATTGGGCCCTGGGTCGTTAAGTATTTAAATGGAAGTTATTAACACTAGTGGTAGCCATAGTATTTTTTAACTTATTTAATAAATATATATTTCCAAAGTACAACTTTTGGATTATAGCAGCTTTTTCCCCCCATAACCTCCCTCCCACCTGCAACCCTCACATCTCCCACTCCCTCTCCCATTCCATTCACATCAAGATTCATTTTCAATTCTCTTTATATACAGATGATCCATTTAGTATATACTAAGTAAAGATTTCAACAGTTTGTACCCACAAAGAAATACAAAGTATAAAGTACTGTTTGAGTACTAACTATACCATTAATTCACATAGTATAACACATTAAGGACAGAGATCCTACATGCGGAGTAAGTGCACAGTGACTCCTGCTGTTGATTTAACAATTGACACTCTTATTTATGACATCAGTAATGACCCGGGGCTCTTGTCATGAGCTGCGGAGGCTGTGGAAGCCTCTTGAGTTCATCAACTCTGATCTTATTTAGACAAGGTCATAGTCAAATGGGAAGTTCCTCCCTTCAGAGAAAGTTACCTCCTTCTTTGATGGCCCGTTCTTTCCACTGGGATCTCACTTGCAGAGATCTTTTATTTAGGTCATTTTTTTTTTTCCAGAGTGTCTTGGCTTTCCATGCCTGAAATACTCTCATGGGTTTTTAGCTGGATCCGAATGCCTTAAGAGCTGACTCTGAGGCCAGAGTGCTATTTAGGACATCTGCCATTCTATGAGTCTGCTGTGTATCCTGCTCCCCATATTGGATTATTCTCTCCTTTTAATTCTAACAGTATTTTTTTTTTTTTGACAGGCAGAGTGGATAGTGTGAGAGAGATAGACAGAGAGAAAAGTCTTCCTTTTGCCGTTGGTTCACCCTCCAATGGCTGCCACGGCTGGCACGCTGCGGCCGGCACACCACGCTGATCCAAAGCCAGGAGCCAGGTGATTCTCCTGGTCTCCCATGGGGTGCAGGGCCCAAGCACTTGGGCCATCCTCCACTGCCTTCCCGGGCCATAGCAGAGAGCTGGCCTGGAAGAGGGGCAACCGGGACAGAATCCGGTGCCCTGACCAGGACTAGAACCCGGTGTGCCGGTGCCGCTAGGTGGAAGATTAGCCTATTGAGCCGTGGCGCCGGCCTATCAGTTAGTATTAACAGACACTAGTCTTGTGTATGTGATCCCTTTGACTCCTAATGATATCATTATGATCAGTTATGAACTGAAACTGATAGTTTGGAAACTTCTTCTGTGTTTAACCATTGCATTAATTTCGTGGCTGCTATAACTAAATACTACAGAATAGGCAGTTTAACAAGCATAAATTTATTTTCTCATAGTTTCTCGTAGTACTGGAATTCTGTAGGCTGGAAGTGCAAGATCAAAGTGCTAGCAGTGTTGGTTTCTAGTCATACTGTTTCCTTGGTTTGCAGGACACCTTCTTTCAGTGTCCTCACATATTCTTTTCTCTGTATGCATGCAGTATAGGGCCAGAGGTCTATACCTATTATCTAGTCTCTTCAGGGAGAAAACAGCAGTCCTATCAGATTAGGAACCATTCTATGTCCTCATTTGACATTAATTGCCCTCTTAATTCCAGACCTCCAAACACAGTTACATTGAGTGGTAAGGGAACCATAAGGATACATGTGAAAATCTTACATTAAACTAAGCTAATGCTGCACTGCTAAACAGACACAAATAGAAAAGTAAGTCTAATCTATCACATATAACTCCTTAAGTCATGTAGCTTAGAGTAAATAAAAATCAGTATAATGTATTTAATGCTCATTTATTTATTTTTGTCTCCTTGAAATACAAAGTGATGGAGGGAGAAGGAGAGAAAGATCTTCCATTATCTGTTTATCTTCCTGAATGGACAGAAGATGCAGGGTGTGCCCACACTGAAGGCAGGAGACAGGAACTCCATCTGCGTCTCCTACATGGATGACAGAAGCCAAAGCACTTGGATCATCATTTGCTGCATCCGAGGCATTAGAAAGAAGCTGGATCAGAACTTGAGCAGCTGGGGCTCTAACTGGCACAAGATGTGAGATGTGAACATGGCAGAAGGCACCTGGGCAGCTAAGCAAAGACCCCCGGATGAGTCTGGATGACTGTCTGTGATAACATACAGCTTTCCTGTGTGTGAAGAAGTTGGGGTAGAGTGCTTGGTACAATTTCTTGATTTTCTTTTCTTCCTTGTGAATAAAACTAATGCTGTCTTTCCCCGCTTTGGATTCCTGTTGATTTTTATATTTAATTTGGCATCATAATAATGGTGTGCGAGGAAGGGGTAGAAATAAATACACTGTACGTCACTTTAAGGTAGCCTGGTATACCTTCTGCTATAATAAATCAGAGACAAGGACAAAGTACATTCTAGTTCTGAAGATGTATCTTTGGGACTTGACCCTACTGCTCACTACTTTGTTGTCTCAGTTTCACACCTGCAAAAGAGAAACATTGTATTTCCCTCAGAAAATAGATTTTGATCATAAGAAGTACTGTCCATATCGTAGTAGCTTGAATATAAAAAAGAACAAGATTGTGGTTATCCTTCAGTTGGACAATTGTGTATTAGAGTATAATTTTTAGGATTGTACTTTGAGTAGAAGTTTCCTAAGGGCAAATAGAATAGATTAAATATCTTTCATTCTACTTTAGTCTTATTGACTAAATGCCATAATATGCCATAAATATAGTAATTATACAAAAAATAAATTAAAAAAATTCAACACATAAGTTTCCTTTATATGTTTATCAGTTGTATTTTAGGCAAAAATTACTGTTAAAATTTTATACATTTAGGTAATTCCAGGAAACAATAGTTTTGCAGAGAGATAAAGGAAGAGAGAGGGAGAGAGCGAAAGTGACAGATAAGAAGATACCCTGTTAAAGAGGCTATTTCTATTAAAATAATTGGTTTGATATAAATTAAACATAATCACATGACGTGGTATAAAATATAATGAGTCACTGTTAAATCATATTTTCAAGGAAAATACTCATTATTTAAAGATCTAGCTTCAGATTCCTACTTTGTCATTGGGATTTGTGTACAAAGTTGGTGAGAATTATGATTTGAAATGCATATCTGCTCATTTTGCTGGAACCAATACTGAAAAATGCATACCTTAATCTCTAAAGTAACACTTAGGTGTTTATGGATTTGTTTTTTACTCTTTCACCCTAAAACTTTGTTATCATTTGACAGAACATGGTGAAATTACAGTGATTGGCTGATGGAATTATGTGCTACATTATGCGTGAAATGTTTTGGCTGCATTAAGGGCTCTTCCTGTGCAGATTATAACACACATATAGTCATTTCAGGCTAGTTGGTAATTTGAAGTGCTTTGCTGAATCTGAAAATTCTCATATGATCAGTTATATGCCCTTATACAAGTTTTGCTTATGTCCATAAGGTCAAAGAAATTATCATAAAAAAAAAAAAACCTAGTCCGGGATAAACCATAAAAATTAGCTGGATTTTACAGGTTACATCACAATAATCACTTTTTTCTCTTTTTACCTACCTATACCATCCCTCTATTGCCCAATATTTATCTCTTGAAGCCTCTCTCCTGAGGTCCATGCTTTTTGATCATATACCTATCTTCTGAACAATACTGTTTATTCATATAGTCTCCGAGAACCTGAATTTTGTAGTAAGATAGGAATGAATTTAAATTACTACACTCAAATTTAGTACTTATGTGTCCTTGGGAAACTCATAGTTTTTCCTCTGTGTAAAATCACTATACTATAATTATGGCATAAGGTTTAATGTACTGATTTATGTGAAGAGCTCATGATAGTGTCTAGGAACTGCAAACATTAAAAACAAAACAAAACAAAAAAGGTAGTCCTGTAAAAAAACTTCAAAATGATGATGTGAGATACTCTCCAAAACTTCTATAGAAATAAGAACTGATTTCAAGTCAGACCATTGTAAAGGGAGCCTGCGTTTACTGGATCATATGGAGCACTTTATGCCCTGGGAAATTGTCATTTTGGTAGTTTTTTTGCTTATCATTGGAATATATTCTGACAAATGCACCATTAGATGGTTTTGTCACTGTGGGAACATCATAGAGAATATTTACACAGAATAAAATCACTACGGAATAAGACCATGTAAGACCATTGTGTGTGCAACGTGTGGATACTGGTTATTACATTGCGTGAAGCAATTTAGCTAGAAGTTTACCATGAAAATTAGAGACAACAAAGACATTAATAGAGAATGCAATTAAAACCAATGTCTTCCTTGTGGGTGGAGATTCAGAATGAATGTTTTCATGCCCACTTTAGTGTTCTCTGAAATCTCACATCAGAATCCTCAGGTAATGTAGGAAACTAGACCAACAGAAATTATCTAGCTAACAAAATAAATAAGCCACTTGGTAAATCTATAAGAAAGAACAATAACAACAATTTCTGAAGTTGAAAGTGGCAAGCGCATTTGTTAATATGTGAACTAAAATTTCTCTTTTTTAACAATGTAATTAGACAAGCATGAAAAAAGGAACGTGAGATGGCTGCAAAAGAAAAAAAAAGCAGATATCAAAATCTTTGATGGAGAAATTGAAGAAAAATACCTAGAGAGAGACATTGTGACTATCCTATTTTTTTTTAAAGATTTTATGTATTTATTTGAGAGTCAGAGTTACAGAGAGAGAAAAGGAGAAGCAGAGAGAGAGAGAGAGAGCTTCCACCAACTTGTTTTTTTTTTTTTACTTTTATTTAATGAATATAAATTTCCAAAGTACGGCTTATGGATTACAATGGCTTCCCCCCCCATATCATCTCTCCCACCCGCACCCCTCGCCTTTTACACTCCCTCTCCCCTTCCATTCACATGAGGATTCATTTTCGATTCTCTTTATATACAGAAGATCAGTTTAGTATACATTAAGTAACGATTTCAACAGTTTGCTCCCACACAAACATAAAGTGAAAAATAATAGATGATTTTTTAAATGATGATGAAATCAGATCGGACCTATTGTCATGTTTAATCCCAGTGAGAGTCAAGTTGGGAATTGATAATTTCTTCTTCTTTTTTTTTTTTTTTAACAGAAGATCAGTTTAGTATACATTAAGTAAAGATTTCAACAGTTTGCACCCCCATAGAAACACAAAGCGAAATATACTGTTTGAGTACTCATTATAGCATTAAGTCTCAATGTACAGCACATTAAGGACAGAGATCCTACATGAGGAGTAGGTGCACAGTGACTCCTATTATTGACTTTACAAATTGACACTCTTGTTTATGGCCTCAGTAATCTCCCTATACACCAGTCATGAGTTTCCAAGGCTATGGAAGCCTTTTGAGTTCACCGACTCTTATCTTGTTTAGACAAGGTCATATTCAAAATGGAGGTTCTCTCCTCCCTTCAGAGAAAGGTACCTCCTTCTTTGATGACCTGTTCTTTCCACTGGGATCTCACTCACAGAGATCTTTCATTTAGGTGTTTTTTTTTTTTTTTTTTTTTTTTTTTTTTTTTTTTTTTTGCCAGAGTGTCTTGGCTTTCCATGCCTGAAATACTCTCATGGGCTTTTCAGCCAGATCCGAATGCTTTTAGGGCTGATTCTGAGGCCAGAGTGCTATTTAGGACTTCTGCCATTCTATGAGACTGCTGAGGATCTCACTTCCCATGTTGGATCACTCTACCCTTTATTTATTCTATCAGTTAATATTAGCAGGTACTAGACTTGTTTATGTGCTTCCTTTGACTCTTAGTCCTTTCATTATGATCAATTGTGAACTGAAATTGATCACTTGGAATAGTGAGATGGCATTGGTACATGCCAACTTGATGGGATTGAATTGGAGTCCCCTAGTATGTTTCTAACTCTACCATTTAGGGCAAGTCAGCTTGAGCATGTCCCAAATTGTACATCTCTTCCCTCTCTTATTCCTACTCTTATGTTTAACAGGGATCACATTTCAGTTAATTTTCAACACTTAAGAATAACTGTGTATTAATTACAGAATTAACCCAGTCATATTAAGTAGAACAGACAAAAAAACTACTAAGAGGGATAATGTGTTAAGTTGTTCATTAACAGTCAGGGCTATGCTGATCAAGTCACCGTTTCTCAGTGTCCATTTCATTTCAACAGGTTTCCTTTTTGGTGTTCAGTCAGTTGTCACTGATCAGGGAGAACATATGGTATTTGTCCCTTTGGGACTGGCTTATTTCACTCAGCATGATGTGTTCCAGATTCCTCCATTTTGTTGCCAATGACTGGATTTCGTTGTTTCTTACTGCGGTATAGTATTCTAAAGAGTACATATCCCATAATTTCTTTATCCAGTCTACCGTTGATGGGCATTTAGGTTGGTTCCAGGTCTTAGCTATTGTGAATTGAGCTGCAATAAACATTAGGGTGCAGACCTCTTTTTTGTTTGCCAATTTAAATTCCTTTGGGTAAATTCCAAGGAGTAGTGTGGCTGGGTTGAATGGTAGGGTTATTTTCAGGTTTCTGAGGAATCTCCAGACTGACTTCCATAGTGGCTTGACCAGTTTGCATTCCCACCAACAGTGGGTTAGTGTCCCTTTTTCCCCACATCCTCGCCAGCATCTGTTGTTGGTAGATTTGTGAATGTGAGCCATTCTAACCTGGGTGAGGTGAAACCTCATTGTGGTTTTGATTTGCATTTCCCTGATTGCTAGCGACCTTGAACATTTTTTCATGTGCCTGTTGGCCATTTGGATTTCCTCTTTTGAAAAATGTCTATTGAGGTCCTTGGCCCATCTCTTAAGTGGGTTGTTTGTTTTGTTTTTGTGGAGTTTCTTGATCTCTTTGTAGATTCTGGTTATTAACCCTTTATCTGTTGCATAGTTTGCAAATATTTTTTCCCATTCTGTCGGTTGTCTCTTCACTCTCCTGGCTGTTTCTTTTCCAGTACAGAAACTTCTTAATTTGATGCAATCCCAATAGTTGATTTTGGCTTTGACTGCCTGTGCCTCCCGGATCTTTTCCAGAAATTCTTTGCCTGTGCCAATATCTTGAAGGGTTTCTCCAATGTTCTCTAATAACTTGATGGTGTCAGGTCATAGATTTAGGTCTTTAATCCACGTTGAGTGGATTTTTGTGTAAGGTGTAAGGTAGGGGTCTTGCTTCATGATTCTGCACGTGGAAATCCAATTTTCCCAGCACCATTTATTGAATAGACTGTCCTTGCTCCAGGAATTGGTTTTAGATCCTTGATCAAATATAAGTTGGCTGTAGATGTTTGGGTTGATTTCTGGTGTTTCTATTCTGTTCCATTGGTCTATCCATCTGTTTCTGTACCAGTACCATGCTGTTTTCGATTACAACTGCCCTGTAGTATGTCCTGAAATCTGGTATTGTGATGCCTCCGGCTTTGTTTTTGTTGTACAAGATTGCTTTAGCTATTCGAGGTCTCTTGTGCCTCCATATAAATTTCAGCACCATTTTTTCCAGATCTGAGAAGAAGGTCTTTGGTATCTTGATTGATATTGCATTGAATCTATAAATTGCTTTTGGGAGAATGGACATTTTGATGATATTGATTCTCCCAATCCATGAGAATGGAAGATTTTCCCCTTTTGAATCAAAAAAAGAGAGAGAGAGAGAGAGATTTACCATGCCTAACCTGGGAGTGTCACCTTTGGTCCACCAACTTGTTTACTCCCTAGTTTGCCACAATGGCTGGGGCTGTGCTGATCCAAAGCCAGGAGCCAGAAACTTCCTCCGGGTCATCCCATGTGGGTGCAGGGGCCGAGAGACTTGCGCCATCTTCTACTGCTTTCCCAGGCCACAGCAGAGAGCTGGATCGGAAGTGGAGCAGCTGAGTCTTGAACCGGCTCCCCCATGGGATATTGGCACCGCAGGCAGCTGCTTTACCCACTACGCCATGGTACTGGCCCCTGTGACTGTGCTTTTTAAAAAGCTAATGATTGGGATGTGAGTTTGGCCTGGAACACACTTGGGACATCTGCATCCCCAAAGAGAGCTCCCAGATCCAGTCCCAGCTCTAGTCCAGCTTCCTGCTAAACTGTACCCCACGAGGCTGTGGTTAAGGCTCAGATATTTGGAAAACCTGGATTTAGTTTCTAGCTCCAAGGAATTTTGAGAGTGAACACCCAAATAGGAAGCATATATCTCTCATAAGTTTAGTAGAAATAAAAACTAAAAGTAATAATTATTTAAAATTAATGAAAAATGTTAATGTGTAAATCTAACTGATAATACAGTACCAATATAGAAAGACTCACAACACAAGTACCAAACAGATATTTGTGGCCCAAAAGGAACAATCATTGAAACTTAAAAAAATAAAAAAGTAGAGGAGATGACTATTAAGAGTCCAGGTGCTTGGGCCCTGCACCCCATGGGAGACCAGGAAAAGCACCTGGCTCCTGGCTCCTGCCATCGGATCAGCGCGGTGCACCGGCCGCAGCGCGCTGGCCGCGGCGGCCATTGGAGGGTGAACCAACGGCAAAAGAAGACCTTTCTCTCTGTCTCTCTCTCTCTCACTGTCCACTCTGCCTGTCAAAAAAAAAAAAAAAAAAAAAAAGAAAGAAAGAAAGAAAAAGAGCTGATAGATTAAAGGACCAGTGAATTTAGAAACATTATTGGAAATTCTTGAAATATAGAAAGACAAAAATATATCAAAGAATATGAAATGAGTCTCAGAAAAATGAAGGTTACCATTAGGCATACCAACATACCTATCATAGACGTACCAGAAGGAGATAAGACAAAGATATAGAAAAAAACTTTGACAAAATGACAGACAAATTCTCAAACTTGAAGTAAAGCATTAATAACTCTAAGGAACCCCATGAAGAACACACAGAGTCCCATCCTGATGGAGATCATATATGAAAGACAAAGAGAAAATCTATAATGGATCAAGGAAAAAAAAAATAACTTGTAACATAAACGAAATGTTAAAGAATGTTAAGGAAGGCAGAGAAATTTGCAATAATATTTAGATATAGCATTTTAATACCAGAAATTCTAAATAAATAGAACAACTTCTCAGAAGATTTTAATAAAATAAAGACTTGAATGATACATTACAAAAATTAGCACTAACCACATCTATAGAAAAATTCATCCAACAGCAAAGAATACTGTCTTCTCTAGCACACATGTAAATGGTGGAGTAGATATTACTGAACATTAACTAAGCATCAGTAAATAAAAGGACTGATCATACAAACTGTCCTATGTGATTAAAATGGAATGAAATTAGGTGTCAGTAGCACAAGGTAATTTTACAAATTGACAGATGTTTGGAAATTAAAACAACAGAGTTTTAGATTACTAAATGTTAAAAGCAATCACAATGAGGGAAACTAGAAAATACTTCGAGATGAATAAAAACGAAAATACACTATATAAAAATGTGTAGTGTGCACCTGAAACAGAAGACATAGGTTGGGGCTGATGTTGGGCATAGCGGTAAAGCTGCTGCCTATGGTGCCAGCATCCCATATGGGTGCCGGTTTGAGTCTCGGCTGTTCCACTTCCAATCCAGTTCTTTGCTGTGGCCTGGGGAAGGCAGTGGAAGATGGCCCAAGTCCAGTTTCCTGCTAATGTTCCTAGGAACGGAGTGGAAAATTGTCAAAGTATTTGGGTCTCTTCTACCCACTTCATAGCTCTAGGAGGTATTCCAGGTTCCAGCTTGGACCAGAAGCATCTTTTTGCAGGCATTTGAGGAATAAATGAGCAGACTGAAGATGTTTCACTTTCTCTGTCTCTCCCTCTACTTCTATTACTGTGCCTTTCAAATAAATAGGTGGCTCATTTAAAACTTAAAAAGATCCTATCTTAATAACATAAGTTCTCATTTTCCAATATTGGGAAATGTAAAGCAAATAATAATAAATAAATAATAAATAAATATATAAATAACTAAAGCAAGTGATGATGATGATGATGATGATGACGACGATGACAAGATTTAATTAAATGGAAAATCAAAAGAAAAAAACAACACAATCAAAAGTTGATTATTTGAAAGAGTCAGTAAAATTGAAAAAATAGAACTTTAGTTGCACTGACAAAAAAACATAGAGAAGACTCAAATTACGAAAGAAGGAATGTAGAGGGCTACCTATACCTTACTGAAAACAATTATCCTGCAAGTATTTTATGAATTTTATGCCAAACATTTAACTTAGAATCAGCAAGTCCCTTAAGTAACACCAATTTCTGAAACTTTACTCATGAAGGAATTTCTAATAATCTGAATAGAACTACAGCAAGTAATGAGATTCAATCAGTCACACAAAAAGGAAACACTAAGAAAGACACTAGACCAGATGACCTCACTAGTGAATCCTACGGAGATTTATTGATTTATTTGTTTATATCTGAAAGGCTGAAAGAGATAGAAAAATCTTTCTATGCACTGGAATTCCCACGACAGCTGGGCCTGAAGAGAGTCCAAGGCAAGAGCAAGGCACAGCGTCATACATTTTATGTGTGAGTTAGAGACCATACTACTTGTGCAGCCCCCAGGTTGAATAAGCCAGAGAATGGATTGAAAGATGAGGGAGGATGCCAGCCCAGGTACTCTAATATAGAATGGTGATGTCTCAAGTGGTGACTTAAACAATTGTACCAGAACACCCACCCCATACCAAACATTTATAGAAGAAATAATACTAATCCTTCAAGAAATCTTTCCAAAAAGGAAGGGAATATATTCTCAGATTCATTGTATTAGGTATTAGTCAAAGCAGAAAAATGCACGAAATGAAAATTACAGATGAATATCTGTTATTAACAGATAAGTCCTTCAACAAAATACATTAAATCCAGCAACATATATAAACGATGATATACTATGGATAATTGGATTTACTTCAGGAACACAAGGTTGTTTGGAAATACAACAAACATTTAATGTAATGCATGCTATCAATAAGATAAGACAAAACTACAGAAGCAAACATTTGATAAAATACAACTCTTTCTACGATTAAAGCACTAAACAGATTAGGAATAGAAGGGAGATTCTGCAACCTGGTAAATGCTACCCATGGAAATCACTATCCTCTTAAAACTGTAAATATGAAATTCATGAAATTTGTTGTCTTTATATAAATAATAAAGAATGCAAAAATCTTGTAGTTAGGCTCACATTTTATTGTTTTTTAAAGATTTATTTATTATTTGAAAGTCAGGTTCACAGAGAGTGAGAGGCAGAGAGAGAAAGAATGAGATTCCATCTACTGATTTATTCCCCAAATGGCCACAATGGCTAGGGCTGGGCCAGACCAAGGCCAGGAGCTAGGAGCTTCATCCGTGTCTCCCATGTGGTGCAGGAGCAAGGAGCCTAAGTACTGGAGCCATTTTCCTCTGCTTTCCTGGATGCATTGTAGGGAGCTGGATCAGAAGTAGAGGATTATGGGACACTGGCATTTCAAGTGGCTGCTTAACCCACTATGCCACAATGCCAGTCCCACATACCAATCTCCTCAAGGTGAAGATTCCATGGATGTTTTCATTCCATACAAAATAAAACTAAAAAAAAAAAAAAAAATTGAGAATTTACAGATAGATGGAAATTACGAAGTAAGCTCCCAAATGATGAAAGGATCATTATGGAATTTAAAATAAAATAAAATAAAAAATAAATAAAACATTTCTTTAAACTAATTAAAATAAAAACAACACATGTTAAAATATTTGAGATACACAATGATAATATTGAGATATTTTAAACAATAAATACTTATATTAAAAAAAAGAAAGATAGGGGCCAACACTATGGCTCAGCGAGTTAAAGCCCTGGCCTGAAGCGCCAGCATCCCATATGGTCACCGGTTCATGTCTTGGCTGCTCCTCTTCCAATTCAGCTCTCTGCTATGGCCTGGGAAAGCAGTAGAAGATGGCTCAGGTCCTTGGGCCCCTGCACCCATATGAGGGACCTGGAAGAATCTCCTGGCTTCAGATTGGCTCAGCTCTGGCCGTTGTGGCCATCTAGAGAGTGAACTAGTGAATGTAAGACCTTTCTCTCTGTCTCCACCTCTCTATGTAACTCTGTCTTGCAAATAAGTAAAAATAAATCTTTTTTAAAAAAAGAAAGATCTCAAATCAATGATCTAATTATGCATCTCAAAGATTTCAAAAACAAGAAGAAATCAAACATTAAATTAGTAGGCAGAGAGCCAAAAACGATGGCACTGAATTCCAATGACGGGTAAGACTCGGTCTCCTTGTACCAACCTAAGAGAGGTGCCTCAAGAGAATGTCTGGGGTGTCCAATGACGGGTAAGGACAAGAAGAGACACGGGCAACCTAAGACAGGAACAATGCCTCAAAAAATAAAAAAAAGGGGGAAATGTGGGCAGTCACAGGTAGTCTCTCCCTTTGTTTACACTTAAACATATGGATGTAGACTTCCTGGCACAGACAATTGGGCTAGGGAGATTCCAGGAAGAGGCAGTGAGAACCTAAACCTTTCACAAGAGATGATAAAGATAATCAGTCACACCTGAAACCTGCATTTATCACCTAAGTGTTTTATTGTACCCTTGTAATCAATAATTAAGAACCTTATCAGGAACTCTTTGTAACCTTAAAATCCTTTTTGATATGTAAATCTTGTAAACAACTGGTCATGTTTAAATACTACTGGATTTGTTCAATAAATGAGCCTTGATCAGGAAAAAAAAAATTAGTAGGTGGAAAGAAATGGTAAAATTGAAGTAGAAATAAATGAACCTGAAACTAAAAGATATACAAAATATCAAGAAAAATAAACTGCTATTTTGAGAAAATAAACTAAATAAATAAATGTTTAGTCAGAATAGCAAAAAGAAAAAAATCAAATATATAAATCTGGAGGTGAAAAAGGAGTATTATAACTGACAACACTGAAATCAATGTGTCATAATAAACTATTATAAGTAATTATATGCTAAAATTGGAAATCTGAAATGGATAAATTCATGAAAATACAATCTACCAAGAATAAGTCAAGAATATATAGAAAATATAAACAAAAACAAGATAAGCAATGAAATGGAAGCAGCAAGTATAAATTAAACTGAAAATATATCTTTGTAAAACTTAAGGGTAGTAATAGGAGAGGGAGAAAGAAGAAGGTTGGATAATGAGCTGAAGGGAATGTAGGCTGGGAAGTAACACCTTGGTCCTAAATCTGTATATATGAAATGCATGAAATTTGTGTACCTTAAACAATCTTCAAAATATAAGATTAAGAATTGAAAAAAAATGAAATTGAGCCATTTCCAACAAAATGGAAACATCATGCTGAGTGAAATAAGCCAGTCCCAAAGGGACAAATAGCATATGTTTTCCCCGATTGGTGACAACTGACTAAGCACCTAAAAGGAAACCTGTAGAAGTGAAATGGACACTGAGAAACAATGACTTGATCAGCCCTTGTCCTGTCAAGGAACAATTTACTATTTTATTCCTTTTAGTATTTTTTTGTGCTACTTAATACAATTGGTTGAACTCTTTAATTAACACACAAATATTCTTAGTCAGTTAATTTTTTTTTTTTTTTTGACAGGCAGAGTGGACAGTGAGAGAGAGAGACAGAGAGAAAGGTCTTCCTTTGCCGTTGGTTCACCCTCCAATGGCCGCCGTAGTCGGCGCACCACGCTGATCTGATGGCAGGAGCCAGGAGCCAGGTGCTTTTCCTGGTCTCCCATGGGGTGCAGGGCCCAAGCACTTGGGCCATCCTCCACTGCACTCCCTGGCCACAGCAGAGAGCTGGCCTGGAAGAGGGGCAACCGGGACAGGATCCGGCACCCCGACCGGGACTAGAACCCGGTGTGCCGGCGCCGCTAGGTGGAGGATTAGCCTAGTGAGCCGTGGCGCCGGCCTTAGTCAGTTAAATTTAACTGAAAGGTGATCCCTGTTAAATATAAGAATGGGAATAAGAGAGGGAGGAGATGTACAATTTGGGACATGCTCACTCACACTTACCCATAAGGTAGAGCTAGAATTGTGCCAGGGGATTCCAAGTCAATCTCACCAAGGTGGCATGTACCAATGCCATCTCACCAGTCAAAGTGATCAGGTTCAGTTCGTAATTGAGCATAATGATAGGAATGAGTGTCAAAGGGATCACATAAACAAGACTAGTGTCTGCTAATACTAACTGGTAAAATTAAAAAAGGGAGAGAACGATCCAACATTGGAAGTGGGATAAACAGCAGACTTGTAGAGTGGCAGATGCCCTAAACAGCACTCTGGCCTCAGAATCAGCCCTTAAGGTATTTGGGTCCTGCTAAAAGCCCAAGAGAGTTTCACAGGCATAGAAAGCCAAGACACTCTAGAAAAAAAAAAAAAAAAAAAAAAAAAAAAGACCTAAATGGAAGATCTCTGTGAGTGAGATCCCAGTGGAAAGAACGGGCCATCAAAGAAGGAGGTAACTTTCTCTGAAGGGAGGAGAGAATTTGCACTTTGACCATGGCCTTGGCTAAATAAGAGCAGAGCTGGTGAACTTAAGAGGCTTCCACAGCTCATGACAAGAGCCTCGGGTCATTACTGATGTCATAAATAAGAGTGTCAATTGTTAAATCAACAACAGGAGTCACTGTGCACCTACTCCCCATGTAGGATCTCTGTACTTAATGTGTAGTACTATGTGAATTATCAGTATAGCTATTTATTGAAACAGTATTTTACACTTTGTGTTTCTGTGTGGGTGCAAACTGTTGAAATCTTTACTTAGTATATACTAAGTTGATCTTCAGTATATAAAGATAATTAAAAATGAATCTTGATGAAGAATGGGATGGGAGAGGGAGTGGGAGATGGGATGTTTGAAGGTGGGAGGAAGGTTATGGGGGGCAAAACTACTATAATTCAAAAGTTGTACTTTGGAAATTTATATTTATTCAACAAAAGTTTTTTTTTTTTAAAAATGAAACTTTTAAGAAAATCTCTCATTAAACAAAAAACTAGGACTTGATGGTTTTACTACCAAACTGTAGAAAACATTTACAATGTAAAACATTTACTAGTAAATAATTTCAATCAATAACTTCAGTGTGATATCAAAAGCAAATAAAGGCAAGAGAAATAGAAAACTACAGACCAATATGCTTTGTGAATACGGATGCAAAAACTCTCAACAAAATACTAGCACTGGGTAAATTATGAAAATTTTAGTCAACAACTTGAAATGTAAATGATTTTCTTCTATTCTTTCAGAGTTTTGATAAGCTTTTGGAATTAGATAAGATAAACAAAGTCTTATATATAAAAACTCATTTTCTTTCATGTTTGATTAACATTAATATGTATACATTTTGTAGGGTTACATGAAATATTTAGACACATGTATACAGCATACACTCATCATGTGTTTAATGTGATCTGCATTTGTATTTTCTTTTCTTTGTACTAATTGGTATATAACACATTTTTATGAGTCATAGCCATTCAACATTGCTATGGAACAATAGACATTATTACTTCTAGTTATTTTTGGTATCCAGCTATCTAATCTTTCTCTTATACTGTTCCATTCTTTGTAAACTATTGTGATTACTTCTCTAACTTGAGATAAGCTTTTTTTAAACTTCCACATCAGAGAAATGTATGGTATTTGTGTGTCTGGATTATTTTGTTTAACCTGATGACCTACAGTTCTATCCATTTTGCTGCAAGTGACTGGATTCTGTCCTTTTTATAGTTGAATAAAGTTGCATTGTATATATATGCCACACTGTCTTTAACCACTCATCCACTGGTGGACATCTCAGTTGATTCTGTATCTTACCTATTGTAAATATTGCTGCCATGAACATTACATTACAGATGACTCTATTATATACTGATTTACTTTGTGTATATGTATCACAAAGTGAGATGCTAAATTATATGGTAGATCCACTTTTATTTTGGAATCTTCCATACTGTTCTCCACAATGGCTATGATAATTTATATTCCTATCAACAGGCTATAAGAGTTCTTTTTTCTATATAGCCTCAAAGAATTTCATCTTTTTGATGAACATGCTCAATATCATTTAATGTAAGTAACTCTTCTTGTGACAATGAAAGCTATAAAAATCTACATAAAATAATGAGTTCCCTTAATATAGTGTAAGTGAAAATGGAAAGAAGAAAATATCTATAATAGAAAACAAGCCATTCAATAAAGAATGTGAATATCATTTTTTCTCCCAATTGATAAACACTGCTGTGTTAAAAAAAAAAATCAGCATCAAAGTTTACGTTCAAATGAACAGAATGCTCCATTATCTTAAACTCACAGAGGCATTGGAAAATAATTGGTACTATTTTAATATTTTGGTGGAATTTCTTTCTTTCAATTATTTTCCTTTTATTCCTTTTTCTGTCATTAATATTTGTATAATCCTATATGCTTTTATAATCAAGAACAATATCACTCTTAAAAAGCAATGGAAGGATGTAACTGTTTTCAAAAGGTAACATCAATTACTATTAAAGGCTTTTGTGACATTCATGTGCAAGGAAAATGCTAGGTTATATAAAGAATATAAAGTAATATAAAACTCAAGATAGCCTCCCAGGAGTTAACATTTAGAAAAGGAGATGTGTTTAATACATAAATATTCCCTGCATCCAAATGGGAGAGCAAGATTGAATTTCAGGCTCCTGAATTTGAAATGGCCCAGCCTGGCCATTTCAGTATTTTGGGAATGAACCAGTGGATGGAAGATTTCTGTTGATCCGCCTTTCAAATAAAAATGAAAATAAATAAATACAAATTTGAAGCAACTAAATGATAAACTTGTAATGGAATCACTGTTTATAGACATGCTGGTAATATATTCAAGAAAATATTCCCACAAAAGATTTAAAGTTTGACAATATTTCTTCATACTTTACTGGGAAGAAAGTTAAAGTACAAAATAAATATTAAACTTTAAAAGAGCAATAGCAAGTTGAAGAAAACATTGTGAAACCCGTATGACAGCTAAAGAACTATTTCTCTTAGAGTTCTCTATATTCAAATAATTATAAAGTAAACTAAAAGATTTGAAACATCCACAGTCAAAAAAGTTCTCTGAAGAAGAAGCACAACAACACATAATAGTCTCAGATGATGCTTTCTTCCACAATAAATAAATACATGCAAGCGAGATAATATGTCATGTATGATTAATATATAATTTTATAATAATGATAATATTTAGGGAGGAAAACACATTATGTTGCTAAGCAGTTTGTACTTCTCACAATTGATTGCTTTTGTAGCTAAAATTACAATGAAACAGGAAGAAATAAGCATAACACAAGAGTCTGAGATTAATACTCATTTACATGTTGGCAGTAATCTGCTTAAATGCATGTCTTAGTCAATTAAAAATGTACTATATTCTGCAGGAATCACCATCAAAATAACTTGGAATTAGAGTGATTTCCATGTGCATATGTGCACTGTGTTAGTTTCCAGCATATATATATATATATATTTTCAAGCACTGTTATGATTAAACTCTGACAACTCAAGGTAGGGCACTTATGTGATTAAAGTTTAAAGCAGAGCCCTAGGATTCTAATTCTCAGATAGGAATATGGACACATAATACCTCCATTGTGTTTTATTGTTTTAGTCAATAATTAAAAGAGTAGAACAAGCAATTCGTTTTATCTTCACAACAAACCATATAAAAGTTTTATTATTGTCCCAGCTTTACACATGATAAGAACGAAGGTTACACCATACACATCATATCAGAAGCTATTTTTTTCTTACTCAAAAACACAACATGTTCATTGTGGACTTTTGGTGCAGTAGTTAAATCTGCATTTGGGAAATACCCATCCCATATTGAAGAGACTGGTTCAAATTTTGACCCTGATTTTGATGCAGTTTCTTGTTAATGCACACCCTACTACCCATGTCAGTGGCATGGATTGAGTGCTAGGTTCCTGGCTTCAGTCTGGCTCACACCCAGTATTGCTGGTGTTTGAAAAGTGAAACAGCCAATGAAATATCTTGTTCCACTTGCTCTCTGATTTTCCAAAAAAATAAGAACTAAAAATGGGGTTGGAGGAGGTTTGGGGGAGGAAACAATCTTCTTTTTTATCACGTGAAATTATCTTTCCACCATGCTAATGTATTTTTATTATTTCCTCATCCTTTATTGTCTATCAATGTGTCTAGCTTTGTACCTCCATAACTGATTAAATTAGCTTTTGTTCAGTCCTGTTCATATCTCAATTTATTGGTCTTATTACTAGATTCCAGATTTTTTGTCTTGTCATATACTGTTCTTAGTCAACCAACACAAAACAATGAACTGTGAATTGGCAAATGAAGATTAAAAATGAACAAATATCAAATAAATTATATTAATTTCCAACATGTGACCTAGATCCTAAAATGATTTATTTTATGTTTATTTTAATAAAGGATCTGAGAAAATGTATAAATAAGGACATGAGGAAAAAGGAGTAATGTTTGTTCTATGGACATTTGTGCCAGCCTACGGCACAATGAACTGGGTTTTCCTGAAACAGAGAGCGGGAATGCGGGGACAAGGACACAAAGAATGGAGCCAAGACAAGTCCTGATCAAGGCTCCTTTATTGAATAAATCCAGTAGTATTTAAGCATGACCAGTTGTTTACAAGAAGGAGCACAAAAGATTTACATATCAAAAAGGCTCTTAAGGTTACAATAAAACGCTTAGGTGATAAATGCAGGTTTCAGGTGTGACTGATTATCTATATTATCTCTTGTGAGAGGTTTAGGTTCTTCCTGCCTCTTCCTGGAATCTCCCTAGCCCAATTGTCTGTGCCGGGAAGTCTCCATTCATATGTTTAAGTGTACACAAAGGGAGCAACTACCTGTGACTGCCCACAGACAATGCATCAAGAAGATAGAAATCAGCCAGCCCAGCGGCTCACTAGGCTAATCCTCTGCCTAGCGGTGCCTGCACACAGGTTCTAGTACAGGTTGGGGTGCCTGATTCTGTCCCAGTTGCCCCTCTTCCAGGCCAGCTCTCTGCTGTGGCCAGGGAGTGCAGTGGAGGATGGCCCAGGTGCTTGGGCCCTGCACCCCATGGGAGACCAGGAGAAGCACCTGGCTCCTGGCTCCTGCCATCGGATCAGCGTGGTGTGCCGGCCGCAGCACACCGGCCACGGCGGCCATTGGAGGGTGAACCAACGGCAAAGGAAAACCTTTCTCTCTGTCTCTCTCTCTCACTGTCCACTCTGCCTGTCAAAAAAAAAAAAGATAGAAATGTCCTTGACTTTCCTAACATGGAAGTTACTTTTAGAAAAGGTGAAAAAAATAAACAGAAAAGGTGTTTCTGAAAGGTCCATTGATTTTGAAATTTTTTAGCACATCATAAAGCATTCATTCAATAGTGATAATAGCAATAATAATATACTTTCAACACTAAAATGTGGCTAATAACAAGTAAAATAAATAAAATCATTATCCTCACATGCCATCACGCACCCCAAATCAATTAAATTCAGTGTGACACAGATCTCTCCCACTAGAGCATTGATGCTCAATAACACCATTGCTTCCAGATCTGTCATGGATGGCTTCACAGGCTTCTAAGGACATGGAATACCCTGGCAGTACAGTCACTGACAGAAGATTGGCTGAAGCAGTTATCCTCATGATGGGAGTGATCAGCTCCTTATTTAGCTGTAGATAAAGCTGACAGACACCTCACCAATTCTGTGTTGTGTTCTTGAAGGAGATATATGAAGAATTCATTCCAAATCTGTGCCTGGGCACTCTGCTTCATGTACAGACACACTAATGACCCGGTTTATATTTCTTCAGATGTCAAAATATTCAGTATCAAAGCTTTGCACTGGTTTTTACATGTGCTACTAATTCCCATATGAACACAACAGCTTTATCTTCCACAACTTCCTATCCCCAACAAATGCTTTAAGAATATTTTACACCATCAATTGAGATGTGTATGTATTCATGTGTGTGTATTGATGTATGTGTGTGTGTATGTGTACATACATACTTAAACAGGGTACTCCAAAACGTTATGAAAAGTGAAATTAAGTGTAAGTTTATTTTGGTATTGAAAATTTTTAATATATATATATATATATAGCTTCTTCCAATAAAAATGTTCATTAAAATGCATATTGTGAAAAAAGCTATACATTAATTGCAAAAAATTTGTACCTGTCGCTCCCCCTCTTCGCGGAGGAACGACACTAAACCCTGCCTAGGCTTCCTATCCGAGTCACGGCACCATTATGTCGCTCCCCCTCTTCATGGAGGAACGACACAGGACCCTGCACTGTTCTTTGTCTGCTCGGCCCTCCCCGGGTTTGCTGCTGGTTCTTCCCGGGTTGGCTACCATCCCTTCCACCTCCGTGGAAGGGCGGTTCCCCCTGCCACTTTCCCCACTTCCACGGGGGAGCGGCACACAGCCGGCCGGCTCTCTCGGGGGCTGCACAGGTGTTCCTTCAGATAGATGTTCCTGGTGCATGTTGTCTCTCTCCTCCTTTATAGTCCTCTTCCACCAATCCCAACTCTGCTACCCACACACCGAGTACGCTGCTCTCCTCCAATCAGGAGCAGGTCCTACAGTTTATTGGTTGAACTGGAGGCAGCTGTGTAGAAGCTATTTGCTCCTCTCCCAGCACCATATTGTGGGAAAGCAGATGCATAGAATAAGTCTTAATTCCATTAACAGTCTATTCCGAGTTGCTCCCCACAGTACCAAATTAAATACATATTTTAGTTTAATTATTTGATATTTCTCAAAGCACTACTCCCCCATATAAAGGAAGAACAGGGTAACAGATGAATTTGTGTGATTATTTCTTTTTTTTTAATTTTTTTAACTTTTATTTAATGAATATGCGATTATTTCAATTGAGATTTATTTTTAAACTATGGACTGTATGACAGATTAACTATTTTAGGCAAAGATAAATTAATGGTTGCCATTAACAAAAAGACATACCACATGACACAGCAGTGAATCACTTATGTTCCAAATGTATCCTTTCTATACCCATTGGATAATAGCCACTAATCCTCTGATCAGAGTCAATTAACCCAGCCAATATGGTAACACTTTCAACTGTCTCTTCCATTTTTGGCATGGGAAACAGAATTTACTAGCTTGTTTCCCATAATTTTTATTTTATTTTTTAACTTTTATTTAATAAATATAAATTTCCAAAGTACAGCTTATGGATTATAATGGCTCCCCCCCCATAACTTCCCTCCCACCCGCAATCCTCCCATCTCCCACTCCCTCTCTCTTTCCATTCGCCTCAAGATTCATTTTCAATTATCTTTATATACAGAAGACCAACTAGCATATATTAAGTAAAGATTTCAACAGTTTGCACCCACACAGAACATAAAGTGCAAAATACTGTTTGAGTACAAGTTATAGCATTAATTCACATTGAACAACACATTAAGGACAGTGATCCTAAATGAGGAGTAGGTGCACAGTGACTCCTGTTGTAGACTTAACAAATTGACACTCTTGTTTATGGCATCAGTAATCTCTAGTCTCTTGTCATGAGTTGCCAAGGCTTTGGAGGCCTTTTGATTTTGCTGACTCCAATCTTATTTAGACAAGGTCAAAGTCAAAGTGGAAGTTCTCTCCTCCCTTCAGAAGTACCTCCTTCTTTGATGACCTATTCTTTCCACTGGAATCTCACTTGTAGAGATCTTTCATATAGTTTTTTTTTTTTTTTTTTTTCCAGAATGTCTTGGCTTTCCATGCCTAAAATACTCCCATGGGCTCTTTAGCCAGATCTGAATGCCTGAAGGGCTGATTCTGAGGCCAGAGTGCTGTTTAGGACATCTGCCATTCTATGAATCTGCTGTGTATCCTGCTTCCCATGTTGGATCGTTCTCTCCCTTTTTGATTCTATCAGTTAGTATTAGCAGACACCAGTCTTGTTTATGTGATCCCTTTGACTCTTAGTCCTATTAGTGTGATCAATTGTGAACTGAAATGGATCACTTGGACTAGTGAGATGGTGTTGATACATGCCATCTTTATGGGATTGACTTGGAACCCCCTGGTACGTTTCTAACTCTACCATTGGGGCATTTGGGGCAAGTCTGATTGAGTATGTCCCAAATTGTACATCTCCTCCCTCTCTTATTCCCATTCTTATATTTAACAGAGATCACTTTTCAGTTAAATTTAAACACCTAAGAATAATTGTGTGTTAACTACGGAGTTCAACCAATAGTATTAAGTGGGACAAAAAATACTAAAAGGGATAAAGTATTAAGTTGTACATCAACAGTCAGGACAAGGCGCTGATCAAGTCACTGTTTCTCATAGTGTCTGTTTCACTTCAATAGGTTTTCCTTTTTGGTGCTCGGTTAGTTGTCACCAATCAGGGAGAACGTATTATATTTGTCCCTTTGGGACAGGCTTGTTTCACTCAGCATGATGTTTTCCAGATTCCTCCATTTTGTTGCAAATGACTGAATTTCATTTTTTTAAATTCTTAATCTTATTAGCTTTGTAAGCGAGGTGCTAGTGTACAACAAATGAGATCCCAAGAAGTTTTCAATATGGGCTGAGTGAGAGGAAATGAGACTACCTTGGAGTTTTTACTGTGGCTTAAAAATGGTGTGCAGATGAGGCTTCCAACTGGTGTTAAAGGAAAAACAACAACAACAAATACAAAAACCTGGGCTACCTTTTCAGTTTTCTCAAGATTTGGACATGTGGAGAATATGGAGTTATGAAACTTAAAAACTATCGGTAAACCTCAAATAACAGAGTTAGGTGTTTTGTTACATAGGTCATGATATGGAAATATAGCTTTATTGCCTCTTGATTTCATATGACTCAGAAGAATCCCTGGAGCTCTATTTAAAATGGTACAATGACTCAGTTTTTGATATTTACTTAAAAGTGTCTTTCTTCAAAACGATTAGTGTCTACATTATTCTATTTGATATTCACCTACTTACTAACACTTTCTATAACACCACATATCTTTTATTCTTATGTATATCGTTGTCTCTATAGAATCTAAGGTGTATGTGGTCCCTTTGATAAGGCTAATTTGGATGTCAGCCTGAACCTTCTGCACAGACCTTGTTCCATCTTTGGGTATCACTTAAAATTAGTAGATTAGTAGCTGCTTATGACTTTTTTTCTTATTAATAGGGTTGCAAAAATGTACTTGTTCAGTTAACAGCTGTATAGTATATTCCCTATACTGTATTAACCTTCCTTAAAGAACATATTACCTCAGACATAGCATTACAGTTAAAATTATTACTTAGTTGAGTTGAAGCAATCCACCATTATTCACTACAATCTATGTGTGTGAAGAACAGGAGCAATTAAGAAGCATCAATTTGGCATCCTTTGTAATTATGGAAGAATCAATCTCTTCTGTTTTCCCAACATGTAGTACATATATTTAATATCTTGATCAAAATAGACAGTTTCATGGACTTCTTCTTGCCCTGCTCCACTGAAATGCCTCTTAAATTATAGGCTGATAAACTTATGTATGTGTTATGCCAACATTTAATTTGCCCTTTTCCTTTATATATTACAGGGCCAGAAATATGACATGACTCTGAAGAGACTGCAGACCAGAGTGAGCCAAACTCTATATATTACCTGGTTCCTTTACATCATCAGTTTAATTAAGAGTCATGATAAAATTTAGTGACCCTTGGTTTCAAGATCACTTTTGACTATGTATTCACTATACCTAAAAAATGTGTATATTCCATCTCCTTGTTAAAGTCAACTAGGTAAATGACCATAAGTCACACTGAGAAATAATTGATTAACTGGTTTATAATTCTCATAGTATTCTGATGATTCCTTTATCACTGATCCTAATTCTACATTTTAGTTACTGGGCTTAGCTTTGAGAATTGGCTCAAATAGAAATTGGCCAATGGATGTTGACATTACAATCTCCTAATCATTTATTTCTGGTTGATTTTGGTTACACAGATTGAGCAAACTATTGTTAGCTATCTATTTATCATGCTGCTAATAACAGTTTCTGTATTTATCATCATTACTCTCCATAAGTTATCAAGACTTCTTTGCTACATAACCAGTGATTTATTGCAATTAGCTGTAATGCAATAGTCACCTAATCTCTATTAGTTTGGGTCTCTATATTGGATTTTTTTCAGGAAGTCCACTTCTATAATAATATACCTTGATATCAACTATGGTCTACATACAATTCTCCACACTGAAATTAACAATTTTGATATACAAATCTACAGAGCCCTTCTTATGAGTTTGCTAAATAAAATGGCCTTAATGTCTTCCTGTAGAACACTGGTGTATGCTGTACATAGTATATCCATTGTAATATAGCCATATTTTATTAATTTTGGTCCATCATATTCTTCACTTTGGTTAGGAAATATCCTTTTACAATCTTCCAAGTGTCAGGTTTGCACTATATTAGCATCCTCTCCTAGTAGCCTTGTGAATAAATAAAAATCTATTTCACAGGAGAATGTTCTTCCATTAATAAGCTCTCATTGATCCAGTTTTGTGCTACTTTTTCCTTTATCCTAAACACTCAAGATCTAATTCCATATAATTTCTGACAGCTGATCCTGCGACATGTGGGCTATACTCTAACATTATTGTATGAACTGCTGTTACTTCAATAATTATTTCAGCATAGCACTTCATTTGCTGAATTTCTTCTCATTGGTGAATATTATTGTTATATTATATTGACTATGGCTTTACCCAAGCTGCTATGATTAGGCATATATTCTATTCCATGGTCTTTATGGTATCACACCAACAACAGGTATAAGTATGCATTCAGATTAATGGACAAAGTCATCTGATTGGCCTTTCAAGGAGGGTGTGCTCAGGGAAGAGACATCTGATTTGTCAGCTATCTACCGAAGGATGTTATTGTACTTCAGTACATGGAGTCCTCAAATCCCTCAAAATATTGGAGAGGTCCTGAAATGTAAGCATTCTATGTCCAGATTTACTTAAAATCCATTGGGTGTTTGTAAATAAACATTTGTCTAAATAGTTCTAGTCCAGTTGGTGAGACCTTGGTTTACCGATGAATCCATTGACATAGAAACAGTTTCAGGAAACATTAGTCTTCTTGAAATATCAATGATGTTTGAAATCTTCAATATTTATGTCTGTAGTTCAAAGATATATCAATCCCTGAAATACTGTGTGGTCATTCAATTTGAATATATGGCAGAAGCATTGATTGTGGGGAGATGTGAATGATTATAGATTCACTCTGAACTGGAGTGTGACAAATCTAGTGCTTCATCAGATTGTCACCTTGTGCTAGTGCTTGGTTAAAATGGACCATCGCATTTTCCCATCACACCTGCCACTAAAGTCCTAAAGAAGAAAGGGAAGAGTGGGTTGGTTACCACTCTCCTTCCAAAGCCATTCAGTATTTGGTTATGCTCTCAGTTCCCCAATATACTGGTTATCTGGCTGACCTACATTACCCTGTGGGGCTCCATGGGATGCGCAGCCATGGAGCCCCCACATCAAGGTTGGTCTGATAGCTGTTGCTGTGTCTTTATCACAAGGCGAATGTTGCTAGTTTCGGTTAGGACAATGCTTTCCCACAGTTGGGACTTTCCAGAGGAGTTGAGAATGTTGTAAACAACAAGATGGCACTGAGGACCACGCGGTGAGCCTGCCTGCTGCGTGACACCTCATCTGATTGGCCCGAGGACGCGTGCACACTGCGTGAACAGACAGCGGATTGGAGTGTTCCGTGCATGGACTTGAGCCCGCTTGCAATTGGCCAGATTTTGTATATAAGCTGTGTGCTGAGGAAGGAGGGGGCTTTCCTGTCCACTCTCCTCCCTTCATTCTTTCTCTGTCACTGTTATTTTCTCATTAAAAGTCTACTGAAGACCGATAAGCTGCGAACAGTGTCGTTTCTTTGCGGTCAAGGGAGCGACAAGTGGTTCCGTGACTCGGATTCGGACCACTTTCTACACGCAGGAATAGGTAAGGAACAAAAGGTAAGCGTGCGAGTGCACGGAAATCCAGCTGGGGAAAGAATAGAAACCGCGGTTCCGTCGAGGAAAGACGGGGAAATTAAGCGCCAGAAAAAAGGGTAAAGGAATCCCTTAAAAGGCGGGAGTACAAAGTGTTCAGAAACGCCAGGAAATAGGCAGAAACTTCCTTTTTACCTCCAAATGGACAATACTTGGAAACTTCCTTTTTACCTCGAAATGGACAATACTCCGTCCACCACTAGGTTGCGCGTGCTGTTGAGCTGCTTGTTAAAAGCTGCAGGGAGGCTACAGTATGCGCATTCACTAGGGCCATTGCCAAGACGTCACCATGGTTTGTGGCAGGTGGCCAATTAGATGAGCAACAGTGGCGGAGAGTAGGGGGACAGTTGAGAGCAGCCGGAGAGCCGGCAGAAATACTTAGATTATGGCAACTCACTGACCAGACACTTCAGGACCCCACTGAGAGCATAGGGCTTTTACTTGATGAAGGATGCGAGCTCCTAGAAAAGGTTCAGGAGGAGTCTCGGCATGATAGTCAGTCTAGTGACTGTGGTAGTCAGTGGGACAGGAAACAGACAGACAAAGGTCCCTGTAGGGATGAGCCACTGGATAAGACAAAGGAAAATTCAGTGAAGGACCATCCCCCATCAAGTGTGCCCCTGTGCTCGAGGGGGCCAGCTCATTTATATCCCAATTTGACTAGGCTAGCAAATTAGTCCTTAGAGGACGAACCGCCGCCGCAGTATCGTCCATTGACTCTCCCTAAATCAGTCCCTAGGAAAAAAAAAAAAAAAGAAAGCTATAAAGACTCCATTACAGATACAGGGAATAGGGTTAAAAAAGGCGAGCCATAGAATGGTTCATTAATGCTATAAAAATAGTCCTTGGATAGCAAAAGGAGTCGTGAATGAGCAACATTGGGATTTGCTCAGAAAAGATTTAAATGTGCATTAAAAAAAAAAAAAAGAAAAAAAAAAAAAAGAAAAAAAAAAAAAGCAAGCCGTGACAAAGGCTGTGAAAACTTTGTTACAGATGTAGAGAATAGGGTTAAAGAAACAAACCGGAGAGCAGTTTATCAGTGCTGTTGAAACAATTAGTCCTTGGTTTGCTGAAGAGGGTGTTGTGGATAAGAAACACTGGGAGTAAAAAATATAGATCAGTGTACACTGGACAGCCCTCACCTTGCATTTAAATATTTCATTTGAAGTAAATGTTCTCTGTTATAAAGTTAATATTACTATGTGAAATGAGAAATTGTGCTGACAGTGTCCGGACTACCCATTCTGTTTTTGTTTTATGTACTAACTCTACCCCTATTATTGATAGGAATGCTTGAGCAGATTATGCTTGGTTTGCTTTACAAAAAAAAAAAAAAAGTAAGTCAAAATATGCCACAAGTAGTTAAGATTCCACACACCTGCAGAAATGTAATAATTACAGATAATAAGAGGCTTGTTCCCTCAGATATGTTTCAATTTATCCTTAAAACATATTGAATATTATTGTGTTTGATTGCTAAATGTAGATTTGTATAAAAATTTGTATTATATTCTTATGATGTATTAATTATGCCTATACCTTGGTGCAACTCTAGGGACAAATGTAAGGACAGATTTTTGGGATGGAGAGGCTTGTGTCTTTGTTTGGCTTTGATAAACAAGTAACTTGTCTGCCGGATGACCTTCTCCTGCTCCTTGGGAGCCTGGCCAGCTCCTGGGGAGGGGGATAAAGGAATGTTTTCTGATAAACAGGTGGGCATGCTTCGTGTCTCGGCTCTCTGGCCAAGATCCGGGACGGGACGCACTGCTTGCCTAACATCTTGGCAATGAGCCACCCTTGTCCTTGGGGGCTTTAAGGGGGATCCGGAGCAAGCCTCTGCTGCTGCGGTTTCATCCCGGGGGAACACGCAGTCATGCTGGACGTTGAACATGCGGGTGATGACTGCTAATGATGTTTAATTCCCAGTATGGATCCTTTTCTGGTGCTGTGTGAAGATTGCCTAGTAATGCCCATAGTACTGTAAATTCTACAAAACATAAGTACAACGCAGATATGGATCAATTGGCTATTGTGGCTGAGGTGTTCTGTAACAGTCCCTTTAATAAAAAATTAACAAAATAAATTAATTTAAAAAACAGAACATTCAGGACCTGCCACTCTGCTTGGTATGTCATTACAAAAATCAACAAGGAGGGCTATACCTGATAAATGAGGGTGCTATCAATGTGGGCAGCAGGGACATGTACAAATATTGTCCAAAAGTCAAACATCAAAAAAGCTCCTCCCTTCATTCTTTCTCTGTCACTGTTATTTTCTCATTAAAAGTCTACTGAAGACCGATAAGCTGTGAACAGTGTCGTTCCTTTGTGGGCAAGGGAGCGACATTACCCACTCTGTCTGATCTTGCTCAAGGGCAATTAATTTGCAGGGCTATGTGTGCCCACATCCTAGCTACAAGTACCCACAACGTGCGTCTATGATCGTAGAGACCTTCCACGTAAACAGCATCAACAGCAACCTTGACAAATCCCATGATCACACCTACTGAATCTGCCACTCTGCCCAGTGAATGAGAGGGTTCCTTCTTTCTGTAACTGTGTAAGAGTCTTTCTAAGGAATAAGCTCTCATATTAAGGAGCTCCCTAGTAGTAATATGAAGTCTAGTGATAGACTCTTTATCATGTAAGACAGCTGCTTGAATGTCTACCATCCCTTAAGTTTATGCTCCAAGAGAAAAATTACAAACAACAAAAATCAAACAAATCTGGTTGTGGATAAACATTGTCAGTCATAGCACTGTCATGGTAGTGGTACCTAGTCTCTCCATTGCTCTGTCATTTCCAAGCAACATATTCAATATACTGCTTCCCTCCTGGTACACTTAGGGTCCTGGGGCCTTGAGTTAGTCTTGTTGTCCAGTCACTAATGGTGTCTTGTGTAGTTATTGCTACAGTACTACTGAGTGATGGAGGATAAGGAACATGGATACTGCAAATTATTGGGTATTCTTTAAAGTGAAAGTAATTATCTAACATATTTGAATGATGATGGGATCTCCTAATATCTTGCATAAGTCTGTTGTGACTGAATGGTAGTTCCTGCATCCACGCAGTAATTAGAGATCATTAGAATCCATGGTAAAGTGCAACAATCAATGGGGAGTGCCAACTGTTAAATCAACAATGGGAGTCACTGGGTACATGCTCCCCACATAGGATTTCTGTCCTTAATGTGTTTTTTTTTTTTTTTAAACATTTATTTATTTATTTATTTGACAGGCAGAGTGGACAATGAGAGAGAGAGACAGAGAGAAAGGTCTTCCTTTGCCGTTGGTTCACCCTCCAATGGCCGCCGCAGCCGGCGCGCTGCGGCCGGCACACCGCGCTGATCCGATGGCAGGAGCCAGGAGCCAGGTGCTTTTCCTGGTCTCCCATGGGGTGCAGGGCCCAAGCACCTGGGCCATCCTCCACTGCACTCCCTGGCCACAGCAGAGAGCTGGCCTGGAAGAGGGGCAACCGGGACAGAATCCGGCGCCCCGACCGGGACTAGAACCTGGTGTGCCGGCGCCGCTAGGTGGAGGATTAGCCTAGTGAGCCGCGGCGCCGGCCTTTAATGTGTTTTACTATGAAACTTAAAAACAACATTGCTAGTCAAACAATACCCTATACCTTGTACGGTTGTGTGAGTACAGCCTGTTGAAATCCTTGCTTAGTATATACTAAGTTGATCTTCAGTATATGAAGGTAATTGAAAATGAAACTCGATGAAGGGCGGGATGAGAGAGGGAGTGGGAGAGGGGAGGGCCACAGGAGGGAGGGAGGTTGGGGGGGAGCCACAACAATACAAAAGTTGCACTTTTATTCACATTTATTAAATAAAAAAATAACTATATAACAAACTAAAAAAGAAAAATAAAGAACTTAATACTTTACCCTTTTAGTATTTTTTATGTTCTACTTAAACTATTGGTTGAACTCTGTAATTAATACACAATTACTGTTAGGTGTTTAATTAATGATATAATTAGTACTCAAACAGTATTTTACATTTTGTGTTTCTGTGTGGGTGCAAACTGTTGAAATCTTTACTTAATATATATGAATTGATCTTCTGTATATAAAGATAATTGAGAATGAATCTTGATGTGAATGGAAGCGGAGAGGGAGTAGGGGAGGGGAGTGTTGTGGGTGGGAAGGAAGTTATGGGGGGGGAAGCTATTGTAATCCATAAGCTGTACTTTGGAAATTTATGTTAATTAAATAAAATAAAATATAAAAAAACAAACAATCAATGGGATCTATTTGTCAGTCTCGTATTGGGGCCAAACCATGGTAGTTGTTACCCAGTTCTCCTCATTTCACATTGTTATGCCATTTCACAGATATCTCATGGAACCATTTAACCATTGGTCTCTGGCTCACAGGGGGTGTATGTGGAGACATATCAGCTACAATTACATGTCCATTTTGCATGCTAGTTCAACAGGCTATAATGGTTACCAACCTGGTGCAGGATGAGTCAGCATGATTGTAACAGTTGTTTTGTTTTGTAGGTGCCTTTATTATGTCCATCTATATGAGTGAAAAATTTTTGTCTTCTTCACAATGGATTTTTTCAAAAATAGAGTTTATTTCAACAGAAGGGTATCTTTTTAAATCAATCAGTTTTCTACAATTCCCTTGATTATATGAGAAGATCATTGACCATGAAGGTATAGCACAGGAAAGAATTGTGCATAGCTGGTACAGTCAACTGTGTGACCATCAGCACTGCTCATTGAAGTGTTTTGCCCAATATTCAGTCAGTAACAAAGCAGCTACCTTAGGGGTGTGTAAAAGCCACATACCAATGGACACTGACAATTTTAGTTAGCTTGATCAATCAATAAACAACACCTTATAAGAATATCTTCTCCCAACATGATTCTCAACAAGTGATCAGATAACTGCAGCCAGAGATGGTACTTCTAGGATGTGGACTATCTGTTAATGCAAGTGTATAAGCTCTGGGCACCACATGGATTGAAGGAAATTTGTTACATTTGTTCTGCATTATTGATTAGGTTAGTATAACTGTTTTACATAGGAAGATTGAGTCTCATCAACAACATGGATTTATGGGTAATATCTGTTTTTGTCTCCATTTGTGTATAACAGGCCAGGATGTTTACTCAAAGGTGGAGGACAAAGTTGAGGCCCAGAGCCCCACTGGGTGTTGAATACAGGTATCAGTGTCTTCTGCCATAGATTTCATTAGGTATGAGTGAGTTTTCTTGAGGCATGCAGTTGTAAAGAATAAAGGGACTTTATAGACCTTACAGGCAGGGCTTTACTAACTGAGCATTTCATGTCTTCCAGAGAATGCATGTGTTTTGGGTCTCCCTCAAACATGACGTTTTCCATGTGACCTTACCAGGGTTGTCTCTCTATAGATTCTGGATATTAGCCCTTTATCAGTTTCATAGTTTGCAAATGTTCTCTCTCATTGTGTCAGCTGCATCTTCTTTTTCCCTAAGGTTCTCTAGTAATTGATGGCATCAGGTAGTAGATTTAGGTACTTGGTCCTTAGGACATTCCTAACATGTTTCTGGAGAAATTTTTATAGCACCCTTCCAAAGACACAATCAAATCATCTGGACTGAAAGAGGTTTGGAGGTAGGGATTTCTACATCTGGACATTCTGTTTCCCTTCTAAAAATAATGAAATTCTATTTTTATTTCAGTTTACATTTCTCTTAATTAGTTTTCTATCCAATACTATAGATACTATTGTATTACCTGTATGCACATTTATATGTAAGTTGTGGTATATGATGAATTATTCCATTATATAATCCATCTTCTATAGTGTTGATTACCTTTTGCAGTTGAGATATGTGTATATTTATATTAATTTTAGAAACAGATTGGGGCTGGCACCGTGGCTCATTTGGTTAATCCTCCACCTGCGACCCCAGCATTATTCTAGTCCTGGCTGCTTCTCTTCCAGGCCAGCTCTCTGCTGTGGCCTGGGAAGGCAGTGGGGGATGGCCCAAGCACTTGGGCCCCTGCACCACATAAGAGATCAGGAGGAAGCTGCTGTTTCCTGGCTTCGGATCGGCACAGCTCCAGACATAGCGGCCATTTGAGGGGTGAACCGATGGAAGGAAGACCTTCCTCTTTGTCTCTCTCACTGTCTATAACTCTACCTGTCAAATAAATGAAAAGAAAGAAAGAAACAGCTTGTGAATTTGAAGGAAAGAAATATCTGCTTAGAATATGATTGAGACTGAAATTAATGTATAGATCAACTTGGAGGAATTTATGTATTAATAGTATTGAGTCACACAATTAATGAAAATTTTATCAAATCCTCACCAGCATTTGTTGTTTGTTGATTCATGTATGAGAGCCATTCTAACTGGGATGATGTGAATCCTCATTGTGATTCTGAGCTTTTTTTTTTTAGCTTTTATTTAATGAATATAAAATTCCCCTGGCATGATTTTAACTCCACCATTTGGGGCAACTCCTATTGAGCATGTCCCAAATTGTACATCTCCTCCCTCTCTTATTCCCACTCTTATATTTAACAGGGATCACATTTCAGTTAAAATTTAAACACCTAATAATTGTGTGTTAATTACAGAGTTCAACAATAGTACTAGAACAAAACAAAGAGAAAATACTAAAATGGATAAAGTATTACATTGTACATCAATAGTCAGGACAAAGAGCTGATCAAGTCACTGTTTCTCATAGTGTCCATTTCACTTCAAAAGGTTTCCCCTTTGGTGTTCAGTTAGTTGTCGCTGATCAGGGAGAACATGTGATATTTGTCCCTTTGGGACTGGCTTAATTCACTGAGCATAATGTTTTCCAGATTCCTCCATCTTGTTGCAAATGACCGGATTTCATTGTTTTTGACTGCTGTATAGTATTCTATAGAGTACATATCCCATAATATTGTTGATGGGCATCCTTTTGCCGTTGGTTCACCATCCAATGGACGCTGTGGCTGGTGCGCTGTGGCTGGCGCACCACACTGATCCAAAGGCAGGAGCCAGGTGTTTCTCCTGGTCTCCCATGTGGGTGCAGGGCCAAAGCACTTGGGCCATCCTCCACTGCACTCCCGGGCCACAGCAGAGATCTGGCCTGGAAGAGGGGCAAGCGGGACAGAATCCAGCACCCCGACCGGGACCAGAACCCAGTGTGCCGGCGCCGCTAGGAGCAGGATTAGCCTGTTGAGCCGCGGAAAGGTGGCATGTACCAATACCATCTCACTAGTCCAAGTAATCAATTTCAGTTCACAATTGATCACACTGAGAGGTCTAAGAGTCAAAGGGATCACAAGACTAGTGTCTGCTAATACTAGCTGATAGAATCAAAAAGGGAGAAAATGATCCAACATGGGAAGCGAGATACACAGTAGACTCAGAATGGCAGATGTCCTAAACAGCACTCTGGCCTCAGAATCAGCCCTTAAGGCATTCGGATCTGGCTGAAGAGCCCATGAGAGTATTTTAGGCATGGAAAGCCAAGACACCATGAAAAAAAAAAAAAAAAGACCTAAATGGAAGATCTCTGCGAGTGAGATTCAGTGGAAAGAATGGGGCCATCAAAGAAGGAGGTACCTTTCTCTGAAGGGAGGAGAGAACTTCCACTTTGATTATGACCCTGTCGGTATAAGATCGAAGTTGGCAACTCATGACTAGAGCCTAGGGAGATTACTAACGCCATAAACAAGAGTGTCAAATTGTTAAGTCAACAACAGGAGTCACTGTGTACTTACTTCTCATGTGAGATCTGTCCTTAATGTGTTGTCCAATGTGAAGTAATGCTATAACTAGTACTGAAACAGTATTTTACACTTTGTGTTTCTGTGTGGGTGCAAACTGATGAAATCTTTACTTAATATATATGAATTGATCTTCTGTATATAAAGATAATTGAAAATGAATCTTGATGTGAATGGAATGGGAGAGGGAGCGGGAGATGGGAGGGGTGTGAGTGGGAGGGAAATTATGGGGGGGGAGCCATGGTAATCCATTAACTGTACTTTAAAAATTTATATTTTCTAACTAAAAAAATGAAAGAAAAAAAGAATATAAATTTCGAAAGTACAGCTTATGAGTTACAATGTCTTTTCCCCCCCATAACTTCCATCCCACCCATGACCCTCCCCTCCCCACTCCCTCTCCCCTTCCATTCACATCAAGATTCATTCTCAACTATCTTTATATACCTAAGATCAACTTAGCGTATATTAAGTAAAGTTTTCAACAGTTTACACCCACACAGAAATACAAAGTGTAAAATACTGTGAGTACTATATATAGCATTAAATCACAATGTACAGCACATTTAGGACAGAGATCCTACATGAGGAGTAGGTGCACAGTGACTCCTGTTGTAGACTTAACAAATTGACACTCTTGTTTATGGCATCAGTAATCACCCTAGGCTCTTGTCACGAGTTGCCAAGGCTATGGAGGCCTTTTGATTTTGCTGATTCCAATCTTATTTAGACAAGGTCAAAGTCAAAGTGGAAGTTCTCTCCTCCCTTCAGAAAAAGGTACCTCCTCCTTTGATGACCTGCTCTTTCCACTGGGATCTCACTCACAGAGATCTTTCATATAGTTTTTTTTTTTTTTCCCCAGAGTGTCTTGGCTTTCCATGCCTTAAATACTCCCATGGGCTCTTTAGCCAGATCTGAATGCCTGAAGGGCTGATTCTGAGGCCAGAGTGCTGTTTAGGACATCTGCCATTCTATGAGTCTGCTGTGTATCCTTCTTCCCATGTTGGATCATTCTCTCCCTTTTTGATTCTATCAGTTAGTATTAGCAGACACCAGTCTTGTTTATGTGATCCCTTTTACTCTTAGTCCTATCTTTATGATCAATTATGAACAGAAATTGATCTCTTGGACTAGTGAGATGGTGTTGGTACTTGCCACCTTGATGAAATTGACTTGGAATCCCCTGGCACATTTCTATCGCTACCATTGGGGCATTTGGGGCAAGTCCATTTGAGCATGTCCCAAATTGTACATCTCCTCCCTCTCTTATTCCCACTCTTATATTTAACAGGGATCACTTTTCAGTTAAATTTCAATAGTTAAGAATAATTGTGTGTTAATTACAGAGTTCAACCAAATAGTATTAAGTAGGACAAAAAAATACTAGGAGGGATAAAGTACTAAGTTGTTCATCAACAGTCAGGACAAGGGCTGATCAAGTCACTGTTTCTCAAAGTGTCCATTTCACTTCAACAGGTTTCCTTTTTGTTTTTTTATATGTCTTTTGTGCATTCTAGTTTCCTCTCTTGAAAAATGCCTGTCAAAGTCATTTGCCATTTCTTACTGAGGATGTGGGTAAAAAGGTACTCTAATCCACTATTGGTGGGATTGTGTACTGGTGCAGCCTTTGTTGAAGACAGTTGGAAATAACTCAGAAGTATAAAGATAGATCTACCATATGACCCAGTAACCCCATTCCTAGGAATTTTCCAACCAACATGAAATCAGTATATTAAAGTATTATTTGTACCCCCAAGTTTATTGCAACTCAATTCACAATAGCTCAATTTTGGAATCAACTCAGATGTCCAGCAACTGATGACTGGATAAAGAAATTATGGTTTATATATAAATATAAATACAAATATAAATATTATGGAATGCTGCTAAGTTGTAAAAATAAATGAAATTTGTACTTTACAACAAAATGGATGCAACTGGAAATCATTATACTTAGTGAAATAAGCCAGTCCCGGTGGCCGCCACTGTGGCATAGTGGGTAAAGCCACTGCCTGCAGTGCCCACATCCCATATGGGTACCAGTTCAAGTCCCAGCTGCTCCACTTCCGATCCAGCTCTCTGCTATGGCCTGGGAAAGAAGAAGATGGCCCAAGTGCTTGGGCCCTTGCACTCATGTGGGGTGACCTGTTGGAAGCACCTGGCTCCTGCCTTCATATCAGCGCAGCTCTGGCCGTTGTGGTCAACTGGGGTGTGAACCAGCAGAACCTTTATCTCTCTCTGCCTCTCCTTCTCTCTGTGTGTAACTCTGACTTTCAAATAAATGAATAAATCTTTAAAATAAAGAAATAAGCCAGTCCCCAAAAAGATAGATACTATATGCTTTCCCTGATCTGTGGTAATTAATAGAGTATTACTAGAGTATTTAAAATATAATGTATTAGAGTAAAATGGCATTCTGAGATCTGATAATTGTTTACAGCCCTTGTCTCTACTGTTGAGGAACAGTGTTTTTTCCTCAAAGTATTTTTGGAATTCTTCACTTAGTGTAGAGTTAATCTTATGAATATAAGGCAAACTAAAAATAGATCTTTGCAAAAATTAAGAGTTGGAATAGGACAAGGAAGAAGAAGGGTAGTAGTATGGATAGGAGAGAGGGTAGGGTGCGAAGTTTCACTGTATTCAAAAATTCATGTGTATCAAATACATTAAATTTGTATACCTGAAATAAAGTTTTTAAAATTTAAAAAAGAAAGAAGGAAAAAGAATTATTGTTACCTAAATGTACAGAAATTCTTAATATTTCATTAGTTAAATAATTTCTAAATCTTTCAACAATTGCTTTAATTTAGAGAGATCACCAGATTATAGGTATATGCTCTTCAAACTCCTAGCAACCAAGATGTTTAAAGAATCAGGTTTTTCATATGCCTAATTCTAGGGAATTGTCTGTTCTTGGTATCCCATTTATTAACAGCCCAAAGTATGTCTAATTTATCCTAAAGTGTCTTGCCAATCCTCAGGAAGCAGAAGTCACCCGTCCTCCTCAGTGAGCCATACCAGGTGAGAAGTTGTTACTTCCATTGTGTCATTGATTATCTCAGTGACATGTTCACTACAGCAAATTTGTTTTAATAGATGATCAGGCTGTGCTGAATGACACATTTTTACCCTGCCTGTGTCCAAATTTAAAAGTAATATCCAGGTATTTAAGAATTCCCAAATGCTGGTATACTCATCTCGAATAGGTCATAACAGTCAATAACACTGGGATGCGAGAAGACAGAAAGAATTTATAAAATAAATAAAAAAGATTATGGGAAGTATCAATTCCCAAATTTCCCTAGGGAATAACAGGTAATTCATAAATTGAATTTGATATTGGTTGGTGCATGGATAATTTATATGCATGTCTCTGAATGCCCTACACTGCTTGTGTTCCTCCTTTGGTCAGCAATAGAATGACTATCATGTTCTTTTGGAAATTTTGATAATGAAAAACTAAGCCCTTGCCGGTCTGGGTCTATGTGCTCATGGCTGTTACGTTGTTTTCTGAGGGTGTGGAGTTATTGTAAGAAAACAAGAGCAACAAAAACAACAGACCTCCTAAGATAGGGCTTAACACTAAAATGTTATGTATAATGCAGATAAATGAGTCATGATTCTTAAGATCATTCTGTATATGAGAGTGTGGGGTCACAGATGGGGTAGCGCTGTGGTTCAGTAGCACAGGCATCCCATGTGGGCGCTGATTCTAGTCCCAGTTGCTCCTCTTCCATTCCAGCTCTCTGCTTTGTCTGGGAAAGCAGTAGAAGATGGCCCAGACGCTTGGGCCCCTGACCCTTGTAGGAAACCTGGAGGAAGCTCCTGGTTCCTGGCTTTGGATCGCCGAAGTCCCGGCCTTTGCAGCCATTTGGGGAGTGAACCAGCTGATGGAAGTCCTTTCTCTCTGTCTCTCCCTCTCAGTGTCTAACTCTTTCTCTCAAATAAATAAAATATTGAAAAAAAAAAAAAAGAGGCAGGTTGGGCAGACTAAATAGATAATAAGGCAACAAATATCAAGTCACAGAGGAAGCTCTGAAGTTGGAGAGGATAGTTTTGCTGAATTTCTCTGAGTATAATTAGTAGTATATTGTGGCCCATATGTTTCTTCTCCCCAATCTCCAACTGTTTCAGTGAAAGCATAGCAGTCAATGCAATGGTTTGAGAAAGCAGGATCTTAATTAGATTTAGATGAAGTCAAGAGTGAGAATGAATGTGGGGATACAGATAACTCTTTCATATGCTGATACCTTGGTTTGCGTAAATTCCCAGAAGTGGGATTGCTGGATAATATTGTAGGTCTATACTCAAATATCTGAGGTATCTGCACATTATCTTTCATAATGGCTGCACCAGTTTACATTCGCATTAACAGAGGGTTAAGGTACCTTTTTCCCTATATCCTCGTTGGCATTTGTTGTTTGTTGAATTCTGTAGAAGAGCCATTCTACCTGGGATGAAGTGAATCCTAATTGTGAGTTTCACTTGCATTTCATTGGTGGCTAGTGATCCTGAGATATTTGTCATCTGTCTGTTGGCCACTTAAATTTTTTCTCTTAAAAAATGCCTGCTCAATCCCTGTATCATTTCTTATCTTGGTTGTTTGTTTTGTTGTTGACTTTCTTGAATTGTTTACATAAACTGTGGATATTAACCCTTTATCATTTGCATAGTTTGCGAATATTTTCTCCCATTGTGTCAGTCACCTCTTCACTTTGCTTAGTGTTTCTTTTGTGGTGCAGAATCTTTTCAACTGGATGTTTTTACATTTGTCAATTTTGGCTTTGTTTACCTGTGTTTCTGGAGTCTTTTCCATGAAGTCGTTGCTTATGCCAATGTCTTGCAGAGTTTCCCCAATGTTCTCTAGTAATTTGATGGTATTGAGTCATAGATTTAGACATTGATCCATTTTGAGTGTATTTTTGTATAAGATATAAGGTATGAGTCTTGTTTAATACTCCTGCATGTGGAGAACCAGTTTTCCGAACACATTTATTGAAGAGACTGTCCTTACTCCAGGGCTTGATTTTAGTTCCTTCGTCAAACATAAGTTAGTTGTAGATGCATGGATTGATTTCTGGATTTCTGGAGTGTCTATTCTGTTCCATTGTTCTATAACTCTGTTTTTGTGCTGGTTCCAAGAAGTTTTGATTATAACTGCCTGGTAGTATGTCTTGAAATCTGGTAATGTTATGCCTCCGGCTTTGTTTTTGTTTTATAAGATTTCTTTAGCTATTATAGCTCAATTAAAAATGGCTAAGGTATGTAATCAACCCAGATGTGTATCAACTAAGATTGCATAAATAAATTATTGTATATATACACTATGTAATATTACTCAAAAAGAAAAAAAGAAAAAAAAAAGAACTGAAATCCTGTCTTTTGCAATAAAATGGATGCAACTGGAAACTATTAACTTAATGAAATAAGACAGTCTCAAAAAGACAGATATCATATGTTTGCCTTGATTTGGAATAAATCATAGAGTACCTAAAATTTAATGTATTGGGATGAAATGGACAGTTGAGGATTGTTTATAGCCTTTGTCTTTGCTGTTTAGGCACAGTGTTTTTGTTTTTGTTTTTTTCTTCATACAATTTGTTGAGCTCTTTATGTATGGTAGGGTTAACCATACAATTATTCAGTAAACTGAAAATAGATTTTTGTAAAATCTAATAGTGGGAGCAGGAGAGGGAAGAGGAAGAAGTATTGGACTGTGGGAGGGAGAGAGCATAGGGTGGGAAGTATCACCATTTTCCTAAGTCTGTATAAATGAATTACATGAAAACTGTATAATTTAAGTACTTTTTTTTAAAAAAATGAGTGAGGATGGAAATCCCAGGAATGGGTTAATGTCATCATAACAAGGGAAAAAGACAGGAGCATAATCTCCCCTGGATGTGAAGACAGTGGCCTGCAAGCAGGGGTGTGCCACTACCAGACTCCAGATATGCCTGTACCTTGATCTTGGGCTTTCAGTCTCCAGAACTGTGTGAAAAAGGCATTTGTTGTTTATGCTACTCTACGATATTTCTCTGCCTGAAATGACTAAGACATGAGCTAAGCGTTTATATTCCTGCATTGCCTTGTTTAGGGAAGTGGTTGTGCAACGCAGTTTCTTTTAACTGGGAATGACCAGACGATGTTCTCTGACAGCTATCAGCAAACAGCACTGCGGGAGGATGCACTGTACTATATGGTTCAACACCATAGCATCCAGTATTTTGAAATCAGGATTTTATGAACTTCTATATCATCTTTGGGTGCCTTTTTTGGGTATTTTTTTCAGGAAAATGAAAATGAAAATGAAAATGTGACCTTTAGCAGCTTCACTTAATGCAAATATTGTTGATCAATAAAAAGTGAAACCATCAACATCCAGTCAATAAAGAACTTTAAAAAATTTGAAATATTCTTTTCCAAAGTAATACATGTTCATTAAACCACTTCTTGTACTAGAACTAGTAAGTCAATATTTCACCATTTAAAAAAGAATGTAATCCTGAGGAAGTTTTCAGGTTTATATATGATCATTTTACTCATATGGCCAATGCATTTCACTTACTTTCATTGATAATAGAACAAAGTACACTTCTTTCTTGTGGCACTCAAGGCACTTTACAATATGATTCCAGATTTTATCTCTCCACATTTACCTATTCATAGAATGTGCACATGTAATCCAATTGTCACTTAAGTCAAGATCTTCAGATTTCCACATTTTTTATTATTATTCTTTCAATTTGTATGCTTCCTGAGTGGCTTCTATATTCTGTTTTCAGATTCTACAGGTTTTAAAATTCTTCAGGGATCAGATCGTGTTACATCTTTGCCTTTTTTAGGATTTTGTTTTTTTGATTTTTTAAAAAAGCACAAACATTTTACTTCACTTTATATTTAAAATTAAATGTAATTGGTAAATAGTAGCTAATTTTATTTGAGAATAAAAAAGTACTGTTACTATTTTTAATATCAAATACTACCAATATTTTATAACTTTGCATATATAAAGGAATCTATACATTTAATGTAATATTGAATACTCATTTTCTGTAGGGATATATTAATATTATTACAATATTTGACACTTGCTTGTACTTGATACTGCACTATGAATTTCCCATCTTTCCTAGGTATAGATTTTTCAGAGGAATAAACACATTTCTTCAAAAAATAATGTGCCGTCTTCCATGCTTTCCTAATTTTAGATTTAGAAGAATTACCATGCAAAGAAATATCACAGGGCAGAACATATGTGTTTTTATGTTAAGCAAAATATATTCAAATTCTGCTTCAACCACTTAGGGCCAGGTGAACAGTGAAATTTATGAATTTCTCCTTAGATCAGCTAATGGTTATGACAATAAAGTGCTTACAGTGTTAGAGAGATAAATTTAAGTACACTCAGCAAAATCATTTGTTGCAAAAGCCCTCTCCAAATTACTTGAAAATATTCATTTTAAGCAGTGCATAACTTTGAAATAGTGCTTGAGTCTAATAATAAAATCTTATTTTTATAATCTTCTATAAAAATCTTTCATATAACAATACTTTTGATTAAGAAATCCATGTGTTAATAATCAGTTACCATCCCTAAAAATGAGTTGTTAAGAAACTTTTCAAAAGATACCACAGTTTGCGCAACACAGACCTAAATAACTCAATTTCAAACCCAATCTGTCAATCTGTGCATTATCAGTGTCAGTGTGCACTTTCCAATACAGGCATTCCTTCTACAGCGGTCATTGCCAACATCCTTTTTCATGGCTGCTGACTAATTGCAACACCAGTAAGAACTGAAATTTCTTCACAATAATTTCCAGCTATAATCCTAGTTTGGTTTGTGAGAACCACACAGAATAATAATATTATTTGTTTGCAGTGAATGAGATAATATTTCAAGAACTATCTTGTTCCTTTTTTCTGAAGATTTATTTATTTAGTTTGAAAATCGGAGTTACACACACACACGAGAGAGAGAGAGAGAGAGAGAGAGAGAGAGAGTTCTTCCATCCATCCACTGGTTCACTCTCTCCAATTGGCTGTAAAGGCCAGAACAGTGCGGATCTGAAGCCAGGAGCCAGGAGCTTCCTCCAGGTCTTCCAATGTTGGTGCAAGGGCCCAAAAGCTTGGGCCATCTTCTACTGCTTTCCCAGGCCATAGCAGAGAGCTAGAGTGGAAGTGTTGCTGCAGGGTCTTGAACCAGTGCCCATATGGGATAGCAGCACTGCAGGAGGTGATTTTACCTGCAACACCACAGCCCCACACCCCCTTTTCCTTTTATATTACTCCACAATTTGGTAGAAATCCTTGTTTGAATAACTATCCAAAATGAATTTTATTCACTGAAACTTCAGATTCTCTTAGCATACATACTGCTGATGACTAGAACATAAGTAAATGCTCTCCTTGGTGAGGTTCTCATCATCATTAATATCAAATGTACTTTTCTATTTCAGATGTGAATATATTGTTATGAAAGTGTAGGTGGAAAGCTTACTTTCATAAAAATGATCTGTATTAAGTTTAAATTAGATGATATTAAAAAATACTGTGCCTTTTCACTGTTGGAATCATCATGCCCAAAATGTGTTTAAAAATTGGATAAAAGCTTATATTTTCATTATCAGTTGTCCCTGTATAGGAGCTAGGAATGATTTTAAATTGGTATTACTGTTTTTTTTTCTTTGCTCTCACCATATGTATGTATGCAATATGTATGTGATGTATTATATCACAAATCAAAGCATTTCAAAATCTGCTACAGAACATGCTGTTGAGGAAAGAAAGAAGACACGGACTACAAAAATTTGCCTTCTGGACTAGGACTTGAACATGGGAAAGTTCATTTTGAGTGGAGTTCATTATGCTTCATAAACAGTAGGTTTTGTGTGAAATTGTGTTAAAATAAAATGTATCTGTGATTAGTCATTCTGCACAACTTCAGAGTTTCACTCAACAAGCCTAATCATAACTGGTGTCATTGCTTTATTTTCCAAAAAAGAAAAAAAATATTTTTATTTATTTTTACTTGAAATCCAGAGAGGCATTTCATCCAATGAATCATTTTCCAAATACCTGCAATGGTCAGAACAGGAGCAGGCTGAACCCAAAAGCTGTGAAGTCAACCTGAGTCTCTGACATGGATGACAGGAAGCCAGCTACTTAACCAATCAATTTTGGCCTCCAAGGGTGTACATTAACAGGAAGTTGAAAGAAGAGACGGAACCTAGACTTCAATCCAAAACTTTGATGTGAGATATGCTAATCTCAAGCAGCTGAACTATCTTCTGCTCATACCACAACTTTCATCTTTGAAAATAAATCATGTTGTTACTGGAATACCTTCTTTCCAATGAGTAGTTATATAATTTTAATAGTCTCAGTCTGTAATTTAAAAAAAAAATTCCCCCAGAAAGATTTTATTTAAGATATACAAACTTCATGTATATCATAAATACAAATTTAGAAACACAGTGATTCTTCCCACCCCATACTCCCTCCCACTAACATCCCACCCTTCTTCCTCCTCCTTATCTTATTCCCATTCTTATTTTTCACTAAGATGTATTTTCAATTAACTTTATACACGTAAGATTAACCCTACACTAAGTACAGAGTTCAACAAATAGTCTGAAAAAGAAAAAAATTGTCCTCAACAGTCGACACAAGGACAGTTCAAAGTCCTCCCATCGCAAAGTGTCAATTTAACTTCTATAGATTACATTTCAGGTATTCTATTAGTTATCAGAGATCAGGGAGAACACAGCATTTGCTTTGGGGGATTGGCTTATTTCACTAAGTATAATGGTTTCCAAATGTTGAACCATCTCTGCAAACCAGTATAATATTTCAATATTAAAAAAAATACTGCTAAAAAGAACATCTTATACAGAAAGTAGAATAATAATGGTAATTAAAAAGCTAGCAAGGACAACACTAAGAGCCAGGGTGAAATATGTAAATGATGTTATGGAACAGTACATCATAGCTTTTTTTTTTTTTTTGACAGGCAGAGTTATACAGTGAGAGAGAGAGACAGAGAGAAAGCTCTTCCTTCCGTTGGTTCACCCACCAAATGACCGCTGTGGCCGGCACGCAGCGCCAATCCGAAGCCAGGAGCCAGGTGCTTCCTACTGGTCTCCCATGGGGTGCAGGGCCCAAGCACTTGGGCCATCCTCCACTGCACTCCCGGGCACAGCAGAGAGCTGGACTGGAAGAGGAGCAACCGGGACAGAATCTGGCGTCCCAACCGGGACTAGAACCCGGGGAGCTGGCGCCGCAGGCGGAGGATTAGCCAAGTGAGCCGCGGCTCTGGCCTCATCATAGCTTTTCAAATAAAATTCTTAATTAATGGCAGATATGAGCTTACAGTAGAGCAAATCTCACTGTCTCTTAGTGAGGAAGGAATACTTCTGGAAGTAATTAGGTCCAGGTATAGGAAGGACAAATGGAAGTAATAATTGACTTAATACTAAAGTTCTTTAAGTGTGACAGTTAAGTACTCAAGGGAGAGGTATATGTGGATGGTAAATTATTTTAGTTTCCTTAAATTTATGGTGCCTAGTCTTCATCAAATTCCTACTCTCACTTGTCAGTTTATTAGCTTATTTAGCAACTATAAATCAAAGTTGTTTCAGCTGCTATACATACTTAGCTTCTCAAATTCCCTTTGAAATCAGCTTGATCATATTGCTTTTTCTTCAGAAACCAGTTTACAAATCCCCATGTTCATTTCACTTAAAAACAGTCCTGTTCTTTTATTTCTGAACACTCTGAAATATCAAAATAAAAAGGATCAGAGTAACCTAAAACGTTTGGTTTCCCTCAAAGATAATGATAAACTTTATTATGTAGCTGTGTTTACTTAATTTAACCTATAATAGTCACATGCAGTACATGAACAATTGTTATATACATAAACACTAGATAGACAAGAATGTCAACTGCTAATTTTGAATACATCTCTCAGGAATAGTGAAAAAACAAGAGAAAAAACAAGAAAAAATATTGTTGTCTTAGATGCTCTGGAAAATGATATCAACTGTTTTGACTCAGTATTTATTTATTTTTTTAAATTTATTTATTTGAAAGAATAACACAGAGAGAGGAGAGGCAGAGAAAGAGAGAGAGAGAGTGTGTGTGTATATGTTTCTTCCATCTGCTGGTTCACTCTCTAATTGGCAGCAAAGGCCAGAGCTGCGCTGATCCAAAGCCAGGAGCCAGGAGCCTCCTCTGGGTCTTCCATGTGGATGCAGGGGCCCAAGGACTTGGGTCATCTTCTACTGCTTTCCCAGGCCACAGCAGAGAGCTGGATTGCAGGAGGAGCAGCCGGGACTCGAACCGGCGCCCATATGGGATGTGGGTGCTTCAGGCCAGGACATTAACCTGCTGCTCCACAGCGCTGGCCCCTACCTAGCAGTTACTTTTAAACACTTCACTCTGTAACTGTAGAATACATATTATTTTGAAACTGTCATAGCATAGTCACTATAGTGGATAATATGCTGAGTCATAAAACAAACAAAAAAACTCTCAATGCATTTAAAATTATTTAAATCATGCAGAGCATGATCTCAGACTAGAGGATACAGAGTTGAATTATGATTATTACAATATCTCTATCTATTAACAAAACATTTATAAATTTACACACATAGACACACAAAAGAGAGTAGTTCAAAGATTTTATGGGAAATTGCATTAAAAGATAAGTTCATTTTGGTGTGAAAATTTTGAAATTCATATGTATGAGGGATCTTTATAAAGTTCATGAAAAATGCATACTGTGAGAAAGTTATTCATGCTTACTAACAGCTGCTACTGCATATCCAGAAGTAGAAATCTGAAAAATTTTCCTTTTAGAAATTGTTTATTTATTTGAAAGACAGTTGCTGAGAGAGAGGGATAGGCAGAGGGTAAGATCTTTCATCCATTGGTTCATCCCCAAATGTCCGCAATGACTGGGGCTGGGCCAGACCAAAGCTAAGAGCCAGGAGCTGTATTTGAGTTCCCCATCTGGGTGGCAGGGGTCCAAGCACTTGGATCATTCTGTGCTGCTTTCTCAGGCCATTATTAAGGAGGTAAATCAGAAGTGATGCAGCTGGACAGGAACTGGTGTCCATACGAGATACCCCTGTTGCAGGCTGTGACTTTACCATTATGCCACAATAGAGATGCCTAGCTTTCCTTTGATATCCAGAAATATAAATTCTTGTAAGGCACCAGCATCTTTAGGAAAGATAAGCTGAACTAAATAAAGTCTCATTCAGTTATCCTAAATTGTAGCACAATTGAGAAATATTGCAGGTATCCAGTAATACCAGGCTTCTTGATCATCTTAACTCTGACTCTGGATTGGTATTATATTATCCTGGAAGATAGATTATTTCTTCATAATGATGGCCAGTAATGATATTATCTTTTAATTTATTTCAGCATTTCATGTTAAAGTCTAGACAGATGTTTCAATTGAGACTAATAGGGATGCTTGATTTTCTAATCCTATTGCTGTGATTAACTATAAAAAAATTAAACATTAAATTAGAAAGTAACTGAATCCAACTTCCAGGAAAGAAGACAAAAAGCTAAGAAAAATTCCTAATAATAACTGTATCTTCAAATAAATGTTGCTGAAATCTTTATCTGCATTATTATAATGATTTATCCATTTTAGTTAGCTATCATGGTAATTTCAAACATCCTTTGGCAAAATACATACATGTATATTTGTTATAATTAAAATATCATGAAAATATGCTTTGAGTTTGTTATTAACTTAGTTACAAATCTAATAAACACACACATCAGGGGGCTCCATAGGAACGTTATTACAGAAAACTGAACAATCACCCTAATTCACCAGTTATTATTGCACAAAAAATACATTCATTTCTTAAAATATGATTCTTTCTCAACCTCTAATCAAAGTATAATTAGCTGTCTTGAGAAACTAAACTTTTGTTATAATAATAAAGACAAATGTTCTGAGCTTTTATTCTGAATCATTTTTGTGCTTCTTGAAGATGTCACAATTTGAAGAAGGTGACTGTTTGTAGGTGCCATGTACTCTTCGTCTTAGATCATGTTTCCCCTTAGTACTTTTGAGCAGTTAACCACTCCAGTGTATTTTTCTCAGACCTTATTACCATTGAAATTTCAGAAGTACATCAAAAGTTCCCTCTTTCCATATGTCCTGTCTTGACTTGTTAGTTATTATTTTCCTATTTCAGTGACCATTTTAAAGGTTTCTGTATTTGAAAGACAGAGAGAGAGAGGGGGAGGGGGGAGAGAGAGAGAGAGAGAGAGCACTTTGATCATCCCCCAAATGCCCCCAACAATCAGGGATGGACCAGGAGGAAACCAGGAGTAACTTCCTCCAGGTATCCCATGCTGGTGTAATCCATGGAATCCACTTTCACATTTACATCCCAACATCTTTTGTTAAAATATGAATTTATCAAGACAAACTGCAGCTGAAGACAACTGTTAAGCAAAAATTCCTAACTTTACTTGTGTAATTTCTAACTGCACAATTTGACTCAGAATACATTAACAAATATATATATATATACACATACATATATTTAACAGAATTTGTTTAATTTTTCAATTTATTTATTAAAGAGAAGGAGTGAGAAGGAGAGAGGTGAAAGGGTGGTGTGTGTGAGAGAGAAATAGTGCACTTCAGTCTCTAGTTCACCTCCTAAGTGCCTGCAGTGGCCTGGGCTGGCTCAGGATAAAGCCAAAGCCAGGAAAACCATCAAGGTATTCTTTGTGAGTAACAGAAACATAAATACTTGAGCCATCACTGGCTCCTTCAGAGGATCTGCAATAGCAGGAAGTTGGAATCAAGAACTAGAGCCAGAAATGGACCTGGGCATTCCAATGTGGGACGCAGGCATCGTAACTGGCGTCTCAGTAACTAGGCCAAATGCCCACTCCTGCAAATTTCTGTTCATATTCTAAAAAAGTTACATTTCCAATAGATGTATCTTCTTTAGAATAAACAGAATTCATTTTGAGTTACATTTACTGATTAGTATCTCAATTTACTTATAGATTGTTAATTCAAATACTTAAAAAGTACCGTATTTTCTGCTTCACGTTACCAATTGTAAAACTACCTATAAAATTGGATTTCTCTTTCACTATTTTCACCAAAAGGAAATGCAGCCAGATGTACTCTGCAGAGACTAAAGCAACGAGGACTCTTAACACAACCCACTTGCTGTCACACATGTCAAGTGCATTTACTCAGAATTCACTGCTGCTGTCAGAATCCCAATACTTCTTAAAGAATGAAATGTAATGAAAGTGGTCATTAACTTGTGCAACACTGAAAATGGAGCATGGAGAGGCAAGTGAATGGGCTGTGTCCCTCCGGATAACGACAGAACTAACACCTGGTCTTGAGGCACAGACTACCAAGGATATTATTATTTCATTGTAAATTCTAAAGCTCCTTTCTTACACGATAGATTAGGTTTTTGCAGCAAATGATAAATCAGGGTTACTTCAATGAAATTCAAGATTCTGGATTACATTAAATTCTTTTTTTAAAGATTTATTTTATTTATTGGAAATATAGAGTTACAGGAGAGGTAGAACCAGAGAGAGAGAAAGAGAGAGAGAGAGAGAGTTCTTCTAACGGCTGATTCACTACCCAAATGGGCAGGACTGAGCTGATGCCAAGCCAGGAGCCTGAAGCTTCTCTTGGGTCTCACATGCAGGTGCAGAGGCCCAAGGACTTGGGCCATTTTCCAATGCTTTCCCAGGCAATAGCAGAGAGTTGGATTGGAAGTGGAGCAGCCGGGACACGAAACGGCACCCATGTGGGATACTGGTGCTGCAGGCCAGGGATTTACCTGCTACACCACAGCAACAGCCCCTACATTAAATTCTGAAAGCATTCATAACTGGATTGTGAAGAGTTAATTTTAAACAAAGAACACATAAGTACAATGTTCGAATTTTAAAGAAGTTTTGTTGGAGTATTTGAATTTTTATAGCAATTAATAGAAGAGAAAGAGGGAAGTTATATAAAATTTTAAATAATTTCAAGTTATTTGTCATAACTATGAAATGTTGATTGTTTATCCTATACAAAAATAAAACCAATTGTTAGAAAAATGAAATATATTTTGTGTAATATCATATATTTTAGGTAATCCTGAATTTCAAACATTGTAGTCCAAATGAAGTCCAAAGTAAATGAAATTCAGATTCATTGATCATCCGGAGGACTCAAAGAGACGTGAATGTGAAGACAATTACAAAGGAGCCAGTGCTATGGCATAGCAGATGAAGCCTCCACCTGTAGTGCCAGCATCCCATATGGGCTCTGGTATGAGACCAGACTGTTCTACTTCCAATCCAGCTCTCTGCTATGGCCTGGGAAAGCAGTGGAAGATGGCCCAAGTCCTTGGGCCCCTGCACCCACATGGGAGACCTAGAAGAAGCTTCTGGCTCCTGGCTTGGGATCAGCTCAGCTCTGGCCTTTGCAGATATTTGGGGTTGAACCATCAGATGGAAGACCTCTCACTCTCTCTGGCCCTACATCTATGTAACTCTCCTTTTCAAATAAATAAATAAATCTTAAAAATAATGAAATGAGAAAAAGATAGTTTGATAGGGAGCTATGAAAACAATGATCCATTAATATGAACGAAAGCTTTTTATTGTTTTTTGAATAGTAAAAAGAGATTAATTTTTCCTTTAGAGTAACTAATACATATAAGTATAGCAATATATAACTGGAAATAATACATAATAATTGACAAAGTGTGTGTACATTAAGATACACATAAAATAATTTATCATATTTCAACAGTTTTATATTATTACAATAAAAAAAAATACATACTTGTTAATAATGCTTACAAATGCAGGTTTTATGCACTGGTTTTTTTTTAATTTTTAATTTTTTATTTTTTATTTTATTTTTTATTTTTTTAAACTTTTATTTAATGAATATAAATTTCCAAAGTACGACTTATTGATTACAATGGCTTCCCCCCCATACCATCCTTCCCACCCACAACCCTCCCCTTTCCCACTCCCTCTCCCCTTCCATTCACATCAAGATTCATTTTCGATTATCTTAATATACAGAAGATCAGCTTAGTATACATCAAGTATGGATTTCAACAGTTTGCTCCCACACAGAAACATAAAGTGAAAAATAATAGATGATTTTTTTTTAAATGATGATGAATTCAGATCAGACCTATTGTCATGTTTAATCCCAGTGAGAGTCAAGTTGGGAATTGATAATTTTTTTTTTTTTTTTTTTTTTACAGAGGATCAGTTTAGTATGCATTAAGTAAGGATTTCAACAGTTTGCACCCCCATAGAAACACAAAGTGAAATATATTGTTTGAGTACTCGTTATAGCATTAAGCCTCAGTGTACAGCACATTAAGGACAGAGATCCTACATGAGGAGTAAGTGCACAGTGACTCCTGTTGTTGACTTTACAAATTGACACTCCTGTCTATGGCATCAGTAATCTCCCTATGCTCCAGTCATGAGTTTCCAAGGCTATGGAAGCCCCTTGAGTTCTCCGACTCTTATCTTGTTTAGACAAGGTCATAGTCAAAGTGGAGGTTCTCTCCTCCCTTCAGAGAAAGGTACCTCCTTCTTTGATGACCTGTTCTTTCCACTGGGATCTCACTCACAGAGATCTTTTGCCAGAGTGTCTTGGCTTTCCATGCCTGAAATACTCTCATGAGCTTTTCAGCCAGCTCCGAATGCCTTTAGGGCTGATTCTGAGGCCAGAGTGCTATTTAGTACATCCGCCATTCTATGAGTCTGCTGAGTATCTCACTTCCCATGTTGGATCACTCTCCCCTTTATTTACTCCATTGGTTAGCGTTAGCAGGTACTAGACTTGTCTATGTGCTCCCTTTGACTCCCAGTCCCTCCACCATGACCAACTGTGAACTGAAACTGATCACCTGGAACAGTGAGATGGCATTGGTACATGCCACCTCGATGGGATTGAATTGGAATCCCCTGGTATGCTTCCAACTCCACCACTTGTGGCAAGTCAGCCTGAGCATGTCCCAAATTATACATCTCTTCCCTCTCCCATTCCCACTCTTATGTTTAACAGGGATCACATTTCAGTTAATTTTCAACACTTAAGAATAACTGTGCATCAATTACAGAACTAAACCAGTCATATTAAGTAGAACAGATAAAAAAACTACTAAGAGGGATAATGTATTAAGTTGTTCATTAACAGTCAGGGCTATGCTGATCAAGCCACCGTTTCCCATAGTGTCCACCTCACTCCAACAGGTTTCCCTCTTGGTGTTCAGTCAGTCGTCACCGATCAGGGAGAACATATGGTATTTGTCCCTTTGGGACTGGCTTATTTCACTCAGCATGATGTGTTCCAGATTCCTCCATTTTGTTGCAAATGACTGGATTTCGTTGTTTCTTACTGCGGTATAGTATTCTAAAGAGTACATATCCCATAATTTCTTTATCCAGTCTATCGTTGATGGGCATTTAGGTTGGTTCCAGGTCTTGGCTATTGTGAATTCTGCTGCAATAAACATTAGGGTGCAGACCTCTTTTTTGTTTGCCAATTTAAATTCCTTTGGGTAAATTCCAAGGAGTGGTGTGGCTGGGTCGAATGGTAGGATTATCTTCAGGTTTCTGAGGAATCTCCAGACTGACTTCCATAGTGGCTTGACCAGTTTGCATTCCCACCAACAGTGGGTTAGTGTCCCTTTTTCCCCACATCCTCGCCAGCATCTGTTGTTGGTAGATTTCTGCATGTGAGCCATTCTAACCGGGGTGAGGTGAAACCTCATTGTGCTTTTGATTTGCATTTCCCTGATGGCTAGTGACCTTGAACATTTTTTCATGTGTCTGTTGGCCATTTGGATTTCCTCTTTTGAAAAATGTCTATTGAGGTCCTTGGCCCATCTCTTAAGTGGGTTGTTGGTTTTGTTTTTGTGGAGTTTCTTGATCTCTTTGTAGATTCTGGTTATTAACCCTTTATCTGTTGCATAGTTTGCAAATATTTTTTCCCATTCTGTCGGTTGTCTCTTCACTCTCCTGACTGTTTCTTTTGCAGTACAGAAACTTCTCAATTTGATGCAATCCCAATAGTTGATTTTGGGTTTGACTGCCTGTGCCTCCTGGGTCTTTTCCAGAAATTCTTTGCCTGTGCCAATATCTTGAAGGGTTTCTCCAATGTTCTCTAGTAACTTGATGGTGTCAGGTCGTAGATTTAGGTCTTTAATCCATGTGGAGTGGATTTTTGTGTAAGGTGTAAGGTAGGGGTCTTGCTTCATGATTCTGCACGTGGAAATCCAATTTTCCCAGCACCATTTATTGAATAGACTGTCCTTGCTCCAGGAATTGGTTTTAGATCCTCGATCAAATATAAGTTGGCTGTAGATGTTTGGGTTGATTTCTGGTGTTTCAATTCTGTTCCATTGGTCCATCCATCTGTTTCTGTACCAATACCATGCTGTTTTGATTACAACTGCCCTGTAGTATGTCCTGAAATCTGGTATTGTGATGCCTCCGGCTTTGTTTTTGTTGTACAAGATTGCTTTAGCTATTCGAGGTCTCTTGTGCCTCCATATAAATTTCAGCACCATTTTTTCCAGATCTGAGAAGAAGGTCTTTGGTATCTTGATTGGTATTGCATTGAATCTGTAAATTGCTTTTGGGAGAATGGACATTTTGATGATATTGATTCTTCCAATCCATGAGCATGGAAGATTTTTCCATTTCTTGGTATCCTCTTCTATTTCTTTCTTTAAGGTTTTGTAATTTTCATCGTAGAGATCTTTAACGTCCTTGGTTAAGTTTATTCCAAGGTATTTGATTGTTTTTGTAGCTATTGTGAATGGGATTGATCTTAGAAGTTCTTCCTCAGCCATGGCATTGTCTGTGTGTACAAAGGCTGTTGATTTTTGTGCATTGATTTTATACCCTGCTACTTTTCCAAACTCTTCTATGAGTTCCAATAGTCTCTTAGTAGAGTTCTTTGGGTCCCCTAAATACAGAATCATGTCATCTGCAAAGAGGGATAGTTTGAGTTCTTCCTTCTCAATTTGTATCCCTTTAATTTCTTTTTCTTGCCTAATAGCTCTGGCTAGAACCTCCAAAACTATATTGAATAACAGTGATGAGAGTGGGCATCCCTGTCTGGTACCAGATCTCGGTGGAAATGCTTCCAACTTTTCCCCATTCAATAGGATGTTGGCTGTGGGTTTTTCATAGATTGCTTTGATTGTATTGAGGAATGTTCCTTCCAAACCCAGTTTGCTTAGAGTTTTCATCATGAACGGGTGTTGTATTTTATCAAATGCTTTCTCGGCATCTATTGAGATAATGATATGGTTTTTCTTCTGCAGTCTATTAATGTGGTGTATCACATTGATTGTCTTGCGCACATTAAACCATCCCTGCATACCAGGGATAAATCCCACTTGGTCTGGGTGGATGATCTTTCTGATGTGTTGTTGCATTCTATTGGCGAGAATTTTATTGAGGATTTTTGCATCTATGTTCATCAGGGATATTGGTCTGTAATTCTCTTTCAGTGCTGCATCTTTCTCTGGCTTAGGAATTAAGGTATTGCTGGCTTCATAGAAAGAATTTGGGAGGATTCCCTCTTCTTCGATTGTTCTGAATAGTTTGAGAAGAATTGGAGTTAGTTCTTCTTTAAACGTCTGGTAGAATTCAGCAGTGAATCCCTCTGGTCCTGGGCTTTTCTTTGTTGGGAGGGCCTTTATTACTGTTTCAATTTCTGTCTCAGTTATGGGTCTATTTAGGTTTTCGATGTCTTCCTGGTTCAATTTAGGCAGGTTGCATGTGTCCAGGAATCTATCCATTTCTGATAGGTTTCCCTGTTTGCTGGCATACAAGTCCTTGTAGTAATTTCTGATGATTCTTTTTATTTCTGTGGGGTCTGTTGTTACATTTCCTTTTTCATCTCTGATTTTATTGATTTGGGTCTTTTCTCTTCTTTTTTTTAGTTAGTTGGGCCAATGGGGTGTCAATTTTGTTTATTTTTTCAAAAAACCAGCTCCTCGTTTGGCTGATTTTTTGTAATGTTTTTCTTGATTCAATCCTGTTGATTTCTTCTCTGATTTTAATTATTTCTCTTCTCCTACTAGATTTGGGTCTGGTTTGCTGTAGGTTTTCTAGATCCTTGAGGTGAATTGAAAGCTCATCTATTTGGTGTCTTTCCAATTTCTTGATGTAGGCACCTATTGATATGCACTGGTTTTTATTTGATTATTATTTTGGTTCATTGTTGGGGGAGGGGAACCCCTGGAATTATAGAACGATTAGTTAAGAATAGTTAACATGCCTTACAAAATTTACTTTCATTGAAACCACTCAAAATATAGTTATCATAACTGTAATAAATTATCTGTTATATGGATTCAGAAAAGAGATATTTGATTTTCCCTTCCATATGCCAACTCAGCTGCTGAGATAGTAATACATTTTTCCTTTTTTTAATAAAAATTTATATTGAAAATAATATCTATGATTGCATGATTCAAATCACCTAGACTACTTATGTTTATCATGTTTGTTTATAAAACTGGGACAATATTTAATAAAAATATATAGTAAATATTCGTATATGTACATATATTTTTATAGTACCAGTGATTATGTCTGTGCTAACATTTGAGCCATAGTCAAATTGGGCATCATGTCAAATGTTTGGTTTCTCATTTCAAACTGAGAGCCAGTTTACTGTCTTTTCTAAGACAGAATAGATGCTAAAACACACTTAAGCCTAGTTGTGTCAATGGCCATTCTCTTTGTGTGATACTTAATTTTATTATATTGGAGATGCTCTAAAGAAAATGTAAGATGGGAGATGATGTCTCAGGAATATATGCTTTAGAAGGACATATCAAATACAGAAGGGTGTAGGAAGTAGTTTGGAACTGATAGAGACCAGTTTTAATTATATTTGAAAAATAAGGAAAATATGGGGTTGATATGAATTAAATATATATAAATAAATTTTGCTTTAATCTTTTATCAGTTAATCTGAGAATGAATCACTAGAAAAGCAATAGCAAATATACTTTGATTTCTATTAACTCATTTGAGTGAAATAAGTAAAAATTAAGTCTGACAGAAAAATCTAGAATCTGAGAATCCTTCAGTAGGTTGTACTTTCTTGTTTTGTGATTGTTAGATACAATTTCAACGGTCCTTTTAGGTAGTAGCACTGACTAAACACATTTTCTAGATCAAAAAGTGTTTTATAGGAGCTCAGATGTTCCTTTAGCTCTCAGATTTTAAAAACAATATATAGACACTAAGAACAGAGAAAGGAACGTCTACAAATCTTGTATCTATTTAAAACTGATTACAGACTGGAAATCTATAGAATTTATAAAGATCTATTAGATCTAATGATGGAATTAGTACTGGCTGGTGTCTGCACAAATAGGTCAAGTATATAGAGGATATTGAATCTCTTGTTAAATTGAATTGGATAAAATTCACTCTGGATAAAATTTCTTATGACCTTTGTGCTGAACCCTAAATTTTCTAGACTGGAAATTCACTGCCCATACTGATGAATTAATTGTTCATTTTATTTTTTCACTCAATATTTATGCTTCGACTAGGCACCCATTCAAATGGTCAACTAAGTATAACTTGACTCCTGTGGATTTGAATAAACAAAGAGCCATAATTTCTACTAAGTTAGACATCAGTATACTATGGAATAGGATTAAAAACTCAACATATATTTTAAGAAGAATCATATTGTCACAGAAATATATTATGCCCCAAATTTCCAGCTTGAGAGGCAGGTTATTGACTTACACATTTGCTATTTACCTATTAAAAGAAGAACTTTTTTTAAAAAAAAGATTTATTTATTTATTTATTTGAATGTCAAAATTACAGAGAGAGAGAGAGAGAGAGAGAGAGAGGTCTTCCATCCGCTGGTTCACTCCCCAAATGGCCGCAATGGCCGGAGCTGCACCTATCTGAAGCCAGGAGCCAGGAGCTTCTTCCAGGTCTCCCACGCGGTTGCAGGGGCTCAAGGACTTGGGCCATCTTCTACGGCTTTCCCAGCCATAGCAGAGAGCTGGATCAGAAGAAGAGCAGCTGAGACTAGAACTGGCGCCCATATGGGATGCTGGTGCTTCAGGCCAGGGCGTTAACCTGCTGCGCCACAATGCTGGTCCAGGAGAACTTTTTATCATCACTGTTCTCCATTCTCATTACATTCAATGTTCAACAAATATTTACAGAGTGCACCAGTGTTCACGATGTCTTGGTTTTCTTTCATTTCTGGTTACGACTAGAAAACGTTTTTTTGTTTGTTTGTTTGTTTGTTTTTTAACTTTTATTTAATGACTATAAATTTCCAAAGTACAGCTTATGGATTACAATGGCTTCGCCCCCATAACGTCCCTCCCACCCGCAACCCTCCCCTTTCCTGCTCCCTCTCCCCTTCCATTCACATCAAGATTCATTTTCATTTCTCTTTATATACAGAATATATACGAACTTCTATAAGTTTTTGTTTTCAAGTAACAAGTTAAGTTTAAGCAGCTAAATTTTTTGAAAGATTTGTTTTTTTTTATTTTTATTACAAAGTTTTTCTTAAATTTTTTTTTAACTTTTATTTAATGCATATAAATTTCCAAAGTACGACTTATGGATTACAATGGCTTCCCCCCCATACCGTCCCTCCCACCCACAACCCTCCCCTTTCCCACTCCCTCTCCCCTTCCATTCACATCAAGATTCATTTTCGATTATCTTAATATACAGAAGATCAGCTTAGTATACATTAAGTATGGATTTCAACAGTTTGCTCCCACACAGAAACATAAAGTGAAAAATAATAGATGATTTTTTTAAACTAGAAAACGTTTTAAAGTTTCTTTGAAATCAGTTAGAGCCATGCGGCTAGCCCTAGTCAATTAAAGATGAAAAATATGAAAAATGTCATTTCTATTCAGAGGTGTAGAAACCCTAACCTTTGCTTTTGTTTCTAGCCCTCCAAATTATTTATTTTTGATTTTAGGAAAAATAAAAAGTCTTCAATGGGTACAGCCAATGTCACCAAATAAAGCAGAGTACACATTAAAAATAGTAGGACCTGTTGTATAAGTGAAAAATAAACTGGCTTTGTTAAATCACCAAAATATGGGGCATTCATGTAAGGCAATACAACTGGAAGCAATACTCTGGATCTGGCCTGCTCGGAAATTCAGTGGAGCACAAAGCAGTTAGACTCTTCCTCTAATGGAGCTTACATTTTAGAGGATTCCAGCATTTGTGGTGAATATCTTGGGAACAAATAAGTGGTTAGTAAAGATGAACTATGATGAGCAGAAGAAAATAATGATGATGATTGGTAGAACAATATCAAGATTCCATGATCTAATCATGTAATCCTGTAAACGTCTTAACTTACACTTCAAAAGAGACATTATAGATGTGAATAGATCAAGGATCTCAAGAATGGAGATCATTCTGGATAACTAGCAGAATTTAATTTAATCACAAGAATACTCATAAGAGTGCAGATGGGTCATAGCCAGCTTAGAGAGCAAAGTTCGGAGTGATGTAAATATAATACTCAAAGAAATGGACAGTATCTAGAAGGCAGGAGAGTCAATGTCATTGATTCATTTCCAGATAAATGCAGTCTTGTATTCTTGTTTTAGAGTTCTGATCTTCAGAACTATGTGATAAAACATCTACATTATTCTAATCCACCATGTTAGTGACAAGTTGTAACAGTTAGAAAACTGAATACCTAAAAAGAAAACACTACAACACCACATAACCTTACTGAACAATTTCTGACCTCCCCAAAGAAAGATTGTGTCGTGGCATAAGTTGGTGGTAAATGGATAAAATGATTGGATTTTTTGTAAACAAAAGTAACAGTTCATCTACAACTCAGCTACAATATGCTTATCCATACTCAAATATATTTCTCTGGAAAATCATCAAATTTAGTCTAGTTTGTCTTGTTGGTACTTTGTCACTACCATTTACACCTTGAATTTCTTCTGTTTCATCCAGCTTCATCCTGAACTTGTACACAATGCTATTTTCCCAACTCTTCAGTTTCATTGCAGCTTCCAGACATAATTTTAGCAGTTGAATCACAATAGCTAAGATATGGAAGCAACTCAGGTGCCTATTAACTGATGACTATATAAAGAAATTGTGGTATACATACGCTGTGGAATACTCAACAACCATAAAAAAGAATGAAATAGTGTCTTTCACTACAAAATGTATGCTATTGGAGACCATCATGCTTAGGGAAATAAGCCAATCACACAAAGACACATATCATAAGCTATCCCTGTTTTGTGGTAATTAATATACAGAGTATAAAAATGTAATACATTTGAATGACATTAATATTTTGAGTTGTGGTTATTGCTTAAAATCCTCGTCTATAATCTCAAAGAACAGTGATTTTTCTACTTAGTTCTTGAATTCTTTATTCAGTGGAGGGTTTGCTTGTGACTATAAAGTAAATTAAAAGTATGCTATTGCAAATATTAAGAGAAAAATAAGATAGGAGGAGGAAGAGGAGTGGTAGTGAGGAAGGGTATTGAGGGAAGTATCATGTTCTTAAAATCACATATATGAAATAAATGAAATATGTTCCATTATATAAATAAAATATTTAAAACAGAACATCCTCCCTCCCCAAAACAGAAAACTTTAAAGAGTTTCACTTTTGAATATAAGGTCAAACATAACTAATATGTTCTAATATGTTTACAGATTACTCACTTTCCTATACTTCTTCTGTGGCCTATTGTGAAAACTGTCATTGACATGGCAACTTTATGACAAATTAGGCTTTGTCTTTGTTGACAAAAATTTTAGGTCCAAATTTACTGCCTTCTTAAATGAAATTGGGTGTCTTCTTAGGATTTTCTATAAAAAGGAAATCATAGACTGGTTTGAAAAACAGAAAAGTAGTTCTCAGAGTTCTGGGCATTGGATGCCTGAGATCAGGATGCAAGCTGGTTAGGATTTTAGCGTAAGTTGTATTGTGAGTTACAGATAGTTGACCTTTCATTGTATACGAGCAGAGTATAAAGAAGCCAAGCACTTTCTCTCTCTTGCTCTCTCTCTCTCTCTCTTTTTAATGGGGTACTAATCCAGTAGAAATATTTCCATACTCCTGGTTTATTTAACTTCCAATATGATTCCCCAAGTACCACTGAATTGGGGATTATATTTCAATACTCAGACTATACAAAATTGAGAGGATAACTGTGCCTATATCTTGCAGGGTTTCACTGATGTTCTCTAATAATTTGATGGTGTCAGGTCGTAGATTTAGATCTTAATCCATGTTGAGTGGATTTTTGTGTAAGGTGTATAGTAGAGGTCTTGCTTCATGTTTCTGCATGTGGAAATCCAGTTTTCCCAGCACCATTTGTTGAATAGACTGTCCTTGCTACAGGAATTGGATTCAGATTCTTGAAAAAAAAATTAGTTGGCTGTAGATGTTTGGATTGATTTCTGGTATTTCTATTCTGTTCCATTGGTCTATCTATCTGTATCTGTACCAGTGCCATGCTTTTTTGATTATAATAGCCCTGTAGTATGTCCTGAAATCTGGTATTGTGATGCCTCCGGCTTTGTTTTTGTTGTACAAGATTGCTTTAGCTATTCGAGGTCTCTTGTGCCTCCATATGAATTTCCACACCATTTTTTCCAGATCTGAGAAGAATGTCTTTGGTGTTTTGATTGGTATCACATTGAATCTATAAATGGCTTTTGGGAGAGTGGGCATTTTGATGATACTGATTATTCCAATCCACGAGTGTGGAAGATTTTTCCATTTTTTGGTATCCTCTTCTATTTCTTTCTTTAAGGTTTTGTAATTCTTATCGTAGAGAACTTTGACATCCTTGGTTAAGTTTATTCCAAGGTATTTGATTGTTTTTGTAGCTATTGTGAATGGGATTAATCTTAGAAGTTCTTTCTCAGTCATGGCATTGCCTGTGTATACAAAGGCTGTTGATTTTTATGCATTGATTTTATATCCTGCCACTTTGCCAAACTCTTCTATGAGTTCCAATAGTCTCTAGTAGAGTTCTTTGGGTCCCCTAAATGAAGAATCATATCAACTGCAAAGATGGATAGTTTGACTCTTCCTTCCCAATTTGTTTCCATTAATTTCTTTTTCTTGCCTAATGGCTCTGGCTAAAACTTTCAGGACTATATTGAATAGAAATGGTGAGAGTGGGGATCCCTGTCTGGTACCAGATCTCAGTGGAAATGCTTCCAACTTTTCCCCATTCAATAGGATGTTGGCTGTGGGTTTTTCATAGGTTGCTTTGATTGCATTGAGGAATGTTCCTTCCAAACCCTATTTGCTTAGAGTTTTCATCATGAACGGGTGTTGTATTTTATCAAATGCTTTCTCTGCATCTATTGAGATAATCATATGGTTTTTCTTCTGCAGTTTGTGAATGTGGTGTATCACATCGATTGATTTGCGAATGTTGAAAATCCCTGCATAGCATGGATAAATCCCACTTAATTTAGTTGGATTCTATTTTTCTTTCTGATGTGTTGTCGAATTTTATTGGCCAGAATTTTATTGAGGATTTTTGCATCTATGTTCATCAGGGAAATTGGTCTGTAATTAACTTTCTCTGCTTCATCTTTTTCATGTTTAGGAACTAAGGTGATGCTGATATCATAGAAAGAATTTGGGAGGATTCCCTCTCTTTCAATTGTTCTGAATAATTTGAAAAGAATTGGAGTTAGTTCTTCTGTAAGGGTCGGAAAAAGCCCACCGCCCAAGGAACGACTCCAAGAGACTTTTTCTCTCATGCAACCAGCAAAGGGTTAAATTTATTGATCCAACATGTTGGGGCCCTCTGAACATACAAGGACAGAGGAGCCACGAGGAACTACAGCATAGGGTTCATAAAGGCAAAAACCGCAAAATCGGGAGGGGGGAGAGAATACAGGGTTGCTAAGCGGTTGCTAAAATCTTACAATCAGCAATTATGATCTTAAGACATAGTCAAATTACATCTTCATTATTAGCCCAGGTAACCCAGGTGCAACCTTTCTACTTTTAAGCTTGAGCAATCATGCTAGGGGGTTTTTGTGCGTTGCCAAGGGTGATGTAGTGCACTGCTATTGTCTGACTATTTGAGATCATAGTTTCAGACCAGAGTCTCACGGTGGGGGGAGGGGGTGTTTTCCCAGAATGGAGTCTCAAGTGCTCCAAAATGGAGTCCCTACTGTCAAGGGGCTACTTCACTTCTTTAATTGTCTGATAGAATTCAGTAGTGAATCCTTCCAGTCCTGGGTTTTCTTTGTTGGGAGGGTCTTTATTACTGGTTCAATTTCAAAGATTTCTTCAAAAAGACTTGAGGCAAGGTGGTCAAAGCCAAAATTAGCAATTGGGATTTCATAAAATTGAGGAGTTTCTGTAATGCAAAAGAAAAAGTCAGGAAAATGAAGAGGCAACCAATAGAATGGGAAAATATTTGCAAATTATGCAACTGATAAAGGTTTAATAATCAGAATAAACAAAGAGAACAAGAAAGTCCACAACAACAAAACAAACAACCCACTTAAGAGATAGGCCAAGGACCTAAATAGACATTTTTCAAAAGAGGAAATCCAAATGACCAACAGACACATGAAAAAATGTTCAGGATCACTAGCCATTAGGAAAATGCAAATCAAAACCACAATAAGGTTTCACCTCACCCCAGTTAGAATGGCTTACATACAGAAATCAACTAACAACAGATGCTGGTGAGGATGTGGGGAAAAAGGGGCACTTATGCACTGCTGGTGGGAATGCAAACTGGTAAAGCCATTATGGAAGAGAGTTTGGAGATTCCTCAGAAACCTGAATATAGACTACCATGTGACACAGCCATCGCTTTCCTTGGAATTTACCTAAAGGAAATTAATTTGGCAAATAAAATAGCTGTCAGCACCTCAATGTTTATTGCAGCTCAATTTACAATAGCTGAGACTTGGCATTAATCTAAATGCCCATCAACAGTAGACTGGATAAAGGAATTATGGGATATGTACTCTATAGAATACTATACAGTAGTAAAAAAAATTAAATCTGGTCATTTGCAAGAAAATGGAGGAATCTAGAAAACATCCTGCTGAATGAAATAAGCCATTCCCAAAGGGACAAATGTCATATGTTCTCCCTGATTTGTGACAACTAACTGAGTACCTAAAAGGAAACCTGTAGAAGTGAAATGAATACTATGAGAAACAATGACTTGATCAGCCCTTGTCCTGACTGTCAAGGAACAACTTACTATTTTCTTCCTTTTAGTATTTTTTGTGCTACTTAATACCATTAGTTAAACTCTTTAATTAACAAACCGTTATTCCTAGGCATTTAGTTTTACTGAAAAGTGATCCCTGTTAAATATAAGAGTGGGAATAAAAGAGGGAGGTGATATACAGTTCGGCACATGCTCACTCAGACTTACCCCAATGGTAGAGCTAGAAATGTGCCAGGGGATTCCAATTCAATCCCATCAAGTTGGCATGTACCAAATCCATCTTGCTAGTCAAAGTGCTCAGTTTAAGTTCATAATTGATCATAATGATAGGATTGAGTGTCAAAGTGATCACATAAACAAGACTATTGTCTGACAGAATTAAAAAAGAGAGAATGTCTAGCATAGGAAGCAGGGTGCACAGCAGACTCATAGAAAGGCAGGTGTCAAGAACAGCACTCTGGTCTCAGAATCTGCCCTGAAGGCATTTAGATCCAACTAAAAAGCCCAAGAGAGTTTCACAGGCATGGAAAGCCAAGATACTGTAGCACAAAAGAAAAAAAAAAAAAAAAGAAAACAAACAAACAAACAAAAAACAAAAAACGACCTGAATGAAAGATCTCCGTGGGTGAGATCCCAGTGGAAAGGAGGGGCCATCAAAGAAGGGAGCTCCTTTCTCTGAAGGGAGGTGAAAACTTCCACTTTGACTATGGCCTTCTCTAAATAAGATCCGAGTTTGTGAACTCAAGAGGCTTCCATGGCCTTGGCAGCTCACGACAGGAAACTTGGGTGATTACTGACATCATAAATAAGAGTGTCAACAATGGGAGTCATTGTGCACCTACTCTCTATGTAGGATTTCTGTCCTTAATGTGCTGTACTATGCAAATTAATGGTAAAACTACATCTCAAACAGTACTTTATACTTTGTGTGTCTGTGTTGGTACAAACTCTTGAAATCTTTACTTAGTATATACTAAGTTGATCTTCTGTATATAAAGATAATTGAAAATGAATCTTAATGAAGAATGGGATGAGAGAAGGCATGGGAGATGGGATGCTTGCTGGAGGGAGGGAGGTTATGGGCGTGAAAAGCCACTATAATCCAAAAGTTATACATTGGAAATTTATATTTATTAAACAAATTTGAAAAAAAATTGGGAAGGGCACAAGAGTTGAGCCTTCAGAGATTAAAAGATGTCACAAAACAGAAAATCACCTAGGTTAATGGAAAGTTTTCAAAATATGGGTGACACTCAATTACTGCTCCACTAGTCAGGAACAAAGCTTACACCAAATACACATTTTCATTGCCTTAAAACAACAATACATAATGTAATATGTATTGAGTCACAAGAATCCTTGATAAGTTTGCTATTTAAGTTCTGTCTTTATCTCTGCATATATTTTTGATAATATTATTTGAGGTTGGGGGTACACATACACCAAGATTGACAGCAATCACAGTTTGCCAAGGAAATATTCATGGCTTGTTTTGAAGAAATTGTGGTGTGCTATGGTTTTGTTTTTAAATTGACTTATCTCACAAGAACTGGAATGTTTAGACCCCAAAGACTGAATATCTGAATAATAAAAAAGTTAAATCTTGTAACTTGCACCATCTGAAGAAAGATTCAGATTATAAATATGTAAATATAATTCAACAACCACAGCATTCTCAGTCGCACCAGATGTGCTTTCAAAAGGCTGTTTGGGGTCCTTCTTTTATGCTTTTCCCTGTTTATTTTCTGCTGCCTAAAATATCAGGGAAAGGGCAAGTGATTACCTTGCATAGTTTTCGTCTACACATGAAATATTCATGAGTTCTGTTCTTATTGAAAGTTTACATTTGCTCAGCTGGTTTAACATCTTCTGGGGTCTTAGCCTTGGTGGCTTCATTAGGCCTCCAGGAAAACAGTTCTACACAGGAAATAGGAACTCAATTTAAATAATACGTATGTCTCTTAAAAGCACTTTAAGGGAAAAGTATTTTTCTTTCTTAGTAACATTCTCATGGAAGTGAATTTAAAAATTTTGAATGAAAGCTGTCATCTACTCAGAGAAAAATACTTTCTTATTTATATTATCACATTTAGGATTGTTTTCTCTTTGCTTTATAACTGTAAATTGCATAGAACATTGTTATATCACTCTCTTCATGTTCATTCATATCTAAGAAAACATCTTTTGATTATTTCACACCTTGATTTTAGTTCAAGGTGTTAATAAAAATCTGTTATGTTTAAATTTCATAGCAAGAGTGTTATATGTATATTCATGTATAGTATAATGCATTAAGTTAAAAATATCCATATTGCAGTATGTTCAAAAGTAATATTTCTTAATATATTTTCTATTTATATGAAAAATATTACCTATTATGTGTTTATATTGAAAACAAGATGTATTAAAATTTTCCTTTTATAAAAAGCCATTTTTTTAATTCTAATTATAAATAATTTCATGCTAAACTCTTTGCCTTGCAAATTAAATGTTTGCACATTTATTCAAGAAACTAATAGAAGATTCTGTTCACATATTTTGTAGAGAACAATATAGAAAATAATTTAGGTAGACAGTAGATAAGCTCACTGCTGCAACTACTTAGTTTTATTATAGTTTAAAAGTAGCTATAGGGGGCGGAGCCAAGATGGCAGAATAGTGAGGGCGCGCACCGATAGTCCGGGAAAATTTAGTTTAATAAAAGGGGAGTTACGGTAGCTGCAGAAAAAAGAACCAGGAAAAAATTGCACGGGAATCGTGAATCGGAGGACCTACTGGGAGAACAAGGTCGCCCACCGCGTGGAAGCCAAGTCGCGGGACCGAGCCCCAGAAGCCCCAGTGCTCCAAGGGGAGTGCATGCCACACAGACAACAGCGGGGAGACTTGGGACGCTCAGGGCTCCGAGTCCACACATCGGCGCTGGAAGGGGAGGTGAGCTCAATAACCCGAGACATTGGTGGGGAAACGGGGGTCAGAATCTAGAGGGGGGCCAGAAAGTGCAGCAAACTCACTACCGGAAAGAAGGAAAAAAAAGCTTCGGGGTTTCTCTTCCCCCTAACCTTGCAAAGGTTACAAGGCTGTGAGGCTAGAAGAATTCCCAAGAGACAAAGAGCAGGCCTGCTCTCTGGATTTACATATCAATGGGGGAGAGTTAAGGAACTGAGTCACTACAATTCAGTAGCCTAGGCAACCCAGTGGGAGTCCAGAGGAGCCAAAGACTGGAAGCTAAATACCATCAATTCTGCACAGCCCTGCCCTGCGGTGTTACTTACCCCCTGAATAAATAAAATAAATAAATAAATAAAAAGAGAGAAATAAAGAGAGAGATTTACCACGCATAACCTGAGGGTGTCACCTTTGCACACCCTTAACCTGGAAGAACCAGGCAGAGCTCTCAGGCCGCACCCATCTCAAGCCTCCAAGGCTCCTCCAACAGCAGGCAGTCCACTTAACACGGACACAGTATAAAAAAAAAAAAAAAAGAAAAAAAAAAAAAACGCACAGTGACGCAAGAAGAATTAACTATGCCGAGTAACAAACACAGAAATAGAGAGAGCAAGATCAACGATGACACTATGATGCCTCCAAACAAGCAAAATACCCCAAGCCAAGAGTATGAAGATGATGAGATAGAAGAAATGCAAGATACGGATTTCAAAAAATTTATGATAAGAACATTTAGAAGTTTTCAAAAGCAAATCCTTGAACTACAGAAATCCTTAATGGACAAGATTGAAAATCTCTCTCGTGAAAACGAAATTTTAAGGAAGAGTCAAAATGAAACTCAGAAACTAGTAGAACAGGAAAGTGTGATAGTGAAGAGAAATCAAAATGAAATGAAGAGCTCAATAGATCAAATGACAAACACATTAGAAAGCCTTAAAAACAGAGTGGGTGAAGCAGAAGAGAGAATATCGGACTTAGAAGATAGAGCACAGGAAAACATACAGTCAAACCAAAGAAAAGAAGAGGAAATTAGAAACCTAAAAAATATTGTTGGGAATCTACAGGATACTATTAAAAAAACCAACATTCGAGTTCTAGGAGTTCCTGAAGGCATGGAGAGAGAGAAAGGATTGGAAGGCCTTTTTAGTGAGATACTAGCAGAGAACTTTCCAGGTTTGGAGAAGGACAGAGACATCCTAGTACAGGAAGCTCATAGAACCCCCAATAAACATGACCAAAAGAGATCCTCACCACGACACGTGGTAATTAAACTTACCACAGTGAAACATAAAGAAAAGATCCTAAAATGTGCAAGAGAGAAACGTCAGATTACTCTCAGAGGATCTCCAATCAGACTCACAGCTGACTTCTCATCAGAAACCCTACAAGCTAGGAGGGAATGGCGAGACATAGCACAGGTGCTAAGAGAGAAAAATTGCCAGCCCAGAATATTATATCCTGCCAAGCTCTCATTTGTGAATGAAGGTGAAATAAAGACCTTTCATAGCAAACAGAAATTGAAAGACTTTGTGGCCACTCGTCCGGCCCTGCAAAAGATACTTAAAGATGTGCTACACTCAGAAACACAGAAACACGGCCATCAATATGAAAGAAGGGAAAGGAAGAACACCTACCAGTAAAAGAGCATGGGAAGCTCAAAGCATATACTAGAAAATATTTCCAGGAAAATGGCAGGGCAAAGTCACTACGTATCAATAGTCACAGTGAACATTAATGGTCTGAATTCTTCAGTTAAAAGACACCGTTTAGCTGACTGGCTCACAGAACACAACCCAACTATTTGTTGCCTACAAGAAACACATCTCTCTAACAAAGAGGCATGCAGACTGAAAGTGAAAGGTTGGAAAAAGATATTCCATGCCAACAGAAACCAAAAAAAAAGCAGGTGTAGCCATATTAATATCAGACAAAATAAACTTTAATACAAAAACTGTTAAGAGAGACAAAGAGGGACACTATATAATGATTAAGGGTTCAATTCAACAGGAAGATGTAACTATTATAAATGTATATGCACCTAATTACAGGGCACCGGTCTATTTAAAAGATATGTTAAGGGACTTAAAGGGAGATTTAGATTCCAATACAATAGTACTGGGGGACTTCAATACCCCACTCTCAGAAATAGACAGATCATCCGGACAGAAGATCAACAAGGAAACAGCAGATTTAATTGACACTATTGCCCAAATGGATCTAACAGATATCTACAGAACTTTCAACCCTACATCTACAGACTTCACATTCTTCTCAGCAGCGCATGGAACCTTCTCTAGGATTGACCACATACTAGGCCATAAAGCAAGTCTCAGCAAATTTAAAAGAATTAGAATCATACCATGCAGCTTCTCAGACCACAGCGGGATGAAGCTGGAAATTAGCAACTCAGGAAACCCCAGAAAGTATGCAAACACATGGAGACTGAACAACATGCTCCTGAATGAACACTGGGTCATTCAAGAAATCAAAAGAGAAATCAAAAACTTTCTGGAAGTAAATGAAGACAACAACACAACATATCAAAACTTATGGGTTACAGCAAAAGCAGTATTGAGAGGCAAATTTATAGCAATAGGTGCCTATACCAAGAAATTGGAAAGGTACCAAATAAATGAGCTTTCAGCGCACCTCAAGGACCTAGAAAAACTGCAGCAAACCAAACCCAAATCTAGTAGGAGAAGAGAAATAATTAAAACCAGAGAAGAAGTTAACAGGATTGAATCCAAAAAAACATTACAAAAAATCAGCCAAGCGAGAAGCTGGTTTTTTGAAAAAATAAACAAAATTGACACCCCATTGGCCCAACTAACTAAAAAAAGAAGAGAAAAGACCCAAATCAATAAAATCAGAGATGAAAAAGGAAACGTAACAACAGACCCCACAGAAATAAAAAGAATCATCAGAAATTACTACAAGGACCTGTATGCCAGCAAACAGGAAAACCTATCAGAAATGGATAGATTCATGGACACATGCAATCTACCAAAATTGAACCATGAAGACATCGAAAACCTAAATAGACCCATAACTGAAACAGAAATTGAAACAGTAATAAAGGCCCTCCCAACAAAGAAAAGCCCAGGACCAGATGGATTCACTGCTGAATTCTACCAGACATTTAAAGAAGAACTAATCCCATTTCTTCTCAAACTATCCAGAACAATTGAAAAAGAGGGAATCCTCCCAAATTCTTTCTATGAAGCCAGCATCACCTTAATCCCTAAGCCAGAGAAAGATGCAGCACTGAAAGAAAATTACAGACCAATATCCCTGATGAACATAGACGCAAAAATCCTCAATAAAATTCTGGCCAATAGAATACAACAACACATCAGGAAAATCATCCACCCAGACCAAGTGGGATTCATCCCTGGTATGCAGGGATGGTTCAACATTCGCAAATCAATCAATGTGATTCACCACATTAACAGACTGCAGAAGAAAAACCATATGATTATCTCAATTGATGCAGAGAAAGCATTTGATAAAATTCAACACCCTTTCATGATGAAAACTCTAAGCAAACTGGGTATAGAAGGAACATTCCTCAATATAATCAAAGCAATTTATAAAAAACCCACAGCCAAGATCCTATTGAATGGGGAAAAGTTGGAAGCATTTCCACTGAAATCTCGCACCAGGCAGGGATGCCCACTCTCACCACTGCTATTTAACATAGTTCTGGAAGTTTTAGCCAGAGCCATCAGACAAGAAAAAGAAATCAAAGGAATACAAATCAAGAAGGAAGAAGTCAAACTATCCCTCTTTGCAGACGATATGATTCTGTACTTAGAGGATCCAAAGAACTCTACTAAGAGACTATTGGAACTCATAGAGGAGTTTGGCAAAGTGGCAGGATATAAAATCAATGCACAAAAATCAACAGCCTTTGTACACACAGACAATGCCATGGCTGAGAAAGAGCTGCTAAGATCAATCCCATTCACAATAGCTACAAAAACAATCAGATACCTTGGAATAAACTTAACCAAGGACGTTAAAGATCTCTACGATGAAAACTACAAAACCTTAAAGAAAGAAATAGAAGAGGATACCAAAAACTGGAAAAATCTTCCATGCTCATGGATTGGAAGAATCAACATCATCAAAATGTCCATTCTCCCAAAAGCAATTTATAGATTCAATGCAATACCAATCAAGATACCAAAGATATTCTTCACAGATCTAGAAAAAATGATGCTGAAATTCATATGGAGGCACAAGAGACCTCGAATAGCTAAAGCAATCTTGTACAACAAAAACAAAGCCGGAGGCATCACAATACCAGACTTCAGGACATACTACAGGGCAGTTGTAATCAAAACAGCATGGTACTGCTACAGAAACAGATGGATAGACCAATGGAACAGAATTGAAACACCAGAAATCAACCCAAACATCTACAGCCAACTTATATTTGATCAAGGATCTAAAACTAATTCCTGGAGCAAGGACAGTCTATTCAATAAATGGTGCTGGGAAAACTGGATTTCCACGTGCAGAAGCATGAAGCAAGACCCCTACCTTACACCTTACACAAAAATCCACTCCACATGGATTAAAGACCTAAATCTACGACCTGACACCATCAAGTTATTAGAGAACATTGGAGAAACCCTTCAAGATATTGGCACAGGCAAAGAATTTCTGGAAAAGACCCGGGAGGCACAGGCAGTCAAAGCCAAAATCAACTATTGGGATTGCATCAAATTGAGAAGTTTCTGTACTGCAAAAGAAACAGTCAGGAGAGTGAAGAGACAACCGACAGAATGGGAAAAAATATTTGCAAACTATGCAACAGATAAAGGGTTAATAACCAGAATCTACAAAGAGATCAAGAAACTCCACAAAAACAAAACCAACAACCCACTTAAGAGATGGGCCAAGGACTTCAATAGACATTTTTCAAAAGAGGAAATCCAAATGGCCAACAGACACATGAAAAAATGTTCAAGGTCACTAGCAATCAGGGAAATGCAAATCAAAAGCACAATGAGTTTTCACCTCACCCCGGTTAGAATGGCTCACATACAGAAATCTACCAACAACAGATGCTGGCGAGGATGTGGGGAAAAAGGGACACTAACCCACTGTTGGTGGGAATGCAAACTGGTCAAGCCACTATGGAAATCAGTCTGGAGATTCCTCAGAAACCTGAATATAACCCTACCATTTGACCCAGCCACACCACTCCTTGGAATTTATCCAAAGGAGTTTAAATTGATAAACAAAAAAGCGGTCTGCACCCTAATGTTTATTGCAGCACAATTCACAATAGCCAAGACCTGGAACCAACCTAAATGCCCATCAACGGTTGACTGGATAAAGAAATTATGGGATATGTATTCTTTAGAGTACTATACCGCAGTAAGAAACAACGAAATCCAGTCATTTGCAACAAAATGGAGGAATCTGGAACACATCATGCTGAGTGAAGTAAGCCAGTCCCAAAGGGACAAATACTATATGTTCTCCCTGATTGGTGACAACTGACTGACACCAAAAAGGAAACCTGCTGAAGTGAAATGGACACTATGAGAAATGGTGACTTGATCAGCATAGCCCTGACTGCTAATGGACAACTTAATACATTATCCCTCATAGTATATATTTTTTTTGTCTGTTCTACTTAATATGACTGGTTTAATTCTGTAATTATCACACAGTTATTCTTAAGTGTTGAAAATTAACTGAAATGTGATCCCTGTTAAACATAAGAGTGGGAAGAAGAGAGGGAAGAGATGTATAATTTGGGGCATGCTCGGGCTGACTTGCCCCAATTGGTAGAGTTGGAAACATACCAGGGGATTCCAATTCAATCCCATCAAGGTGGCATGTGCCAATGCCATCTCACTACTCCAAGTGATCAATTTCAGTTCACAATTGATCATAATGAAAGGACTAAGAGTCAAAGGGAGCACATAAACTAGTCTAGTATCTGCTAACACCAACCGATAGAATAAATAAAGGGGAGAGTGATCCAACATGGGAAGTGAGATACTCAGCAGACTCATAGAATGGCGGATGTGCTAAATAGCACTCTGGCCTCAGAATCAGCCCTAAAGGCACTCGGATCTGGCTGAAAAGCCCATGAGAGTATTTCAGGCATGGAAAGCCAAGACACTCTGGCAAAAAGATCTCTGTGAGTGAGATCCCAGTGGAAAGAACAGGTCTTCAAAGAGGGAGGTGCCTTTCTCTGAAGGGAGGAGAAAACCTCCACTTTGACTATGACCGTGTCTAAACAAGATAAGAGTTGGAGAACTCAAGGGGCTTCCATAGCCTTGGAAACTCATAACTGGTGCATAGGGAGATTACTGATGCCATAAACAGGAGTGTCAATTGGTAAAGTCAACAACAGGAGTCACTGTGCACTTACTCCTCATGTAGGATCTCTGTCCTTAACGTGCTGTACACTGAGGCTTAATGCTCTAACGAGTACTCAAACAGTATATTTCACTTTGTGTTTCTATGGGGGTGTAAACGACTGAAATCTTTGCTTAATGTACACTAAACTGATCTTCTGTAAAAAAAAAAAAAAAAAAAAAAAATATCAATTCCCAACTTGACTCTCACTGGGATTAAACATGACAATAGGTCTGATCTGATTTCATCATCATTTAAAAAAATCATCTATTATTTTTCACTTTATGTTTCTGTGTGGGAGCAAACTGTTGAAATCCTTATTTAAGGTATACTAAGCTGATCTTCTGTATATTAAGATAATCGAAAATGAATCTTGATGTGAATGGAAGGGGAGAGGGAGTGGGAAAGGGGAGGGTTGTGGGTGGGAGGGACGGTATGGGGGGGAAGCCATTGTAACCCATGAGTCGTACTTTGGAAATTTATATTCATTAAATAAAAGATTAAAAAAAAAAAAGTAGCTATAGGAAATATGTAAATAAATAGGTATGGCTGAGCTTGGGTATAAAGTTATACATGTGAAAACATTTGGTCTGTGGAATATAGTTTGCTACCCCACTATTTCAAATTATGTATACATATATGAAATGTATGTTTAAATATGTCAATTATCTTCTAATAAATTATTAATAGCAACATAAATAGCATCTATTTTTTAAAAGTACATTGATGTTATGGAGAAAAACAATTCACAAAATATATCAGCTTCTGATGTGGCATCCCTAATAGACAAGACTGAAAACTATACCATTCATATAAATACGAATCACCCATTTATCATAGAAAACTTTTCTGTAGGTATATTAGAGTGTAGGCCAATAACTTCACTCTTTGCTTTAGAAAATTGCTCTAAATCAGCACATATACATAGATAAATACTTCCTCTCACCTGAGCAAATATCTCTCTTATCAGAAAAATAGATTGCTAGCCAAATGTTAGTTTACTTATAAATATGCCCTTAAATAATTTCACCTAGCTTTATTCCCCAAATGTAAATCTTAAATATAAATTTACCAATCCCATTCTGTTTGCTGCACAGGAGAACCTGCATTAAACCTTCTGAATTTAGAATCTACAACTCCATAAATATCATTTCCTGACTAGTTCTTCCTGAGATACTACTAAGATTATTTTAAATGCCCTCCTTTACTGCAACAGAGCTAATAAATTCAAGTACTCTTGGGCAGCAAGTTTTTTGATGCCGCTTTGTGGAATTAAGAGTTAATATTATTCTATAAAAAAAGAGATCTCCATTTAAACTCCATGTCCAATTAGTAAACTTAAGCTTGACTGTCTACTAAGGATCCTCTAAAATTTGAAAGATAGAAAGTAGGAGTTTTCTAGTATCTTTCAACCTTTCTTTTTAACCTAAGACTAATACAGATAATATATGACACTCCCTGTTTCACTCTCCCTCTCTCATACGTATGAGGAATGTTCAAACATTTCACGTGAAATGTGTATCATGAAAAACTGTGTATATGTTTCAGAATATTTTGCACAAAAATAAAGCTTCCTTTAATTCTATTTTCCACGAAATTTTTATAGTACCCTCATAGGTGTATGCATATGTGTGTGTTTGTGTGTGTATTTGTTTTTATTTTTTTTTAATTGGACTGGTATAGTTATAGACTGTGAGAGAGAGTGAGAGAGAGACAGAGAGACAGAGAGACAGAGAGAAAGGTTTTCCTTCCGTTGGTTCCTTCCCCAAATAGCCAACATTGCTGGCGCTGTGTGAATCCAAAGCCAGGAGCCAGGTGCTTCTTCCTGGTCTCCCTTGTGGGTGCAGAGACCCAAGCACTTGGACCATCCTCCACTGTCCTCCTGGGCCACAACAGAGAGCTGGACTGGATGAAAAGCAACCGGGATTAGAACTCGGCACCCATATGGGATGCCTGCACTGCAGGCGGAGGATTAACCAAGTGAGCCACGGCACCGGCCTGGTGCATTTGTAATAATAGGTAGTAAAAATTTCACATTAAAATAGAAACATAACTGAGGTAAATAGCAATCTCATTTTCAAGCTTTTAAGATTTTGAAAAATATTAGAAATATGAAAATATGATACAGCACATTTTGGGGCAATAAATAGGTGCTACATAAATGTAATTTCAATAAATATTTTTGTCAATAGAATATATTTTTTACTTTTTTTTTTTTTTGACAGGCAGAGTGGACAGAGAGAGATAGAGAGAAAGGTCTTCCTTTTGCCGTTGGTTCACCCTCCAATGGCCGCCACGGCCATTGCGCTGTGGCCGGTGCACTGTGCTGATATGATGGCAGGAGCCAGGTACTTCTCCTGGTCTCCCATGGGGTGCAGGGCCCAAGCACTTGGGCCATCTTCTACTGCACTCCCGGGCAACAGCAGACAGCTGGCCTGGAAGAGGGGCAACCGGGACAGAATCTGGCGCCCCGACCGGGACTAGAACCCAGTGTGCTGGCGCCGCGAGGCAGAGGATTAGCCTAGTGAGCCGCAGTGCCAGCCAATAGAATATATTTTTTAAAGTAAGGTGCTTTCTTTTTTAAAATTTTAGGGTGAACAATTTCATATATACAAATTTAGGGGCATAGTAATACTTGCCACACTTCCCTCTCTTTTCATTCTCATTCTTTTAATTTTTAAAATGATCTTTCAGTTTATTTGATACTCATATGATTAATCTTACATTAAGAATTCTACAAATAGTAAGAAGAAAAAAGAAAACACTGGTCCACAACAGTAGAGGCAAGGACTGTAAGCAATCTTCAAATCATCAAATCTCAAAATGTCAATTTTGCTCATAAACTTTATTTGTGTACTTGTCAGTTATCACAGGTTAAATGTGATGATGTATGTGTTGGGCAAAAGATACGAACCAGCTGCTCCACTTGCAATCCAACTCCTGCCAACATATCTGTGAAAGCAGTGGAGGATGGCCCAAGTGCTTGGGCCCCTGCCACTCAGGAGACCCACATGGAGTTCCAGATTCCTTGCTTCGTCTTAGAAATAAATAAATAAATCTTTTCTTAACAAGAACTGTTTGTAGAGACTGACATGATGATCTTGAACACCTCTCATGAACAGCTTTAGCATCTTTCCATCTTATTTCCCTCTGGGGCTTTTGGTCAGGCCTGTCTATATTCTGAATGATGGTTCATGTCAGATCCATGTCAAGCTCCTCTTGCCTCCTGCATCAAGCTATTCTTTTGACAGATGTGATGTGACTCAACTTCGAGCATACATAGCCACTAGATGTATATAGAGTAATGTACTACAGGACAAACATTTACCCAAATAGGAAATGGAATCACAGAGTTGTTGCTTTCCCTACTCTCTTCAAATGGATTATCTGAAAAACAATTGTAGATAAGGTCTGTGGTCATGTTGTTTGGTTTGAAAATATATCTTAATATTAATATACTTCCTCCATACCTACATCATTTTTCTCATGCTCTGTTTATCTTTTATTATACTGCATAAAAATAAACATTTGTTTCAAGTTTTTGATTTCTGGGGATAAGATATAGACATTATTTTCTTCCTTTACACACATATTAATGGAAATTATATCTAACAACATAAAGTATTTCATATTTGTGCAACATATGCAACAATGAGTCATTAAATCTTCATATATAATTATGCACAGTGTTCTTCCTCTGCCTCTTTTCAGATGTTTATCCTTTTTAACATTTGAGCTTTATAATGGGTTCAAAGTTAACACTAAAAAAACTTGGGTGATTGGAGACCAACACTATGGCACAGCAGGTTATAGCCATGGCCTTCGGCAGTTGCATTCTATATAGTCATTGGTTTGAGTCCTGGTTGTTCTACTTCCCTTCCAGCTCCTGGATAATGTGCCTGGGAAAGCAGTAGAGGATGATCCAGGTCTTTGAGGTCCTGTACCCATCTGGAGGAAGCTCCTGGTTTCTGGCTCCATGCTTAGGCCTTGCCCAGCAAGGTTGCAGCCATTTGGGGTGTGAACCAACACGTAGAAGCATTCTCTCTCTGTGTGTCTCTCTTTCAAATAAATAAATAAACCTTTTAAAAAACTGATGGATTAAATGATGTTTTGGGAGGTCATTTTTAGCAAATTTTTAAATACATACTGTAACTTGTGGACATATTCCATATCTGCAAGTTATTTAATGTTTGGAAGTAGGATATTACTATTTTTTTGGAAAGTACATCCTTCTCTATTGAAATATAACAGAAGTGAAAGATTCATTACATATATAGTAAAAGGATGCATTTAAATGATAAGTTCAGCCTCAATAATAAGTACTGTGATCATATATATATATATGTTATATATATATCATAGTACTATTATCATATATCATGTTTTCTATTTCAAAAAGCTCACGGGTAATGGAATTAATAAGTTATTTTGATACAATTTTGCTATAGTACACATTTTCCATAATCTTTTAAGAAAATATTTGAAATGCAGTGTGACAGAGATAGACAGAGAGAGACACAGAAATGAAATCTTCCATCTGCTGCTTCACTTACAATGGCTAGAGCTTCATGCAGGATTCCACACATGGCTGGAAATAGCCCAAGTAATTGCAACATCCTCTGCTATTTTCTGAGGCACAAAAGTATCTAAACCAGAGTGAATAGATTCAAACTGGCACTTCCACTGAACCACAGGATAAGCCACTTCTTATATATGGCCACAATGTGGATTAATTTTTTTCAGTTTATTTTTCAAAATTTTATTTAAGGTATATAAATTTATTGTATTTCATGTATATAAGTTTAAGAACATAGTGATGCTTCCTATGCCCTACCCTTGCTCTCGCCGAGGCATACACACTTCCTCCTCCTTCCTCTCCTAGTCTCTGTCTTAATTTTTAGAGTTACCTGCTTTCGTTTTTTAGGTTTTATTTAGTTTATTTGAGAGGTAGAGTTACAGACAGTGAGAGGGAGAGACAGAGAGAAAGGTCTTCCGTCCACTGGTTCACTCCCCAGATGGCTGCAACTGCCAGAGCTGTGCTGATCTGAAGCCAGGAGCCAGGAGCCAGGAGCTTCTTCCGGATCTCCCACTTTGGTGCAGGGGCCCAAGGACATGGGCCATCTTCCACTGCTTTCCCAGGCCATAGCAAAGAGCTGGATTGGAAGTGGAGCAGCCAGACTAGAACCAGTGCCCATATGGGATGCCAGTATTGCAGACAGAGGATTAACCTACTGAGCCAGGGTGCCGGCCCCAGAATGATCTACTTTCAGTTTACATTATATTCATAAGATTAACCCTATATAAAGTAAAGAGTTCAACAAATAATATGAAGAAAAAACATTGTTCCTTAACAATAGAGACAAGGGCTGTAACAACCATCAAGTCTCAAAATGTCAATATCACAGCTATGCATTACTATCTTTTTGTACTCTGTTACCAGAGGTCAATGAAAACATACAATATTTGTCTTTTAGGATGGGTTCTTTCACTAAGTAAAATGGTTTCCAGTTGTATCCACTGTGTTGCAAAAGATAGGATTTCATTTTTTTTTATGGCCGAGTAATATTCTGTAATGTATACGTATCATAATTTCTTTATCCAGTCTTTAGTTGATGGACATGTGATGATTCTATATCTTAGCTATTGTTAATTGAGCTGCAATAAACATGGGGTACAGATATCTCATTCAGATGCTTGCTTTTTTTTTGGACAAATTTTCAAGATTGGGATTGATGGGTGATATGGTATATCCATTTTCAACTTTCCAAAGTATCTGCATACTGTCTTCCACAATGGCTGTACTAGTTTACATTCCCAACAAGGAAGATTAGGGTACTTTTTCCTCACATCCTCAACAGCCTTTGTTGTGTTTTGATTTCTTTATGAGAGCCATTCTATCTAGTAAAGGTGAAACATCATTGATGTTTTGATTTGCATGTTCTGATGGCTACTGATTCTGAGTATTTTTCATGTGTCTATTGGCCATTTATATTTCCTCTCTTGAAAAATTCCTGTGCAAGTGCTTTGCACATTTCTCAACTGGATTGGTTGCTTTGTTGTTGTTGAATTTCTTGAGCTCCTTATGAATTCTGGATATTAATCCTTTATTAGGGGGCTGACACTCTGACGTAGTAGATGAGGCTGCCACCTGCAGTGCCAGCATCCCAAATGGGTGCTGGTGTAAGTCCCAGGTACTCCACTTCTGATAGAGCTTTCTGCTATAATCTGGGAAAGCTGTGGAAGATGGCTCCTGCACCCTTGTGGGAGACCCAGAAGCTCCTGGCTCCTAGTTTCTGATTGGTGGAGTCCTGTCATTGGGGCCAACTGGAGAGTGAACCAGAGGATGGAAGATGTCTCTTTCTTTCTGCCTCTCCTTCCCTCTCTGTGTAACTCTGTCAAGTAAATAAATAATTTTTGAAACATATCCTTTATCAGTTTCATATTTGCAGATATTTTCTCCTATTCTATTGGTTGCCTCTTCATTTTGTTAATTCTGTTGTTTGCAGTGCAGAAGACTCTTAGCTTGATATAATCCTACTTGTCAACCTTGGCTTTGAGTGCTATGTCTCTTGAGTCTTTTCTAAGAAATTGTTGCCAATGCCAATGTTTGCAGAGTTTCTTCAGTGTTTTCCTCTAATAATTTGTTGGTATCTGGTCATAGATTTGTATTCTTGATCCTTTTGCCTTTATTTTTTATAAGGGTTGAGATAGCAGTCTTGTTTCATATTTCCAAATGTGGAAATCAATTTTTCCCAGCACCATTTGTTGAAGACACTATCCTTTCTCCAGGAATTGATTTTAGTTCCTTTGATCCATGGCTTTACTCTTCTTTCTGTAGAATTTCTACTACAGATTTCACTCCAACTCTCTCCGGGGAATGCATTTCCTCCACTTTTTGTTAGTATTAACCCCAGCCTAAAACAGCATATCCTTTCCCTTTTCTGCCACCATGGAATCAGATTGACTTTCTTTGCATTCTTCTACAAATAATATATTGGATAATATTTCCCTTAAATACAACAATTCTATTTCACATTTGCTTGAGCACATCAAATACAGATAAAATTATGTCTTTGTTTCAATAATTTATTTCACAATATTTACGGAGTAACTATTAACGTACACTATTCTAGATCCTGGAGATCCAACTTTGTTTAAAAATTGCAAAAATCCTGGCTCTATTTTTCAGGCATGGAAAGCCAAGACATTCTGGCAAAAAGATCTCTGTGAGTGAGATCCCAGTGGAAAGAACAGGTCTTCAAAGAGGGAGGTGCCTTTCTCTGAAGGGAGGAGAGAACCTTCACTTTGACTATGACCGTGTCTAAACAAGATAAGAGTCGGAGAACTCAAGGGGCTTCCATAGCCTTGGAAACTCATGACTGGAGCATAGGGAGATTACTGATGCCATAAACAGGAGTGTCAATTTGTAAAGTCAACAACAGGAGTCACTGTGCACTTACTCCTCATGTAGGATCTCTGTCCTTAATGTGCTGTACATTGAGGCTTAATGCTATAACGAGTACTCAAACAGTATATTTCACTTTGTGTTTCTATGGGGGTGCAAACGACTGAAATATTTACTTAATGTACACTAAACTGATCTTCTGTAAAAAAAAAAAAAAAAGAAATTATCAATTCCCAACTTGACTCTCACTGGGATTAAACATGACAATAGGTCTGATCTGATTTCATCATCATTTAAAAAAAATCATCTATTATTTTTCACTTTATGTTTCTGTGTGGGAGCAAACTGTTGAAATCCTTACTTAAGGTATACTAAGCTGATCTTCTGTATATTAAGATAATCGAAAATGAATCTTGATGTGAATGGAAGGGGAGAGGGAGTGGGAAAGGGGAGGGTTGTGGGTGGGAGGGACGGTATGGGGGGGAAGCCATTGTAACCCATGAGTCGTACTTTGGAAATTTATATTCATTAAATAAAAGATAAAAAAAAAAAATCCTGGCTCTATAGCAGGAAGTTTTCTAGTATTGGAGATAGTCTACAGAAATAATCAGTTTTCATATATTCTACTATAGGGAATTGCCTCAAAAAGTTCATTAAAAGTGGAAATAGAAGCTAAATTTATTCTGGTGCAAATTTTCTTTGAAATCCATATATAGTTTTCTCATAATATGCACTTTTCACAAACTTTTTGGAGTCGCTAAGTATTAGACATTAATGGGAACTGGAAGAAAACAGAGTAGGCTGAGGAGTTAGAACAGTGAGCAGGGGAGAGTAATCATGAAGATCCCCAGGAAATGCATATTTCAAGATCAACTGGGGCAAAAGTACTAATGTAGAAATTACTATGTTCTGTTCATGGAAGAGCAAAATGACATTGTGACTCAAGTGAAATAATAATGAGAAATGAATTTGGAAAGAAATACTAAAGTAGGTGGATGGAAAAGAAGATCAAATCACCATTTTAAAGAAATTTGTAGTACCCTTTAAGTTAATTTTTAAAGTTTAGGGATGGTATGTCTGAGTTAATTCTGGTAAGTTGTTCCGACTATGTTGTTGAGAACAGACTATATTTGAGATTGTAATAATTCAAATGAGAGGTGATTGTAGTTCAAATCAGTTGGGAAAGATGGTGAAGATGATATCATTATATATATATATATATATATTTTTTTTTTTAAGGTAAAGACTACCTTATTGATTTGATATGATGTGAGTCATAGAATGAGAATAAGGGATTGGGCCAGACATAAAATGTAAAACCGGAGTTGTTACAAACAGAGTAAAACTAAGGTGGAACATATTTGGTGAACATGGCCAGAAGTTTAATTTTGTACATGTTCAATTTACTATATTTAAAAATATATAACACTTTAATATATATTCATATATTTATATATATTAGGTAGTTAAGTGGGAGATTATAGAAGTAATTAGATAGTTTGAAAGAGACATCTATGCTGCAGATGTGAATTTTGCAGCCAAGAGATGAGGAATGGTGCTCAAAGTCAACACAAAGTTTACAGATCTCAAGAAAATTAGTGTAGTAACAGAAATCTCACAAAAGGACGGGGTGAATGACTAAATCTCATAACTTCAACATTAAAATATTAGAGAGACAAAGAAGAATCAATGCAACAGACTGAAGAAAGGTAACTCAGCATGAAAAAAATGAAGGATTAGAGAGTGTGGAATCCTGGGAGATAAATGAGCTTTCTTGTACCTTTAGTTGAAGGACCTGAAAGTATGCAGACCCCAATGATAGTTTCAGAATGACTGAGAATTGAATTCTGGATTGAATAGCATGGATAATTTGGTGATCTTAAGACTGGATTCCATTATTAAGCATAGAGAAAAATCATTGGCATGAGCTTCATAGATAATTATATGTTTTTAAATGGATATACTTAGAGAAGAAATGGTAAAAAAAAAAACAAGAGATATGCGCTACACCCATGAGCTATAGTGCTTTGGAAAAAATGTATATTTATATAATTTCCTATTGAAAATATCAGAATTTGTCAGTCATGTATAATCCAATTTTCATGCATAGTTATGCATAATGTTGGAAGAAAATTGTGACCTGGTAATTAATTTATTTTTAACTGAATTCTCAAGCTTTTGATTTGACTGTTACACACTTTGCTAACAACCATTCAATTCTTATATGCTCACACATTGATTTGCTAATATAGATTAAATTTATTTTTAACATTGCATTTGATTATTAGGTATTTCCTAGAAGATCTTGCAACAACAAAAAACCACACATTATCTTTTTTTTTTTTTTTTTTTTTTTTTTTTACTTCTATCCACATAGTTTTCAAGGAGTACTAAAATCTTAAATAATGAGCTTTCCTATTTTGAATGTTATTCCCATGGCACTTAGAGAAAAAGTATGTAAATTTACTGAAGAATAATAGAAGCTTAAAACAAATGTGTATTTTATGAAGCAGTGAAACTACTTGTGAAGCAAGAAATTATTTTGACTATCAAATTCAGGATTGCCTTCTAGTCAAAAAAAGGAATAAACTGTTGGTAGGAATTTCCATTTAAGTTACAGAAAACAAGAGATTTTTTTTTTGGCTTGTGAATATAACATGGATTAGAAATAATACATTGAGTGCTCTGTTTTACCCTTTCTTTCCAATACGCTGCTAGTAAAATTCTTAGATTTCATTTTTATTTGACAATTCCTGAATATCTATGAATTTACTACACATATTTCATGGTTAAAATGACTTAAATATCTTCTGTAAATAACAGTGAATAAAACTGTTGAATAACATCATTTCATTTGTCCCCCTACGTATTTGTTTATCACACTAAATCATTTCATACAGATATGTATAAATAGATATATGTATGCTTAAAAGTTTGTTATTTTTCATATAACAAAGCCAGACTGCATATTTATAAATGTAGCTTGCTCAAGTTCACATCTTAACATTTATAGTTCATTGGTGTTGTCATATTGTAAATCATCACCCTGAATATATATAATATCTGTCAACTTGCTTTACACAGCAGATGCTCCTCTAATAATACAAAGATATAGAATAATGTAACTCTTTTGTAGAACAATGTAATGTATTAAATTAAAATAATAAGAATAATAAGAATAAGAATGGTAAAGATCACAGAAAATTACCTTATTTTCTGGTACTTCTTATTCAGAAGAGGACAATTGTATAATTGTACCTCATAATTTTTCTGAACACTTGACTAGAAAATAGACTATTCTTCATTTTGTGTAAAATGATATAATATGTTTTCACTAATAATATTTATCACAAGTAATATTTAAAAATCAATGTATCCAAATTTATTATTAATTTTATCTCAAACGTTAGTTCGTAATGAAATTTAAAAGCAAGTTCTTAAATATTAAAATATACAGAACTGAATAATTCAGAACATGAAACTAATACGTAAGATTTAGAAATTAATGATCTTAGTTTGGAAAATTTTTCTTTTTATACAAATTAAAAAATAAGTTTCTATTCATTCTTTTGTAATATGATAATTATTTTAAAATGCTGATTGAAAACTAATTTAGAGAAATAAAAAGCAATACAAATCACAGTTAATTTAGCTTATAATGCATTCTTCTCCATTCTGGTTCAATAATAATAAAATCCATTTACAAATATGGCTCATAAAACTTTATAATAGAACAATTAAATAACTTTTTTCAATAAGAGATTTTTAAAATGTAATGAACCTTATAGGAAGCTATATTATTAGAAGTATTCAGGAAAAAACTTTATATTAATATTTATTCCTACTAAATATAAGAAATGTTTTCATCTGTGTGTGCCTCATATTAAAATTATTATTTTATTGAATATCTTGAAAATTTGGAGGAAAATAATATTTGATTATTATTGAAAAATACTTTTATATTTATTTATTTACACTAAGGGAACAAATTTCATATATTTCATATATACACTATCCAGCACATAATAATATTGTTTCCAAAACTCTACTTCCTTTTTTAAATTTTTAAAGTAGTACTCCTAAATTTACTTTGTAGTCAAAGCATATTCCTTCATTGAAAAATAATTCAAGATGTATTAAGTATAGGGACCACTCTTCTGGGCCCAGTGTTGTGGTGGAGTGGGTTTAGCCTGTCCCTACAATGCCGGCATCACATATGAACACTGCTTCAAGACCAAGTGATCCATTTCCAAATCTGCTAATTCACCTGGGAAAGCAGCAGAAGATTGCCCAGGTGCTTGGCCTCCTACACTAACATAAGACACAAATGAAGCTCCCAGCTCCTGGCTTAAGCATGTCCTAGATCTACCATTGTGGCCATTTGGGAAGTGACCCAGTGGATGGAAGATCTTGTTCACCCAATTTCTGTAACTCTAAAACAGGAAAGAAATAAAGACCACTGTTTCATAGTAGCATAGTCAAGACACATACATAAATAATAATCAAATATAAAAATGATAATTTCACTCATATACATCACATTTTTTGTGCTCTCTATATTAGCTGCCTCAAATTATAAAAAATATAATATTTGTCTTTTGGGGTTTGGCATCCATTTGTTACAAAAACAGGATTTGATTCTTTTTTATGGACAAGCAGTATACTTTTGTGTGTATAAATACCATATTTTCCTTATCCAGTCATCAACTAATGGACAGCAGTTGATGGGCACAATAGCTAGGATAAAAAATATTATAGCAATTCTGTTGCTATAAACAGACAACTACTTATATGCTGATTTCATTACCTTTGTGTAAATCACCAGGAGAAGGATGACTGGGTCATGGAGTAGATCCATTTTCAGATTTTTTTTTAGCTTTTTATTAAACATTTATTGCAAACTATCCAAACAATATGCATAATAAGAAAATACATGTCAGTGTCACTTCTTAGGTTTTACTACAATTCAAAGGAGGGGTTATGGAGTAGAACAGTTTCCGAGTTCTTGAACTTCTCTGGCTTATAAAATATACTAGTGCACAAAATTACAATTTGAGAAAATCAGAGTACCTAGAGCCTACAAAGTTTTCTCAAATGAATTGATCTTTATATCGTTTAAATAATATATTTATTAATTCACATAACCAATCAGTGATAAAATGCGATTTTATATTAAGAACTAAATGGCATGCTGGCATACACTTCTACAGTTGGGCTATCATAAGCTGGATGCCAGGATTCCATTTTCTCCTGAATTCTGTGTTGTTTCTAAAATTTACAAAAGAAAAGACTGGGTTATTATCCAGTAACAAACAAGTCCCCAAACCTCAACACATGTGACAACATAATATCTGGCTCATACTGCATGTGGAATACCTGCGTGCAGGGAGGTCTTCATTCAGGGCAACTGTTCAGGGACCAGGGTGGCACACGTTTTATCACAATACATGCTTCTACATCAGGGGAAGTGTAAACATTGCACTGGGTCATACATATTTCAATTCAGAAGAGACAGCTTCATTTTTTGTTTCTGTTTCCTTTTTTTTTAACTTTTATTTAGTAATTATAAATTTCCAAAGTACAGTTTATGGATTACAATGGCTTAACACCCCCCCTTTACTTCCCTCCCACTTGCACCCCTCCCATCTCCACTCCCTCTCCCATTCCATTCACATCAAGATTCATTTTCAATTATCTTTATATACAGAAGATCAGTTTAGTTTATATAAAGTCAGTTTGCACCCACACAGAAACACACAGTGTAAAATACTGTTTCAATACTAGTTATAGCATTACTTCACATTGGACAACACATTAAGGACAGATCTCACATTAGGAGTAAGTACACAGTGACTCCAGTTGTTGACTTAACAATTTGACACTCTTGTTTATGGCGTCAGTAATCTCCCTAGGCTCTTGTCATGAGTTGCCAAGGCTATGGAAGCCTTTTTTTTTTTTTTTTTACATTTTTTTAACTTTTATTTAATGAATATAAATTTCCAAAGTACGGCTTATGGATTACAATGGCTTCCCCGCCATTACATACCTCCCACCAGCAACCCTCCCCTTTCCCACTCCCTCTCCCCTTCCATTCACATCAAGATTCATTTTTGATTCTCTTTATATACAGAAGATCAGTTTATCATACATTAAGTAAAGATTTCAACAGTTTGCTCCCACACAGAAACATAAAGTAAAAAATAATAGATGATTTTTTAAATGATGATGAAATCAGATCAGACCTATTGTCATGTTTAATCCCAGTGAGAGTCAAGTTGGGAATTGATAATTTCTTCTTTTTTTTTTTTTTTTTTTTTTTTTTTTTTACAGATCAGTTTAGTACACATTAAGTAAAGATTTCAACAGTTTGCACCCCCATAGAAACACAAAGTGAAATATACTGTTTGAGTACTCGTTATAGCATTAAGTCTCAATGTACAGCACATTAAGGACAGAGATCCTACATGAGGAGTAAGTGCACAGTGACTCCTGTTGTTGACTTTACAAATTGACACTCCTGTTTATGGCATCAGTAATCTCCCTATGCTCCAGTCATGAGTTTCCAAGGCTATGGAAGCCCCATGAGTTCTCCGACTCTTATATTGTTTAGACAAGGTCATAGTCAAAGTGGAGGTTCTCTCCTCCCTTCAGAGAAAGGTAGCTCCTTTTTTGAAGACCTGTTCTTTCCACTGGGATCTCACTCACAGAGATCTTTCATTTAGGGTTTGTTTTTTTTTGTTTGTTTGTTTGGTTTTTTTTTTTTTTTGTTTTTTTGTTTTTTTGTTTTGCCAGAGTGTCTTGGCTTTCCATGCCTGAAATACTCTCATGGGCTTTTCAGCCAGATCCGAATGCCTTTAGGGCTGATTCTGAGGCCAGAGTGCTGTTTAGGACATCCGCCATTCTATGAGTTTGCTGAGTATCTCGCTTCCAATGTTGGATCACTCTCCCCTTTATTTACTCTATCGGTTAGTATGAGCAGGTACTAGACTTGTTTATGTGCTCCCTTTGGTTCTTAGTCCTTTCATTATGATCAATTGTGAACTGAAATTGATCACTTGGACTAGTGAGATGGCATTGGTACATGCCACCTTGATGGGATTGAATTGGAATCCCCTGGTATGTTTCCAACTCTACCAATTGGGGCAAGTCAGCCCGAGCATGCCCCAAATTATACATCTCTTCCCTCTCTTCTTCCCACTCTTATGTTTAACAGGGATCACATTTCAGTTAAATTTCAACACTTAAGAATAACTGTGTATTAATTACAGAATTAAACCAGTCATATTAAGTAGAACAGACAAAAAAAACTACTAAGAGGGATAATGAATTAAGTTGTTCGTTAACAGTCAGGGCTATGCTGATCAAGTCACCGTTTCTCACAGTGTCCATTTCACTTCAGCAGGTTTCCTTTTTGGTGTTCAGTCAGTTGCCACCGATCAGGGAGAACATATGGTATTTGTCCCTTTGGGACTGGCTTACTTCACTCAGCATGATGTGTTCCAGATTCCTCCATTTTGTTGCAAATGACTGGATTTCGTTGTTTCTTACTGTGGTATAGTATTCTAAAGAGTACATATCCCATAATTTCTTTATCCAGTCTACCGTTGATGGGCATTTAGGTTGGTTCCAGGTCTTGGCTAATGTGAATTGTGCTGCAATAAACATTAGGGTGCAGACAGCTTGTTTGTTTGCCAATTTAAACTCCTTTGGGTAAATTCCAAGGAGTGGTGTGGCTGGGTCGAATGGTAGGATTATCTTCAGGTTTCTGAGGAATCTCCAGACTGACTTCCACAGTGGCTTGACCAGTTTGCATTCCCACCAACAGTGGATTAGTGTCCCTTTTTCCCCACATCCTCACCAGCATCTGTTGTTGGTAGATTTGTGTATGTGAGCCATTCTAACCGGGGTGAGGTGAAACCTCACTGTGGTTTTGATTTGCATTTCCCTGATTGCTAATGACCTTGAACATTTTTTCATGTGCCTGTTGGCCGTTTGGATTTCCTCTTTTGAAAAATGTCTATTGAGGTCCTTGGCCCATCTCTTAAGTGGGTTGTTGGTTTTGTTTTTGTGGAGTTTCTTGATCTCTTTGTAGATTCTGGTTATTAACCCTTTATCAGTTGCATAGTTTGCAAATATTTTTCCCATTCTGTCAGTTGTCTCTTCACTCTCCTGACTGTTTCTTTTGCAGTACAGAAACTTCTCAATTTGATGCAATCCCAATAGTTGATTTTGGGTTTGACTGCCTGTGCCTCCTGGGTCTTTTCCAGAAATTCTTTGCCTGTGCCAATATCTTGAAGGGTTTCTCCAATGTTCTCTAATAACTTGATGGTGTCAGGTCGTAGATTTAGGTCTTTAATCCATGTTGAGTGGATTTTTGTGTAAGGTGTAAGGTAGGGGTCTTGCTTCATGATTCTGCATGTGGAAATCCAGTTTTCCCAGCACCATTTATTGAATAGACTGTCCTTGCTCCAGGAATTGGTTTTAGATCCTTGATCAAATATAAGTTGGCTGTAGATGTTTGGGATGGCTTCTGGTGTTTCAATTCTGTTCCATTGGTCTATGCATCTGTTTCTGTACCAGTACCATGCTGTTTTGATTACAACTGCCCTGTAGTATGTCCTGAAATCTGGTATTGTGATGCCTCTGGCTTTGTTTTTGTTGTACAAGATTGCTTTAGCTATTCGAGGTCTCTTGTGCCTCCATATGAATTTCAGCATCATTTTTTCTAGATCTGAGAAGAATGTCTTTGGTATCTTGATTGGGATTGCATTGAATCTATAAATTGCTTTTGGGAGAATGGACATTTTGATGATATTGATTCTTACAATCCATGAGCATGGAAGATTTTTCCATTTCTTGGTATCCTCTTCTATTTCTTTCTTTAAGATTTTGTAATTCTCATCGTAGAGATCTTTGACATCCTTGGTTAAGTTTATTCCAAGGTATTTGATTGTTTTTGTAGCTATTGTGAATGGGATTGATCTTAGCAGTTCTTTGTCAGCTGTGGCATTGCTTGTGTATACAAAGGCTGTTGATTTTTGTGCATTGATTTTATACCCTGCTACTTTGCCAAACTCCTCTATGAGTTCCAATAGTCTCTAGTAGAGTTCTTTGGATCCTCTAAATAAAGAATCATATCAACTGCAAAGAGGGATAGTTTGACTTCTTCCTTCTCAATTGTATTCCTTTAATTTGTTTTTCTTGTCTGATGGCTCTGGCAAAACTTCCAGAACTATGTTAAATAGCAGTGGTGAGAGTGGGCATCCCTGCCTGGTACCAGATCTCACTGGAAATGCTGGCTATGGAAGCCTTTGAGTTTGCTGACTTCGATCTTATTCAGACAGGGTCATAATCAAAGTGGAAGTTCTCTCCTCCTTTCAGAGAAAGGTACCTCCTTCTTTGATGGCCCCATTCTTTCTACTGGGATCTCACTCGCAGAGATCTTTCATTTAGGTTTTTTTTTTTTTTTTTGCCAGAGTGTCATGGCTTTCAATGTTTTTCATAATTGTTGTACTAGTTTACATTCTAACCAGTTGTGTATTAGATTCTCCACATCCTCACCAGCATTTCTTATTTTCTTATTTTTTGACTTTCGGATAGTAGCCATCTTTTCTTTCCTTTTTTTTTCTTTCTTTTTTTTTCTTTTTTTTTTTTTTTTTTGACAGGCAGAGTTAGGCAGTGAGAGAGAGACAAAGAGAAAGTCTTCCTTTCCGTTGGTTCACCCCTCAAAAGGCTGCTACTGCCGGCGTGCTGTGCCGATTGGAAGCCAAGAGCCAGGTGATTTCTACTGGTTTCCTGTGGGAAGCAGGGCCCGGCTCCCACAACATGGTGCTGAGAGGGAGTAAACAAGTTCTACACAGCAGCTTCGTCTGCTTCATCAATTTGACTAATGAGTTGCAGGAGCTGACCCAACCTCTGATTGGAAGAAAGCGGCATGCTCAGCCTGTGGGCAGCAGAGCATGGATTGGTGGGAGAGGACTATAAAGGTGAGATAGAAGCAGCGCGGGGGAATTTGCTTATGCGCCGCGAGGCGCCGCAGACATCTCACACCACGCGCCGAAAGAATGTGGACACACACAAAGTGGAATGCGGTTAGAATGCAGTTAGCAAAGGAGCAAACTTGAGCACACAAAGCAGAGTCATTCGCTTAAACAACAGAGTCTGGTCCGGTGTTGTTCTCCAGCGAGCCCGCGGAGGAGTGACAGTCTCCCATGCGGGTGCAGGGCCCAAGCACTTGGGCCACAGCAGAGAGCTGGACTGGAAGAGGAGCAGCCGGGACAGAATCTGGCACCCCAACTGGGACTAGAACCTGGGGTGCCAGAGCCACAGGCGGAGGATTAGCCAAGTGAGCCATGGCGGCAGCCAAGGATAGTAGCCATTCTAATAAGGGTGAGGTGAAATCTCATTGTGGTTTTTATTTACATTTCTCTGATAAGCAGTGATTCTGAGCATTTTACATGTGTCTGTTGACCATATGCATTTCATCCATTGTAATATTGTTTATTTTGTCATTGCTGTGTTTCTTGAGTGCCTTAAATGCTTTTGTTTTTAATCCTTTATCAGAGGAAATTTTTGCAAATGTTTTCTCCCATTATATCAGTTGCCTCTTCACTCTATTGAGTGTCTCCTTTGCTGTGCAGAACCTTCTTAATTTGATGAATTCCCATTTATCTATTTTTCCTTTGATTGTGCCTAAGGGGTCTTTTCCAAGATATCTTTTAATATATCATTGTCTAGCAGTATTTCCCCTATGATTTCTTCTTGTAAATTGATGACTTTATGTCTTACATTTAGATTCTTGACCCTCTATATGCTGATTTTATATAGGATATAATGTAGGGGACCTTGTTTCATGCTTCTGGATGCGGAGATCCAATTTTCCCAAAACCATTTGTATAAGAGAGTGTCCATTTTCTAGGGAGTGATTTTAGCTTGTTTCTCAAAGATTAGTTAGTTATAGATGCAATTTCTGGGTTTCTTATCTATTTTATTGATCCACATGTCTAATTCAGTGCCAGTGCAATACTGTTTTGATTATAGCTGCCCTGAAATATGTTGTGAAATTTGGTAATGTGATGTCTCTGGCTTTGTTTTCTTTGCTTAAGATATCTTTCAATATTTGAGGTCACTTTTGTTTCCATATGAGTTTTAAGATTGTTGGTTCTATAACCAAGAAGGATGTCATTGGTGTTTTGATTGGGAACACATTGAATCTGTATATTATTTTGAATAATATGTACATTTTATTGATATTAAGTATCCCAAACCATAAACATTGAAGACTTTTCCACGTGTTGTGTGTGTGTTTGAGTGTGTTTCCTTCCTTCATGTTTTTTAAAGCTCATTGTATAGATATTTCTGGTTCTTTGTTAAATTTATCAAAAGAAATTTACATTTTTGTAGCTATTGTAAATGGGACTGATATTACAAGTACTTTTTCAGCCATGACAATGTTTCTTTACACACATGCTATTGATTTTGTGTGTCATTTTTATATCCTGCAAGTTTGCAAAACTCTCAAGGGAGTTCTAATATTCTTTCAATGGAATTCCTCATTCCCACATGTATAGGATCATGTCATCAAAAAATTGTAAAAGAGAGCAAGAAAAACATTATTTAGTGATTGAGGAATCACTTCAATGGGAATATATGACAAGAGCAAATATATGCACTGATTTCTAGGGCACCATGCTGCTTATACGTAATGCTAATAGATCTAAAATGAGACATATGCTCTAATGCAATAATAATGGGTGGGGGCTAGAGCTATGGCATAGTAGATAAAGGCACAACCTGCAGTGCTGGCATTCTATATTGGTGCTGGTTCAAGACCCAGCTGCTGCATTTCAGATTCAGCTCTCTGCTGTGACCAGGAAAGCAGTAGAAGATGGCCCAAGTCCTTGGACACCTGCACCCACCTGGGAAGACCCGAAAAAATCTCCTGGCTCTTGGCTTAGGATTGGTGCAGTTACAGCCATTGAGGCCAATTGGGGAGTGAATCAGCAGATGGACGACCTCTCTCTCTTTCTGTCTCTCTTCCTCTCTCTGTGTAACTCTGACTTTCCAATAAATAAATGAATCTTTAAAAAATGGATGACTTTGTTTATATTCATCAACCCTTGACTTTCATCAGTTCATGGAACTTTCCCTAGGATAGACCATATACTAGCCCACAGCACATATCAACAAATTCAAAAAATTGAAATAATACCATGTATATTTCTTAACCACAGTGGAATGAAGGTAGAAATTAGCAAGAGAAGAAACTCTAGAAAATATGGAAACACATGGAGGCTGAACACTCCTGAATGAATAGTGGGACATAGAAGAAATCAAAAGGGAAATAAAAATTATGGGAACAAATGAAGAGGACAATACATCATATAAAAACTTATTGGAACACAGCAAAATCATAGCAATTAGTGTCTACGTAAGAAATTGGAAAGTTGGGCCAAGCTTGTGGTATAGTGAGGACAGCCTCCAGCTATGCCAGCATCCCTTATTATTTGAGTCCCAGTTGCTCCACTTCAGATCCACCTCTCTGCTAATGTGCCTGGTAAAGTAATAGAAAATGGCCCAAGTGCTTGGGCCCTTGTATCCATGTGAGACACCTGGATAAAGCTCTGGGTTCTTGGTTTCAGCATGGCCCAGCCCTAGTTTTTGTGGCCTCTTGGGAAGGGAACCAGCAAATGGAAAACTTCTCTCCCTCTCTTTCTCTCAAGCCTGCCTTGCAATAAACATATTAAATATTTTTTTTTGATAGGCAGATTTAGACAGTGAGAGAGAGACAGAGAGAAAGGTCTTCTTTTTTCATTGGCTTACCCCCTAAATGGCCACGCTGCACTGATCCAAAGCCAGGAGCCAGGTGCTTCTTCCTGGTCTCCCATGCGGGTGCAGGGCCCAAGCACTTGGGCCATCCTCCACTGCACTCCTGGACAACAGCAGAGAGCTGGCCTGGAAGAGAAGCAACCAGGACAGAATCCGGTGCCCCAACCGGGACTAGAACCCCAGGTGCACCACTGGCGGAGGATTAGCCAAGTGAGCCGCGGCATCCTTAATCTTAAAAAAATAAATTGGGGGTCCAGCGCTGTGGGTAAAGCCATTGCCTGCAGTGTCAGCATCCTATATGTGCACCACTTCAAGTCCTAGCTGCTCCACTTCCAATCCAGCTTTCTGTTTGACCTTGGAAAGCAGTAGAAGATGGCTCAATGCTTGGGCTCCTGCACCCACATGGGAGACTCGGAAGAAGCTCCTGGCTTTAGATCTGTGCAGCTCCGCCGTTGCAGCTAATTGGGGAGTGAACTAGTGGATGGAAGACATTTCCTCTCTCTCTCTCTCTCTCTCTGTGCCTCTCCTTCTCTCTCTGTGTAACTCTGACTTTCAAATAAATAAATAAATCTTTAAAAAACTAAAGAAATTTGAAGGCATCAAAAATTATCTAATGATGTATCTCAAGGACTAGAAAATAAGAACAAACCCAACAAACCAAAATAACTAAAATCAGTTAGAAGAGATTCATGAAAAAATTAGGTAAGAAAAATGTTGAAATAAAAAATGATACCGCTGGCGCCGCAGCTCACTAGGCTAATCCTCCGCGTAGCAGCGCCAGGAACACCGGGTCCTAGTCCCAGTTGGGGCGCCAGATTCTGTCCCGGTTGCCCCTCTTCCAGGCCAGCTCTCTGCTGTGGCCAGGGAGTGCAGTGGAGGATGGCCCAAGTACTTGGGCCCTGCACCCCATGGGAGACCAGGAGAAGTACCTGGCTCCTGCCATCGGATCAGCGCGGTGCGCCGGCCTCAGCGCGCAGGCCGCGGCAGCCATTGGAGGGTGAGCCAACAGCAAAGGAAGACCTTTCTTTCTCTCTCTCTCACTGTCCACTCTGCCTGTCAAAATAAATAAATTATTAATTATTTAAAAAATGATTCCAATGATCAGTGAACTGTAGAGCAGATTTTAGGGAAAAAAAAAACTAACCATGATAGATAGAATTTGGTTCAACTAGCCAGGAATAAAACAAAAGTAAGAATACCCAGATTAGTAAAATCAGAGGTAAAAAATGAGCTCTTACAACTGTTACCACATACATAAACAGAAACATCACATTTTGAAAAATTGAAGAATAAATGCCATATAAATACACAGAAAGTATTTGATAAAATAGGATATCCTTTCTTGAGAAAAATCTTGAGCAAATTGTGTATAGAAGGAACCTTCCTCAATGTAATCAAGGCAATTAATGACAAACCCACAATAGCATCATTTTGAATCCAGAAAAGCTGAAGCATTTTCATGTGCTCTGGAATCAGAGAGTGATGCCCACTCTCACCATTACTATTCACTATAGTTTTGGAAATTTTAGCCAGAGTCATTAACAGAAAAAAGAAATCAAAGAGATACAAATTGGAAAGGAGGAAGTTAAACTATCCTTATTTGCAGATGAACTGAAATATAATTAAAATATACACTCACATCTATTGTGAATATTTCAAAGATAACACTGTAGATGAGAGAGAATATTGAAAAATTGTTTTTTTTTTCTATTTTGATTCCTACATCCACATATAAAATGTGAGGTCTTCATGTTCGAATTTTTATATAGATAATCAGTTAAATTAAATAACAGAAGAGATTACAAAGGAAATGATACTACACTTATTAGTAATTGGAAATTAGTAATTTTGCCTCTTGAGGTTTTAACAATTACTGAAAAAAGTCACCTTAATAAAAGCCATTATATTTTTATAATATATACAAATTCTTGGACATAACCATGCATATGCCTATGTGATGAAAGGATAAACTCTTTTTCAAATACAGTCACATAGGATGTAGGGGCCACCATTATGGCATAGAAGCTAAGCAGCCACCTGCAATGCCAGCATCCTACATAGTGCCACTCTATATCCTGGCTGCCCCACTTCTGTTCCATCTCTTTGCTATTATATGGGAAAACAGTGGAAGATGGTCAAAGTGCTTGAGATGGGAGTATATTGCTTGAGGTCTAATAGCTAAACATTTTCTAATGCCATTGAAAAATGAAACACTATGAATATCAAGCATAAAAATAGTGAGTGGGTGTATTAGGTACATTATAATAAAGATATTCTGAGAAGAATGATAATGAGAATATCTTAAAGTATTATGAAAACAGAAACATATTATTAACCTAAATACTAACAATTGATTTCTCACTAAGATAGAAGTAAATGAGAGTTCAGCAAAATCTTTCCATTATCTAAAGAAAAATATTAAAATTGCATGTCAAGTAAATGAAAACAGTTTATGAATGTGGTGATGTCACTGATGTGACTTACTGAGATGATAATATTCAGGCAATTGGAAACTGAATCCAGAGAAACTCATTAGATAGGTAAATTGTATAAAAAAAAATGATATAAATGATATTTTACCATTTGCATCAAAATTGTTGCAGCTGGAGGACATCATGTTGAGAGAATTAAGCCAGACACAGAAAGACACATATTGCATGTTCTCCCTTGCTGGTAGGAGCTTTCATCCAAGAGAACGTTCATCTCCTTGGTTAAACTTATTCCAAGGTATTTAAAAAATTTTGTAGGTATTCTGAATGGGATTGATGTAGGCATTAGTTTCTATAAACTTTGCTGTTATCACTAGTTTCTTTATCTCATATTTGACATGTTATATTGTCATCATCATTTGTTTCCAGGATTTTTATTTCCTTTTTGAAATCTTCTATGACACATAGTTCATTATTCTGCATGTTGTTCAGTCTCCATATGTTTGCATATTTTCTGGAGATTCTTGGGTATTAATGTCCAGCTTTATTCACTGTGGTAAGAAAAGATATAGAGTTTGATTTCAATTTTTAAAAATTTGATTAGACTTTCTTTATGGGCTAACATATGGTCTTGCAAATCTACATCTATGGGTCATAAAAGCACTTAAAATGTTGTGCATTTCTACCATGTCATTTGAGAGAGAGCAGATCACTGAGTGTGTGCTTCTGTTCTCTTTAATTGGTGACAGTGGCACGGAATTCAGATATCTATTAAAGATTCTGCCTCAATTTTAGAAAAGACTATTAAGAAAATTTACACACTGAGTTTCCTTATACTATCTTCTTTGGTTTAAATTTGCCTTTGTATTAAAAGAAAGCTAGTTAAATTATCTGTTATAAAATATTGTTCACACATTTAGAAAATTCCCTTACTTTGGGTATCCATATTTCAGGCAGAAGTTGAGAAGTAGAATATAGTAGAGTTCAGTTTTTCATATCCAAGTCATCATTCTCTATTCATGTAATTGAAGAAAGAATATCTTGATTTCTCTTCTGTAGGTATTTTTGTTTTAAGCAGCTGAAATATCATTATCAAGTTAGTGATCAACTCATATCTCTTGAAGAAAATTTTAATTTGTTTAATACTACTAAACACATTTTAAATTTAAATATAAGTGATTTCATTAATTTTATTAAGTGTCAGATTTTAAAATTGGGGCATTTTTATTATAGTTTATTTATTAATTTGTAAAATTATTAATTCAAATATAACACATGTGAAATAATTTCCTAATTATTTTAATAAAGGAAGCTAGATCAGATAATTATTCTGTACTTCTCCAAACATAAAATCTGAAATTACAAAGTGAGTTCAAATGAATTACATACAAATGAGACATTTGGAGAAAAATCTAGAGTGACTAAAAGTGAAAGAGGACAGAGAGTCAGTAGGCAATTACAATGCACTACAAAGCAGTTTATTCAATAATACAGAGCCCTATACTTGCTCGAGATGGGTAAGTTTGACAGAGAAAAAAATGCTACACTTAGGATATATCTCTAGTTCTATCACAAAGATATCATATGATATCTTCTAATTTAAGGTTCAAGTAATAAAGATAAAAGAGAAAAGAATCAGGCATAAAGGTTAGATGGACTATGACTTAGCATAGGGAATTTACCCAAACTCTGAAGCGTCTTCATGTGCTTCTTATGCTTTTAGGCACAATCATCTCATTCCACTTAGATTCCCAACATCAGTAGGAGGATTCTGTAATTGCTGATTCCAGAAATAATACAAAAATCTGATTGAACCAAGCATTAAATCACAATAGAACAATGTTGCATGCAATTTACTCTAACTAACCTAATTGTTTTAATGTTTTAAGGGAATATTGGACACAGTAGCTTTCAATGTGTGGTCCTTGAACTAGCAGCATTAATATTACCTGGGAACTTGTTAGAGATACAAATTCTTGGTCCTTGTGCCAGATCTAATTAACTAGAAACTTACGTTTTGGGTTACTAACCTGGATGCTGTGTGTGTATTTTTAAATGAATTACTTTTGAATTGACAAGTGATAGTTTTGTATATTCATGTAGCACAGTATGATATTTTCATCTATGTATGCATTGTAGAAAGATACAGTAAAGCTAATTAGCATATGCACCACTTCACCAACATCATTATTTTTGTGGTAAACATGGTAAAAATCTATTCTTAATAACAATTTTAAAATACACAAAAATATTTTATTGCAATGCAATAAATCAGTAAAATTTATTCCTGCAATCTAAGGGAAACGTGTATCCTTTGATCAGCATCTCTGCTTTCCCTGTCCTTCCTCCACCCTTCACCCCCAGGCTCTACCAACCCTCTTTGTGCTCTCTGTTCTTTGAGACTGACACTTTAAGTTTCTAAATGTGAGATGTTACACTGTTTGTCTCCTTGTGCTCAAACTGTGTGTTAAATATCTCTACCTGATTCTGAAATCACTGAAGTTTGAGAAACTTTTGCTCTAGTATGATGTGTAGACTCACCTGACAATGCTTCTCAAATGATCTTGACAGATTTGCACTTTCGCTGATTTTAATCTAGGGGGGCATATCACAGAAATTTCTTTTCACTTTATATTTCCTACAGCATTGTACACCATATGGTTACACGGTAATATGTTACTGATTTAGTATTCTGTCCTTTCCACATTGTCTTTTTCTTTTTCTTTCTTATTGTCTTTTTTCTTTTTTGTCATAGGCTTCCATATTTTGTATTTCTTTGCAATTATTAAATGTTTCACTCTGTCCACACATTTTCAGAATTTAATGATGCTCTTCTGAAAAATGTGCTGTCTGTCAGGTCCAGTTCTTCATCTTACCCCTCTTACTCAACTCTTGTTCTTCAAATTCTCTGGATTTGTCTCTGAAACCAATGATGTCATCACAACAGTTCAACTTTTTTTTTTTCTAAAACATTTTTCCTGCGCCCAAATGAGACTTTGATTTTTTAGCTTCTTGTTCTATACACAAGATGGAGAACCTGGCTGTAGAATGTCAGCTCATTTCTTAGTCCTGGCTGCTGAATCCTGGTCTCTCCAGTCTTTGCTTCTTCAGAGCTTTCAGGTCTTTAAAAAGGATTTTTAATTTTTTTTCTACTTTTTAAATTCTTCCAAGGATGAGAGTTGGATTTATGCAAGTATCTTTCTAATCAGAGGCAAATTATAATCTGATTTTTTACATATAAATATTATTTGTAAGTTTATTTTTTTCTATTTTTTATTTTATGTACTATATTTTTAGAAATGGGAAATGTATCGTCTTTTACCTACGTGTATTTTAAAAGTTCTTATTCTCCACCCTCTCCCTTAGAAGGTAGTCATACAAAGATGTAAGTTCAGTAATGTCCTTTAATAGTGTAACATGAATAATTACCTTAGGAATGCTGAAGAATACAAGAAATTGCTTTACTATCTACTGCTTCCTTTCTAGATAGATGATTTTGTGTTAGTTACTGGTTTTAACAAGTTTTAAAAGCCCCCCCCCAAACATTACTAATATTGTTGATCTTTATAATCTCTAAAATATTTTGCAAAACATTTAATATTTTTTAAAAGTAGTTGTGTCTTCTGGTTTCTGATTTTCGTCTCTCAGAAATATCACTTTTATTAAAATTGTAAATAAGAGACCCGAATACAATATTCTCAAACTTGATAATCTACAAATGTTTGCATATTCATCCCTCTTGAGTTATGTGGCAAAGAAGAACCTCTCTTCCTGTATTAATTGGGATCCAGTAACATAAGACAGGTGAACAAGAGAAAAGCAAGTTTATTAATGCCTACACAGCATATCACATGGGAAAAACCACAGTGAATACTGAATCAAGTAAATCATAGCAGTGGCTTAAATCTCTGTCTTATATAGAACCATCAACAAAGCTATAAAAAGATCTTTTTTAAACATCTTTGGACAGAAAACTGGGGAAGTAAATGCATGGAAGGGAGCTAAATGAGTAAGTTTTGTTTGCAAATTCCTCTGGTGCTACCTTTGGAACGCTGAGCCTAGAGTTGTATCAAGGAAAGATGAATTTAAATACTGCCTTTGAGCCAAAAAAAAAAAAAGTCATTCCTCTATTTGCTGTTTCTTACTTTTCTTTATTTCAAAAATATTCTTTACATCAAAAAGGTATCCCAGGGATTATATATACTAGTTTCCTTCAATCATAACACAATAGATCTTGAAACTGCTTCTGGTAGGCTGGTTTCAAACTTAATATTTTATGAGTTAGGCATATTTAAACAGTGCTGATTTTCGCTGTGAGCTCCCATCTTGGTTTGAATAGAGGGACATCAACAAAAAGTTATACAAAATACAAGCAAAGCAACTTTGAACTGAAATTTCTATTAGGGAGCAGTGGAAATCCTACTAAATCTGTAATGAAACAAAATGTTTGATTACTTTTTCTTCTTCCATTAAAATGAATTATTTATTCATTTATTGGAAAGGTACAGCAATAGGGGAAAGGGAACAGTTTCTATAACCTTTTTAGCATTTTCCTCGTTTAAAGCTTCGATCTTCTGCAAACATTGTAAGATGCAAAGACTAGAAGTGCTACTGGATCTGTAAATGTCATGTAGTCCAATATCTTATTATGGGATGGGATTCTTCCTCTAATACTTTTGAAAGATGATGCCCTGTCAATGTCAAGTAACTCACTCTACATTTTAACTGCTCAATGTCATCCATAAGGCCCAGTAGTACCTACTGTCATTTTTGGGAAATGATCCAGTGGATGGAAGATCTCTCTCTCTTTGCCCTTTCAAATAAATAAACATAGGATTTTTAATGAAAATTGATGGGAACTACCACATTGCTGATTAAAGGTGAAGAAATTATGTATTTATTTCTAATGATGCAAGAAATATTTATAAAAATCATTTTCCTGACTTTATTAAAAGTTTCTAAGTTAAATATTAATATGACAAAATTTCCTTTTTGAATAAAGTATCTTAGCAAGCATAATGTAATCATACTTATTAGTGAATCAATGAAAACTTTACTTTTGATAACAAGAACACCATATTAATTCTCTATAAATCATACAACATCTTAATTGTATGACATGAAAAGAAAAGGAATAAAGAGTTCCAGGATTAAAATTCTAAAAGAGATTTTTAAAATTTATTACTTGATATATAAAATTAAAAAAGTTTAAAAGCATATTAAGAGTATTTTCTCCCATATGGTTGTTGATTTGAGTTCTGGCTGCTCTACATCCCATCTAGGTCCCTGCTAATACACCTGGCAAAGCATCAGAGAATGGCCCAACTCCCTGGACCCCAGCACCCACGTAGGAGACCCAGATGAAGCACTTGGCTCCTGGTTTCAGCCTGGCCTAGCCTAGTTAATGCAGCTATCTGGGAAGTGAACCAGCAGATGGAAGATTTCTCTTTCTGTCTTTCCCTCAATATCTCTATAACTGTGTCTTTCAAATAAATACTTTTTTAGAATAGAGTACTTTAAAAAGTGTAAATAAATTTGGTATTGTATATTTAGATGTTATTGGTTTAATGAATACATGTCTTTTGTCATTATATGACAGTTATTGTCATTTTAAAATTCTTTAAATATTTCAAGTATTAATGTAGCCATTCTTTTTGTTTCCTTTTAATTAGTTTTTATACTGTCTTTTTTTTTTTTCTAATTTGAAAGTCAAAGCCAGAAAAAGCAAGAGGGAGATAGACAAAGAGATACCGAAAATGATGTTCCATCAGGTGGTTCACTCCCCCAAAAAAACACAATAACCCCAACTGGGCCAGACTTAAGCCAAGAGACTGTAGCGTATTCTGAATCTTCCATGTTTATGATAGGTACCAAAGCATTTGAGCCACCACCCTCTTCCACACAAGGCACATATTCGCAGTAAGCTGGAATCGGAAGCTGAGTGGGGAGTTGTTTCCAAATATTCCTATCCTGTTTCTTTGGGCCAGGCACTGATTTTCAACCATTTTTAACCACAACACTTTTGTTATTTCATGTATACATACAGTAGAATTGGTTCTTTAGTTTTTAGAAAGTGAGACAGCACTTTCAAAAAGGTAGCTCTGCCTGTCCATATGTCATGTAATATCTATCACACATCAGTTTTATTCCTGAAGCGTTGTTTACTCTGTTTTTCCTTGTGTTTTGGTACCTTAATCGAATTGCTTCACATTTCCCTTTTAATTTGGGATTCTTCTGTAAACTTATTCATTTTGTGGCCACTCATTTTTTCTGAATGTAAAAGCACAATATTAAACATAATTTCCCATCAAGTTACATTATTGCATTTTGCCTGCCAAAAACTTTTAGTATACATTGACTGAGAAAATAAGTTAAACATAATTTTATTTCTCATTTCTTTTAGCAAGACCTCTATGTTTTACTAATATTTTTATATTTTCATTCTTTGGTTGAAATGGAATATCCCCTCATCCCATGTTTTTGTGTCTTGATTCATTATTTACCACTATTTCATATTCCTACTTTCCATCATTACCTCTTGCATGTGGTAATATCTAGGTAAGATTCACTGCTCCCCAGAGTCCCCTGGACTTCAGCTTTCTCTCTCTTAAAGTACTAGGCTCTAAGTAATGTTGTGTTACAACCCTTTCTCACAAACCTTCCTCATGGGTATACTCCTTGAAATCTTGTATTGCCCCCCAAAACTTTATTTTACCATGGCAGAAAATGTACCTTGGCTGCATATAGATTTGTTCCTTTCAATTATTTTTCAACTAGATCTTAGACTTTTTCTTGAAAACAGTACATCAGAATCACCAAGGGAGATTATAAACATTTTTAAGCACTAATCATCTTGAGATTCTTATATATTTCTGAGAAGTTGGACCTGAGAATTTTTAAATGCTCAGATGATTCATGTGTACATAGAGTTTTAAAAGCCACTGGCCTAAAATAAAGGTGTATATATCTACTTTTTTAGTTTATTTCCCTGTTAGTTATTTTTTGAATGTAATATACCTTTTCTATTTTTGTAAACTTTTTTGACTCAGCATTCCTAGGAGGCTCTCATCTTGATCTTGTCTGTATTTTGGATGTAGCTCCCTTGCTCTAGGCACTCAGTGCTCTGACTCTGTGCAGTCACAGCTATCATTCTCCTGTTCATAACAGTTTGGCTACTCTACTTGTACAACAATACTATGCAGTTACTTTAAACTGGGAATTGTCTGCTGGTTTCATCATGCTCAGTGGATTATAAAATCTTCCTATGGAATTGGCTTTATAATGACTTCATCTTTGCATAGTGCTTGATAGAAGAATGTTTATACATTTTTATTTCACATTAACAAATTTATTTCTTACATTATGCAAACCCATAAAGAACTTTTCATGTGGCTCAGCTGATTTTATTTACGAACTCCTCCAGTAAATAAATACTTGACTGAAACATTCTATTCCAGTACAATTTACTAATGGGTACCATTAATTTTAATGCCAAAATAGGACTCAGTGTAAGCTTGCTGACTTGGAAAAGGATTACAATCAATCTTTCATGTCTAATAAATTTGATTAAGCTGGTGCCTTATTCAAAACAGGTTATATAAAGAGGCTAGTCACTTCAACTATCCTAAATTGTCTTAAATACTCTGCTTATTATATTGAACTTATCATTTCTGAGTCTCTAAATCCCTCAAGTGTCATTTGCTTTACATCCTAAAAGAAAAATATTCCAAGAATCTCAGTGCTCTAAAATTACCTAATTTTTAGCCTGCAAAAATTAGGATTATATCAGTTTAGTGCTACTAATATGAATGGTATTACAGGATACTGCATAATTACGGACATTCAAATGTATCATGTCTTCTGTAATTAATTTCAATGATCTACATTTGCTGATACTACATCCCCAATTTTTAAATTGTGATTAGTATTTCCAAACATGTTTTTATTAAATGTATGATATAAAAATATAAATGCACAGTGCATAATAATATCTTAGAGTACTGAGCGTAGGAGTTCTAAAATCCTTTTACTCACCTGACATCAAGGGTGCAGCAGAGCTACACTCTTCTCAGAGGCTCCAGCAAGATAACACTCCTTGGCTGGTAGTTGTAGCACTCCAGGCTCTCCTCTGTGATTATCTTCCCTTCTTCTCTTTTGTGAGTTGAGCCTTCATTTTTATCTCCTATAAAGGTATGTATGATTGCATTTAGCACTCATCTAGATAACTCAGGTTAATCCCTCCCCGAGAAGTTAAAATTAATCATACCTGGAAAGTCTTTTTTTGTTTGTTTGTTTGTTTTTTTTTTTTTTTTTTTTTTGTTCTGCAAGTGTAAGGCACAACTCAAGATGGATCAAAGACCTCAATTTAAGACCTGAGACTATGAAGCTGCTGGAAGAAAACGTAGAGGAAACTACAGGGCAGAAGACAGCTTCTGGACAAGACCCCTAAAATAGAGACAACAAAAGCAAAACTAAAGATAGGAAACTATGTCACCCTCAGAAGCTTTTGCACAACAAAAGAATTGATCAAAAGGCTGAGGAGACATCCAGCAGAATCAGAAAAAAGTTTGCGAACCATCTGACAAAGAACTAATATCCAGAATGTATCAGCAACTTAAAACAAACAAACAAAAAACTCAACTGCAACCAAAAACAACCAACCCAGTTGAGAAATGGGTAAAGGACTTCAATAGATCTCAAAAGAATAAATACAAATGGCCAAAACAATATTTGAAAAATGCTCAACATCACTAGCCATCAGGGAAATTGAAATCAAAACCACAATGAGAAAACACTTCACCCCTTCACATTTGTAGTCAGAATGGCTACAAATCCAAACCATGGAGAGTGACAAATCCTGGTGAGGATGTGGACTAGGGAATACTTATATGCTACTGGTGGGAATGTAGATCAGTGCAGTCACTGTGGAAAACAGTATGGAGATTTCTTAAAAAAAGAAATGCACTTGTCATATAAGCTGGCAAGCTCACTACTGGTTTTATACCCAAAAGAGCCAAACACACTGTATCAAAGAGATACCTGCACCCCCATATTTTAGCAGAACTGTTCACATAGCCAAAATCTGGAACTGACCTACGTGTCCATCATCAAATAAATGGATAAAGAAAATATATATACATAATGGAATGTTATTCATGTATAAAAAAGAACAAAAATCTACCACATGGAACAAAATAGACATATTTGGAGGACATCATGTTGGGTGAAATAAGCCAGACCCAGAAAGATTAATACTGCATGTTCTCCCTTATATCTAGGAGCTAAAATTAAAAAAAAAAAAGAAAGAAAGAAAAGAGAAAAAATTGTATGTATCAGTATTGCTACAAACATAGTTTTATTTAAAAAAAGATTTAAGCCATTTTTGAAGAAAAAACTTTGTCATAGTAATGGTTATAAATGTTATACTACTATAGTTTTAATGATCTCTGAATATTTTAAAATTTACTTCATATGGGTGAAATGATCATTTTTCCATTCAACTATTGTTTATAGCCTTTGTCTAAATTCCTACTACACTAGGGTCTTTTTGCTTTTTACTAGTTAAACTTCTTATTTGGTTAAGTATAAGCCTTTTCCATGTAAGTAAATATAAAATATGTTCTCTGGAAAAATTTAAAAAAAGAGGGAGGCAGAGAGAAGGAAGGAGGGTGGAAGGAAGGGAATATCAGGATACCCTTACAACTGTATCTACATGCCACATTGAATGTGTTACTAATTAAAAATTAAAACAAAACAATTTAAAATTACATTCTTAATTAGGATATCAAGATATGCAAACATGTCATATATAAAGATGCTACAATTAAACATGTTTTTGTGGTGACATGAATTAAACAGGTGTTTAAAAATGAAACTAACCCCACTTATAAAGCTGTTTTACTGAAATACCTATAATTGAATATATATGTAGACGATTGCTTAGCTGCAGAAGATTATCCTTTCGAGTTATTTGCTTGAATGATAATCAGAGATTTATATTTATGCTGGCAAGTTGCTTAGTTGCTAGCTGAGGCTGAGCATACATCTCTTTGCTTGCAAAATAAAAATGATAGTTTTTGCTGAAACTACTGTCTTCTGGGAGGTTACTCCTGCAGCTGCTGTATGAACATAAGACATGTTATTGAAGTATTAAGAAATGCATATTTGTTGTCTTCCAAGGGTTTGCTAATCACTATGATGAAGACTGAAATGAGTTAGCAGAGTTTTCAAATTATTGACTTACTGGAAATAAATGCTGATTGGCTTAAGTTCCAAACATATGACGGCAGTCTTTGTTAGTGAGTAGCTTTGTTCCACATGTTGTTCCAGCAACCTGTTCTCTGGTTTTCCACTCTCCCCTAAGGTGCTGTCTTTGTATGCCGGCTGTATTCATTTTTCTGTATAAGGGAGAAAGAGAAAGATCCTGGTAGAAGGACATGAAATATTTTAAAAGACTCAAAAGCAAGGTGGCAGTCATTACTTTCTTCATGGTGTTAACAAGGCCTTAGGATGTGACTGTCATAGCCCCATGGCCATACGACACTACAAACGTTGTTGGACAGTATCTTCCCTGGAGCAACTACATGTCAAAATGGTCTTACCAGAAAAGATAATAAATTCCATTTTCTCTTCCACAGCCCCCAAGTCATATGGTAAAATATACAGTATTATTGAACGGTGTGGATGGAAATAACTGACAATTAAATAAGAAATTTGGAAGTGATTGACAGGTTTAAAGTAATAAGTTAATATTGTTTTAGAGCAAGGCAAAAATTAAATCAACATTTTAATTAGTTTATTAACATATCATTTTCATTGCTTCTCTAGGAATTCAGGCCACAAAATTCAATAAATTTTCCCCCTGGGCTTGGGAAAAGTGAAGACTGATAAGCAAAATATCTACGATGAATAAAACTAACCTTAAATAGATGACATAATTTTTTCATAATCGTAAGCCAAAACAGAAACTCGAACCACTTTGTGTTTTTAATTCAATTCTGCTTTATTTTTTGCAATGAGTTCTGATTTGTCTGAGGGCTTGGGCAGAATTTTGGAGAAATATTAGGAGTTCAGTTATAATAACGTGAGTTCTTCCAGGCCAGTATTTGTGTCACAGTGACTAAAAAAATGTTGACTTCACAACATTACTTAGGTAGATTCACTGAAGTTACATGCATACAGAAAAAAATCAAAGAAGAATTTCTCAAGCGTGCATTAAGACAACAAAATTACATCAATACAAACCAATTTCTTTTAAAACTTCTTCCTACTTACAGAAACATAACTTATTATCCTGCCTAATTACATGAAGTTTTACAACCTGGATAATTCCTTTGATAATTCAGTCACCATCAGGAAACTTACAGTGTTCAGAATATAAACATTTCTTTTAGGAGATGGTCCACAATGGATAGCCTCTTTTCTTAGTAGGAATCCAGTATTTTCCAAAATTATTTTAAATTGTTTCCTACCAAAAAAAGAAAAAAAGTTACTATAGTAAGGGTTGGGTATCTAAATACTGACCTGCATAAACATATAAATGTACTTTGTGTCATGTACTCCTCAAAACAATCTTATGATCTAAACATTGTTGTACCAAAATTACTAAGATTCAGGGAGATTATTAATTGATATAACCAGACAGACCTATGATGTGCAGAGATGTGACTGACACCAGGTGAGCTGGGTTCAGAACTTACACAGTATTATTTTGTCAATATTTGATCAAGTCATATTTACTCAGCAAATACTTATTAAGTTCATCCTATATTTAGTGTGTTCCATGAATACTTATTTGGATATGTGCCTTGGCAGCTAATATATGAGCTACTTTTTAGTAACTTTTTTTCTTTTTTTTTAAGAAGTATTTTATTCATTTGAAATACAGAGTTATAGAGAGAGGTAGAGCCAGAGAGAGGTCTTCCATTCCACTGGTTCACTCCCCAAAAGACCACAACAGCCAGAGCTGAGCTGATCTGAAGCCAGGATCCAGGAACTTCATCTGGGTCTCCCATGTGGGTGAAGGGGCCCAAGGACTTGGGCTATCTTCTACTACTTTCCCAGGCCATAGCAGAGAGCCATATCTGAAGAGGAGCAACTGGGACTAGAACCAGCGCACATATGGAATGCCAGCACTTTAGGCTAGGGCTTTAACTGGCTGTGCTAGAGCACTGGCCCCTTGGTAGTCCTTTATTTTTATCTTGATCATTCCTAATGCAGGTTTCTGCATACACAATAAATGTACATTAATTTAAAATATTAAACCCCACTAAATATGTTTAGTTGGCATTATTCCCAGCTTTCATGCTATTGATAATTTACCTTTATAAAATTAATGATTGAGCAGTTTCAAAAATCCAGTATTAAAAAAACAGTTCTTTTCTTAGTTGGATTAAACAGAAATTTCAGGGTCATAATGTATTCCATTTTAATCACCTTATATGTATCATGTCTTTCATATTTAATTAAGCTATTTAATTATAATTATAGGCTTTTTTATCATGTTTATTCATTCAGTGCCATTTGTTTATGACCAATCATTTAAATAGTAAGTCACTGAGTATATTTTTTTAAAAGATTTACTTACTTGAAAGACAAAATAAGAGGCAAAGAGAGAGAGAGAGATAGAGAGAGAAGAAGAAGAAGAAGAAGAAGAAGAAGAAGAAGAAGAAGAAGACGACAACGATGCTGGCTTTTCAATGTGGAGGAGGAGGAGGAGGAGAGGAGGAGGGGAAGAGAGGGAAACAGAGATACAGAGAGGTTTTCCATCTACTGGTTCACTCCTCAAATTGCTGCAATTTTTGGGATTAGGCCAGGCTGAAGCCAGCAACCCAGAGCTCCATTTGGATCTCACATGTGGGTGGAAGGGACACAAATGTTTGGTCCATTGTCCACTGTTTCGTGGCTGCATTAGAAGTTAGCTGGATGGGAAGATTAGCTGGAACTCAATTCAGCACTCCAACACGGGATGCTGGCATCACACAGTGGCTTGATTTTCTGCACCACGACACTGGCTTTCAATGTGGATTTTCTTTCAAAGAATTATTTTTATTTATTCAAAAGGCAGAGATACAGAATGAGAGTGTGAAAGACAGAGATCTGCTGTCTATTGTTTCACTCTCTAATTGAACCCAACACATAGCCAGGGATGGACTAAGAGCCAGGAGCTTCTTCCAGGTATTCCATATGGGTGCTAGAGCCCAAGGACTTGAGCCATCTACCACTGCTTTCCCAAGTACATTAGCAGAGAGCTGGACTGAAAGTGGAGCATCATGGACTCAAACTGGTGCCCATATGGGATGCTAGCATTGCACTTGGTGTATTAACCCATTATGCCACAACACTGGCCCCTTGTGAGGATATGTTTAATTTAAAAATATAATGTTTAGTTAATTTAATTTCTTAGAAATAGAAATTCATGTTGATTTAAAGTAAAAAAAAAAATCAGGAGACAGAGAAAACAATCAAATTTCTCAAAAGATTAGTTTTCCATAGCATGACAATGTAGTTGCTTCTGAATAACTCCTTACCAAAAAAAGTAACCTAATGCAAATTGTTTTTTATTGATAATTTTTTACAGGCAGAGTGGACAGTGAGAGAGAGAGAGATAGAGAGAAAGGTCTTCCTTTACCATTGGTTCACCCTCCAATGGCCGCCACGGCCGGCGCACCACGAACGGTGCACTGCACTGATCTGAAGGAAGGAGCCAGGTGCTTCTCCTGGTCTCCCATGGGGTGCAGGGCCCAATGACTTGGGCCATCTTCCACTGCACTCCCGGGCCACAGCAGATAGCTGGCCTGGAAGAGAGGCATCTGGGACAGAATCTGGCATCCCAACCGGGACTAGAACCCAGTGTGCCGGCACCACTAGGCGGAGGATTAGCTTACTGAGCCACGGCGCCAGCAAGATAAATATTTTTTAATGAAACATTTTAAAACAGTGGCAGGCAAAATGATGTTTTATTCTCCCACCCACAACCCTCCCTTCTTCTGCTCCCTCTCCCATTCCATTCACATCAAGATTCATTTTCAATTCTCTTTATATACAGAAGATTGATTTAATATATATTAATAAAGATTTCAATAGTTTGCACACACACTGAACATTAAGTGTAAAATACTGTTTGAGTACTAGTTATAGCATTAATTCACATTGTACAACACATTAAGGACAGAGATCCTACATGAGGAGTAAGTGCACAGTGACTCCTGTTGTTGACTTAATAATTTGACACTCTTCTTTATGGTGTCAGTAATCACCCTAGGCTCTTGTCATGAGTTGCCAAGGCTATGGAAGCCTTTGGGTTCACCGAGTCTGATCTTTTTTAGACAAGGTCATAGTCAACTTGGAGGTTCACTCTGCCCTTCAGAGAAAGGTACCTCCTTCTTTGATGACCCGTTCTTTCCACTGAGATGTCACTCACAGAGATCTTTCATTTAGGTTGTTGTCTTTTTTTTTTTTTTTGCCGGAGTGTCTTGGCTTTCCATGCCTAAAATACTCCCATGGGCTCTTTAGCCAGATCTGAATGCCTTAAGGGCTGATTCTGAGGCCAGAGTGCTGTTTAGGACACACATGAGTCTGCTGTGTATCCTGCTTCCCATGTTGGATCATTCTCTCCCTTTTTAGTTCTATCACTTAGTATTAGCATACGCTAGTCTTGTTTATGTGATCCCTTTTACTTTTAGATCTATTGTGATGGTCAATTGTGAACTGAAATTGATCACTTGGACTAATGAGATGGCATTGGAACTTGCCACCTTGAAGGGATTGAATTAGATGGGTTTTCTTCCTTAATCCATTCAGCCTGTCTGTGTCTTTTAACTGGAGAGTTGATGCCATTAATGTTCAATATGACTATTGATAAGTAGTAACTTTGCCCTGCCATTTTCCCAAAGATATTTTTTAATATATGCTTTGAACTTCCTGTGATCTTTTACTGTGAGGTTTTCTTCCTTTACCTTCTTTCATTTTGATGGCCTTGTTTCTGTGTGTAACACATCTTTAAGCCAATAAGGTTAATTAACCACTCCCCTTTAGAAATGGGTTAGAAGCCTGGGACACTATGTTTCCCTCTCTCTCTTCCTTGCCCTGGCCTCTAGACAGGAGGGGGCTTGCTGTAGCCCTGCACCTCCAGGGAGCATGGCCTTCAAGCCACCTGCTCTAGGCTTCCTGGCCTAGGTGCTTCTCCATGTGACTGGTTCCTAGTCTTTGGTATGAGCCCAGATTTACCCTTCTCTCTTTAGATAAAGTTCTCACTTTCCTACGCACCTTTCATACCAAAAAAAAGCTTAAAATGTACCAATCTGCCTCATTTATTTATGCCAGTATTTAGGATCCTTCTCTAAATATTTGGCAAGAACCCACTTGGGCTTATTAATATTAGGGATTTATTAATAAGCATATGGTGATATCATATGGCACCCCAAATTCCAGTAACATATGTGGCACCCAGATGGGTCTTCTGGGGAATTTTAGGGGCCACATTTTGATATATATTTTAGGGGGTCATTTCTGATATCAGAATGATAACATAGAGGTGGTAACTAATATTTAATCTCTGACACTATTTCATTTAGATGCATTTTCTAAAATTTTTCTAGTCTGTTGACTTTGTTGTATGCTCATATATATATATACATATATATATATAGTAGGAAAAGTAACTTGTTTAAAAGTATTATTTTATATATTTCCTGTTTTAATATGAAGTCTAAATAGGTAATGATACAGTAAGCATTCAAGGAAATAAATAAATAACATATGGTTGTTAATTTTTAATGTATCACTAAAACCTTTTATTTAAGTATTAATGAACACAACAAGGAACCACAGTCTAAAAATTTTTGAATGTCTTAAATCTCAAAAATTTGCATTTAGAACTTAAAGTGTGAATTTATGATATATATTAAAATTTATGATATTTTAAAAATTCTGAGAGGTTACTTGTGTTCTTAAGCAGTAATCAACTTTTTCAGAATTAAATGATTACATATATTTGTATCTAAAAAAGGTTCAAATCACTAGAAATAAAAAATTAAATATGAAGATGAATTGAAATTGCTATGATTAGACAATATGTCAGACTTATTTTTGCAAAAAAAGAATCTCCATCTTCAATTTTTTATCTCACTATATTATAATAATTCTACAAATGAGGCAGAGTTAATATCAATTTGCACTACACGCTACTTCAATTTTTTTCAGGTTAAATATGTCAATCACTAACATTATTAAAATATGAAGCTTGGCGCTCAGCACCGTGGTGCAATAGGTTAATCCTCCACCTGTGGCACTGGCATCCCATGTGGGCACTGGTCCTAGTCCCGGCAGCCCCTCTTCCAATCCAGCTCTCTTCTATGGCATGGGAAAACAGTGGAGGATGGCCCAAGTGCCTGGGCCCCTGCACTCGCATGGAAGACCAGCAAGAAGCATCTGTCTCCTGGCTTCGAATTGGCATAGCTCCAGCTTTTGTGGCCATTTGGGGAGTGAACCAATGGAAGGGAGACTTTTCTCTCTATCTCTCCCTCTCACTGTCTGTAACTCTATCTCTCAAATAATTAAAATCTTAAAAAAATATGAAGCTTGGGGCCAGTGCTGTGACATACTGGGTAAAGCTACTGCCTGCAGTGCTGGCATGCCATATGGGCTCCGGTTTGAGTCCTGATTATTCCTCTTCCTAGCCAGCTCTCTGCTATGGCCTGGGGAAACAGTGGAAGATAGCCAAAGAGCTTGGGACCCTGCACCCGTGTGTGAGACCTGGAGGAATATATTTTCCATGCATACACATCTCATTTCCTATTACTTCAAGGATCTAAATGTTTTTCTACAATCAACACAAACTTAAATTGCTTTAGTTCCTTCTGTTGAAAATAATTTCACACCAATCTTTCAAATTAAACATGCCAGTACCCAGAGAGACAAATTGAATGTAAACTTGGCATTATAGGAGTGTGTGGGAAAATGACTATTTATGAAACATTTACCATATCAATTTTTTTATCAGATTTGCTCCCATATATGTGACATGCTGCAGTGACAAACGGTGCAAGATATAGAAATTTTTTAGATCTGTGACTTTGGAGTACATGTCTTATTCTCTGGACCACATTCATAAAATACGTCCTCAAAATATGCATTTTGGAAATAAGTAATTGTTATTACCGACATTGTATAGCTAACATTTTTAATTTTCTGTACATAAAAGGATATTACATAGACACATAATTACATACTTACCCATTTTGCTATACCATCAATGTTTTCCTTACTCTAGACTAAATCTAACAAGCACATAAAGAGTCAGAGGAACACAGACACACCTCCCACATCACTTATACCTGATTTTCTTTGAGACACTTGTTCCAACTCCAGTCCAAATATCCTCTGAGGAAGCAGCTGTTGAACTGAGAATATAACATCAGTTCTGCTGATGGCCCTGACTAACTTTCTTAGGACACAGATATACACAAAAACGTAACTGAACCAATTCCGGAGAGGAAGAGGTTTGAAGACGTTGATGCCTTTCCAGGAATCTTAAAGAACTTCTATTATACTCAATTGTGTGAGTTTTTCCTGACATCTTAAGGGCCTGTAAAGAGCTGGACTAATGTGCTAAACCCTCTCTAACTTTTGAGTCTAGAAAAGTGAGGAAAACCAACATACAGAGAAAAATGTTTATATATTTCTCCTGCACATTGGACATCACTTGCATCCCACCAACATAAGCGTAAGACTTCAGTTAATAATAATGTGTCAATACTGGCTCATCAGGTATAAAAATATAACAATTCAAGATGCATTACTAGGGAACAATAGGCCTGAGGAAAGAGTGAGAGGGAATAAGAGAGCTCATTATACAATCTATTCATTTTTATGTAGACAAATATACTAAAAATAAGGTATACTAATTAAAATAATAGTCAAGAAATAAGATATAAAATGAAATATGTTAGACATTTTATAACATGGGTATACTTTTTTTTCATCCAAAACAGCATTTAAGTTGGGTTAAAATCTATGTTAGTGACAATATACTATGCTTTTTAAAAGTCAAAATATGAAGTATATCTTCCTATATTAAATATATTAATTTAAAATCAGAAACCTTTTAGAAAAAATATAATACTTTAAAAATCTTCTAGGATCTCAAATTTCAAAGCTTGAAATTTTAATGTTACTTACTGTCTTTGAAAGCACCATTGCTGTCCATCTTAGTCCATTTGCAAACCCTCTTATTTCATTTTCTTCTATTTTACTTTTTTTTTTCTCATAACCTTTCTCTTTCCTTCAATCAATATTTTGTGATAATTCATTCTGGACAATTTGTTAATAAATCATTTCTCTATTTCTCTGGAGAATAGATCTCCAGAACTATTCAAATATATCTCATTCTACTCTATCTTGACACATGACTGTATCTCTTTTACATTGCAATTCATAAAACACATTTTCTGCATGTTTTAAGTACTCTTTCCTGACAGTGTCATACAGAGGATTTTCAGTTCTTGAAGAATCCTCTGTGCTCCACCTTTTCATCCCTGTCTTACCACTGTGAACATTTTCATTATCTTCATACTTTACCTTTTTTAGACCATCATAAAGTTGAAATGGTACAGTTTTATAGCCTTTTAAGATTGGCTGCTTCCACTAAGTAAAATGCATTTTAGATTATTCCATATATCTCCATGGCTTAATCATTACTTTTCAGTTCTGAATAATATTCCATTATTTAGACATATCACAGCATTGCTGCTTCCAAGTTCAGGCAATTAAAATTAAGTTGTTATATACGTCCTAGTGGAGGTTTTGTGAAACCATGTTTAACCCTTGGTTAGATACTAAGGCGTTAACTGCTATGTTAATATGGGAGTATGTTTAGTTTTGTAGGAAGATTCAAGCCTGTCTCTGAAGATCGCTATATCATTTTAGATTCCCACAGCATCAGAGATTATTTTCCTGGCATTATCAGGGATGTAGGCTGAAAATTTGGCTTCCTGTTTACATACAATAATAAAAAGCCTACCTGATCTGCCATTTCAGAAATCTACTAGGACTGAAAATCTTTAACACTTAATAAAAGTTAGTGTCCATTGAGTTTTGTGTAAGTCGATTCACAAGATACAATTTCTTGGATAAATTATTACTTATTGCAAAATAATATATAAAACTATTATGAGGCCCAAATAAGTTACATGGAGTATAAAGAATTATTGATGAGTGCTTAGAATAGTGCCTAGAAAATATTAAGTCTTTGTAAGTTGTACCAATAGTAATATTAATATGATTAATACTGATAGAAGCCGAAGTAATGATTCTTGGCATTTGGACTACAAAATTCAGAATCTTTGGCAACTCAGGGAGAGAAAGAGAGAGAGAGAATTTGTTGGGACTCTCAATTTTGAAGTGTTTCATTCTAATTTTTGAGGTCTTGTTAGCTCTCTGTGGTGTTCCCATAAAAGTTAAGCTGTTCCATTAGATGGCTATTCTACACACGTGCTTCTATCCACAAAGAGATTTTCCTTCATTCTGCTGCTACTTTTGCAAGCAGTCCTTCCTATTCTTCCTCCAAGATGCTTGTCATCAATAACAATAATAATAATGATAACAGGACAACACACTCTACATTCCAGATTTTTGTTTTATTATTAATTTCTGAAAAAAAGACAAAAACTCATATTGCAAGAATGATAAGACTGAATATCATCTAGTAAATAATACCTGTTTGTGTGGGTGTACAACATACTCTTTTTTTTTTTTTTTTTTGACAGGCAGAGTGGACAGTGAGAGAGAGAGAGACAGAGAGAAAGGTCTTCCTTTGCCGTTGGTTCACCCTCCAATGGCTGCCGCGGCCGGCACACTGCGGCCGGCGCACCGCGCCTATCTGAAGGCAGGAGCCAGGTGCTTCTCCTGGTCTCTCATGGGGTGCAGGGCCCAAGCACTTGGACCATCCTCTACTGCACTCCTGGGCCACAGCAGAGAGCTGGCCTGGAAGAGGGGCAACCGGGACAGAATCCGGCGCCCCAACCAGGACTAGAACCCCATGTGCCGGTGCCACGAGGTGGAGGATTAGCCTACTGAGCTGCGGCGCCTGCACAACATACTCTCAAGAAACAGAAATTAATAATAATTTAATGCAAAATATGTGGAAACACAATCCACCAATTTTAAAGAGAAACAACATGAATTGTTTAATATTAGAATAAATTCAGGAGGTAGCCGGAAAGTACATATTAAATATTATTAAAGTCATTACATGATGAAAGTAGAGAAAGGACAATTATGACATCTAAAGCTCAGGAAAATATTATAATAGGGCTGGATTTTTTAAAACTCCAAAAACTGAATATCATGATGAGATGCCTCATGTGAGTTGATTATTTGTATCAGCAGTGACCTACTGGATGTTGTTAATAGCATCAGAATCAAGCAATATCAAAATTAGAGCAGAAAACAAAATTTGTAAATGAAAGCATTAATATTTTCTAGAATTTTTTTTCTTGTTTACTAAAAGAAAGGCAGATTGAAAACGAATTGGATGACAAGCAAAATACCTCTGGAATAGATGACATTGGT